>NC_141691.1:777501860-778840610 GCF_964263255.1 Lissotriton vulgaris
GTGCACTGCATTTAACTACAGCCACCATCTCTGGTAACGTCAATGCTGTCAGCAATCGCAAAATCAAGGGGCCATGCTGTATTCGCTGACCATGGGAAGTGAGAAAATCTCTTTCGGCCCAAAGTGGACAAAACTATGAGCCACGTCGAAGGCATACTGGCTGTCGGTGTAAATATTTACTCTCAATCCTTCACTTAACTCACAGGCCCAAAGCAATGCCACTAACTCAGCTGCCTGTGCTGATTGATAGGGTACTCGAGAAGCCTCAACTATAGTGTGAAGAGTAGTTATCGCATAAGCAGCAGTTGTCGTGCACTCTGGTAATTTGAAACAAGAGCCATCGACATACAACTCCCCTTGAGGGTCAGATAGAGGATTGTCTGTCAGGTCTACCCGTCCCTTCGTCTCTTCCTCCGTCCAAAATATGCAATCATGAACATCATTGTTCCTTTCGTTCGAAGGGAGGGGGAGAAACGTAGCATAGTTCAGAGTGGCACATCATTTAATCGTAATTTGGGGAGCAAACAAAGTCAATTCATACCCTGTAAGATGCTTACTCGTAAGGTGCTGGGTCTTCATTTTGTTCAATAATGTATCCACAGGGGGGAGGAGCCAAGATGGCAGACGGGACGGACGTGTGAGCTCCCGGCTCCGCAACCCATCTGTTTTTCACATCAAAATCCTGACATCTATCCTCGATTATACCTTGTTTAAACGGAGCCATGAACGCGCTGGAGCTAATCGCGTTCTTCTGAGGTCTCTCCCGGCTGGTTTGATTGAGGACTCGCGGAGTTTACCGACCTCCGACGCAGCCCCTGGAATCTGTCCCGATGGTCGCCGCCGGACGCCGCTGGACTTAGTCGGTAGGACGAGCTGGGGCAGGGCCGATCTTTAGGGGAGCGTGGCCGATTGCAGAGATGGGCGGATTTGCTTTTATCTATTGAGACGAGACCCCATTTAACGACGGAGTGTCTACTTGCGAGGCTGGAGCTGTGCAAGCGACGCTTTCCTTTGTTCCGAGACGGGCCATCTGAGCGGACTCCATCTTGGAGCGCCTTCTCCGCCATGGAACGCCCGCACCAACAGCAAGCGAGGGGGCTTTCACTCCGCGCAGCCCCCGGACTGTGAGCCGCGTTACCTTTGGTGGCTCTAACTGCTGCTTCACTTGGTAATGGAGTCGCCCCCCTCCCTCCATTGTAGGCTGACTGTAGGGGTGGTAATTGCGCCTGCCTATCGGAACGAAAAAGTGGCTGCTCCCCTGTCTCCAGTATTTGCTGCCCTGCCTGTCCTAGGGCTCGAGGCTGTTCCGAGGGCGTCGCTGAGCAGAGCTGACCGGCCAGTATTGCGGGGTGACCTGACTTGTGGCGACATCCTGGTAGCCCTTGCAGATCTAAGGGCGACATGGCGAAGGAATGCCCGAGAGCTGGAGCGGAAGATCGAGAAAGCTGCTTCTGACATGGAGCAACCATGGCTGGCTGGCCCCCTGCTGCCTCTCACTGCTCCCGAGGTAGATACAGTGTTGCAACATGAGAATACGGAAGGCAGCCATGTCCCTGGCTACAGTGTTGAGTGTTTCCTTATTGACGAGGCTACAGTTACAAAGTCTCCCTCCACTCCGAATACTGAGACTTTGCCTACGCGAATGCTGCCATCGTCTTTTCTACACTATCGGAGTGTGTGCCATCCTGCGAAAAAAGTAGAGTCCGCCAACTTGGACGCTAACCTGGTTACTGATTGGGGACACTCCCTTCCTCTTCTTCTGCTTCTTCTATGTCGAGAGCGGCCATCTTGCTCCTTTGTTCTGCCTGAAGTGCGCTCACAGCGGTGGCCATGCTTGGAGGGGTTTCGACGTTCAGGACAGGGCTGATGTTGTTTCTCTCACTGGTTCTGATTGATTGGCTGGCTGGGACCCGGACTGGAACATTTGTTGATATATTGGTCGCGTTGTATATGCGATTACCCCCCATTTCAGGTTGCAATTGCTATTATGTGCACTGGTCTTCTTTACATTTCAGGTTGCAATTGCTGTATTGGGTTTTTTTGTCCCTTCCTGACGGGGTGATTGTCTTTGCGGGCTGGGGGTCCGGGGGCACACGTTGCGGTTGGTGGTCTCGGACTTTGTATCTGATCTGCTGGGGGGACCCGGATTGGAACGCTATTTTGGTATATGCAGGGGCTCTCCTTGTGATATCCCTCCTCATTTGCGCCTACAACTTCTGTACTCTTTCTGGCCTTGTTGATGGGTTGTAGGTGTTGTGCGGGTAGTGGGGCCCGGGACTCAGTAATTGTGGCCCTCCTCCGGGGTTAGGTGTTTCATGGGAGTTTTAGATTAGGCTACTCTTTTCTTGCTCCCTATATCTTAGGTGTTATGAGATTTTTCTTTTCTTTCCTTCTCTTCCTTTCTCATTCTATATTTCGGGTTTATTGGGCGACAGACACACTGCTGGGGGGGGTAGGCCGTAGCCTTCGCATGCGTGTAGGGTGGGGGTTGGGGGATGGGTTTTTAATTTTTTTTCTGTTTCTATGGTGCCTTGTTTTTTCTTCTTTAATTTCTTCTTCTCTTCCTTTCTATCTTGGGACCGTGTCGATGTTGCTGGAGGGCGGGTGGCGGTAGACATTTGTTGGGATCTTGGCTCTGATACCCTTGCTGCACACTTTATTGACCGCCATGCCGCCTGGGGAGATTGGACACTTGGGTTGCTGGGCTGTGTGTGACCCGGTCGCTACTGTTCTATCACGCCTACACGGACCTTGTTCTTTTAGCTTATATTTTTATTTTCTATTAAAATGGAACAGTTGGACTTTAATAGCTGCTATAAAAAATCTTTAAAATTAACCTTCATTACTCCTTAGGCGTAATAGCTCGTTCTTTACAGTGTAACTGCTGAATGCTTGCTTATTGCTATTGATGTGCTATTGCACCACCGTACTGCATGCACCTGTGCTTAAACAGTATTCGTGGCCGGCCTGAGGGTTGTGGGCCCGTATTTGTACTTGTGTGGATGCACCAATAAAGGTTTTCAAAAATTAAAAAAAAAAAAAAAATAATGTATCCACAGCGTGAGGTACCATCACTGTGAGATCAGTGTTCAGAACGAGCCCTTCCGACTGTCAAATAGCCACTGCGACCACAGCAGCAGCACTTAAACAGCAAGGGAGTGCTCTGGCGACGTTATCCAACACCGCCGGGAAATAGGCACAAGGTCTCTGCTTACCACCAAATCCTTGTGTTAACACAGAAAGTGAGCAACCGTCCACCTTGTGTACATAAAGCACAAAAGGTTTTTGGTAGTCAAGTGTACCAAGAACGGGTGCAGAGCAAAGCGCAGATTTCAGAGTCAGAAGCATTTTGGCAAGCATCAGTCCAGGGTAAAGGTTCATGCACATCTTTAGTGGTAAAATACAAAAGAGGTTTAGTGAGAAGGGAGAAATTAGGGATCCATTGGCGACAGTAAGAAGTTATGCCGAGAAATGCACGAACATCACGCTGAGTATGAGGTACAGACATATTAAAAATGGTAGTCACACCCTCAGGGGTTAGTCTCCTTCCCTCTTTCGATAGTAGATGACCTAGGTAGTAGATGGCCTAGGTGACCTCCTGTCGACAATATTGGAATTTAGAAAGAGATACTTTGTTTTCATTAGCCACCAAATTAGACAATAACTGTACAGTGGCTTCCTTACAACCTTCCTCAGTGACAGAGGCCACTAACAGATCATCAACATATTGCAAAAGCACATTACCAGGGGGCAGGACTAAATCATCCAACAATGTCTTCAAAGCTTGACTATAAATACGAGGACTCTCCGTGTACCCCTAGGGAGCGCGATAAAACCGGAAGCTGTCACCAGATAATGAGAAGCCGAAAATATCATGGCTAGCAGGATGTATCGGAATGCTAAAGAAAGCATTCTTTAAATCGATCACAGAGAAATATTTAGCAGTGGGAGGAATCATAGTGAGAATAGTAGTGATGTCAGAAACCACAGGGTATTGGAGCACCACTATTTTATTATTTTCACGCAATTCAATCACAAAACGATAGGTATCAATATAGTCGGGATCACTTCCAACAGGGGCCTTTTCTAAGATCGGTAAAATGGGGCTGTTGCATATATTAGCAGCCGCCTCCTCCACCACACCCCTTTTGATAAAATCTTGTATGATGGAGAGCAAAGCTTTCTCGCCGGCCAGAGAAATCTTGCACTGAGGTATACGTGGAAGCCGAGCATTTTGCTTCAAAGTAATAGAAACGGGTGGAATCCATGATAATCCTACATCTGTGTCTCCAGTGGCCCACAGTGTCACTGGGAGAGTAGCTA
Source organism: Lissotriton vulgaris (assembly GCF_964263255.1). NCBI lineage: Eukaryota > Metazoa > Chordata > Amphibia > Caudata > Salamandridae > Lissotriton > Lissotriton vulgaris. The sequence goes on from NC_141691.1 coordinate 777,506,184, forward strand.
ACTCAGGAGGAAGGAGTTCATTTTTGGTGAAACACTGCAAACTATGCTTAGCAAGGGGATTGATAGTCAAATAAACACCATCAGGTGAACAATGAATTTTTGCATGTAATTTCTTCAACAAATCCAAGTTCAATATATTTACAACACAATGGGAAGTCAAAAGAAACGGGGAGTCTACCGTAACTGGACCAATTGTAAATGGAATAGGTTTGGAAATGGGTCTCACCACCAGAATTCCCGAGAATCCCACCGAAACAATGTTTTACCCGAACAGCGCAGTCCCTGGGACCAGAACACGAGAAATAGAACTATTCATTGCACCCGTATCAACTAAAAACTTTTCAGATGTCCCCATCAAATGCGCTTTTACATAAGGACCTTGCTGATCAACGGGTACTGACACCTGGCCCCCACTCTGTCCTTGGCTGTCCTATGTATAGGCATACCCTTCAGTTGCATCCGTCGCACAGTCCTCATTATAATACTGCCTACCTCTCGGAATATCAAAATAATTATTTTCGGATGCGTCGCCTCCTCTCATCGCATATCACTGAGATCCACACCACCTCGACCTCTTCCTCTACCTCTCATAGCCCCATTCTGAGCCAGCAACAAAGGACACTGAAATCGCCAACGCCCTTCCTCCTTACAAAAAGCACACTGGTTTATTCCCAAAACAACAGCAGGCCCTCCGCCTCGGATGAACCCTCTACCACCTCTCTCGCTGCCTCGTCCTTCTAACAGCTTGTTGCAACAACACCTGTGTCTTAAGATCTTTTGTTTTCTTTTCCGTCGTATCCTTACTCGCATTTTCTCTATGTTCGTAATATTAGGCCATACTCAATATTACCGAGGGCGTAGAATTTTTCCAGGTACTTTCAGCGGCTTGTAGCTGCGCAGAGACTTCCGGTAACAAATTAGTCACAAAACGATTACCAAATAATCGTATACTGCCTTCCAATGATAAATCCTGTCCACTAAAATCAATTAATACGCCTTCAAATCTAGTGAAGAAATCAGAAACGCTTTCATCTTTCTTCTGCTTACATGCTGTCAATTTATCCCAATCCACCTTACGAAGGCAGAATTAAAGAATGCATGTAAGTAATAATACGGCCAGGTATCGCCAGTAGTTAGGGTTTCGGTTTATCACCAGGCTTACGTTCCTTATCCCAATCTTTTATCTGATCCCATGTTCCACCTAACTCTTGAACATGATCCTGATCATGCACCTGACGCCATACATCAACAGGGACTAACAACGCAAAAAATAGCTCTATGTCAGCTGGGGTCATAACGGCTGAGGAAGCCGCTTCTGTAAGTTCTTTATAATAAGCCATGGGATTCTTACGGGGGTCAGGTAGTTGTGATTTTAGCGAGAGAACTGCACTCTTCTTCCAGGGGGTGTAAACCCATTGTTCCTTCATTCGTGCCTCTACACAAGGTCTTGTCACTGCGCCCTGATTATGCGTTAGGTCCGTATTTCGGGATGAAAGATAGGATGGACTTCTCGCAGAGGGGGCTGGGAGTCCCATGAGGACCAATTTTGATGCATCCGCCCTCGATAACTTAATAAAATATCAACATTTTTGTACGCCTCCTGAAGTTTAAGTTCAGACTTATGAGCCCCGTCCCGAATATCGGACATCGCTTGGGGGGCCAACCTTCCTGCAAAACACTGTTCCCATAAACCAATAAGACATGTGGCCATGTGTTTCAGGGCATGTTGCTGCATAACAGGCGCAAAGTCTCGAAGCGTGCTCCGTATGTCAGTTATAGTATAAATAGGCTGTCGCATCCACTAGGATGACTGATTTTCAATCAACCGTTTCTCCTCTAGTCCTACAGTCGAACGAGTAAACAACATTCTTGTGCCAACATCCCCCGCAGCACGAGATGGAGTTGGATCTGCTAGGGATGGGGGCGTGCTCACGGAATGGGAAGCCCACACAGAGGTTGGGGAAGGCAAAACAGCTGAGGACATAACTGAAGATGACGGTGTAGCAAGCCATAAAGTAGCCATTTCAGATACAGACGTAGATAAAACAGAGGATGTTCCTGGAGAGACAAAGGAAGAGGAAACAACAGGGGCAGAGGCTGAAGGGTCCTGTACTGGAGTTGGGGGAACAACGGGATATATACCCTGTGGAGCATACGGGACCTGCGGCTGGCAATGGGGATGTAAGCAGTAAGCCAGGAGGAATAATGGAAAGACACACAGCCCTATGTGGCAAAAAAAAAATAGCACACTACTACTACCACCAAAAGATGGCCCCCAGCCACATGGTCACTCATTACAGGCACAAGGGTAAGGCCCGGAAAACAATGGACTCAAGCATGCCTATATCCATATATGGCCAGACAAAGGAGGATGCCTGTTACACAGCACAGAGTTAATGCAACAAAAAAAGCAGCATGGCTAAAAAGGTTGGAAAGTTACACAACAACAACACATACACATGCATCAAAGGCATTTATTAACACACATCCAAAAAGTTAACTACACCCCAAAAACACTTTTTGGAATTCAATTTAATGCCATCCATGCCCTAAATTATGTTTAAATTCAACATACAACATAGAAACATTTACATCAAGCACCCCCGATGAGTACCTCTGGGAGTCTGGGCCTACTGGCAGAATGGGCCACAAGTTTGGAGGCCAATGGCAAAAGCACAGTGGAAGGTCCCACAAAATGGCCACCACAACATGGCCTGGCTGCCCACAACAAGAAAGTACATACAAAGAACAGGAACTTGGTGTCTCCGGGGAACTTCTTTCCTCTTTTACAAAAAAATTTAAAACAGAAAAATGACTACATTCTCCAAAAACTACAACCAAATGACAACCTGAGGAATTTTGTTAGCAAAATAAACAAAATCTTCATTTTTGAGAAGCCCGAGACATATTGCTCACCAGATTACAAATTTAGCGTGTTCGGCATTACGAACTGTACAAAAAGTCGTTATCGTATGTGCGAACACGCAGATTGAGCGCACGAAGAAGACAAAAACTGTAAGTTTGCGTTGTCGAGCTGAGCAGAGTTACCAAAACTATGCGAGCTGAACTCCTAGGGTTACCTACTGGCAGAGAAGCCCTATTTATTTAACACACATCCAAAAACTGAAATTCCACCCCAAAAACCACATTTTGCAAATCAATCCAAAGCCATCCATGCCATACATGATGTTAAAAATTAAACAAACAACACAAAAACAGTTGTTTAACTTTCATGCACCCATGATGACTGATGATGACTTGAGTAGTACCTCTGGGCATACTGGCAGAGTAGGCCACAAGCTTGGAGGCCTATGGCAATAGAACAGTGGCTGGTCCCACAAAATGGCCGCCACCACATGGCCAGGCCACCCACAGAAAGTACATACAATGAACTCAAGCAGGTCTACACTAAGGGGCAGATTTACAATTACTGGGGCATCCCTGCATATCGGCAGGGATGCACCAGTAATTGTGCGCCGCAGCTCCGCCACCCTTGATGCGCCGCATTTACAATGCCGCACACCATGGGGCAAATACGGCACAGATGCGTCACGCATCTGTGCTGTAAAAGCGGCGCATTGCTGGAGTTGCATCGCAAGCGCGACGCAGCTCCAGCAATGAGCAGGGGGGCCCTAAGTGCACAATGCTGCATCAATCCTTACGCCTGCTTCAAGCAGGTGCAGGGTTTTGATGCAGCATGGGCCCAAAAGTGACTGAGTGAAATCCACTTTTGGGTGGCGTTCCTGCACTGGAACGACTTCCCCTGCGATGGTACACCTCTTCTGGCGCAGGGCTTTACAACGTAACGCATCTGGGAGATGCATCACGTTGTAAATACCCCGCACCATGGCGCATCTTTTGCGCCACCGCTGCGTCACATAAGTGATGCAACGGCAGCGTAAAAGCGGCACAAGGGGCTTGTAAATCTGCCCCTAAGTGTATGAACTCCTAGGGTTACCTATTGGCTGAAAAGCCCCTATTTAATTAACACACACCCAAAAACTGAAATTCCACTCCAAAAACACAGTTTGCAATTCAACCCAATGCCATCCATGATGTTTAAAAATGTGAAATTCAACAGACACCTCGGAAACATGGTTGGACCCATTGGTACCTCTGGGCCTACTGGCTGAAAATTCAAAGAAATACAACTTGGCCCCTCATGAGAGTACAGGCCTCCCACAACAATAATTTTTAAAAAGGATGAAAAGCCCAGAAAACTGTATGTAAATTATAAAAAAAAGCAATCAAACAAACATGTACACCAATTCTCCAACTTACTTGTAAAATAACATTTCAAATACAAAAGTCCTCAATAAATTTAATCCAATGATCTGATGCAGCAGATATACCCAGAAAGTGATCCAAATCAAAATGAAAGTGAACAGCACATGGACAAAGCACTGGGAGGAGCCTGCTGGGCAGGAACAGGATGTTGGAGACTCTGGGGCACTTCCTTCTTCTTGAAAAAATGAGTAGAAAAAATAGGACTCCTTGCACAAAAGACTACAGCCAAATCACAATCTGAGGGTTTCTTCTGAGCAAAATGATAATTTTCGAGAAGGTTTTATCGTGCTTGGGATATATTCTGTGCCAGATTGTAGTTTCTGCGTGTTTGGGAACACGATCTTACCAACACAGCGCCGGAAGGAAGATATCGCGTCCGAATGACGTGTTCGCATGTCCGAATGACGTGTTCGCGTTCGCACAGTCTCGCGGGATTGTGCAGCCGGATTCCAAACCTTGTGGCGCACGCGACCGGGAGAGAAAATCGAGTCGGTGAATGCAGAATCACGATAAGTCGTTACCGCGCACGCAAAAACGCATATTGAGCGCGCGAGGAAGAAAAAAACTACGCTACGCTGTAGATTGCGGAGTATTCAACTTCACGCTCTACGGGAAGTGTGAAGGTGCCAAAACTTCGCTAACTCCGCGAGCAGAGTGTGGTTCTCCGCCCAGGGTTAGTTAAAAGAACCTGAAACACAATATCTACATAAATATCTGAATGAACTACTAGCGATACATTTCATGTGCCAATCCACATTCCCATTATTTCAGGTGCTATTTGATCAGGTTAGAAATTCCACCATTTACACGAAACTAAATCTACGGGGCACTTATCACCTAGTCCGTGTGCGAGAAGGCGATGAATGGGAAACCCCTTAAGTCTAAGTTTGGGTTGTTTGAGTATACTGTTATGCCCTTTGGGCTATGTAATGCTCTGGCAGCCTTTCAAAATTTCATTAACAATGTCTTAAGGGATTTACTCAAACTCAGAACAAGAACATATACAGCATGTAAACGCCATCTAACAACACCTTAGCGAAAACGCTCTCTTTGCTAAACTAGACAGATGTTTCTTCCATATACAGTCGGTAGAGTTTCTGTGTATCAATTACCTTCAACAGGCATCACTATGTACCCAAAAAAGGTAGAAGTGATTACCAATTGGCCAACTCCAACAAACGTCAAGGAAATTCAACAGGTACTTGGCTTCACCAATTTCCATTGTTGCTTCATACCGCACTTTTCAAGAATAGCGGCACCCATAGCAGAGATGCTAAAAAGAGACAATAATTCAAGTGGTCTCTAGAAGTCAATCAGGCGCTGCAACTGTTAAAAACTAAACTCACTTCTTCACCCATCCTTAAGCATCCAAATCCAGACCAGCCGTATTACGTCGAAGTCGATGCTTTGCAGGTAGCCGTAGGAGGAATTTTTTCTCAAAGAACCTAAAAACTGGCCACATGCATCCCATAGCCATTTATTTCCAAAGAATCTAGGGCCCTTCGCATTGATATATTAGGAGTTTTTACTCCTACCCCTCTCAAGACACCATAGCAGGGGACAAGGAATTTAACACCTCGGTCACCCAATCGCTTGACGCCATCCTGCCTAAAACCTACTCTCTGAAACACACCAAGAGAGTTAACCCCTCACCCTGGTATACCCCCGAACTCAACCTTCTGCGTAAGGTTTGTAAAAGGAATGAACGCCTCTGGAGGAAAGAAAAAACAGAGGAAAAAAAAGAAACATTCCGTACCTCCGTAAAATCCTACAAAAAGGAGCTACGCAACACCAAAATCTGTTTCTACGAGAGCAGAATTAAAAACGCTGCCTGCTCGGCTCACGAAACCTACTCCGTTCTCAAAGAACCCCTCCACGCCCCCGACCCCCCACTCAAACCTCTCGATCCTAAAGACGCAGAAAGCAAATGCACCAATCCAGCCACCTTCTTTGACGAGAAGATCCAAAAATTTCTCCTGGCCATACCCCCCCCTGAACCGGCCCACACGGATCGGGCTCTCTCCATCACTACCACTAACCCCCCCCTTCCGTTTGATAGCCCCCAACCCTCCCTGGACGTCTTTGGCCCAGTGACAACGGAAGAGGTAGGGGCAACTTTGGCCTCAATTAAAAGTGGTTCCCCCCTCGACCCCGCACCCCTCCGCTTCCTGAAAAAAGTGTCTAGCACCATCATCCCCCCCCTCACGGCTCTAATTAACTCCTCCCTTTCGGAGGGCACAGTTCCCCCCAGCTGGAAAGCGGCAGCAGTTAAAGGCCTTCTAAAAAAACCCTCCCTAGACCCGCAGGACCTCTCCAATTACAGGCCCATCTCCCTTCTCCCAGGAAACAGCAAGATCACGGAGAAATTGGTAAACAAACAACTGTCACTTTTCCTAGAGAGCAATAACCTATTAGGGGTCTCCCAGACAGGGTTCCGTCCAGGCCAGGGCACTGACATCGCCCTCCTGGCAGCAGTGGAGAAGGCCAGAAGCATTCTGGATACGGGAGGATCAGTGGCAGTGATCCTCCTGGACCTCAGTGCGGCCTTCGACACTGTAGACCATCCCACCCTAGTCCAACGACTGGGAGAAATTGGATTAAAGGGTATGGCCCTGAAGTGGCTAAAATCCTTCTTATCAGGACGTTCCTTCCAGGTTTGGGAGAACGACAGCCACTCGCCCATCATCCCCCTTCGATGTGGAGTACCGCAGGGCTCATCCTTGAGCCCTACGTTATTTAACGTGTACATGGCCCCACTGGAGAAGAGGGTCAGTTCGTTTGGCGTGTCAATTATCAACTACGCCGACGACACCCAGTTGGTTGTAACCCTCTCACATCCCCATCACGCCCCCTCTGATCTTCACAGTTGCCTCTCCGAAGTCCACCGATGGATGAATCTCTCATCGTTAAAGCTGAACGGGTCAAAGACCGAGATACTCATGCTGGGTCACAAGGGACCTTCCCTGCCACTTCACCTCTGGCCCAGCTGCTTGGGTGACCCTCCCGCACCTAAGGAGGAGGTCAAAAGCCTAGGCGTGTGGATTGAGAAGGACATGAGCTTTAAAACTCAGGCAAAAAAGATGGCAGGGACATGCTTTGGTCTCCTAAGAGCCTGTAAGAAGATCTTCCCCCTGCTCCCCGCAAACGCAAGGAAGCTCCTCATTCAGGGCCTAATCCTAGCGAGATTGGACTACTGTAACGCCATCTACCTGGGAGCTCCCGAAGCCACCCTTAACACATTGCAGAAAGTCCAAAACGCCGCCGCCCGCCTACTTACGGGCACACCTGCAAGATCCTCTGCCAAGCCAGCTCTCAAGTCTCTGCACTGGCTTCCAGTCAGAGAAAGGGTCGTCTTCAAGACCCTCTGCTTGGCCCACAAAACCCTCAACAATAACGGCCCCCCCCCCTTCTCAAGGAGCTCCTAATCCCCTACAAGGCGGAAAGAGATCTCCGGTCCAGCGGAGAAAATCTTATCTCAGTCCCCAGAGTCAAAAAAGCCAAGACCGGTGGCCGTCGCTTCTCGGTCCACACGGCCAAACACTGGAATCACCTACCACGAAGACTGAGGACAGAATCGAATTACCTCCAGTTCAGGAAATCTTTAAAGACTCTCCTCTTCCCTCAAACATAATTTTCGTTAGACGGCTGAAACCCCTGGAGAAGCAGGTCAGCGCTGGGATGCTCATTGAGTTACTACGCGCTTTACAAAACCATTAAATAAATAAATAAATTACTATGCTACCTTCAATCACAGAAAGATTAGAACAACTGCATGAGATTCAAAAACATGCTAGGACAAGTTTAGCAAAAGGTCATGAAGGCACAAGCCTAGAACTTCATTACCTATAGAAAAAGAAGGAGACAGGGTATGGTTATCAACACAACACCTACAACTAAAAGGCCCAATGAAACTACGACCATAGTTTATATGTCCTTACGACATTATCAAGATAATTGATCCAGTGACGGTCATGCTACAGTCTGCCCCAGAATACACTATACACCCAGTGTTTCACATTTCACTGATCAAACCATACCACTAGCCTCACAAAAATACCCTACCCCCACCCATTCTGATTAATGGCCAACAAGAGTGCAAAGTTCACCGTATCCTTTCACTCAAAATGAACTTCGAGAAAACTATATTACCTCATAGATTGGAAGGGTTATGACTCAGAGTGTTCCTGGGAATGGGCCTCCTCAGTTCATGCCCCCCGTCATTCGCTCCCCCCCACCAAACCACAACCTGTAAAACTGCCTTTGGGAGGGGCGACTGTCAGGATTTCTGCCACAGCTCACCTCTCTTGACTATCACAACATATCGGCATGACTCATTTTATTCCTCCCAACACTTATGAATGAACAAACGGTACACAGTCAAAATATCGAGTTGATAATATCGAAGTACCATATTATCGAGTCCTAAAAGTCGATGGTAAGAAATATCGACAACCAAAATATCGTTGTAGAAAATATCGATTTATGTGTGTGTTAATATTATCGAACAGCAGTGTGGGTAGGGCTGGCGCACAGCGATTTTTGTGAGAGATTAATCCTTAGTTTTAAGGTGCTATGCAAGTGATGTCAGGCGTCCCTCGACATCAAATATAACAGTCTATGTTGTGGGGTCAGTGGGTCACTGGTCCCATCCTTGTATGCACACAATGGTTCCTCTGTGAGTTACAAAGGTTTCTGTAGATTGTTTCAAGCAGTGTTTGCAATCATCATTTTATTCATAATTTTCTTTTCTATAGGTTATTGACATTTTGCTTTGTTCATTTTTGATTTGCATAATATGATACCATCCTTATATACATCCAATGCATTTCGGGGTTGTCATACACCCCTTCATCAGGGAAAGGACTCTGTGAACATAAAGTATAAAAATCACAAATAATGTAAAAACGGAACGTAAGTACAGTGTGCGCATGCACCATAGTGGGACCTAGATCGTGGGTAACTTTGGTAGCGGAGTGTTAAAAAGTGGGGGTAGTTTATAGAGTACACCGTTTTGTGACCCGTTTATTCCCGAGTGAGGCAAGCGTGGTGTGCAGGTTCAGCACAAAAATGCTTACTTGTATCATTCAGAAAATTAGCGCATATTCCTGCAAGGGAAGACGTGAGGAAGCGTATTAGTTGTCCGTGAGCGGTATAGCGGGTTTAAGCAATGTTAATGAGGTTCCTAAGTGCAAACTAACCTTAGTGATTATGAGTAGGGTCCTCCTTTCTTAGACGCTGGTTCTGGCGGAACGCCATTGACCGCGTTTCGTTTCATTAGAGAGGCGTGGTCACGTGGGTTAGTAGGAAGGAGGTGGGAGTATTTCTGGCCAGTTAAAGAGACAGTGTGGTGCTATGGCGCATTCAGATGAGGTTAAAAACGCCGTGCATTCTGGGCCTGGTAGTTGTGTTACGTCGAGCGGGTGGATTAGGTGGTGTGGTTTGAAAGGGGTAGGGCAGTGGGTTAAACGGGGGATGTGCAATGGCATACACAAGGGCCGTGTGGTAGTACATAGGTGCGGTTCTTAGGTCAAATTAAATCTAGATCAATCAATGTACAATGTTACAGACTAAATAATGTTGAAGAAAAAACGTAATAAGAATCCTTAAATAGATCAGGAGTCACTGGCTCGGTCCGTGAGCAACTTTTACAGGTAACAAGAGAGTTCGATTCTTTCATTAAGCCCCAGTGGCTTCTGTGTGGAAAGTCTGTAGATCCAGAAATTTTCTCTTTGGAGTAGGAATTTGGTGTTGTCTCTACCCTCTTGTTTGGCAATGGTTTCTAGTATCATGAATTTTAACTGAGCAATGTTGTGTTTCTCTTCGTGGAAGTGTACTGCTAGTGCTGATTTGGTGCTTTTTAGACGAATATTGGATTTATGTTCTGTGAGCCTGGTTTTGATTTTGCGTTCTGTCTTTGCGATGTATAGTTTTCCACATGGGCATTTAAGGGCATAAATGACATTACTAGTGTCACATGTGGCGTTGACTTGGAGTTTGATCTTGTTACCTTTCATCGGGTGGTTGATCGTGTTGCCTCGAATAATGGAGTTACAGTTCCCACAATTGCAGCATGGTTTCGTCCCTGTATAGCTAGTTTGTTTTCTTGGTTTCTGTCGCACAAGTTCACCTAGGTTGCGTGATCTAGTATATGCAAATAGTGGAGGTTCCTGAAAAATCTGATTAAAGTCTGGTTCCAGATTCAATAATGGCCAATGTTGGTGAATAATCTTTTTGAATTTGTTGGTCATAGTAGAAAATTTTGAAACCACCACTAGGCGTGTCTGGTGTTTCTTGGCGCTCGGTTGTAGTAGTTTCTGTCTGTCTAGGTTGTTGATCCTTTGTATTGAGTCTTCGATGATATTTCCTGGATAACCTCTTTTGTGAAATTTGTGTGCGACTTCTTTGATCCGTTGTGCTGCGTTTTGGGGGTTAGATGTAATCCGTTTTGCTCGTGCCATTTGGGAGAATGGTAAATGAGTTTTCAAGTTGGATTCGTGAAAGCTGCTATAGTGTAGCATGTTATTCCTGTCGGTGGGCTTAGTGTAGAGATCTGTTTCGAATTCCGTTCCTTTGATGGAAACCTTTACATCTAGGAAGTTAACGCAGGTATTTGAGATTTCCCAGGTCAATTGTATTCTTTCGTCTATGTTGTTGAATTCCAACAATCTGTTTTGCAGTTCTTCTTGTGTGCTTTTCCAAACGATGAAGAGGTCATCTATATATCTTGTAAAAAGCAATAGGTGATCTGTCCAATTCTTATTGTTGAGTATATGGTTTTCTTCAAAGTGTTGCATAAAGATGTTTGCATACGAGGGGGCCGCTGAATTGCAATTCTAAAACCTTTCAAGAAAGGTGGTTTGAGATCCTTAACAAATGCTCACTCGACTTGATCCTTCTAATTATAGAAGAACTATCCGGAATACTTGGTGAACTAACCAGGGAGATAGAGGAGACATCTACAGAACTGTCTAAAATGTTAACGGAGGACGAGCTTAAAGACATACTGGACGATATCCAAACCCAGATGGATAAGCACACCAAAGACATTAATGAACGTAAGATACGCAAATACAGGAGGGATACTCTTGATTATAAGCTCGGAGAGGTTTATACATGGGCTGAAGTCTATGCCCAGAAAAGACGCAACAAACCATATACATCACAGACAGATACCTCCTCATCGGATAGCGACAGCAACCAAAGATCAAGGAGAACTCAGCCAATACCAACAGAACCAGACACAACCAGAGCACAACAACCAACGACCAGCCACCAAACAGACACGAGTCCTTTTTTAGAACAGGGCCAAACACAAAAAGGAGACCCCGGAGAGGACAAAACAAAAGACAAAGAAACAAGGAAAGAGCCACCCACCACGAGGAGCACAACGGGAACGATCAAGGACAAACAAACCAAGAAAACATAGAACAACTAGTCATTAATATTAGTGACTACCAACCGACCCAACATGAAATTCAACTTCTCCAAAAGGGAACTTCGTTTGTACCCACGACTGACTCCAACAACCTGGAACTGGAAGTCAGTTTCTTCAAACTCATGCGTAAACTCCGACTTCGTCACTTTTTTGACAATGTGTTACCACCCAACACTCAAGTGGAACCAGACCAACTACTCGAACTGAGACCACACAGTACATTCCAATCACCAGTAAGCCACAAAACACTAGATCTATTTGAAAACAGAGTCAAACAAGATCTAATGAAAATCAACCACAAACGCACAAAGACTAAGAACATCACTCAAAAGGACCTAACTACATTGAGAAAAATATCCAATAATGAAACCATTACATGTGTTAAAGCGGACAAGGGCGGCGCCCTCATAATTATGAACACAGTCATGTATGAATCGAAAGTGTTGGAACACATCGGCGACACGACAACATACATGAAACTGGACATGAACCCGACAACGGAATATATGAAAATTCTAAGCAACATACTAGATAAAGCGCATGAAATGGGAACAATCAATACCAAAACCAAGAACTTCCTCACCAAATCCAATCCTAGAAGCCCGATCCTAAGAATGGTCCCAAAGATTCACAAAAACCTAAGGGACCCACCCATGAGACCTATAGTCTCTACTTGCGGGAGCCTACACGAACCCATTGGGCAACTATTGGACAAATATCTTCAACCAATGGTACAAACCATGAACTCATACACCAAAGACACAACACACTTTATCTCGAAATTAATGAATCTCAAAACAGAAGCAAACCAAGAACTCATCCTATGCACAGCTGATGTACGTTCCCTGTACACGTCAATACCCCATTCTTTGGGGATTGAAGCCATAGAACAGTCCTTACTCAAATCTGACATGGAAAGATCTTTTCAAACATTCCTAATGGAACTGATGCTATTTACGTTGTACCACAGTTATTTTAAACATCACAACACATGGTACCAACAACTCGTGGGCATGGCTATGGGCAATTCAGCGGCCCCCTCGTATGCAAACATCTTTATGCAACACTTTGAAGAAAACCATATACTCAACAATAAGAATTGGACAGATCACCTATTGCTTTTTACAAGATATATAGATGACATCTTCATCGTTTGGAAAAGCACACAAGAAGAACTGCAAAACAGATTGTTGGAATTCAACAACATAGACGAAAGAATACAATTGACCTGGGAAATCTCAAATACCTGCGTTAACTTCCTAGATGTAAAGGTTTCCATCAAAGGAACGGAATTCGAAACAGATCTCTACACTAAGCCCACCGACAGGAATAACATGCTACACTATAGCAGCTTTCACGAATCCAACTTGAAAACTCATTTACCATTCTCCCAAATGGCACGAGCAAAACGGATTACATCTAACCCCCAAAACGCAGCACAACGGATCAAAGAAGTCGCACACAAATTTCACAAAAGAGGTTATCCAGGAAATATCATCGAAGACTCAATACAAAGGATCAACAACCTAGACAGACAGAAACTACTACAACCGAGCGCCAAGAAACACCAGACACGCCTAGTGGTGGTTTCAAAATTTTCTACTATGACCAACAAATTCAAAAAGATTATTCACCAACATTGGCCATTATTGAATCTGGAACCAGACTTTAATCAGATTTTTCAGGAACCTCCACTATTTGCATATACTAGATCACGCAACCTAGGTGAACTTGTGCGACAGAAACCAAGAAAACAAACTAGCTATACAGGGACGAAACCATGCTGCAATTGTGGGAACTGTAACTCCATTATTCGAGGCAACACGATCAACCACCCGATGAAAGGTAACAAGATCAAACTCCAAGTCAACGCCACATGTGACACTAGTAATGTCATTTATGCCCTTAAATGCCCATGTGGAAAACTATACATCGGAAAGACAGAACGCAAAATCAAAACCAGGCTCACAGAACATAAATCCAATATTCGTCTAAAAAGCACCAAATCAGCACTAGCAGTACACTTCCACGAAGAGAAACACAACATTGCTCAGTTAAAATTCATGATACTGGAAACCATTGCCAAACAAGAGGGTAGAGACAACACCAAATTCCTACTCCAAAGAGAAAATTTCTGGATCTACAGACTTTCCACACAGAAGCCACTGGGGCTTAATGAAAGAATCGAACTCTCTTGTTACCTGTAAAAGTTGCTCACGGACCGAGCCAGTGACTCCTGATCTATTTAAGGATTCTTATTACGTTTTTTCTTCAACATTATTTAGTCTGTAACATTGTACATTGATTGATCTAGATTTAATTTGACCTAAGAACCGCACCTATGTACTACCACACGGCCCTTGTGTATGCCATTGCACATCCCCCGTTTAACCCACTGCCCTACCCCTTTCAAACCACACCACCTAATCCACCCGCTCGACGTAACACAACTACCAGGCCCAGAATGCACGGCGTTTTTAACCTCATCTGAATGCGCCATAGCACGACACTGTCTCTTTAACTGGCCAGAAATACTCCCACCTCCTTCCTACTAACCCACGTGACCACGCCTCTCTAATGAAACGAAACGCGGTCAATGGCGTTCCGCCAGAACCAGCGTCTAAGAAAGGAGGACCCTACTCATAATCACTAAGGTTAGTTTGCACTTAGGAACCTCATTAACATTGCTTAAACCCGCTATACCGCTCACGGACAACTAATACGCTTCCTCACGTCTTCCCTTGCAGGAATATGCGCTAATTTTCTGAATGATACAAGTAAGCATTTTTGTGCTGAACCTGCACACCACGCTTGCCTCACTCGGGAATAAACGGGTCACAAAACGGTGTACTCTATAAACTACCCCCACTTTTTAACACTCCGCTACCAAAGTTACCCACGATCTAGGTCCCACTATGGTGCATGCGCACACTGTACTTACGTTCCGTTTTTACATTATTTGTGATTTTTATACTTTATGTTCACAGAGTCCTTTCCCTGATGAAGGGGTGTATGACAACCCCAAAATGCATTGGATGTATATAAGGATGGTATCATATTATGCAAATCAAAAATGAACAAAGCAAAATGTCAATAACCTATAGAAAAGAAAATTATGAATAAAATGATGATTGCAAACACTGCTTGAAACAATCTACAGAAACCTTTGTAACTCACAGAGGAACCATTGTGTGCATACAAGGATGGGACCAGTGACCCACTGACCCCACAACATAGACTGTTAATATTATCGAAGACATGAATATCGAAATATGTAATATCGAAGCTTAAAATATCGATAGGCAAAAATATCGATATTTAAAAGTGATGTTTTAAAGTATGTTAAGTAATGATATAGTAAAATGTTGTCTATATATAAGGTAATTTATACATATAATTTCAATAATTTTAGTTATAAGTGTAGGAGCGGGATGTAGAGTTTATAGGGGATAAGGGTGGGTAGTGTTTTAAAAAAGTATAGTGTAATTATGGAATAATAAATTTCGAATTTTAAGTAAAATTTTTAATTTTCGAAATTTGAAATAAATATTTGTAAAAGGCGAAATTTTATATAAATTTATGGAGTATTGTTAAATTTATTGTAGTTTGCTTTTGTGTATGTAGTAAAAATTTTTGTAAATATATATTTATTTTTAAATATTTACGAAATAATTGTATAATAATTTTAGGAGCGGGATGTAGAGTTTATAGGGGATAAGGGTGGGTAGTGTTTTAAAAAAGTATAGTGTAATTATACAATTAAAAATTTCGAATTTTCATTTAAATTTCTAAATTTCGAAAATTGAAATAAATATTTGAACAAGTCGAAATTATATCGAAATTTATGGAGTATAGTACAAAAATTTTTAGTTTGCTTTTGTGTATGCACTAAAAAGAATTGTAAATATAAAATTATTATTATATATTTAATAAATATTTGTATAATTTTTTTAGGAGTGGGATGTAGAGTTTCTAGGGGATAAGGGTGGGTAGTGTATTAAAAAAGTATACTGTAATTATAGAAGAATAAATTTCGTATTTTATTAAATTATTTCTACATTTCGAAATTTTAAATACATATTTGTTAAATGCGAAATTTTATACACACTTATGTTATTTTTTTTATTTTTGGGCTTTTGTGTATGTAGTAAAAAGTATTATAAATATATATTTTCGTAGATATTTAATAAAGAAATGTATCATAATTTTAGGAGCGGGATGTCGAGTTTATAGTGGATAAGGGTGGGTAGTGTTTTAAAAGGGGTATTTTTAGGGTTCAGGGTCCTTTTTTAGTTTTTGGGTAAAGGGGTATTTTTAGATTTCAGGGTCAGTTTTTAGTTTGTGGGTAAAGGGGTTTTTTTAGGTTTTAGGGTCAGTTTTTAGTTTGTGGGTAAAGGGGTATTTTTAGGTTTCAGGGTCAGTTTTTAGTTTGTGGGTAAAGGGGTATTTTTAGGTTTCAGGGTCAGTTTTTAGTTTTTGGGTAAAGGGGTATTTTTAGGGTTCAGGGTCAGTTTTTAGTTTTTGGGCAAAGGGGTATTGTTAGGGTTCAGGGTCAGTTTTTAGTTTGTGGGTAAAGGGGTATTTTTAGAGTTCAGGGTCAGTTTTTAGTTTGTGGGTAAAGGGGTATTTTTAGGTTTCAAGGTCAGTTTTTAGTTTTTGGGTAAAGGGTTTTTTTTAGGGTTCAGGGTCAGTTTTTAGTTTGTGGGTAAAGGGGTATTTTTAGGTTTCAGGGTCAGTTTTTAGTTTGTGGGTAAAGGGGTATTTTTAGGTTTCAGGGTCAGTTTTTAGTTTGTGGGTAAAGGGGTATTTTTAGGTTTCAGAGTCAGTTTTTAGTTTTTGGGTAAAGGGGTTTTTTTAGGTTTCAGGGTCAGTTTTTAGTTTGTGGGTAAAGGGGTATTTTTAGGTTTCAGGGTCAGTTTTTAGTTTGTGGGTAAAGGGGTATTTTTAGGTTTCAAGGTCAGTTTTTAGTTTGTGGGTAAAGGGGTATTTTTAGGTTTCAGAGTCAGTTTTTAGTTTTTGGGTAAAAGGGTTTTTTTAGGGTTCAGGGTCAGTTTTTAGTTTGTGGGTAAAGGGGTATTTTTAGATTTCAGGGTCAGTTTTTAGTTTGTGGGTAAAGGGGTTTTTTTAGGGTTCAGGGTCAGTTTTTAGTTTGTGGGTAAAGGGGTATTTTCAGGTTTTAGGGTCAGTTTTTAGTTTTTGGGTAAAGGGGTATTTTGGGGTTCTGGGTCAGTTTTTAGTTTTTGGGGTACAGGGGTACAGGGAAAAAATAAATTAACATTAAATTTAAATTAAATTAATTAAATTATATTACATTAATTTTTTTTTTACAATTAATTTACGATAGTAATTTATTATGAATTAATGTCCTGCACTTACTCTAATTAATTGGTGATTGGAGTTGGAATAGTAAATTAAATAGGTTCTGTGTCCAGCACTTACCCTAATTACATGGTGATTGCAGTTGTAATAGTAAATTATTAAAAAATTTTGACAAGCAATTACCTAAAGTAAATGGTGATTGGAGTAGGAATATTAAAATTATTAATTCTGTGTCCTTCAAATATTGATATTATATGTATATGGGTGTATGAATAATAACTTTTATAGGTTCAGTGTATAGTATGTACTCTAATTACATGTGGTATATAGAAATAGATAGAACATTACAGTTATAATACATTTGCAAAAAGACATAAAAATGATTTTGTAATAGGTAATAGAAAATAATTACACAATTTTTGTTGACAATAATTTTATTTATTCAACAATTGAAAAATACGATCACATATACATTTTATCAAGCTATGTTTGGTATAAATATTAAAAAAAAGAAGGACAATGTTCTTTTAATAATCACATTTTTGAGTAGTTTTCTTGAAAAGTACTTTTAATTTGTAGAGAATAAATGGTTAGTTAACATAATGCAATGTATGATATTATACATACATAATAAAAATATTGTTTCTTAATAAAACATTAAACATGTGTAATGAAAAACATAAATCACAAAATTTAATAAAATATAGTGTTATACAGATGATGATATTAACATATGAACACTTTTAAATGTATAATATAATATAAAGATCTTGATTAGAACATTTACATCATCATCAATGATTGTTTTAACAATACAATATTGTTATGTATAATTATTATTATTAATAAATACCTTTTAATAATAATAATTTTCACATATTAGTCATATTGTAAACAAGTAAATCAGAAAAACAAATACAATATTACACATTTAGTTATATAATAATTTTAATAAATATTACATTAAATATTTCAACATTTTCATACTTAATGTAATAAATAATAAAAGTATGTAAAATATAATTAATATATAGCAAAAAAGATTTTCATTTCACAATGTACTATACAATTTTTTGTACATTACACATAATTTCTAACCATATATATAACAATAATGGACATTTATAGTAGTACTTTTCACAGTTACATATAATTCGGTTCTTTTATTTTGTAACCACTCTTTGTCTTTTTGCGTTATTTTGGGAAAGGGAAAGTCGCGGTTGGAAGCAGGTTCACGTTTGAGTAGGTACGATTCTACTTTTATCTTTTTAAAGTATTGTAACTAAAAATTAAAGGTAGTCCTTTGTTATTTAGGGGTTGGTAATTAAAGTATGACTATTTACATATAATGGAGTGGACTCAATACGTATTTCCGTTATCGAGTTTTTGGGCCATTTGAAGTAGTTGGAGTTAATGAGTATGTTGTATGATTTAATTAAAATTTAAAAAAATAGGAATGTTATGTTTATATATTATGGTATACTCGTTAGTGTTATGTCGGTGGGATTGTTTTGAATTTTTTTGTCTCGTATTTTGAAACAGCTATTTCCGTTTCAGATTACTCTTTTTTTTTGGGAAAGGAAGTGTGTTTCAGTTGTTAGAACGGAGATGTATAACATTCTTCCTTTATTTTTTGAGTTCTCTGAAATATTTATCACAGTTTAAGATAACAGTCGTCATTTTCAATGGCATTTAAAGAGTCGTTTTATTTGGATGATGGATAGTTTTAGCACAGTTAATAGAAAAATATTTAATGATTTGTTGTATTAAGTCTTTGAGATTTACACACTGTATTGTCGGTAAAGGATTAATCTTTATGATGTTGTATTTAAAGGTAAGTTATTCATTTTTATTATTTTGTTTGGATGGAAACAGTATTTTAAAAAAAATAATTTGATATAATGACATATTTATTTAGTCTTTTTATAATAGTGTAAAAAAATAAATTAGACTAAATAAATATAGATTTATTATATTAGAATATGTGTGTTATCATATTAAGGATATTGTTTGATGTTTATCCATTGATTTACTTATTGCAATTAGTTTAATGTTTTGGCTATCATTTTTAGATATTCCAGTCCTCTTGTTGTAGGATATAGTTGGACTTGCTGTTGAAGATATAGATACATTTGAGCAGTTTGTCTAGAGATTTTTGGTTTTAGTTGTATGACAGATTGCTCCATACGTAGTTCCTGAAAGCTTTGCTCTTTTTGTATAGCTGTGAGTAGCTTGTGTAATGTGGAAGAGAGGAAGGCATTGTGCCAACCTTCAACAGCATTGTTCGTTTTTGCCTCTTGGTTCAGCGTTGGTAGATATACATTCCACCAGGGAATTAAAAATGTAGGCTGGCGTCTGTGGCCTGACCTATGTAGTCTTCCTACCCAGTTGTCCTCAAAGTAATCTAAAAGTGGGGCAAGTCTTTGCTCATTTTGGGTGTAGAAAGGACTTTCAATTAATAGATTGTAATGTTCTGCCACATCAGTTACTGGTACATATGCCAGAGCAATGAGATGTTTGATTTGGTATGCAAAAGTTATATTTGTTGCATACTCAACACTAAGGGCAGATTTTTGTAAATGTCTCCAGAGACATTGATTGAAATGAAAATAACATCCTTGAATGGATGTGTGTGGGTAACTTTTCAAAATAGAATTAATCATAGCTTGTTCGAAGTCTATGATGATTTTCATTGGGAAGTAGTCAGAAGTTTGTTCTTTTATTTTTTGCAAAATTTCTGAGTAAGTTGTGGCTTGTTTGTTCGGTAATTAACAGTATATGAAGGGGATACAGGTATTATGATATTGCCAATGAATTGTGTATAATTGGTAGAAAGGTTTTGGGCATATAGAAAAAGTTCCATCCATCATCCAAGTAGCACTTTCTGTCAATTTTTTCATATTGTTATTAGTTGCAAACATGATTATTCTTTTGTCCTTGCTATGATTATCATAAAAAATAAATGGCTCGTCATTATGAGTGATTACAAGCTCAGGCGGAATTATGACTTCCTCAAAAGTTCTAGGAGTTGGTATATTGGGTCTACTTGCTTTCTTTGTCCTTGCTATTGTTCTTTTAATGGAAGCAATAGATGGTAGCTGACCTCTTGCTTCTCTGGGAACTTTAGGTAGTAATTCTTTCAGAATTACGTTGGTAGGTAGTTCTGATCTGCTACTTAATTCTTTGATATTCTCGAGAGTGGATCTCACTTCGATTTCCGAGATGTTTGGTGGGTGATTATGTTCAGTGGTATTAATAACACTAGTTTCCCTTGTTGTAGCACGGCCTTAGCATTTATTGGAGTAATATTTCGTACATTTCCAATTCACTTTAAGGTCTTTTTGTTTCTCCTGAGTATAAATGTGGCCCATATAGCATAACAAAAATTTGCCTTTCTGAGATGTAATAAATCTTGCATCATCAGTCATTCTTGAGTTCTGGTATCTAGAAAAGTTAATATACAAATATTAACAAAATGTGAAATGTATAAAAGATTTTAAATAAAGCAAGTACTATTTCTAGTAATTTACTTACCAGCAGTAATGTTCTATGTATCGAAAGTAGGTGCTTGTTCAGTCCGATGTTGTGGTCCTATTGCCACGGTCTGTTGAAAAAAAATTAAGTATGTTATAGGAAAAGTTACAATTTTTATTTTGGTTACATTTTTGGTAGTTTATGATGTCTCTAAAAATACTTTAGTTTATTTGGATTTTAAAAGAGACATTTCCAAGATAATACTAACAGAAGCATAAAAAGAGTCATTTTTTGTTCGAGTATATTCTATAGAGTTTATAAAGACTTGTTATGTTTTATTTCTGAACTTACCAAGAGAATTAGAGTAGTAGCAGAATGTTTGTTCTTTGATGTGAATTATCTGTTTTCTGTAGCTTTGAGGTCTGTTTAGAGAGAAAGTTTATGAAAATTACCAATGCGTTTATATGTTCCATAAACAATACACACTTGTTATAAAGCATTGTTACTTATTTGGTGAAAAGAACCTGGGATGACACATGTATTATGAGTTAAAGCAAAAGAAACATATTTAAGAACAGGAACAAATAATTTTTTACAAAGCATTGTAACGTTTTTTTCCCTAAACATTCTGGCTTCACAATATGTATTAAGAGTTACAGCCGAAGAAACAAATTAGAGAGTTTGAAATTAGGACACTAATTGTCTAATAACGTTAAGTAAATACTAAAAATATGTAGATACCTTTTTTAAATGTAAAGTGTCCAGTATCTTGAAGTTGAAGTATAACTTGATTTGTTTGTAGAGTCTGTTTAAAGGCAAAGTACATAAAGAAACAACAATTTAGGTTAAAAATCTTGGTCTATAAGTAATAGTAAAAAAACATTAGAATTTATTAACAGAGCTATATGATTACTTACTTGTAGTTTCAGGACGAATTTTCTTGCACAGAAGAATATAGATGGTGCTCCCAAAATTGGCAGTATGTGGTCACGAAGAATATTCCCTGCAAGTTGTATGGCTGTTTGTGACTGGTTTATATAGTCTATGTGTAATTAAGTTTGCTATCTGATTGGTCAGATATGTAAAGACGAGTTACTATTGGTTAGTTTGAATTTTTTTTAAGTTAAACATTTAAGATATATCTTATTATATTGTTTATCTAGAGGAACTGAAATGATATATTTATGTAATAAAAAACTTTTGTAATAAATATAGAATATGTACAATGAGTACTAAGTATAAAAAAAGTATGTTTACAATGAGTTTATATCCAAATATCGTTAGTGCGCGAAAACACAATTTTTTATAGTAAATGTTACTTAATAATTTGAAAATAAATTAGTGAAGTCTTTTAAAATGTGTGTATTACTAAGAGAATAGATTTATTGGTGTTATATATTAAAAATTGAGTATTATTTAGCAATCGATATTTTTATATAGACGAAAATAGTGCTATCGAAATTTTAGTATTCGATATTATTGTAGTGTGCTATATGTAGTATTGAGTGTCGATATTATGGTAGTCGAAAATAATGTTAACGATATTTGTGTAGACGATATTTTTGTGCATCGATATAGTTTGATCGATATTTTTGTAGTTTTCATGTTAAGTATAGGGTGTCGATATTAGTGATATAGATGTTTGAGACTCGATGTTATAGTAGGTCGATTTTTGTGAAATCGAAATTCTGTCAGTGATTCTGAACAAACGTCTTGCACCCTGAAGTTTGACAATATTACATGCTGTTGGTAATAGCTACTTGCAGCTGGGTTCACCGGTTTGTTTGAAAAGGCTTAGTAGCTTTTACAAATGTTTTAGCATGCATATGCAAGGTCAGGTTTCAGGTGCCATGGAAACATCCAGAAAATCCACTAGAATAAGCACCAAGCAACTGGCATAGATGGCCTCAAAGTGAACCTTCCTGAAGACAGCCCTCATCAAGTATATCCCTTGCACCTGTTCCTTGTTATAAGCAATTAGAATGTGACATTTGTAAACACTCTAAAGCACCATCTAGAAGGCAGACTCACCAATCTAATTACCAGCACCTGTTCCTTGTTACAAATAATTAGAATGTGACCTTTATGAATGTTCTAAAGCAGTCTTATTTAAAGACCATCCACACTCCTCAAGTTTGCTTAGCCTCTGTGCCTGCCACTTACCTGTTTCCCTGCTTCCAGGACTCTGTCTTTCCAGTTTACTTGATCCCTCCCTTGGATTTGCCACTGGAGCAGTGTCTCCTTCTGTAAACTAAGGGCAAGTCTCGAGAAGATTAGGGAACTAGCATTGCCACCCCATTGGAATCTCCTGGGATCCATGTAGGTGGCTTATGACAGTTATGCCCCTCAGGGTACATATGTTTCTGAACATTTCATTCACAAAATGTTTCCTGATGTCTGATCGGATGACCTCTGGTACCCCTCACCTTGGTATGACTTCTTGAACCAGAAAGGTTGCTGCGGCTGTAGATTCGCAGTATGTGCAGGGGACCTCTTCTATCCACCTCGAGAAGGGGTAGACTACCATGATTAGATATCAGCAAGTGGAACATCTATCAATCAAGTTGATGAAAGCAATGTGTACACCCTGAATGGGCCATAAGGTCTCAGGGTAGATGAGGTTATGACCTTCAGTGTGGGTTTAGGTGAGTGCATCTAACATCTTGTGCACTTATTGCGGCACATACAGATAATTTCTGATGCATGGGCAGTAAACCAGTCTCACTGTTGGTTAGCAATCATGCTCTCTTTAGGGGGTGTGTGCCTGGAGATGGAGCTGGTTAAAGGCTGTCCCTGTACGAGTGTCCCTGTAGATGAAATTGCGTAGGGTCTGTGTGCATCCCCTAGATTCCAAGAGTACTTGCTCATGTGGTAGAGCCCCTTCCTGTAGTTCCCTAAGGTACGACCTAGCCATCTAAGTGTATTGTAGTTTGAGAAGTGTTGAGGAGTCCTCTGAAAGTTGCTTTTAAGCCTCCTGTTTTGGGAACTCATGGATTGCTCCTGTGGTCCCATAGTCTGCCTTGTTTGCTGCCCAGTTGGTGAGTGAGTTGCCCTGGGAGATGATGTTCTAGCCTACTGTTTGGGTGGTTCACCGGATGACTGCTACTCATTTTGGCAGTGTCAATGCATTGATGAGGAGTTCTTACAGATCCCTGTGCATTATTGATGTGCAGTCATATTTGAGGAAGCCTCTTCTCTGCCATCTGCTAATATTGGAATGTACAGTCGTTGTAACATAGGCTGAGTTGGAATATACCATGAATATACTGTAATGGTGTCCTCTGTGCCTTGTGTGAGGGCTTAAATGAGTCCCATCAATTCAACTGCTTATGCAGAGAAGCATGGACGCAATGTCAAGCGTGCTGTGAATTGCAAGACATCTGAAGGGGGTCTGATCATTTCCTTTGACCACTACTGCCCTGTGTTTCTACCACCAGTTTTTTGATCTATGTCAGAGGAGCCATGTACGAACATAAGTTTGCTGTTGGGAGTCGGTTCTTGTTCTACCCTGCTGGATTAATCTGGTGCCTGCACAGGGCAGTTGTGAACTTCTTGCCGTTCTTGTACTTCATTGGGAATGAAAGTGGCTGGGTCGAGGATATGGCACTGCACTATGTTGAGCACTGGTCTGGCTAGCATAGGCTCATATCCAGTGCCTCGCTGGCTGATCAGGGTGCCTTTCCCTTTATATATGATTGTGAACACTGCAGGTTCATTGTACAGTGTGAGGTGTGCCACCATGACAATGGACGTTCTTTTGTCCACTGCGAAGGCAGCAGCTTCCAGGGGCTGCTCGCAAAGCGCAATGTCCCAGCATTGCAGATTCAAGTAACTAGTATAATATGCAATGGGAGTTTTGCCCTAAGCGATAATTATTGACCATCATCACCCATACTTCTCTATGGCAGAACAGGGAGAACTCCTTGTTATAATTTGGTGTCCCAAATATGAGTGCGTTTATGATTTCTTCTTTTAATTGGGTGAAGGCCTCCTGCATCTCAGGGGTCCATGTCAGTTGGGTACCACTAGATTTAGCTTTCTTCATTATAACTAGCAAGTGGACTACAAGAGTGCTGCAATTGATTACTCATTGCCTAACATAATTGTAGTGCCCGAGGAGTTTTTACATCTCCTTCCTTGTCTGGAGTGGCACAATGCCTCTACTGGCTTGTGCTCGCTCAGGTGTGACCATCATCCTGAGGCTGAGCTCTTCTGACCCAAATAGCTGACCTCAGGTAGGACATATTGTACTTTCTCCTTGTCCACCTGGTAGCCTCTTTCTGCTAGGGTAGTGAGGATGGTTATAGTGTCTTGTCTGCTCATTAGCTCAGTGGTGTTGCATATCAGGATTTAGTCTTTATAATGTAGCAGTGTGCCGTTAAATTAGAAGTTGGACAGGTCACACCCCAGGATCCTGTTAAAGATACTTGGTGACTCACAATACCCTTGAGGCAGCCTTTAAAAGAGTAGTTGAGTTTCTCTAAAGGTGAATGGCATTAGATACTGGCTGTCAGGGCGAATGCATGTTTAACAATCATGACTGAGAAGGACACAGAGTCATTTGGGAAGTTGGTCAGTATGGTTGAGGGGTCTGGTACCACAGGGAACTCTGTAAGCACTTCATTATTTGTAGGCATAGGTCCTGTACTAGGTGCTACGTTCCCCATTTTCCTTCTTCATGAGGTGTATGGGGATATTACAGTGTGACACCCCCACATAGAATACTCCCTGATTAATGAGGGCCTGCAGCGTGGGGCTATTTCTTCCTCTGCTTCCCTGGAGGGTGACTACTGTTTATCTCTGGGAAGTCCTTTCCTGATTGTGATCCTAACTGTTTCATTGGTGTAGATGAGCCCCACATCATGTGGACCAGTTGTCCATAGCTGTGGGAGTACATGGTGTGAAATCTTAATCCCTGAGAGATGTTGCCGTTGTGACAGGTTTTTGGGTCCTATGATGCAGTTTGACTCTGATGTCTATGTGATCTTCAAAGACTATTATTGAGTCTTACGGGTAGTCAGTGAGCAGTGTTCATCTGATATATCCCGTACGTGGAGACCTGGGTCTAGGAAAATGACACATGCCCATGGGACTTGATTGTTGTCTGAGGCCATCAAGACTCCAGAAGTGGGTATGTCTCCCCTGCTTCAGCTGTCATTAGTTCCTCCTCCCGGGGCTTCCACTATTGGTGCCATTTCATATGGAATAAGAATTCTTTGGGCAGATGTGCTTGTCTCCATAATAGTTTTGGGGCATTGGAGATAAGGGTCAGGACTTCCTTCCAGGAGAGAGATACAGACGCTTGCTGTCATACTCTTCAAGTGATCGCGGCTGCGGCACTTCAAACCCGAATTCGTCACCGGACGGTGATTCATTTCCAGAGATACCAACATCCAATAGAAGAATATTCATCATATAGAGGTTAAGAATAGGACACCCTCTTGGTTCAGGTTGTCCCCCTCCTTGTCCTGATGAAGACCCGATACGGTTGCAAATAAATTGGCACCATACCGCTGGGTCGAAACGTCGACGCTAATCCACCAATTGGTCCTCACTACGTCTCAACAGAAAAAATATGATTTGCAATACTGTTTGAGTGAATTGAAGTTATTTTTGGACCAGTGTATCTAAATTCCATCTGTCACGAAACTGTATCACCATAATAGTCACCACAAGTCACAGATCACAATTATTCACTGCTGCACTTATTTATTTCACGTTCTTATTGTATATGGACAACCGCTTTTTACTAAAAGAAAATAAGTGTTTTACAAAGTGATTGAATAATTACAACTTTGTGAACCAGAAAATTATCGTTTGGTGTGTGCTTTTTACGTTTTTCTTTCAATGATTTTTCATGAAAACATGCATATAAGTAAACCTATGCCATAAGTAATTGTTGAATCAAAAGAAATTGTACATAATCCGACAGAACCACTTCTTGCATACTACGTAATACCCAGATTCTGAGGGTCACTGGGTAACCCCATTATAACTAATGGTCTATTGATGAGGCCTGGACAATGTCATCCTTATCAAAGTTGGTGGGAGACCCCAGGGATTGAGGAAGTCATGGCGTTATACTTTGAAAAGTGTATGTCATGTTTAGGTTGGCCATTAGATAGCTACCCAGAAGGCTGAAAGGGGATGAAGGATGATATAGTAGTTTTCCTTGGAGGTGCTTTCCACCTATATCAAAGTCAAGTATTTCGGAGAAGGGAGCCCTTTTTATCATCCCTGAAAAGCCCTGTGTGTCAATAGTGTCCTGTGAAAGGGGAACATTCCCTTCCTTGAGGCAAGATCGTGTGGTCCCGGTATTTACTAGAAAGGTGTAAGATATGTCACTGATGGCCACCGTCAAAGTCAAAGTGGGTTGCTCATCCAACCTGTGCATGACCTAAAATACGGAACAAATAGGGTTTCCTGGGTGCCTTCATTGGACCCGGTATGGGTTCTGGGGCTCGGACTGTGTGCTCCCTCCCCATACTATTGTTTCTTCTTGTGTAGCGGGGAAACCGAGGGACTTTATTAATGGTAGGAATGGGTTACCTGCTGCTTGCTAATCTTGCATAGGTGTTGCCAATCCACCTGTGTTTACTGTAGAAAGAGAGCTCCTAGCGGCCCTCATTTGAGTGGGGGCTACTGGGAAGTATATGTGTTCTGCATCTGAGGGTACTGTGGGTGCTATGGGCTCAGACTAGGTGTTGTATGTGTTCCTTGCCTTCCAGCTGGATCTCTGTTGCTCGTGATACATTTTGTTCTTGCAAGGTGTACCATCTTGTGACAGTAGAAACATCATCTATTGTCTTTAATTGTACCTCCCCTTCCTCTTTCATTGAATCCTCCTCTTTTCCTATGATTATTAGTTGGAATCCCTGGAAGTTGTGTATGGTTCTTCCCATGAGGACTGCAGCCATCTGTGTGGCTGGGGCTTCAACTGCTCACTCTAATTATGATTTTTTTAATTCCTACTGTACAAACTTGTGTGTGTCCCTTTGTACTTGGTCCTTGCCTTCCTCTGTCTTTTTCTCTTTTCTTCTTGTAATAATGTATGATGTGGGCCTGTATCTCTGGTCATGGTTTTGTGTCCAAACCAACTATTTTGTCTACTCCATTTTGTACTTCGGTGGGCAGTCCCATTTCAATAATATTGAAGACAAATGTGAGCTGCAGGCCTGCAGTAACACATGGCTGTCCTGTCTCCTGGTCCAATCTTTCCTTCATTCTGCTGATTTAATAGTTTTTCTGTTTTTCAAGCTTAATAGTCTCTGCCATCAATCTCCCTTTGCCTAGCCGGTCGGGGAACATTTCTCTCAGTGGCATCAAGATCTGATGTCAATATGTGTTAAACACTACCCCATCGTGTTGGGCATTATTCAGGGTTATTGCTGGCATGCGAGCTAGGGCAAACACAGCATTAGTATGATTGCATATCAGGCTACTTGTAGACTTTTATTGTCGCCTATAGCGAGTGTGATACCTGCTGCGTTCTTTTCAAAGCAGTTTATCCCCTTCACTGCCCCCTCAAGTAAGGATGCAAGCTTAGTCCTAAGCCCTTTCTTGTCCATCTGGGTTCAAGAGACATAAACAATAGCTGCAACCCCTCAATGAAGTGAGGGATATTGCTTTGATGCTTATGGGATGGTGAGCTTATCTACAATACATTTTCCCCACTTCACGAGACATTGCTGCATGTAGAGGAAGTCCCAATCTGGGTTTCCACCCTCATGCCTAATGCAATCCTCTGCCATGGGCATATCTCTGGCTCATATTACCCTTCTGGTGGCCACCCTAGTGCACCTGCTCTCTCCCCTTGACCACTGGGCTAGTAAACTACAAAAAGGGTTCATATACAATTTGCCTTCCTTTAGTACAGTTATCCCCTTTGTAGTGCGGTTACCCTTAAGAAGTGCCTGTGCTGTGCCATTGGTTGCTGTTTTGGGGGAATTGCTGCACCCTGTGCTATCAGTATCTTATTTTTTGAGTATCGACGTCTACCCTATGTCTCAGGGATTCGGATATAGGTGGTGGTCTGCTGTGGTCTGACCCTAGGCTGACGAGTAGCCTCTCATCTTTTAATTACTGCTTTCTTATCTCTCTATGCCTGGTCTCACTTACCTCTTCCTCTTTCAGAGCGGGGGTAGTTGTACTGTCCTCTACTCCCTGAGTCTCCTAGCTATGTCCCTGTGTTCAGATCATCCTACCTTTGTCCTAGACTTTCCTGTGCTTCCCCAAGTAGGTATTTGTTCTTCTGTTCTTCTGTTACCCCTATGCCCCTTGCGGCTCTGCCTTCACTTTCTGACCCGAGGTAGTTAGAGCTTCCTTTGTCACCTGGGCTTGCGGGATCGCTATCTAGGATGGCGAATAATATCCACAATAGCCACCCTGCCTCATCTGACCCTGAAGGAGCTGAGGTCTGGCTCCATCCGTGGTGTACTGTGAGTTAGTTTCCTGTGCAGCGCGGCCTTGTCCTGGGGCAGCTATGTAGAGTAGTTAGGGGAGAGAGTGATTTGGGATCCCGTTTTAGTGGGAAATTCCTCTGCTTACACGTATGTGCAATGCAGCAGACACATTTTTAAAAGGGCGATGTGCATATGAGAGAAGGTGCACACGAGGACAGAGCGCGCTTATTAGCAGGATGCGTGACTAAACCCTCAAGGATTCACATGAACACAGAAGAGTGCATGTTTTTGAAAACCCAGGGTGGACATTCGAGATGAAAATTAAATTAGGGACATGAAGTCAATGCGCACACAGAGCAGAGATTGCACGTAGGACCTGAATTCACAAATGGAGCAACCCATAAAAGAATAGCGCTTTTTTGAGAGCAGCACGAACAGTGTCACAAAAGTCTAACTATGAACATGTAGTCAATATGCACAGGAGAGCAGAGAGTGTGCGCATTGATCAGAATTTACACTTGAAGCACCAGTAAAGAATACCATGCACACAAGAGAGCATGCCTTTTGAGAGCGTCATGAACACTGTAATAACAATCAAACTATGAGCATGTAGTCAATAGGCGCTAGAGAGCAGACTGTGTGCTAATTGACCAGCATACACATATGAAGCAACCGCAAAGAATAGCGTTCACTCAAGGAAATTTACTTTTTTAGATCAGGGTGAACAGTGAGACAGGAATTGAATTCGACATCCCTTGTCTTCTTGGGATTCCCTTGTCTGCCGCCGCCAGAGCGCCCCACGCTGAGCGTTCCCTCCCCCTCTGACGGGCAGGTCACGAGGGCGGGGACGGGCGTGGCTACCACCTTGGGCTGCTCTCTGGTTGGCGTGGCAGCTCCTCTGTCCCTCCCCCCCTGGCAATTTCTTCCTGTCAGGCGAGTCCCGCCCTAGCTCTTTCGGAACTGCTAGACCTCCCGAGGCTTCGCCGGGAGCAACAACGCTGCCGAGGCGCGGCGCAACTTTAATTTTAACAGTGCTTGGACACTTTTTACTCACTTTGCCTCACAGCTTCAGGGGCTGCGCTGAGGACATCGCGCACCCCTTGTCTTCTTGGGATTCCCTTGTCTGCCGCCGCCAGAGCGCCCCACGCTGAGCGTTCCCTCCCCCTCTGACGGGCAGGTCACGAGGGCGGGGACGGGCGTGGCTACCACCTTGGGCTGCTCTCTGGTTGGCGGGGCAGCTCCTCTGTCCCTCCACCCCCTGCCACGCCCCTGCTACTACCGGTCCCCTAATTATGGCACTTCTATCCCGGCCGCGCAGCGGGCGCGACGAAGGCGCGCCGAAGTTGCGCCTAAGTTAAGCCCGTCTGCGCCCGTCCGCGATGGGCCGGGACCAGGGGCCACACCCCCTGCCTCTTCATTGGCATACACGCCTGCACAACTCCTCGCCTGCACTGCTGATGTGCCTCTTCCCCATACCCTCATGCAGCACCTTGTTGCATTAGATATCTATGTCCCCCACCCAGACTGTGTCATGTCTCCACGCTTCACACTTCCCTTGCCCGCTCAGGACACCGGACTTCCCCCCATTAGATCCTCATCACCACCTCACACTGCTTCTGCCTATCTCCTCAACACTCGCTCGGCAGGCAAGCACCAACTTGAACTGTTCAACCTTCTAACCACAGACTCCCCAGATATTCTGTTCTTAACGGAAACTTGGTTCTCTGAGGCTTCTCTCCCCGACATTCTAGCCATCGTCCCCGATTCTTATTATGCCCTCCGGGCTGACCGCCCCGAAGGCAAGACCGGGGGGGGGGTGTTGCCATTATTGCTCGATCCACTCTTCAATTCCAGCTTCTCTCCCAACCATCTATAGCTGGGGTGGACTTTCTGGTCGCCCGCTCCTCTAATCTTTCCGCGCCTCTCACTGTCGTCCTTGTCTATCGCCCTCCCCTGAGCATGCCTCTGTTTGTGGCCTCCCTGCAGGAACTCCTCGCTACGCTTGTAGTTAACACCTCCTCTGTTGTCCTGCTAGGTGACTTTAATTACTGGCCTGGCGACCCCAGGGAGGACTTAGCGTCCAAGGACTTCACGGCCACTCTCTTATGTCTCAACCTTAAGTCCCATGTACTGGTCCCTACTCACAATCTTGGACATATTCTGGACCAAGTCTGGTCATCCCAGGACATAGTTTCCCTCCCCAGCATCCTCCCTTGTACCTGGTCCGACCATTCTCTCATTTCCTTCACTATCAACATTGGTTCCCCTCACAAACCCCCTCGTCCCAAGAATGTTTTCTCACGTATCTGGAATCGCGCTGACTTGCTTTCCCTCTCTCATTCCCTTGCTTCTTCTCCTCCCGACCTTAATGGCATTTCCCTTGACTCACAGGCCTCTGCAGTTGGCAACTGGCTATCTTCCGCATGCGATTTAGTAGCCCCTCTCAAGTTAGTTAAGTCCATTCGTCCTCATGAGGCTCATCGTTGGTTTAACTCTGAGCTCAAGATCCTCAAATTGGAACTTAGACGCTCTGAGCGCCTTTGGCGCCGTAGCTACTGCCCCGACCTCAAGGCCAAACACAAATCTCTTCTTAAAGAGTACAAGAAGGCCATTCTGGCTACAAAGACCAAGTATTTCTCCGAACAAGTAATCCTTTCGGCCAACAAATCTAAAGAAATCTTCTCCTTGGTCAACAATTTGGCCACCTCTGATCGTGCTTGTCCTCACTTTACTCCTTCCCAGGCCCTCTGCTCTTCTTTAAACGACTTCTTCATCGAGAAGATCGTTAAAATTAAATCCAACATTTCTGTCACTCCTTTTACTCCACTTCATTCTGTCCCCTCTGTGTCTAAATCTTTCTTTTCCTCTTTCCCGCCCCTCTCCTTGGACTCTTTCTTAGCTCTGCTCACTAAAATCAAGTCTGGCTCTCCCACTGATTGTGCCCCTGCCCGCATTCTTAAAACTCTCTTCTCTTCCTGTCCTGCTACCCCACTTTCCCTCCTCAATGCTTCTCTCTCTACCGGATTGGTCCCTTCTTCATTTAAATCTGCTATTGTTTCCCCCATTCTTAAAAAACCTGGTCTTGATTGTTCTCTCCCTTCTAACTTCAGGCCCATCTCTCTTCTTCCCTATCTTGCCAAAATTCTGGAATCCTACGTCACCTCCTGTCTCTCTACTTATGTCGAACAGAACCAACTCCTTGCTTCTCACCAAGCAGGTTTCCGCTCGGGTCATTCGACCGAAACTGTGGTGCTAGCCGTTCTTGACAAGCTCAAAGCCAAGGCTGACACCAACTCTCCCCAAGCTCTGGTTCTTCTCGACCTGTCCGCTGCGTCTGACACGGTCGACCATAACATTCTTTTGGACCGTGTCAGCGCAGCGGGCATACGAGGCCCCGCCCTTTCCTGGATCACGTCCTTTTTGACAGGACGTTCTCAAGCTGTTCACCTCCCCGGCTTTTCCGCTCTCCCCCTCCCGGTGCCCTGTGGGGTTCCCCAAGGTTCCTCCCTTTCTCCCCTTCTTTTCAATCTTTACATCCATCCACTTATTTCTTCTCTCCTTGAGCTGGGGGTCTCTGTGTATAACTACGCAGATGACCTCCAGCTCGTCTTTGATCTTTCTTCTTCTTCTCACTCCCTATCTTTCTTTCGCTCCACCATGGTCTTTATTTCTGGGTGGATGAGCGCCAATCACCTCAAGCTCAATCCAGATAAGACTGAGCTTGTCCTGACTGGCGGCTCATCCAGCCCTTGGTCCCCTGCCTTCTGGCCCCCTATTCTTGGCCCCCCTCTCACCCCGGTTCCCTCCGTTAAAACATTGGGCATTAAGGTCAGCCAGGACCTGTCCATGCATGGCCAGGTCAGTGCCGTGGTGTCCTCCTGCTTCCTCTCCCTTCGGATGATCCGGAAAATCTCCCGCTTCTTTTCTCTTGACTCCCTTAAAATCATTATTTCTGCCCTTATCACTTCCCGCCTTGATTATGGTAATAGCTTGTTCGCAGGCATTCCTGCCTACGAAACCCGCCGCCTTCAAGCAATCCAAAATCAGGCTGTCCATCTCATCTTTCACTTGCCCAAAACCCATCACATCACTCCTGTCCTCAAATCCCTCCACTGGTTACCCATCCTGCAGAGATCTTTGTTCAAACTTGGTTGCCTTGTTTATCGGGCCCTTGATCACTCTGTACCGGCTTTCATCAATTCTCTGATTTCCCTCCACACCCCTGCCCGCACTCTCCGTTCATCTTCCTCTGCCCTCCTCACTGTTCCCCGTTTCCACAAAACTCGCACTGGTGGAACTAGATTTTCTGTTCTTGCACCCCGGTTCTGGAACTCCCTTCCTCTCTCCATGCGCTCTATCCCTATTTTTTCACACTTCCGTAAAGCGCTCAAAACTTTTCTGTTTGCCCTGGCCTGCCCCCGCTAAACCTCCAGGCCCTGTCTGTTCTGTTCCTTAGAGCTCTCAGCGCCAGGAAGCCGTTTTGGCCATCGTGCGCTCTACAAATAATTTAATTCATTCATTCATTCAATTATGAGATGGCAGTCAAAACACAGAAGAGAGCAGAAAGCGTGCATATTGACCAGAATTCACATATGGAACAACCCCAAAGACTATCTTGTGCAAACGAAAATGTGCCTTTTAAGAGCTGGGTGGACAGACGACAACAATCTAATTATGATCAATTAGTCAGTATGCAAAGGGAGAATAGAGTGTACGCATGGACCAGAATTCACCTGTGGGGCATCCAAAAGAATAACACACACAAGAGAACACACGTTTTGAGAGTGTCGCGAACAGTGCAACAACAATCATATTATGAGCAGGTAGTCATTACGCACAAGAGAGCAGTGTGTGTGTGTATTGACCAGAATTCACATATGAAGCACCCCTAAAGAATAACGTGCACTCAAGGAAACACACATTTTGAGAGAGTGTTGAACAATAAGACAACATTCGAATTATGAGAAAGTGGTCAATACGGACAGAGAGCAGAAAGCGTGCATATCGACCAGAATTCACATATGGAGCAACTCCAAAGACTATCTTGTGCACATGAAAATGCACCTTTTGAGAGCGGGCTGAACAGACAGAAAACAATCCAATTATGGTCAACTTGTCAATGTGCACAAAAAACATAGTGTGTGCATATTGACCAGAATTCTCACGTGGAGCACCCTCAAAGAATAACGTGTGCATAAGAAAATGTGCATTTTTGAGAAAGAGGTCGACAGTGTAACCATTTGTAGAGTGTTTTTGTCAGCAGGCGAGCGTCCTTTAAGAGTGCTTGCAAAGGCCTGGTGACAGCCGCGGCCCGTGGAGGGAGTTGCAGTGGGGCAGAGAGGCGGGGCGGGGGAGGGCCAGGGTGGAGGGGGGGTGTTAAAAACAGGCATATGGATAATTGGAGTTAAGTAAACAATTTAATTAATAAAATGAATTTCGTAGCGTGTGCTGCATCGCATTTTGCACGCTACGAAATTCGTTTCCTATCCTTTCCAATGGCCACCAGTGGTCGGATCCAGCTTGCCACGGATTGGCAGATTTGCAGTAAAGAGTGGTGCCTGAGGCACCTTTTCTTCAGAAGTGCATGCAGAGTGGGCCCATGGGGCTGGATCCTACTGTCCCCAGGCTACAGTCTGGGTATCCACCATGATCAGCTTCTTAATGTCTCACCAAATGTAAGCAGGTTTTGACTATCGAAAAGAAGAACAGTGAGGCTTGGCATTCAGGAACAGTTTAGGTTTAATGAAACAATAATGGCCGGGAACATCAGCCACATCTCTTGCAGTTGCATGCAGAACTTCAACTTACATTAGGTACTGATGCATGATGGAACCCTGCATGCATTTCCGGTGGGCTAAACTCTTATAAGCTGGACATGTTTATAAATCGGACTGATGCTAACAGTAGTGAGAGAATCCATGGAGAAGGAGGTCGCTGTGGGGGGCGCCAAAAAGCCTGGTGCACCACACGCCACCAGTGTTACAACTGGCGCTGGCCAAAGGGTTAAATATAGAGTGCGGAGTCCAGTTAATATGATGGAGTAAAATTCTTTGTCACCTTGACGGAGTCTCCATACTCCACATCCAGAGATGTTCGCCAGTCCTGCAGACAGTTCTAGACATTGGCAAGACCCACTGTCATAGTGGTTTCTGTCAATGTGTTAATAGTTTGACAGACAGTGACATCAAATTGACTGTTGTTTGGTAATCTTTTAACATGGTTTTGGTTTCATCCCCCCCCACCCCACTGGAGTTCTCCCCAATGGTGGTGTGGGAGCCATTTAAATATCTATCATGGTTTTCTCATGGATATTATGGTTAGAGCTCCAAAAAGATAAAGTAAAATGAGGACACATTTTCTGTAGAAATATATCTCTGCCCCTCTATGTGAGAAAAAAACTCTAGCATGCTAAGTGAAACATGAACTTCCAAGAGCAGCAGTCACCGTCAGTTGATTCTCCATTATTCTACTGTAGGCTCATAACAGATGCCCAATGCAAAACTAGACAGCTAGCAATCTATATTCATGACGAAAGTGAGACAGTCTTGAACGTCATCTTGCTGGACAATGAGCATCTGAATGCAAAGCCTTTTCCAAGGAGCAGGCAGAAGCAAATACTTATTGAGGTGCTACTCCAAAATTGAAACTAGTTGTTATAAAGTGGAAGTAAAAGATTTTTTTTAAATGTATGGCATAATAGATTTTTAAAGATCTAAAATGTATTACTATGAGAATGTCCAGCATCCCCTTCCTTGTATCCCTGGTTCCTCAAACTATCCATGCTCTCTGCCACTTAATACGGTATTAATTTTAAAGGAGTTACATTTTGATGGACAGAGACGTTTTTAAGCAGCTATTTAAATGCATTGGAGTGCAGATTTCATATTTCATATTTATAACGAATAGAGGCGTCTCTCCATATGAGTTGCTATTTAAGAATGTTATTGTTCGTTTTACTTCTCACACCTTCATGTGCCAGTAGTTGCATAGGACTACATAAAAACGTCCTGGCCTTAAAGTAATTATTATCGTGAGTTAAATATAAGAAATGGATACAACTTTTTAAATAATATGTAATGATTTCATGCACATTTTTCTAAAAAATAAGTAACATTGTAAATCAGACAGAACAAAGAGACAGCTATTTTAAAACACAATATAATAGAGATGGACTATACACATTTCTAGATTGAGAGCACTTTAAATATGAATTATGAAAAACCTGGAAAAAAATGTTTTTGGGAATGTCTTTCAGGAACTTGAAAGAGGTGAAATGAGTACACACTAACCACAAATTATGAATCAAAATCCTGAACGACGTGTGGACTTGTGGGCAACCATTAATGGAAATTGGATAATGCTTGCCCTCCGTATTCTAGAATCGAAAATCACTTTCATAATAGAGTAGAAATATGATATTATATGGCAGGCCTGGAGGTGAGTATCAAGCTACTTCAAAACTGCCTCGAAAAAGAACTACTTGAAAATGTAACTAGAAGGTCATTCTACCGTCCTAAAAATATCCACCAACCTAGCGCCTAAAGAGAACCATCAATTGACAAGTCTTCCCCAAAACAAATGTGACCGAAGCCTGCCTCCTAAATCTTTTGCCTTGCCCATCTTGCTAATGTTGATGAAGATACAACTGTAGAGGTGCTGCTTCACAACTCTGGAACGTAAAGGGCCACATTACGAGTTATGCAGAGAGGAATTAACAGATTTTTTAAAGTGTTAATTTGTCTCCGGTAATTAAAAGGTTTAACTTCGGGAGTTGAGTGATATCACTTCAGACACTGAATTGTTAAACGTGCCCCCGAAAGAAATTACGGATGTTTTACCAGAAGTTGCAAATCCGTACCCTCGAATTTGCTGTCTTCGGAAATTACACCTATTACGAGATGTGTTTAAAGTAGAAACAAAAGTGAAAATGGTACTGAAAACCTACACTTGCTCTGGGTATGTGTTAATTTGAATAACATTAATAACATTTAGTCTATCTATGTTGATAATGGTAATATATAGTAATAAATAAAAAGATTTCATGAATAAAAAAATGACAATACAGTTTTAAGATTTTTATATTGAAATGATTAATTTGTTTTTCATAAACAAAATATTTAGATTTTCTTAAACATAATAATAGTAACATTTCAAAACTCCTATTCTAGGCAACAATCCTTATGCCCTATGCCCTCGAGGCAAACAGAGGGCATAAGGCAACATGGAGCATAGACATTAACCTGATAATGGATTGAATACTGTTAGAAAATTAGTTATTAGTTGAGAGGGGTTGTAGCCCCATTAAAATAATAAACACTTTCCTTATCAGGCTGAACGACATTAGTTACTACATAGGCATGTGCCTAACCCTCTGGTTGTTTGGCACAAACGCTGTCAGGCATAACTTAGAGGCAATGTGTAAAGTATTTATGCAGAAGTCAAACTGTAAAAATGCCAAAACACAACACAAGAAAAATGCCACACCAATTTGGAATAGAGTAACATTTTATAAATAAAATGGCTCCAAAATAAAAAAATCTAATCTGTGGAACTGGAGTCATGAGTTTTTAAAGATCTAGTTGAAAATAGCTCCAAAAAGTACAAAGAAACAATCACAAGTATCTAATCTCAGTGGACCAGGACAAAGTCACAAGTTCATGCCGACCATGATGGAGTGTGGGTTGGATACAGGAGCCAGGTTTGCCAGAGTGTGGGGTTTGGCTTCTTAAAGTCCAGGTCCACGTGAGAAGCTTTGGCTGGAGCCTTCAATTGGCAGGGACCTCAAGAATTTATTTAATTGCAGATGCAAGGAGCAGGTCACCTTTGGAGCTTTGCAGTGGCTGTGGACAAGTGTGTTTGCCTTAAAAGAGCAGTTTGTCACTGGAGCATCACAATCGCAGGCAACGTGGCAATCCATGCTGACATGGACAGTGGTCATTGTAGCTTTACGTTGATGGACATTGTGCACAGTCATTTCTCAAGGTTCAAGGACCTGGGGGGCATCTCTTGGGGACCAGGTCTCACTCCAGCAGAGATCAGAAGCCGGTCACAGGCAGGTCCAGTTGGTGCTGGTCAGCTGGGCAGTTGACATGTGACTACTGGGTGCTTGTTGTTTGCCTGTAGCTCAAACAGGAGGTCAGCCAGCTGACCCTTCGGGTCACTTCTGGGAAGCCTGAGTTGAGGGCAAGCAGGTCCTGTCTTCTATCTTCAGACAGCATGGCAGTCATCCTTCTGAATCTTTCACATGTCCAGCAGTGCTCTGATGAGAGGTTCTGAAGACACAATTATTGTAGCTAGTGGCTGCCTGTGTGTGGGGGATGTCCCCTTTGTCTAACCTTCCCCCTTTCTGGTTTGGGCTCCAAATTGTTCAGAGTATCAAAGGGTAGGCAGGCAGGCCTGGGTGTGAGCTGATTTTGTCCAAACACATGTTGACTGGATTGAATAGCATATATTATCTTCTTATGGCCTGATTCCAATGTGGGTCGGAAAGCTCTCCAACCAAGCCGGATCCGTAGTGTTTTCCGACCGAGCCGGACTCCTGCAGTCCGACCAAGCGAATACGATGCGGCCGCATGCTGCCAGACTCGGTTCGGTCGGACTCCCATAGAAGTCAATGGGAGCCGGTCGTACGACGCGTACATGGGCTCTCATTGACTGAATGGGTAAGTCTCGCACAAAGGCGCCCCCCTACAGAGGGTACGCATCGGTGCCATCCACACCGTACATGCCTGTGTTGGGGAGATCCTTGGGTCTCCCCCTGTGTCCGAATCATAAGGTTGTGGGTGACAGGGGGTCCGATGCGGACCCCCAAAGGCCACTTCCCGGAAGTTTTGCGAGCCGGAAACTTCGGCTTGCACCGGCTGCCCGACGTGTGCTTCGTACTGGCTTGTTCGTAAATTGCAACCATTGCACGGCACAGCTTGCTTACGGATGAGACGTACGGAGCGGTTTGGACCTGGAAACGATTCGGTTGGTAAATTTTGTGTTGCTTGCATCGTACTTGCTCATCATACAGCTGTACGAGTCGGGCGGAAAACATGCGTACGGCTCATACTTCTTCCAGCCAAATCACGTTCGGTGCCCTTCAGAGCGAGATCGGAATTGAGTCCTTAGTAGTATTGGTGATGTTTTACAATGAAATATGGATATTAGAACTGCTATCCCGCCCCCCAAATGAAATTGTTTGGTGTGCTTCATTTTCTTTCAACTTTCTCTTTCCAGGTCCTAGTGGGTACACTGCATAGTATGGCACAGCTATCTTTCAGTAAACAAAAGCCAAAAGCCAAAGCAATTGTGAAATTTCCAAACATGATTTGTTCATCAGATTGCACACACTGAGACGTTTTAAGGCAGAGGCACAGTGGGTTCTGGCCAAGGGACATTGCCTTTAAGGGGGCCCTCTGATAGAGCCAGCTCTCTTCTGCAGAGAGTCTCGCACTGATGACCTTGAACATTTTTTAAACAGGTTGTTGAAAATAGTGTCTTCCTTTAATTTATTTTAAATGTGGTAAGTCTATTACAGACATTTGGCAAAGAAATGTTGTGTTAAACGTTTATGCACCATCCTTATAAAAAGTTTCTTTTAGATGCTAGCAGGATCTCATATTTGAGAAATTGGAGGGTGTCACAGAGATTATTTGCACTAATATTTATTAGTGAGATGCTGATGTACTATAATATTGAAAACACACAGCAGTATCCCTGAAAACATCTCTATCCCTGAGTATTAGATGTAAACACATTTAGAATTTGGACCAGTGCGCCTGAGGACTGTCAGTGACCAGGTTAAAGAGGGCATGAAAGAGCTGAAACTGGATCATAAGTTCAAACCTGATCCTTACACAGGCCCCCAAAATACGTCGGCCCAGGGCCCCCATAATCCTTGAAAAGTACCTCTGCACACACACTATTTTATTGGCACCACGTACGACTCAATATATCTATCAAAACCAGAAAATCCAGCACTCTATCAATGTGCAAGCAATATGCCATGCAGATTTGCTAACCACCCATTGTTTGGCACGTTTCGAGGATCAACTCATGATTCGCCTATTTTAAGAAACAACAGATTGGATCCCAATGGAACATGGTTATTGGGTGATTTTTTTTATATGATAATTAAATAGTATTTTTTTAAAAAATAGATTGAAAATGTATTCTATGTTTATAAGTTTAAAATATAGTTCTACAACAAGCATAGGTCATTGTGGGAATTGAGGTTTCTTAAAATTGTTTCTTATAAACCTTGCTATTTTTTTAAATTGATAAACAACGTGTTTATTTATGAACACAGCTGATTACATATTTGGCTGACCCTTTCACACGAGCAGAGTGGGTATACAACAAGACCCACAAAAGAACGTGTAATACTGTAGGAGAGTACTTTTGAATTATTGAAAGAATGTTTTAGATGCATACATCCAACTGATTGTTGTCTTACTTCTCTGAAAGGGTCTGTGAAATCATAATGATCCTATTCATTTGGCTCAATATTTGCATATTAAGACAAGGGAGATTGAAGAAAATGATGACTATATCAATGATGAAAAAGGTCTTGGATAGAATGGTCAAATCCAACAATACTTAGATGATATTTCCCTTGAGGCTAAAGATGGAATTATAAATAGATATTTTATATTTTTGGATTACATCTCATATTTATAAACATTTTGGTGAATGTAAAGTATTTAAATCTAGTATATATGACAGGTATGTTAAAAAGCACATAGATTACATTTTCAGATTTTGGTTTTAATGATATTCCCAAGAACTTATTAAGACACTTTGATTGTTCCTTTTGTGTGGGGAGACTTTGGGGCATATTAACAACAACTAGTGATAATTATCGCTATGTTGGTTTAGCGGCGATATTTGTATCGCCGAACTGCGGTGATTTTTATCGCTTAGGAACCTTGCTATTATCAAGGTTTATCTCCTAACCGATAAAAATTGGCCAAAATGCATGAATATCGCTGAAAAGTCAGCGATATTCATGCATTACCGAGCTAATGCTCTTAGCCATGTTATCCACCTACCATTGGATAACATGGCTAAGAACTGCTCAGGGGCAGGTGTTAGCTTTTGGAGATATTCGCGCTTAGCGCAAATATCTCCAAAAGTTGGTAATAGGAGATAGCGATGTTAGCGACTGTTTCCAGTCGCTAACATATTGGCATGCCCACTTTGCATGTCATTAGTGATAAATATCAGTGACATGCAAAGCGGGGCCCAAGATGGTCGCTATCTCCTACTAACTGTCACTAACTGGTGTTAGCGACAGCTAGGTAATAGGGAGATAATTTTATCTCCACTTTCTTGGCTTTTAAAGCCAAAAAAGCGGAGAAAACCCCCCTTGATAATATGCCCCTTTGTTTCTTTCTGCTGGGGAGCACAATAGTTATCTTGGATGAGGGGAGGGGAGAGGGGTCCAAATATATCTGAATATATACTGAGCCAGATAAATATGACAATTGCTAAAGTTCGATAAGATGTGGATTTAGTGTGTTAGAAACTGCAGAATCAAACTGAGCAGGCATGTTTTAACTAAATTCGACACTTGGCTGGATTGTGGATTAAGATGTGTGAAACTGCACTTTAGGGCAGATTTTATATACATATATGTAAATATATTTCTCCACAATTTGTCCCTAGACATAGATACACTCTTCACCAGGTACTGCTTGTTGTGGCACAAATCAGCAATACTTAGGTTTTGTTTCCTCTTGCCGAACACGTTTTGAAATGCCAAAGTCTTTAATCATAGGCTGGAAATGCAGAAACACAATCACATGTTAGACAGTACTTACTCATTCTTCAATTGTCTTTATTTCCCTCTGGTGGGCTTATTCATGTAAAAGAAAGCATTCTGGAATAAATAGTTTCATAATGTCAATAAAAACCCTTTGGTGGGTGTTGTGATACCACCCTTTGGTGGGTGTTGTGATGCCACATATTTTATTCAAATTATTGTTATGCCCTCCAGTGAGCTGCCTAAGTCAAATGCACAGTTTGTTAATATTCTTGTACCTGACAATCTATATTCAGCTCGGACAGTTCCAAACCCCAAACCCACATTTTGTGTGCAGTGCGGTGGTGCAGTCTATATGGCTGAACTGCCGTCAATATTTCTCCACAGTTTGTCCCTAAACATAGACGCACTTGTTACCAGTACGTGAATCGTTGTCGCACAAATCGGCAATACTTAGGCTTTGTTTCCTCTTGCCTGACGTGTTTCGGACTGCCAAATTCCTTGATCACAGGCTGGAAATGCGTAAACTCAATCAAATGTTACAAGCTACGTATTTATTCTTCAATTGTCTTTTTTGTGTTCTGATCCGAGATAGATAGATAGCTAGATAGCTAGTTAGATAGATAGATAGATAGATAGATAGATAGATAGATAGATAGATAGATAGATAGATAGATAGATAGATAGATAGATAGATAGATAGATAGATAGATAGATAGATAGATAGGTAGATAGACAGGTAGATAGATAGATAGATAACCTGATTTTAATTGTGTTTTTGTATATATTTTGTAGGTATAGTAGGACTCTATATATTAGCATCATGCCAGGTTCAAGTCAATTAAATTGGCATTTAGTAGTGCAATACAGCCTTTAATGTACTTTTATTGAATGAGAGTGGTTATCGGTGGTATTTCATTTACCACCGTATCACTTGTTATGTAGTTTGTTGCACAATATGAAACAGAACAATGTGGAATTTCTTTATGCATTTGTACATAGAAAATGCTTTGAAAGAAATAATCCCACACAACATAGAATGATTTATCCCTGCTAAAATGGCGTCATGTGAACCAAACCAATATATTAGGAATTGAAGTTCCACCTCAATGTTCACTTGTCGTAATGAATGAAATAAGGTGCATGTTGTTTGTGTCCACCCCTAGCCCGTGAGCAAGGGGAGGACGGCCTCTGGAATGCATTGGGTTTGGCGTTTGGCAAAATAATTCATTTGTAAAGCAGTTGAGTGTTTGGCTCTGCAGTAACACAGACCTTTTGATGGAATTATAATCAGGTTCACTCTCTGAACCACGAACACCATAATGAGTTGCAGTAGACTGAAGTGTCTAATAAAACATTGAGCACCACACAAACATCACTCCTCAATAAGGGACTCACATTCTGCCCCAATAAAGACAACAATACACCCAGCCTCAATCTCTAAAATGTTGTAGAAAAATCAAACTTAAAAAATACTTTGAAGAAAAGACACCTAGCTCGAGACAATCAACAACTATAAATCAGAATACTTCACCCTTAAACCAGAATGCCACACCCACCTTAAGAGCATTAACACCCTTG
This sequence comes from Lissotriton vulgaris, assembly GCF_964263255.1. NCBI lineage: Eukaryota > Metazoa > Chordata > Amphibia > Caudata > Salamandridae > Lissotriton > Lissotriton vulgaris. The sequence continues at coordinate 777,549,430 of NC_141691.1, forward strand.
GTGGATGGGGAAGAAATAATAATTGGGCAAAATCAACGTCCCTCAGAAACTGATGAGGAACTTTGTCAAAGAATGGGGATTGATACAAATAAAGGTGATAGCAGTGGTTTAAAAACAGAATCAACCTTCTGCCCACAACTCTCACTAGGTAATAGGATTGACTTATTTCATGAGGTCATGGTGGAGGAAATCAACAAAATGGCACAAAACACCTCTGGAAAAAATAAAAAAAGAAGAATAGAAACCATAGGAAATCATGGAACTTAACACCTGGTGAATATAAAGCTCTAAAAGAACTGAGAGATGACCCATACATTATAATCAAAGCCTCTGACAAAGGTTGAAATATTGTGGTCCAAAATCTTAATGATTATGTAACTGAAGCAAACATACAATTGGGCAATAATGATCCTTACAAAAAACTTGTGGTAAACCCAATAGAAATTTGGACCAAAGAATACCACCAAATGTTACATGTATGGAAAGACAAAAACCTTATTGATTTTGAGAAATATATGTACTTGAAAACAGGCCACCCCATCATTGCAACAATCTACTTTCTTACGAAAGTTCATAAGTCAATTGTGAATTCACCATGTAGACCAATAGTCAGCGCTATTGGCTCCTTATTGGAATCAACATCTCGTTTCATCATAAACTTCCTGATGAATTATTTGACATCCCTTCCATCGTATCTGGGAGATATGATGGACTTCCCTAATAAAGCCAAGGTAATTCCATGGTAAGATGGTCATATGATGGCCACAATTGATGTTTCGTCACTGTACACATCGATTCTCCACTCTGATGGGATAGCCGCAGTAAGACAGTTCCTACAGAAGAGCATTCGGAAATTATGTTAGAAATGCTCACATATTACGTAGAACATAACATCTTTCTATGTAAAGACAAACTCTTTTTGCAACAGCAAAGAATGGCTATAGGGATATCTTTTGCACCCACATACGCTAACCTACTGATGGCAGTACGGGAAACGGAAGTCCTGAAAACCCAAAAATCCCAAAACATAAAATTTTGGTCAAGATTCATCGATGACCTCTTCATAATATGGAAGGGAGATCATACTGACCTTGAAGAATTTATAAAGTCACTCAACATGAAGAAATACAAGCTATCTTTTACATCTACTATAAGTGCATCAAACATCATCTTCCTAGATGTGGATGTTTTCTTCAAAGATCTAAGGCTATGCACCAAAATGCATAGAAAACCCACTTCATGCAACAGTATTCTGCATGCCAACAGTGGGCATCCACAAAATTTAAAATGGAGCATACCCTACGGAGAAATGTTACGAGCAAAGAGATACTGCTCTGAAACATCTGACATTTACTCTCAAATAGATGAAATGAGTGATCGCTTTCCAGAAAGAGGTTATCCCCTGGGTGTAATTGAAACTGCAAAAGCCAGAGTTACTTTGAAAGCAAGGGGATATTTATTAAAATCAAACAGAGAAAATCAAGAAAGATGCAAAAAAGAAGACACCACTTCTCGACTCATCATAGAATTTAACAAACAGAGCAGAGACCTAAAGAACATTATCTGTAAGAACTGGAGAATACTGATGTTGGATGAAACTCTATAAAGAAAATCGTCTCCTCACCCAAACATCACGTATAGAAAAACAGCATCAATGGGGGATATTCTAACGCAAACTCAAGTAGAATTGAAAAAAATCCTGGCTGAACAGTCCAGGTTTCTGGAAATGCTCTAAATGTAGAACTTGTGAACATGGTCAAAATATAACATCATGTCAACTTCAAAATGGCCAAACTAAATACATCAAGGACCATATTACATGCAAATCCAAATGTGTGGTGTCCCTGCAGAAAACAATATGTAGGAAGCACCATCAACAAGCTAAAACTGAGAGACCAACAACACTTACGAGCCATCAAGAACAAAGATTTCACCTACCCTATGGCTAAATACTTTCACAATATTACCTCAAGTGACTGCCAGCAATTAAAATACTCAAGGATCAAAATTGTGAAATCAAAAGAACTGGGTGGGACAGAACCCTTAACATATGAAGAACAGAATCAAGATTAATTCTAGCGATTGGCACTGAAGAACATTTGGCCATATCTTAGATGCAGAATTATGCATTCATCTGTAGGACATAGAAGCAGAAGACTGTGAATAATGGATGGAAGTTTGTCCCTGCCATAATTAGTTAATATCATCAAGATGCAATGGACAAACCAATCATGAGAAATCATTGAATGATCAAATAGACGTATGGGACAAATCAAAAGAAGACCAATATCTGCATACTCTTTGGACCATTGATCCAATTGTTAATATATGGACCATTCTCTTTTCCCCGGAGATTAGAAAGAGTAATAGATGATTGGAACATTAGGGATAAGGCCCTTTTATTTGACAAATACGAATAGTGTGCAATAGTCATTTTCAAAGGGTGATTTCATCCATTAATCATCATTTTTTGTGGTATATTGTATGATCTATCACAAAAGCACTTTTTTCACATTCATTGCGAACTGACATCTTGCATGTGTTAACAATGTAGATAAAAGTACTTTACATCTACCAATCCTTAAACCAAATACTAGATTGGATGCACTAGTCACTTTACAATCAGGTGGCTAACTTAATTGTGACCAAACTTCAAGTTATACTTTATAAACAAATCAGGTTCCCAACCAATGCAACAATGTGCTTTACGTTAATGATTTTGGTATTAGTCACTTTATGTAATTTTTATATTCCATAAACATTGTTTACTTGTGTGAGGAGAGTAATAATAATGTACCATGTATAAGATCAGGGGGATACAAGAAATAGAAACTAGTATTACACAACGGAAACTTACAGCAGTTTAGAGAGCATTGTCCGATATGTTCCCAGCTCAATTCTGCTTTCCTTTTGAAATCTCACAACCCTTTCCCTTCTCCCCTCCCCTTTTCTTAAGGGAAAGGTTTGAGAAGGTAGATTGTTTTACAAAATGGTGGGCTTTAAAGGTCAGAAATGTAGATATATGTTTCTTTTTTGCACTCTCACTTTCTACATTAATGAATGGTCTTTACAAACTGTCAAAGTCAAAATGGTAGATCGACATGTATATATACTACCAGAGAGAAATAATACAGTCTAGTCTTTTTTTCTAGTAGAAGTAATGAGGGCAATAGCACTGAGCACTTTAAAAAGACACTCTGTGGTCCAGTAGAAGGCTGGGAGCCAAAACATGTAGACTGTCCTCTACTATTTGTATTTTGCACTATGGTTGAATAAAACACTTTGGATTACCTTCTGACGTGGTGCTGTGATCCTTCGCAGTATCAAGAGGCTTTGCAGAGGAGCCGAGGTATCTTGGACATATATATATATATATATATCCAAACACACATTCCCAGATAGGGATTAAAGTAGATCGCACTCCGTTTCTTTTCGAATTTTGTCATGCAGATGTATATTAGGGACCCCTAACTTAGATTTTTAGTGTCTGGAAGAATGAAAAATGTAAATAGTGTAAATTATTGTAAATAAGAACTTATCACACCGTACAAAGATAGTTTATTTCACAACAAACACATTTCGAGGTCATACATCAAAAATGGTTTTCAATTTATCTTATATTCCACTGGAGGAAATAATGAATAAGAAAAATTCATAGAATTAATATACATCCACTAGAGGAATTGTTAGAACTAATGACTAGAAAAGGTTGCAAACAGAATACAGTGAAAGAAATAATGTTAAAAAAGAAAAAAATAATAATCAATATAAGAAAAGATTATATAAAAAAAATGTTTTGGGTACATACACAAAATAGTTGTACAAAAATTAAATGAACAAGTTGTGAATTCATAACATCCTTTTATATGTATAAATGTTTGGAAATTACAAAATACACTACAACTACCATAATACCCTCTGTGAAGGAAACAGGAAATGAAGGAAGTGGTACATGTTTAAAAAGGAAATGCGTTACCGTGAACAAGGTTTCAGTTGAAACCGAAACGTTGGTGGTTTGTTTGTTTATTAAATGAAGGATCTGCATGACAACATTCGAAAAGAAACGGAGTGCGATCTACTTTAATCCCTATCTGGGGATGTGTGTTTGGATTTGAGGTAGCCTGGCTTGGCTACGAGATAACGCACCATTGGGAAAGAGCGCCAGGACAGCGAAAAAAGCTGTGTGTGAGTAGAATATATACTAGACCTCGGTATTGGTCCCTAGTCAGCTTGAAAAGTGGGCTGACACGGGGCAACTTCAAGCCATCGAAATTGCTTATTTGGACAGCAAGATCAATTCACCGCCCACTGGAGGGTTTTAAAACATTAAACAGCCGTCGGAACCACAGGCTCCATAATGCAACATCAAAGGGGAATGTTTTCCGTATTGAAATTCCATCGAAGGAAATGTAGCAAAAACATCAATTGAACTGTGGAACCCACGGACTGGAGCTTAGGTGCAGGACACCACTTTGAAAAAGTTTCCAGGTGAAACGAAACGCGTCAGTAAAGTCCCGAATCATGCTGTTCCTTTAATTAAAATGGTTATATAATGAAGTCACGTGTGCGACTCAGCTTCTTTCGATGAGGAAAGATGGTTTGAACATATATATATATATATATATATATATATATATATATATATATATATATATATATATATATATATATATATATATATATATATATATATTACCTACTGGCGGTCGCCAGTAGGTAGTTATAGTTAGGATTTTTTTCAATGTTAAATCTCAAAATTCTATTTGGAATAACTTTGGCACCGGTTGACGAATCTGCCTGAAAATTTCCTGAAAATGGCCTCGTCGAGCTCGGGTCCTTCCTTAAAAGTTTGGGGGGGATACGTCAAGCGGGGGCCGAGATAAAAGGGGGTCCCAAAACGCGTTTTCCCCATGTTAATTTCCATAGGGCGGTCGATTTCACTTTTAGCCCGAACGGCTGAATGGATTTCCACCAAACTTGGCAAAATTGTAGGGACTGGTAGCCCGATGTGCCTTTGCTATGTCTCAAGATATGTGCTCCAGTGGATTTTGAGTAATTTAGGTTCAAAAAAATATATATATCTATATGCGCTCTCCGGTGCGCGCACCGGAGTGCGCTCCAGGCGCGACACGCGACTTGCGCGCAGGAAGCTGATTGGCTCTTGGGTGTCTGTAAACATTCTAAACAGTCTGGAGCGGCCGCCATCTTGTGTCTCGGTAAAATCGAGACACAAGGGGTTTGAAAAAAAAGGGGCAAATGACCATAAGGGGGAAGAGTAGACCCCCTCTGACCCCCTAGGTTTGATATGGCTGAGATACCCGCCACCCCCTCTCAACACAATCCCCAAAGGAGGGAAACAGGAAACAGTTCTTGAAGTTTTTGGAAGAGGGAGGGAGTGACCCTCCCGGCCGTATTTATTAAAACAAAATTAAAACATTAAATCAACAGTTTCATATTAATGTACAATTTCATTACCACATTGCGATGTTTGGCTAACCTTAACAGATTCTCTAATACAGAGGTTCTCCTAGCCGAACTAACATCCTACAAACATTTACTTGAAATTATGAAATTGTACATCCTAACGTTTAAGGGCCAACGGCAAGGTCGTAACCGGTGTCAAGATCCCTAACCAGAAATACCCCCCCCACTTGTGAGGGGCGACAGCACTGAGGCGTACCTCAAGTGCAACTACCAATTTCCCTTGACTTGACGGGGGCACCAATAAAACTCGACGCCACTTAAAGGTCGTTCGAGGACTTGTGTGAGGTATCTAGAAGGTAGCGTAGACCCCCCCCCAAACCCCGCACAACTTACCACATCTGCCGTCGCAGACGTCACTGGCCCCGGGAAATTCCCCAGGAGGGGGCTGTAACCCCTCCTACACAGGAAGGGGCCTTGACCGCCTTTCCTTTTCTTTCGGCGACCCATCCTTAGAAGGGACCGCCTCCCCGTTGAGGGGCCAATGGCCACCTCTCCCGAGCGCTCCCATCCGTGTTGGGTGACGCCCACTCATAGGGATCTTCCAATTAGTGCTCACCGATCATGACCTTACCGCCACAGGCCGGATAGTTGACCGGCTATCCGGACCCCCCACAAAGCTCCTACCTAAAGGTCATGTTTTAACGTTTTTAACCATGCTAAGAAGTCTCCTATGAGTAACTCATTCCCCACCCGAGACAAATGCACACCATCCCCCAAATACATACTGTCATCATTAATACAGCCATGCGAAATAGAATGCAATGTCCTGGAACGGAACAACCTACTCACTTTGTTATTAAGCTTTCTCACAGAGTGATTCAAAGCAGGAACAGAAAGAGCCCCTCGCCACACCTTTCGTGGGATCATATGGGACCACGCAATTGTGCACCCCGGAACTCTCCTCGCCAACCAACTTACAGTGGAAAGCATTGCCTCCAGGAGAAGTCGTCTACCGGTGGTGACCAAATCATTGCCCCCTAGATGTACTATGACTATAGACGGCGGTGACCTCGTCCGCCCTAACAAACCCTCGAAAAATGCTTGAAACTGGTCAATACAGAGACCGCCTCTTCCGTAGAAGGACACACTGTACCCGTATTCCCCAGCTACGTGAATCATGTCACCTGCTTTGAATACGTCCGCGGCACGCCTCACGTATGAGTGGCCCACGACCCACACCTCCTCTTTCACAGCCGGTGATGTCTGACCGCTGGCCCGGTGTTGGGTCGACTGCATAGTCCGCCCCGCCTCGTAGGCTTGCGCAACTGAAAACGAAACAAAAACAAGAAGCGTGAGTACATCGTTACAGCTTCACAACATGTGCAACCGCACATACCTCTTATAACACTTGGAGGACCAACGCCCCACTCGTTTCACTTGTTCAACATTAAGACCCCTGGCTGTAGCTTCCGTAGCAGCCCCTATCCGAAAGGAATGGGTCCCAAACTCGCCCGGGTTCAAGCCCGCAGCGGCAATTGACATCGCAAGCACCCGCTGAAACTGAAATTTCGTCAGTGGGGTGGCGTCCGCGTGTCTCAACAAGGTCCCCCCCCATGATGCCACCCTTCGTGCTAGGTAGTCTTCTAAACACTGTACCGGACACATGGAGGACCCGGGAATCCTGCGTATGATTATGCAGTCCCCCATCCCACCTTGATCGGTCTTGGACCTGACAAAGGAGACAGTCATTGTCTCTCCTCTGATCCGAACGTGTTCCTGGCACAAACCCCCTGTCACATCCCGTTTGTTCCTTGCCACCAGTTCGCTCACCCGCATCGCTCCGTGAAATGCCAGCGTAAAAGCGGCTCGGAACAACACCGTCTCAAACTGAGATGAACATGTGGCAGGGAGTGTGGCCAACAACTGGGCCAACCTATCCAAACCTATCGGGCGCCTCTCGTCTACTCTGCGACCCTCAAGGCGTTGCCACCCACGCAGCGCTTTCTGTACAACGAAAGACGCTGTCGGGTCCTGGATACTATGAGCCCTGGCAACAAAGGAAATGGCAGCACGATGCCTCTGGGCCGTAGCCACCGATTTCCCAGCCCTACGTAAGGACATCAGAAAATTCACTACCCATTCCTCGTGGCCCCAAAGCCCCTCTCTATCAGTCCCCAAAAAGGCTAAATAGGACCGAAACGCCCCTTCATATGCCTTCCTCGTCCTTGGTGCTAGGCTCTCTCCCACGAGGTGACGAAGTTCGGGGCACCGAGAGACCAGAGAGCTTCGGGAAAGGGTGCCGGCTCTGGGTCCGCTGTGGGAAGGAAACCCGAGAAAGCCTGCATATGAAAACGAGACAGTGCATCAGCCGCCTGATTCATTACCCCCGGGACATGTTTTGCTCTGAATAGCACATTCAGTTGCATACACAGTAAAACAATTTCTTTGAGCAGTCTTAAAATCAGTTTACCTCGTGCTGCCTGGCTATTGATGCACTCGACCACGGTCATATTGTCAGACCAAAATACCACAGAGTGATCTTTTAACCCTTCGGGCCAGGTTCTCAGGGCCACCAAAATGGGGAAAAGTTCCAGGAAAGCAATATTACTTGTCAGTCCATTGTCATGCCACCATGCCGGCCACCTTTGTGCCGACCATTTTGTGCCGAAGATGGCACCAAAACCTATGCTACCTGCCGAATCCGTCCATAGCCCCAGTTCTTCAGAGGACACGGCCGGTTTGTTCCAGATGACTCGACCATTAAAATCCGCCAGAAATGCTAACCAAATGCGCATGTCCTGGCGGACCTCAGCCGATAGTCTCGTGCGATGATGACCCTCCTTTAGGCCGACCATAGCTTGGGCAATTGAACGGGAAAAAGGGCGGGCCATCGGTATAACCCTCAGGGCAAAATTCAACTGTCCCACCAACTGCTGTAATTGATGCAGCGTAACTTTAGATTGATTTATACACATTTGCAGGGCTGCCCTGAACTTCCACACTTTGTCAGCTGGTAAACGAAAACAACCCTCATTGGAGTCTAACTCGATCCCCAGAAACTCGAGGCAAGTCGCAGGACCCACCGTCTTACCTGGTGCCAATGGCACACCAAACTGCTTCATTAACACACAAAATTCGGCCAAGGCCTGGCCACATTCGAGATCCCCGGCTGCCCCAAGGAACAGAAAATCATCAAGGTAATGCATTACATGTTGGAAACTCGTCCTCTTTGTGAAGACCCATTGTAGAAAACTACTGAATTTCTCGAAATAGGCACAAGATATAGAGCACCCCATCGGCATACACCTATCCATGTAATAATGACCCTGAAACATGAAACCCAGGAGACGCTGGTCGTCTGGGTGTACCGGGAGCAATCGGAACGCTGACTCGATATCTGACTTCGCCATCAGCGCCCCGGGCCCCAGGCGATTCAAAATGGCTACGGCCTCATCGAAGGATGCGTACCGCACCGAACACACTTCTGGGTCTATTGCATCGTTTACAGAAAGACCACGTGGAGCTGATAAATTATGAATCAGTCGGAACTCACCCGGGTCCTTCTTGGGGACCACCCCTAAAGGAGAACAAACAAAACCCTGCACCGGGGGTACACTAAACGGGCCGGCAACCCGACCTCGAGTAACCTCTTTCCGGATCTTATCCTGTACCACGGTCGTATGCTGCAGGACCGAAAGTTGATTTTTACACTTCTCCACACCCTGAAAGTCCCCTACCGGGATGCGGAAACCATACGAAAACCCGTTCCGCAGCACCCCAGCAGAAGTACGATCCGGGTATTCACTGAGCCAGGGAATCATCGCCAAGGTATCAATCGGGGTAGGTAAAGGCGCCCCTCGGACTATGTTAGACCTGTTTGGCGCCTCCTCTACCCCCGTTATCACCCGTTTTGGCTCTGCACGTGGACTCAGGATGGGACGACCCGCACCCACTACATTCGTGTTTAAATTTACACGATCCCTGGGGCCTAGTACATTTACCTCTGTTGAAATTCCAGCAGAACCCCCTTTTCCCTGTATTGCCGGCAGGTCTCGAGGAATCGTCGGTACCCGTACCTGATCGAAAGGGCGTCCCCGCATATTGGCGGGAGGATTCGCCAACATTACTCCCTACCAATGGTATCTTCAACATTCCTGTCTCCTTCATTTTATCCCATGTCAAAGAATCATAACAATCCCAGGTCAAGCTTTTATTATGCTCTTTAGCCTTTCTAAAAAGATTATCGTAGCAGAACCAATGGTTACCCTGGTGTGACGTCGAGTACCCCATGATTCGCGACTGATAGGTCGGCAACTCGGAAAGCAACTCGGGCCTACGTTCCCCCAAGATCGACGTAAAAATCCCCCATGCTTTGCCCCAATTGCCAATATTCTCATTCACTTTAAAGGCGGCCATTTTTGCGCGCCAAACACTCGGATGCATGAGGTCTTTCTGGCCCTTAACATGCTCCACCTCATAATGATCAACAAGCAACGAGAAGATGTTCACATATTCCCCCGCCCAAATCTTCTCTTTAATAGCCAAAGGCACATGTTGACCCAACCTTTCTCTACGAGAGGGTGCAGACTCGTCCCTCGCAATCGGCAATGGCCGCTTACCTGCACCGGACGCTGCCTCTGCGGTCGTAATCGTCCCTTGTGGCTTGTCAACTACTGCAGCCGGCGCGGACACCTTGGCTGCATCCCGTTTCTCGCGCAGTTGCTTCATCAGCACCTGCGCGTCGACAGCCGTGGCGCCCTCACTACTTTCGCCCAACCACGCTGCAAGTTGTGCTGCCAGCTCGGGCGGCATATCTTCATTGGACACCGGGGTGACCACCACGGGAATCGGATTCCCCTCCACGGGTACTGGGGTTGGCGCTTCGAGCAGGGTACAGGGAACCGGGACGTCTCCCCCAGCTGGTCCCCTCCTTGGCCTCTTGGCTCTCCCTCCTGGGGTTGCTCCAGCCGAAGGACGTTCCGGCCCCCCTTCCCCCTCTCTCTCCGCCACCCGCTTTTTCAGATCGGTCATCTCCTTCATGAGGACCCGAAGCATCTGTTCAGTCGTCATTCTCTTTCCGCCTTTCTTGGGCATTTCTCCGACAGAGTATCTGTAAGACAAAAGAAAGATTACAACGCTCAAAATTGGCTCTTCGTTCCGTCTCGAGCTCACGTGCAGCGAGGAGGTGCAGCTTCAGAGCACAGGAACAAGAGGATGCCTTCCGGTCTTGCGTCGCCTTTTATCCGTCTTCAGGGCGGGCGTAAACCCGCCCCTGCCTGCCCGGAGGGCGTGGCCAGCCGCGTCAGTGTCTAGGCCAGCCCACTCTAGGGCGGGAAAAAGCGCGCCCCGGCTACGCCGCTTCGGGCATACCAGCCGAGACTCGCTTCCCGCCCAAGATGGCTTCCCGGGGGGATCGTGGTACTCTGCCATACGTGCGGGGGGACCGAGTGGTCGCCCCTTTCCATGTAGGGGCTAAAATAGGGTCCTGCAGGGCATGAAATGTTTTTTTTTTTTTTTTCGTTTTGCTTGGGGGAAGCGCATGGTACGCGCACCAACGAAGCACGGGGAAAATCCAGGACCATATTTATGAAGGCCTTGCGCTGCTAGTTTTGCGCCTCCTGTGCGTCAATTTTTGTGACGCACCAGCGGTGTAAAAAAATGCGCATTGTTATGCAATATTTAAAAAGTGACGCATCTATCTAGATGCGTCACTTTTTAAATATAGTGCAACGAGGCACATTTTATTACACTGCTGGTGTTATGCGTCACTTTTCTGTGCGCACTCCTTATGACATTCCAGATGTGTCATATTTAATGTATGACGAATCATGTTGCAAGGAGTTACAGATACGTCAGTATTTCTGACATATCTGTAAACATAAAAGTGATGCGAGGCAGGTGCAAGATTTTGACGCAACAGCATCCTAAAAGTGACGCAGAGAAATCTTATAGATTTCAGTACGTCGTTATTACCAAGCTTTTTGCGGGGGAATGCCCCCTTTGCATACATTATACCTGACGCAGATATAATGTGGCGTAGAGTTTTAAAAAGTGACCCATGTACCTAGATGCGTCACTTTTTAAAAATAGCGTCAGGTATAATGCATGCAGAGGGGGTGTTCTCCCGCAAAAAGCTTTGTAATAGCGACGCAGTGAAATCTTTGAGATTTCACTGCGTCACTTTTAGGATGCTGTTGCGTCAAAATCTTGTGCCTGCTTTACAGCAGGTGTTAGACTGAGGCAAGACCTTTCACATGCTGCTTTCCCCATTTGAAAGGACGCATTACTGGAGTTGTGTCACTTTTGTGACGCACTCCAGCAATGCGTTACTTGGAATGTCATAAGGAGTGCGCACAGAAAAGTGACGCATCGCACCAGTGGTGTAAAAAAATGTGCCTCGTTGCGTTATATTTAAAAAGTGACGTATCTAGGTAGATGGGTCACTTTTTAAAATCAAGCGCCACATTATATCTGCGTGAGGTATAATGCATGCAGAGGGGGTGTTCCCCCACAAAAAGCTTTGTAATAGCGACGCAGTGAAATGTTTGAGATTTCACTGCGTCACTTTTAGGATGCTGTTGCATTCTTTAAATATAGTGCAACGAGGCACATTTTATTACACTGCTGGTGTGATGCGTCACTTTTCTGTCCACAGTCCTTATGACATTCCAGATGTGTCATATTTAATGTATGACGAATCATGTTGCAAGGAGTTACAGATACGTCAGTATTTCTCACATATCTGTAAACATGAAAGTGACGCGAGGCAGGCGCAAGATTTTGACGCAACAGCATCCTAAAAGTGACGCAGAGAAATCTCATAGATTTCAGTACGTCGTTATTACCAAGCTTTTTGCGAGGGATTGCCCCCTCTGCATACATTATACCTGATGCAGATATAATGTGGCGCAGAGTTTTAAAAAGTGACCCATGTACCTAGATGCGTCACTTTTTAAAAAATAGTGTCAGGTATAATGCATGCAGAGGGGGTGTTCCCTTGAAAAAAGCTTGGTAATAATGACGCAGTGCGTCACTTTTAGGATGCTGTTGCGCCAAAATCTTGCGCCTGCTTCACAGCAAACCTTTCACATGGTGCTTTTTCCATGTGAAAGGACACATTACTGGAGTTGCGTCACTTTTGTGACGCACTCCAGCAATGCGTTACTTTTGTGTTTACAGATACGTCAGAAATACTGACATATCTGTAACTCCTTGCGAATTGATTAGTCATATATTAAATATGACATATCTGGAATGTCATAAGGAGTGCGTCCAGAAAAGTGACGCATCGCTGTTTTCATGTAGCGATGCGTCACTTTTCAGAAATGAGGCCTCCAGTTTATTCACTGTGTCATAACTTTCTTTTCTAACACTCACCTTCTTTCATTCCTCCTACTTCACTTCCTTTCACCTCTCATACCTTTCTGTTCTTTCTTACTCATTCTCCTTTCAATTATCAATGCACTATATTTCACTTACTCTTCATTTTTTTAAGAATATAGCTCTTTGATGAGAATTGGAGGTAGTTCTGAAAAGAACTTTTGGTTTTCTTCTTTTAACTGAACAGGAACAAAAACAGGGAATGGAAACTGCTCAACAGGAGCAAAAAGAAAAGAAAAAAATTAGGGGTGGGAAGGGCAGCGATGGTTCTCCAATGCTCGAACCATGAGCAGGACACTTTGCTCCCCATAGGTGAGGAGTTGATTGCAGTATCTGCATTTGACGACCCCATGGTTAAATGCAGGTTGTATGTTTGCCACCTGCTCCTACGATTGTTCTCTCCCAGAAGAAGTTGCTCCTCCTGTTGATGTAGAGGCCCCATCTCTGGGAACCTCTTGTGCCAGAGCCCTGACACTTTCCCGGGCAAAATTCTGGGGGTGCCTCCTCTCCACATGGCGAATCATGGTGAAGTTGCTAAAAGAGTATTTTTTTTGGGGGTTACCCCGTGACAGGACCTGTTTGCAGATCCTGCACTCTACTTTTGGTGCATTCACCTTCTTCTGGTCTGCTGGAAACGTAAAAAATTTCCAGATGAAATGTTCTTTGACTTTCGGCTGAGGAGGCTCTTCATCAATGAAATCATTGGAGTCATCTTCACTGCTGGATGGTCTGGCAGCCATGATTAATCAAGAAATATGGAACAGCAAAAAAGGCAGGTCTTTCAGTCACAAAAGTGGAAGAAGAAGTGAAGGAAATGGGTGGGGATTTCATTCATTGTAAAAAAAAACTGTTAGCAACCAATGAAAAGTGTTATTTTAGGGTCACATGACCCGACGCGTTTACGCTGCGCGCTCCGGAGCACTTCCGGTGCGTTTACGCAGCGCGATCGTAGGCGCTTCCGGGGCGCAAACGTGGCGCGATCGTAGGCGCTTTTGCGTGCGTTTATGCGCCGCGAACGTAGGCGCTTCCGAGGGCACTTACGTTGCGCGCCGAAGTGACGTCATCAAACTTTTACAGAAATGCATAATCATTTTCCTTATTAAAAAAAACTAATTTTATTTGTATGGTACGAAATGTTTTGCATTATTATTAACTTTTCATTCATATTTTTTTTCACGAACGACAGTTGCGCTCTGGGTGCGCTTTCAGATGAGCTCACGGAAAAGCTTACCGGAGAGCTTAGCTGAAAGCTTCCCGGAGCGCGCACCCAGAGCGCAAAAGAAAAAAATTATATAAAAAAAACATGAATACTTTAAAAAAAACAGCAAATTGTAAAAAAAAAAAAGGTTAGAAACTCGATATACAAAGGAATTAGCATTTAAAAAACCTATGAAATTCACTGAAAAAACCATAGGTTTCACACCAGTTATAGTTAGGAATTAGCATTTAAAAAACCTATTAAATTCACTGAAAAAACCATAGGTTTCACACCAGTTATAGTTAGCTGGAAATTTTACTGATATAAAACCATTGAAATTACCACGTTATAGTTAGATGGACTCACTATAACTTGCGCGTGCAATGCACTGCTGATGATGTCTTATTAAGCCAGTTAACCAATCAATTTTTAAAAACCATCCATTTAGACACTTATTTAAACATTTATTCTTCCATCAACTTTTACATATACATATATAAAATATATTTATTTTTCAGAAAGACACACATTCACTGGATGGTGTCATCAGTGATGTCATGAGTGATGTCACTGACCATGTCATGAGTGATGTAATATGTGATGTCATCAGCAGTGCATTGCACGCGCAAGTTATAGTGAGTCCATCTAACTATAACGTGGGAATTTCAATGGTTTTATATCAGTAAAATTTCCAGCTAACTATAACTGGTGTGAAACCTATGGTTTTTTCAGTGAATATATATATATATGAAATCTTTCGTCCCTAGCTGCTAGCTGCCAGGAATAACATTTACCTGCTAAATCGGCTCTGTGGGCTCATTTGATGTTTGTTTCGCCGGTTTCCTACTGTCTAAATATATATATATATATATATATATATATATATATATATATATATATATATATATATATATATATATATATATATATATATTCACTGAAAAAACCATTGGTTATAGACCATATATAGTTAGGGATTAGCCTTTTCAAAACCTTATTTTACTCACACAAAACCATTGAAATTTCATATATAGTTAGTTCCACTAACTATATATCGGGCACCCGCAATCCACTGCTGATGATGTCACATATTACATCATTCATGACATGGTTAGTGACATCACTGATGACATCACCGATGACATCTCAAATGACATCACTGATGACAACATCCAGTGACTGTATGTTTCTGTAAAGTTAAAATATGTCTTACATATTGAAGAATGAGTGGATGTATAAGTGTCTGGATGAAGGATTTAGTAGGTGCATGACTGACTGTATGAGTGAGTGATTAAATGTGTCTCACTGAGTGCATGGGTTAGTGACTAAACTGTTTTAATTTGTGCATCATTATATCTGTTGTTCTACAAACTGCTACATATGTTGATCAGTAGCTATATGAGTAACTGTATGGGTTATTCATTGGTTGTCCAAGTATTTGTATGGGAAACTGAGTGTGTGTGTATGGGTGGCTGGGAGGTGTGTGACTCTGTACATAGATGTGTGAGTAGTTGATTCACTATATGTATGGTTTCAAAAGTGCATGTGCAAACAACTGTATGGGCGGTTGACTGTGCATGAGTGTATTAGTGAGTGAATGGATATCTCAGTACTACATGTCAAAGTAAGTACATAAGTAAAACACAGTACATGTGAGAGTTGACATATATAAATAACTGTGCATAAGAGCCAGTGAATGTGTGAGTGGCTGTATGGATCATTGTGAACATGTATCAGGGATTGTATAAGAGAGTAAAGTAAATGTGTTAGTATATGTTTGAATAAGTAAGGTGTGTATAACTGTATAGTTGAGAAAATGGAGGTGTGATTGATTTTTTGCATAACTGACTAGGTGTGTGAGTAACTCCATGGATGAGTGACAGTCTGTGACTGTCTATTTACACTGATTGTATCTAAGGTTATATTAGAGTCTGAAGAGGTTCATGGTATTATCACATGAATGATATCATCAGTGATGTGATCAGTCATGTCAAATGAGATGTCATCAGTGATTTTATCAGTGATGTCATTTGAGAAGTCATCAGTGATGTCATTTGAGATGTCATCAGTGATGTCATTTGAGATGTCATCAGTGATGTCATCAGTGATGTCACTAACCATGTCATGAATGATGTAATATGTGACATCATCAGCAGTGGATTGCGGGTGCGCGATATATAGTTAGTGGAACTAACTATATATGAAATTTCAATGGTTTTGTGTGAGTAAAATAAGGTTTTGAAAAGGCTAATCCCTAACTATATATGGTCTATAACCAATGGTTTTTTCAGTGAATTTTCAAGGTTTTGTAAATGCAAATTCCTAACTATATATGGCCTATAACCTATGGTTTTTTCAGTGAATTTCATTGGTTTTTTAATAGCAAATATCAAAAGCTGTAAAATGTCAAGTACGTGATAGGTAAAAACTTTTTCGTGTTTATGCACGCTGATGTGCTTTGAACGCTGCCCCCCTCCCCTCTTTTCTCTTAGTAGTACTCTCTCTTTGCAGATAGTGAAGAGTAGTTAACGCAGGCCTTTACCCCCGTTGTAATCCGTCCTGCCTGCTTGTCTCTCCATTTGATTGATTATTATCCAAGCATTTACTGTTTTACAATTGATTCTCTTTGGTTCATTCTCTATTTACAAACAAGCACAAAGTCGCAATACTCTGTTTAGTCTTTGCAGATCGTGAAAAATCGTGTAAAAAAATAAAAGTAATCGAGCAAAATCAGTAGGCCACTAATTGGATCTCTTTTTGACCTCGCTAAAATAGAAATATTATAAACAACCCTTCATGAGAAATACGAAAATAGTGAGATGAACTGAGCTCCACGCCATGAGGGCTGCAAGACAGCTCGGCTCCGTCACACATCCCGCCCAAAATAACGACAAACCCTATGCAAATATTAAAAATATAGACAACACACCAGCAAAGAAACAGGGTAAAACATTTTATTAAATAACTATTTACATAACGTTGGTTTATAAGATGATGTCAGTAGTGGACCGATGTGTGAATAGGTCGGAAGCAGCACAAGGCGCCAAGATCCGGATGGCAAGTCCTGGATGTTGGGTGCCATAGTTCAGAGTTCTGAGTTTGAGCCTTTTTCAATGCCTGTGCTTTGTTGTTTCCCCTCCATCAAAAACAAAAAAAATATATAAAACTGTGCAAAAATACAAAAAAATCAAAAAATGTTTACAAAAGCAGTGCTTGTAAGACTGTCTGAAGCTTATTTCCACCTACTGCAGCTTCACTATTCTCAAAGTAAGTGAGGGTCGTTTGTGGACCTGACTGCATTTGAAAACAATGTTATATGGTACCTCCCTAAACCGCTTGACGGAGGCCCCCGAGGGGCGGTGTGATGGCACGGACTCGGAGAAGACGCTTGGCTCCGACCCCCTCCCCAAGTCTTATAGCACTGGTGTAGCCTGAGATCGCCCCCGACATAGGCGGCCGGCTCCCGGGGTCCGGCGGAACTTTTTGCCTTTTGATGACTCTTCTATTCTGGACTTTGTCCCACAATCCGTTTGACCTGAAGACACGCTGTAGTGGGGCGCCCCTTTACCGTTTTAGTTGCCATTCCGCCCGCTTTTGCTACACTGTGCCTCTTCCGCCATTCAGCTGTTTACCGCCCGCTCTTGCGACTACAGCGTCTCGCTCACCATGTAGTTAAGTTGCTCCCGCTCTTGCGGTGCAGCGATAGGCGGCTGCCACAGGACTCTCAAAATGGCGGCCGGCTCTTCGGTTTTGGGCCTGGTCCACTAAAATGGCCCTGGGACACTTTGGAACTCGGACGCTTCCCTGATAGGGCTTGGGTCCCATTCTCGAAAGAGTCCCCTCAGCCGTGAAGATTCTACAAAAGTCTTAGGGGCCCCCGACTCCCGCAGGCTTCTGGTGGGGAGCGGCTGCCATGTCTGCTCGTGGAATGGCCACGACGGAGCTACGAGATGGTAGTGCTCTCATGCTGACGCCAGCTTTAGTCTGAAACATCCAGAAACACTGTAGACTACCAATTCGATCAGTTCCGGTAGCGCCCCAACATGACCCGGAAGAGAAGAACTTGCCCTCCCCTCTTTGACTGATGGTTCTTGTTGCCTGTCCCCTCTGTTGTCATTTAACAGAACTTTTTGGACTGCTGAAAGGGGTTGTGTTCCGAATGCTGGTTGGTGGAGACATTTTGACTATATTCTTGATCTACGTTGTCGCGTAATGCGTTATATGACACGCCGCGTTAGCGCACCCGGAAGTGATCCGGGGCGCGGCGCGCAGCGCGTAACGTAAGCATAACAGGTCATGTGACTTGTTAATAAAACTTTTCATTGGTTCATTTTACTTTTGTTATTTTAATGATGAAAAGCTTGGTCATATGACCTAAAAATTACGCTTTTTATTGTTTTCGAACATTATTTTTTTTTAAACATATATGTTATAATATTCCAGGCTAATGTACTTTCCCGGAAAATTTACAACTGTCCTGCAAGTAAAATATATTCCTTTTTCGAGAAAAAGGGCGTTTCTTCGTTCCATGACGGAGCCGTTGAGTAAAAGAGACTCGGCCTGCTGTCTTAGTCGCCGATACGCCTGATTATCAGATTCTTATCGATCACTTTATGTTGCAGGAGTGGAAAACACAACTGCCCTTGACCATTTATCTTTACTGCGTTCCTACATATTATACCTTTTATCCGTCATGTAATTGGACTGCTTTATTTCACTTGCCTTTTACTGATTCGAAAACAGTGACTAAAAGTAAAAACTTTACCAATGTAAATACTACTACCGTGTTTTGTTTTAAAAACCTTTATTGTGAAAATGTCAGTATACAAATACGGGCCTATAACCACGTGGGCCGGCCACGGAGCAAACTGAAATCGTATATGATGAGGAGACATTTACACTGTAGAGGAACGTAACGAGCGGGCCATTAGGTTGCAAGAACTAAGGTGTCTAACAGTTGCGGAATCGGTGGACGTACATTTTGTAATTAAAATAAGACAGGGCCACTTACAATAAAATTTTCTAGATATACATTTGCGGGCAAGGAGTTACGAGTCCCATTTATACCGGCGCCATTTTGGGCGAGGCCGGGCAGGTCCAAGATATAGTCAAAATGTCTCCACCAACAATCGGCTAAGCGCGAATATCTCCAAAAGCTAACACCTGACCTGAGCAGTTCTTAGCCATGTTATCCAATGGGAGGTGGATAACATGGCTAAGAGCATTTGCTCGATAATACATGAATATCGCTGACTTTTCTGCGATATTCATGCATTGCGGCCGTTTTTTATCGCATTTGCGATAAACCTTGCTAATAGCAAGGTTTATCTGCGATAAAAATCGCCGATGTGCGGCGATAATTTTTGTCTCTAAACAAGTTAGAGACAAAAATTATCGCTAGTTGTTGGTAATATGCCCCCGGGTTTTTGCTTGCAGAAATCGGGAGGCGGGAGACTAGCACTGAAATCAGTAGTCACACGCCTGAATCGGGAGGGTTGGCATGTCTGGATTCTCTACAGCTGGGGCCATGAACTACATCTGCAGGGCTAGGTGATAGCCTGGGACCAGCCTGGCATCTAAAATGGCTGCCGTGCACGACAAAATTGTGGCATTGGAACAAAGGCAAAATGGCGCAGACAATGTTTATCAATAAGGATTCATTTATAACAAAATATTTTATCGCAGTGACAAATTGGCGGTCAACACTTCCTGATTTCCATCGAATCGAACGTTAACAGACGTCACGCAGCAAAAAAAAAAAAAGCTCACGCACAGCCGCTGGAAGAGATGTATCAACATATATGAGCCTCCTCAGCCACCCTCAGAAAACATAGGGGATTAGGATACGTCTCCCGCACCCCCTTATACCTAGTAATTTAATTAACGAAGCACAAAATGGCGAATTCCCGTTTCGCTACCAGTTTGCGGCCCAGTTCGCGGCCCGTGAAGCGCTTCTACCGTGAAAAATCATTTTTTTTTTATTTTCCCCATGGGACCCTTTAATAACCCCAACAACATTCCTAGGGGGTCAAGAGGGGTATACCTTGCCCCCTTTCATTAAATTCCCCCTTCGTTTTTCACCTCTTCTTCTCTCTCGATCCTACCGAGAGATAAGATAGCGGCCGCTCCGGACTGTTTAGAATGTTGACAGACACCGGGGAGCCAATCAGCTTCGCATCGCAAAGTTCCGTTTCGCGAAAAGTAAGCGGACCGGAGCGCAGCCCGGAGCGCTGTTACAGATATATATCTTGTTTTGAACGTTAATTTCTCAAAATCCACTGGAGCACATATATTGAGACCTAGCAAAGGCACATCGGGCTAACAGTCCCTATAATTTTGCCAAGTTTTGTGCAAATCCATTCAGCCGTTCGAGTTAAAAGTGAGGCCAACCGCCCTATGGAAATTAACATGGGAAAAACGTGTTTTGGGACCCCCCTTTTTTCTCGGCCCCCCCTTGACGAAACCCCCCCAAATTTTTCAGGGGCTGCTCAGAAACAAAATATGCCATTTTCCTGAAAATTTCAGCCGATTCCATCCACAAACGCCAAAGTTATTAGACATAGAATTTTCAAAAGTTCCATAGACAAAAAATCCTAACTATATATACCTACTGGCGACAGCCAGTAGGTAATATATATATATATATATATATATATCGTGAGAGACAGCTCCGCTTTGCTGGGGGCCGCCGGTCCTGCAGGGCGAGCTCCGACCAGGAACGGAGATCCTGGAAAACTGCGCGTTCCGCCACAAAAGAACAGAGCTCCACAGTGTCTCATGGTGCAGCTGACCTTTATTCGTCACATCCTGTACACAAAAGCTCATTACCTAACGCGTTTCGACGTCCCTGACGTCTTGATCACAGGTGAGCTGTTAATTAAAACCCCAATGGTCACGTGCCTGTTCGTATTCCTTCAGGCCCCAGAATGCATCAACATAGTCTTCAGGGATGTGCACGTTATTTCAAGTACTGCTTAATAGCGTTTTTTTCAAAGTTGCAATGCTGTTCCCAGTTGATGCCATTCGTATATGTTGCATAGTGCTGGTTGTTGTGGCAAGATGTTAAATATTTGCTGCATCTGCACTGTTCCAAGGAGAGGCGTAGCCCTCTCCTATCTCCCTTTCTCCCTCGCTTTCGCCAAATTGCCACGGAAAGTCCATTTGAGCTGGCAGAATGCGGGGAGCGGTCCATGCCCCCTCATTCAATATCGTGAGAGACAGCTCCGCTTTGCTGGGGGCCGCCGGTCCTGCAGGGCGAGCTCCGACCAGGAACGGAGATCCTGGAAAACTGCGCGTTCCGCCACAAAAGAACAGAGCTCCACAGTGTCTCATGGTGCAGCTGACCTTTATTCGTCACATCCTGTACACAAAAGCTCATTACCTAACGCGTTTCGACGTCCCTGACGTCTTGATCACAGGTGAGCTGTTAATTAAAACCCCAATGGTCACGTGCCTGTTCGTATTCCTTCAGGTCCCAGAATGCATCAACATAGTCTTCAGGGATGTGCACGTTATTTCAAGTACTGCTTAATAGCGTTTTTTTCAAAGTTGCAATGCTGTTCCCAGTTGATGCCATTCGTATATGTTGCATAGTGCTGGTTGTTGTGGCAAGATGTTAAATATTTGCTGCATCTGCACTGTTCCAAGGAGAGGCGTAGCCCTCTCCTATCTCCCTTTCTCCCTCGCTTTCGCCAAATTGCCACGGAAAGTCCATTTGAGCTGGCAGAATGCGGGGAGCGGTCCATGCCCCCTCATTCAATATCGTGAGAGACAGCTCCGCTTTGCTGGGGGCCGCCGGTCCTGCAGGGCGAGCTCCGACCAGGAACGGAGATCCTGGAAAACTGCGCGTTCCGCCACAAAAGAACAGAGCTCCACAGTGTCTCATGGTGCAGCTGACCTTTATTCGTCACATCCTGTACACAAAAGCTCATTACCTAACGCGTTTCGACGTCCCTGACGTCTTGATCACAGGTGAGCTGTTAATTAAAACCCCAATGGTCACGTGCCTGTTCGTATTCCTTCAGGCCCCAGAATGCAACAACATAGTCTTCAGGGATGTGCACGTTATTTCAAGTACTGCTTAATAGCGTTTTTTTCAAAGTTGCAATGCTGTTCCCAGTTGATGCCATTCGTATATGTTGCATAGTGCTGGTTGTTGTGGCAAGATGTTAAATATTTGCTGCATCTGCACTGTTCCAAGGAGAGGCGTAGCCCTCTCCTATCTCCCTTTCTCCCTCGCTTTCGCCAAATTGCCACGGAAAGTCCATTTGAGCTGGCAGAATGCGGGGAGCGGTCCATGCCCCCTCATTCAATATCGTGAGAGACAGCTCCGCTTTGCTGGGGGCCGCCGGTCCTGCAGGGCGAGCTCCGACCAGGAACGGAGATCCTGGAAAACTGCGCGTTCCGCCACAAAAGAACAGAGCTCCACAGTGTCTCATGGTGCAGCTGACCTTTATTCGTCACATCCTGTACACAAACTCATTACCTAACGCGTTTCGACGTCCCTGACGTCTTGATCACAGGTGAGCTGTTAATTAAAACCCCAATGGTCACGTGCCTGTTCGTATTCCTTCAGGCCCCAGAATGCATCAACATAGTCTTCAGGGATGTGCACGTTATTTCAAGTACTGCTTAATAGCGTTTTTTTCAAAGTTGCAATGCTGTTCCCAGTTGATGCCATTCGTATATGTTGCATAGTGCTGGTTGTTGTGGCAAGATGTTAAATATTTGCTGCATCTGCACTGTTCCAAGGAGAGGCGTGGCCCTCTCCTATCTCCCTTTCTCCCTCGCTTTCGCCAAATTGCCACGGAAAGTCCATTTGAGCTGGCAGAATGCGGGGAGCGGTCCATGCCCCCTCATTCAATATCGTGAGAGACAGCTCCGCTTTGCTGGGGGCCGCCGGTCCTGCAGGGCGAGCTCCGACCAGGAACGGAGATCCTGGAAAACTGCGCGTTCCGCCACAAAAGAACAGAGCTCCACAGTGTCTCATGGTGCAGCTGACCTTTATTCGTCACATCCTGTACACAAATATATATATATATATATTACCTACTGGCTATCGCCAGTAGGTATATATAGTTAGGATTAATTCCCTATGGGATTTTTGAAAATTCTATGTCTAATAACTTTGGCGTTTGTGAGCAGCCCCTGAAAATTTGGTGGGGTTTCGTCAAGGGGGGGCCGAGAAAAAAGGGGGGTTCCAAAACGCAAATTTTCCCATTCATTTTTCCATTGGGCGGTTGGACTCTCTTTTAGCTCGAACGGCTGAATGGATTTGCACGAAACTTGGCAAAATTGTAGGCACTGTTAGCCCGATGTGCCTTTGCTAGGTCTCAATATATGTGCTTCAGTGGATTTTGAGAAATTAACGTTTAAATCAAGATATATATCTGTAACAGCGCTCCGGGCAGCGATCCGGTCCGCTTACTTTTCGCGTTTCGGAACTTTGCGCGCAGAAAGCTGATTGGCTCTCCGGTGTTTCAACATTCTAAACAGTCCGGAGCGGCCGCCATCTTGTCTCTCGGTAGGATCGAGAGAGAAGAAGAGGTGAAAAACGAAGGGGGAATTTAATGAAAGGGGGCAAGGTATCCCCCTCTTGACCCCCTAGGAATGTTGTTGGGGTTATTAAAGGGTCCCGTGGGGAAAAGAAAAAAAAAAAGATTTTTCACGGTAGAAGCGCTTCACGGGCCGCGAACTGGGCCGCAAACTGGTAGCGAAACGGGAATTCGCCATTTTGTGCTTCGTTAATTAAATTACTAGGTATAAGGGGGTGCGGGAGACGTATCCTAATCCCCTATGTTTCCTGAGGGTGGCTGAGGAGGCTGATATATGTTGATACATCTCTTCCAGCGGCTGTGCGTGAGCTTTTTTTTTTTTTGCTGCGTGACAGTCCGGAGCGGCCGCCATCTTGTCTCTCGGTAGGATCGAGAGAGAAGAAGAGGTGAAAAACGAAGGGGGAATTTAATGAAAGGGGGCAAGGTATCACCCTCTTGACCCCCTAGGAATGTTGTTGGGGTTATTAAAGGGTCCCGTGGGGAAAATAAAAAAAAAATGATTTTTCACGGTAGAAGCGCTTCACGGGCCGCGAACTGGGCCGCAAACTGGTAGCGAAACGGGAATTCGCCATTTTGTGCTTCGTTAATTAAATTACTAGGTATAAGGGGGTGCGGGAGACGTATCCTAATCCCCTATGTTTCCTGAGGGTGGCTGAGGAGGCTGATATATGTTGATACATCTCTTCCAGCGGCTGCGCCATCTTGCCTTTTTTCCAATGCCACAATTTTGTCGTGCACGGCAGCCATTTTAGATGCCAGGCTGGTCCCAGGCTATCACCTACCCCTGCGGATGTAGTTTATGGCCCCAGCTGTAGAGAATTCAGACATGCCAACCCTCCCGATTCAGGCGTGTGACTACTGATTTCAGTGCTAGTCTCCCGCCTCCCGATTTCTGCAAGCAAAAACCCGGGGGCATATTACGAACAACTAGCGATAATTCTTGTCTCTAACTTGTTTAGAGACAAAAATTATCGCCGCACATCGGTGATTTTTATCGCAGAAAAGTCAGCGATATTCATGTATTATCGAGCAAATGCTCTTAGCCATGTTATCCACCTCCCATTGGATAACATGGCTAAGAACTGCTCAGGGCAGGTGTTAGATTTTGGAGATATTTGCGCTTAGCGCGAATATCTCCAAAAGTTGGTAATAGGAGATAGCGATGTTAGGGACTGTTTCCAGTCGCTAACATCTTGGCACGCCACTTTGCATGTCATTAGTGATAAGTATCACTGACATGCAAAGCGGGGCCCAAGATGGTCGCTATCTCCTTTTAGCTGTCACTAACTGGTGTTAGCGACAGCTTGGTAATAGGGAGATAATTTTATCTCCGCTTTCATGGCTTTTAAAGCCAAAAAAGCGGAGATAAACCCCCTTGATAATATGCCCCACGATTCCTTGGGGGTTTCAGCTGACAGGGCTTGGTATTGTGTTACATGGTAATTTTTCCAGGAAACGTCAGAGGGTCGATGCAGGGGTTCTAGAAGAGGTGATAAACCATTTAAGCCTCATGAACAAGCGCATGGTCTTTTAAAGATTTGTGAAGTACTCGGGGCGGCGGTGTGTGTGTGCCCTCTTTCAGGAGCGGGCGGGGGGGCACTGCCAGCAACTTGCCAGGTCAGGTAGTGTTCAACACGTGCATCACCCTTTCTCTGCCTGCTATTGCACTCCATGCTTCGGAAAGGTAAGAAAAAGAACGTGCATTTGAGTTTGAAATGTCCGATCCTGCAGCAGCACACTTCCAAAGCCCACACATGACAATAACCCGATTCAAGGCCCTATTCACCCGTTTTTAAAAAAATAGATAACACTCCAACAAAGTAAGATTATAAAACTTTATTAACTTTTAACTATAATGAACGGAACAAAAACTAAAAACATTTAAACATTTTTCAACTCAAAAAGCAACAATGGTTAGAAGCTGTCTTTTGTGCGAATAGTCCCAAGGCAGCACAATGTGCAGAGTTCTGGACGGCACCCAGGTGATGTCACCTGGGTGCCGCACTGGTTTTGGGATCCTACAATGCAGCACAGAAAAACAGCGTGGGGCGTCCCGGGTGGTGCGGGGGGAGGCCTCGTCAGTAGCGGTCTGTTGTGCGAATAGTCCCAAGGCAGCAGAACGCGTTGAGATGTTGATGGGACTGTGTCCAGTGTCCCATGGCTGACACAACATGTACGACAGGCACCCAGGTGATGTCCAGTAAACTGCCGCACTGGTTTTGGTATCCTACAATGCTGCTCCAAAAATTGGCGTGCGGCGCCCCGGGGGGGGGGGGGGCGTGGGGGAGGCGGCGTGAACGGGCCTCCCCAGGTGGCGGCCATCTAGCTGAGTTGCGCCCGCTCTTGCGGCAACAGCGTCTCGCTCACCATGTTGTTGAGTTGCTCCCACTCTTGCAGTGCAGCGATAGGCGGCTGCCACATGGCTCTTAAAATGGCGGACGGCTCCTCGGTTTTGGGCCTGGTCCACTGAAATGGCCCTGGGACACCTTGGAACTCGGACGCTTGCCTGCTAGGGCTTGGGCTCCATTCTCGAAAAGCGTCCCCTCAGCCGTGAAGATTCTACAAAAGTCTTGGGGGCCCCCGACTCCCGCAGGCTTCCGGTGGGGAGCGGCTGCCATGATTGCTCGCGGAATGACCACGACGGAGCCACGAGATGGTGGTGCTCTCATGCTGACGCCAGCTTCAGTCTGAATGATCCAGAAACAAGGTGGGGCTTTCATCGTTTGGGAAAAAAAAATGTTCTAAACCAATGAAAAGTGTTATTTTTAGGTCATATGACCAAGCCTTCCATCTTTAGGAAACCAAAAGTAAAATGAACCAATGAAAAGTTTTATAAACAAGTCACATGACCTGTTATGCGGCATAGGGCTACAAAAAGCGTAGAAAATCCGTTGGCACGTGAGGCGGCGTCAGTAGCGGACCGATGTGCGAATAGGCCGAAGGCAGCACAACGCGCCGAGATCCGGATGGCACCGAGGTGGTGTCCAGCAAATTGCCGCACTGGTGTGGCCATCCTACAATGCTGCGCCGAAAGACGGCGTGTCCAGCTGAGTTGCGGTCACTGTTGCGGTACAGTGACTCGAACGCGCCGAGATCCGGATGGCACCGAGGTGGTGTCCAGCAAATTTCCACACTGGTGTGGCCATCCTACGATGCTGCGCCGAAAGACGGCGTGTCCAGCTGAGTTGCGGTCACTGTTGCGGTACAGTGACTCGAACGCGCCGAGATCCGGATGGCACCGAGGTGGTGTCCAGCAAATTGCCGCACTGGTGTGGCCATCCTACAATGCTGTGCCGAAAGATGGCGTGTCCAGCTGAGTTGCGGTCACCCTTGCGGTACAGTGAGTCGAACGCGCCGAGATCTGGATGGCCCCGATGTTGTGTCCAGCAAGTTGCCGCACTGGTGTGGCCATCCTGCAATGCTGCGCCAAAAGTCGGCGTGGGGTGCCCCGTTGGCTTATGAGGTGATGTCAGTAGTGGACCGATGTGTGAATAGGTCGGAACCAGCACAAGGCGCCAAGATCCGAATGGCAAGTCCTGGATGTTGAGTGCCTCAGTTGAGAGTTCTGAGCAGTGCTTGTAAGACTGTCTGAAGCTTATTTGCACCTGCTGCAGCTTCACTATTGCCCTGGTGTGGCCAAAGGTGGCACATGACATAGGCGGCCGGCTCCCGAGGTCCGGCGGAACTTTTTTCCTTTTCCTTTCTGCTTCTTTTCCTACAATCCGTTTCATCTGAAGACACGACCAGGTCCCTGAATGTGTGCAGGGGGACGCTATTGATTGAATGAAAATGGCGGCTTGACACAAAGCTGACTCAAGCGTTACTGTTGATGCTATACAGACAAAAATTGGTTTTCAGTTTGTACATTCTTCAGGTTTTTTTTTTCCATCCAAGTCTGATTGAGAGTTTGTAGAAAAATGGCTTCAGATTTTCCACATACTACTCTTCAACATTCTTCCTAAATGTAACAATGTGAAACTCACTAGGAGAACGGCTGTTTCTGTTTCCTTTCAAAATGCTGCCAACAATATTTTCTGAATGGAAGACACCATCTTGTAGCATAAAGGGCCGAAAGGGGTTCTGGTCTGGCCGATGGTTGGTGGAGACATTTTGACTATATCTTGGACCTGCCCGGCCTCGCCCAAAATGGCGCCGGTATAAATGGGACTCGTAACTCCTTGCCCGCAAATGTATATCTAGAAAATGTTATTGTAAGTGGCCCTGTCGTATTTTAATTACAAAATGTACGTCCACCGATTCCGCAACTGTTAGACACCTTTGTTCTTGCAACCTAATGGCCCGCGCGTTACGTTCTTCTACAGTGTAAATGTCTCCTCATTATATACGATTTCAGTTTGCTCCGTGGCCGGCCCACGTGGTTATAGGCCCGTATTTGTATACTGACATTTTCACAATAAAGGTTTTTAAAACAAAACACGGTAGTAGTATTTACATTGGTAAAGTTTTTACTTTTAGTCACTGTTTTCGAATCAGTAAAGGCAAGTGAAATAAAGCAGTCCAATTACATGACGGATAAAAGGTATAATATGTAGGAACGCAGTAAAGATAAATGCTTAAGGGCAGTTGTGTTTTTCATGTCTGCAATATAAAGTGATCGATAAGAATCTGATAATCAGGCGTATCGGCGACTAAGACAGCAGGCCGAATCTCTTTTACTCAACGGCTCCGTCATGGAAGGAAGAAACCCCCTTTTTCTCGAAAAAGGAATATATTTTACTTACAAGACAGTTGCAAATTTTCCGGGAAAATACATTAGCCTGGAATATTATAACATATGTTTGAAAAAAAAATATTGTTTGAAAACAATAAAAAGCGTAATTTTTAGGTCATATGACCAAGCTTTTCATCATTAAATTAACAAAAGTAAAATGAACCAATGAAAAGTTTTATTAACAAGTCACATGACCTGTTATGCTTACGTTACGCGCTGCGCGCCGCGCCTCGGATCACTTCCGGGTGCGGTAACGCGGCGTGTCATATAACGCATTACGCGACAACGTAGGTCAAGAATATAGTCAAAATGTCTCCACCAACCAGCGTTCGGAACACAACCCCTTTCAGCAGTCCAAAAAGTTCTGTTAAATGACAACAGAGGGGACAGGCAACAAGAAACATCAGTCAAAGAGGGGAGGGCAAGTTCTTCTCTTCCGGGTCATGTTGGGGCGCTACCGGAACTGATCGAATTGGTAGTCTACAGTGTTTCTGGATGTTTCAGACTAAAGCTGGCGTCAGCATGAGACCACTACCATCTCGTAGCTTCGTCGTGGCCATTCCACGAGCAATCATGGCAGCCGCTCCCCACCAGAAGCCTGCGGGAGTCGGAGGCCCCCAAGACTTTTGTAGAATCTTCACGGCTGAGGGGACGCTTTTCGAGAATGGGACCCAAGCCGAATCAGGGAAGCGTCCGAGTTCGAAGGTGTCCCAGGGCCATTTTAGTGGACCAGGCCCAAAACCGAAGAGCCGGCCGCCATTTTGAGAGTCCTGTGGCAGCCGCCTATCGCTGCACCGCAAGAGTGGGCGCAATTCAGCTGGATGGTGGGCAAGACGCTGTAGCCGCAAGAGTGGGCGCAACTCAGCTGGATGGGACAAGGTTCAGAATTGAAGAGTCATCAAAAGGCAAAAAGTTCCGCCGGACCCCGGGAGCCGGCCGCCTATGTCGGGGGCGATCTCAGGCTACACCAGTGCTATAAGACTTGGGGAGGGTGTCGGAGCCAAGCGTCTTCTCCGAGTCCATGGCCATCACACCGCCCCTCAGGGGCCTCCGTCAAGCTGTTTAGGAAGGTAACATATCACATTGTTTTCTAATGCAGTCAGGTCCACAAACGACACTCACTTACTTTGAGAATAGTGAAGCTGCAGTAGGTGGAAATAAGCTTCAGACAGTTTACAAGCGCTGCTCAGAACTCTTAACTATGGCACCCAACATCCAGAACTTATGCCATTTGAGAATGGCAGTGACATCGAAGCAACTCAGGGACCAAAACCATTAACGTACTTTCACGTATGAAAATCTTACTTGGGGAGGGGGCAGGAGCGAAGCGCCCCCTCCCAGTCAGCGCCACCACACCGTATGTTGAAAATTTGAAGCCATCGTTCTACAAAGTCAACCAAACTTGGATTGAAAAATCTAGAAAAATGTACAAACTGAAAACCAGTTTTGGTCTGCATAGCATCAGTAGCAACGCTTGAGTCAGCTTTGTGTCAAGCCGCCATTTTGATTCAACAAAGCACAGGCATTGAAAAAGGCTCAAACTCAGAACTCTGAACTATGGCACCCAACATCCAGGAGCTTGCCATCCGGATCTTGGAGCCTTGTGCTGCTTTCGACCTATTCACACATCGGTCCACTACTGACATCATCTTATAAACCAACGTTATGTAAATAGTTTTTTAATAAAATGTTTTACCCTGTTTCTTTGCTGGTGTGTTGTCTATATTTTTAATATTTGCATAGGGTTTGTCGTTATTTTGTGCGGGATGGGTGATGGAGCCGAGCTGTCTTGCAGCCCTCATGGTGTGGAGCTCAGTTCATCTCACTATTTTCGTATTTCTCATGAAGGGTTGTTCCTAATATTTCTATTTTAGCGAGGTCAAAAAGAGATCCAATTAGTGGCCTACTGATTTTGCTCGATTACTTTTATTTTTTTACACGATTTTTCACTATCTGCAAAGACTAAACAGAGTATTGCGACTTTGTGCTTGTTTGTAAATAGAGAATGATCCAAAGAGAACCAATTCTAAAACAGTAAATGCTTGGACAACAATCAATCAAATGGAGAGACAAGCAGGCACGACGGATTACAACGGGGGTAAAGGCCTGCGTTAACTACCCTTCAGTATCTGCAAAGAGAGAGTACTACTAAGACAAAAGAGGGGAGGGGGGGGTGCAGCGTTCAAAGCACATCAGCGTGCATAAATACGAAAATGTTTTTATCTATCACGTACTTGACATTTTAAAGCTTTTCATATTTGCTATTAAAAAACCAATGAAATTCACAGAAAAAACCATAGGTTATAGTGGATATATAGTTAGGAATTTGCATTTACAAAACCTTGAAAATTCAATGAAAAAACCATTGGTTTTAGGCCATATATAGTTAGGGATTTGCATTTACAAAACCTTATTTTACTCGCATAAAACCATTGAAATTCCATATATAGTTATAAGCGCTAACTATATATCGCGCACCCGCAATCCACTGCTGATGATGTCACATATTACATCATTCATGACATGGTTAGTGACATCACTGATGACATCACTGATGACATCTCAAATGACATCACTGATGACATCACTGAAAACATCTCATTTGACATGACTGATAACATCACTGATGATATCATTCATGTGATAATACGATGAACCTCTTCAGACTCTAATATAACCTTAGATACAATCAGTGTAAACAGACACTCACAGACTGTCACTCATCCATGGAGTTACTCACACACCTAGTCAGTCATGCAAAGAATCAATCACACCTCCATTTCCTCAAATATACAGTTATACAAACTTTACTTATTCAAACATATACTAACACATATTTACTCTCTTATACAATCCCTGATACAAGTTCACAATGATCCATACAGCCACTCACACATTCACTGGCTCTTATGCACAGTTATTTATATATGTCAACTCTCACATGTACTGTGTTTTACATATGTACTTACTTTGACATGTAGCACTGAGATATCCATTCACTCACCAATACACTCATGCACACAGTCAACCGCCCATACAGCTGTTTCCACATGCACTTTTGAAACCATACATCTAGTGAATCAACTGCTCACACATCTATGCACAGAGTCACACACCTCCCAGCCACCCACACACACACTCAGTATCCCATACAAATACTTGGGCAACCAATCAATAACCCATATAGTTACTCATATAGCTACTTATCAACACATGCAACAGTTTACAGAACAACAGACATAATGATGCACAAATTAAGACAGTTTAGTCACTAACCCATGCACTCAGTGAGACACATTTAATCACTCACTCATACAGTCAGTCATGCACCTAATAAATCCTTCATCCAGACACTTATATATCCACTCATTCTTCAATATGTAAGAGATATTTTAACTTTACAGAAATATACAGTCACTGGATGATGTCATCAGTGATGTCATCAGTGATGTCATTTGAGATGTCATCAGTGATGTCATCAGTGATGTCACTAACGGAGGGGCATGGCTTGGACGCCGATCAGGATGGCGGCGTGAGCTCGCAGCTCCGCGCGGAATCCCGCTAATTCTCCTGTTTTCGGGACCCTAGGCGACCCGGAGACGACGCTCCTGCCCTCTGAAGTGTAAGGGGACAGCTGGGCGTAATCGGAGAGTCGCTGGGGGACTGCTGGCCCCGAGGAGATCGAGAGAGGAGGCGGCCGAGGTGTAGCCCAGGGTGTGAAGAAAATGGCGGCGAGGAGGTCGGACGGTCCCGAACTTCAGCCCTGAGCCCGGTTGTCGCCAAGTAGCAAGGGACCCTGCACCCGGCTGCCCGACGCACTAGGATTGGCGGGGCGATGCCCTGAGACCAGGGGACGCTGACCCGATTCACCCAGAAGATCGGGGGCCCTCGTCGGCCACCGCCCTAAGACTCATACTTCCCCCCGCAGGCCAAGGGGGTGACGGAACGGAGCTCGTCCGCCTGGCCATTGTTCCTGTGAACGTCGTCGGGGACATAGCACTGCCCGGTGCCCGGTGGCCGGCACGGACCCAGGGGCGTACTCGCAGAACGGGTGACCGGACTTGTGACGCAGCGCCCTGACATGGCGGCTATCGGAGGGCCGATGCCCGGGAGCCGCGAGGGGGACTCGGCGACATCGACTCGGCTGAGTGAGAGTCCCTCCACGGAGCTTGACCAGGAACAGCGGCTGAACCGGCGTTTGGATGCCATCCTTGAGGCGATCACCTCCACTAAGGAGGCATTGCACAATGACATTGCCCAAGTGGCCACGGGCCTGGGGCTGCTACGCGCGGATCACGCGAAGCTGGCGGATCGGGTCAAGGATCATGACCAACTGTTGCTGGACCTGAAGCCATCGGTGGTGACAGCGGAGCACAGGATCACGGACATTTTGGCCCGACTGGGCACACTGGAGCGGAGGGCGGAGGATGCCGAAGGCCGCAATAGGCGGAACAACGTGCGGGTCGTAGGCCTGCCGGAACGGATTGAGGGGGAGGATGCGGTGGCCTACATGGAGAACTGGTTTCGCACTGTGGTGGCGCCGGAGGGGCTTACTCCATTTTTCACTCTGGAGCGAGCTCACCGGGTGCCCGCTCGCCCGCCGGGGCTTGGCCGCCCCCCCCCCGACCGATGGTGGTGCGGCTCCTCCACTACAAGGACCGAGATCTCCTCATCCAGCGGGCCAGGATGTCGGGCCCTTATGAGGTGGAGAACAGCAAGGTAACCATCTTCCCGGACTATACGCAGGCGGTCCAGAAGGACAGGGCATCGTTCCTTGCTGTGAAGAAGGAGCTCAGGGAGGAAGGCATCCAGTACTCCTTGCTCTACCCGGCCAAGCTGCGGATTATCATGGATGGCACCACGAGCTTTTTCCAGACTCCGGACGAAGTTTGGCAATGGCTTGAGTCGTACAGAGCGGGGACGGACAGATCACACCAAAGTCGGCGAGACCAACCCAAGCAGCCCCGGGTGCGGCAGTCACAACGCATCAGATCCCGCGACAGGCGCCAGCGGGAGAAACGGGAGGCTCAAATGGCGGCGGAGAAGAGGGATGCACTCGCAGCGACGGCGGCCATTACAGGGTCGCAACAGAACAGTGAACGGGCCGAAACGGACTCGGGAGGGGAAGGCAGCCGAACAGGAGAGGAACTTTCGGAGGCGGAGAGCCAGAAAGGGCCGATAGTAACCCCACAGACTTTGGAGGTTATTTTTTGCGGCTGAGAGAGAACTGGGACTAGATCGGGACTTCATGGTAGGGTGTTATCCTGTTGCTGGGGGGCGGGTTGCCGGGAGGGGGAGCTGTGTGTTTTGGAGGGGATGAAGTGCGGGACGCGGGCTCCGCTAGCTGGGGTCGGCGGCGACTCACCCCCCTTAGGCCCTTAAGGTCGACTGTGGTGGAGACCACAGGGTAAGTGTGTGAGGAGTTGGATCAAGGTTTGGATGGGGGCGGCCATTGGGTTCGTGTGCTCTGTCCTGGGGAGTGGGGTTTGGGGAATGTTTCAGTTTTGGGACTGTTTGGGGGGGGCAACTGCATTGGGGGGGCCATGGACCGTTGTTATTTGATTCGGACTGTACGGAGTTGGAATGGGGACATTACCTAACTTGAAATGCCTAACGTGGAATGTCCGGGGGCTGCGGACTATGGTGAAACGTCACAAAGTACATGCATACCTAGTACGCAGGGGGGTTCAGATTGCTATGCTCCAGGAGACTCATCTCACCAAAAAAGAGTGCGCTGCCTTGCAGAAAAGATGGCGGGGCCAGGTCTTTGGCACCACTTACTCAGCGTATGCCAGGGGGGTCTTGATCTGGGTGAGGGCGGGGGTACCCTTCCAGGTGCTGAATCAGGCAATAGATCCGGATGGCAGGTTTGTGGCGGTGGAGGGGAGGTTATATGGACGGGATGTGGTTTTCTGTTGTGTTTATGCACCGAACACTGACCAAGGCCGATACTTTGATGGCCTCTCGGGGTCCTTGGCCTCTTTCCTGGCGGGTCCGATAGTGCTAGGGGGGGACTTCAACTCGATTACTGATGTTGCTCTGGATAGGTCCCATCCCCCCCTAGTAGACTCTCCTGTGCGCAGGCTGGCCGCGCACAGGAAGGACTGGCAAGAACGATGGGGATTGCTGGATGTCTGGCGGGAGAGGCACAGGGGAACCAGGGATTATTCCTTTTATTCCGCTCTCCATGATCTACATGTCAGGATCGATTTGGTGCTTTGCGGGGGATCCCTAGCCCCGTTGATTACCCATGCGGAGTACCTGGCTAGGACTATATCCGATCATAACCCCCTATTGGTGCATATTCAGTGGCAGAGGGAGCGCTCAGTAATACCAACATGGCGGCTTCGGCCGGAGACGCTGGAGGATTCTGTGTTTGACAAGGCGGTCCGGCAAGGCATTGATAGTTATTTCGGTGTGAATGAAGGCACGGCTGCGAGTAGATCTACTGAATGGGATGCAATGAAAGTGGTGGTGAGAGGGGTGTGTTTGGGCAGGTTCTCGAATGCTCGTACGACTGTGCTGAATGACCTAATGAAAGCGGAGGAAGCTTTGAGGGACTTGGAGCGCCGCAGGCCAACTAGGCCAGGTCTACAGGCCCAGTTGTTGGAGGCGAAGGAAGTGGTAGCCGCGGAGACGGAACGTTTGAGATGTTACGACTATAGGCAGTACATTATCAGGGCACACGCAGAAAGGGACAAGGTGGGCACCCTCTTGGCCAGACTAGCTAACCCGGAACTCAGGGGCTGCCCGATCCTCAGCATTAATAATGCGCAGGGAGAGATGGTGTACTCCCAGGCAGCTATATTGGACCGCTTCAGGGGATATTATGAGGAACTGTACCGGAGTCAGCTGGGGGTGGGGGTTCAGGACATCGCGGAGTACCTGGGGGAGAGGCCGCTTCCGGTCCTGGACGAGGAGGACGCGAAGGAACTGGGTAGCCCGATCACGCTTACGGAAATTCGGGTGGCCATTAAACATATGGCCCGTAACAAGACGCCCGGGGTGGACGGACTGCCAATCGAGTTCTATCAACACTATGCGGACATTCTGGCGCCCAGGCTGCTGGTGGTGTATACGGAAGCCTTCGAGAAGGGGGCATTGCCTGGCTCCATGCGGGAGGCCTTGATAGTACCGCTCCTCAAGCCTGGCCGGGATGCCGCGGACGTGAGGTCTTATCGCCCGCTGTCCATGCTGACGGTGGACTATAAGATCCTGAGTCGCATCCTAGCCACCAGACTGGCCCCGCATATGACGGGCCTGGTGCACAGGGACCAGGCCGGGTTTATACCCACGAGGAGCACGGCGATGAATATCCGCCGCCTGGTGGGAATAATGGATGCCATCTTGGATGGGGAGGGAGTGCCGGCGGTTCTGTCTGTGGACATCGAAAAGGCCTTCGATAGCTTGGAATGGCCTTTCCTGGATGGAGTGCTGGAGAGGTTTGGCATGGGCGACGGGTTTCGAAGGTGGACGAGGGTCTTATATACCTCGGCGACGGCGAGAGTACGATTGGGCGGCATGGTGTCCGCAGCGTACCCGGTGGGCAGGGGAACACGACAGGGATGCTCTCTCTCCCCTCTGTTGTTTGCCCTGGCGATGGAACCCTTGGCGGTCCATGCGAGGTCAGGCGACCGTTACGCGGGGATAGTGAGTGATGGGCAATGGCATTATATATCGCTCTATGCGGATGACTTGCTCCTGTACCTAGCTGACACCTCGGGGGCGTTGGTTGGAGCGATGGATCTGTTGTCCGAGTTCGGCCGGCTGTCGGGCCTTAAGGTCAATTGGGCGAAGACTTGCGTGTTCCCGCTGAGAGCGGGATCGCCAGCCCCTAGCAGCGATTTGGGTGTGGTATGGGAACCCTCTTGCATCACCTACTTGGGTGTCCGCATTTACCACTCGGCTGCTGACCTTTTGGAGGGGAACATTGGCCGCTGTGTCCGGGCGCTGCGGGGCAGCTTGTCTTTCTGGTCAACCCTCCCGCTGACAGTCCTAGGCAGGATAGCACTGTTGAAAATGGTGGCGCTCCCCCGCTTCCTCTATTATTTCCGAACGCTGCCTGTCTGGATTCCCCAGGGGGTGTTTAGGGAACTGCGGTCAATGATAATTGGCTTTCTATGGGGGCATGGCCGCCGCAGAATAGCCCTGAGCACGCTACTTCGCCCCAAGCTGGAAGGGGGCATGGCCGTGCCCGACCTGGAGCTGTATTATCTGGCGGCGCAGTTGCAGGTCCTTACGCAGAACGTAGCCAGGGTGTTCCGGGGACCGGAGGAGGACCGGGATCGGGGGATACAGCGCCACGTGCTGTCATACATCGTAATGCAGCAGCGGCTTGAGCTACGGGCCCTCACCATGGAAGAGCGGACGCTCCGGCTGGGCTGGCAGAGGAGCCTTCGGAGAGCGAGGGCATCGCGGCCTTATGCCCCGGAGATACCGATCGGGATGTTGACGGCATTGCCGCACGGAGGAGATTGGTCCCCGTTGTTGGATTGGGATGAGGCGGGGTTGCAGGTGGTGGGCGACTTGTACATAGATGGGGCTCTGGCGCCGTTCGAAGTGCTCCGGGACCAGTTCGGACTGCCTGAGGGGGGCTTTCTCCTACATGCGGCAGTTGTGGCTGCCGTACAAAAGCACTGGAGAGAGGGGCTCTTGGAACTCGCGACGACTATGGCGTGCCAATATGTGGTAATGGCAGCTGGTACATTCAAAGCTGTGACGTGCCTACATAATAGGATGCTGAACGAAGGGCTGGAACCACTCCACGGACTCAAAGCTAAATGGGAGGTGAGCGTTGGTCGGCCCATACCGGATACGGCATGGGGCCATATCCTGCGACGCACGTGGAAGGGCACTAGGAACGCGCGCTTTCAGCAGGTCCACTTCTATGTGCTCCATAGGGCCTATTTAACTCCTGAGAAACTACAGCGGTACTTTCGGGTGCCGGATGCCTGTTGCCCCCTGTGTTCGTCCCTAGGGGCGGACATGGACCATTTGTTTTGGGGGTGCCCGCGACTGGGGACCTATTGGGCGGAGGTAGGGGAACTCCTGAATGAAGTGACTGACAGGGAGGTAGAATTTGACATGGCAGCGTGCCTATTGCTCTGGTTCCCGCATACTAAGCACACCAAGGTGACAAGTAAATTCATAGACCTGGGTCTGATATTGGCACAGAGGGAAATATCGTGGCACTGGAAGTCCAGGGGAGGTCCCTCACTGCGTAGATGGAAGAATGAGTTGCTGCGGTGGTCTGACTGCGAGAGTGTGCTCCGGATGAAGCAAGCAGTAAAGTTGGGGAATGAGAAGGTACTGGATGCAGCGCGAGCATGGGAGTTAGTGGTACAGGCTTTGCGTGATTCTTTGGTTGAGGATGAGGAAGGCGAGAACTAAGCCGCTGGACGCCGCGGGGCGAACACAGAAGTATGGTACTACGCACTGTAGTGGACCCATCCAATTCGATAGGGCGAAGCACACACCTTAGCAGTTGCCAGGGGAGGGGGGGTGTTGGGGGGGTTGGTTATAGGGGGTTTGGGGAGGGCCGGAAGCCATTGGAGGGTTGCTTGTTGGGGCCTTGGACCTACTGGGACGGTGGCACTGAGTGGAGGGCAGACTGATTGGGTGGAACGGCCAGGTGCGCAGGCCCATATAGTTTAGGGCAGGCCCTGTAAGGGCGATATCGTTGATTACCACGGAGATGGCTGATGGGACTGTTGTTGTGGGTGGGGGGGTAAAAGCAGATACACAAAACGACCTTCCGCCAGGGTCCCAATG
This sequence comes from Lissotriton vulgaris, assembly GCF_964263255.1. Classification (NCBI taxonomy): domain Eukaryota; kingdom Metazoa; phylum Chordata; class Amphibia; order Caudata; family Salamandridae; genus Lissotriton; species Lissotriton vulgaris. The sequence goes on from NC_141691.1 coordinate 777,587,489, forward strand.
GGACGTGCACTGTGATGTGTTCCTTTTGAGCGATGTGATATGCCGCCCGGCCTCCGGGATACGGGCTGAATGGCTGTGTACAACTGTGAACTATCATTGGTCGGGGGGAGCCCACAAGTGCACTGGCTGTTTAATTGTATCCTGTGGTTTGTAACTCTGCAATAAAAATATAATTTAAAAAAAAAAAAAATCAGTGATGTCACTAACCATGTCATGAATGATGTAATATGTGACATCATCAGCAGTGGATTGCGGGTGCGCGATATATAGTAAGCGCTTATAACTATATATGGAATTTCAATGGTTTTATGCGAGTAAAATAAGGTTTTGTAAATGCAAATCCCTAACTATATATGGCCTAAAACCAATGGTTTTTTCATTGAATTTTCAAGGTTTTGTAAATGCAAATTCCTAACTATATATCCACTATAACCTATGGTTTTTTCTGTGAATATATATATATATATATATATATATATATATATATATATATATATATATATATATATATATATATATATATATATATATATATATATATATATATATATTCATATATATATATATATTCACTGAAAAAACCATAGGTTTTACACACGTTATAGTTAGGAAGTAGCATTTGAAAAACCTATGAAATTCACTGAAAAAAACATAGGTTTGACACCAGTTACAGTTAGCTGGAAATTTTACTGACATAAAACCAATGAAATTCCACGTTATAGTTAGTTGGACTCACTATAACTTGCGCGTGTAATGCACTGCTGATGACATCACATATTACATTACTTATGACATGGTCAGTAACGTCACTAATCAGATCACTGATGATACCACCCTTGTGACAGAGAGACTAACCTACTTGCACTCTAAAGTAACCCTTAAAACACCTTTTTGAAAAAAAAAACTAACATATAAAAAAAGTGAACATACCTATACCAGTTACAACAACCAATTCAGTAATTCCAACATTTATATACACATCCAATAATTCAATAACAGTTCTATATAGTCACTCGTATATATACTCACTGATTATATATAGTGATACAGCTATACATCCTGTTATATACCGACAGACATCCAAAAGTAAATCACACACATATTCACACTTGCAAATAAAGTAATAAACATCCATTTATTTACATAGACAGATATACACACAGTAGCACCTTACTTCTAAGTAAACTTACACTTACTTACTCTTTTAAACAATCACTTATAGAAACACATACTTATTTAAAGAGGAACTCTTTCAATCTCTCACTGTCACATATACTCACTTATATATATCAATACTTACATAAACTAGATTAAAACATATATCGTTACTGAAAAACACGCTAGTGAGGCAGGCATTCACTCACTAACACACACATATACACACTCAGCCATCCATACAGTCCTCCACATCCATTATGACACTTATTTAAACATTTATTTTTACATCGACCTCTACATATACATATATAAAACATATTTATTTTTTAAAAAGACAGACATTCACTAGATGGTGTTATCAGTGATCTCATAAGTGATGTAATATGTGATGTCATCAGCAGTGCATTACACGCGCAAGTTATAGTGAGTCCAACTAACTATAACGTGGAATTTCATTGGTTTTATGTCAGTAAAATTTCCAGCTAACTGTAACTGGTGTCAAACCTATGGTTTTTTCAGTGAATTTCATAGGTTTTTCAAATGCTACTTCCTAACTATAACGTGTGTAAAACCTATGGTTTTTTCAGTGAATTTCATAGTTTTTTTGAATGCTAGTTCCTAAGTATGTAATCACGTTCGTAACTAGATAGTGTCACCGCCTACACGTCCTGAGAAGCGCATGTAAAGTCATGTGACTTGAAAACAAGACTTCCAATTGGTTCTTAGTAGTTTCTGTTCTGAAATTTACATGAAGCACTCCACCCACTTTCCTCACAATCTTTTCTACTCTCAAGAGACAACAACGTCGAGCATCTTCCGGAAAAGTTTGCTGAAATGTCTGCCGTTCTGCATTCATCTTCCGAATCAGAAGGAAATGAGCGACCACCGTTAAGAAGAAAAAAGGAATCTTTCATTTGGCAATTTTTTACTTATCCTGAAGATCAAAAGAAAGTGAATGCGCCAAAAGTAACCTGCACAATATGCAATTCGGAGCTCTCAAGGGGAAATCCAAATAAAAAATATTCCTTTTCTATACATACCATGCAGCGGCATGTTAAACAAAGGCACCCTGAGCATTATGCAAAAGCATCGACAAGAGCCCTGGCCACGCTATTACCATCAGAGGTGGCCAGCACATCTTCTGGTGGAGGACCTGTATCTCCATCGAGTGCTGAGAATGGACTTGAGACCATATCTTGCGAAGGTACATATGAAATGCAACCAGTGTGCAGAAATTCTTTTGTATGGAGAGCAGAGCCTTGTTCTTATTAAACTCAAAATTGAAAGTCATAAATGCCCCAAGAAAAAATAAATTTCTTCACTTCATTTTCATACTATTACATACTGAAAAATGTAGTACAAACTTTAAGAAATCGAAAGCATCATACGACTTGTTTCCAAAAAAAAAAAAAAAAAAGTTCTTTTCAGAACTAACTATTTATACCAAAACATGCTCCAAGAGCATCTCATGACATGTTTTTTCGCCGCTTCATTGTAGTGCGCGACCGGGTGCGCGCACCCTCCTATCGCGTACAGGACCTGACACTTGCATGTGAAGTCATGTGACTTCTAAACAACACTTCTAATTGGTTCTTGGTAGTTTCTATTCTGGAATTTACACGCAGCACTCCACCCACTTCCATCACTTTCTTTTCTACTCTCAAGAGAGAACAACGTCGAACATCTTCCCAAAGACTTCGCTACAATGGCTACCGTTCCGCATTTATCTTCCGAATCTGAAGGAAATGAGCGACCACCTTTGACAAGAAAAACGGAGGCCACGCTATTACCATCAGAAGTAATCAGCACATCTTCCGGAGGACGACCTGTATCTCCATCGAGTGCTGAAATGGACTTCAGACCATATCTTGCGAACGTGCACATGAAATGCACGAACTGTGGAGAACTTCTTGTATACGGAGAGCAAAGCTTTACTCTAATTAAACACACAATTGAGAGTCATAAATGCTCCAAGAAAAGTTAAATTTCTTCACTTTATTTGGATAGTATGACATACTGTAAAATGTCGTAGCAACTTTAAGAAATCAAAAGCATCAAAACATTTGTTTCCAAAAAAAAAAAAAAAAAGTTCTTTTCAGAACTAACTCTTTCCACCAAAACATGCTCCAAGAGCATATTATAAGATGTTTTTTCGCCGCTTTATTTTAGTGCGAGACCGGGTGCGCGCACCCTTCTATCGCGTACAGGACCTGACACTTGCATGTGAAGTCATGTGACTTCTAAACAAAACTTCTAATTGGTTCTTGGTGGTTTCTATTCTGGAATTTACACGCAGCACTCCACCCACTTCCATCACTTTCTTTTCTACTCTCAAGAGACAACAACGTCGAACATCTTCCCGAAGACTTCGGTACAATGGCTACCGTTCCGCATTCATCTTCCGAATCTGATGAAAATGAGCGACCACCTTTGACAAGAAAAATGGAGGCCACGCTATTACCATCAGAAGTGATCAGCACATCTTCCGGTGGACGACCTGTATCTCCATCGAGTGCTGAAATGGACTTGAAACCATGTCTGGCGAAGGTGCACATAAAATGCAACAACTGTGGAGAACTTCTTGTATACGGAGAGCAAAGCTTTACTCTAATTAAACACAAAATTGAGAGTCATAAATGCTCCAAGAAAAGTTAAATTTCTTCACTTTATTTGGATAGTATAACATACTGAAAAATGTCATAGCAACTTTAAGAAATCAAAAGCATCATAACACTTGTTTCCAAAAAAAAAAAAAAGTTCTTTTCAGAACTAACTCTTTCTACCAAAACGTGCTCCAAGAGCATATTATGAGGTGTTTTTTCGCCGCTTTCTTATAGTGCGCGACTGGGTGCGCGCACCAGCCTATCGCGTACAGGCGTCGAGACACGCATGTGCAGTCATGTGACTTTAAAACAACACTTCCAATTGGTTCTTACTAGTTTCTATTCTGCAATTTACACGGAACACTCCACCCACTTCCCTAGAAAACCAGTTTATCGAAAAACTTTTAAAGCCTCCTCTTATGAAATATTCGACATCAATCACATAGCAGAGTACTAAATAGCACTATATACACTCCGTCCCTTAATTATAAGAGACTTATTGCTATGTAAAAGCAACTTTTGTTTTCACGCGATAATGTGAAATGCTGAGCCTATTACATAATTTTATTTCACATATATGTTACTATTCTCCTTCGAGCACTAACACCGTAGAAAATACCACCAATAGCGGTGATATTTTTTACACCGAGAACGGGCGATTTCTATCGCTTAGAACCCTTACAATTATAAAGTTTTATTTCCTAAGTCTCTGATCTCCAACTGTGCAACGTAGCTCCCCTGTGTGTCGTAATAAGGTCCATAAACAAAAACTACAGGGCCAGCATTATAAACATGCACAGAACCACAAAACGACAAGAGCCACCATGTTGATATATATCCTTAATATAATAAACCTCTGAGAATAAATACATATTTCCGTGGCACCCCATAACACAAATGTGGCGTCCTCTGACTCTGCTCCATTACCAAACACCGTAACTCCCCGCCCCCCTCACTTTTCACTAAACTCCGCACTCCACCCCACCCGAACGCCCTATTACAAACCCCCAACCTACCCTCCCTGCCCAAACCCACCATGAACCTCAAACCGCCCCTAGAAAACTTATAAGACACAGGATTACTAAAACTCAAAGAATACGCAACAGGCAGATAATGTAAATAGTACATAAAGGCACATATTTTTTCCAAAATACTATTTAAAAACATGTTTTTTTTTTATAAATCTATCATGCATCTGACCCTCTAGAACTGCTTTCAAAACGTGAACTATAAACCTCTACTTTTCATTTTCAAACCATACACTTTCATCTGACCCTCTAGAACTGCTTTCAAAACGTGAACTATAAACCTCTACTTTTCATTTTCAAACCATACACTTTCAATTACATTATTTTTTTTCCACAATTCATGTAATGTTACACACCTTTTCTAAAATACACCAGTCCCTATCATTTATAAGGATTTATTTTCAGTCTTCATCAGTGACACTTTCTTCACATATAATAGAAATCACTATTACTTTTTAAACGACAATGCTAACGCGGTAAAAATAACCCTTCATTTGCTTTCCTTTAAGAATGCACACTATGTACCCCACGCATGCGTTTCTTGATCTTTGTATTTGGCAGCGAATACCGACCTTGAATCGGAAGACATGAACAAGACCGCCATTGTCACATTTAAAACTGAACGTTGCATCTGCTCACACACATATCTTTCACTAAGCTAACATTCACAGAAAACAGCATTGATGTAAAAAAAAAATGACCTTGCTTTACAACTCCCTCAAATCACTCCCTTATTTTTTAACGCATCCTCCAGTTCAAAAAAAGCTACTTTTTTGATAACCACTAAGCAATATATAAGTGACTAGACTCCTAGAAAATGTATCAAGTCATTCTGCTCCTCTCCACTGAATAGCCGGCGACCTAATTCTGTGGAGTTGCTATACAACCAGCGGTGCTGCGCCGTTTCCTTTACCATCTTGGTAAATTCAAAATGGATGTCCCTCCTGCCTTCGCAAGCGAGCCGGGCCACTTAGAACTATTTCGCCAGAGAATGCTTCTGTACTACGGCACCTTACCACTCTCAACTTTGAATACTTCATATCGATTATCATTTCGATATTCGTATTTCACCTGTGTGCAGCCTGTATTTCATTGCCTGAGCTGTGATTTCACGTGGGCCCTGGATTTATGTCTCTGCAATTTGGTACCTCCTGAACCGAATTACAATCACCTCATGAATCCGTTACTTGATCATGAACAGCTTTGTTACAACGGAGGGTTTATGGCCTTTGCAGCGATACAAGGAGTTCTGGGTCATTGGAATATATTCGCAGCGGCGCAAGATTTCCTAACAGAGAGCTACATCGAAAACCCACCGAGCTGCCCTATGATGGTAAAAGACGCTCCAATAATGACAGATCATGAATGCTCCTATCATCTTCTCAATTGGATGGCTGACATGTTTTCAGATGATAACAATGATTTCATGTTAGAGGCACTTGCTGCATACTTTGCCTACACAATGGACGGTTAACTCTTTCCTAACAGCGAGCTACATCGAAAACCCACCGACCTGCACTCTGATGGTAAAAGAGGCTCCGATTATAACAGATCATGAGTACTGCTTTACTCTTTTCCATTGGATAGCTGACATACTTTCAAATGATAAAACTGATTTCCTGTTACAAGCAGAAGCTACCTATTTTGCCTAAACAATGCTTCAATAACTCTCAAACAAGCCATTGACGTCCTCATTTCCTTTTAGTTTTCTATATTCTTCACGTTCTTTTCCATATTTTCTTTTGAAGAACAGACCTATTTGCTTTACTAACAGTGGACATTATGATTTCGTGTTGTTTGACAGCTGATTCATAAAGTAATGATGTATAACCACTTGCATTTTCATATATTGTTCCTAAACTGAAAGGCCAGAGAACTTCTTCCATTTATTAAAATATAATATAATTCCTTATAAGAGTGTACAATGTTTTTTTCCAACTATATTCATTTTTCTTCAACTATAGCGTTTGTATTCCATGTACTACTGACAATACCAATTACTGTGTTTTTTGCAATTTCTGTACTCATATTACATAATGATTTGCCTTTAAAACAGTACATTTCTAAATAAACATTTCAAATATTCACGGTTTCTCTTTTAATCCATAATCTCAACTGAAATGATTTCATATTGAAAAACTATTCATGGGTTCCACATAACCTTAACTGTAGTCACTGAGGACCTTATTTATGAAGACCTTCCGCCGCCAGTGCCTCATTTTTTAAAATGGGAAAAAGTAATGCACCGGTGGCGCAAGGCCTTCATAAATAAAGTCCTGAATGTTTTCTTTTCTCGACCTCACTTACTGATACTAGAACCTGCAAGCCAATTACAGCCCGTGAACTCTTTCTTAGTAGGTCGCGCACCGTAAAGACAGTTATACCACTGTTAACATTTTTTTTTACTGTTACTAAGCACCGACACAGTTCCGCTTCACTCAGAGTTAATCACTGCTCCCACGCTTCTACAGGCCAGACGCTATGTCGTATTTCTCTCCTTATCACCCTTTCATCTCCACAATAACAAACAGTTGTCCGCCTGCCACCAGAGAACAGACTCAGATGCAGAGGCACCAAAGAGTGAACCCATCACCAACTGCCATCTCCGGCTGTTTCCATGGTTACACCTCATTCTGCACCTTGCTGAAGGCACAGGTCAAAAGTTCATGTGCGGCGATAATTTTTGTCTCTAAACAAGTTAGAGACAAAAATTATCGCTAGTTGTTGGTAATATGCCCCCGGGTTTTTGCTTGCAGAAATCGGGAGGCGGGAGACTAGCACTGAAATCAGTAGTCACACGCCTGAATCGGGAGGGTTGGCATGTCTGGATTCTCTACAGCTGGGGCCATGAACTACATCTGCAGGGCTAGGTGATAGCCTGGGACCAGCCTGGCATCTAAAATGGCTGCCGTGCACGACAAAATTGTGGCATTGGAACAAAGGCAAAATGGCGCAGACAATGTTTATCAATAAGGATTCATTTATAACAAAATATTTTATCGCAGTGACAAATTGGCGGTCAACACTTCCTGATTTCCATCGAATCGAACGTTAACAGACGTCACGCAGCAAAAAAAAAAAAAGCTCACGCACAGCCGCTGGAAGAGATGTATCAACATATATGAGCCTCCTCAGCCACCCTCAGAAAACATAGGGGATTAGGATACGTCTCCCGCACCCCCTTATACCTAGTAATTTAATTAACGAAGCACAAAATGGCGAATTCCCGTTTCGCTACCAGTTTGCGGCCCAGTTCGCGGCCCGTGAAGCGCTTCTACCGTGAAAAATCATTTTTTTTTTATTTTCCCCACGGGACCCTTTAATAACCCCAACAACATTCCTAGGGGGTCAAGAGGGGTATACCTTGCCCCCTTTCATTAAATTCCCCCTTCGTTTTTCACCTCTTCTTCTCTCTCGATCCTACCGAGAGATAAGATAGCGGCCGCTCCGGACTGTTTAGAATGTTGACAGACACCGGGGAGCCAATCAGCTTCGCATCGCAAAGTTCCGTTTCGCGAAAAGTAAGCGGACCGGAGCGCAGCCCGGAGCGCTGTTACAGATATATATCTTGTTTTGAACGTTAATTTCTCAAAATCCACTGGAGCACATATATTGAGACCTAGCAAAGGCACATCGGGCTAACAGTCCCTATAATTTTGCCAAGTTTTGTGCAAATCCATTCAGCCGTTCGAGTTAAAAGTGAGGCCAACCGCCCTATGGAAATTAACATGGGAAAAACGTGTTTTGGGACCCCCCTTTTTTCTCGGCCCCCCCTTGACGAAACCCCCCCAAATTTTTCAGGGGCTGCTCAGAAACAAAATATGCCATTTTCCTGAAAATTTCAGCCGATTCCATCCACAAACGCCAAAGTTATTAGACATAGAATTTTCAAAAGTTCCATAGACAAAAAATCCTAACTATATATACCTACTGGCGACAGCCAGTAGGTAATATATATATACATATATATATATATCGTGAGAGACAGCTCCGCTTTGCTGGGGGCCGCCGGTCCTGCAGGGCGAGCTCCGACCAGGAACGGAGATCCTGGAAAACTGCGCGTTCCGCCACAAAAGAACAGAGCTCCACAGTGTCTCATGGTGCAGCTGACCTTTATTCGTCACATCCTGTACACAAAAGCTCATTACCTAACGCGTTTCGACGTCCCTGACGTCTTGATCACAGGTGAGCTGTTAATTAAAACCCCAATGGTCACGTGCCTGTTCGTATTCCTTCAGGCCCCAGAATGCATCAACATAGTCTTCAGGGATGTGCACGTTATTTCAAGTACTGCTTAATAGCGTTTTTTTCAAAGTTGCAATGCTGTTCCCAGTTGATGCCATTCGTATATGTTGCATAGTGCTGGTTGTTGTGGCAAGATGTTAAATATTTGCTGCATCTGCACTGTTCCAAGGAGAGGCGTAGCCCTCTCCTATCTCCCTTTCTCCCTCGCTTTCGCCAAATTGCCACGGAAAGTCCATTTGAGCTGGCAGAATGCGGGGAGCGGTCCATGCCCCCTCATTCAATATCGTGAGAGACAGCTCCGCTTTGCTGGGGGCCGCCGGTCCTGCAGGGCGAGCTCCGACCAGGAACGGAGATCCTGGAAAACTGCGCGTTCCGCCACAAAAGAACAGAGCTCCACAGTGTCTCATGGTGCAGCTGACCTTTATTCGTCACATCCTGTACACAAAAGCTCATTACCTAACGCGTTTCGACGTCCCTGACGTCTTGATCACAGGTGAGCTGTTAATTAAAACCCCAATGGTCACGTGCCTGTTCGTATTCCTTCAGGTCCCAGAATGCATCAACATAGTCTTCAGGGATGTGCACGTTATTTCAAGTACTGCTTAATAGCGTTTTTTTCAAAGTTGCAATGCTGTTCCCAGTTGATGCCATTCGTATATGTTGCATAGTGCTGGTTGTTGTGGCAAGATGTTAAATATTTGCTGCATCTGCACTGTTCCAAGGAGAGGCGTAGCCCTCTCCTATCTCCCTTTCTCCCTCGCTTTCGCCAAATTGCCACGGAAAGTCCATTTGAGCTGGCAGAATGCGGGGAGCGGTCCATGCCCCCTCATTCAATATCGTGAGAGACAGCTCCGCTTTGCTGGGGGCCGCCGGTCCTGCAGGGCGAGCTCCGACCAGGAACGGAGATCCTGGAAAACTGCGCGTTCCGCCACAAAAGAACAGAGCTCCACAGTGTCTCATGGTGCAGCTGACCTTTATTCGTCACATCCTGTACACAAAAGCTCATTACCTAACGCGTTTCGACGTCCCTGATGCCTTGATCACAGGTGAGCTGTTAATTAAAACCCCAATGGTCACGTGCCTGTTCGTATTCCTTCAGGCCCCAGAATGCAACAACATAGTCTTCAGGGATGTGCACGTTATTTCAAGTACTGCTTAATAGCGTTTTTTTCAAAGTTGCAATGCTGTTCCCAGTTGATGCCATTCGTATATGTTGCATAGTGCTGGTTGTTGTGGCAAGATGTTAAATATTTGCTGCATCTGCACTGTTCCAAGGAGAGGCGTAGCCCTCTCCTATCTCCCTTTCTCCCTCGCTTTCGCCAAATTGCCACGGAAAGTCCATTTGAGCTGGCAGAATGCGGGGAGCGGTCCATGCCCCCTCATTCAATATCGTGAGAGACAGCTCCGCTTTGCTGGGGGCCGCCGGTCCTGCAGGGCGAGCTCCGACCAGGAACGGAGATCCTGGAAAACTGCGCGTTCCGCCACAAAAGAACAGAGCTCCACAGTGTCTCATGGTGCAGCTGACCTTTATTCGTCACATCCTGTACACAAACTCATTACCTAACGCGTTTCGACGTCCCTGACGTCTTGATCACAGGTGAGCTGTTAATTAAAACCCCAATGGTCACGTGCCTGTTCGTATTCCTTCAGGCCCCAGAATGCATCAACATAGTCTTCAGGGATGTGCACGTTATTTCAAGTACTGCTTAATAGCGTTTTTTTCAAAGTTGCAATGCTGTTCCCAGTTGATGCCATTCGTATATGTTGCATAGTGCTGGTTGTTGTGGCAAGATGTTAAATATTTGCTGCATCTGCACTGTTCCAAGGAGAGGCGTGGCCCTCTCCTATCTCCCTTTCTCCCTCGCTTTCGCCAAATTGCCACGGAAAGTCCATTTGAGCTGGCAGAATGCGGGGAGCGGTCCATGCCCCCTCATTCAATATCGTGAGAGACAGCTCCGCTTTGCTGGGGGCCGCCGGTCCTGCAGGGCGAGCTCCGACCAGGAACGGAGATCCTGGAAAACTGCGCGTTCCGCCACAAAAGAACAGAGCTCCACAGTGTCTCATGGTGCAGCTGACCTTTATTCGTCACATCCTGTACACAAATATATATATATATATATTACCTACTGGCTATCGCCAGTAGGTATATATAGTTAGGATTAATTCCCTATGGGATTTTTGAAAATTCTATGTCTAATAACTTTGGCGTTTGTGAGCAGCCCCTGAAAATTTGGTGGGGTTTCGTCAAGGGGGGGCCGAGAAAAAAGGGGGGTTCCAAAACGCAAATTTTCCCATTCATTTTTCCATTGGGCGGTTGGACTCTCTTTTAGCTCGAACGGCTGAATGGATTTGCACGAAACTTGGCAAAATTGTAGGCACTGTTAGCCCGATGTGCCTTTGCTAGGTCTCAATATATGTGCTTCAGTGGATTTTGAGAAATTAACGTTTAAATCAAGATATATATCTGTAACAGCGCTCCGGGCAGCGATCCGGTCCGCTTACTTTTCGCGTTTCGGAACTTTGCGCGCAGAAAGCTGATTGGCTCTCCGGTGTTTCAACATTCTAAACAGTCCGGAGCGGCCGCCATCTTGTCTCTCGGTAGGATCGAGAGAGAAGAAGAGGTGAAAAACGAAGGGGGAATTTAATGAAAGGGGGCAAGGTATCCCCCTCTTGACCCCCTAGGAATGTTGTTGGGGTTATTAAAGGGTCCCGTGGGGAAAAGAAAAAAAAAAAGATTTTTCACGGTAGAAGCGCTTCACGGGCCGCGAACTGGGCCGCAAACTGGTAGCGAAACGGGAATTCGCCATTTTGTGCTTCGTTAATTAAATTACTAGGTATAAGGGGGTGCGGGAGACGTATCCTAATCCCCTATGTTTCCTGAGGGTGGCTGAGGAGGCTGATATATGTTGATACATCTCTTCCAGCGGCTGTGCGTGAGCTTTTTTTTTTTTTGCTGCGTGACAGTCCGGAGCGGCCGCCATCTTGTCTCTCGGTAGGATCGAGAGAGAAGAAGAGGTGAAAAACGAAGGGGGAATTTAATGAAAGGGGGCAAGGTATCACCCTCTTGACCCCCTAGGAATGTTGTTGGGGTTATTAAAGGGTCCCGTGGGGAAAATAAAAAAAAAATGATTTTTCACGGTAGAAGCGCTTCACGGGCCGCGAACTGGGCCGCAAACTGGTAGCGAAACGGGAATTCGCCATTTTGTGCTTCGTTAATTAAATTACTAGGTATAAGGGGGTGCGGGAGACGTATCCTAATCCCCTATGTTTCCTGAGGGTGGCTGAGGAGGCTGATATATGTTGATACATCTCTTCCAGCGGCTGCGCCATCTTGCCTTTTTTCCAATGCCACAATTTTGTCGTGCACGGCAGCCATTTTAGATGCCAGGCTGGTCCCAGGCTATCACCTACCCCTGCGGATGTAGTTTATGGCCCCAGCTGTAGAGAATTCAGACATGCCAACCCTCCCGATTCAGGCGTGTGACTACTGATTTCAGTGCTAGTCTCCCGCCTCCCGATTTCTGCAAGCAAAAACCCGGGGGCATATTACGAACAACTAGCGATAATTCTTGTCTCTAACTTGTTTAGAGACAAAAATTATCGCCGCACATCGGTGATTTTTATCGCAGAAAAGTCAGCGATATTCATGTATTATCGAGCAAATGCTCTTAGCCATGTTATCCACCTCCCATTGGATAACATGGCTAAGAACTGCTCAGGGCAGGTGTTAGATTTTGGAGATATTTGCGCTTAGCGCGAATATCTCCAAAAGTTGGTAATAGGAGATAGCGATGTTAGGGACTGTTTCCAGTCGCTAACATCTTGGCACGCCACTTTGCATGTCATTAGTGATAAGTATCACTGACATGCAAAGCGGGGCCCAAGATGGTCGCTATCTCCTTTTAGCTGTCACTAACTGGTGTTAGCGACAGCTTGGTAATAGGGAGATAATTTTATCTCCGCTTTCATGGCTTTTAAAGCCAAAAAAGCGGAGATAAACCCCCTTGATAATATGCCCCACGATTCCTTGGGGGTTTCAGCTGACAGGGCTTGGTATTGTGTTACATGGTAATTTTTCCAGGAAACGTCAGAGGGTCGATGCAGGGGTTCTAGAAGAGGTGATAAACCATTTAAGCCTCATGAACAAGCGCATGGTCTTTTAAAGATTTGTGAAGTACTCGGGGCGGCGGTGTGTGTGTGCCCTCTTTCAGGAGCGGGCGGGGGGGCACTGCCAGCAACTTGCCAGGTCAGGTAGTGTTCAACACGTGCATCACCCTTTCTCTGCCTGCTATTGCACTCCATGCTTCGGAAAGGTAAGAAAAAGAACGTGCATTTGAGTTTGAAATGTCCGATCCTGCAGCAGCACACTTCCAAAGCCCACACATGACAATAACCCGATTCAAGGCCCTATTCACCCGTTTTTAAAAAAATAGATAACACTCCAACAAAGTAAGATTATAAAACTTTATTAACTTTTAACTATAATGAACGGAACAAAAACTAAAAACATTTAAACATTTTTCAACTCAAAAAGCAACAATGGTTAGAAGCTGTCTTTTGTGCGAATAGTCCCAAGGCAGCACAATGTGCAGAGTTCTGGACGGCACCCAGGTGATGTCACCTGGGTGCCGCACTGGTTTTGGGATCCTACAATGCAGCACAGAAAAACAGCGTGGGGCGTCCCGGGTGGTGCGGGGGGAGGCCTCGTCAGTAGCGGTCTGTTGTGCGAATAGTCCCAAGGCAGCAGAACGCGTTGAGATGTTGATGGGACTGTGTCCAGTGTCCCATGGCTGACACAACATGTACGACAGGCACCCAGGTGATGTCCAGTAAACTGCCGCACTGGTTTTGGTATCCTACAATGCTGCTCCAAAAATTGGCGTGCGGCGCCCCGGGGGGGGGGGGGGCGTGGGGGAGGCGGCGTGAACGGGCCTCCCCAGGTGGCGGCCATCTAGCTGAGTTGCGCCCGCTCTTGCGGCAACAGCGTCTCGCTCACCATGTTGTTGAGTTGCTCCCACTCTTGCAGTGCAGCGATAGGCGGCTGCCACATGGCTCTTAAAATGGCGGACGGCTCCTCGGTTTTGGGCCTGGTCCACTGAAATGGCCCTGGGACACCTTGGAACTCGGACGCTTGCCTGCTAGGGCTTGGGCTCCATTCTCGAAAAGCGTCCCCTCAGCCGTGAAGATTCTACAAAAGTCTTGGGGACCCCCGACTCCCGCAGGCTTCCGGTGGGGAGCGGCTGCCATGATTGCTCGCGGAATGACCACGACGGAGCCACGAGATGGTGGTGCTCTCATGCTGACGCCAGCTTCAGTCTGAATGATCCAGAAACAAGGTGGGGCTTTCATCGTTTGGGAAAAAAAAATGTTCTAAACCAATGAAAAGTGTTATTTTTAGGTCATATGACCAAGCCTTCCATCTTTAGGAAACCAAAAGTAAAATGAACCAATGAAAAGTTTTATAAACAAGTCACATGACCTGTTATGCGGCATAGGGCTACAAAAAGCGTAGAAAATCCGTTGGCACGTGAGGCGGCGTCAGTAGCGGACCGATGTGCGAATAGGCCGAAGGCAGCACAACGCGCCGAGATCCGGATGGCACCGAGGTGGTGTCCAGCAAATTGCCGCACTGGTGTGGCCATCCTACAATGCTGCGCCGAAAGACGGCGTGTCCAGCTGAGTTGCGGTCACTGTTGCGGTACAGTGACTCGAACGCGCCGAGATCCGGATGGCACCGAGGTGGTGTCCAGCAAATTTCCACACTGGTGTGGCCATCCTACGATGCTGCGCCGAAAGACGGCGTGTCCAGCTGAGTTGCGGTCACTGTTGCGGTACAGTGACTCGAACGCGCCGAGATCCGGATGGCACCGAGGTGGTGTCCAGCAAATTGCCGCACTGGTGTGGCCATCCTACAATGCTGTGCCGAAAGATGGCGTGTCCAGCTGAGTTGCGGTCACCCTTGCGGTACAGTGAGTCGAACGCGCCGAGATCTGGATGGCCCCGATGTTGTGTCCAGCAAGTTGCCGCACTGGTGTGGCCATCCTGCAATGCTGCGCCAAAAGTCGGCGTGGGGTGCCCCGTTGGCTTATGAGGTGATGTCAGTAGTGGACCGATGTGTGAATAGGTCGGAACCAGCACAAGGCGCCAAGATCCGAATGGCAAGTCCTGGATGTTGAGTGCCTCAGTTGAGAGTTCTGAGCAGTGCTTGTAAGACTGTCTGAAGCTTATTTGCACCTGCTGCAGCTTCACTATTGCCCTGGTGTGGCCAAAGGTGGCACATGACATAGGCGGCCGGCTCCCGAGGTCCGGCGGAACTTTTTTCCTTTTCCTTTCTGCTTCTTTTCCTACAATCCGTTTCATCTGAAGACACGACCAGGTCCCTGAATGTGTGCAGGGGGACGCTATTGATTGAATGAAAATGGCGGCTTGACACAAAGCTGACTCAAGCGTTACTGTTGATGCTATACAGACAAAAATTGGTTTTCAGTTTGTACATTCTTCAGGTTTTTTTTTTCCATCCAAGTCTGATTGAGAGTTTGTAGAAAAATGGCTTCAGATTTTCCACATACTACTCTTCAACATTCTTCCTAAATGTAACAATGTGAAACTCACTAGGAGAACGGCTGTTTCTGTTTCCTTTCAAAATGCTGCCAACAATATTTTCTGAATGGAAGACACCATCTTGTAGCATAAAGGGCCGAAAGGGGTTCTGGTCTGGCCGATGGTTGGTGGAGGCATTTTGACTATATCTTGGACCTGCCCGGCCTCGCCCAAAATGGCGCCGGTATAAATGGGACTCGTAACTCCTTGCCCGCAAATGTATATCTAGAAAATGTTATTGTAAGTGGCCCTGTCGTATTTTAATTACAAAATGTACGTCCACCGATTCCGCAACTGTTTGTTCTTGCAACCTAATGGCCCGCGCGTTACGTTCTTCTACAGTGTAAATGTCTCCTCATCATATACGATTTCAGTTTGCTCCGTGGCCGGCCCACGTGGTTATAGGCCCGTATTTGTATACTGACATTTTCACAATAAAGGTTTTTAAAACAAAACACGGTAGTAGTATTTACATTGGTAAAGTTTTTACTTTTAGTCACTGTTTTCGAATCAGTAAAGGCAAGTGAAATAAAGCAGTCCAATTACATGACGGATAAAAGGTATAATATGTAGGAACGCAGTAAAGATAAATGCTTAAGGGCAGTTGTGTTTTTCATGTCTGCAATATAAAGTGATCGATAAGAATCTGATAATCAGGCGTATCGGCGACTAAGACAGCAGGCCGAATCTCTTTTACTCAACGGCTCCGTCATGGAAGGAAGAAACCCCCTTTTTCTCGAAAAAGGAATATATTTTACTTACAAGACAGTTGCAAATTTTCCGGGAAAATACATTAGCCTGGAATATTATATCATATGTTTGAAAAAAAAATATTGTTTGAAAACAATAAAAAGCGTAATTTTTAGGTCATATGACCAAGCTTTTCATCATTAAATTAACAAAAGTAAAATGAACCAATGAAAAGTTTTATTAACAAGTCACATGACCTGTTATGCTTACGTTACGCGCTGCGCGCCGCGCCTCGGATCACTTCCGGGTGCGGTAACGCGGCGTGTCATATAACGCATTACGCGACAACGTAGGTCAAGAATATAGTCAAAATGTCTCCACCAACCAGCGTTCGGAACACAACCCCTTTCAGCAGTCCAAAAAGTTCTGTTAAATGACAACAGAGGGGACAGGCAACAAGAAACATCAGTCAAAGAGGGGAGGGCAAGTTCTTCTCTTCCGGGTCATGTTGGGGCGCTACCGGAACTGATCGAATTGGTAGTCTACAGTGTTTCTGGATGTTTCAGACTAAAGCTGGCGTCAGCATGAGACCACTACCATCTCGTAGCTTCGTCGTGGCCATTCCACGAGCAATCATGGCAGCCGCTCCCCACCAGAAGCCTGCGGGAGTCGGAGGCCCCCAAGACTTTTGTAGAATCTTCACGGCTGAGGGGACGCTTTTCGAGAATGGGACCCAAGCCGAATCAGGGAAGCGTCCGAGTTCGAAGGTGTCCCAGGGCCATTTTAGTGGACCAGGCCCAAAACCGAAGAGCCGGCCGCCATTTTGAGAGTCCTGTGGCAGCCGCCTATCGCTGCACCGCAAGAGTGGGCGCAATTCAGCTGGATGGTGGGCAAGACGCTGTAGCCGCAAGAGTGGGCGCAACTCAGCTGGATGGGACAAGGTTCAGAATTGAAGAGTCATCAAAAGGCAAAAAGTTCCGCCGGACCCCGGGAGCCGGCCGCCTATGTCGGGGGCGATCTCAGGCTACACCAGTGCTATAAGACTTGGGGAGGGTGTCGGAGCCAAGCGTCTTCTCCGAGTCCATGGCCATCACACCGCCCCTCAGGGGCCTCCGTCAAGCTGTTTAGGAAGGTAACATATCACATTGTTTTCTAATGCAGTCAGGTCCACAAACGACACTCACTTACTTTGAGAATAGTGAAGCTGCAGTAGGTGGAAATAAGCTTCAGACAGTTTACAAGCGCTGCTCAGAACTCTTAACTATGGCACCCAACATCCAGAACTTATGCCATTTGAGAATGGCAGTGACATCGAAGCAACTCAGGGACCAAAACCATTAACGTACTTTCACGTATGAAAATCTTACTTGGGGAGGGGGCAGGAGCGAAGCGCCCCCTCCCAGTCAGCGCCACCACACCGTATGTTGAAAATTTGAAGCCATCGTTCTACAAAGTCAACCAAACTTGGATTGAAAAATCTAGAAAAATGTACAAACTGAAAACCAGTTTTGGTCTGCATAGCATCAGTAGCAACGCTTGAGTCAGCTTTGTGTCAAGCCGCCATTTTGATTCAACAAAGCACAGGCATTGAAAAAGGCTCAAACTCAGAACTCTGAACTATGGCACCCAACATCCAGGAGCTTGCCATCCGGATCTTGGAGCCTTGTGCTGCTTTCGACCTATTCACACATCGGTCCACTACTGACATCATCTTATAAACCAACGTTATGTAAATAGTTTTTTAATAAAATGTTTTACCCTGTTTCTTTGCTGGTGTGTTGTCTATATTTTTAATATTTGCATAGGGTTTGTCGTTATTTTGTGCGGGATGGGTGATGGAGCCGAGCTGTCTTGCAGCCCTCATGGTGTGGAGCTCAGTTCATCTCACTATTTTCGTATTTCTCATGAAGGGTTGTTCCTAATATTTCTATTTTAGCGAGGTCAAAAAGAGATCCAATTAGTGGCCTACTGATTTTGCTCGATTACTTTTATTTTTTTACACGATTTTTCACTATCTGCAAAGACTAAACAGAGTATTGCGACTTTGTGCTTGTTTGTAAATAGAGAATGATCCAAAGAGAACCAATTCTAAAACAGTAAATGCTTGGACAACAATCAATCAAATGGAGAGACAAGCAGGCACGACGGATTACAACGGGGGTAAAGGCCTGCGTTAACTACCCTTCAGTATCTGCAAAGAGAGAGTACTACTAAGACAAAAGAGGGGAGGGGGGGTGCAGCGTTCAAAGCACATCAGCGTGCATAAATACGAAAATGTTTTTATCTATCACGTACTTGACATTTTAAAGCTTTTCATATTTGCTATTAAAAAACCAATGAAATTCACAGAAAAAACCATAGGTTATAGTGGATATATAGTTAGGAATTTGCATTTACAAAACCTTGAAAATTCAATGAAAAAACCATTGGTTTTAGGCCATATATAGTTAGGGATTTGCATTTACAAAACCTTATTTTACTCGCATAAAACCATTGAAATTCCATATATAGTTATAAGCGCTAACTATATATCGCGCACCCGCAATCCACTGCTGATGATGTCACATATTACATCATTCATGACATGGTTAGTGACATCACTGATGACATCACTGATGACATCTCAAATGACATCACTGATGACATCACTGAAAACATCTCATTTGACATGACTGATAACATCACTGATGATATCATTCATGTGATAATACGATGAACCTCTTCAGACTCTAATATAACCTTAGATACAATCAGTGTAAACAGACACTCACAGACTGTCACTCATCCATGGAGTTACTCACACACCTAGTCAGTCATGCAAAGAATCAATCACACCTCCATTTCCTCAAATATACAGTTATACAAACTTTACTTATTCAAACATATACTAACACATATTTACTCTCTTATACAATCCCTGATACAAGTTCACAATGATCCATACAGCCACTCACACATTCACTGGCTCTTATGCACAGTTATTTATATATGTCAACTCTCACATGTACTGTGTTTTACATATGTACTTACTTTGACATGTAGCACTGAGATATCCATTCACTCACCAATACACTCATGCACACAGTCAACCGCCCATACAGCTGTTTCCACATGCACTTTTGAAACCATACATCTAGTGAATCAACTGCTCACACATCTATGCACAGAGTCACACACCTCCCAGCCACCCACACACACACTCAGTATCCCATACAAATACTTGGGCAACCAATCAATAACCCATATAGTTACTCATATAGCTACTTATCAACACATGCAACAGTTTACAGAACAACAGACATAATGATGCACAAATTAAGACAGTTTAGTCACTAACCCATGCACTCAGTGAGACACATTTAATCACTCACTCATACAGTCAGTCATGCACCTAATAAATCCTTCATCCAGACACTTATATATCCACTCATTCTTCAATATGTAAGAGATATTTTAACTTTACAGAAATATACAGTCACTGGATGATGTCATCAGTGATGTCATCAGTGATGTCATTTGAGATGTCATCAGTGATGTCATCAGTGATGTCACTAACGGAGGGGCATGGCTTGGACGCCGATCAGGATGGCGGCGTGAGCTCGCAGCTCCGCGCGGAATCCCGCTAATTCTCCTGTTTTCGGGACCCTAGGCGACCCGGAGACGACGCTCCTGCCCTCTGAAGTGTAAGGGGACAGCTGGGCGTAATCGGAGAGTCGCTGGGGGACTGCTGGCCCCGAGGAGATCGAGAGAGGAGGCGGCCGAGGTGTAGCCCAGGGTGTGAAGAAAATGGCGGCGAGGAGGTCGGACGGTCCCGAACTTCAGCCCTGAGCCCGGTTGTCGCCAAGTAGCAAGGGACCCTGCACCCGGCTGCCCGACGCACTAGGATTGGCGGGGCGATGCCCTGAGACCAGGGGACGCTGACCCGATTCACCCAGAAGATCGGGGGCCCTCGTCGGCCACCGCCCTAAGACTCATACTTCCCCCCGCAGGCCAAGGGGGTGACGGAACGGAGCTCGTCCGCCTGGCCATTGTTCCTGTGAACGTCGTCGGGGACATAGCACTGCCCGGTGCCCGGTGGCCGGCACGGACCCAGGGGCGTACTCGCAGAACGGGTGACCGGACTTGTGACGCAGCGCCCTGACATGGCGGCTATCGGAGGGCCGATGCCCGGGAGCCGCGAGGGGGACTCGGCGACATCGACTCGGCTGAGTGAGAGTCCCTCCACGGAGCTTGACCAGGAACAGCGGCTGAACCGGCGTTTGGATGCCATCCTTGAGGCGATCACCTCCACTAAGGAGGCATTGCACAATGACATTGCCCAAGTGGCCACGGGCCTGGGGCTGCTACGCGCGGATCACGCGAAGCTGGCGGATCGGGTCAAGGATCATGACCAACTGTTGCTGGACCTGAAGCCATCGGTGGTGACAGCGGAGCACAGGATCACGGACATTTTGGCCCGACTGGGCACACTGGAGCGGAGGGCGGAGGATGCCGAAGGCCGCAATAGGCGGAACAACGTGCGGGTCGTAGGCCTGCCGGAACGGATTGAGGGGGAGGATGCGGTGGCCTACATGGAGAACTGGTTTCGCACTGTGGTGGCGCCGGAGGGGCTTACTCCATTTTTCACTCTGGAGCGAGCTCACCGGGTGCCCGCTCGCCCGCCGGGGCTTGGCCGCCCCCCCCCCCGACCGATGGTGGTGCGGCTCCTCCACTACAAGGACCGAGATCTCCTCATCCAGCGGGCCAGGATGTCGGGCCCTTATGAGGTGGAGAACAGCAAGGTAACCATCTTCCCGGACTATACGCAGGCGGTCCAGAAGGACAGGGCATCGTTCCTTGCTGTGAAGAAGGAGCTCAGGGAGGAAGGCATCCAGTACTCCTTGCTCTACCCGGCCAAGCTGCGGATTATCATGGATGGCACCACGAGCTTTTTCCAGACTCCGGACGAAGTTTGGCAATGGCTTGAGTCGTACAGAGCGGGGACGGACAGATCACACCAAAGTCGGCGAGACCAACCCAAGCAGCCCCGGGTGCGGCAGTCACAACGCATCAGATCCCGCGACAGGCGCCAGCGGGAGAAACGGGAGGCTCAAATGGCGGCGGAGAAGAGGGATGCACTCGCAGCGACGGCGGCCATTACAGGGTCGCAACAGAACAGTGAACGGGCCGAAACGGACTCGGGAGGGGAAGGCAGCCGAACAGGAGAGGAACTTTCGGAGGCGGAGAGCCAGAAAGGGCCGATAGTAACCCCACAGACTTTGGAGGTTATTTTTTGCGGCTGAGAGAGAACTGGGACTAGATCGGGACTTCATGGTAGGGTGTTATCCTGTTGCTGGGGGTCGGGTTGCCGGGAGGGGGAGCTGTGTGTTTTGGAGGGGATGAAGTGCGGGACGCGGGCTCCGCTAGCTGGGGTCGGCGGCGACTCACCCCCCTTAGGCCCTTAAGGTCGACTGTGGTGGAGACCACAGGGTAAGTGTGTGAGGAGTTGGATCAAGGTTTGGATGGGGGCGGCCATTGGGTTCGTGTGCTCTGTCCTGGGGAGTGGGGTTTGGGGAATGTTTCAGTTTTGGGACTGTTTGGGGGGGGGCAACTGCATTGGGGGGGCCATGGACCGTTGTTATTTGATTCGGACTGTACGGAGTTGGAATGGGGACATTACCTAACTTGAAATGCCTAACGTGGAATGTCCGGGGGCTGCGGACTATGGTGAAACGTCACAAAGTACATGCATACCTAGTACGCAGGGGGGTTCAGATTGCTATGCTCCAGGAGACTCATCTCACCAAAAAAGAGTGCGCTGCCTTGCAGAAAAGATGGCGGGGCCAGGTCTTTGGCACCACTTACTCAGCGTATGCCAGGGGGGTCTTGATCTGGGTGAGGGCGGGGGTACCCTTCCAGGTGCTGAATCAGGCAATAGATCCGGATGGCAGGTTTGTGGCGGTGGAGGGGAGGTTATATGGACGGGATGTGGTTTTCTGTTGTGTTTATGCACCGAACACTGACCAAGGCCGATACTTTGATGGCCTCTCGGGGTCCTTGGCCTCTTTCCTGGCGGGTCCGATAGTGCTAGGGGGGGACTTCAACTCGATTACTGATGTTGCTCTGGATAGGTCCCATCCCCCCCTAGTAGACTCTCCTGTGCGCAGGCTGGCCGCGCACAGGAAGGACTGGCAAGAACGATGGGGATTGCTGGATGTCTGGCGGGAGAGGCACAGGGGAACCAGGGATTATTCCTTTTATTCCGCTCTCCATGATCTACATGTCAGGATCGATTTGGTGCTTTGCGGGGGATCCCTAGCCCCGTTGATTACCCATGCGGAGTACCTGGCTAGGACTATATCCGATCATAACCCCCTATTGGTGCATATTCAGTGGCAGAGGGAGCACTCAGTAATACCAACATGGCGGCTTCGGCCGGAGACGCTGGAGGATTCTGTGTTTGACAAGGCGGTCCGGCAAGGCATTGATAGTTATTTCGGTGTGAATGAAGGCACGGCTGCGAGTAGATCTACTGAATGGGATGCAATGAAAGTGGTGGTGAGAGGGGTGTGTTTGGGCAGGTTCTCGAATGCTCGTACGACTGTGCTGAATGACCTAATGAAAGCGGAGGAAGCTTTGAGGGACTTGGAGCGCCGCAGGCCAACTAGGCCAGGTCTACAGGCCCAGTTGTTGGAGGCGAAGGAAGTGGTAGCCGCGGAGACGGAACGTTTGAGATGTTACGACTATAGGCAGTACATTATCAGGGCACACGCAGAAAGGGACAAGGTGGGCACCCTCTTGGCCAGACTAGCTAACCCGGAACTCAGGGGCTGCCCGATCCTCAGCATTAATAATGCGCAGGGAGAGATGGTGTACTCCCAGGCAGCTATATTGGACCGCTTCAGGGGATATTATGAGGAACTGTACCGGAGTCAGCTGGGGGTGGGGGTTCAGGACATCGCGGAGTACCTGGGGGAGAGGCCGCTTCCGGTCCTGGACGAGGAGGACGCGAAGGAACTGGGTAGCCCGATCACGCTTACGGAAATTCGGGTGGCCATTAAACATATGGCCCGTAACAAGACGCCCGGGGTGGACGGACTGCCAATCGAGTTCTATCAACACTATTCGGACATTCTGGCGCCCAGGCTGCTGGTGGTGTATACGGAAGCCTTCGAGAAGGGGGCATTGCCTGGCTCCATGCGGGAGGCCTTGATAGTACCGCTCCTCAAGCCTGGCCGGGATGCCGCGGACGTGAGGTCTTATCGCCCGCTGTCCATGCTGACGGTGGACTATAAGATCCTGAGTCGCATCCTAGCCACCAGACTGGCCCCGCATATGACGGGCCTGGTGCACAGGGACCAGGCCGGGTTTATACCCACGAGGAGCACGGCGATGAATATCCGCCGCCTGGTGGGAATAATGGATGCCATCTTGGATGGGGAGGGAGTGCCGGCGGTTCTGTCTGTGGACATCGAAAAGGCCTTCGATAGCTTGGAATGGCCTTTCCTGGATGGAGTGCTGGAGAGGTTTGGCATGGGCGACGGGTTTCGAAGGTGGACGAGGGTCTTATATACCTCGGCGACGGCGAGAGTACGATTGGGCGGCATGGTGTCCGCAGCGTACCCAGTGGGCAGGGGAACACGACAGGGATGCTCTCTCTCCCCTCTGTTGTTTGCCCTGGCGATGGAACCCTTGGCGGTCCATGCGAGGTCAGGCGACCGTTACGCGGGGATAGTGAGTGATGGGCAATGGCATTATATATCGCTCTATGCGGATGACTTGCTCCTGTACCTAGCTGACACCTCGGGGGCGTTGGTTGGAGCGATGGATCTGTTGTCCGAGTTCGGCCGGCTGTCGGGCCTTAAGGTCAATTGGGCGAAGACTTGCGTGTTCCCGCTGAGAGCGGGATCGCCAGCCCCTAGCAGCGATTTGGGTGTGGTATGGGAACCCTCTTGCATCACCTACTTGGGTGTCCGCATTTACCACTCGGCTGCTGACCTTTTGGAGGGGAACATTGGCCGCTGTGTCCGGGCGCTGCGGGGCAGCTTGTCTTTCTGGTCAACCCTCCCGCTGACAGTCCTAGGCAGGATAGCACTGTTGAAAATGGTGGCGCTCCCCCGCTTCCTCTATTATTTCCGAACGCTGCCTGTCTGGATTCCCCAGGGGGTGTTTAGGGAACTGCGGTCAATGATAATTGGCTTTCTATGGGGGCATGGCCGCCGCAGAATAGCCCTGAGCACGCTACTTCGCCCCAAGCTGGAAGGGGGCATGGCCGTGCCCGACCTGGAGCTGTATTATCTGGCGGCGCAGTTGCAGGTCCTTACGCAGAACGTAGCCAGGGTGTTCCGGGGACCGGAGGAGGACCGGGATCGGGGGATACAGCGCCACGTGCTGTCATACATCGTAATGCAGCAGCGGCTTGAGCTACGGGCCCTCACCATGGAAGAGCGGACGCTCCGGCTGGGCTGGCAGAGGAGCCTTCGGAGAGCGAGGGCATCGCGGCCTTATGCCCCGGAGATACCGATCGGGATGTTGACGGCATTGCCGCACGGAGGAGATTGGTCCCCGTTGTTGGATTGGGATGAGGCGGGGTTGCAGGTGGTGGGCGACTTGTACATAGATGGGGCTCTGGCGCCGTTCGAAGTGCTCCGGGACCAGTTCGGACTGCCTGAGGGGGGCTTTCTCCTACATGCGGCAGTTGTGGCTGCCGTACAAAAGCACTGGAGAGAGGGGCTCTTGGAACTCGCGACGACTATGGCGTGCCAATATGTGGTAATGGCAGCTGGTACATTCAAAGCTGTGACGTGCCTACATAATAGGATGCTGAACGAAGGGCTGGAACCACTCCACGGACTCAAAGCTAAATGGGAGGTGAGCGTTGGTCGGCCCATACCGGATACGGCATGGGGCCATATCCTGCGACGCACGTGGAAGGGCACTAGGAACGCGCGCTTTCAGCAGGTCCACTTCTATGTGCTCCATAGGGCCTATTTAACTCCTGAGAAACTACAGCGGTACTTTCGGGTGCCGGATGCCTGTTGCCCCCTGTGTTCGTCCCTAGGGGCGGACATGGACCATTTGTTTTGGGGGTGCCCGCGACTGGGGACCTATTGGGCGGAGGTAGGGGAACTCCTGAATGAAGTGACTGACAGGGAGGTAGAATTTGACATGGCAGCGTGCCTATTGCTCTGGTTCCCGCATACTAAGCACACCAAGGTGACAAGTAAATTCATAGACCTGGGTCTGATATTGGCACAGAGGGAAATATCGTGGCACTGGAAGTCCAGGGGAGGTCCCTCACTGCGTAGATGGAAGAATGAGTTGCTGCGGTGGTCTGACTGCGAGAGTGTGCTCCGGATGAAGCAAGCAGTAAAGTTGGGGAATGAGAAGGTACTGGATGCAGCGCGAGCATGGGAGTTAGTGGTACAGGCTTTGCGTGATTCTTTGGTTGAGGATGAGGAAGGCGAGAACTAAGCCGCTGGACGCCGCGGGGCGAACACAGAAGTATGGTACTACGCACTGTAGTGGACCCATCCAATTCGATAGGGCGAAGCACACACCTTAGCAGTTGCCAGGGGAGGGGGGGTGTTGGGGGGGTTGGTTATAGGGGGTTTGGGGAGGGCCGGAAGCCATTGGAGGGTTGCTTGTTGGGGCCTTGGACCTACTGGGACGGTGGCACTGAGTGGAGGGCAGACTGATTGGGTGGAACGGCCAGGTGCGCAGGCCCATATAGTTTAGGGCAGGCCCTGTAAGGGCGATATCGTTGATTACCACGGAGATGGCTGATGGGACTGTTGTTGTGGGTGGGGGGGTAAAAGCAGATACACAAAACGACCTTCCGCCAGGGTCCCAATGGGACGTGCACTGTGATGTGTTCCTTTTGAGCGATGTGATATGCCGCCCGGCCTCCGGGATACGGGCTGAATGGCTGTGTACAACTGTGAACTATCATTGGTCGGGGGGAGCCCACAAGTGCACTGGCTGTTTAATTGTATCCTGTGGTTTGTAACTCTGCAATAAAAATATAATTTAAAAAAAAAAAAAATCAGTGATGTCACTAACCATGTCATGAATGATGTAATATGTGACATCATCAGCAGTGGATTGCGGGTGCGCGATATATAGTAAGCGCTTATAACTATATATGGAATTTCAATGGTTTTATGCGAGTAAAATAAGGTTTTGTAAATGCAAATCCCTAACTATATATGGCCTAAAACCAATGGTTTTTTCATTGAATTTTCAAGGTTTTGTAAATGCAAATTCCTAACTATATATCCACCATAACCTATGGTTTTTTCTGTGAATATATATATATATATATATATATATATATATATATATATATATATATATATATATATATATATATATATATATATATATATATATATATATATATATATATATATATATATATATATATATATCTATATATATATATATATATATATATATATATATATATATATATATATATATATATATATATATATATTCATATATATATATATATTCACTGAAAAAACCATAGGTTTTACACACGTTATAGTTAGGAAGTAGCATTTGAAAAACCTATGAAATTCACTGAAAAAAACATAGGTTTGACACCAGTTACAGTTAGCTGGAAATTTTACTGACATAAAACCAATGAAATTCCACGTTATAGTTAGTTGGACTCACTATAACTTGCGCGTGTAATGCACTGCTGATGACATCACATATTACATTACTTATGACATGGTCAGTAACGTCACTAATCAGATCACTGATGATACCACCCTTGTGACAGAGAGACTAACCTACTTGCACTCTAAAGTAACCCTTAAAACACCTTTTTGAAAAAAAAAACTAACATATAAAAAAAGTGAACATACCTATACCAGTTACAACAACCAATTCAGTAATTCCAACATTTATATACACATCCAATAATTCAATAACAGTTCTATATAGTCACTCGTATATATACTCACTGATTATATATAGTGATACAGCTATACATCCTGTTATATACCGACAGACATCCAAAAGTAAATCACACACATATTCACACTTGCAAATAAAGTAATAAACATCCATTTATTTACATAGACAGATATACACACAGTAGCACCTTACTTCTAAGTAAACTTACACTTACTTACTCTTTTAAACAATCACTTATAGAAACACATACTTATTTAAAGAGGAACTCTTTCAATCTCTCACTGTCACATATACTCACTTATATATATCAATACTTACATAAACTAGATTAAAACATATATCGTTACTGAAAAACACACTAGTGAGGCAGGCATTCACTCACTAACACACACATATACACACTCAGCCATCCATACAGTCCTCCACATCCATTATGACACTTATTTAAACATTTATTTTTACATCGACCTCTACATATACATATATAAAACATATTTATTTTTTAAAAAGACAGACATTCACTAGATGGTGTTATCAGTGATCTCATAAGTGATGTAATATGTGATGTCATCAGCAGTGCATTACACGCGCAAGTTATAGTGAGTCCAACTAACTATAACGTGGAATTTCATTGGTTTTATGTCAGTAAAATTTCCAGCTAACTATAACTGGTGTCAAACCTATGGTTTTTTCAGTGAATTTCATAGGTTTTTCAAATGCTACTTCCTAACTATAACGTGTGTAAAACCTATGGTTTTTTCAGTGAATTTCATAGTTTTTTTGAATGCTAGTTCCTAAGTATGTAATCACGTTCGTAACTAGATAGTGTCACCGCCTACACGTCCTGAGAAGCGCATGTAAAGTCATGTGACTTGAAAACAAGACTTCCAATTGGTTCTTAGTAGTTTCTGTTCTGAAATTTACATGAAGCACTCCACCCACTTTCCTCACAATCTTTTCTACTCTCAAGAGACAACAACGTCGAGCATCTTCCGGAAAAGTTTGCTGAAATGTCTGCCGTTCTGCATTCATCTTCCGAATCAGAAGGAAATGAGCGACCACCGTTAAGAAGAAAAAAGGAATCTTTCATTTGGCAATTTTTTACTTATCCTGAAGATCAAAAGAAAGTGAATGCGCCAAAAGTAACCTGCACAATATGCAATTCGGAGCTCTCAAGGGGAAATCCAAATAAAAAATATTCCTTTTCTATACATACCATGCAGCGGCATGTTAAACAAAGGCACCCTGAGCATTATGCAAAAGCATCGACAAGAGCCCTGGCCACGCTATTACCATCAGAGGTGGCCAGCACATCTTCTGGTGGAGGACCTGTATCTCCATCGAGTGCTGAGAATGGACTTGAGACCATATCTTGCGAAGGTACATATGAAATGCAACCAGTGTGCAGAAATTCTTTTGTATGGAGAGCAGAGCCTTGTTCTTATTAAACTCAAAATTGAAAGTCATAAATGCCCCAAGAAAAAATAAATTTCTTCACTTCATTTTCATACTATTACATACTGAAAAATGTAGTACAAACTTTAAGAAATCGAAAGCATCATACGACTTGTTTCCAAAAAAAAAAAAAAAAAAGTTCTTTTCAGAACTAACTATTTATACCAAAACATGCTCCAAGAGCATCTCATGACATGTTTTTTCGCCGCTTCATTGTAGTGCGCGACCGGGTGCGCGCACCCTCCTATCGCGTACAGGACCTGACACTTGCATGTGAAGTCATGTGACTTCTAAACAACACTTCTAATTGGTTCTTGGTAGTTTCTATTCTGGAATTTACACGCAGCACTCCACCCACTTCCATCACTTTCTTTTCTACTCTCAAGAGAGAACAACGTCGAACATCTTCCCAAAGACTTCGCTACAATGGCTACCGTTCCGCATTTATCTTCCGAATCTGAAGGAAATGAGCGACCACCTTTGACAAGAAAAACGGAGGCCACGCTATTACCATCAGAAGTAATCAGCACATCTTCCGGAGGACGACCTGTATCTCCATCGAGTGCTGAAATGGACTTCAGACCATATCTTGCGAACGTGCACATGAAATGCACGAACTGTGGAGAACTTCTTGTATACGGAGAGCAAAGCTTTACTCTAATTAAACACACAATTGAGAGTCATAAATGCTCCAAGAAAAGTTAAATTTCTTCACTTTATTTGGATAGTATGACATACTGTAAAATGTCGTAGCAACTTTAAGAAATCAAAAGCATCAAAACATTTGTTTCCAAAAAAAAAAAAAAAAAGTTCTTTTCAGAACTAACTCTTTCCACCAAAACATGCTCCAAGAGCATATTATAAGATGTTTTTTCGCCGCTTTATTTTAGTGCGAGACCGGGTGCGCGCACCCTTCTATCGCGTACAGGACCTGACACTTGCATGTGAAGTCATGTGACTTCTAAACGAAACTTCTAATTGGTTCTTGGTGGTTTCTATTCTGGAATTTACACGCAGCACTCCACCCACTTCCATCACTTTCTTTTCTACTCTCAAGAGACAACAACGTCGAACATCTTCCCGAAGACTTCGGTACAATGGCTACCGTTCCGCATTCATCTTCCGAATCTGATGAAAATGAGCGACCACCTTTGACAAGAAAAATGGAGGCCACACTATTACCATCAGAAGTGATCAGCACATCTTCCGGTGGACGACCTGTATCTCCATCGAGTGCTGAAATGGACTTGAAACCATGTCTGGCGAAGGTGCACATAAAATGCAACAACTGTGGAGAACTTCTTGTATACGGAGAGCAAAGCTTTACTCTAATTAAACACAAAATTGAGAGTCATAAATGCTCCAAGAAAAGTTAAATTTCTTCACTTTATTTGGATAGTATAACATACTGAAAAATGTCATAGCAACTTTAAGAAATCAAAAGCATCATAACACTTGTTTCCAAAAAAAAAAAAAGTTCTTTTCAGAACTAACTCTTTCTACCAAAACGTGCTCCAAGAGCATATTATGAGGTGTATTTTCGCCGCTTTCTTATAGTGCGCGACTGGGTGCGCGCACCAGCCTATCGCGTACAGGCGTCGAGACACGCATGTGCAGTCATGTGACTTTAAAACAACACTTCCAATTGGTTCTTACTAGTTTCTATTCTGCAATTTACACGGAACACTCCACCCACTTCCCTAGAAAACCAGTTTATCGAAAAACTTTTAAAGCCTCCTCTTATGAAATATTCGACATCAATCACATAGCAGAGTACTAAATAGCACTATATACACTCCGTCCCTTAATTATAAGAGACTTATTGCTATGTAAAAGCAACTTTTGTTTTCACGCGATAATGTGAAATGCTGAGCCTATTACATAATTTTATTTCACATATATGTTACTATTCTCCTTCGAGCACTAACACCGTAGAAAATACCACCAATAGCGGTGATATTTTTTACACCGAGAACGGGCGATTTCTATCGCTTAGAACCCTTACAATTATAAAGTTTTATTTCCTAAGTCTCTGATCTCCAACTGTGCAACGTAGCTCCCCTGTGTGTCGTAATAAGGTCCATAAACAAAAACTACAGGGCCAGCATTATAAACATGCACAGAACCACAAAACGACAAGAGCCACCATGTTGATATATATCCTTAATATAATAAACCTCTGAGAATAAATACATATTTCCGTGGCACCCCATAACACAAATGTGGCGTCCTCTGACTCTGCTCCATTACCAAACACCGTAACTCCCCGCCCCCCTCACTTTTCACTAAACTCCGCACTCCACCCCACCCGAACGCCCTATTACAAACCCCCAACCTACCCTCCCTGCCCAAACCCACCATGAACCTCAAACCGCCCCTAGAAAACTTATAAGACACAGGATTACTAAAACTCAAAGAATACGCAACAGGCAGATAATGTAAATAGTACATAAAGGCACATATTTTTTCCAAAATACTATTTAAAAACATGTTTTTTTTTTATAAATCTATCATGCATCTGACCCTCTAGAACTGCTTTCAAAACGTGAACTATAAACCTCTACTTTTCATTTTCAAACCATACACTTTCATCTGACCCTCTAGAACTGCTTTCAAAACGTGAACTATAAACCTCTACTTTTCATTTTCAAACCATACACTTTCAATTACATTATTTTTTTTCCACAATTCATGTAATGTTACACACCTTTTCTAAAATACACCAGTCCCTATCATTTATAAGGATTTATTTTCAGTCTTCATCAGTGACACTTTCTTCACATATAATAGAAATCACTATTACTTTTTAAACGACAATGCTAACGCGGTAAAAATAACCCTTCATTTGCTTTCCTTTAAGAATGCACACTATGTACCCCACGCATGCGTTTCTTGATCTTTGTATTTGGCAGCGAATACCGACCTTGAATCGGAAGACATGAACAAGACCGCCATTGTCACATTTAAAACTGAACGTTGCATCTGCTCACACACATATCTTTCACTAAGCTAACATTCACAGAAAACAGCATTGATGTAAAAAAAAAATGACCTTGCTTTACAACTCCCTCAAATCACTCCCTTATTTTTTAACGCATCCTCCAGTTCAAAAAAAGCTACTTTTTTGATAACCACTAAGCAATATATAAGTGACTAGACTCCTAGAAAATGTATCAAGTCATTCTGCTCCTCTCCACTGCATAGCCGGCGACCTAATTCTGTGGAGTTGCTATACAACCAGCGGTGCTGCGCCGTTTCCTTTACCATCTTGGTAAATTCAAAATGGATGTCCCTCCTGCCTTCGCAAGCGAGCCGGGCCACTTAGAACTATTTCGCCAGAGAATGCTTCTGTACTACGGCACCTTACCACTCTCAACTTTGAATACTTCATATCGATTATCATTTCGATATTCGTATTTCACCTGTGTGCAGCCTGTATTTCATTGCCTGAGCTGTGATTTCACGTGGGCCCTGGATTTATGTCTCTGCAATTTGGTACCTCCTGAACCGAATTACAATCACCTCATGAATCCGTTACTTGATCATGAACAGCTTTGTTACAACGGAGGGTTTATGGCCTTTGCAGCGATACAAGGAGTTCTGGGTCATTGGAATATATTCGCAGCGGCGCAAGATTTCCTAACAGAGAGCTACATCGAAAACCCACCGAGCTGCCCTATGATGGTAAAAGACGCTCCAATAATGACAGATCATGAATGCCCCTTTCATCTTCTCAATTGGATGGCTGACATGTTTTCAGATGATAACAATGATTTCATGTTAGAGGCACTTGCTGCATACTTTGCCTACACAATGGACGGTTAACTCTTTCCTAACAGCGAGCTACATCGAAAACCCACCGACCTGCACTCTGATGGTAAAAGAGGCTCCGATTATAACAGATCATGAGTACTGCTTTACTCTTTTCCATTGGATAGCTGACATACTTTCAAATGATAAAACTGATTTCCTGTTACAAGCAGAAGCTACCTATTTTGCCTAAACAATGCTTCAATAACTCTCAAACAAGCCATTGACGTCCTCATTTCCTTTTAGTTTTCTATATTCTTCACGTTCTTTTCCATATTTTCTTTTGAAGAACAGACCTATTTGCTTTACTAACAGTGGACATTATGATTTCGTGTTGTTTGACAGCTGATTCATAAAGTAATGATGTATAACCACTTGCATTTTCATATATTGTTCCTAAACTGAAAGGCCAGAGAACTTCTTCCATTTATTAAAATATAATATAATTCCTTATAAGAGTGTACAATGTTTTTTTCCAACTATATTCATTTTTCTTCAACTATAGCGTTTGTATTCCATGTACTACTGACAATACCAATTACTGTGTTTTTTGCAATTTCTGTACTCATATTACATAATGATTTGCCTTTAAAACAGTACATTTCTAAATAAACATTTCAAATATTCACGGTTTCTCTTTTAATCCATAATCTCAACTGAAATGATTTCATATTGAAAAACTATTCATGGGTTCCACATAACCTTAACTGTAGTCACTGAGGACCTTATTTATGAAGACCTTCCGCCGCCAGTGCCTCATTTTTTAAAATGGGAAAAAGTAATGCACCGGTGGCGCAAGGCCTTCATAAATAAAGTCCTGAATGTTTTCTTTTCTCGACCTCACTTACTGATACTAGAACCTGCAAGCCAATTACAGCCCGTGAACTCTTTCTTAGTAGGTCGCGCACCGTAAAGACAGTTATACCACTGTTAAAATTTTTTTTTACTGTTACTAAGCACCGACACAGTTCCGCTTCACTCAGAGTTAATCACTGCTCCCACGCTTCTACAGGCCAGACGCTATGTCGTATTTCTCTCCTTATCACCCTTTCATCTCCACAATAACAAACAGTTGTCCGCCTGCCACCAGAGAACAGACTCAGATGCAGAGGCACCAAAGAGTGAACCCATCACCAACTGCCATCTCCGGCTGTTTCCATGGTTACACCTCATTCTGCACCTTGCTGAAGGCACAGGTCAAAAGTTCATGTCTTAACGTTCTACAACAAACTAAGAACACTATTTTCCCTCCAGAAACACCTGCCAATACACAGCTCTGTTACATATCTTGTTTTTTCACACCCAATAGTACTTTTCGTTTAACATAAACATTAACATGTTCAATCTCCACTTGTTACAATCAACCAATCATTTTTATTTTTTAAACCACACCCAGCCTCTTCCTTTTTCTTTATTTAGAATTTCAACTTCTAACTACCATTCCACTTCCAGAACCGATCGGAGGACGACTACAAATCCCTTGAAAATGAAGGTCTGGCTAATAGGACACAGTTATATTCACTGGAGTGAAAAATATGCAGTAAGCAGACGAATTTGCAACCTCAGCTTACCAAATGTACACATAACATGGATTTCCAAAAGAGGATTGAAATGTCACCAATTGATTCCATTGGTGAAAACTTTTATGCATCTCCCAGAACCAGACCTTATAATTGTGCACTGTGGTGGGAACGATCTAGGCACAATCACTGGGGTAGGTCTGGAAATGCTTCTAAAAGACACCTTTCGACAAATGATGACACTTTTTCCTCGATCTGCCTTGGTATATTCCAATATATGCCAAAGACAGAATTGGAATTGGTCCAATCAACATTGTGCACAATTTGAGAAAGCAAGGAGACATGTAAATAAATCTGTTTCTGCGTTCCTCAGAGATTATAGCATGGGTTCTATTTACCACAACAACTTGCGATACCACATGCAAGACGTCTATAGGAGAGACGGTGTTCATTTCACGAATGAGGGAAACAGAATCTTCCTCTGCAACATCAGGCTCTGCATCGGTACTTACTTATAAATGCAGAATACACTCAATTAACACAAGGGCTCTTTTCAGAGCCACCTTATATCTAAGCACTCAAACTTCTGATTTATCTCCATTTTCACACTCTTGTAAAAAGGTGTGCGCGACCGGGTGCGCGCACCCCGTATTTTTTTTTCGGGGAAAAATTATATCTTTTTGCGTTTAAGGGCCTTACTGCACACCCCGAGAAAAGCTACGCAGCAAAACAATCTCTACCTTCTCCCCTTCCATGTTTCAACGCTTTGAAATGAACAATATATTTACTCGCAGTGACAAAATGGCGGACAAAACTTCCTGATTTCCTTCGAATCGAACGTTAACAGACGTCACGCACCCAAAAAAAATTCCGCTCACGCGCAGCCGCTTGGGTGCGCGCACGTGTGCGCGCCTATAGATATATAATTGGCTTTAACTTTAATTTTCTCAACAACTACTGAACGGATTTACACCATTCCAAAAAAAGCGTAATCTGCGAACAAGACTCTACAGTTTTGGCCAATTTCTTATAAATTCATTCAGCCGTTCGACCTGTAGCCGAGTCTAAAGGTCCTATGGAAAATAACATGGAGAAAACACGTTTTGGGACCCCCCTTATATCTCAGCCCCCACTTGACCAATCCCCCCCAAACTTTCAGGGAAGGAGCGCAGCGGACCTAGCCATCTTCTTTGAGAAATTCGCAAAGACTCATCCACCAGGGCCAAAGTTATTCCAAATAGAATGTTGAGGATTTCCTATGGAAACTAGGTCCTAACTATAACTACCTACTGGCGACCGCCAGTAGATAATATATATATATATATATATATATATATATATATATATATATATATATATATATATATATATATATATATATATATATATATATATACACACTCAAATCCAGCGCAGACGGACCTACTAGTGAATCCTTAAGTAAGGAAGACTCTGTTGGAAGTATTGGAGGGCCAGGAACCTCATAGGTTTTTAAAAGCAGAATGCAACCCCGCTGTGCTTTGACGCCTGAATTACAGTGGAGCGGGGTTTGGTTTCAGTGTGATGTGTGCACAATGAAGTGGTGAAGTTAAAAATGCTTCTGGAACTCCTTGCTGATATCGTTAAAAG
Source organism: Lissotriton vulgaris (assembly GCF_964263255.1). NCBI lineage: Eukaryota > Metazoa > Chordata > Amphibia > Caudata > Salamandridae > Lissotriton > Lissotriton vulgaris. Next base: position 777,623,135 of record NC_141691.1, read on the forward strand.
AGAAAATGGGGATAGAGTGAAGACGGACAATTAGTCTTCGTTATCCCTCAAAAACTGGTTGACATGTTTCAGCCTCATCAACAATAGTGGGGCTTTCTTTACAGTGAGAAAAAATGTGCTGTGACAAAAATAAGCCATGTGTATTTATTCAGCACACCCGCTAAGGTGTGCTGTGCATGCATACTTATGTACCCACCGTCTGATTAAAACCTGTAAGACAAGATTGGGCGTGGCTAGCGGCCGAACATGGCGGCAGCATAGAGGACTAGCTCCGGCAGGGAAGCGGCCTCTCCAACTATCCGTACTCTAATCCGTGGCTGAATCACACCTCGGACGGAGGCACCGAACTGGCGGCAAGCACCCGGACGAAAATCGGAGGCCGGATGGCGGAGTTATCGTCGAGTGTCGAGGCGATCGAAACATAGGCCTGAATCCGGGGGACCCAGTGGCGAGTGAAGCCGACCGGAAGTGTGTCTTACCCGGCTGCGACAGGCCGGAAGTGGTCGGGACTGGTGAAGCGCCCCGCGACACGACCAGCGGACAGGGTCTCTGTTCTGGGAAAAGACGTGTGTCATAACCGAGAGTGGTGCGTCGAAGGAGGTGCCCGAAGACCGTCTGGAATACCGGAGAGATAGTATTCGGCCGGAAGACGCAGACCGTTTGCTACGACACGAACATTGGGACATTCCCTCCCATTTCTACGGGAGCTTCTCCTTGGATCGGATTGTGGGCCGCGTTGTAGCGGCGACTAATCCTTTTGCTCCCTCGCTCCGAAGTCTGTGTAATTACCACAAAAACACTATGGCAGGGAAGGGTGCTAAAGGTGGTATGACTCAGACGCGTATTGAACGATACACTAATGACAAAACCGCGTCCCCTCCAGCGGATGGACGACACTCGTCTGCGAAAACAGTGGACAATGTGGGAACTAAGAAGGCGACATTGGACGATGTCATGAGGGCTCTCACGCAGGTCCAGACAACGGTGGGCTCCATCTCGGCCGAAATAACCCTCATCCGGGCGGATCTCCACAAAATGGCCAAGAAGGTAGGGTCACTGGAACTGGTTACGAAGTCGCTGGTAGAGGATGTGTCGGAGCTACAGACGGCCATGGAGGCAGTAATGGCGGAGAACAAAATCCTAAAGGACAAGCTGGACGACCAAGAAGGACGCTCCAGACGGAACAATGTACGTATTCTTGGTGTTCCGGAATCGGAGGGCACGAGAGCAACGGATCTATACGTGGAGGATCTCATTAAAACGCACCTCCAACCTAAAGGGCTGTCGGCCTTCTTTTCGGTCGAGAGGGCACACAGAGTCCCGGGCGGACAGCCCAAACCAGGGGCGTCCCCCAGACCGATCCTGGCGAGACTGTGAGAATTTCCATGATCTGGATGTCATCCTTCAAGCAGCACGGGTCTCCCCGCCTGTGAAGATTCTGAACTCTACATTGGCGTTTTTCCCGGACTACACAGCGGAGGTGGCCAGACGGCGGAAAACTTTTTTAGACGTTAAAAAGGAGCTCAGGAAACGAGAGATTCAATATTCCATGATCTTTCCGTCCAGGCTCCGGGTGGTGGCAGAGAACAGGACTTGGTTTTTTGATAACCCAGAAACTGCACGAGACTGGCTGGACGGCTGGCGTCCTGCCTCTCAATCTCGCCGCCCTGGTCGAACTAAAAATGGCCAACACTCGACAGACCAAGACGACTTCGGAGATGCTGACCTGAACAGTGGCAGAAGCTCGCCGATGAGAGACAATGTTGATGCAAACCAGGAGGTGGACATATGACCACTCGGCAGGTACAAGACATTATTGCTTGGGACTGTCGCCGGAACCGCCATGGACACTGGGCCGAGGGCCTCTGCAGAGGTTATGAGGGGTCGCTAATTCCGGAGTACTCCTCACCCCCAACGAGCAAGTAACTGTGTGTTTTTCTCGGGGTGGGTTTAAGCACTCTGCTAAATTGGGGTGGCGGGCAGTTTTGAGTCCGTGTGGCAGGGAAGCAGGGCGGGTGGGAGTTTGGGGCACAGGGGGGTTTCTAAGGTTTGTTAGTTTGTATTGTTTGGCTCTACTGATCATATTGACGTTTCTCTTAGTCACACTGTGCCGAATTTCATACACCGGGTATACCAATACTGATCTGATAGCACTGCAGTTGCTCCAACATGCGATTAGAAGCACATAGGGGGAGGGACCTTCATCGAACACAGTTTGGTCCTACCCCATGGGTTCTCGATCTGTGTGCACGGTCTCACAATGGCAGAACAACCACGACCAAGTAACATGACAGCTGATCCCGAGGTGGGGCCTGTGCCGCCGATACAGATAATGTCATGGAATGTTAGGGGGTTGGGGGACAAAGTGGACAAAGTGAAGAGAGGGCTGGTTCTCCAGTGTATCAGAAGGTTAAACTGCGACCTTGTCCTGCTTCAGGAAACACATTTAGTAGGTGCAGCTAGCAGGGCTTTAGACAGGCGAGGCTACCGCATGGTCACACACTCAGATTTCACTTCAGGGTCCCGCGGGACGGGTATTTGGGTGAAAAAGACGTCTCGATTCATACAACAGTCTACCAAAATGGATAATCAAGGCCGCTTCGCTGTGGTGTGTGGGCAGTGGGAAGGCGTGCCATTAGTGTGGTGTCTGTGTATATCCCGCCAGCACTACATTCATTGGCGCTTCTGGACCTGGGCAAATTCCTTTTAGACCTCCCGGATGGGGACTTACTGGTGGGCGGAGACTTCAATGCACTGGCCCATAGTGAACAAGATAGATTCCCAAATCGCACACTCTCCACAGGCCCAACAAGATTCAAGGACTTTCTGGAGGCACAGGGACTGGTCGATATATTGCGGCAGCTCCACCCCGAAGACCGGCAGTACTCTTACTACTCAGCTACACATGACTGCTTATCCCGTATTGATTATTTCCTAACGCTGGGGGGTGGCAGACTCACAATAAACGACGTGCAGATTAGGCCCCGGGGTATATCGGATCATTCCCCCTTGACCATCACTATGTCATGCACAGCAACAGCGCGCAAGCGAATTTATCCCATCTACCCTAGTTATCTAAAAATTCCTCCGATCCGAAAAACCCTAAAAACAACCACTAAACATTACTTTCATGAGAACGCCGGCACGGTGTCTTCCCCGATGACGCTGTGGGAAGCGTACAAGACGGTATTACAAGGACAGGCGATTGCGTCTATCACCAACCATAAACGCATGCAGAAACAGGAACTACTAGTGTTAGAACTGAAGCTGGAACAGGCGAATGCGGCCCATATGGCACTTCCGTCGGATGACACTCGCCACTCACTACACCTCTGCCAACAGCAGCATGATGACCTTCTCAGATGAAGGACGTTAGAGAATATAGAGGCGACAGCGCATAGGGTCTATGATATAGGCGATAAAGCCAACAAATTGCTGGCCTGGCTGGATAGGAAAAAAGACGGCAGTAGGCACATTCTACAGTTGCAGGCCCCGGAGGGGACCTGTCACACGCGCCCCTCTGAAATCGTCGACCTCTTAGCGAACCACTTCCAGGCAGTATACACCCCGAGGGAGGTGGTCACGGCCGAAGCGGCAGTGTTGGCGCTCCAAGGGGTAGAGGTAGAGACGTTATCACCGGAGGCGGTGTCTGAATTGGAAGAAGACCTCACGGTGGAGGAGCTCCGTATGGCAATAGGTGTGCTGCATATGGGTAAGGCACTGGGCCCTAACGGGATACCGATTGAGTGGTTTCAAGCAATGTCGGATACCCTGAGCTCACCGCTGTTAGCCATGCTCGAGGAATGTCGAGAAACTGGGGCTCTGCCATTGGACCAGCACTTAGCGACTATAGTGGCCATTCCGAAGCCGGGCAAACTGCCCGCAGATTGTGCGTCATATCGCCCAATTTCGCTCCTCAACGCAGAGGCGAAGATTCTGGCGAAACTGATCGCAAATAGATTAACCCCGCACCTACAACACTTGATCCACCCGGACCAGTCAGGCTTCATGCCACATAGGAGCACGGCGTTAAATCTCCGACGTGTGCATGGAGCATTGGCTCGCGCACATTTGCTGACGGAGCCGGCGGTCATTTTGCCACTGGATGCCAGAATGGCTTTCGATATGGTAGAGTGGCAATACCTATTCGCAGTCCTAGCCCGGATGGGCTTTGGTCCAAAATTTCTATCCTGGATTAGACTCCTGTACACGAACCTGGTTGCCCATGTGGCGGCAAATGGCCACATCTCACGAGCGATCCCTCTGGCACGAGGGACACGTCAGGGCTGTCCCTTATCCCCTCTACTATTTGCGCTGGTATTAGAACCGCTTGCTATTGTTATTAGGAACACGCCGCTGCTGAAGGGTATAACGTGGGGTGACGCCTGGGAAGATAGAGTATCCCTATATGCTGACGATATGCTGGTTTACCTGTCTGACCCTGAGTCGAGTGTCCCGGTATTGTTAGCACTTTGTGATAAACATGGATTGACCTCCGGGTATACAATCAATTAGACAAAGTCAGTCCTTTACGTACTGAAAGGCCCTGTACCGATCCTTCCTGAACAGTTCCCGTTGGTGGTGACCGATACCTCCTTTAAATACCTGGGCCTACACGTCTCCGGTGACCCGGGCGTATTCTATGATAGGAATCTGGCACCCCCACTCCTTCGCCTGAAGGCGGATGTCCGTCACTGGACAACCCTGCCTCTTACGCTGCTGGGGCGTGCCGCCTTATTTAAGATGATGGCACTCCCACGCCTCATATATGTGCTGGAAAACACCCCAGATGTGATCCCGCCCTCTTACTTTCGAAAAGTGACTGCAGTAGTGACCAACCTACTGTGGGGTAACCAACCACCGAGGATAGCCCACGTTAAACTTAATCGCGGGTGGTACGATGGAGGAATAGCATTACCAAATATACAACTTTATTATTGGGCATCCCAGCTCAAAGTAATTAATCAGTGGATCCACTCCTCACACGACGACCCGGCATATCTGGCGGATAGGGCCCAACTGGGAACGCATAGTCTGTTGGCCCTGCTGTATAATCCAAGTCTCCTTAAGGGACTACTCGGCCCAACCAAGCACACAGTCACATTGTGGTACAAGGCGCTCACGCGGTTAAAGTGGAAGGGGGTCATTACAAAACTGACTTCACTTTGGGACACTAAAAAGTTAGGCTGCCTCAGATCCAGTAAGGGGTTTACCCAATGGGACTATATTGGAATTTTTTAACAGTGGGGGATCTCTGGACCTCTGCAGGGGTACTCCTTTTCGCGCAACTGCAACAACAATATGCACTAGGCCCCACTGAAACTTATAGGTACATCCAGATAAGACACGCACTGCTGGCAGTACTCGAACCAGGGTCCCATGTCCCAGAATCCTCACCCTTAGAAGACCGGCTTCTTACAGACTTCATGCAAACACGTGCCACCTCACTCACATACTGCAAATTACTAAACAACCTCCCGACCCCTTACAACGTTTGAGAGAGAAGTGAGAAACTGAATTGGGAGCTATGGACAATCAGATTGGAATGCTGCAATGGCGTCGCCAAGGGAGGCGGGGGTCTCGGCCCGGTTTAGGCTCATACAGCTAAAAGTACTACATAGAGTGTACTACACAAGGACCGCTCTTTATAAAATGCGCAAGGCTGAAACCCCATACTGTCTCAGGGGATGTGGGGAGGAAGGAACACTATTGCATACATTGTGGGACTGCCCGGCCATAAGGAGTTACTGGCAACAGGTCATGCAAACCATCTCTCAGACCCTTGACACTTCCCTAACACCGGAACCACGCATGTGCCTGTTGAATATTTGGGAAGGGACTGATTTGAATCTCAGGCAACAGCAATGGGTCACTATTGGGACAATGGTAGCCAAACGCGACACAGCGCAGAGGTGGGGGGTGCCAGAGGTACCTACTTTAGCATTGTGGTGCAGGACAATGGACAGACTGATGTTAACTGAACGCACGGTGTATAAAATGAGAGCTAACCCTAAAAAGTGGAACAAGGTGTGGGAGGCATGGAATAGATACAGGGGGGATATTTGTGAACCACTGCCAGAGGATGAGGACAACGATTCGGAAGAGGAGGAGGGGATGGCCGAATGAATCGGGAGGGAAACATGGGGATAGATGAGGGGGAACTATTTATCTGACAGGGATTTAGACTTTGTTCGGTGCTTGGAGAGGGAACGGTATCTACCTGGGAAATTGGGATCGGCAATTTCCACTGAAATTGTCCTATACTTTGTGACTATGTATCAAAGATGAGCCATCTAATCTTGTTCTGTTAACTTTCTATAAAAATAACATAAAAAAGTAAGATTTCATTTATTCAATCATTATGTCCTTACTGCATTTCGCATCATGTCAAGTATTCGCTGCCGGACCGGAAGGTTGTCGGCTGAATAGCTGTGTAACGGTACGAGCCGCTGATTTATTATGTAACATTTATGAATGACAAGATGTACTGCTGATGTTTTGATGGCAATTTTCAATAAAAATCTTACACCAAAAAAAAAACCAAACAAAAAAAACCTGTAAGACAAAAAACACACAACATAAAGGACACACACAACATGTAGAGAGATATAAATTAGACTGCTCCATTTTTTTGAGTGGTTTAGATGCTTTAGGCAATTTGCCACTGCTAATCAGTGTCAAAGTGCAGTGCTCTCTGTATGAATTGTTATTATGATTGGGTATCTCTTATTGGCATATATTACATTCACTGGTAAGTCGCTAGTAGAGTGCACTGTCTGCCCAGGGCATGTAAATTGAATGCTACTAGTGGGCTTGCTGCATTGATTGTGCGACCCACATGCGTAGTCCTGTGAACGTATCTCAGACCTGAAACTGCAGTGTCTGTGTGCCCAGCTTTAAACTGACAGTGTACTAACTTGCCAGACCCCAACCTTCCCTTTTTTACATGTAGACACCCCTTAGGTAGGACCAAGTTATCCCTATGGGCAGCGTGTAGTGTATGTAAAAAGTAGGACATGTGCTGGTGTGTTTTACGTGTCCTGATAGCTATCTGTCCCATAGGCGAACATGCAAGTTGCTTTATATCATCCTACAAGTATAACTTTCCATTGGGACAAGATAGCAAAATTAAGGTTAAGTTCGCCTCACTTAGAATTTGATTACACCTCTTTTTAGAAAGGCAGTTTTTAAATTGTGTGTTTGTAACTGCCACTTTTAGAAAGTCGTCATTATCGTGTTTAACCATTCGGTGTGCCTCTGCTGTTTTGAGTATTGACTGTCTGGTTTTGAAGTGACAGGAGCTGGGGTTGTGCATTACCTGTAGACAGCCACAAGGGGGTTGAGGTGTGTCCTGCCTTTCCTGGGTGATTCATAGCTGAGCTAAATAGACCTTGCTGCATTTAGAATGGTAGGGAGAGTTTTCACTAGCACCTGAATAGGCAGTATCTCCCTGCATAATGCAGTTTCCACCTCCTGTAGTGATGCTGCACCAGAGAGGACAGAACTGGTTTGGTCAGGGCTCAGAGATCCTTGCCACAAAGAGAATGAAGGGAAAATAGGGTATAAGTATTGGACCTGTATCCCCAGAGAATTAGATCACTTCTGGACTCCATAGGAATCTCTGCCAAGGAGAAGAGCTGGAGAGCCGTAAGGAGGAGTACTTCCCATTTGCTGTGTGGGCTTTGCTAGATTGGACTGCAGTTGCTGCTTCTGTCAAGGAAAGGACAAAGACTGGAACTTTTCTGTGAACCTGCTTGAAGAAGAATCTCCAAGGGTGTGTGTGTACTGGCCTCCGGTTCTGAAGTCTCAGGGCACAAACACTTCCCCTACAACCCACTGACCAGCACCTGGACTCCTCTGTGGACTTCTGCATTCAAAAGTGTGTAATTTACTGTTCCTGGGCACTGGGAATTGTGTGGTTGATGCTGCAAAGCAGGGAAAACAACGCTGATGCCGTCAGGGCTGCGGCCAATCGACACACACGACCTGCCCCGAGGCCAGGGGATCAACTTGTGAAGTGTACAGCGCACTACCCCGACTGCACTGCAGCTCCGACACCCTTCAATGGCTGCCACCAACTGCAGTTATTGCCCTTCCCATCATGTTGCCAGTGCCTGCATCCCATTATCGCAGAACAGATAACCAATGAGGGTGACTTCACAAACTCTTTGATTTTGCACTGCCTCACTGAAATCGACACCTCACCGCCGATGCCACATAACTTCCTCTGTCCTGGATTCGACATCTTGTCTCTTCCCGGACTCGACGCCTCACCTCCCCCATAGCAGCCAGGGAAGAGGCTTTGCCTCTGGACGAATGCCTCACCTCCACAACACCATGCATCATCCATAGACCTCGTTTCCAAAGTACTGTTGTTTGGGGGTCATTGTGACTCTGTGCTCAACACCCCACACCTCGCAGTCGGTGCCATACTTTGGATTTATACCTGTCATGACGTCATAATAGCCTACGGTGGAGCTATGTATTTTCTACATGTTCTATTTTGGAAATAACAATTCTAAAATTATATCTTGATACCTGTAGGTTGGATTTTTGTCCTTTTGTCCTTGTTTGGTTTGATAAATATACCTTATATTTTTCTAAACTGCTGCGGTGTCCATTTGTGATGTTTCCAGTGTGTTACTGTGTGTGTGGGTACGAATACTTTGCACATTGCCTTTGGGATTAGCCTGTCTGCTCGTGCTAAGCTTCCAAGGGGGTGATTAGAGGTTATCTAAAGAGTGTAACTACCGTACACTGACTAGAAGCAAGGGTCCATACCTGGCCAAAGGAGCATACCTCTGCCAACTAGAGACCCCATTTCTAACACTGTTCCTAATTCATGATTATCACTGGCTCTGTTGAATCTACACCAAGGCTTCACTACATTATTAAATTCATAAATGGCTAACCCAATCAATGTGCTGATATTGTACCATTGCTGTCTAATTGTCTGCAACCATGCAGATATTTGACTCATTCTTCCTCCTACATGTACATTACTCAAAGTGCTCTGAGGCTATCACTGGGTATTTTGCTGCACTATATTTCTAAAATAAAACAAAAAATTACAATAAAGTAAAAATGTAGCCCATACAAATCAAATAAAGCTAAACCAGTTTTCAAACAAAGTACATGAAAAAAGTAAATTATCATTGTAAATACATACTCCCTAATCACAGTCATGCATTTGCAAACAGGCAGATGAGCAATATACATTGACAGACCTCTGGCTATATACCAAGAAGGGAAAAAGAGCGCTAAACTGACTAGAGCCCTCACAATGAAGGCAATCAATTTGAACCTGAAGGGACTAGCATGAGACACCTTTACATAGGTGATGCAATTGTGGGATCATATAGACAGTATCAGCACATTGAGAGATTGTCCATCGCAGAGTCACCAAAAAGACATGTAATCATAGTAGATATATATCACCATCATAGTTGTATATACATCAAACACAAGAAAAGTTAAGCTGATGATCAGAGTAGGATTATTGGTTTATCAACATAATTATTAATTTGGGCTCCAAACTGTTCACATAACTTATGGACAAAAGACTTCCAAATTGCTTTAACATTACAAACTATTGGTCCGCCAAACATCTTTACTCAACTCAATCATAACTGGTCCATAAGCTTATATAATTACAGTCTGCTTTTGAAGTAACCCAGTGCTTTGCCAAAAAAATAACTTTCGGAGGATTCACTCACAGCTTTAAATTGTAATCTCTTTTGACCAGATGCTAGTTTAACCATCTTGAGGTTGGTGATATGCAATTTAAACCGGATATTTCTGTACCATTTTTCCCTGCATTACCATGTAGTACTTGCAATTTATGGAGGTGCTTTTCAGTTGTGTCAACTATTGGAATGTTACACTAATTAAGGTTGTTTTATCCATCGCTCTTCTCTTGCAATTATGGTTCAAAACTATCAGTTAGTTACAAGTGAACATGAAAGCAGAGTTTTAATCATTAGCTTAAGGAAGCCAAAGTGGTATTGGTGTGAGAATCAATCTTAGTGATCAGTATAATATTCACTCTGAATAATTCCTGGTGATTCCTTTACCAATAGGGATTCAAGAGCCCACTAGTGAGGTACTTTTGTGTATGTATTTTTTAAGTGTATTATTAGTAGAATCAGACTCCATTATCTCAGGTTTATAGCCATGTAAGCTCAACCAATTTCAATATCCCTCTTTCGAAACATTGTAGAAGCGTCTTTGATGCTACTTTGGTTGTGCTCCAAGTTATTTGTGCCTCATCTCTATGTTTTGGCATGGTTATGACCTAAGCGACACAGTAGTTAATGCAGAAGATGCTCTACGAACTGCCTCTCGAGGCTTGGAGAAATAATTAATCTACTCAAGAAATCTGTATTAAGCCCATGGATACCGGTTCATATCCTGGTAAGTTCCTTCAAGCCCTGATTCTGAGGTAGTCAGTGTTGGCATGGGTCAGATTTCTGATTTGAGTAGTATCTACCGCATGTGGTAATTAGCAGGTGCTGTAGATACCTCACTTTAGCCATTAGCCACACGCTGCCTGCTCACCTGCTGTCTGCTCGGTCCAGGAGAGACTTCAACGCCTGTGTCTTCACTGCTCCCACCCGTGCTCACAACTACACGGCAAGAGGGAACCACATCACCCAGCATTACTGATGTGGCGCATGATCATCTGCGTCACTGGGAAGTGCCAGGAGGTGCCTCAAAAGTGGTCACGGGCTCCTGCAGCACAGGATGCGCATGGGCACGCCCGGGCCAAGGGCGGGCCCATCCGCGCCCGTCAAAGACTGGAGGAGACTGGGCTGGGCCCCCCCCACCTGAGATCTGCACCAACAGAACCTATAGTGGATGGTTCTCCTATTTATATATCATCCTTAAGTCGCTTGGGACATTAACATTAATTCCTTGTTCACTATATCCCTGCCACAGCAACTTAATACCAAGATGAACAAGCGAGATGGGAAGGGAGAGGGTGGGCAGCCGAGTGGGAGTAATGACACTTGATCAATTTTTAACTAGGGCTACTTCTGTACTTGTTTAGTGATAAGTTCGTATATAAGGAAACAGCAAAATGTCAGAAACTCTTACCCGTATTTGGGGTAAAAGATTTTGCCGGGAAATAAGGTTTCTTTGCCGAGCTGTGTCCCCGTATCATGTGGGTTTAAAAATGAGGCCCTATCCCGCTCAGATATTTGTTTTGAACTGCCAACAAAAATTGTTATTTTGCCGAGCTGTGTCCCCGTATTATGTGGGTTTACGAATGAGGCACAATCCCGCTCAGATATTTGGATTTGAACTGCTAGTAAAAATTGTTAAAATTATGGTATACTAACTGAAATGGGAATATCAATATCGGGGTTATAAAGTAAGCAAAAACTGGCCCAAAACACCCGGTTTTGTATACCGAGTAATAATTAACAACATAATGATGTAAAAATGAGAAGATACAAGAATACAAATAGTGGGTTAGGATGTTCAGTCATTTTTTTTTTTAAATAAGAGACATAAAATACCAATATCCTGATGGAACTCCTTCTTCACCTATAGGTGTATTTTTATTTATGTACACCAAAAGAAATAAGGTGGTACAAACAAAACATTGGATTAAAGAATCAAGGAGGATTTAATTCCCCTAAGGAGCATCAGTAACCAAGACGATGCCCCTACAGTTTGAATAACACCACGTGATAATAACATCAAGACAAATGTACGTAGCCTACTTAATCTATGACTACAAATATGAGGAGTAGGGATAGTTGCATTTAAAAAGACAGAAGACCCATATTTAGAAATGTATTTATGCCATCTCCAAATATAGGAAGATGTCCCCATGGACCTCTAGAAGAAGGACCAAAAGCCTATTACTGGTCAACCTCTGAGGAAAATCTGAATATTTTGAGGAATAGATATACATTCTTCTAAGTAAGACTTTCTTGACCTTGTTATGATATCTATTAAAGTGTAGATGTAGTTTAGATGAAGTCTAAGAAAATCAACAGACCCTCCATTGATATTAACTGTATGTATTTGTTTTCAGATTTGATGTTTGTTTTTAAAAATTGAACAGTCCTGAGGAAGGTGTGCACAAAATAAGAACAAGACACCGAAACACGTCGACAAAAGGACTCTTTTTAATTGTATTTTATGTATGCACATTATGTATTCTGTGTAAAACTGATAAATGTATGATATATTGTGAATATAGCATCAAATGTATGAAAAATTATGACAATTTGGGCATCAAATGCCAGTTTTTAGAAAATAAAACAAAAGTAAGTTTTTTAAAATTTGTGTGTGGAGGTAAATGCTTTAGGTTCTACTCTAACTACATAACAAGGTCTTGAATCTAGACATAGTGAATTACACAGAAAGGAAACCCTCTCTTTTTACTTCTGTACTTGAACACGAGATAGTAAAGACGGAACAACGCCTATCTCTGAAGCCTTTTTCCATCAAAGGATACTCTCTGCAGGGCATGGTTCCCCCCATCAACCAAGATTGGGGACTGTGCACCGACCAAGTGATCGAAATAGTACTAGACACAGTCCCCGCAATACCCACTCGATCGACACCTTGTGAGTCTGAGCCTGAGCTAGAGCCAATCCGCACCATACAAAGAGCTTCCATCAGGGCAACAGGAATGATTAAATCCTTGGCCTCGAGATTAATCCCTGACCCCACTGTGAAGAGGAATTGGGGGGGCCACAGAAATAAAAAACTGCAAAATCTGCAAGGTCAACCAGAAGAGGGGGGAGAACACGGTAGACACAGATCCAAGAGTCCCAAGTTATGTGGAAACACCGAACTCCGCCATTCCCCAAGCCCCTTGTCTGGTCACAAATGAGGCTATCTGGCAGAGATTGGAAACCCCAGTCTCCACTATCTTAAACACCATCACACTGGGATTGAGCCAGATCAAAGATAAAATAAAAGACTTTGAATCCGAGGCTAAGCCAAACTTTTGTACAAAAGAGAAGTTACTAATTAGAATTAGGCCAATGCCACCGCCAAATGAAAAACTCCAGACCACCCAAGCACCTACCCAAGAGAAAAGCAAATCAGCCCCAATTGTGAAACCATCTAAACCCACAAGGATAAAGTCTGTACCCCAAAGTTTAACACTCTTCACAGATACCAACTCAGCCATTAGTACAGATGAAAATAACATCATGATAGCTGATACATCTGGCGAATTTGCCTAAATCTCCACAAGCCCATCCTGTGCCGACAAATCTAACAAAGCAGATGACGTAATTAATCCACCAATGGACAATACTTACTGTGTAAATATCATCGGGAAAGGGAGGCTTAGGAGTTAACAGGAAGTACAAAAGAACAGATTGAGGTTCTCTAAAGACTGGAACTCTTACTCTGCATCTGCCACCGGCGGCTGCTCTCTTGGTGGTGGTACTGGGAAATGTACCACTATTGCGGGAGGGTCAGGCTGAATCCACAGTCCAATTAATGACTAAAGCCATGCATTGGGTGGACCAAAAGCTGAAGGGTCAGGGGTTTGGGATGGGGACATACAAAGCCAAATGATTTGATTATGGCTAGAAGAGTCTCCTGGATAGTGCCTACAAGAAAGAAATGGGGGACACTGTGTGGTTTTAAATTTTAATAATGGTGTTATTGTAAAATGTATCTTGGACATTCTGGGTATTGATTTAGACAGAAACCCCAATAATGCTACTGTGTGACCATCTTTCCAACAACTAACAGGGAGCTGCAACCAACGTGTGGAGAGACAGACCTGGGTGGCCTCAAGAGATGTACCCAGGGTAATCAACTTAAGTTGTGAAAATAGATTTGCCCCTCTCTCTGATCTTGAAGCGTGCGACTGACTACAGCCAGTACACTTATTCCATATAGAGAGTAGTGTAAGTCAGCCCTCATCAGCTCATGATACTGGTGATAGTCTACTGAATGAAAAAGAGAGTAGAAGGAGCCAGTCCCTACCGTTAGTGATATCCCACAGTCATTAATAAGACAACAGGGGACGCAAAAAGCGGCTTTCAAAGCAGCTCTTTAGAATATATCGGGAAATGTCTCGAAACAGTGTGATAATAACTGGGTAAACATGCAGCAAAAACAAGAACCCTTAGGGCTCCATTAGGATGACGGGCGGACTTTGCCCGCCCGTCATCCCATCGTAAATCGGGACCGCCCGCCTAAAGGGCGGGGGTCCCGACATTGGCATTAGGATGCGCCCGCCACAGTGGCAGGTGCATTCCTCAAATTAAAATTGTGGCGGGCAGTGCTCACTGCACCGCCCGCCACAATGTTAATAACAAATGCACGCATTTGCATAATCGAAGCGGCAAGCACCGCGCGGTACCTGCCACTGCGATTATGCAAATGCAGGGGGGTACCACAGGTCCCCCCCCGTGTGCCACCCTTGGCCCGTCACTCTCGGGGCCCACAGGGGCCCCCCAGAGTGAACACAGCATGCCTTTACGTGGCGGCATTGCCACCACAGACAGGCATTGCAAAATGCCTATTCTAATATGGCTGGCGGTGTCTGATAGACACCGCCACCATGTTATCCTTTTCCGCCCCGGCCGCAAGGCGACCGAGGCGGAAAACAGGCGGGCGGTGTTTCCCACCGCTGCGGTCCCCGCCGCCATCGTAATATGGCGGGGGGGAATGCAGGGAAGGATGTCGGGCGGATTGCCTCCGCCAGGGTGGCGGTGGCCACCGCTACCCTGGCGGAGGAAATCCGCCCGACATCCTAATGGAGCCCTTAGTGTCAGTCTCCCCCCGGATACCGCATGGGGTTACTGAAATAAAGGGGATGGAATTGAGCAACTCCGCAGGGAATTAGCTATCAGGAGGGCAGTGACTCCCCAAATGGTGACCCAGTAATTTACGCCTAACATTAGCTATTGCATCATGGAACATTGCTGGCCTACAATCTAAGATCGCATCCTCAGACTGGGCATCATTTATAGAGGGGCATGCTATTTAGGCTGTTCAGGAAAAATAGACAGAGAATGGAAAGGGGCGACCACTCGGTCCCCCCGAACGTATGGTAGGGTGCCCTGACCCCCCCGGGAAACCATTTTGGGCGGGAGGCGTGTCTCGGCTGGTATGCCCGAAGCGGCGTAGCCGGGGCGCGCCTTTTCCCGCCCAAGAGGGGTTGTCCTAGACACCTACACCGCTGGCCACGCCCGGTGGGCGGATAAGGGGAGAGTACACGCCCTCCCGAGGAAGAATAAAAGGAGCTACAATCCAAGGAAGCATCCTCTTGTTCCTGTGCTTGGAAGCTGCACCTCCTCGTTGCACGTGAGCCCTAGACGGAACAAGGAGCCAATTTTGAGAACTTTTAATTTTGTGCTTCTCTTTTCAGTGACCCCGAACCTTTGGATCCAGGACCTCGTAGAGCAGCAAGTGTCGGATATACGAGAACGATGCCTGGCAAAAAGGTCGAAAGAAGGTGGGGACCTAACAGATGCTTCGCATGCTGGTGAAAGACATGGCGAACATGAAAAAGCAGATGGCGGCAATAAATGGTACGGGCAGACCGAAGAAAGTCATCGGACCAGCATTGCCGGGAGTAGTCCCTGCCGGGAGAGGTAAAAGGGCCAAGAATAGGGCGACAGGGGGGGAGGCTCCGGTTCCCAAGTCACCTCCGGCGAGCCCGGTCAGTCCAGTGGAGGCCCCAGTCCCGATCCCGAACGCGGGACAGCCGATCCCTGTTGTAGTTACACCCGTTAACGAGGGGGATATGCCTCCCGAGTTGGCCGCCCAGTTAGCGGCATGGTTAGGCAAGAACACCGAAGGTGACGTGGCGCCAGGAGACAAGGCCGAGGAGGCCAGGTTACTAATGAAGCAGTTGCGGCAATCGAGAGATGCTGCGAAGGCGCCTTGTCCTCTTGTTTCCCCTCAGGTTCCCTCGGAACAACCGGCGTCTGGCGTTGGGACAACTGCAACAGCAGGACCAGCTTCTGATTCGGGTAAGCAGCCGT
This sequence comes from Lissotriton vulgaris, assembly GCF_964263255.1. Classification (NCBI taxonomy): domain Eukaryota; kingdom Metazoa; phylum Chordata; class Amphibia; order Caudata; family Salamandridae; genus Lissotriton; species Lissotriton vulgaris. Next base: position 777,639,112 of record NC_141691.1, read on the forward strand.
TGCCAATGGCGAGGGAGGGATCGTTGCCCTCAAGGAGGGAAAGGGTAGTCCAACATATACCGTTGGCCACGAAAGAAACGATCTGGGCTGATAAATACGTAAACATGTTTTCCCTGTTGACTGACCACCATGAGATAGAGCACGTTAGAAGTCAGAAGGAGTTGTTGCATCCGAGTGTATGGCGTGCAAAAATGGCGGGTTTCAGGGTGGATGAGACGATCGCTAATTGGGCCAGGGCATTTGGAATGTTCACTGCGATCATGGGGGAACGTAGGCCCGAACTATTGCCTGAATTGGCTTGTTACCAGACACGTATAATGGAATTTTATGAAACGTATGAGGGCAATCAATGGTTGGGTTATGATAGCAAATTTCGCAAGGCTAAGGAGCACGACTCATCTCTGACGTGGGATTGTTTCGACTCCATTTCCTGGCAGAAGCAAGTCATGCCGAACACGACAAAGTCGTCTTCGTTTGGCGGGAATGGGGCGAAGTCCGCCCGCCATTATTCAGCGGCGCCCTTTCGAGCGGGCATCAGCAGTGATCAACACACAAGGAGTAATGGGAACTCGGGTAGAAAAGGGGTCTGTTGGAGCTTTAACAGAGGCAAGTGCACCAGGCCACAAGGGACAAGCAAGTTCAGGCATGAGTGTGCAGGGTGCGGACAACCTTCACACCCCGAGAGTTCGTGCAGAGCCAAGAACGGTGATACAGGGGGTAGAGGAGGTGCCAAACAGGTCTAATATCGGCCGAGGGGCACCGCTACCTACTCCCGTAGACATCATGGCAATGATCCCTTGGCTGAACGAGTACCCTGATCATGTCTCCGCTGGGGTGTTGCGAGACGGTTTCTCATATGGTTTCCGCATCCCGGCGGGGGATTTTCGGGGGGAATCACAGTGTAAGAACCAACTGTCTGTTCAACAAAATACGGCGGTAGTACAGGCAAAGATTGCAAAGGAGGTGGCCCGAGGCCGTGTTGCAGGACCATATGGGCATCTGCCAGTTGATAACTTTATTTGTTCACCGTTGGGAGTAGTCCCCAAGAAGGACCCAGGTGAGTTTAGGTTAATTCATAACTTGTCCGCTCCCAAGGGTCTTTCGGTGAATAATGCGATTGACCCGGGAGGTTGTACAGTGCGGTACGCATCCTTCGATGATGCCGTCGCCATGTTGAATCGCCTGGGGCCCGGAGCGCTGATGGCTAAATCTGATATTGAGTCGGCGTTCCGGTTGCTCCCGGTACACCCACAGGATCAGCGTCTGTTTTGTGTTCCAAGGACGCTACTTCATGGATAAATGTATGCCAATGGGTTGCTCCATCTCTTGTGCGTATTTTGAGAAGTTCAGTAGCTTTTTGCAATGGGCGTTCACCAGAGCCACGGGCTTTACGCAGGTTATGCATTACCTTGATGATTTTCTGTTTCTGGGGGCAGCCGGGGACACAGATTGTGCACAGGCTTTGATGGAATTTTGCAATCTCATGAAACGATTTGGCGTGCCACTGGCACCAGGGAAGACAGTGGGGCCATCTACTTCACTCGAGTTTCTGGGAATTGAGCTCGACTCTGTGGAGGGGTGCTTCCGTTTGCCCAGGGAGAAGGTAATGAAATTTAAGGCCTCGCTCGAAATATGCAGCAGCGAGAAAAAGGTAACTCTTCATCAGTTGCAACAAGCAGTGGGTCAGCTTAACTTTGCCCTTAGAGTGATACCGATGGCTCGCCCCTTTTCCCGCTCTATTGCACAAGCCATGGTTGGTCTCAAAGAAGGGCACCACCGCACACGGCTGTCAGCAGAGGTTCGCCAGGACATGCGCATATGGTTGGCATTTCTGGCGGATTTCAACGGCCGGGTCATGTGGAATAAGCCGCCAGCTTCCTCTGAGGAGCTGGGCTCATGGACCGTCTCGGCAGGGAGTGTGGGATTTGGCGCCATCTTTGGTAATCAATGGTCGGCGCGAACATGGCCGACGTGGTGGCACGATAGTGGGCTCACAGAGAACATTGGGTTTCTTGAGCTGTTCCCCATTCTTGTGGCCTTAAAAACATGGCCGGGGGGGTTTCGTGACCGCACAGTGGTGTTCTGGTCTGATAACATGACCGTGGTTGAATGTATCAATAATCAGGCAGCACGCTGCAGATGGATTTTGAGATTGCTGAAAGAAATTGTTCTACTGTGTATGAGACTAAACGTCCATTTTAGGGCAAGACACGTGCCTGGTGTATTGAACCAGGCGGCTGATGTACTCTCTCGTTCCCATATGCAGGCCTTCAGGGGTTATCTACCCTCGGTGGACTTGGTGGCGGCACCATTTCCCGAAGCTCTTTGGTCACTCGGTGCCCCGGATTACAAGACCTCGTGGGAGCGAGTCTAGCACCCAGGACAAGGACGGCATACGAAGGAGCGTTCCGTTCCTATTGGTCATTATTGGGTCCAGCTAGTGGGGAGCATTGGGGGCAGGAGGAGTATGTCCTGAAGTTTCTGGTATCACTACATCAGGCAGGCCGATCAGTGGCAACAGCCAATAGACACCGGGCCGCCATTGCATTCATGGCGCAGGCTCATGGCATACAGGACCCCACATCGTCCTTTCTCGTAAAGAAGGCACTGCGTGGGTGGCAACGCCTTGAGGGTCGTAGAGTGGACGAGAGGCGCCCGATTGGGCTAGCAAGGTTGTCCCTGTTATTGTCCGTACTCCCTGCGACATGTTCATCTCAGTCAGAGACGGTGCTGTTCCGGGCCGCTTTTGCATTAGCATTCCATGGGGCTATGCGGGTAAGCGAACTGGTAGCGAGGAACATGCTGGATACGGGGGGAGGTCTGTGTCGAGAACACATTCAAATCAAGGGTGATACCATGGTAATCACAATAGCTAGGTCCAAAACCGATCAGGGAGCGATCGGGGACGGGGTGGTAGTCCAGCGCATTCCAGGGTCCCCCATGTGCCCGGTGAAATGTGTGGAGGAATATTTAGCACAGAGGGCGGCATCATGGGGGGGAAGCTTGCTGAGACACACCGACGCCACCCCACTGACGAGGTTTCAGTTTCAGCGGGTGTTAGCAATGGCAATCGCGGCAGCGGGCTTGAACCCGAGCGATTTTGGGACCCATTTCTTCTGGATAGGGGCTGATACAGAGGCTACAGCCAGGGGTCTGAGTGTTGAAAAGGTGAAACAGTTGGGACGTTGGTCCTCGAATTGTTATAAAAGGTATGTGCGGTTGCACATGTTGTGAAGCTAATGTCATGCACTCACGCTTCTTGTTTTCTGTTTGGTTTACCGTTTCGCAAGCAGGCTTTGCGGGCGGACTGTGCAGTTGACCCGACACCTGGGGACCAGCGGTCTGAGATCACCGGCTGAGGGAAGAGTGGTGTGGGTCGTTGGCCACTCATACGTGAGGCGTGCCGCGGACGTATTCAAAGCAGGTGACATGATTCACATGGCTTGGGAATACAGGTACAGGGTGACCTTCCACGGAAGGGGCGGGCTCTGTATTGACCAGTTTCAAAATTTTATTGAGGGACTTTTAGGGCGGACGAGGTCACCGCCGTCTGTAATCATAGTGCATCTTGGGGGCAATGATTTGGTGACCACTGGTCGACGAGTACTTCTCGAGTTAATTTTATCCACCGTGAGTTGGTTGGCGAGAAGGGTTACGGGGTGCACGATTGCATGGTCACACATGATTCCTCGGAAGGTGTGGCGGGGGGCCATCTCTGTGTCAGCTTTGAATCAATCGGTAAAGAAAGTCAATAACAAACTTAGTAGATTGTTTCGTTCAAGCCAGTTGCATTGTATCCCACATGGATGTATTCGGGGGGACCACATGTATCTTGAAGATGGGGTTCATTTGTCCCGGGTTGGGAATGCCTTACTCATAGGAGACTTCATAGCGTGGTTAAAGAGTTTGAGTAGCCATTACCTTTAGTAGGAGTTTGTGGGGGGTCCGGATAGCCGGTCAACTATCCGGCCTGTGGCGGTAAGGTCATGATCGGTGAGCAGTAATTGGAAGATCCCTAGAGGTAGGGCGCCACCCATTATAGATGGGAGCGCCCAGGGGGAGGCGGCCATTGGCCCCTCACACAGGGAGGCGGTACCCTCTAAGGTTGGGTCCGCCGAAAGGGAAGGCGGTCACAGGCCCCTCCCTGGGGAGGAGGGGCTACGGGCCCCTCCTAGGAATTTCCCGGGGCCAGGACATCCGCGACGGCGGATGTGGGAAGCAGTGTGGGGTGGGAGGGGGGTCTACGCTACCTTCTAGACACCTCACACGAGTCCTCGGACGACCACTACGATGGCGTCAAGTTAAGTAAGGGGCCCCCGCTAAGACAAGGGAAATTGGAAGTTGGCACAGAGGTACAGTCCTCTGTGCGCCCGCCCCTCACAAGTGAGGGGGGAGTTCTGGTATTAGGGATCTGACACCGGTTACGACCTTGCCGTTGGCCCGTAATGTTAGGATGTACAATTTTAATTTTGAGAATATGCATTTGCAGGATGTTTTAGAATCGGCTAGGAGAACCGTTGTATTAGAGATGTGTTAAGGTTAGCCAATAAACATCGTAATGTGTAAATGAAAATTGTACATAATATGAAACTGTTATTTTAATGTTTTGATTTTGTTTCATATTTTAATAAATACGGCCGGGAGGGTAACTCCCTCCCGCCTTCCAAAAGTTCAAGAACTGTGTCCGTCTTCCCATCCTTGGGGATTGTGTTGGGAGGGGGTGACGGGTATCCCGGCCATATGGAAAGGGGCGACCACTCGGTCCCCCCGAACGTATGGTAGGGTGCCCTGACCCCCCCGGGAAACCATTTTGGGCGGGAGGCGTGTCTCGGCTGGTATGCCCGATGGCGGCGTAGCCGGGGCGCGCCTTTTCCCGCCCAAGAGGGGTTGTCCTAGACACCTACACCGCTGGCCACGCCCGGTGGGCGGACAAGGGGAGAGTACACGCCCTCCCGAGGAAGAATAAAAGGAGCTACAATCCAAGGAAGCATCCTCTTGTTCCTGTGCTTGGAAGCTGCACCTCCTCGTTGCACGTGAGCCCTAGACGGAACAAGGAGCCAATTTTGACCCACCCACCAGCCCCTTATGGCAACGATTAGTATTGCAATAAAGTCGATTAATGGTGATATTTTCTCTTTACAGGTTGTCTTAATAAAGTTTGGATTGTTTCTTATGACAATAAAATGGTTGCTGTTTAGCATGTTCTTAGGCGAAGTATCACAGCCTAGTGAAAGATGTGTTATTTGTGTAGATAAAGGTTTATATTGTGTAATCTCCAGTATAACCATTTATTCCGCCCCATTAGGTCAAAACTGTCGTATTTATTTTGCTCGGGCGGTAAGGTCATGATCGGTGAGCAGTAATTGGAAGATCCCTAGAGGTAGGGCGCCACCCATTATGGATGGGAGCGCCCGGGGGGAGGCGGCCATTGGCCCCTCACACAGGGAGGCGGTACCCTCTAAGGTTGGGTCCGCCGAAAGGGAAGGCGGTCACAGGCCCCTTCCTGGGGAGGAGGGGCTACGGGCCCCTCCTAGGAATTTCCCGGGGCCAGGACATCCGCGACGGCGGATGTGGGAAGCAGTGTGGGGTGGGAGGGGGTCTACGCTACCTTCTAGACACCTCACACGAGTCCTCGGACGACCACTACGATGGCGTCGAGTTAAGTAAGGGGCCCCCGCTAAGACAAGGGAAATTGGAAGTTGGCACAGAGGTACAGTCCTCACAAGTGAGGGGGGAGTTCTGGTATTAGGGATCTGACACCGGTTACGACCTTGCCGTTGGCCCGTAATGTTAGGATGTACAATTTTAATTTTGAGAATATGCATTTGCATGATGTTTTAGAATCGGCTAGGAGAACCGTTGTATTAGAGATGTGTTAAGGTTAGCCAATAAACATCGTAATGTGTAAATGAAAATTGTACATAATATGAAACTGTTATTTTAATGTTTTGATTTTGTTTCATATTTTAATAAATACGGCCGGGAGGGTAACTCCCTCCCGCCTACCAAAAGTTCAAGAACTGTGTCCGTCTTCCCATCCTTGGGGATTGTGTTGGGAGGGGGTGACGGGTATCCCGGCCATATCCTATTTTTCGCCCAGGTTGACCTAATGGCTCTTACGCATGCTCAACTTGCAGGTGTCCTACTAAAAGAGCATCGACTTTCACAAACCAAGCTCGTACGCCCTGCAATAACAATTTATAATGGGAAGACTAGGGCCTCAATACTATACGGTGCCGAGCTCTGGGTCTTTGAAAACGTAACTCCCCTAGCCACAGCTCAGAACAAGTTCATGAGATCGCTAACTGGTCTCCCACAATCCACTCCTCTTAAACCCCTCTTTTTAGATTTTGGTTGCACTGCATTAGAGGAGATAGCTAGTTATAGGCCCATAGCGTATTGGAAAAGGCTCTTGAATACGACGGAGCTGTTACCCTAAGCAAATGCATTGAAATATGTAAGAGAAATTGATTTGTCAGGCAAAATGAAATGGCTACAAAAGATAAAGGGTACGCTGTTCGATATGGGGCTCAGCCATCTTGGGAGGATCCAGTAGGTAGCATGTTACCATCAAAAAAAGATTACAAGGAAGCTTACTGGAATATGGCTAACATCAAGTTCATGTCACACATTCAAAACACCTCCCTTACTGGTATTTTTCTGCGGAGCACAAGTTTGAAACAAGGTTTGAAGCATATTGGAACTTTAATACTAGACCATGTGACAGGAATTTGTATCATCAATTTAGAGTAGGCTCATTACCCATAAAAACTCTAGTGTAAAAATGGCAAAATGTAAAAGATACCAAATGCTCATTATGCCAAACGATGGATGAGTCTATAATGCACGGATTTTTCGTGCATGCCCAGCATACAAATGCCCCAGAGACAAATGGTTAAAGCCGATTTGTTCCAATCTTGGCCCGAGATCAAGCATAATTGCACTCCGCAACTTGAAAACAAGTTTGCAGGAAGACATAGTAATAGCAACGGCTACGTTTTTGACCTGGATGTGGGACATTCGAAGGAACAATATGAAGAAACTAGGTGTCACGAATGTCAACCCTGTTTGCATTAATTAAGTGATTATTTTTACTGTTAATTGGGGAGGTTTGGAGCTGCACTAAACTCGAGCATCGTTGGCACTCAAGGTCTGTTCTTACCAGCTGTTGAGATCATGAAAAACTGCATATCTAGGACTGCATAATGTATATTAGAGATTATAAGTGCAATACCATGAAATGCCAAACGCTTTTTAATATTTTTTACATTTTAATATTTTTTAACTTAACCTTTTTGCTATTTGTAATATAACACTCAGCAATTAATGGTAACTAATGTTTTATATTTTATTGTGTCTTTAGTGATTGAAAATATCGAAATAAAGACTACTTTGACTTTGAATACCTCACTATTTGTTACATTTTGGAAAGTCGCACCTGCATGGAATTTAGCAGGGAAAAAAGGACAGTATTTACAGTAATGTGGACTTTGTTGCACTAAGTATCACAATTCCTATGTTATTTCTCCAAAAAATCAGAGTAGGTGGTTTTTATGAATTACGAACCCCATGGAGTCAGATGCTAACAGATATGATAAATAGCACCTACTCCCCCAACTAACTCGGAATCTGGGCCTCAGCCCACTGATTGCCCTTTTGATATAAAAAATAAGTACCATTGAGGTGGCTACCAAATAACATCTGGAAAGTGCCACCGGTCATACAAAAAACTTCTTATTATTTCTGAGGCAAACTTCTTTACTTCAACTCAGAAGCTCTATCATTTTAAGCAGGAGTACTAGCATTCCTTAGGGTGAAGCAAATCCAGGGTGTGGTAAATTCCTGCTGTTCTTATTTATGGTCTTTGAAATGAGGCACTTCATGCAGGTTTGGTGTTTATCACAATAAAATCTGCTTTAGATTTTTTTTACCAGGCAGTCGCAAATACTTTTAGCAGATTTTATCTGGCAAAATCTGTCAAGAAAAAAATGTTGAGAGTGAAAAATACTGAATAACTCAGAATTATGATCCCTGTGCAAAACCTCTGCTTGTGCATGGATCCTATGTAAAATCCAGGCCTTCCACAGAACCCTGATTCTCAATATCTCATTTGAGTCCAGGAGGATTTGCCACTGAATCATCGCAGCTTTCTCCTGCATCTTCAGGTCTACCGCTATTTATCAAGTAGGGAAATGATTAATACATTGTGAGGGTCCTTTAGAAGTGGTGTAATCCGAGACTACATAAGTGAATCTGTAATACAGCCTGTCCAAAAATGAGGCACAGGTGATGTTTGCATTCACTTTCAGCATTTGTTCTAGACATGGGTATATTAATTTGCATGGGCACTGACCTCGCTCACTATCAGTTAAAAAAGGGACTCAATATCATCCCTAATCATGTGGCATTTTGCCCGAATCTACCAGCTTGTTTGTCATCTTTCTCCTTATGCAGATTGTTAGAAATGGGATTTTTATTTAGCTATGGTATACACCCAGGCCAGAAAGAACCCACCACTCTAGTCAAGGTAAGCTAGATACACATCTAAGATAACCTGTGCTCACCCTCTGGAAGCTTGGCACAGAGCAGGCAGGCTTATCAAAAGATGCAATGTGTAAAAGTATTTGTGCAACACACACAGAGTAATGCAATGAAAAGACCAGAAAAATAATCCATACCGTTTTATAATTTTTTTTTAGCATATTATAAACACATTAAGGCCAAAACCACAAGAATCCAATGTATACTTTCCAATTTATGACATAACATAACATGTATATTTCTAAAGCACATGTTCTCCCAGAAGGGTATCTTGGCACAACATGGAAGGAATAATAATAAGAGCTAGAGCACCCGCAGGTTTGTAGATGAAAGGCTCACAATCCAAGCAGTGAATCGCCGGGCTTCGAAAAGAGTGATCACATAATCTTGTGTCAACTGGCACTCATTAAAATTATCTCAATGTGTCTATCAGGACTGGGTGTGCAGGAACTTCAGCCACCCGAGAGCGTGCAGGTCAGCTTTGTGTACCTCGCTGGTCTGAAGTGCAAATTACAGTACCTTTCCCCTGTGCAGAATAGTGGAGGTGTCAGGAGAAGGTGAGTTAAAGGGTCACTCCAGGCTGGAATCACTGACATATTATCGAAAATTAAAAAATCGACATACACAAATATCGAGTCCTAAATATCGATAACAAAAAAATCGACTTTCTATACTTATTTATAAAACTACAAAAATATCGATAACACAATATCGTAATGCGGATATCGACTACACAAAAATCGCAATCACAAATATCGTAAACGAAAATATCGAAGATTATAAATAAACATAGAACATATCAAAAATATTGAGAACAAAAATATAGACATCAATATTATCGACAATAACAAAATATCGACAACTCAAAAATACATTGAAACTAGTATTTTCCACACTATAATTCAAATAATTGACATATACACTGATATCACATTTAAAATATGAAACAAACATAACCATCACAATATATACAACATAAAATAAATAAAAGCTACTACAGACATGAAAACATTTCAAACAAATACACACAACATCTACAATAATTAAAATAAATAAAATACCTTTTTAAAGCAATATACCTTCATGATGTCCTTCATCAAAGAATAAAAAATACAAGTTTTCGACATTGCCAATTTACATTCAACTAAAATAATTAACAAACTAAAAAAAATCAAATGAACCAAAAGAAACACAAATAAATAAATCTGACCAATAGCATACAACAACTAATTAAATACTCACTATATAAAGAACTAAACTGAAAATTATTACACCTTTAACGAAAAAATCAGGAAGGAGAAACTCTGCCAGATTTTCTACACTGTCAAAGACTCTTCTAAAATAAAGTCAACTACAAATAACAAAAAGTAAGTAAATAAACATTATTAAATAAACAGTCAATTTAAATGTAACCTACCTTTTAATTACTTACTAAAAAACTAAATTATGAGTTTTATCTCTTTATATATCCACCACAGATCTAACTATAAAAAATAAGAACAAATTCAACTTGCAAAAACAACTATCTGCAAAAGTAAGTATACTTTGCATTTATTTATTTTCTGTAGTATAACTAAAACAGAACAAAACACCAAAAATGTCTAACCATCATACCAACTCCAATAAGACTTTTAAATCTTGTAAAGAAAATGATCAAATGTTTCCAAAACATAGAGAATGTAAACTTGTTCCTAAAAAATGGCACCACCACATATAAATAAATAACATAGCATTAAATATCCTTTACTATCATTTCACAGACCACTTAAAAAAGAACTTTACAAAAAACACAGTTGATGGACAGAATGCAGAATAATGTCTTACATTCACCCCAGTACAAAGATCGGGGCCTAAATCCATCATTTTTTTGCACTCCACACCACCCTAGGTCAGACAATGGCTATATGCAAATCAGCCTTGACCCTGTGCCTCATGGGAACAGTCCAGCCCGAACTACCAAGCCATGTCTTTCCTAGACCGGAATCAAGCATCCAAGGACCGGTTTCGGGCTATCAGCCTTCTTCAGCCTGGATAGCTTGACTCCAGTGATGTGGAGAGCCTGGGACTCACGTCTGAGCATACCCAGCCCACTCGGGGTGAAAATTGCAAAAAACAAAGTTGATGGACAGAATGCAGAACAATGTCTTACATTCACCCCAGTACAAAGATCTGGGCCTAAATCCATCGTTTTTTTGCACTCCACACCACCCTAGGTCAGACAATGGCTATATGCAAATCAGCCTTGACCCTGTGCCTCATGGGAACAGTCCAGCCCGAACTACCAAGCCATGTCTTTCCTAGACCGGAATCAAGCATCCAAGGACTGGTTTCTGGCTATCAGCCTTCTTCAGCATGGATAGCTTGACTCCAGTGATGTGGAGAGCCTGGGACTCACGTCTGAGCATACCCAGCCCACTCGGGGTGAAAATTGCAAAAAATACAGTTGATGGACAGAATGCAGAACAATGTCTTACATTCACCCCAGTACAAAGATCTGGGCCTAAATCCATCGTTTTTTTGCACTCCACACCACCCTAGGTCAGACAATGGCTATATGCAAATCAGCCTTGACCCTGTGCCTCATGGGAACAGTCCAGCCCAAACTACCAAGCCATGTCTTTCCTAGACCGGAATCAAGCATCCAAGGACCGGTTTCTGGCTATCAGCCTTCTTCAGCCTGGATAGCTTGACTCCAGTGATGTGGTGAGCCTGGCACTCACTTCTGAGCATACCCAGCCCACTAGGGGTGAAAATTGCAAAAAACACAGTTGATGAACAGAATGTAGAACAATGTCTTACATTCACCCCAGTACAAAGATCTGGGCCTAAATCCATCGTTTTTTTGCACTCCACACCACCCTAGGTCAGACAATGGCTATATGCAAATCAGCCTTGATCCTGTGCCTCATGGGAACAGTCCAGCCCGAAGTACTAAGCCATGTCTTTCCTAGACCGGAATCAAGCATCCAGCGACCGGTTTCTGGCTATCAGCCTTCTTCAGCCTAGATAGCTTGACTCCAGTGATGTGGAGAGCCTGGAACTCACGTCTGAGCATACCCAGCCCACTCGGAGTGAAAATTGCAAAATACACAGTTGATGGACTGAATGCAGAACAATGTCCTACATTTACCCCAGTACAAAGATCTGGGCCTAAATTGTCTGACCTAGGGTGGTGTGGAGTGCAAAAAAACGATGGATTTAGGCCCAGATCTTTGTACTGGACAAACAAATTAAGAAAATATCTACATTCAACTGCAACTAAATAACAGTTGGTAAGTATATAATAAATCTTCATTTACTATTATTCATGCATACTGTATACCATTGTTTAATATAACCTTTTTTACATAGCTTTGCAACTTTTTTATAACTTGTAGAAAATATTAAAAAATAAAAGTAAAACATTAATAATAAAATACTATGTCCTACAAAATGCCAACAATACATATACATTTAAACATGACTAAAATATACTTAACTTTATTTTCACAGACCACTAAAAAACAGAACAGCATTCACCAAACAAGGACAAATCTACATTCAAAGTCAACTAATTTATAGTTGGTAAGTACATACTAAAACTGCATATATTATTACTCATACCTAAGATCTTTTCTAGATTTAAGTATTACTCAAACAAATGTTATGGGCATGCAACAACCAGGGAAACAAGTGTAATACATACAAGTGAGCACAACCATCCACCAAATATGTCAGAAATAGAGGTTAGATATTCTCTAGAAAACAATAAAGAATTAAGTAGCACCTCAGAACTACCAACAAGTTTAATCCTTAAATAACTACTGCCTAAAGTACCTAGAGAAGCAAGAGGGCAACTACCCACAATATCTTCTATTAAAAGAACTATAGATAGAACAAAGAAATCTACAAGACCAACAATACCTACACCTAAAACTTTTCAAGAGGTTATAATTCCCCCTTAACTTACCATAACTCATAATGGAGAACATTTCATCTTCTATGACAACAACAATAAAGATAAAAGGATAATTATGTTTGCTACAGCAAACAATATAAAAAAATTAAAAGAAAGCCAAACATGGATGATGGATGGCACTTTTAGCATATGCCCTAAGCCATTCTATCAACTATATACTATACATGGGCATTACCATAACACTTGCATTCCTTTTATATATTGTTTATTACCCAACAAACAAACTTCAACATGCACAGACATTTTAAATAAAATAAAGGAAGAAACAACAGACTTCTTTCCCCAAAAATAGTGATCGACTTTGAACAAGCCATGATAAACTCCATCCTCAAAATATACCCTGACACATCTATACAAGGATGTTATTTCCACGTCAACCAATGTTTGTGGAGACATTTACAAAAATCAACACTATGGGGTCCATTTGGATGTCGGGCGGTGGCACCACCGCGGTGCTGGTGGGGCGGAAACACACATTTTTCCGCCCGCGAGCAGCGATACTCATGTCTGCCATATTAGTATAGCAAAACATAGGTCATTTGCTGTCTGCCGCGGAGCGCCACGCACCGCCATCAAAGTGTGCCCGCCACCGCGGCGGTGGGAGCCAATGGAGACTCACCGCCGTTCGGAATGATGTCGGCCCCCCTCCACAAATTAGGATGGCCCAAACAGGCAGACGCACCGCAGCGGAGACACTGCCCAACCAGAGATGGGGGAAACTCGACAGCGGAGCGCGATAGCAGAGACCCGGTCCTCTCCACTCGGTCATAACCGGCTTGGACCCAGCCCTATATATGCATCCGGCAATGTACCTGCTACAGCACTACCGTCAAATGGGCCGCCGCGGACGACGCCGCAGGTACGCAAATACACAAATACAACACACAACACACGGGCTGACACAGGGTCCAAAACCATAACAGATACCCTTCTGGGGGTTACAACACATCCACAAGGGCAGCCACACATGACCCACCTACCACCAAGCCACCCCTCTGCATCCGGGACACACATCGACCGCGAACGAGCAGCAGCGTCCCGTTCCCGGTCACGTCACCGCCGCGGAGAACACATGCGTACAATGCAGAAGGCAGAGCCACTCCAAGGCATGGGCAGGGCACAAAGACCACAGGCACACACCATCCCCAACCACACATCAACAAACCCCATCAAGTCACAGGCCAGGTGCCCATCCTGTGCACCCCCATGCACAGCAACAAGCACAGCAACGAGCAAGCACAATACACACCCTGCACCACACAACAAACAACGAGGGAGACAGCCACTGCAGGAGTGGCTAACAAGGAACACACACAACACCAGTGCCTCACACTCTGAATGCTGCCAATACTTCTCAGCACATATAAACACAAACAAACACACACCCTTGGTGTAGCCACAACCAGAACACACACACAGGGAAACCTGAACAGATGCCTGTCCAAAAACAGCACACAAACACCACAGGAACACACACAGAACCCCAACAGAAACAGACATACCCTGTCAGCCAAACTATGGAAAGGCAATGGGAGCACAAACACAACATGAGTGCACAAAATCATCAATAAAGAACAAAACACACACAACATACCACAAATCACGCAAGAAGTGCACCTGCACAGAACTACACTGCCACATCAAACCAACCACACATGCACATGAAAGCAAAAATCAACAAACCCCATAGGACATCAGGGGATGCACATTAGGCAATGCCAAGCCCACATACACACAGCACTGTATGCACAACAAGCAGTCTGTGCACACCAAGCACAACAGCTACACACAGACATGACTGATACAACCTCAACACACACACCACAAATCAGCACAGCACAAATACAACAGCACACACAGGAAGTGAAGCAATATCAGAGCCAACACACATACATCCAACAGAACAACACAGGATGCACCACTCTGGAATACAAGAGCAGAACCATCTTCACCAGAGCACCGGGCAGCACACACAGCTGAAGCGCACATGAACAATCCTCACTGATAAATAGCTCAAGAACATCACACATAAACCATTGGGGCAATGTCCAGAGTGGAACATCACTATTGGCCCAAGACCTGCACCACAAGGCACAGTGTCACAAATGAAGTGATGGGGAGGATGTTAGAAATGGGATTTCTGGTTGGCAGAGGCTTGCGCCAAAGCCAGGCAGAAACCACCACTCTAGTTAGGGCAAGGAAGTTACACTCCAAAGATAACCCCTGCTCACCCCCTTGGCAACGTGACACGAGCAGTGAGGCTGATCCCGGAGGCAATGTGTAAAGCATTTGAACATGCACCCACCAGCAACAACATCCCAGGCGCCCCACAAGAGGAACTCCACACAAGGGTATATCAAAAATATCCTTTGTATTATCAAAACACATCAGATAGTAATCACAACATATACATTGTGCCAACTGGCATGGACAATATTTACAAGGGATTATGTACACCTGACAGGGCCACATGGACCACTTTCAGGAACATCACAAAGTGAACTTGGTAAAGGTGAACTAAAGCACACAAGTAAAATAGGTCATAGAACGTATGGTCAGTAAACACTGACAATCACTGCACTTTCAACAGTCTGTGTCATGAAATCCATCATACACAGTATTCCACCAGTCTAACTACATTAGACCCTCACCACCTAAATAAAACCTTACACTAGGGGCAGAAATCACACAGGGAAGTACAATCTCCCTAACATAAACGATAACAGGTAAAACAACCTCCTATGCATACATCATATCTAGAGGCATCAAACACAGGGTGCGCAAAACATACTACACACAGTACATTTCCAAACACCCAAAGCATTAGCACATCAATCACATCAAGGTCGAGGTTGCGCCACTGCGCCAAAACCTAAACGTAGCTGAGGACAAGAACAGGGTCTAAATGCTGCAGCTGGCACTAAGTGCTGCGCAGCTGTGGAAGGCCAAGGTAGGGGCGAAGGAGTACGACTTCCCTAGAAAGAAAACCTACACGGTGCAGCTGCCCATTACTTGCTGGGCAGCTGGGAACTCAAAACTGTGACAGGTCTTTCACTAGCCCTCTGAACAAACTGCACCAATCATAGGAGCCACACAGGGCTCTAGAAGTACATATTGCGCACTTTTGGAGCCCTCTAGGCTCTGGAAGAAACAGTGCACCGCGTGGGAGCCCTCTGGCTCTGAAACAACTGTGTGCATTGGAGCACTCTGGCTCCTTAAAGAAACAAATGCCCCCATTGTTGGAGCGCAATGGCTCTGGGGAAAAACGAGCCCCCCGAGACCTCAGGACCACCACAGGTGCCTTGAACAACAAGAAAGCCATCGGTGGAGCGGCCCACTTGCATCTGGGGCCGCTTGGAAGAAGGGCACCACACTGGTGCCTGGGGTGCACATGTGGCCATCCCCCTGCCCCAGCCGTCTTAACTCATCGGCTCTCGGCGGGGGAAGGCTTCTCTTGTGTAGTCGCGGTGGGGGCAGGCACCGGTCAGTGCCTCGCGCCACGCCCGCAGGACATCGTCGATGGCGCTGGCGGGGCTCTTCCTCCTCATGGGAGCCCCACCATCTGCATACGCCGGTCTTCACCCGGTCCCCCATCTTGAGACCGGGACTTAGGGTGGAGCAGCAAAGCTCCAGGACAATTCATTTTCCGGTGCAGCTGTGGTGCTACTCTCGCCACCACTGGTTTGCGGCTCCCGTACCTCCGTTTCCACTGGTGATTGTGCATGAGAGACAGATGCAGGGTTGTGTTAGTGTCATCATCAGGACAAAGCAATCCAATCAATGCAGTACAGGAGATGCCCAAATACTGTCACCACACCCTGCCATCACATTGCAGCAACACACTACATATACCACAACAGTGCCTGTAACCCTGAATATCTGCCATGACTGAGCCATGTTGAGGCCACACAGCACATTACCCTGCCCGTGGATAAAGTGTACCAGACACACAACTTGCCCTGCCTACACCTAGAGACATGATGTGGGGACAACACTCATTGGCACTGACGGACCTTCAGGGAACAGGAGGGGACAACACACACACCTATTAGGACATGACAGTCCACAATACCAAGTAGGCCATACCAAGCACCATGTGGTACTCTGGGGCACCATGTTGTCAGATGTGTGGGCCTCACCGATCATGGTGCATGCAAAGTAGGCATACATGAAGTCACACTCAGATAGTGGACCCTGCTGTTCACCCCCTAATAGATTTCCCACACTATCCCAATGCTGACTGGCCATGTAGATCCTACCACATCTGGCTACGAGAAAGCACAGCAGGGAGGCTCAGCTTTGTAAGGCCAGTTTGGCCCAATGCCTGACACTGGCACACATCCCAGCAGCCACTCACATGACACAGCACAGCACCACCACACGAACATCACATGGGCCGCTCCCAGCCAAAGTCACCCTCGACAAATACACACCCCTGCCTTGCTGGCGATGCTCCTTCTCCGGATTAGTCACTGCCAATATGCGGACTATCAGTGGTGTTATGTTGCGCCGTGC
Organism: Lissotriton vulgaris; assembly: GCF_964263255.1. Classification (NCBI taxonomy): domain Eukaryota; kingdom Metazoa; phylum Chordata; class Amphibia; order Caudata; family Salamandridae; genus Lissotriton; species Lissotriton vulgaris. Next base: position 777,656,126 of record NC_141691.1, read on the forward strand.
CAAACGCCGAGTGCGTGGTAGCAGCCCCAATGTCATCTCTGCCACGCTCTTTGCCAGCCGGCTGATGTCATCTCACCTCTTGTGGCAGTGGGTGTGTCGTCGGTTGGATAAACCCAGGGCTCATAGCTTTGCTGCAATGGCCCTCCACACAGCCTTACCCTGGTGTACCTTGAGCTGCAGGTATGGGAGAAAAGAAGGGTAAATGACCTGTTACACGGTGTCATGTACCAACATCTATCAGTACAGTAGCAAGACACAGACCCAGGACCTATTGTAATCTCCCTCCATCCCAAACTGGGGGACACCTCACAAGGGCACTCTGCATGGGCCAAACAGATGTGATTGCATGCATACATGAGGGCGTAGAGGGTCCCTGATAATCTCACACACATGCAGGATGACTGCACTGAACCCCCTCAGTGGCATGAAGACATCACCAGTCCCATGCATGTCTGTCTACTACATACCTCACATATCTACCTGTGTCTGTGTCTAGAAGCACTGTGTGCGTGACAGAGCAGCATTCAATGAGCATGTCCTGTGAACATATGTGTTTGTAATGTGTATGGCCTCGGGGCACATGGACTCACCAACATAATCGCCATCTACAAAAGTGTGTTCATGTGCAATTATACAGGGCTGAGATGGTGCATATCTACTATTCAGTGTGAATGAACAGGAGCAAGGACCATGTAAGTTCAGTGACATGTTCTTGTTTGGGTGGGCAGGCACTGGGCCTAGTCTCTTGGTTCACACTGAGTCAGACAACAGGGGCACACAGAAACATTCACCCGAGCAATTACTGTCCTGGCACCTATATGTCCAACATCCTGTGGCTCTGTATGGCTGACAATGTAACACACTCCACTCACACATACAACTGCAAGCAGGGAAAAAAGTGACATTGGGACACACACACTCCCTCGCCCTGGAGACAGCTTGTTTATGAGTGTATGACATAACCCCACACCCTCAGGCATATACTGCAGCAGCACAACTACATGTCTGACACCCCCCCCTGCCCTCCAGCTCCCTTTATGATGACTTACCACTACATTGGGGCCACCATACAACCTTTGGTAATGTGCCAGCACCTCGTCCACTAGGACCTCCAGCTCCTTGCTTGTGAATGGACTGGCACGGATCTTCTCTGTCCTTCTGTCCTTACCATCCCTGTGGACATGGAACACCTGTGGTGGAAGTGAGTGGTGAGGGGTCCCAGGCAGCAGGCACTTGAGGCAGCAGCAGGAGAGGGTCCCAGGCAGCAGGTACTTGAGGCAGCAGCAGGAGAGGGTCCCAGGCAGCAGTCACTTGAGGCAGCAGCAGGAGAGGGTCCCAGGCAGCATGCACTTGAGGCAGCAGGCTCTGTGAGCAGTGGAAATGAGAAGCTCACTCCCACAGATTTATAGCCCCCTGGGGGCGTTTGTAAGTTGCAAAGCTGCAACAATTGGTTGTCCAGGGCTGCCTCATTCAAATGCATCCAATGACTGCCTCTGCGGTGGCAAAGCACGCCTTTCGCGATTTTCAAAACTGCATCATGCCACCGCAATCATCGCTCCCGTTGGCTGTAGGCAATGCAGTAACACAGTGTCATGTACCAACATCTATCAGTACAATAGCAAGACACAGACTCAGGACCTATTGTAATCTCCCTCCATCCCAAACTGGGGGACACCTCACAAGGGCACTCTGCATGGGCCAAACAGATGTGATTGCATGCATACATGAGGGCGTAGAGGGTCCCTGGTAATCTCACACACATGCAGGATGACTGCACTGAAACCCCTCAGCGGCATGCAGACATCACCAGGCCCATGCATGTCTGCCTACTACATACCTCACATATCTACCCGTGTCTGTGTCTAGAAGCACTGTGTGCATGACTGGGCAACATTCAATGAGCATGCCCTGTGAACATATGTGTTTGTAATGTGTATGACCTCGGGGCACATGGACTCACCAACATAATAGCCATCTACAGAAGTGTGTTTGTGTGCAATTATACAGGGCTGAGATGGTGCATATCTTCTATTCAGTGTGAATGAACAGGAGCAAGGACCATGTAAGTTTGGTGATGTGGTCTTGTTTGGATGGGCAGGCACAGGGCCTAGTCTCTTGGTTCACACTGAGTCAGACAACAGGGGCACACAGAAACATTCACCCGAGCAATTACTGTCCTGGCACCTACATGTCCAACATCATGTGGCTCTGTATGGGTGGCAATGTAACACACTCCACTCACACATACAACTGCAAGCAGGGAAACAGTGACATTGGGACACACACACTCCCTCTCCCTGGAAACAGCTTGTTTGTCAGTGTATGACACAACGCGACAACCTCAGACATATACTGCAGCAGCACAACTACATGTCTGACACACCCCCTGCTCGCCAGCTCCCTTAATGATAAATTACCACTACATTGGGTCTACCATACAGCCTTTGGTATTGTGCCAGCACCTTGTCCACTAGGACCTCCAGCTCCTCGCTTGTGAATGGTCTGGCACGGATCTTCTCTGTCCTTGCCATCCCTGTGGACATGGAACACCTGTGGTGGAAGTGAGTGGTGACAGGTCCCAGGCAGCAGGCACTTGAGGCAGCAGCAGGAGAGGGTCCCAGGGTATACAGTCAAAATATTGAGTCAAAATATAGAATTGCAGTAATATTATATAAATAGAATGGACAAAATATCGAATGGACAGAATATAGTCAACAAAAATATCGAATTTGAGGTAAGTAAGTTAATATTGATTTACATAAATATAGAAAGTCAAAATATCGAAGTATATAATATAGGTATGAAATATATCGATTTTTAATATTATTGAATCTTTTAACTTTTTTTATGTTAGTATATGTGTGAAAAGTGTATATTTATTTAAAATCTATTTTAAGTAATGAATTTTATGGTATTTCATTTTTGCGTAATTTAATTCTGTAGCGGGTTGTGGGTTTATAGGGGAATAGGGTGGGAATGTAATTGAATTACAGTTAAATAAATATTTTATTTATTTATTGGTATTTATTTTGAATTAATTGTTAATTAATTTTCAATTGGTACTTAATTAAATTATAATTGGTAATTTATTTTACTTAATTTATTGATTGATAATTATGTTTATTTTATTAATTTATTTTCTGTAGCGGGTTGTGGGTGTATAGGGGAATAGGGTGGGAAGTAATTTAATTGTAATTAATTAAATTTTTTTATTTATTTATTGGTATGTATCTTGAATTAATTGTTAGTTAAATTTTTTATTGGTAATTATTAAAATTATAATTGGTAATTAATATTTATTATTGACTAATTGATAATTATGTTTATTGTTTTACTTTATTTTCTGTAGCGGGTTGTGGGTTTATAGGGGAATAGGTTGGGTTGTAATTTAATTGTAATTAATTATATTTTTTTATTTATTTATTGGTATTTATTTTGAAATTATTTTTTAATTGCTAATTAATTAATTGGTAATTGGTAATTAATTTGTATTAATAGGTAATGATTTTTAATAATTAATTTTATTTGTATTTTTTATTGATTATATATTATATTATATTAAATTGGTAATTACTTTTAATTAATTTGTAATTGGTATTAATATTTAATTTATTTGTATTAATATATGAAGTATTTACTTTCCCTACTGTTGCACTCACTGGAGTGGGAATAGTAATTTTTACCCGTACGCTATGCAACGCTTTTCCTAGTTTTGCACTCTCTGGAGTGGGAATAGTAATTTTTACCTCTACGCTATGCAACGCTTTCCCTACTGTTGCACTCTCTGGAGTGGGAATAGTAATTTTTACCCCTACGCTATCCAACGCTTTCCCTACTGTTGCACTCTCTGGAGTGGGAATAGTAATTTTTACTCCTACGATATCCAACGCTTTCCCTACTGTTGCACTCTCTGAAGTGGGAATAGTAATGTTTATCCCTATGCTATCCAAGCTTTCCCTACTGTTGCACTCACTGGAGTGGGAATAGTAATTTTTGCCCTTATGCTATCCAACGCTTTCCCTACTGTTGCACTCACTGCTTTGGGAATAGTAATTTTTACCCCTACACTATTCAACGCTTTCCCTACTGTTGCACTTTCTGGAGTGGAAATAGTAATTTATACACCTACGCCATCCAACGCTTTCCCTACTGTTGCACTCTCTGGAGTGGTAATAGTAATTGTTGCCCCTACGCAATCCAACGCTTTCCCTACTGTTGCACTCTCTGGAGTGGGAATAGAAATTTTTACTCCTATGCTATCCAACGCTTTCCCTATTGTTGCACTCTCTGGAGTGGGAATAGTAATGTTTTTTCTCCCTACGCTTTCCAACGCTTTCCCTACTGTTGCACTCCCTGGAGTGGGAATAGTAATTTTTACCCCTACGCTATCCAACGCTTTCCCTACTGTTGCACTCTCTTGAGTGGGAATAGTAATTTTTACCCCTACGCTATCCAACGCTTTCCCTACTGTTGCACTCACTGGAGTGGGAATAGTAATTTTTGCCCCTATGCTATCCAACGCATTCCCTACTGTTGCACTCACTGGTTTGGGAATAGTAATTTTTACCCCTACGCTATCCAACGCTTTCCCTATTGTTGCACTCTCTGGAGTGGGAATAGTAATTTATAAACCTATGCTATCCAACGCATTCCCTACTGTTGCACTCACTGGTTTGGGCATAGTCATTTTTACCCCTACGCTATCCAACGCTTTCCCTATTGTTGCACTCTCTGGAGTGGGAATAGTAATTTATAAACCTACGCTATCCAACGCTTTCCCTACTGTTGCACTCACTGGAGTGGTAATAGTAATTTTTGCCCCTACGCTATCCAACGCTTTCCCTATTGTTGAACTCTCTGGAGTGGGAATAGTAATTTTTGCCCCTACGCTATCCAATGCTTTCCCTACTGTTGCACTCACTGGAGTGGGAATAGTAATTTTTGCCCCTATGCTATCCAAAGCTTTCCCTAATGTTGCACTCACTGGAGTGGGAATATGATTTTTACCCCTACGCTATCCAACGCTTTCCCTACTGTTGCACTCTCTGGAGTAGGAATAGTAATTTTTACCCCTACGCTATCCTATGATAAAGATATTGTATCTTTTTTCTTAATATTATGTTAATACATATATATATATATGTTTTGAAAAATAACATTGTATTTTTTTATAACTTAAATTAATTGTTTAATAATTTTAGGGTTATTTAAGTATTTTTAAGTATATTTTAGTTAATTATTTTTAATATTTTATTAATTTTAAATTATTTTAAAGATATTTTTTAAAAATCGATATTTTGACTAACTATATTTTTTTAAACAATATTTTTTATTCAATATTTTTGTACTTACTTGTTTGTAGATAGGCATTCAATATTTTTGCATTCAATATTTTTGTATTCAATATTTTTACTTCGATATTTGTGTAATTCTATATTATTGTTATCGATATTATATCAGTGATACGGGTGCCAGGCAGCAGTCACTTGAGGCAGCACCAGGAGAGGGTCTCTGGCAGCAGGCACTTGAGGCAGCAGCAGGAGAGGATCCCAGGCAGCAGGCACGTGAGGCAGCAGCTGGAGAGGGTCCCAGGCAGCAGGCTATGTGAGCAGTGAAAATGAGAGGCTCACTCCCACAGATTTATAGCCCCCTGGGGTCGTTTGTAAGGTGCAAAGCTGCAACAATTGGTTGTCCTGGTCTGCCTCATTCAATTGCATCCAATGACCGCCTCCGCGGTGGCCGAGCATGCCTTCAGCGATTTTCAAAACTGCATCATGCCACCGCAATCATCGCTCCCATTGGCTGTAGGCAATGCCCCATGACGGTGTCGCACCGCCGTGGCCATGTGGTAGCCACTGCGATTTGGGTTGCAGAGCATGCCTAGCACCATCTACCCATGTCTCCATGCCAATGGCTACCGCACTTGTGAAGGGGGTGGTGCTGGTGTCACACCGCCGTTGCCAGGCGGTAGCTACTGCGATTTGGGTGGCAGAGCATGCCCACCACCATCTACCCATGTCTCCATTCCAATGGCTACCGCACTTGTGAAGGGGGTGTTGCTGGTGTCACACCGCCATGGCCAGGCAGTAGCTACTGCGATTTGGGGCACATGCAGTGGCAATGTCCATCGTGAACACTGCATCAGTACACAGCAGCAACATGGTTAAGGGCACATCATTGGGCACACAACACCATTATTCCATATAATCCACAGGTGGACCCACGTTATGTGTGACGCACATTGGTCTGTGGTCCCTGCCATGTCACTTATGCATTTGATGGTTGATGATGCTTCACAGTGTTAAGCTGGTGTCAATAATGTGTAACAAATCAATGTGTTGTGGGTCAGTGCCGACCTTGGCAAGGCTTGTCTCACCGTATGGTGTTTTTACTTACTTGTGCTTTCATATCAGTTCATATTTACAACAAGGGGTGGTGAGGGACAGAGTCTCTGAATTAAACAGAATACTCTCACCCAGTCAAGAGATCAGGGCTAGATCCAACACCGTTTTTTAGCTCACTGCACCATCCCAGTTTCAGAACCTGGCTGTATGCAAATTAGTCTGTTCCTGTCCCAGTGCATGATGGGAACAGGGCAAACCAAACTACAAAAGCCAATTCTTACACTGGGAAGGAAACAAGCTACCGGGGACCGGTTTCTGGCATTTCAGCCTCTTCGGCCCGGCTTGCTTGAATCCTGATGGTGCAATGAGCAAGGGACTCACATCTGAGTATACCCTTCCACGCTTAGGGTGGACAAAAATATTTACAACAAGAGGTGGTGAGGGACAGAGTCTCTGAATTAAACAGAATACTCTCACCCAGTCAAGAGATCAGGGCTAGATCCAACACCGTTTTTTAGCTCACTGCACCATCCCAGTTTCAGAACCTGGCTGTATGCAAATTAGTCTGTTCCTGTCCCAGTGCATGATGGGAACAGGGCAAACCAAACTACAAAAGCCAATTCTTACACTGGGAAGGAAACAAGCTACCGGGGACCGGTTTCTGGCATTTCAGCCTCTTCGGCCCGGCTTGCTTGAATCCTGATGGTGCAATGAGCAAGGGACTCACATCTGAGTATACCCTTCCACGCTTAGGGTGGACAAAAATATTTACAACAAGGGGTGGTGAGGGACAGAGTCTCTGAATTAAACAGAATACTCTCACCCAGTCAAGAGATCAGGGCTAGATCCAACACCGTTTTTTAGCTCACTGCACCATCCCAGTTTCAGAACCTGGCTGTATGCAAATTAGTCTGTTCCTGTCCCAGTGCATGATGGGAACAGGGCAAACCAAACTACAAAAGCCAATTCTTACACTGGGAAGGAAACAAGCTACCGGGGACCGGTTTCTGGCATTTCAGCCTCTTCGGCCCGGCTTGCTTGAATCCTGATGGTGCAATGAGCAAGGGACTCACATCTGAGTATACCCTTCCACGCTTAGGGTGGACAAAAATATTTACAACAAGGGGTGGTGATGGTCATGCACACAAGTGACAGTTTTCCAGCTACTTTGATCATTGGGTTGTGGATGTGTGCCAAGTTCACATGATGCATTGAGTTGTGACAGGTACAGCAGATGGGTATGAGACAGTCATGGTCATTTTACACACATTGGTGGATGGTACTGTAAGAGGCATGCACATGTAAAATGTGGGGTTTAGTATGTGTGCATTTACATTGAGCTATGTGTTGTTTGCGGCACTTGTGCAATGTAAATGGAGAGGTGTGCCCTCTGTGCGTCTCAAATGCCCACCCATGTAACCTGGTGTGCCACGCATCACTCATACAGTCGTATATCCACATCGAGTGAGCGCGATCTTTTTATTTTTACATTTGTTCCCACACAGCCCACTATGTGTTTAAATACAAATATGAAATTAGCAATATTATTAACACACGTTAACTCTGTATCCGTAAAGAGTTATAGGGCTTCGACACACTTTGCACGTCACTAGAACACGGGACACGTAATGCTATCTAGAAGAAGCACTGTGATTGGCTTCTTGTTGAACCAGCCGACACTGATCCCGGAAATTTACAACGCGTTTCAAAAAGTACGCTCTTCCCGCGTGGGTCTTAACTTTCACAGCGTTTTAAGTTAGCGTTTTGTATTTTATTGACATAACCATCTAGATGCTCACATGGAGTCTTCTCCATATTAATTTTTCCATTCTCCGGGCGTAATACAACGATTCTTGTTGTGATAACATTGCGAACAGGCAGACTCTGACTCAAGTGCTAGATGCTCGCATGGAGTTATCTTTGTATTGTCATTAGCATTTCCTGGGCTCAACATAGCGATTCCCGCCAGGATCATACTGTGAACATACAGATCTCCCCTTATGCTCGTTTTTCTTTATATGGTTGTCTTGCACATTTTCAAACTTGTCCTATTCTTGAAATACACGATGAGTTAATCAGATAAACACTCTGGGTATGCATTTCACTTAGCAGTTATTGTATTGTCTTGCATCATATGACCAAATTGATGAAGAACGCAAAACATAAGGAATGTATTGTTTTGAATTAGAATGTTAGTTGGCAATTAGAAGTAATATATTATTTTGATGTTATGTTCTGAATACTAAGGTCATGTATGGTTCTTTCATAGACCCTTGATGAAGGGTTAGTTGGATAACCCGAAATGCATTGGGTATAATGAAACGCAATTTATGAAATCATGATTATAATGAATTTCGAAAATCTTTGAACTTGACGAACACCAAGTGTTTGAATAAAGAAAGAATGTCATCAACATCAAATGTTTGATTGTGATCAATGAATATATTTCTTCAAGAAAGTTTAAGAAACAATTCTGTTTCATGTTAAAGGAGCACGCCCTTTGTGATAATATTATCACACTACTCACTATTTTATGAAGGCACTGAGAGACACAGTGCGACAAGGACAGCACCAAAACCAACTGATCTAAAATCACATACCTAAACAGGTGTGCACGGAGATAATCAACAAATACATCAGGGAATGGATGCCCATGTGAGGACTGACATATTTGAAGTTGTGTCACATAAATGATTATACCTTGGTACTCACACCACTTGTTAAAAGTTGTTCATGTTTAGAATGTGTTAAGATGTCAAATTGTGTAAAAGACACTTATGTGCCTGCATGATAGATGTCCCACCCGGTAGTGCACACAAACAACATTTCCACTTTCTTGAAAGAAGCTGGCACCTATTCAAAGAGGCCAGTGTTAGCGATTAATGGTGTGCCTTGATCTCCAGTCTTGAAACTCCTTTGTTGTCAATTATACAAACGAATGGGTGTCAAGACATCAATACCTCTGTTGGACCATGTATATGGACAATCTGCAACGCCATTTGTTTCTAACAGTATTTTCTATTAAAGGGTGCCAGCTTTTTCAATGAATGTCTAAATGTTTTTTATTGTGCATTTCATTATGAGACATCTTTCATGCAGACACATACGTGTTCTCTTCACAAGATGGCGAATTACCACATTCAATACATGTTGATTGTGTAAAGTATGGTGAGTCCCAAGATACCAACATTTTTTTATCATATATTTTTTGCCCAATGTACTTACAGGGCTCTGAGTGTGGTGTCACCTTGGGGAGTGAGGTGGGTTAGTTAGCCCTGAGGGGCACCACTACTGTTTCTTCCTTTGTGAACTTCAGATGGCATCTCTTCATTGTATTGATCTGCTCTCCTGTAAACAAACACTAGCTTCTCTGTGCATTTCTCATTCAAGTTGTGGCCTGGTGTGTTCTTTGGATCATTGTGTCCAAGTAGGATTGTGTCTATACCAACTGGGCAGTACAAGGCTCAAATATGTGCAGAGTCATCTGGCTGTTACTCATGATGCATGGCATGATTTGCAGTGTGACCTACTAATTTTGTGCTCATGTGTCAGATATGTACAGGTGACTGATAAATTTCTGTTTCTTCTCCTTGACCACAGCATCATCACCAGAAACTGGAGGAGACAGCTGCACGGACCAAGAGGAGGAACCCAGTCACGGTGCCACCAGCGTGGAGGAATCAGTGGGAGCCAGTGGCACGGAGGGTAAGGAGAGTCAGTTCTCGGACCAGTTGGAAGGCGAAACATCATACCAGGCCGACGGATCCGATTCTGGCTCCCTGGAGGAGGGGGAATATGCAGCAACACCGGGCAGCTTCACAGACTCTGTGCCTGCCCCCTCCAGCACCATCTCCACCCTCCCAGTTGCTCCTGTCCCTTCTGTCCGTGCAGCCCCTCATGTCTCTTTCAGTCCCGGCACCGCAGACCCTGCCGCTGTCACCCCTGCTGCCCTCAGTGAGGAGTCTGTGGACTTACTCCGCCAGTTGCATGTTGGTCAGACATTGATGCTGAGTGTCCTCCATGGCCACACTCAAATCCTGACCCAGTTGTTGTCTTTCATGGAGGGCATGTCAGCAACGATGTCTGACCAACGTCGGATCATGCAATCCATGGACTCCTCGCTGACAGCAGCAGTTTCCCTCCTGCAGTTTTCCCCCCTCCTTCCGACCCATCTACCCTCTCCTCTCCCATACCCGTCCAACGCACATGCAGGAAGACACCATCACGCACCCCAACAGACCCAGGGGGCACACCCCCACATGCGGCGAAGCGCACACCTCCTGGCATGCACACTCAGGGGGCTGCAGGCACACCCACAGGGACTGGGCTCAGACCGCATGAAAGCCGCCAGAGTCAAGGTGCGCAACCCCCACAGCCCTCTCCCTCCACTCCAATTTTGTCCTCGGGTGTAGGGGTTGGGCTGGCCGAACTGGCTGCAGTGTGCAGTGATGAGTATAAGTCCACCTTTGGTTCTGCACACTGCACTGAGGAGGATACGTCCACCCCTGCACCCACCACACCTACCCTTACCACTCCTGTCCCTGCGGTGCCTAGTCCTGCCCCCGATGATGCCCCCCAAGGGTCCACATCACATTGAGTACTCCATGTGCAGGCAAGTTGGGGTAGACGACCTACCCAGCATCCCCTACAAGGACTCATTTCTGGACTGGACATTGGCCTTATTTGAGCAGATACTCATTTTTCAACATCTTTTTTGTTTGTGCTGAACAAAGCCTTTTATTTTACGTTCACCACTATTGCATTTCAGGCACTTGATGTTGGTGATGAGGGACTTGGAGTTGGTGTCATGGTAATGTTTTGGGGTTCTGAAAAATGTTTTTTGTTGATGGTCATGAGGTGGACCATGGTCTCTGTGTCCCATCACAATGTTTCTGCAATTCATCATTGGTTGTGTGTGTTCAGTTTGGCTAGAGACAATGTCCCAAGAAGTGTTCCTTCCTCTGTGGCACCTGACATCTTCACTGCAGACAGTTGCACAATTGTTGTGCTGACATGTGTGCACATTTCCTTTTTTGGTGACGGTTCCCTTGAACAATGGCCATGCCTGCTCAGAGATGTCTACTGCTCATTCGTCTGTGCCATCCTTGGAAATCACTGTACTTGTGTTTTGAGTATGTACAAATGCCTTCAAGGACACATTCAACCTTTTCACCACTATGCATGTGCATAATCACAGCCTACCCCTATGTTGGGGGATGTTATGCAGGGTATTTGGGCACATGACTCACAATTTTGTGCATTGTATCTAAGGGGTTTCCACCCTATTCCTTTCATGATAGCCTACATCTTGGTGGTCTGACCACCACCAGGACATTCATATCAGTCCTGGGATGTGCGTGACAGTGTGTGTTCCCTTTTGCTCTCTTTGTTTGGTAGGCTGTTACATCACTGTACACTATTGTGTCAAGATGGTAGGGTGTGTATTTCACCAGCAACCTCCATGGGTGGGTATGCATGTGGAATTTGACAACACAGCCACATGTGGTGTGTCACACATTGTGTGAAAGTAATCCATCCTCCTGGGAGTGGGACACTGCTGTACGTGATGTGTTGCTATGGCACTATCATTATAGTGACAAGTTAGGGATGTGCACATAGCCCCATGTAGTTGTGGTATGCTGGTGATGATGTACCCCTCATATGTCTGGCCTCTGCTGGGAGTCCTCTGCACCCACCTCTCTTGTGCCTGGGCACTGCTGGGATTCATACCCACCCACAACTCATATGCCTGGTGTTGGACCCGGCCCATTTTGGCAGGTTCACCCTGAAATTTTTTGCATTTTCCTAGCCTATTTCTCTAACCTGGTGTTGGTGGTTTTAGGCCTCTGCGCACTTTTTCACTGTGGTCCAGTGTAAAGTGTGCGCGCTCTCTGTGTATGTGTGGTGAGAGTGACCTGCCCTCCCATAGGAATGCATGGGGAATATGTGTGACCATGGTAGTTCCTGATGTGTGGGGTGTGCAGGGTCGAGTTTGGTATGTGGGAACTCATGAGATTGAATGCTGCGTGATGATGTGTGCGGCATAAATGTGAATAGTGTGGAAGTGCCACTTCTAGAAGTTTGCATGTCTGTGTAAATTATGTGAATTGGCTGTCTGGCTTGTGATTGGCTGGAGCTGGCTGGTGAGCCTGGCTCCATGAGTCAGGATTGGTCTGCCCCAGTGGTGAATGGAGAGCTATGCATGTTAATGGCTGGGGAGGAGTGCACCTGGGACCTGAATATGGCTGGGCTTTCCCTCCACAATTCTGGCTCCACCCCCTGTGGTGCGTCTGATGTCCCTAGCCTGGCCAGTGAAAGGGAGTTCCCCATAACCAGTTGTAGCTGGGTCTCCCTTTGCCTGCACCCTGCTAGACAAAGGATGTTGCTGTATAAATGAGGGGATGTGACCCCATGTAGATTTTCTTGTTTTCCTGACTAGAACCTACCGGGGGTGCTACTGCTGGGGCCCAGGGGAAGGCTTGCCTCCCTGGGCCCTGCCCACCCCCTGGATTGCTGATGGACTTCTTGTGGACCCTTCTTCCTGGCCCTGAAAGCCTTGTCCTGAGTTGCCCTGCTGGTTGCTGGGATCCTTTCCTTTCTGGAGGATTCCTTCTTTAGGGGTTTGTAATTACCATGCCCCAGTGCCTGGTGGGCGCTTTACTTTTCAGTTATGGGCAGAGCGCTGTCGTGTTCCCTGGGGGGGAAGCGCTCCTTCCCTTTTGTGGCTCTCATTGTTGCATTTGCTCGCAGCAGCGCAAGTGCCCACCTCGCCCATTGTGGATGTTTTCAAGCAGGAGCCTACCCTGCATTTATGCCCATGGATTGTAATTATCGAGCGGGTACCCACCACACATGCTGCGTGCCTCAGGTGTTTTTAAATTACCTTGCCCGCTAGGAGGGAGCCTACCCCTCTTGCCGCCCTGCTGCCGCGAACTGCGGCCCGCCTGGCTATGGGCGGGGCCAGCGGGACGGAAGCAGGAAGAAGAATGCGGCCGGAAGGAGAAGCTGGATGGAGGAGAATGGCGCCTGCCAGTGCGGGGGCTCCCATGCGGAGGAAGAGCCCCGCAGGCGCCAGCCGCGATGTTCAAGAGCGCCCCAAGGGATAGGTGCTCTTCCGCTGCACTGCCAGGATCCCCGGTGAACTGGAGAGGATCCCGGAGTCTGAAGGAGACCATTGAGTAAAGGCTGAGTCCTACGGCTGAAGGGGGATCTCCGATGTGCATTGTGGTGCCTTGAAGGCACAGGGACAGAGAGTTCTTATGAGCGGCCCCGTCTGGTAGCGAGCCACTCCAACGATGGGCCATCTTCTGTTCTAGGGCCCCAAGGAGGTCCCGGGGACACATGTTCCCCTAGAGTCCATGCGTGGCTCCCAGGGGGCGCAGTGATTTTGAAGCACCAGTATTTCGGGGGCCTGATTATTTTCTGAGCGCTAGTGCGCCCCATGGGGCATTTATTTCAGAAAGGGGGCTCACGTGGCCCAGAGGCCACACTTTGTTTCACAGAGCCCCGTGAGGTGCCAGAGATGGCACCATGCTTAGTTCTGAGCGGCCCCAGATGGTAGTGAGCCGCTCCAACGTGGTATCACCCACCCCCATACTGTTGGCCTCTGCTGGGAGTCAAACCCACCCACCCCTCATGTGTCTGGGTACTGCTGGGAGTCCTCTGCACCGACCTCTCATATGTCTGGTCACTGCTGGGAGTCCTCTGCTCCCACCCTTATGTGTCTGGGCACTGCTGGGAGTCATATCCACCCACCCCTCATATGTCTGGGCACTGCTGGGAGTCCTCTGCACCCACCCCTCATATGTCTGGCCTCTGCTTGGAGTCCTCTGCTCCCACCCCTCATGTGTCTGGGCACTGCTGGGAGTCCTCTGCACCCACCCCCATAGTGTTGGCCTCTGCTGGAAGTCATACCCATCCACCCCGCATGTGTCTGGGCACTGCTGGGAGTCATACCCACCCACCCCTCATATGTCTGGGCACTGCTGGGAGTCCTCCGCACCCACCCCTCATATGTCTGGGTGCTGGGAGTCCTTCGCACCCACCCCTCATATGTCTGGGCACTGCTGGGAGTCCTCTGCGCCCACCCCATACTGTTGGCCTCTGCTGGGAGTCCTACCCACCCACCCTTCATGTGCCTGGGCACTGCTGGGAGTCATACCTACCCACCCCTCATATGTCTGGGCACTGCTGGGAGTCATATCCACCCACCCCTCATATGTCTGGGCACTGCTGGTAGTCCTCTGTACCTACCCCTCATATGTCTGGCCTCTGCTGGGAGTCCTCTGCACCCACCCCTCGTGTGTCTGGGCACTTCTGGGAGTCCTCTGCACCTTCCCCATACTGTTGGCCTCTACTGGGAGTCATACCCATCCACCCCTTGTGTGTCTGGGCACTGCTGGGAGTCCTCTGCACCCACCCCTATACTGTTGGCCTCTGCAGGGAGTCATACCCACCCACCCCTCATATGTCTGGGCACTGCTGGGAGTCCTCTCTACCCACCCCTCATGTGTCTGGGCACTGCTGGGAATCATATACACCCACCCCTCATATGTCTAGGAACTGTTGGGAGTCATACACACCCACCCCTCATGTGTCTGGGCACTTCTGGTAGTCCTCTGCACCCACCCCCATACTGCTGCCCTCTGCTAGGAGTCATACCCACCCGCCCCTCATGTGTCTGTGCACTGCTGGGAGTCATATCCACCCACCCCTCATATGTCTGGGCACTGCTGGGAGTCCTCTGCACCCACCCCTCATATGTCTGTCCTCTGCTGGGAGTCCTCTGCACCCACCCCTCATGTGTCTGGGCACTGCTGGGAGTCCTCTGCATCCACCCCTCATATGTCTGGCCTCTGCTGGGAGTCCTCTGCACCCACCCCTCATTTGTCTGGGCACTGCTGGTGGTCCTCTGCAACCGCCCCCATACTGTTGGCCTCTGCTGGGAGTCATACCCACCCACCCCTCATGTGTCTGGGTACTGCTGGGAGTCATATCCACCCACCCCTCATATGTCTGGGCACTGCTGGGAGTCCTCTCCACCCACCCCCATACTGTTGGCCTCTGATGGAAGTCATACCCACCCATCCCTCATGTGTCTGGTCACTTCTGGGAGTCCTCTGCACCCACCCCTCATGTGTCTGGGCACTGCTGGGAGTCCTCTGCACCCACCCCTCATGTGTCTGGGCACTGCTGGGCGTCCTCTGCACCCACCCCCATACTGTTGGACTCTGCTGGGAGTCATATCCACCCACCCCATATATGTCTGGGCACTGCTGGGAGTCCTCTGCACCCACCCCCATACTGTTGGCCTCTGCTGGAAGTCATACCCACCCACCCCTCATATGTCTGGGCACTGTTGGGAGTCCTCTGCACCCACCCCTCATGTGTCTGGTCACTGCTGGTAGTCCTCTGCACCCACCCCCATACTGTTGGTCTCTGCTGGGAGTCATACCCGCCCACCCCTCATGTGTCTGAGCACTGCTGGGAGTCATATCCACCCACCCCTCATATGTCTGGGTACTGCTGGAAGTTCTCTGCACCCACCCCCATACTGTTGGCTTCTGCTGGGAGTCATACCCACGCACCCCTCATATGTCTGGGCACTGCTGGGAGTCCTCTGCACCCACCCCTCATATGTCTGGGCACTGCTGGGAGTCATATCCACCCACCCCTCATATGTCTGTGCACTGTTGGGAGTCCTCTGCACCCACCCCTCATATGTCTGGCCTCTGCTGAGAGTCCTATGCACCCACCTATCATACTGTTGGCCACATGGGGTTGATGGCGTTTTTGTGCCTCATATAAGTATTGTGAGGGTGCCGTATGCAAGCGCGTGAAATGCACCGTACTCCAACATTTATGGCGTGTGTGCTCATCGTATCAGTAGTGCAATGGTGCCATACGCGAGTGCGTGAAACGCACCATACGCCAACATTCATGGCGTGTGTGTGCGGCTCGTATCACTATTGCAATGGTGCCATACGCGAGCGTATAAGACGCACCGTACAAATACACTTCCGTTGTTGCAGTACGTTGTTCTCACCATATGCGTCGTCGTCGGTTTCTGTGCACCAGGTCATAGGAGTACAGGACTGGGATGACATGGACGATGGGGTTCATAGCGTATATGTCACGTACCGGGGATGCAGTTTGGGTCGGACTAAGCTTTTACGGACTTTTTAAACTCTCGTAAAAAAAGAGTCATACGGAGTGTCGCAGAGACGAATCGTACTTGCTGGGCTGGAAACTGCTGCTTGTTTATGTACGGACGTCACGTAATGCGTGTTCCGGATACAATTTGTACGTATTTTTGGGTCGTACCGTGTTTGGTACGATTCGTACGGAGATCTGCTTCGGGTTCGGATCGTACTTCATCGTACGTACGGGCATGTTAAAGGTGTACGATTCGTACGGGAAAAATGCTCCTTATGGCTATTCGTAGGGGATTTTACCGAATCGGAATCGGCCCCTATAAGTTATATAATAAAAAAATTGCAAATAAAATGTGTTATTTCTTTTTACTACCTTAACATTATTATTATTTCAAATGATTTTAAGAATTATTCTTAATTGAATATATATAGTAGAAAAAGTAAAAATAGTAAAAAACATAATAAATACATTTATTCTCATACATATGAGGATAAAAAAATACATTCATTTACACATATATCAAATTTGCTTTCAATAATAATCATAAAACATATAACATTATATTTATAAAAAATACAATAAATATTACTTACAATGTAATTTAAATTAAACATAAAACACTTTATATATGTAAATATAAAATATATTAAATACTGAGCCTAATTAAAAAACTACTCCAACTCCACTCAAAATTAAATTAGGTTAGGTGCTGGACACTGAACCTAATTAATTTACTATTCCCACTCCAATCTACATTAAATTGAGGTAGGTACTGGACAATAAACCTAATTAATATACTTTTCCCACTCCAATCTACATAAAATTGGGGTAGGTGCTGGACAATAAACCTAATTAAATGACTATTCCTACTCCAATCTACATTAAATTGTGGTAGGAGCTGGACACTGAACTTATTTAATTTTCTATTCCCACTCCAATCTACATTAAATTGTGGTAGGTGCTGGACAATAAACCTAATTAATTTACTATTCCCACTCCAATCTACATTAAATTGAGGTACATTAAATTGGGGTAGGTGCTGGACAATAAACATAATTAATTTACTATTCCCAATACAATATAAATTAAATTGAGGTAGGTGCTAGACAATACACTTAATTAATTTACTATTCCCACTTCAATCTACATTAAATTGGGGTAGGTGCTGGACAATAAACCTAATTATTGTACTAATCCCACTCCAAGCTACATTAAATTGGGGTAGGTGCTGGACAATACACCTAATTAATTTACTATTCCCACTCCAATTTACATTAAATTGGGGTAGGTGCTTGACACTGAACCTAATTAAATTACTATTCCCACTCCAATCTACATTAAATTGGGGTAGGTGATGGACACTGAACCTAATTAACTTACTATTCCCACTCCAATCTACATTAAATTGGGGTAGGTGCTGGACACTGAACCTAATTAATTTACTATTCCCTCTCCAATCTACATTAAATTGAGGTACATTAAATTGGGGTAGGTGCTGGACAATAAACATAATTAATTTACTATTCCCAATACAATATAAATTAAATTGAGGTAGGTGCTAGACAATACACTTAATTAATTTACTATTCCCACTTCAATCTACATTAAATTGGGGTAGTTGCTGGACACTGAACATAATTAATTTACTATTCCCACTCCAATATACATTAAAGTGGGGTAGGTGCTGGACAATAAACCTAATTATTGTACTAATCCCACTCCAAGCTACATTAAATTGGGGTAGGTGCTGGACAATACACCTAATTAATTTACTATTCCCACTCCAATTTACATTAAATTGGGGTAGGTGCTTGACACTGAACCTAATTAAATTACTATTCCCACTCCAATCTACATTAAATTGGGGTAGGTGCTGGACAATAAACCTAATTATTTTACTATTCCCACTCCAATCTACATTACATTGGGGTAGGTGCTGGACACTGAATATATTTAATTTACTATTTCCACTCCAATCTACATTAAATTGGGGTAGGTGAGGACACTGAATTTATTTAATTTACTATTCCCACTCCAATGTACATCAAATTGTGGTAGGTGCTGGACAATAAACCTAATTAATTTGCTATTCCCACTCCAATCTACTTTAAATTGGGATATGTGCTGGACAATAAAACTAATTAATTTACTATTCCCACTCCAATCTACATGTTATTGGGGTAGGTGCTGGACACTGAATTTATTTAATTTACTTTTCCCACTCCAATCTACATTAAATTGGGGTAGGTGCTGGACACTGATTTTTTTTAAATTTACTATTCCCACTCCAATCTACATTACATTGGGGTAGGTGCTGGACAATAAACCTAATTAATTTGCTATTCCCACTCCAAGCTACATTAAATTGGGGCAGGTGCTGGACACGTAACCTAATTAATTCACTATTCCCACTCCAATCTACATTAAATTGGGGTAGGTGCTGGACACGTAACCTAATTAATTTACTATTCCCACTCCAATCTACATTAAATTGAGGTACATTAAATAGGGGTAGGTGCAGGACAATAACCATAATTCATTTACTATTCCCAATCCAATATAGATTAAATTGAGGTAGGTGCTGGACAATACATTTAAATAATTTACTATTCCCACTCTAATCTACACTAAATTGGGGTAGTTGCTGGACCCTGAACATAATTAATTTACTATTCCCACTACAAGCTACATTACATTGGGGTAGGTACTGGACAATACACCTAATTAATTTACTATTCCCACTCCAATCTACATTAAATTGGGGTAGGTGCTTGACACAGAACCTAATTAAATTACTATTCCCACTCCAATCTACTTTAAATTGGGGTAGGTGCTGGACAATAAACCTTATTATTTTACTATTCCCACTCCAGTCTACATTACATTGGGGTAGGTGCTGGACACTGAATTTATTTAATTTACTATTCCCACTCCAATCTACATTAAATTGTGGTGGGTGCTGGACACTGAATGTATTTAATTTACTATTCCCACTCCAATGTACATTAAATTGGGGTAGGTGCTGGACAATAAACCTAATTAATTTGCTATTCCCACTCCAATCTACATTAAATTGGGATATGTGTGGAGAAGTGTGGCTCAATGGTTAGAGCGGCAGACCTTGATGCAGAGCGCTGGCCAGGGACCAGGGTTCGATTCCCGCCTCGGAGGGATCGGTCTTAAATTCCTCTGACCGGATATTCTCGCCTCAGTGCCGAATCTAAGCATGGGCCCCACGCTGCAACTCTGGGCAATAGCTTGCTTAGTCTCCACAACGGCCCCCGATACACAAGGGATGCCTGGTTTCACCATGGGATGCCCAGGAGTGGACACCTCACAAGGAAAAGCCAGGAGGGGTTCCCTTGTGGTAGGAGTACAAGCGCCGGGATGCTTACGGGTTACTGTTCGCGCTATACAAATACAACACATTTACATTTACACATGTGCTGGACAATAAACCTAATTAATTTACTATTCCCACTCCAATCTAAATTTTATTGGGGTAGGTGCTGGACACTGAATTTATTTAATTTACTATTCCCACTCCAAACTACATTAAATTGGGGTAGGTGCTGGACACTGAATTTTTTTAATTTACTATTCCTACTCCAATCTACATTAAATTGGGGAAGGTGCTGGACAATAAACCTAATTAATTTACTATTCCCACTCCAAGCTACATTAAATTGGGGCAGGTGCTGGACACGTAACCTAATTAATTTACTATTCCCACTCCAATCTATATTAAATTGGGGTAGGTGCTGGACACGTAACCTAATTAATTTACTATTCCCACTCCAATCTACATTAAATTGAGGTACATTAAATAGGGGTAGGTACAGGACAATAACCATAATTAATTTACTATTCCCAATCCAATATAGATTAAATTGAGGTAGGTGCTGGACAATAAATGTAATTAATTTACTATTCCCACTCTAATCTACACTAAATTGGGGTAGTAGCTGGACCCTGAACATAATTAATTTACTATTCCCACTCCAATCTACATTAAATTGGGGTAGGTGCTGGACAATAAACCTAATTAATTTACTATTCTCACTCCAATATACATTAAATCGGGGTAGGTGCTGGGCACTGAACCTAATTAATTTACTATTCCCACTCCAATCTACATTAATTTGGGGTAGGTGCTGGACCCTGAACCTAATTAATTTACTATTCCCACTCCAATCTACATTAAATTGGGGTAGGTGCTGGACACTGAACCTATTTAATTTACTATTCTCACTCCAATTTACATTAAATTGGGGTAGGTGTTAAGCAATAAACATAATTAATTTACTATTCATAGTCCAAAATAAAATAGGTTAAATACCTCTTAAAATATAAACATAAATATGTAAATATTTAATATTTTTTAAATACATAAATAAGAATGTTAATTACATTTTTGAAATATAAATATTTATTTCTAAATATATGTAAACACACTCCCAAATATTATCCCATATGAACTCTACATCCCACTCCTAAAATTTTAAATAAAATTCGAAATTTATTGAATTAATGGCCTACTATTTTTTTAAATGTAAATAAAGGATTATTAATGTTTTATAACACTCCTCACCCTTTCCCCTATAAGCCAACTATTCAAACTATTTAAATTCGAAATTTCTAAAATTAAATTCATATTGAAATTTCAAAATTTAGTAAACAAATTATAAATATTTTAAAATACTCCCCACCCTTATCCCCTATACACACAATATTCTACTCCTAAAATATAATACAAAATGTACATCTATATAATGAATTTCCTGGTTTATTTTCAAATTTCTATTAATTAAATATAAATATTTTAAAACACTCCCCACCCTTATTCCCTAAAAGCTCAACATCCCACTCCTAAATTTTATTTATAATTTAAAAAATTAAAATTTAAATTTCCTATTTTAAATTACATTTTAATTAATTAATAATAAATAGTTTAAAACACTCCCCTCCCTTATCCCCTATAAACCCAACATACCACTCATAAAATTTATTTATAATTTTGAAAATTCAAATTTAAATTTCCTATTTTATTTTGAAATGTTGAAACTTTGAATAATTAATTATAAATATTTTAATACACTCCCCACCCTAATCCCCTACAAAACCCAACATCCCGCTCCTCAAATTTACTTATAATTTCGAAAATTCAAATTTAAATTTCCTATTTCATTTTGAAATTTTAAATAATTAATTATAAAAATGTTAATACACTCCCCACCCTTATCCCCTATAAACCCAACATCCCGCTCCTAAAATGTATTTATAATTTCGAAAATTCTAATTTAAATGTCCTATTTTAATTTGAAATTTTGAATAATTAATTATAAATATTTGAAAACACTCCCCACTCTTATCCCCTATAAACCCAACATCCTGCTCCTAAAACAATTATAAAAATAAAACATTATTATATACATCTTAAAACAATAATATACTTATAACTTACTAAAAAATAACATAAAACACATACTAAAACGATATTTTTACCGATTGATATTTTTGATGTCGACATTACTTACTATGGATTTTTACAAGTCGATATTTCTGAATATCGACATAAAAGACTCGATATTTTGACTGTGCACCTCCGGGCTGTCCTTGAGGCAGGTTTGGTTGTCCAATACTTTGCACCAAGAAGCGATGGTAAGGCCCCACCCTCCAGCATTGTGGCAAACAGCTGATTTCATCAGAGACCTCTGCATTGGCAAAGCAACCTGAATCCATACTGGAAGGAGGTGTTCTGCATCGTGGTGGCGTCTGTCGGACCACAGACAGCTTGCTGAGCTCGACCATATGAGTAAACTAAAGCGCTGGAGATTTCCCTCAACATGCTGAAAATTAAACATGTTCTGGTTCTGGGTGAAGTGAGAAGTACTCAATCTTTCCCCAAGCAGAAGGCAGGTTAGAATGACAACTGCAGTATTCCTGGATAGCAGAGTCCCATAGCAATTAGGAAGTCTTTGATGGCCCTGAGACTTTTGGGAACATGGGACACACTAACAAGCCCTTGAAAATCTCTCAAAGGGAAGGCAAATTCTAGCTCTCCTTCCAGAAGAGTCAGGGAGAAGCAGGGCAACAAGCAGCAAATCAGTCCTTCCAGAAAAGCAACTCAGCTGAGTCCTTTAAGTAGCAATGCAGTTCTTCTGACAAACGTTTAGTTCAAGATTCAGAAAATGTCTGATTTTAGGGGGCCAGTGACCCAGTACTTATACTCAAAAGTGCCTTTGAAATGGAGGTGACTTCAAAGCAAAACCTTTGAAGTGCACAGGTCCCCTTTCAGCCCAGTCCTGTCTGCCAGCCTACCTGTGGGGTGTTGATCAGTGCTTTGTGTGAAGACAGGACCCTACCTATTGAGGTGTAGGTGTCAGTGCCTCCCTTCCCTTTTGCCCAGGAAGGCAGATGAATGCAGATGCCCTGAATTATCCTGTGTTTGTGGCTGTCTAGAGGGAATGCACCAAGTGTAGCTGTCACCCTACCCCATATGTGTATTGGAGACAGGCTATAAGGCGGTTAAGTAAGGCACATAGAACAGTAAGTGCAGATAAATGTCTGCTTCCTAAAAGTGGCACTCCTAAACTAGAAAGGTCAAATCCAACTCCACCAGTAAAGAGGATTTGTCATTACCAATCCAAAGATACAAAACATGAAGCAGCCAATCCTCTGCAATCAGCAATTAAATCTTAAAGGTATTTTAAGTAATCCTTAATGTTAACCTATGGCAAGAGCAGGCCTCACAGTAGTGAAAAACGACTTTGAGTGTTTGCCACTAGTAGGAAATGTAAAACAACCAGGTACCTTTAACTTACATTGCATCCTGCTCTTAGGGATGACTTAAATGAAATAAAAGGAAAGTTTAAGGTGATACAAGCAGCATTAAATGTCAAGTTGCTGTGGCAGTGAAACTGGGCACACAGGCACTGCGGTGGCAGGCCTCAGACAGGTTTGAAAGGCTACTTCTGTGGGTGCTGCAGCCCACCAGTAGCATTTACCTTACAGGCCCTGGGTATATGGTATACCACTTTACAAGGGACTTACAAGTAAATTAAATATGCCAATCATGTATACACAAATTACACACATGTTTAGGGGAGAAGCACATGCACTTTAGCACTACTTAGCAGTGATAAGTCATAACACCAACAAAAAGATACAGCAACATGTGGAGATAAAAAGTAAAACGTCTGGGGGAAGACCACCCTAGGGATGCCATGTCTAGCGCTGTACAAAACCGATTTAAGAATAATAATAATAATAATAATGCTAGTGTGCTACTGATGAGATTCTGTCAATTATTTTGTGCAAAATATCTACATGTTACATAATTCCGAAGGTGTCTTGTACAATATACTATACAATTAAGGCCCTTTCACAGTTATCAAGATCTTTAAAAATGTACTGGGAACCTTATTTAACAGCCTGAATGCAATGAATATATACATCTTTTTTTTTGCAGGATTTGTTTTTTGTAGATTCTTCTTTTGGCATGAAGGTTAATTTTATTTTCCTCTCTGCTGTCCTTTTGCAAATTGCTCTGGCATTTTCAAACAGCAGCTCTGGCCTTTCTAAGCTGTGCAGTAAACCATTTTTAGAGTGTTTGTATTCCCTTTAGTCTACACTTCACTTTAGTTGCTAACAGATCTGTGATACTTTCCACTTTTCCCTGGTAATTCGAAGTGATAGGTTTAGAAGCGTTAGTTTTCACAAGGCTCTCTATACTTGAGAAGGCCTTTAGCTGAGTGATAATTCAGACCTAGTTATACACGAATGTTGCACTGAAACTACTCTGACCCCATCATTCCAAGTGGCTCAGTAATGACAAACTGCAAAATTGCACCAGTAAAATGGTACTACCGCTTGGACTTGAGTTTCTGATGTCTGAATTTAGAATAATGGGGGCGTTTGGTTGTACGTGCTTGTAAAAATGCACAAGATTCTTTATCGAAGAGTTTTTCATAGATGAATTGAGCGACTTGCAGTCGCAATGCATGGACGATGGAATTTGCATAACAAAATAAATACATGATTTTTATGTGTGTGCATGGTTCTAATGAACAACCTAAAAAGTGTGCTATGCCAACCATAACTTCTCATCCCCCCCATATGCCCTCCTAATGACATCCCTGATGAGATCACAAATAACATTTCCTTGACATCACAAGAGGGATGTGTGCTATAGACTGTGTGCACAATAGATAAGGAAAAGTTTAAGACTTTGTTATATAACTCTTTGGAAGACAATTACATCAAGGTGTCCACGTTTTGTTTTCAGTGCAACACATTGCCAGTACGTTGACTGTTGTAGTCATAATGATCATCCGGCCGGGCCCCCGCTGGCGCTACCACGTGGTGTGAGGTGCCCCAGGTCACAAGGCTGACAGCATGCACCGGCAATACCAGCTGCCAGCAGGTCAGAGGTGAGCTCTGCCCTCCACACAGCCCTGGCCCGAGCAGAGAATCCAGGCACTACAGACCTGCGTGCTCCCTGCGCTCCCAGTGGCACCGGGGGACGGCAAAGGTGCAATCCTGTGCAGTGTCCTGCAGTGGCCCTGCTGGGGACGTCCCAGTACAGAGCTCCCTGCAGAAGCGTCCCGGCAGCCCGGAAAGTGTGGAACATCGGCCATGCGGCTCCTCGCCCGGTGTGCCCGAAGCAGTGAGAGGCAGCATCTCCTCCCACCATGGCGTCCATTCCGCCCATTGAACCCTTCTCCGTCGACGGCGCGCCAGCAGCCCTTGCCCCAAGATGGAAGGACTGGGTTGAAAGCCCACAATTCTACTTCGAAGGTGCAGGTACAGCGAGGTAGAGACGCAGGGCGCTCCTCCTACATCTTAGTGGGAAAGACATTTACCGGATCTACAAGACCCTGACGGAAGCTACTCCTCACACATATGTCACACTCCTTAACGCGCTCAACGCCCATTTTGAGCTGATGCAAAGCAAGGACTACGAGCGATTCATCTTCCGGCAAGCACGACAGGAAGCGGAAGAATCCCTCGACGCTTTCCATGGCCGCCTGAAGGAGCTCGCGAGCACGTGCGGATTCCGCGACGAGCAAGAAGAAATTCGCGAACAAATCATCCAAGGCTGTTACTCCTCCAACTTGAGGGTGAAAATCCTCCAAGAGGATGGCAAACCATTAGTGGAAATCCTAAAGCTGGGCCGCTCTAAAGAATTATCCCAGGCAAGGGCGTCTCATATGGAAGCAGCACTCCACCGACCAATTAAAATGGAACAGGTGCACGTGGCGGAACACGTCAACGTGGTGCGGCCCAAACAACGCCCGGCAGGGAGAGGGAGGCCGATGGAACGCCGCAAGGAATGTGGATACTGCGGTGGTGCGCCACACAGAGCGCAAGACTGCCCAGCCCGAGGAAGAAAGTGTGGGTCATGCGGGCGCATGAATCACTTCGCATCGGTATGCAGGTCGTCCAGGCCCAAGCCCGAAGCTGCTCACGCCATACAGGAAGACCCCGAAAGCGAGGACATGGACGACGATGCACACAGCTACCCGGTACACTATGTGTTTGCCATAGACCAGCCGCTGTGGAAGAAACGGCGACTCCCGAAGTGCAGGATAGTGATACAGAACCAAGAGGGGAGAGCAACCATAGACACAGGTGCATCCATCGAACTTATGGCGGCAAACGTTTATGCTCAACTGCGAGACAAGCAGAGTCTGAAACCAGCTAAGATCAGAGTTTTTGCTTACGGCCAAAAGACACCTATACCGCTAATCGGGTGCTTCCAAACGGAAATACAACACCAGGACAAGAGAGCACCATCTACAATCTACGTCACCAAAGAAGGTAGTGGAATGCTACTCAGCGGCCAAACAGCCGAAGAACTTCATCTGATATCTTTCGCAATGGCAGTTCTGGAAGAAGAACTCGAAACGATCATTGAAGAATTTGAAGACGTCTTCAAAGGCATCGGATGTCTCTGTGGAAAGGAAGTATCCTTACACATCGACCGGTCCATTCAGCCAGTGGCCCTGCGTCATCGACGGATAGCATTCCACCTGAGAAAGAAGGTGGAACAGGAGCTGGAGACCCTCGAAAAGCAAGGAATAATTGAGAAGGTCAGTGGACCCACCCCCTGGGTATCGCCAATTGTGGTGGCGCGAAAACCCAAGCAGCCAGGACAAGTGCGCATCTGCGTCGACATGCGCCTGCCCAACGCCGCAGTCAAAGGAGAAAGACATCTGACGCCCACGATAGACGGCATCCTGGGAGAGTTAAATGGAGCGAAGTGGTTTTCCAAAGTGGACCTGAGGTCAGGATATCACCAACTGCCCCTGCACCCGGACTCCAGATACATCACCACTTTCTCCACTCACGTCGGACTCCAGCGCTATCGAAGACTCAACTTTGGGATATCGAGCGCAGCAGAAGTATTCCAAAATACAATCAGAGAGGTACTGAGCGGAATAACAGGAGTCCTCAATGTCAGCGACGACCTGCTGATATACGTCGACACTGTGGAAGAACACCACCGGAGGCTCAGGAGCGTGCTGCAAAGGATCAAAGACTCAGGCCTTACGTTACACCGAGAGAAGTGTCAATTCCTACAGAACACCATCAGCTTCTTCGGATACACTTTCTCTGACAAGGGAGTAGCGCCAGACCCAGAAAAAGTGAGAGACGTGCAAGCAGCCCCCGCCCTGACCAACACGTCAGAAGTGCGGAGTTTCCTCGGGGTGGTGAATTTCTGCAGGCGGTTCATCCCTGACCTCTCCAACCTTACGAGACCACTAAGGGAACTTACAAAATCCACCACCCCATGGCACTGGGGAAAAGAGCAAAAACTAGCGTTCCAGAACACTAAAGCCGCCCTGTCCGCCAACACCACTCTGTCGTACTTCGACCCCACCAAAGCAACCAACGTCGCTGTTGACGCCAGCCCGTATGGACTAGGGGCGGTACTGACACAGAGGCGGAATGGAGAGGACTGGGTGCCAATAGCCTATGCGAGTCGCTCCCTAACGGAGACCGAACAGCGCTACTCTCAAATCAAAAGGGAGGCCATCGCAATCCACTGGGCCTGCAGGCATTTCCATGTGTACGTCTATGGACATCCCTTCACTGTATCTACCGATCATAAGCCTCTACTCCCCCTATTCCGCGGATCAGTCTCCAAACCTCCCCCCAGAATCGAAAAGTGGATCTTACAACTCCAAGAGTATGACTACAAGCTGGAATTCAAGCCCGGCACAAATAACCCGGCCGACTACCTCTCCCGGCACCCTCGAGCAGCAACCACGGAGGAACAGGAAGATGCGGAAGAGACGGAGGAGTATGTAAGGATCATCCTGGAGCGCTCACGACCCCTACCTATGGGCATCGACCTGATCGTGGAAGCGACCCGCGGTGACGAGGTCCTCCAGCTTGCGATAGATGCATCACGAAACAGCGACTGGAAGTCACTCCAGAATTCCCTGGGTCAGAGGACTCCCGAGGCAAAGAGGGCCCTGGAAGCGATCCTCAGAGTGAAGGATGAGCTGTCGGTGGACACTCAAGGGTGCCTTCTCAGAGGACCCCGAATTGTAATGCCCGCAAGTCTAACCCAACAGGCCGTCAAGCTGGCTCATCGCGGCCACCAGGGGATCGTAAAGACAAAAAGCAGGCTCAGAGCAAAGGTTTGGTTCCCAGAGATGGACGACAAGGTCGAACAGCTGGTCAAAGGATGCCACTGGTGTCAAGCGGCAGGTCCACCCGAGCCTCCGGACCCGGTAATCCCTGAGGATTACCGGGTCCGGAGGCTCGGGGTACCGAGGCCATGGGAACGAGTAAGTGCTGACTTCGGACACCTTCCGGACGGCCGCTACATGCTCGTCGTCATCGACGATTTAACAAGATATCCCGAAGTAGAAATAATAACATCTCTGACCGCCAAGGAAGTGACTGCCAAACTGGAGAAGATACTCGCCACCCATGGCATTTTTGAACAAATAAAGAAGGACAACGGACCACCGTTTCAAAGCCAAGAGTTTGCCGACTACCTCCAGGAATGGGGGATCCAACACAGGAAGATCATCCCCAGATGGCTCCAAGCCAACGGTGAGGTAGAGCGGTTCATGAGGACCCTCAATAAAGTCATCAGGATTGCTCAGGCGGAAGGGACACCAGTGGAGAGGGCCCAGTACACATTCCTGAGGGAATACAGGCTAACGCCCCATCGCACAACTACTGCCGCCCCGGGACCCTCCGCTATGGGCAGGATTGTCCGAGACACCCTTCCTCATCATCGCACCTGGACCCCAAAGGAGGCAGACCCTCAGCAAACCCTGCGCAACTAAAGACGCTCGAACGAGTACGCCAGTTTCAGGTGCCAGAGCAGGAACTCGCCCATAGAGGAAAGGGACTGGGTCTACGTGAGAGACCGTTTCCCCGGGAGCAAGTTCAGGCTCCCGTTTGAGCCCCGTCCGTGGACTGTCACTCGCCGGTCTGGCACGATGGTAACTGCCGAGCGCGACGGCAAGAGCGTCACCCGAAATGTATCCTTCTTCAAGCGAGCATTCACCCAGTCTGGAGATCACCCGGATCAAGACCAGGACAGAGCCATCTCAAGCCCCACGACATCCAGCACCCCTTACACCGCGACAGTGCAAGGTAGCCCCGAGGAAAGTGCGGAGACGAACCTTCCGGATTCCGGGAGGGCAGATGCAGATAGCTTTAAAAACCTCTGGCAACGGGCTGTCGCCTGTCCCAGCCCAACAAGACACTCCTCGGAGAGTCCAAGGGGAAGCGGCAGGCTATGGGTTGAGAAGAAGACCCCGCGCCCTCTTCGCAGCTGGCGGACTTTGCTGTGGGCTGAGACTGTGGTACCTGCTCATCGAACTGGTAACAGGCCTGCCGGCCATTTTGATTTATCACATGCCCCGTTTAACCAAGTGACTTTGAGATAGACTTTTGTTGTTGTTCGTTTTCTCTTTTGATTTAATAAAGGTTGAAAGGAGTGTAATGTTTGGAGACCGCATACGTGCGGTCTAGTTGTCACGCACGTAGCAGTGCGTTAGCGCGACCGTGATACGTCACGGCCGCGCAGGCTATAAATAAAAGAGGGCGTGGTCACGGAACCAGTCCGGACCACGCGGAGAGTAAGAGCGTGTCCTGAGTCATTTATTATGCGCAGCGGCTGGGGCTCTGCGCAGCATGCCTAAGGACTCAACAAGTTCCAACCAGAGTCAGTCCTCTTGGTGCACAGAGGTGTGTGGTTTGCGACTGATGATGGTGGTAGCCTGGGTGGTTTCCCCTCTAGATGCAAATCCAAAAACAGTTTAATTTGTAAAGGATGGTTCCTCTGACTCTGTGTGGTATGGGGTTCCTCCAAGGAAGGATGGTTTGTCCGTCTGAGACAGCAGTGGGGTGACGCAAAAAACTATTACTGTTGCAGCCGCAAAGAGTGTGTCAGAATGCACTAACTTTGAGGAACAGCCTTTACAACACGGTTTGAACCACGCTGCGCCTTTACAGTGCGGTCTGAGCCAGAAAAGCATTTTTACAACGCATTCCTTTACCACAAAAGTCCTTACAACGACTTGCCTTATGGAAAGCGTTGTTGGACTGATGTTGGCTTTTAAGTCCAACACTTTCCCTACTATTGCGCAGACTGGAGTTGCAATTGTAAATTATACAATGTTCAGTGCTTTCCCTAAAGCAAGTTGTTGTAGCGAATTATGTGGTAAAAGAATGCATTATAATGATGCATTCATGGTTCGACTGCATTGTAAAGCCTTGCGGGGCAAATGCTTATGTGGTTCCAACATACAACCCTCACTATGTTGTCCTGATCCAGAGGGAGCTAAGCATGTTTCCCTGTATCCACAGTTAACGAAACAAAGTTTTAATACGTTGCTTAACTTTACACCGAGGAAAAGGTAATGGGAAAAAAGAGAATGCAGAGACACTGGACACCACCACTTCGACTCAGCTGGGCACTGATGTCTATGAAGTGATTATATAAAAAAGACTAGATGGATATCTCTAAATCCATCTATCACTAGCTACGAAATGATGGGCCTTATCTAAAAAATGTTTTGCGGTCTGAAACGTGCTGATTAACAACCAGAGACCTTGCAACCGCGAAATAGGCTTTGGGTATGTACAAAACACAAATTGTGATTCAGTAACACGTTACCAAATCGCAAAATAGGTTTCCGAGTACATACTAAATCACAAATTGAAAGGGGCAGTTTTAGAGAGTTATTGGACCTGGCCCTTTCTACAAGGATATCCTCAAACATTTAGCCTTTCTCGACCTATTTTTCTGACCATTGTTTTGTTGGATTTAGGACTCCAGGCACTTTACCACTGCTAATCAGTGCTAAAGTGCATGTGTTCTCTCCTCTAAATAAGGCATGATTGGTTTACATCTGTCTAGGATATTTGGATATTTGGTTTACTTGTAAGTCCCTTGTAAAGTGGTGTACCTTATAGCCAAGGCTTTGAAATTGAATGCCACTAGAGGGCCTGCAGCACTGATTGTGCCACCCACAGAAGTAGCCTTTCAAACCCAATGCAGGCCTTCCACTGCTTGGCCTGTGTGCACAGTTTACTGCCACTTTGACTTGGCATTTAACTACTACTTAACAAGTCTTAAACCCCCTTTTAATACACACAGGTCATCCCGAAGTGAGGCCCTGGGGTAGCTCTTTGTGCAGGGTGCTGTTTAAGATTAAAGTAAAAGGTAGGACATGTGACTTTATGTGTGGCATGTCCTGGTAGTGACAACCAGCCTATTTCAATTCTCACTGCTGTTAGGCCTACTCTTCTCATAGGCCAGCATTTGGAATGCCCTCATATACTTTTAAGTGATAATTCCTGATCACAAAGGAGTGGCATTGTCATGTTTGGTATGTTTAGAATAGTGGTGATAAAACCTGCTTACTGGTGTAGCTGCTTTTAACATTACTCCTTTAGGAAAGCCACTTTTAGAAAGTGGACATTTCTCTGTGTGAATGACTCTTTGTGCATTGCAGCCTGACTCTAATACATGTCTGAGCTAGGTGACAGCTACACTTGATATATACTTTTCAAACAGCCATAACGCAAGAAGAGCTGGATGTAACTGGGGAAATATCTGCATTCATCTGCATACTGATAATTACTGATAGTCTTTCTGGGCTGGTAGAGGAAGAGGTGGTTCACATTTAACGGATTGGTGTCACTACAACGCATGCTTTTACATCGCATGCCTTTACAATGCGGTTTTTACCACGCAGTCCATTACAACGCATAATGCTTTTAGGCGCTGGATAGTGAATTATTTAATTTACTATTCCAACTCCAGTCCCCGTGGATAGCAGGGAAGGTGTTGGATAGTAAATTAAATATATTCCCTATCCTAGAGCGCCCCCCAGCGCAATGCGTTGTAATGGTATGCGTTGTAATCGTTGCGATGTAATGGTAGTGCGTTGTAAAAAATGCGTTGTAAGTGATGTTCCCCACATTTAACATGTGTATAGGTTGTGTTCTGCCCTCACACAAAGAGCTGATTTATCCCCTACTGATCATCTGGAGCCAGTACTGGGTTGAAAGGGATTATTGCACACTTCTTAGGGTTTCTTTGAAGTCACCCCTTCATCAAAGAAATTTTTGAGTATAAGGACTTTGGATTTGTCACCATGTGTTTAGACTACTTGCTTTGTATACTGGTGTGCTGTCTGCTGGGCTGCTGGAAGGTCTCTCACTTTGCAAAAGTTACTTCATATGCTAGCCTGCCTGCTACTCACTTTGTGCCCCAATGTACTCCACGGGCATGTTGACTTATCCC
The DNA here is from genome assembly GCF_964263255.1 of Lissotriton vulgaris. Classification (NCBI taxonomy): domain Eukaryota; kingdom Metazoa; phylum Chordata; class Amphibia; order Caudata; family Salamandridae; genus Lissotriton; species Lissotriton vulgaris. The sequence goes on from NC_141691.1 coordinate 777,688,412, forward strand.
CTGTTCATCAGAGTCTAAGGATCAGAAAAGACTCTGCCTTATTATCTCATGGCTGTGAGATGCTGAGTCCCGCCATTTCATGTTCCTAACAAGAGCACATGTTGAGCGCTTCACCCTGTGACATGAAGTGTGTGTGGAGCTCTTTATTCCTGAAAATCATACCTTTCTGGGCACACCACAAGTTGACCGATCTTTGGCTCCTAAGATTCCCATGGTCAGAATGTTCGGGGAACCCATATTGGCCTCAATGCATGTTTAGCGCTGTTTGGAGAGCAGCACATGTTGAGCGCATCACTGTTTCCCAACACTGAGTGCCTTATTATCTCATGCTGTGAGATGCTGAGTCCCGCCATTTCATGTTCCTAAAAAGAGCACGTGTTGAGCGCTGCACCCTGTGACATGAAGTGTGTGTGGAGCTCTTTATTACTGAAAATCATACCTTTCTGGGCACACCACAAGTTGACCGATCTTTGGCTCCTAAGATTCCCATGGTCAGAATGTTCGGGGAACCCATATTGGCCCCAATGCATGTTTAGCGCTGTTTGGAGAGCAGCACATGTTGAGCGCATCACTGTTTCCCAACACTGAGTGCCTTATTATCTCATGGCTGTGAGATGCTGAGTCCCGCCATTTCATGTTCCTAAAAAGAGCACGTGTTGAGCGCTTCACCCTGTGACATAAAGTGTGTGTGGAGCTCTTTATTCCTGAAAATCATACCTTTCTGGGCACACCACAAGTTGACCGATCTTTGGCTCCTAAGATTCCCATGGTCAGAATGTTCGGGGAACCCATATTGGCCTCAATGCATGTTTAACGCTGTTTGGAGAGCAGCACATGTTAAGCACATCACTGTTTCCCAACACTGAGTGCCCTGAACTTTGATACCAGCACAGAAGGAGGAAGGGATGCCCTGACATCAAAATGCTCTGTGGACCACTCCCGCCACTCAGGCAGAGCAGGCACAAGGCAACCAGGAAAAGCCTCACTTGACCAGCGCTGTGGGGACCCACAGTCCACCAACGTTCATGGCCTCACACAGAGAAGCAACCCCTTTCCTTGCTGACGCCCATGTCAGAAGCGACCTTGTAGGCATCCGGGATGCAGGAGGCTGCATTGTGTGTTTAGCAGCTGTTAGACCTGTCAGCCTTAGGGTGGTCTTCCTTATTTTTTTCGCTTTTGCCTCATTTTTCTCACCTACTTTCGTTGGCCTTAGGTTTCTGGGCACCTTCCCATTGCTTACCAATGCTAAGGTGCAGGTGCTCTCTTCCCTTAAGATGGCTGCCACTGACCCCTGCTACTGCAGCATGGTCTTTTTAGGTGCACTCTAGTAGCCAGGAGCTGGCTGGAACCCTTAAACAATGTTGCAATGTCAGCCCACCAGCCTGCCCATAGCTAGAATGAGGGAAGCTCCTGGAACCTTCCAGAACAGGGGAGGTGACACCAACTGCCACTGCCAACTGCCAACTGTCGCTATATAAGGAAAGGGAGGGAAACTACAGGACCTGTGACTATACAGCACCCTCCAGTGGGACAGAGTGCGCTGCAATCAGACTAGACACCTATAGTGCATGCAAGCCTACGCAATTGACCCCCACTGTGTAACCTGAGTGTGTAGAGACCTGTTTTACCCAATATTGTTACCTACATCCTAGTATCTTTCCTTTACTGTATCTGGGTCCCCACCTGTCAAAATGGAGTTCCAGCTAGCCGATCTGGAAGAGTACACAGTGGTGCAGCTAAGGGAATTTTTTCAGGGGATGGGGGTGCCAGTTGGGCGGTGAGTCGCAAAGGAGGAACTCCGTACTGCTTTGAGGGCATGGGTAAGGGCCCACCCATAGGGGAGAGGGGGTGGGGGACAGGAGGGGCAGGGCGCACCAGGGGGACGGGTGCTCCAGAAGAGCTAGACCAACTTAATGATGAGGTATATGAAAATGTGTTGCCAGGAAGACGTTCCCGGGCAAGTAGTAGTGGGTCTAGAGGTAGTATGTCGTCGCAGAAGTATGAAGACAGGAGGGAGGAGAGGCAATTGAAATGGGAGCTTGCCAAGTTAGAACACGAGAGGGAGAGACAGAGGGAAGATAAAGAGTTTGCATTGGAGGAAAGAAAGTTGGCGCACAAGCTTCATCTTAAGGAATTGGAGCTGCGAGCCTTACAATTGAGTGCACCAACAAGTTCCAATGGTGGCAGCATACCAGGGGCTCAACAAGAGCCTAGGTTTTGGTTACCCAAGGAGGTGATAGCGAGCTACACTCAGGGGGATGATATCGCCAAGTGGTTGGAGGCATATGAAGTGGCCTTGACAGCCCAGGGGGTGCCAGAGAAACACTGGGGAGGTGGTCTGTATCGTTACATACCTCCCAATGTTAGGGACACCCTTCTGTACCTTGAAAAGGCAGATCAGTTCAGTTATTCCCCCATGAAGGAGGCACTCCTTAAGAAGTTTAGCCTCAACCCCGAAAGGTATCGCCAAAGGTTCTGTGGCAGCCATAAGCTGTCCACACAGAATTGGGTGGATTTCTTTGATTACGCCCGTAAGGCTATGGATGGTTGGGTGCGTGGCAGCAAGGTGCATGATTATGAGGGCCTGTACAATCTATTTTTGAGAGAGCACCTCTTGGATAAATGTTTTCCGGAGCTGTGCCAACATCTGGTGGACCGCAAGCTGACTGATCCCCGTGAGCTTGCGGAGGAGGCAGATACTTGGGTTAGCACCTGGGTGTCACACAAGAGCCCCGGGGGAGATGGCCCGAAAGGCGGACAGGGCGTCCCGATCCAGCGTTCCTAATGAAAAACTGTCTCAAAAACAACTCATCTCCACAATACTCACCATTAATCATGAATCTCTACTAAGGCCCATAAACTAAAGAGACAATTCTTGAGCAACTGAATAATGTGACCTAATTAAAACACTTTATTCATAAACTTATTTACAAAATTATATACAACTGCAAAAACCTTCCAGAACAGGGGAGGTGACACCAACTGCCACTGCCAACTGCCAACTGCCAACTGTCGCTATATAAGGAAAGGGAGGGAAACTTTCCAGAGAGAGTAGTTGGGGCATAACTGACCTGGGGGAACCTACGCAGGAGACTTAGGCGGTAGGGCCTAGTCAGGAACCTATGCCACTAGGGGTGACAGGGTTTATGCGCTGCCCACCAAGCTGTGTGAGGAACACTGAACTAGCCCGCTGAGCTGGCCCAGCAGGAGGGGAACCCAGGGACCACCTGAAGTGATTTACTGAGGAAACTGGACAAGCCTGCAACTCCCCCCCTCTCTTCAAGTAACTTCTATCAAGGACGCAGGATCCAACTAGCGCCAAGAAGACCTTCTTACTGCCCACAGGACTGGTGGACAATCAACCAGGTATTAGTGCTGCATTACCCTTGAGAAGCGCTGTGAACTGCTAACAGCAAGCGCTGTATTCCCCTTGAGAAGCACTGTGAACTGCTGACTGGCAAGCACTTTGCCCCTTTTGAGAAGCGCTACTGCGTGGAGACCCATTGTGGGCCCTGAGAGTGCTGCCTGAGGCGTGATGGTAAAATGCCCAACAGCGCCACAAGGACCGAGCGCTTTGACCACTTAATGCTTCTCAGCTGGGCCTCCCCCCCGGTCACTCTTCTGTCGAGCGCTCTTGCACTTTTGCTTTAGCCTTAGAGCCTTACTGTCATCGTTGTAGCCTTGCGCCTTCTCACCGACGCCAGTGCTACCTTCTGCTCCCCCTTGGCGGCCCCCAGAGCCAAGAGAGGGCCGTCGTGGGGTCTGGTCAGGCCGCTGTGGGCCTTGTTAGGCCTGAAGCCGGGATCTAGCGTCATGTGACAGGGGCGCCGGTGTAATTTCGCCCCCGCCGTGCCCTGATTGGGTCCCTGAAGTTGTGCTCCGCGAGCCGCTCTGCAATTGGCGGTCGCTATGGACCCTGGCCTCCTGTTGGTCCCTGCAGGCTCTGAGGGAGGACCGGGACCGGAGCTGACACCTGCGCGGAGGGCTCGCAGAGACTACCGGAGCCCCTGCGCACCCCTGACTTTACCGGAGGGCTTAAAAGGAGCCCGGGAGCCTACAACACCACGGGAGGGCGCGGTAGGAAGAGCGAGTCTCCGGGAGTCATCTTACCTTGTGCTGACCCTTCACAAGGGCCCAAACAGGGGCCAAAGAAGTGAGGTAAACCCCCGGGAGGCTCCAAGTCCGCCCTCCCCACATGAGACTATAGTTAGGCCCCGTTGGCCCCAAGAGATACTGAGGACTGGGCAGGAGCCCTAAGAAAAGTTAACCCCATAGCAGGGGAAAGGTTGTTCTACTGTGGTGGCCTGATCGTTAAGGGAATTGTCATACATAGCTACTGAGAGTCATGTCCTGCCTATTATGACCAAAAGAAATGCTCATATCTAAGTGTTGAATTGCTTTATTCCAGCCTGATGAAATGCACTGTATTTGCTGATAAATGGCTTATTTTTGCAGCTAGGAACTGTGACTGTTGCTGAGCAATGAGATGTTATTTAACCCCTTCGACGCTGATGACGAGCTGGGCTCGTCATGGCGTAGCCTCCTCGCACGCTGATGACGAGTCCAGTTCGTCACGTAAAGTGCGTTTTTTAAAAACCCAGCGTGCGAGCGGAATTCCGCTAGCGCGCATGCGGTTAAAAGTCTGAGAAGGAAATTCTTTGCAGGTGCTGACTAGGAGTAAGGCTGTGACCGGTCCTACCATTATTTAATATTTCATATTTATTTATTTACATATTTATTGCTGAGAAATGCAAAACCTGTGTTTTAAAGGAACGACAATGAGTTAATACCACTGTGATTTTTGACTGCTCTGATTCTAATTCAAGATAATTCAAGATAAAACGTATTTATTTATTTATTTGAATCAAGCATTCTGGTGTGGACTCAGTCCTTGCGTGCACTTATTGTCTCAGTGAATGAGTGTGTTGTGTAGTCACTTTACACACCTAAGCTTCGTGTCCCTGCCGGCTTGGTCCAGGCTACCCCCGGGGACCCGGCGAACCCAGTTCCTACAGCAGCTATACTGCATGCTTGTGGGCAGCTGCATTCATCTTCCCTGCATGCGGGGGACAAGCAAGGTCTCCCCATGGAATTCAGCAGTGTGTGCCGTCTTTTACCCGATTGGCTTGATTGGGGTATTACAAGGTGAAACCTCAACGTAGGCCCCATGAGCCTGGCGCGGTGTGGTACTGCCACCATGAACTTGCTGCATTTAGGGAAACTTGCCTGGATTACAATATCAGGTTGAGTAGGTGCACAGGTACTCCTGCACCCTACACCTGATTCATAAATACACTTGTTTCAGATAGGCTCACAAATCTAACATTACCCTGCTAGTAGGAGCACAGATGCACTGGGCCTCTATGTCACAGTTTAGGTGTGTTTAGCCTAGAACTCAGTATCCCAGAATGTCTGTGTGAGGGTCTGTTCTTTGTGTTTACTATTCCTTCACCCTTTCCGCTTCCTATATCTGCCTCACTTGGATTGCAATCGGTGCTTGTCACCTGATGTGTTTGCCTTCCGAGACTTTGATATCCTGAAGCCAGAGGATTTCGGTATTATGTGTTTGGGTTCACGGACCTTGGTACTTGGAAGCTGCACTGGGACGCGCTGTGTAGAAACGCGCTGAACACCGAGAGAGCCGCTTTCGGTTGTGCGGTGTCACTGACCTTTGAACTTGGAAGCCGCACTGAGTAGTACCGTGCTGAACTTCGGGAGAGACGCCTGCTGCAGATCTCGGTGTCTGAACATTGAACTTGGGAGAATACTGCGGCAATCTGTACGGAGACTCTGGTCCTGCTACGTGGAGAAACGGTACAGCGGATCTTCAGTTTATTTTTGTTTATCGTTGCTCGGGTCATTTTGCCGGGAACCAAACGCTATTAAGCAGCTTGGATTTTTGTGCTGCAGAGATTCGTCTAGGAGGCAAGATTGATTGTTTTCAAAGATACGCTCTGGAACACGTGGAGGTAGTTATCTTCACAAGAAGAGCCTGAATTGTCTGAGCTAAGTAGCTATCTTCTTTGATGACTGGTATTACAGCTACTAAGACAATTGCTCTTCTATAACTGTGAATCTAAGGTGGCTCTACATTTCTTTTCCTTTTCCTTAAATTTTTCTCTTTTTGGATGCTCTTTTTTGCAAGGCTATTTGAGGCAGCTTCTACCAGTGAGTGATTTCTTTTAGATATTCCTATATGTGTAATATCTGCTGGGACAGGACAGGGAGGGGTGTATTCATAGTGTTCCTTATATCTTTCTGCAGGCTAACAGAATACAGACCTAATGTGAGGTCTTCACCTGTCCTCCAGTGCTGTAGATGATTTCTGGCTGCCTCATCTTTATATTTTGTTTCTCAATGTTTCCCCTTCCCTGGGTGGGGTTCTCTCAGGGGAGTGTTATTTATATTGCTCGCTTAGGGCACCGCTCCTAGGGGAGAGTGAAATTAGCACTTGCATCACTCCCGCTGTGTCTGGATCTAGAGGTGGGTCAATCTGTTTTGAATCGTGACACTCTATTTTTATGGTTATATGTGGATTTCATGTGCTGGTCTCTAAACAAGTCTGTGTTATCTACAAAGTGTTTATGTTTGTGATAATATATTCATGCCCATTTCCATAACCTGACTGGCATTTAATGCACTAATTTTATGATGTATGTCGTTTTGAGATTTACCTTGTTCAGATTAACTGCATAGTGTGCATAGTATTTATGAGTCATGTTGTTTTGGTCTTGTCTTATATATAATATAGAAAGCATATTTTTATATACCCCAATGTGGAGTCTCTTTTTGTGGTGATACAATATACAATATACTCACTTCCCTAACACCTGTCATTCCCTTACCTATAATATGTGCATAGTGACTATCTCAACAGTCTTTAAAGATGAAGGAATCCTTTACATTTTCCTATGTAGGCAGGATCCAAAGATGTGCAATAAACAATGTAGTTCTTTTCCACAGTATCTCAGAATAAATAAATACTTCTAACAACTAAGTTCACATCAGAACATTACTTAGGACCCAATTCACAAAGGTAAACTTAGACTTAAGTTTAAGTTTACAACTTTTCAGTATTCACAAAGTGACTTATGAGAGGTATCTTTCCGTCTGTGGAGGTACCACACTCAGTGCGGAATCTCCCCACTCAAGGTGGAGCACACCACAATAAAATACTAGGACAGAGCATGCCTCTGCACAAAATCATACACCACATTATGTACTAAATGTAGTAGTAGTACAAACAGTAGTACAAAATGCCACACAAAAAATCAATTGCACTATCAAAACTCCGTCTGTTCCATATTTATGAGTGCAGTTTAGTACAGCAGAGTGAGGTAACATTTAACTAAACATTGGAGTACACAATAAGTGATCGACACAAATAATTCGGATGACAAAACCCAACTGTGGATCAAATGTGAGGGGTCTAGGGTTGAGCTGATAGCTATATTGGGAGTGTCTTGAACGGGTTAGTGAGAAGGGCAACACCCACCCCTAAAACAGTGTAATATGAATAACTGAAAAACATAACTAGAAACATAATCATACTTTCCTGCAAATTGCAAGCACAAAATGAAAAATGAAATTGTAACATTTCATCTTTCGTTGAAAAAAGAATGACTCATCTGTCCTGAATTGTTCTCTACAACCTGTTCAAATGTGAATGTTAATCACTAGTCAAGCCTTAGTACAAACCTCCCATTTCAAACAGTGTTTCAAACACTACTCATACACCTGTTAATGAGCTTATCACCCCCCACCCAACTGCACCAAAATCAAAGCCGGGACGAATACATAAAAAATGAGCTGACAGAAACAGACTCTGTTAGACCTTTCAACATGCCACTCAATATGTTAGTGGGTTTGCCTTTTATTATGAGAATGAACGATCTGACAAGGAGAAGAAGAAATGAGAGGATTTTCAGGCAAAAGATCAACATGTTTGGGATGTCCAGCCAAGATGTGTTCTCCAGATTCTGTTTACGACCTGATGTTATCCTGTACATTGTTTCTGAGTGGGAGCAGATTCTTGATTCTGAGACATGCCGCCCCCATGCAATTCCAGCTTATTTGAAATCTTAGCAGCTCTAATTTTTTTTGCTACTGGATCCTTTCAGAGGGTGTCCAGTGACATTGTCGGCATTTCTCATGAAAGCCAATCCTGATGCATCTCTACAAAACCATGACACATGCACTGGCAGGAAGGCAAAGAGTTGCCTGGATGTTTTACCTCATTTCCTACTTCCCACCTAAAGTAAGTGCAATTGATTGCACTCATGTGGCCCTACAGCCACTTCATTACACTGCACACATATTCTGCAACAGACATCGCTGGCACTCCACCAATATGCACGGTGTGTGATGCCAGTGGCTGCTTACCAATGTTCGCTGTGTTCCTGCGCTGTGCACACAACAGCTTCATATTCAGCAGGTTACTTTTTACAATTTCAAAAGCTTTATTCGACAGCATTGTCATAAAAGCATTGACACCCTAACCTATACATCAGTAAATACTATTCTAAAATACAATCACATTTTAAAACACACATTAAATTCAAAACGCTGACGAATCATGACTGAAAGGAATGCATAAAGTGCTAAAAACTCCAATTCACTAAACATGATTAATTAAATAGTTGATCTACATAAAATCACGATACATTTCTTCTTACTCCACTGGCTAAAGTGTGAGTGCGAATGATCCATGCCCATCCCAGATATTTTGCTACTGCAATTGCTAGAGGAGGGGAGCTATTTAAACCCAAAATTCTAAGGGGCATATTATCAAGGGGGTTTATCTCCGCTTTTTTGGCTTTAAAAGCCAAGAAAGCGGAGATAAAATTATCTCCCTATTACCAAGCTGTCGCTAACACCAGTTAGCGACAGCTAGTAGGAGATAGCGACCATCTTGGGCCCCACTTTGCATGTCAGTGATATTTATCACTAATGAGATGCAAAGTGGGCGTGCCAAGATGTTAGAGACTGAAAACAGTCGCTAACATCGCTATCTCCTATTACCAACTTTTGGAGATATTCGCGCTAAGCGGGAATATCTCCAAAAGCTAACACCTGCCCTGAGCAGTTCTTAGCCATGTTATCCAATGGGAGGTGGATAACATGGCTAAGAGCATTTGCTCGATAATGCATGAATATCGCTGACTTTTTAGCGATATTCATGCATTTCGGCCGTTTTTTCTCGCATTTGCGATAAACCTTGTTAATAGCAAGGTTTATCTGCGATAAAAATCGCCGATGTGCGGCGATAATTTTTGTCTCTAAACAAGTTAGAGACAAAAATTATCGCTAGTTGTTGGTAATATGCCCCTAAGTGCTTCCGGGCACCTACGTGTCCCTAAGTTCTAACACGCTGGTTTTAACCACCTCCTTCTTGGAGAAGCATAAAGAGGGCAGGCAAACAGAAAATGCGAGATGTCCTCAACCAAGTCTTTACAACGGTTGCATACATTAACATTACTAGGCGACCACTTTTGTGTGAAAGCGTTAAGGGGCAAACTACCAGCTCAAATTTGGAAGTACAATTTCCTATCCATAGGTTTTGTAATAAAATCCCAGTATTGTTCACAAAATGGAGCAAATTTGATTTCCAAATACCGGGATGTTAACATGGAATGTGGATTAGAGGTCAACACAGATTGCAAAGTCATATCCCAGTAAATTTTTTTCACAATCTCCTTTGATGGGAAGGCAGTTGGGTCAGTGTTGGTCCACAGATGGTCTAGGTTGAGTTTTGTTAATAGGTTCCGGATCTCATTGAGCCATGTTATTGTATGGAATCGGTCCTTCTTGATAATGTCCATGAGGGCGGAGGCATAATGACCTAGCTCCGGCGTTGACATTATTCACCTCCAGAATAGTAATGGGCGCAGTCGAGCCAGGTCCTCAATCTTTTTCCTCCCCAAGTCATACAACAGGGGGATTGTTGGTGTGCTCTGTGGAACGCCGACCAGACGTCTCAAAAACTTGTTCTCTGCAGTGGACAAAATGCTCAAGTTAACAAAACCCCACAACTCTGAACCATACAGACAGGCATTTAGCACCTTCATACTATAAATCTCTAACACAGGATGGATAGGTTTGGTTAGTGAAGATTTATGTTTAAGTGCTAGGGCCCCTGCTAGTTGATGTAACTTTAAAACTGCTGAGTCAATATGGGACTTCCATTTCATATTGCCCTGTAAGGAGATACCAAGATATGTAAAAGCATCCACCTGTTCTAAGGCGGCCCCATTGAAAGTTATTGTGCCCCTATATGGCTTGGCTGGATTCATGCACATAAACATAGTCTTTGAAGTGTTTAATTCAAAGCCCCGGATCTGGCAGAAATCCCCGAAAGCATTAATTGCCTTCTGAAGGCCACTAGGAGTTTGTGATACCAGCAACGTGTCATCAGCAAACATTAATACTGGCACACGAACCCCGTCAAGTATTGGGGCATCCGTAGGGGATTTCTTCAGTTAGTCCACTATGCCATTGATATATAATGAGAATAAGGTGGGTGCCAGGACGCATCCCTGTCTAACCCCACGCTCTACAGGGAAAGAATCAGTTACCTCACCCTGGGCCCCCCACCTGATCCTAGCATAATTATTTTCATGCATGCGGACTAACAATGTCAATAATTTGGGGCTGATACCCATTTCCGCGAGGACGCTCCACAATTTTTGTTGCGGGACTAAGTCAAATGCTGACTTCAAGTCAACAAATACGGCATACAATGGACCTTTGATCAAGGTCACATTTCTCCAGTACAAAGTTAGAAAGTAAAAGACCTGGTCAATAGAACTTGTTAGGGAGCGAAAGCCGGCTTGGTAGGGGGAGAGAACATCCTTCTCATCTATCCATGCTTGTAGTTTGTTTAGTATCAATCGACCCATCAGTTTTTGTGCAGAATCAATTAGACTGATGGGTCTGTAATTGCTTGGGAGTCTCTTATCACCTTTTTGAAGACTGGGATGATCTCCGCACCCTTCCATGAATTGGGAATGGAAGCTCCATGGGCGATGGAATTTGCTAACCAGACAAAGTATTGGCACCATGAAGCCCGGTCGCTTAAAAATACGTATACCGTCCATTCCTGGCGCTCTCCCTCCAGTCACCCCATCCAACGCTATGTTTACACCACCCAGGCTGAACACTTCGCCTTTGAAGAAGACCATTGGGGGAGGTAGATATTGGCCTGTGTCCAGATTACATGCATATTGTGGCTTAAAGAAGTCAATCCATAGGCTCTTTGCAACGTTGTTTTGTGGACGCTCTGCTACCCCCCCCCCCCCGTCCCATTTTACAATTGCCCAGAACTCTTTTTGCTTCTTAGCTGCACATGCTGATTTGAGGTCAAGCCAATGATTTTCGTCCCAGAGCTCTTTCGCTTTGGTTTGTACTTTTCTGTAGACATCCCTAGCCTTCCTCACTCCTTCTCTGTTTTGACTCCTTAGCTCAAGACTAAGTTTCTGACGTGCTCTTCTGCATGTTTGATCATACCACCCCTGTTTTGTGGGTGATTTTACCACCTTTTTTTGGCCTACTGGTTTTAGAAAAAAGCCCCGAATTTTGGAAAAAAACTCAGAGTGTGCCTCCTCCATAAATCTGGAGAAGTTGGGTTCGGTACAATGTTCTTTCATAATGTTAATCTCAGAGACAACTAACTTCCTTAGGTCTTCTATTATTATTATTATTATTATATTTGAGTTTGTAGAGCGCACAGATACCCTAGGGTTTCCCGGCGCTAACAGAGGAAAAGAAGCAGGAAGACAAAGGTGATGGACAATTAGGCAGAGAAAAGCCAGGTTTTCAGGCCTTTCCTGATTTTTAGGTAACAAGTTTCAAAGCGCAAAGAGATGGGGAGTGTATTCCATAGTGATGGCGCCAGATAAGAAAAGGAGCGACCACCAACTCTGGTGCGTTTGAAACGGGGCACGGAGAAGGTGCCAAGAGAGGATGATCTAAGGGTGCGCACTGGACAGTACGGGTGAACTAAATTGGAAAGATAGGGGGGGAATTGCCTGTTTTAATCCGGTGCATATAGCAGAGGGCTTTGAATTTTGCTCTTGATTCAATGCGCAGCCAATGAAGGCTGCGCAGGGAAACCGTGGCAGAGGCAGTTCTGGGCAGGTTGCAGAGCAGGCGAGCTGCCATGTTTTGCACCACCTGCAGTTTTCGTATTACCTCCTTGCTAGCCCCAAGGAGGAGTACGTTGCCGTAATCTAACCTGGAGGTTACTAAAGCCTGGACCACAGTTCTTTGTGTGTCTGGCGGAAGCATCCATGCTATTTTTCTCAGCCACCGCATGATATTAGTACAGGTGGCTGAGACTTTCACAACATGCTGCTTCATGGACAGTTGGTTGTCAAATGTAACTCCCAGGTTACGAGCTTTGGTGGCTGGAATCGGCAGGGGACCCATTTGCTGAGGCCAGTGTTTAGGGCCCCACAGAGAGCTGTCAGGACCGAATAAAAGGAGTTCGGTTTTGTCGCCGTTTAATTTTAGTTTATTGGTCTGCATCCAATTGGCAATATTAGTGAGCCCAGATCGGAGAGATGAAATGGGGGCGTGTTTATTAGAGGAGAGAGAGAAAATGATTTGGGTGTCGTCCGCGTATGAAAATATAGAGAGACCAGATTGTTCTGCCAAAGAGGCGAGAGGACTGACATAAATATTGAAGAAAAGGGGGCTTAAGATAGAGCCCTGGGGTACACCGTGTGGGGACGGGAGGGCAGTGGAGGCAGAAGTGGAGGAAAAGACCTGAAAAGTGCATGCAGACAGAAAACTAGCAATCCAGGCAAGAGCTGTGCCATGGATACCGGCAGCCTTTAGGGTGGAGAGGAGGATGTCATGGGAGACGGTGTCGAACGCAGCGCTTAAGTCCAACAGGATAAGCGCCACCGTCTCCCCTCTGTCCACCTGCTGTCTGATGGCCTCTGTGACACCTAAAAGGGTGGATTCAGTGGAGAATCCAGCCCTGAAGCCAGACTGGGACGGGTGTAGGAATTTTGTATCCTCAATGTAAGAGGAAAGGCAAAGGTTAATGTGTTTTTCTAATACCTTGGACAGGCAAGGAAGTAGGGATATAGGTCGAAAATTAGAAGGGTTATTGGGATCAGCGTTAGTTTTTTTGAGAAGGGGAACCACCATGGCGTGTTTCCAAACTGCAGGAACAGTGGCTTCAGACAGAGATGCGTTCAAGAGGGCTAGGATAGGTGAAAGGACGGGAGTGTCAAGGGTGCTTAGAATTTGAGGGGGCATGGCATCCAATGGGGAGCCAGATTTGATTTTTGCCATGGGTTCAAAAAAGAGTTCTAACGAGATCGGGTCCCATTTGTCAATGGGAGAGCGATGAGCAAAGGTAGTAGTATCCTGGAGGAAGGTGGTGTCAGGGTCTATACTGGGGGAATTGTCCAATGCTCGTGGAGGGGCATCGAAACCAGCATAGATACGATCTATTTTCTCCCTGAAAAATTCAGCAAGTGTGTTGCATTGATCAGAGTCCAAACAGGGGGCTTTTGGCAAGTTAGATTGTCCAGAAAGTTCTTGGACTGCTCTAAAAAGAGCTTTAGGGCGGTGTTGGGCTGATAGAATAGAGGTGTTAACATAGTTTGCTCTGGCATTTTTGCACAGGGAGTGGTAATGTCGAAGTTCCGTTTTATAAATTTCTTTAACATTAGGGGAATACTCAGATCTCCATCTGCGTTCAAGTTTCTTGCACTTGGATTTAGCGCATTTAAGTTGATCATTAAACCAGGGGGCAGGGGGGTGGGTGAAGTTTTGTTTTCCATTTCGGGCCGGAAGACAGATGTCAATGGCTGAAGAAAGCCATGTGTTAATTAAACTTTCATCTTTGGTAGTGATGTTGTTGGGTAGGGAGGGAAGGGTTGTGGCAAGCTGGCGATTAAGTTGTAGCAGATTGAGTTTTTTCCAGTTTCTATTCGGTCTGAGGGTCTGAATGTGAACTGGTGGACCGACAGTAACACTAGTCAAGATGTTAAATTCTACAATGTAGTGGTCGGACCAGGTAATGGGTTTGGAAGGGAGGCAGGAAAGGACATCAAGGTTCGAAAAGATGGGGTCAAGAAGGTTACCTGCTTTATGTGTGGGGCCAGTATTGTGAAGATGTAAGTTAAGAGCGGCCAAATCTTGAAGAAGGTGTGTACAGATAGGACAGAGTGTATTGTTAAAATGGATATTAAGATCGCCAAGGAGAAGAAAATTCGAAGTTTGCATCAATAGAGGAGCTAACATCTCTGGCTTCTCTATCAGTCTGCCCCACCTTACATGGCGTTAGTTGTTTGTAGAGATAATATCCAAAGTGACTGCGCCCCTTTCCGGGCTTGGAGCTGGCACCCCCTGGTTAAATTGTATGATCAAGCATAGTGGATTATGGTCACTCTCTAATCTAGATGTGATGCTCATATCTACCAGCCTGTGCCAATCCCTCACATCTACTAGGATATAATCTATTTGACTTTTTGCCCTTCCATTATCAAATGTGTGAACACCCCGTCGGTCAGACGGGGTGCGCCCATTAGCTGCTCTTAGGCCCCTTGCTAAGCACAAGCTCTTGATTTGAATTGCTACCTCAGACCATCTCTTGACCAATGGTATGTCCAACTGGGGGATTCCCCATTTATTATCCTCTTCTAAGGACATTTCACTGTCCTCCGAGCCCAAAGGTTCGAAGGTCGTATTCATGTCTCCACCCACCAAGATAGGAAGATGAGATGGAAGGAGCTCAAGATCATTATCAAGTGCTGTTATTACCTCTGAGGTTTTTCCCCCTGCAACTCCCCTAGCGTATATGTTATAAATGGCCATCTCTTGGCCATTGGCCCAGGTAATCTTAATTGATAGTATGTCACTATTATTGAGGGATATTTCCTGGATATTACAATGCAAAGATTGGCGCACCCAGATGATCAACCCCCCTGATGGCCGCCCTTTGGGGTTCTTTTTTGCTGGGACATAAAAATTTAGGAAGCCATGCCGATGGACCGGGTTCACTGCTCAGGTTTCCTGAAACATGATTATGTCATGGTGCTCTATGAACTTGCACCATTCTGGGGAGATCATTTTGTTAGATATTCCAGCAAGGTTCCATGATAGGAGGTTTAGACTTCTGTTATCTAGTATAGCTATATCCTGGCACGACACTACATTTTGCCTACTGGGTGCTAGCCCAAAATTAGATAATAAACTGCGTGTCCTGTTGCTACTGGGATTATTAGAAGTAGGTTCGGGGATGCCCTTGGCACGACATGACTTGGTGTTTGTGAGGCTGGGTGAATTGTAATCAACAACAGCTTCTGTCGCATGAAGTCAATCGCACGCATTGAGATCTGATAGTGCTGAGTATCTATTTTCAAGGGACACACCCCAACTGTTTTTTGGACCAATCGTATTTCCCTTTTTTGCCACAGTGTTCCATTTGGTTCTTAAGATGGTAGGATTCAAGATGTCTGGCATAGAAGAAATCTAATGTTCAAGGGATGATCTCAGCGGTTCGGCGTTGGGGAGGATATATATTCGACAGAATGTTTGGCAGAACTTCCGGATCTGTAAAGTGCAGCACCACGCAGTCCCCCTGAATTTTTTATGGCCACCCCCAATCCATTTCACTCTCCTTGCCTTCACTATCTCTTCTGCCAACTGATGCATACCCCCGGGTGAGAATGCTATGTTATGAGATAACCAGTGCAGGGCCTTGCTTATTAGGGAGGGTGTATTTTCTATTTGCCCAGGTTTCAAATGGGGGACATTGGCCAAAACCAGCATTAAGGGGGAGGCCTCCACAATTAGCTCTACTGGGCCCTTCTCTGCCCTGGGATCTCCAATCTTTTCCCTTGGGCCTAATCCTGAGGGTACCCCATTGTCTAGATCCTGACCTCCTCCCCCCGAATGACTAGTCATAGTTGGGAGGGAAGTTACATTCTCAGTTGGCCCCGGGCAGGGAACTGTTGGAGTCTTTTTGGTCCCTACTCTAGATACTACTTGATTAGGGATATTTACCACCTCTTCTAATGTCTTCTGTAAGAGACCCCCTAATCTATGCACCTCCTCTGTAAGATGGTCAATTTTTTCCAGGAGAGGTTTTGTAATGGTCTTAATCTTAGTATCTAGGATATTTACTAATTTCTTGAGCTGGTCTTCATCCAGGAGTATTTTTCTCTCCCTTTCTACATCCCTTTTGGGGGGTGGGATATCGAGTCTTTTTTATTACTTGAGCGTAACCCACCACGCTTGGGTTGGCACTTGTCCCCCCCTCTAGTGCCTCTAGGTGCTGGGACCGGCACCGGTGGCTCATCCTCTAATAACACTAGCTCTTCTTCATGTGTACTCCTTGTGTCCGACTCTGCTAAGGCCTCTATTAACTGTGTTAATGGATTATTATTGTGCTGATCCTGCAAGAAAACCTCATTATCTGGCCCGGGTTCAGGCATGTTTTCTACCATAGACAATGAAGGGGATAGGCTCAAGCCCAATGAAGATCTTCTATCATTGTTAATTTTGGCAACCACCTGAACTAGATAGTTGTCGAGGGTGTTTACTGCTAGGGGGTTTTTTGACTTCGACATGCTACGCAAACGCAGTAGGTAACCTTTTCCCCAAGAGACACACTAGATAATGAACAAAAGAGAAAGTAGAACAATGTGTCGCGCTAGTGTTAGATAGCAATACTCAAAGGGTTCCACAATAATAACTAATCAAAGGCGTTCTTGGCCCAGTCCAGTCTCTACCAGTCTCGGACTGTCACAGACTGTCCCGCCCTTGTCCCGGGCTTCTCCCGGGCTACTCCAGCGCGCTCCCGCGTTGCGGGGTACAGCAGTTCCTAATAACGGAAGGAGGTGGTCGGGGGGCGGGGCAAACAGGGAGAGCGTCCAGGTGTAGGTATGATCACACAGGGACTCCTGAGAAATGGAGTCCCTGTCCTGGCGCTCGCAGCCCTGCTGCTCTACTCCGTGATGATTGCCCCAGCAAGATGAGCGATGCGGGACCCGCGCAGCGGGTACCGCGAGGTTCAGAGGTTCTGAGGAAACAGGAAGGCAGCAGCCAAATGAGACTCTCCACAGCGTCCTTCTGCTCGAAAGGTAGGGCTTCTCACAACAATGCAGGAGCAGGCAAGCACTTTTCACTCGGCTGTCGGGGGGCGGGGCAAACAGGGAGAGCGTCCAGGTGCAGGTAATGATCACACAGGGACTCCTGGGAAATGGAGTCCCTGTCCTGGCGCTCGCAGCCCTGCTGCTCTACTCCGTGATGATTGCCCCAGCAAGATGAGCGATGCGGGACCCGCACAGCGGGTACCGCGAGGTTCAGAGGTTCTGAGGAAACAGGAAGGCAGCAGCCAAATGAGACTCTCCACAGCGTCCTTCTGCTCGAAAGGTAGGGCTTCTCACTTTTTACACAATGCTTGGCAACTGGAAAATCTGGGAATTTGTGGCTTTCTTGGTAAGTACTCATGCACCATACAGCTATAATATGTATAAATGTTGTTACAAATCCACAACCATACAAAATGACTCATACTCATACCACATTTGTGAGTCTAACAGACACTATATATTGTTTTACATACAAAAGAGAGAGGTCCATTTACAATGTTTAATTATTTTCCAAGTAGGTTGATGCAGTATATGCACTCTCTCCTCACACCATACAGATGTGCGACCACTAGGTACAATACGGCACACATTCATAGATGAGCCATCAGAGAGCACACTTTTGGTCTCCAACAGTCACAATTCAGATGTCTTGATGGTACGGGGTGCTGCTGTATTTCCATACCATTGTGTGTTAATATTAACCTGATGTATCTTACACAACATAGCAATACTTCAAGGCGTATACATACCTCTGAACTTTCACCAATGTCAACATCCAGAGAACTGGGGTGTTGTCTCAAATAGAAGCAGGGTATGCAGGTATTTGATCAGCTGGTTGACACTTTTTTCCTTTTGATCCACCAGTCGTGTAAAAGCATGTATGTTTTTTCATGGTCTGTTGTCGATGATTGGTTGACATTTATCTCACTGTCCAAAAATTCCATGCCCCTGGACATCATGAACATTGTCTGCAACAGCTGTCATGATGTGTCCCTCCTCCACTCTCACTCCCCCACTAGAGCTCTCCGTTCATCTAATAAAAATATCCTCCTGGTTCCCAGATTCACAAAAGCAACATGGGGAGGTAGAGCCTTTTCTGTCTTAGCTCCCAGACTTACACAACATTGCAATACTTCAAGGTGTATACATACCTCTGTACTTTCACCAATGTCAACATCCAAAGAACTGGGGTGTTGTCCCAAATAGAAGCAGGGTATGCAGGTATTTGATCAGCTGGTTGACACTTTTTCCTTTTGATCCGCCAGTTGTGTAAAAGCATTAATGTATTTTCATGGTCTGTTGTCGATGATTGGTTGACATTTAACTCACTGTCCAAAAATTCCATGCCAGTAGACATCATGAACATTGTCTGCAACAGCTGTCATGATGTGTCCCTCATCCACTCTTACTCCCCCACTAGAGCTCTCCGTTCATCTAATAAAAATATCCTCCTGGTTCCCAAATTCACAAAAGCAACATGGGGAGGTAGAGCCTTTTCTGTCTTAGTTCCCAGACTATGGAACTCGCTTCCTCCTGATCTTGTAGGGCAACCCTCACTTGTGCTTTTCCGAAAGGCTTTGAAGACCTGGTTTTTTAGTTAGGCATACCTGTAATAGTGCACTGTGGAATTACTATCTTTATGACCTGTTTGGCGGGATATATGTTGTTAGCACGCATACTTTTACCACGCATACCATTAGCACGCAATTTTTACAACGCAGGATCCCTTACAACGCATACCTTTACAACGCATGACATTACATCGCAGATACTATTACAACGCATACCATTACAACGTAAGTATAGGTAAGTATATAATTTTTTTAAATAATGTAATTCATAATTTTATAAATAATTTAATTATTTAAATTAAATTTTATTAAATAATTTGTTAATATATATGTAAAAAATACCCCTGTACCCCAAAACCCAAACCCAGCCCTGTACCCTAAAAATACCCCTATACCCCAAAACCCAAACCCAGCCCTGAACCCTAAAAATACCCCTGTACCCCAAAACCCAAACCCAGCCCTGAACCCTAAAAATACCCCTGTACCCCAAAACCCAAACCCAGCCCTGAACCCTAAAAATACCCCTGTACCCCATAACGCAAACCCAGCCCTAAACCCTAAAAATACCCCTGCACCCCATAACCCAAACCCAGCCCTGAACCCTAAAATACCCCTGTACCCCATAACCCAAACCTAGCCCTGAACCCTAAAATACCCCTGTACCCCATAACCTAAACCTAGCCCTGAACCCTAAAATACCCCTGTACCCCATAACCCAAACCTAGCCCTGAACCCTAAAATACCCCTGTACCCCATAACCCAAACCTAGCCCTGAACCCTGAAATACCCCTGTACCCCATAACCCAAACCTAGCCCTGAACCCTAAAATACCCCTGTACCCCATAACCCAAACCTAGCCCTGAACCCTAAAATACCCCTGTACCCCATAACCCAAACCGAGCCCTGAACCCTAAAATACCCCTGTACCCCATAACCCAAACCTAGCCCTGAACCCTAAAATACCCCTGTACCCCATAACCCAATACCCCTAATAAATGTTTTAAAAAAAAGATAAACTTACCTATATTTACGTTGTAATAGTATGCGTTGTAATAGTATCTGCGTTGTAGTGAAATGCGTTGTAAATACATGCGTTGTAAATACCCTTGCGTTAGTTTCGTTGTAACAGTACTTTGTGGTAAAAGATGCGTGGTAACGGTTGTATACCGTTTGGCGCCTTGATGCCCTTGGGCTGAGTAGCGCGGTATAAGTCTCCTTTCATTCATTCATTCAATGCATTTATTGAGTGAGGGATGGCATTGTGAACAAGATGGTTACAGACAGGTCTTTTTAGAAACATTATTTTCCCTATACATCTAACATGTGATCTTTGATTTATTGAGATACACAAACAATAATCAGACTATCACCATAGGTAGCAGGTGTCATGCTGTGTGTTTTATTTCTGCCTGCCCTTTAGAAACAGTCGCAACATGGGGGTGACAGACAGTAATGACTGCACATTGCTCCACTCAATCTACATTGTAAGATCCACAAATGACAAAAAGTCAGAGGCCGTACTGGTGTAATCAATTAGAGTTTTATGTCAGCAGTGGAGATGAAGTAGTCCCTCGCTGTGACCTAGGGAATGGTTGAATAAACCTGGGTCATGAGTCACTATTCTGTGGGAAGTGTAATAGGATGGGTAGTATGTGTCAATTGTTACAAACTACCTTCTCTGTCAAACACTATATGGCACATATAATATATCCTGAGAGGACTAAATGTAGTAAGGTCACCTATTCGGAGTTGCATGAAAGGGTTAGAACCAAATTTAAAACATTTGTACAGGATTAGAAACATATGTGCTATCTTCGTGTGCTACTACTTTTATGGCAGTGTAGCTACAATGATTGGACACGAATCTTGAATAAAGAAGTTATACTACGACCTTTTTCTGTTTCTGAAAATGTGTTTCTTTACAATTATATAGACTACTGAGTGGAGTGCCGGATCATTGTTTGCTAAGTTATAGCTACAATGATTGGACACTTACATGATGGAGCAAGTGTTCCAGTGTCATGTACAGGATTGCGTCTGGTCAGGAATGAACTCCTCAGACTATTCCTTTGCAGCTCCTAAGACCCTGTGAGATCTGTGTGCAGGCGGTGTATGGCAATTTGTTGCATTAAGGTCAGTCCACTGGATGACAACCAACTCTCTCCAAATCAACCCTGATAAAACCGAGGTACTGGCCATTACCATGGATATCAACCCTTGGAGTGACCTCTTCTGGCCACAAGAGCTTGGCACTACTCCTAAGCCAGAACAAGTTGTAAAAAGCCTAGACATAAAAATCGATGCCAAGCTCTCCTCGTCTCACCAGAAATCTTCCGTGGTGGGAACATGCGTGGGCCTGCTAAGACAGTTACGGATATTCCCCCCCCCCCCCTTCTCTCATTCATGGTACTCCGAATGGCAGTATCTCCAATGATCATGTCATTATTAGACTATGGAAATTCCCTGTATATTGGCCTCCCGGAGAAGCTGCTAATGAAACTCCAGGTAATCATGAATGATGCTGCTAGTCTGATTTTCAGACTCCCAAGGCAAGCTCACGTCACCCCCCTACTGCAGCAGCTGCACTGGCTTCCGGTCAAGCAGAGAACCAGGTTCAAGGGTCTATGCTTAGCCCACAAAGCCATCCACGGTCAGGCCCCAGCATGCATTAGGTACTGGATGGTAAACTCTGTGCAAGGGCGGTCCCTCCGTTCTGCGGATCCCGGCCTGCTGGCTTGCCCCCGTTGTAATACTTCCTCTAAAGGGGGCAGAGCCTGTTCCACAATGATTCCTCAACTCTGGAACAAGCTACCTGCAAGTCTTTGCAAGGAACCTGTCCTCCCTCCATTCAGGAAGAAACTAAAAACACTCCTTTTTATTGAAGCCTGGGGCACAACCTAAGCCATGTTTTTGATGTACACTCCTGCAGATGTGCCGAGGTTAGGATCTCTCTAATAGTGCTTAGAGACCTGTTGGTGATTTAGAAATCCCAATTAACAATAAAAATCCCAATGAGGCAACTTGGTGAAGCTGTCGTAACGATTATTCACGAGTCCTTCAATACATACTGCTAACCAATAAAGATGGTCTGAAACTGCTATTTCAGCTTGTGTGATTTAGCACTTGGATAGACTCGGGTGAGCTACACCATTAGTGGGAGCAAGTGTAAGGAGCTTCTAGCCTGGGATGAGCCAAACATTTATCATGGTTTTCTGTCAAGGAATTTCACACCACCATGCTTTAATTCTACTTTAGAGGGCTGTAAGACAGAATATACATATTATTTTTAAAAATGGGAATTATCAGGACTTATGGTTGTTTAACCCTCCTATTTGATAGAACATGGAAAGTGCCCATACTGCTGGCCTGGACTCCCCTGGCTAAGTCATGGTGGACGATCTTCATCCCATTTCGGGGGAACTGGTACACTAGTATATTTTTCAGAGAAAGTGGATGAAATATGTACAAATAAATGTGGAGGACTTTCAGAAAAAAGGTGAGAACAGTGCCCCTAACATGCTGGCACACAATTCAGAGGATGCTAGAGAAATTACTATATGGACATTTACAGTAAATCTCTACTTGCTACGACACGTCTACTGCCAAGAGTTGCTGGCATAAATTCCACTAGCACTGACAAAAATGATAATGTTTTTCTACCAGGTTGCCTCCTCAGGTGGAGGATACAGCCACTTCAGAGGAGAAAACTGTGCCATTCTGAGGGAGAATCACAAATATTGCACATTTTCAGAAAACACTTATAGGCAGGTGTTCCAACAGTTCTGTTCTGCTAGTATTGTGAGGCGCGACTACAGCTACCATCACTCTCTGAATTGCCTGCAAGTTCTACTATGTCTGCTACTTGTGATGCTGTGTTGGATCCTTGGTTTCCAAATGGTGCAATGCAATTGTGGTGGGTTGTTGTCTCATGCATATTATATGCTGTGTTGTTGGTTGTAAATGATGACTTTAAGCGTTCAGCTTTTCTAACTATTGCTTTCGTTCAGCCAGTTTCCCGCTGTGCGCTGGAAATTGGAATACTCCATTGTTCATGACAAGGTCAACTCGTCATAAGCACAGCGCAGGTAAAACCCATGACGAGTTGGCCTTGTCATGAGCATGGAAAAGGTTAAATTCATCTATATGATGTGTGTTAAGGTATCTCACGATTAAGTTCCATCGCACATTTGGTTCACATCCAAGTGTAGCTGCATCTTAAACTCTTCGTTTAGTTGTATCATTGCCTTGTGCAGAGACCAAGCACCCGGTAACCCTAGCTCTGTGTCCTTAATCCAGGCCCTAGAGATATGATTAAGCCTTTTTACCTAGTCCACAGACTCAGTATTACAGCCCATACATTCCCGGTATTATAGATACAATAAAAGCACAACCAAGTGACACCACAGACATGAAGGGTACAATGAGCCATCATAAGCCATCATTTTAAAAAAAAACTTTATTCGGTCATAAATAGGATTATAAGAGCACAGCAGTATAGACCGCTGATTTCATTATCCGTTTCTATCAAATGTTAAAACAAGCATTGGAAAATGCAATAAGTTTCTCCTATATGAGTCTAATACTTTTATGTTGTTGTAAGTTTTAGTTTGATGAGCAGGTGTAAAACTGATATGGTAAACTAATATTTGAACAAGGTACCTAAATGCCAGAAGTTACGGTGTTACATATGCAAACGGTGTGCATGCTTTCTGATAGATGCAATGAAAATATCAAAACCTTACTCTCTGTGTGACATTGTATGATAAAATCCAATCAGGGCAGGGACAATAGAGAGAATGCAGAGGTGAGGAGGGGGTGGGGGAAGTAAGTATTTGTTAGGATGAAGAACCGGGCAGAGGGGGAGAGAGAAAGGACAGAGATAAACAAGTTGAAAAAATAGTAAAAGTGTGGTTCAAAAGAAATAGAGAAAGAAGGCACTATGTTACGAGGAGAGGGTATGGGACAAATAAAGAGAAAATCAACAAAGGAAAGAAGAAAAGGAGGAGGGACTGAGCAAGGAAGAAAGAAGGGAAGTAAGGATTTAAGGGATAGTCAACGAGCAAGTAAAAAAATCGGAAAGAAAATAAATGTGCAGGAAAAAACCTAATAATGGAAAGGGGCGACCACTCGGTCCCCCCGAACGTATGGTGGGGTGCTCCGATCCCCCCGGGAAACCATTTTGGGCGGGAGGCGTGTCTCGGCTGGTATGCCCGAAGTGGCGTAGCCGGGGCGCGCCTTTTCCCGCCCAAGAGGGGTTGTCCTAGACACCTACACCGTTGGACACGCCCTGTAGGCGGTTGGAGGAGGGTCCACGCCCCCCCCGAGGAAGAATAAAAGGAGCAACAATCCAAGAAAGCATCCTCTTGTTCCTGTGCTTGGAAGCTGCACCCCCTCGTTGCACGTGTGAGCCCGAGACGGAACAAGGAGCCAATTTTGAGAGCTTGTAATTTTTGTGTTTCTCTTTCAGTGAGTCCGAAGCTTTGGATCCAGGATCTCGAATCGAATATCCATAGACGATGCCTGGCAAGAAGGTCGGAAAGAAGGTTGGGACCGAACAAACGCTTCGCATGCTGGTAAAGGACATGGCGAACATGAAGAAGCAGATGGCGGCAATGAATGGCACGGGTAGACCGAAGAAAGTCATCGGACCAGCATTGCCGGGAGTAGTCCCTGCCGGGAGAGGTAAAAGGGCCAGGAATAGGGCGGCAGAAGGGGAGGCCCCGGTGCCCGAGTCCCCTCCAGCAAGCCCGGTCGGTCCGGTGGAGGCCCCAGTTCCGATCCCGAACGCGGGACAACCGATCCCTGTAGTAGTTACACCCGTTAGCGAAGAGGATATGCCCCCCGAACTGGCCGCCCAGTTGGCGACATGGTTGGGCAAGAACAACAAGAGTGGTGGGGCACCAGGAGACACGGCCGAAGAGGCCAGGTTAATAATGAAGCAGTTGCGGCAATCGAGAGATGCTGCGAAGGCACCTTGTCCTCTTGTTCCCCCGCAGGTTCCCTCGGAAAGGCCGGCGGCAAGCGTTGGAGCGGCAGCAACAACAGATACAGCTACCGGTTCGGGTAAGCAGCCGTTGCCAATGGCGGGGATGGGATCGTTACCCTCAAGGAGGGAAAGGGTGGGTCAGCATATTCCGATGGATGTGAAAGAAAGGATCTGGGCTGATAAATATGTGAATATGTTTTCTCTGTTGACCGATCACTATGAGATAGAGCACGTTAAAAATCAGAAGGAGTTGTTACATCCGAGTGTGTGGCGTGCAAAAATGGCGGGTTTCAGAGTAGATGAAACGATCGCTAATTGGGCCAGGGTCTTTGGAATGTTCACTGCAATCATGGGGGAACGTAGGCCTGAACTGTTGGCGGAATTAGCATGTTATCAAACACGTATTATGGAATTTTATGAATCATACGAAGGCAATCAATGGATGAGTTATGATAACAAATTTAGTAAAGCCAAGGAGCACGACTCATCCCTGACGTGGGATTGTTTCGACTCCATTTCATGGCAGAAGCAGGGTATGACGAACTCGGCGAAGTCGTCTTCTTTTGGCGGGAATGGGACAGAGCCTTCCCGCCATTATTCGGCGGCTCCCTTTCGGGCAGGCGCCAACGGGGATCAGCACACAAAGAAAAATGGGAACTCAGGTAAAAAAGGCGTCTGTTGGAGCTTTAACAGAGGCAAGTGCACTAGGTCACAAGGGACATGCAAGTTCAGGCATGAGTGTGCAGGGTGCGGGCAGTCTTCACACCCCGAGAGTTTGTGCAGAGCCAAGAATGATGAGACAGGAGGTAAAGGAGGAGCCAAACAGGTCTAACATCGACCGAGGGGCACCGTTACCTACTCCCGTTGACATCATGGCATTGATCCCTTGGCTGAACGAATACCCTGATCATGTCTCCGCTGGGGTGTTGCGAGATGGTTTCTCGTATGGTTTCCACATCCCGGCGGGGGATTTTCGGGGGGAAGCACAGTGTAAAAATCAACTATCTGTTCAACAAAATACGGCGGTGGTACAGGCAAAAATTGCAAAGGAGGTGACCCGAGGTCGGGTTGCGGGACCGTATGTGAATCCGCCTGTTGTTAACTTTGTTTGTTCACCGTTGGGAGTAGTCCCCAAGAAGGACCCGGGTGAGTTTCGATTAATCCATAATTTATCCGCTCCTAGGGGTCTTTCGGTGAACGATGCGATTGACCCAGGAGTTTGTTCGGTGCGGTACGCATCCTTTGATGAGGCCGTCGCCATGTTGAATCGCCTGGGGCCCGGAGCGCTGATGGCTAAATCAGATATCGAGTCAGCGTTCCGGTTGCTCCCGGTACACCCACAAGATCAGCGTCTCTTAGGTTTTGTGTTTCAAGGGCGCTACTACATGGATAAATGTATGCCGATGGGTTGCTCCATCTCCTGTGCGTATTTTGAAAAGTTCAGTACTTTTTTGCAATGGGCGTTCACCAGAGCCACGGGCTTCACTCAGGTTATGCATTACCTTGATGATTTTCTGTTTCTGGGGGCAGCCGGGGGAACGGAATGTGAACAGGCTTTGAATGAATTTTGTAATCTCATGAAAAGTTTTGGCGTGCCGTTGGCACCAGGGAAGACAGTGGGGCCATCTACTTCACTCGAGTTTCTGGGAATTGAGCTCGATTCAGTGGAGGGGTGCTTCCGTTTACCCATGGAGAAGGTAATGAAATTTAAGGCCTCTCTTGGGATATGCCTTGGCGAGAGGAAAGTAACTCTCCATCAGTTGCAACAAACTGTGGGTCAGCTTAACTTTGCCCTTAGAGTAATACCGATGGCTCGCCCCTTTTCCCGCTCTATCGCACAAGCCATGGTGGGCCTCAAGGATGGGCACCACCGCACAAGACTGTCAGCAGAGGTTCGTCGGGATATGCGCATATGGCTGGCATTTCTGGCGGATTTCAACGGTCGTGTCATATGGAACAAACCATCAGCTTCCTCCGAGGAGCTGGGGTTGTGGACCGACTCGGCAGGAAGTGTGGGCTTTGGCGCCATCTTTGGTAATCGATGGTCGGCGCAAACACGGCCAGCGTGGTGGCACGATAGTGGGCTCACAGGTAACATTGGGTTTCTTGAGCTGTTCCCCATTCTGGTAGCCTTGAAAACATGGCCAGAGGGGTTTCGTGATCACGCTGTAGTGTTCTGGTCTGATAATATGACTGTTGTGGAATGTATCAATAATCAGGCAGCACGCTGCAAGTGGATTTTGAGATTACTGAAGGAAATTGTCCTGCTATGTATGAGATTAAATGTCCACTTTAGGGCAAGACACGTGCCGGGGGTACTGAACCAGGCAGCTGATGCACTCTCTCGTTCCCATATGCAGGCCTTCCGGGGTTTTCTGCCCTCAGCGGACTTGGTGGCGGCACCATTTCCCGAAGCTCTCTGGTCTCTCGGTGCCCCGGATTACAAAACCTCGTGGGAGAGAGTCTAGCACCCAGGACAAGGAAGGCATATGAAGGAGCGTTCCGTTCCTATTGGTCATTTTTGGGTCCAGCTAGGGGGGAGCATTGGGGCAGGAGGAGTATGACCTGAAATTTCTGGTAGCACTACATCAGGCAGGCCGATCATTGGCAACAGCCAATAGGCACAGGGCCGCCATCGCCTTTATGGCGCAGGCGCATGGCATCCAGGACCCCACATCGTCCTTTCTCGTAAAGAAGGCACTGCGTGGGTGGCAACGCCTTGAGGGCCGTAGGGAGGATGAGAGGCACCCGATAGATCTAGCGAGGTTGTCCATGTTAATGTCCGTACTCCCTGCGACTTGTTCATCTCAAACGGAGACAGTGCTGTTCCGGGCCGCTTTTGCATTAGCATTCCATGGGGCTATGCGGGTAAGCGAGCTGGTAGCAAGGAATAAGCAGGATACAGGGGGAGGTCTGTGTCGAGAACACATTCAGATAAGGGGTGACACAATGGTGGTCACAATAGCCAAGTCCAAGACCGATCAGGGAGCCATCGGGGACAGTGTGGTAGTCCAGCGGATCCCGGGGTCTCCCATGTGCCCGGTAAAATGCGTGGAGGAGTATTTAGCGCTGAGGGCGGCATCATGGGGGGGGAGCTTGCTGAGACACACCGACGCCACCCCACTGACTAGATTTCAGTTTCAGCGGGTGTTAACAATGGCAATCGCGGCAGCGGGCTTGAACCCGAGCGATTTTGGGACCCATTCCTTCCGGATAGGGGCTGCTACAGAGGCTACAGCCAGGGGTCTGAGTGTGGAGAAGGTGAAACAGTTGGGGCGTTGGTCTTCTAATTGTTACAAAAGGTATGTGCGGTTGCACATGTTGTGAAGCTAATGTCATGCACTCACGCTTCTTGTCTTCTGTTTGGTTTACAGTTTCGCGAGCAGGCTTTGCGGGGCGGACTGTGCAGTTGACCCGACACCTGGGGACCAGCGGTCAAAGATCACCGGCTGAGGGAAGAGTGGTGTGGGTCGTTGGCCACTCATACGTGAGGCGCGCCGCGGACGTATTCAAAGCAGGTGACATGATTCACGTGGCTGGGGAATACGGGTACAGGGTGACCTTCCACGGAAGGGGCGGGCTCTGTATTGACCAGTTTCAAAGTTTTATGGAGGGACTGTTAGGGCGGACAAGGTCAACGCCGTCTGTAATCATAGTGCATCTTGGGGGCAATGATTTGGTGACCATTGGTCGACGAGTACTTCTCGAGTTAATCTTATCCTCAGTAAGTTGGTTGGCGAGAAGGGTTCCGGGGTGCACGATTGCATGGTCACACATGATTCCTCGGAAGGTGTGGCGGGGGGCCCTCTCTGTGTCAGCCTTGAATCAATCGGTAAAGAAGGTTAATAACAAACTGGGTAGGTTGTTTCGTACAGGAAATTTGCATTGTGTTCCGCATGGATGTATCCGGGGGGACCATATGTATCTGGAAGACGGGGTCCATTTGTCCCGGGAAGGAAATGTCTTACTCATAGGTGACTTCATAGCTTGGTTAATAAGTTTGTGTAGCCATGACCTTTAGTAGGAGTTTTGTGGGGGGTCCGGATAGCCGGTCAACTATCCGGCCTGTGGCGGTAAGGTCATGATCGGTGAGCAGTAATTGGAAGATCCCTAGAGGTGGGGCGCCACCCATTATGGATGGGAGCGCCCGGGGGGAGGCGGCCATTGGCCCCTCACACGGGGAGGCGGTAACCTCTAGGGATGGGGCCGCCGAAAGGGAAGGCGGTCAAGGCCCCTCCCTGGGGAGGAGGGGCTACGGGCCCCTCCTAGGAATTTCCCGGGGCCAGGACATCCGCGACGGCGGATGTGGTAAGCAGTGTGGGGTGGGAGGGGGGTCTACGCTACCTTCTAGACACCTCACACGAGTCCTCGGACGACCACCAAGATGGCGTCGAGTAAATATGGGGCCCCCGTTAAGACAAGGGAAATTGGAAGTTGGCACAGAGGTACAGTCCTCTGTGCGCCCGCCCCTCACAAGTAAGGGGGGGAGTTCTGGTATTAGGGATCTGACACCGGTTACGACCTTGCCGTTGGCCCGTAATGTTAGGATGTACAATTTGAATTTTGAGAAATGCATTTACAGGATGTTTTAGAAATCGGCTAGGAGAACCTTTGTATTAGAGATATGTTAAGGTTAGCCAATAAACATCGTAATGTGTAAATGAAATTGTACATGATATGAAACTGTTATTTTAATGTTTTAATTTTGTTTCATATTTTTAATAAATACGGCCGGGAGGGTAACTCCCTCCCGCCTTCCAAAAGCTCAAGAACTGTTTCCGTCTTCCCATTCTTGGGGATTGTGTTGGGAGGGGGTGACGGGTATCCCGGCCATATGGAAAGGGGCGACCACTCGGTCCCCCCGAACGTATGGTGGGGTGCTCCGATCCCCCCGGGAAACCATTTTGGGCGGGAGGCGTGTCTCGGCTGGTATGCCCGAAGTGGCGTAGCCGGGGCGCGCCTTTTCCCACCCAAGAGGGGTTGTCCTAGACACCTACACCGTTGGACACGCCCTGTAGGCGGTTGGAGGAGGGTCCACGCCCCCCCCGAGGAAGAATAAAAGGAGCAACAATCCAAGAAAGCATCCTCTTGTTCCTGTGCTTGGAAGCTGCACCCCCTCGTTGCACGTGTGAGCCCGAGACGGAACAAGGAGCCAATTTTGACCCACCCACCAGCCCCTGATGGCAGCGATTTGTATTGCAATAAAGTTGATTAACGAGGATATTATCTCTTTTCAGGTTGTTTCAAATAAAGTTGGATTGTTTTTTGATGTGACAATAAAATGGTTATTCTGTTTAGGCGAAATATTGCAGCTGAATTGAAAGATCAGTAATGGCATAGTTAGAAGTTGATGCTAGAATGTCCATTATAACTGTTTATTCCGTCCTCATTAGGTTAAAAACTGTCGTATTTATTTTTTGGTCGGGCGGTAAGGTCATGATCGGTGAGCAGTAATTGGAAGATCCCTAGAGGTGGGGCGCCACCCATTATGGATGGGAGCGCCCGGGGGGAGGTGGCCATTGGCCCCTCACACGGGGAGGCGGTACCCTCTAAGGATGGGGCCGCCGAAAGGGAAGGCGGTCAAGGCCCCTCCCTGGGGAGGAGGGGCTACGGGCCCCTCCTGGGAATTTCCCGGGGCCAGGACATCCGCGACGGCGGATGTGGTAAGCAGTGTGGGGTGGGAGGGGGGTCTACCCTACCTTCTAGACACCTCACACGAGTCCTCGGACGACCACCAAGATGGCGTCGAGTAAATATGGGGCCCCCGTTAAGACAAGGGAAATTGGAAGTTGGCACCAAGGTACAGTCCTCTGTGCGCCCGCCCCTCACAAGTAAGGGGGGGAGTTCTGGTATTAGGGATCTGACACCGGTTACGACCTTGCCGTTGGCCCGTAATGTTAGGATGTACAATTTGAATTTTGAGAAATGCATTTACAGGATGTTTTAGAAATCGGCTACGAGAACCTTTGTATTAGAGATATGTTAAGGTTAGCCAATAAACATCGTAATGTGTAAATGAAATTGTACATGATATGAAACTGTTATTTTAATGTTTTAATTTTGTTTCATATTTTTAATAAATACGGCCGGGAGGGTAACTCCCTCCCGCCTTCCAAAAGCTCAAGAACTGTTTCCGTCTTCCCATTCTTGGGGATTGTGTTGGGAGGGGGTGACGGGTATCCCGGCCATATGTGTTCTATGGCCTCGAAGAGGTGCTGTGCATCATTTGAAAAAAAAACGTAATTATTTCCAGCAATCCAGCATTAACGATTGCAGTACAATGAAAACATGCAGCAAAACGTATGAGCTTTGTAAAGAATTCAGGGGCATATCTACAAGGCCCCGCGATAATTATCGCTAAGCGCGCTTAGTGCGATTAAAGTTATCTCCAGCTATCGCTGGATATTAACGCTGAGATATCATCAACGGCTATCTCCAAAGCGATAAAATATCCAGCGATATCGGCGAAATGCTGCAATATCGCTGGTAATCCAGCGATAAAATGTCAGCGATAGGGAATTCGTTGATGATAAGCTATGGTGGATTTAGCATGACAATCCACCCCCCATAGGGCAATATGGCTGTCAGAAATTAACCTGGCATTAAAAACCAGTGTTAATTGGGTCTTTGCGCGACTTTCATAGTCTCAACGCGGGTATATGGCATCCTTGTTGAAAGCACGAAGCTGTAATATCCACGTTTTGCCATGTAGAGAATATCAGGAACGCATACCTTCCATCTCATTAGCGAGGAGATGCATGGCGTTAGTGAAATGTGCGATGACACAAGGTAACACTCGCTAAAGCTGGTTAGCATGTCCTGGCTAATACCGCGCTAGGATTATCAGCGCTTTACGGACAAAAACGTCTGCTAAAGCAGCGATAATTGTCTTAATGATATGCCCCTCAGTTGCGTAGCGCCAGCCACCCCATGATTTCAAGCAGGTGAGGTGTCAGCAGCTTATCAATATGGACAAGCAACAGTGCTGCACTCATGGAGCCATAATACATTCTTTTCAATAGCAGCTGTGCTCATCTGTGGTACAACATGGGTGGACCAGGGGTGCCCAAACATTAAGACTGGGTGGTACAGCCTGGGCGGTCCTTTAGAGGAGAAGACAGCCTATTAGTAAAATGAACTGCAAAATGATTATTCCAGCAAAGCCGGAAGGGTGGCGCAATTGGATAAAGTAGAAAGATTAGAAATAATAGAGTTCAAAAAGTGCCCTGCAATATGAGTGGGTAACAAATTTAGCAGTAAAAGATTAAGAGTATTCATGTCCTTTATAAATGCTGATACTAATTTATCATTGGTGTTTTCAAGGTAGAGGTTAAGATCTCCGAGCATCGAGAAGTTGGTGGCCCAAAGAATATGGGTGCCAGCAGGTAGGAGTGAGCTAAACATCAGTTGTGGGAAGGCCCGGGAGGGCGATAGATATGAGAACCCGAAAAGGTAAACTTATGGAAAAGAGGGATAGAAAATGCCAAGGCTTCACAGTTGGGAATCTGGAGGTCCACAATTTTACAGTTATCGATTTTTTTAAATAATGGCGATACCTCTCCCTACTTTAAGGGGTCTACTAATTCCCCAAAAGGAAAAATTGTCAGGAAGTGCCAATCTAACTTCAGATAGGCAATGGGACCCATCGTGAAGCCAAGTTTCAGTTAAAAAAACGACATCAGGATCTATGTCGACAAGGAAGTTGAAGAGATAGAGCTGATGTTTAGGTAGGGAGCGACAATTCAAGCTGAAACAGCAAAATTCATTAGTTGATGAAGAAGCAGTTAAAGTGTTGGGAAACTAGCATGGTGCACCACTCCCAGCCTGAGGGTCATGGGCAGGCCCCTGCTAAAAGTTAGAAGTATACTCAAAGTGGCAGCAAGAACAATGTAATAGGGGGAAATCAAGATTCAAAACCGGGCAAAACGCATCAAAAGAATGTCTAAGATTGAGCAACAAAAGGGGAGAATAGAGTCTAGAAGCTAAATGGAGCTGTCCAGGGTTTCTGGACACTGGCCGGATGCGGTCAGGCGTAGATGGGCTTGCCTTAAGCACGCAAGCCACTTGTTTCAGGCGCGCCCGCTGCGACCGGACGCGCATCTGCTTAAGCATCGGGTTAAGTAGGGAAAATACAGTGAAGACTAGACCTCATCCCACTACACCCTCCGCGCAAAGCATCACTCAGTCGCAAAAGAACGGGGTGGGCGTTACCACAAGTAAGAACGATAAGTTAAAAAAATGTACATTTTTCAGCCTGTTTACTGAATGTTCTAAGGAATAAACTTTACCAACCTGGCCAAGGTCCGTGATTGTTACTGAAGTTAGACAGAAGTGATAGGCTAAATGCCTTAGCTTGCATTACATATTGGGAGTCCCAAGCTTTTTTCAGTTTTGATGAATAAACCCGGCAATTTTAGAATTAATAGGGTGCCTTTGTCACATTGTATGATAGTTCATTGCGGCTGAATTGTAAAGGTAATTATATGATCCACTCTCAGTTACTAAATACCTGAAATCTAGACACATATACAGAAATGGGGGGTTGACATTTTGCAGTGCAGAGATAGCTTATAGAGTGCGTCTCTCACAGGGGTGCAGGCGGGTAAGAATGAGCAAATTCAAGCACTGGCAGAGTCAACACATCTTGGTTAAAGGTGCTGATGACTTGAAAATTAAACGGAATGCATGTTGGGATGATGAGGTTAAGCAACGATTAAGAAGAGCAAATACCAGGTTTGGTCTGTGGGGGAGGGAGGAGGAGCTTATGTAGCAGCCTTAGGAACTGGACTGCCATTGAGTCAATAAAAAACACACAAAGGTAGACCAAAAGTCCAGGAGAGAGTGTCTCTGCCCTGAAAGAAACACCTCAGCCTCTCCAAACGATTAGTGTATTCAAATTATTCCTGTATGCCAGTGCTCTTTAAAAACATGCTGCCGACAAACATGCTTAAAATGTGTTCTGCCACGTGGATACATCGGAAAACATATGAAATGCGTGCAAAGCCAGGGAGATTAGGAAAAGGGCAGAGTAAAAAAAAAGGAAGACATCAAATGAATAGGAGTTCTTGGGCCATTGGCTACTGATAAGAAAAACACAGGCAGTACAACAGGAAATAGCATGTGACAGCCAATAGAAATGGAGGAAAGGTAAGTGGCAAGCGCACAAACCAATTAAAAGCATAGGCAGGATGTAAACCCCTTTTAAGTTTTATATTAAATACAATCGATTTCATAAGAATAGCTCAAGCGCTGAGCATGCGAAACCTAAAAAGCAGTTAATTAGGAAACCAAACAGCAGATTAAAACAAGCATTTACAATGCAACGGTTTCGCCTTTGGAAAAGTTTGAGCTATTGGCATTGTAAATGACAACATTTTTATTTATGTGTTGGTTTTGAAAACAGATAAATAAATGGCATTGTCATTTACATTGCCAATAGCTCTAACTTTTCCAAAGGCGAAACCGTTGCATTGTAAATGCTTGTTTATGTTTACTGCGAAAAGCCACCAATATCAAGCCCTTGAACTTTAGCAGCTAACGTGTTTGACTTCTTATATTTAAAAAATGGACTATTTACAACATGTGACCTAAAAAAAAAAAAATTACAGAAGTTTGTGGTGGCCAGCACATTGCATTTTGCTTTGCATCGTACGCAACGAATTGTTCCATTGAAAAGTAGGTCAGAGGCCTTTTGAGCATTAGCACATCAAAGCCTATTGGCTTTGACATTTTTCGTAGACCACGAGTCTGGCCATGTTTTCTGAAAGACTGAAGGCTGCACTATATATTCCATTCAGGTTTGGTTGTGTGCCATTTTGTTAATTACTCAAAGTAAGGAATGCCGAGTATGTGGCAAGAAAGAAAACAGGGGCCTTCTCCTGTCACAACATTGTCCAGTTATTCCAAGACTGCTAAATTGTCTCCTTGCCCTGTTTTGTTATGCAGCTAGTCACGGACAGCAAGGCTCAGGAAAGATTTATGTTTGTCTTTATAGATGCAGATAGCGTTCCAAAAACTTTAAAAGCCCTCAGTCCATGGAAGCACTCACCCGTCACTTATGTGTCAGTGTCTGCCTGCGTCGAGAAAGTGATGCGTTCCGTCTGCCACAGATACAAAATAAGATCGAAAGAATATATTACTAGGGCAACAACTGTCTCGTCTGCCAATGGGGACGTGGGCTTAGCTCAGTGGGGTGGAAGGCGGGGGGTGTGGGTGTTGGCTCAGCAGGGGCTTGGGACTGGCAGCTGGGTAGGAGGGTTGTTTAATGGGTGGTGGTATTCATTTACATCTAAACGGCTGACATCTCGGGCCAGGATTACAGTGGTAATGGGGGATGGGTGCAGCACATCACGTGCCAAGGACACATTGTCTACAGACTTTCGACTCAGAACAATAAAGTTCTAACCCTAGTGGCTTCCCCGGTTGACCTCGTTGCGTGACCCTGTGCACCTTATCCCTCTGGGCATGGCTCTCAAACTTCATTCTTCCTACGTGTATTACTTGTGAACGAGAAAGGCTATGCAAATGCATGTGCATGCATAGATTATGCAA
This sequence comes from Lissotriton vulgaris, assembly GCF_964263255.1. Lineage (NCBI taxonomy): Eukaryota > Metazoa > Chordata > Amphibia > Caudata > Salamandridae > Lissotriton > Lissotriton vulgaris. The sequence continues at coordinate 777,723,634 of NC_141691.1, forward strand.
CTACGTCAGAGGACCCTTCGTGAGGTGTGTGGATTCCCAGAGTAGTAACACCTCAGGGAGATGAAGAGGATGTCCCGGAGAGGGGGCTAATGGCAGAGGAAGTTGCCCATTAGTCTGTATTTCCAAGCATGTGTGAATCCTTTCCCCTATTTTCCTCCACTCACAAACTTGCACTAAAGTCCAGAAGCTTCTGCTCTATTCCTTTCCTTTCAACCCCCCCCCCCCCTGCCACACCCGTTCTACAGGTGGTATTGAGGAAATGGGGTGTTTGCAGGGAACATTACTTTCCTTGTGAAGAAAAAAAAACACATAACCGACATATCAAAATAATCCGAATTCTAGCACCCCAAAACGATATTACACAAATCAGCCAGCCTGCCCTCTTTTTCTCAGGGCGAGCAGTAATACCAATAAGTGTAAAATATAGTAGACTGAAAAAGATAACTAAAAGCAATGGGTAAATTAACTAAAAGCAATGGGTAAAAAGGTAGAATTTTGAGGACGTAAATAGCTATCGTACATGTAGTTTCCCTCAGTGAAAACAGCAATCTAAGAAACTCTAATGTAAATATTTCTGCAGTAGTTTAAAAAAACATTGTATACTTTGTTAAAAAAAAACAGGAACAGGTATAGATTTTTTTAAATAAATTATTTCAAGTACAGAGAGCAAAGGAAGAAGTACAAAGAAATGCAAACACGCTAATACGAGAGCCTATTTTCTTTTACCAAGCACAAAGTTACTTACTGTTTTAGGTAACACGAATAAGTCCGCTGTCCCGAAGTATACCTGACGGTGTCCTTTCCAGAAAAGTTTCCGACGGTTGCATTACTTGTTTAAATACTGTGAAATGAAAAAAAAAATGTCCGTTACTTAAATTAAATAAATTACCAACAGCTGCCTCATTTACGTCAATTAAGGTGAAAACGAATGTTTTAACATTTTGTTGTGCGCGATGCATCTAATTTGGTGTTGTTGCGCACGCAACTGTATTTTTCTACCTTTGAACATTATATTTTAGTGAGTAATTGTTTATACGTATTTAACACTAGCCCAGCTTGCTATTACTCCGCATCAATGGGTAACAAGCATTTTAAAACCTGAAACTTCAGCGTTTACAGCACGTGCAGCAGAATCTCTATATTCTGTTTATAAAACAGTTGAGCGTGATCTGCGTCGGACTAATGAGGAGGTGCAGTATAGAGGTGCCTATATGCCGCCGCGTAATTAGTGCCTAGGGAAATCAGGAGGGTGTGCAGATAGCACTTCGAGTTGCGGCTTAACATTTTCTGAGCAATTATGGTAATACGCAAAAATATGTTTCTGTTTAAACAAATACAACATATGCAGAGAGAAATAATTCTGTGTGGGCGCGCCCTGCTGCAAGGCTGCCAACACGCTCGGTCTATGGTTACACGACTGTGTTCAGATTCCTCGGCGAAGTATGCCAAGGCAGAATTAAAGAGTGTTTATGTCAACAGTGTGCCACGGGCTGCGCGGGGACTGTATATTGTGGCTCTGCGAGCAGCTCTGACGGGGATCCCTGGTGAGTAAATCCTACGGAAAGGGAGCCGGCAGGTCAAACACCTGCTGCCGCGATCTGGCCCGGGCCCGAGATCGAACCGGGAGAAAAACGGCTCGGCTCGTCCACGGTCCCTAAAATGAGCACACTGAGAGGTGGATATAACTAAAGCTCCAAGTGTACCTTGTCTTTGTTTTTACACATAATTATGCAGGGAAACCCAACTCTTTCCGTCTGTACTTTTGAACAAGAAAATAGAACACAAAAACATGGTAATACGCAAAAATATGTTTCTGTTTAAACAAATACAACATATGCAGAGAGAAATAATTCTGTGTGGGCGCGCCCTGCTGCAAGGCTGCCAACGCGCTCGGTCTATGGTTACACGACTGTGTTCAGATTCCTCGGCGAAGTATGCCAAGGCAGAATTAAAGAGTGTTTATGTCAACAGTGTGCCACGGGCTGCGCGGGGACTGTATATTGTGGCTCTGCGAGCAGCTCTGACGGGGATCCCTGGTGAGTAAATCCTACGGAAAGGGAGCCGGCAGGTCAAACACCTGCTGCCGCGATCTGGCCCGGGCCCGAGATCGAACCGGGAGAAAAACGGCTCGGCTCGTCCACGGTCCCTAAAATGAGCACACTGAGAGGTGGATATAACTAAAGCTCCGGGGCGCGCTGTGATTGGCTGACGTCACGGGGGTGTCCCGGCCGGCAGCCAATCACAGCGCGGCCCGGGAATGACGTCACGGGGGTGTCCCGGGCCGGCAGCCAATCGCAGCGCGGCCCGGGACAAAGGGGCGGGACTTAAAAAAAGAGTCAGAAACGCCCCCGATTCGCGTTCTGACCGGGAAAAAGAGACTGAGAACGATGTCTTCCAATGGCTAGCCTCCATTTATGGAGCCAGCCAATGAAAGAAGGGGCGGATTCAAGTCCCCCATATAGTAAACAATAGCTTTCGACTGGGAGGGGCACTGCTTCGCAGTGCCCCCACCAAGGTCGAAACCTAAAAAATGTCAGGCCACATTTCTAAGCGCGTCAACACAGGTCTATATCTATCAAATCCATTTTTATCAACAAATAAATTTAAAATCTTGTTGATGAAGACCAATAACTTTTACAGAAAAAGGGTGCATGTGAGTCTGAGGGGAGATTTCACATGCAAAGCAGCAAATCAGATTTAAACTATCCCTTTGGAAATTATTATATAAATATATTTTTCTCTTTTTTTAGAGCTAGTTTATAGGTCACTTAATAAAGAGCTACCTCAGTTTTACACCCTGTTTGCTTTTCCAGGCTGCAACAAAGTTTTTGATAAGCCCTGTTTTACATGGTTGGTTTGTATAATTACCAACTTCTTCATTGTTGCGTCAAAATCAAAGAAAGAGCTCAAATATGGTTAGGAGGTAAAAAGGGAAAAAAATAAAACCAAACAAATGTTTGGCCCAACAAAGTGCAGACATATGTATCAAGTTTGAGCAGTTTCCAATTATTTTCTCAATCCATTTTACTTGATAGTTGAAAACGACTACATAATGAGGTGAAATGTATGACCAAAGCATTCAGACAGCAATAAGTACTATTTAAAGACTATGGGCCCGATGTAGGTCGGTCGGTAACGGCCGAAAATGGTTATTTTCGGCCGTTACCGACCGGTATACCTGAAATGGTATGTAGGGGCTCATTTTTACAGAATCGGTAATTTTACCGATTCGGTAAAATTACCGATTCTGTAAAATACCGAATCGGTATTTTTACCGATTCGGTATTTTTCTGATGTAGGTGGGACTCTTCAGAGTCCCAGGAGCCTTAACGAATCGGTATTTTACCATCAAATCCAATTTGATGGTAAAATACCGATGCAGGTGTGCATGCACATGTGTGCATGCACACCTATGCCATGTGACAGGCAGACCTGCCCTTAGGGCAGTTCTGCCTGCCACATGGCACCCGTGCCTGTTTTGGGGGTGGCAGAGGGTGTCAAAGTGACACCCCCTGCACCCTTGTGTGAATCGGTATTTACCGATTCTGTAAATACAGAATCGGTAATGCCCATTCATTCCTATGGGCTTTGAAGCCCATAGGAATGAATGGCCATTACCGATTCTGTATTTACAGAATCGGTAAATACCGATTGTTAAAGATTCGGTATTTGAACATCTGGATATACCTACATATCCACACATTAGATTTACCGATTTTTAATTACCGAATCGGTAAAATTCGGTAATTATAAATCGGTAAATCTAATTTACCTACATCTGGCCCTATATGATCATTTGTGATCACTCTAATAGATCTTCTGAACAAAGCCATCAAACATAAGATCTGAATGAACCATCCCGCAAAGTGAACGTTGCCAAAGACGCATCGCTGGGCAGGAGAGAGCCCCCATTGCACCTAGGTTGCTGCGGGGGCCGCGCACGGACTGCCGCTCCTCCCACCCTCACCTGTAATCATTTGCTGGGGGCTTCAAACACTCCTCGCATCTCCCGCTCCACGGGAGACGCATCGCTGGGCAGGAAAGAGCACCCATTGCACCAAGGTTGCTGCGGGGGCCGCGCACACGGATTGCCGCCCCTCCCACCCTCACCTGCAATCATTCACCGGGAGCAGATATAATTGACCAGCCCTTCCCGCCACACGGGACCCGCGCGGTTAAGCCCGGGATAAGGGCGGGACCATCTGTAGCCATCAGGGGCCAGCAGAGGTCGGGTCGGGCCACCCCTCCAAATCCTGCCATGGGGATGAGAAAACAGACATGTCGGTGCGACCAGGAAGGTACTGTTGCCAAGATTCTTCGGAAATCCGAATCCATTATCTCATATTTGACTTCCGCGGTGGGGGTTTTGACCAAGGAAATAGCTCATGCTGAAAAGGAACTTGGCCTTGAACCTACTAATAATAACTCAGTTATAGACCCCGCACTCATCCCTGAACATACACAGTGCATACCATTAGAACCTACTATTGTCACCATAAACACCCCCCATCCAGCAGCCCTGCTGATTGCCCCTCTAAGTCCTTCACCTTCACATCCTCCTAGAAAGGTCGCAGCCTCATTGGCCCCCTCGCTCATGACCATGCGCAGACGAAGATCTCATGCAAAGGGTGCCAAGAAGAAAAATGCCCTTGGGAAATCTACCCACCAAGCCGCTAAGGGACCATGTTTGTGACATTGTGGAAGAACTGTTTACAAAAAGACTTGAACCAGCTCTGGAAGCAGTAGCAAAGGACATAGTGGACACTTTAAACGAATGTGTAGCGTGCCTACTGGCTAAATGTAAGAAAATTGATATCCTTCTCAAACAATACTCAAGTCACAGGTTCATGGGGGCACTGTGGAGGGGCTCGGACACACTAGGGGCCCGATGTAGATGGCCTTTACCGGTCGGTAACGGCCGATTTCGGCCGTTACCGACCGGTAAATGGGTCAATGAGATGTAGGGGGACCTTGTTTACCGATTCGGTATATTTACCGAATCGGTAAAGTTACCGAATCTGTAAAATACCGAATCGGTATTCATACCGATTCGGTCTTTTACATATGTAGGTGGGACTCTTCTGAGTCCCAGAGGCCTTACAGAATCGGTATTTTACCATGAAATAAAACCTCATAGTGAAATACCGATTCCGGTGTGCATGCACATGTGTGCATGCACACCTATGCCATGTGACAGGCAGACCTGCCCTTAGGGCATGTATGCCTGCCACATGGCACCCACGCCTGTTTAGGGGGTGCCAGGGGGTGTCAAAGTGACACCCCCTGCACCCTTGTGAAATTCGGTATTTACCGATTCGGTAAATACCGAATCGGTAAAGCCTATTGATTCCTATGGGCTTTGAAGCCCATAGGAATCAATAGGCTTTACCGATTCGGTATTTACCGAATCGGTAAATACCGAATTTTACCGATTCGGTAAAAGGGAACATCTGGATTCCCTACATACCAACCCCTCACATTTACCGAATCTTGATTACCGAATCGGTAAAATTCGGTAATTTTCGGTAATTAAGATTCGGTAAATGTTACTTACCTACATCTGGCCCTAGGTCTGGTTTACACACCAATAATCAAGTATCTAGTGGGGCTCTTTATAGAGCAAAATGTTTGCAACTGCCCCCAGAGGAGGCTCCTTTGGTGGCTGTTTTTACAGGGTTTTCACCAGTAAGGGCCGGTGAAGGGGAAACAAGTAATGACCTGATGGCCTTGGCTAGGGAACACTGTGCAGAGTTCAGCAGTGGAGGTACAGACATTACACGCACTGTTATCGCGGCAAGGAGAGTGAGCTGGGTAGGGCACCATCCAAAAACTATCCCAGGGGACTGCCTTGTGGTAAATTTTAACAACTATGACAGCGCACATAGGCTGTTCTGGGATGCCTCAGACCTGACAAATGATGGCATCAGACCCCCCCTCTGGGCTTCTTTTATCACCCTGGTAGGCCAACAAGACCTTTTGGCAAACCTCTGGTGACTCGTCGGGAGGGGCCCGTCTGTGTCACCTCACGCCCATCTTACCAGCAGCACATTAACATCGTACAACAAAGATCCAGTCGAGAGCTGTCTGGAAGGGTGGTTAGAGATTCTTCTAGCTCAGTTGGCCCTGTGTTACAGGATGGTTCCTACCCAGTAGCCATTAGTCTTACCAAAATATTTCTCCCCCTTGACTTCAAGGGAGACGAACGATTGACTGCTGGATACTTTAGCTGAGGATAGGGGGGAGCCTAGCCTATAGAGGTCCCAATTTAAAATTCTCACCTTGAATGTGGCGGGAGTTAGTTCTAAAGCCTCTGATCCTATCTGGCAGGAGTTTGTCAAACAGTGTGATATACTGGCTTTTCAAGAGAGCTGGGATACATCGTCCAGTTTTTTATTGGATGGTTACCTCAGCTTCTCTACCCCAGCAGTACCTGGAATAGTGGGAAGACCTAAATGGGGTCTGATCACCCTGTTTTCACTAAATCTGGTAGGGGTTTTCAAGAAAGTAGAATCTGCTCCTAGGAACTCCCTTATAATTGAATGGTCCATCTCGGACCATCAGAAATTTGTATTCATTAATTTTGATAATTCTAGGGAGGGCTCATCTTGGAATGAGCATTTGATCACCCTGGAACATTTATTGTCAGTCTATAAACATGATTGCATTTCTGTACCAGAGATGGTTCTCCTGGGAGATTTTAACATTCATCCCTGTTTGGGGGATTGTTACAATGACGGATATGGAGGATCGCCTGGGGAGGGGATCTCCCATTTTGAGCATAGTAAGGAGGGAGATGCCCTCGAGAGTCTGCTCTCCAATTTAAACTTATTTGAACCAGGCTTGGGCAAAGGTGAGGTCAGAGCACCAACATTCATAGGTAGGTGTGCTAATACCATAATCAATTAAATTTTTTTATCTCCTGGGGTGTTGGCTAAACCTTTGGCTTATAGGGTAGTGACCGCAAATTTTAGTGGCCACAACCCGGGACTGTTGGTAGTGGACCTAGATAGCTTTATGTCTGGGAGGGACCTAGGAGTTGAGGCACCAAGGCACCTGCTAACCAGGGATCAGGGTAGGCGGATCAAGTGGGACAAGGTCATTCCAGAGGCCTTTTTTGAGGAACTCGCACAGGAAACCGAGGCTAAAATGGCTGTCTGCTTTGATGCTACTTCATCAGGGGCCGAGGTTGTGGCTGCTTATGTTGAGGTTTGCATGCAGATCTCTAAGAATTTGGAGTCCGGTGATAGCGCACACTGTGGGAGGGTCCATAAATGGTTCAACAAAAAGTGTTCACTCGCCCATGGTGCCTTACTTAAAGCACTGAAACACAGACCCAGGAATAAAGCATTAGTGGCGAACCTCCGTAAGGAATATAAATCTGCACTTGCAACACGCAAGCACCAAATTAAGGGAGAGGCCTGGGACAGCCTGCAATCCACAGACGCATTAGTGGATAGCAAGAAATTCTAGGCCATTATTAATCAGTCGTTTTTTTACAGAGGATGGGAAATCGGACATGGACTGTGTAATCGCTGATGAGAGCTGGCTTGAGCACTTTAAAAACATCTATGATACAGAGAATGGGGCCCAAACTCCCCCTGACACTGTTGTGGTCCGAAACACTATGCCCATCAAGTTTAATACTTCTGAGGTGGAAAGGGCGATAAAGACACAAGTAAACATAAGGCCCCGGGTCCTGATGGGGTCCCCGCAGATTTGTATATCCTGTACCCAAAATTGTGGTCTAAAAGTTTAACTAATGTTATTAACGCAATACCCACCGCAGGTTTTCCGTCTTCCTGGTCATCCTCCATCATTGTTCCGATTTTTAAGAAGGGGAATAGAGGGGACCCCACTTGCTATAGGCCGATCTCCCTGCTGGACTCTGCCGTCAAGATTCGGGGCAGAGTCATCTTACAGAGACTGGGGGATTGGCTTAAGGGGAGTGGGGTCCTCTCTAATCTCCAGTATGGTTTTAGAGCTCACAGGGGGACCATGGACCAATGCTTACATTTGCATTTTATTATTAGTAAATACACAGTGGTGAAGGAGGGACTTTTATATTTGGGTTTCATGGACCTATCTTCTGCATTTGATTTAGTTAATCGTTCAAAACTTTGGTTTATTTTGCGGGATATGGGTCGAGACGCCTCCTTGGTTAATTTTCTAAGTCATCTCCATCAGAATCTGTCGGCTTCCGTTAGGGTAACAAGGGATGGCAGGTGTAGTGAGCAATTCAGCTCGGGAAGAGGGGTCAGACAAGGCTGTATTCTGGCCCCTCTTCTATTTATCATCTACATTAACGCCCTGGGCAAATCCCTGGACCTGGCCACCTTGGGCGTTCCGCGTATGGGCGAGTCGGCTATTCCGGTCCTCCTGTATGCGGACAATGCCGTCCTACTTGCACGTACAGGCATAGGGCTGCAGAGATTGTTAGATCACTTTGGTACTTTTATGGAAGCCCTGGACTTAAAAATTAATACCTAAAAATCCCATGTAATGGTGAGCGGAACACACAAAAAGAACATGAAGTTCAAAACCTTCACATGTAACGGTACAGAAATTTCAAGGGTGCCATTTTTTTGTTACTTGGGAGTTGTATTTGATGAGAGGGGGAACTGGGCTCCCCAGTTGAAGCTTAAGAGCAACGTGGGTGCAAGATCTACCACAGCTCTCTTGAACTTCTCAAAGAGACTGGGAGCAAGACCCATGGAGGCTTTGATTAGGATCTATAAGTCAAAGTGTATGGCAATTGCCTCATACGTGTCTGACATCTGGGGCTATGTGCCATCACCTGGGATCCAAATCGTAGAAAATAAGTTTATCAGCTCACTCTTGTCACTCCCACAATCATCCCCCACATTTTCCATTCACTGTGAAGTGGGCTTGGGGTATGTTTCTGACCATCTGAAAATGGCTCCGTTGTTACGATGGGTTAAAACCTGGTTGAACAAGGAGATTACGTTAAACCACCTGATACTCAAGGACTGTGTGGCCCTAGACAAAGCGGATAGAATACCTTGGCTTTCGTATGTTAGAGCGGCATGCGCTAGGCTAGGGCGTCCGGAAATGTATCTATCACCACAGGACCTTAGGAATGGGGATGTAGGGTGGGTCAAGCATAACTTTCGCAATTTGTTGGAGTTAGAGAGGGAGGAGGTTTAACTTAGGAAACCCACAGTGAGATCAATTTATGGTCTGGCAATCTCCCCAGTTATGGAACCGTACTTGAAGTATGTGACCAAGCCCTACCATCGCTTCCTTCTGGTTAGATTTAGGTTTAATCTCATTCATCTTACGTTGGGTATTTATCCTAAATGACACTCCACCATGTACCTGTGATAGTTTTTCCCCACAGGACACGCTCCATCTAGTGATGTTCTGTGAGCATTACTCAGTGGCCCATAAACATTTTTTAAATCCAATCCTGAGGGAATTAAAGTTTGTTCAGGTGAGGCCTGCCCTCCTATAACTACAAATGCTTGATTCTGTCCAGGTCACCTACAGTGTAGCCAGTTTTTTGGTAGCGGCAGCGTGCCTAAACAAAAAGAGATTCCCCTAGCTGAAATCATTTGTAGGGTGAAATCGCCCAAAAACCAAACCTATTTATTTAATAATGCACTGTGGACGGTCTTATATTGCGGTTGGTTTATGGATTTATTATACCCATTTTACTCTGTTTTTTGTATCAAAGATTTTAATTATTATATTTTTGTAAATATTGAATTGTAATCATGTGCATAATTTTTATAATTTTAACATGTGTAACAATGAATTTTGCATTGCTTTTATGGTTTTTATGAACCGAAATAAAGAATCTTGACTGACTGACTGACATATACTCATGATCATTGTTATACATGTCATGAACATTAATAAAGTATTGCTCATTTAAGAGATCGAAAAGGACAATACCGCGAAAATTGGTAGGTAAGTAAGAAAGGACGTCCACTTGAGACAAAAGTGAAGGATTGGATAAAGATGGTTCCGATCCTATTTTAGAATTGAAATCACAGCCCAAGTAATGCCAAAATGGGCAGGAACCTTTTTTGATGGGATAAATTAGATCTTCGATCATTATAAACAATAAATGAAAATTAGAGTGAGAATTTTTAGAGAACCAACTGTGGTAAAAATTGAAAAGGTAAAATTGAAAAACCACTGCCCTGGAAACAAAAAATAATTGGATCTCAGTGTGATTAAAAAAATAGGCCTTATGCATGAATTTAATGGAACTCTAAATCATGTTGACTGATCTCCTTTGGCCATACCACAGGAAGAAAGAACAGCAGGTGAAGTGTAACATACAAAGCCAACACAAGCTATATCTGGAATAGTTCATATCTCTTGAAACTTAACAATATCAAAAGATTTAGTGAATGAAAGCCAGCTTTCCGGCGCCAACTCAGCTGAAATACCAGAGATGTTCAAAACTATGAGATGCAATGAATTGCCCCTGCTATAATGCATGGGTTTGGGAAAGGGTACTCCCTGGTCTAGGAGAGACCTCATGTCATTGGTGGCTGAGATCAAAGCGGTTTCCGTGCTGTGATTCGAGCATAACCCATATTGGGATCAGTCCAGAAGGATTTTGTTCTCTAGGTGGTTGGTGACTTGGCGGGTGATTACTTTTTCCAGAACTTTAGCAGGGAATGGGAGTGGGGAGATGTTTTATTCATGCTATATTTTACACTGCAATGCACCCTCATGTCAATTTTTGATAAGATGATGCATTTAAACAAAGCACTACAAACTACAGCCGCTTGTGTTCTTTTGTTTGCACACAGGTATTTTTTTTGCATGAATGGAGTGTTTTGTGGTAAATTTTAAGTGTGAATGGTGCATACTTGACATAATTTTAGGAATTCTGCGTAATAAGTGTGATGTCAAATTCTCACAATTATGTGAATTATGCTGTCATAATTTAAATATTGCTCTGGCCTACACACAATCACTTTACAGTGATTTAGCAGATCATCCTACCCAGGATGTGAGGCTTTCAAATAAACTCCTATCAGATAGAGCCTTCTATGAATATTCATATTTTTGGCCATCTAATGCTCTTTATTATTTTAGTTGAGATATGTTTTTAGACGAAGAGGGGGATAAAGGTGGGACAGCAGCTAAAACAAAAACATTGGGACAGTCTTCAAGGTGTACAGTTGGTAAAAGTGACCCTTGTATTGAGGCCAAAGTCTTTGAATTCAAAACAGCAGTTACAGGGATAATCAGCTGGCTCATATATCCCAAGGTATTACCTGATAGGGCATATGTAGAGAAAGAAGTGGTACCTGCTGGCGGTGCAGAAACGCTCATATCAGATGTGTCATTGTACTTGACTTGTGGAGCAGAGGTTGTAAGTTAAGAAACGACAATAGTATTCCACAAGTTACAACTTTGCCCATAGCATGTTTGATTTGCAATAATAGCTAATTTAAAGGTTTAAAATTAGCATGGATCACACATTTCACTTTGCTAAAAAAATATTGTTAAAAAGGTATCTCAGTATGTTCACAATTAAAGGATGCTCATGGGCTTTGCTCTGGTGCCCAGCTTCCCTTGCTCAAACATTATAAGCTTTTCTGTTGTGCTTTTCAGCTGGACTGGCAGTTTGGACTGAGCGATTAATACTGGGATGTGCTGCACAAGACTGAATTGCTGGGGCCTCTTCTCCATATCCAGGCTGAAGCTACACACTATACACCTGGTATTACATTGTTCTGTGCCTAGGACAGGGAGATAAAGTGTAGAACTCTGAATGTGAAGGTCTATTGTGGTATCTAGTACACTATTGAGTGGCTTTGTCTGTCTCACAATTTGGCAGGAACAGCATGTGAGTGCAACAGCGTGCTCATCCCAGTGTGGAGGGGAAGGGGCGTTGGGAGCCAGCATGTACTGATACAATACATGGAGGATTAGAAGTTGGGTGTCTCGTGTGATAGAGAGGTTGGTCAGGGTTGATAGCTGGAGGGTATGGGTAGCGCAGTACCCAGCACATACCTAGGGTGCATTTTCTGGGCAGAGGCAGAGGTCACGTGGTTGTGGCCTCTAAGCCACTGTTTGTTTGCTGCTACTGCCTTAGGACTAAGCTTTTGTCAGGTGATCCATCTACATCTGACTAGTACTTAGATCTTAACATCATAATCAGAATCGTGCTCAACACAAAATTGTGATTCACTGCATAATGTATAAACAAAGATGGCCAATGATTATGGAGGATGAAGTGGCAAAAATAGGAAACTTGCTTTTCAGGCATTATGCCAGAAGATGGAAGAGTCATCCACTCGTGACTTTTCTCACCTGAGTACTCAAACTTGTTTCAAGTGATCCCTTCGTGGAGCACTTTGCTAGGTAGAGAGTGGTATGGGTGACCAACGAGGACTTTGTCTTGGCATTTACAGAGGGGCAGTTTTCCAGTTTTGTTTTTCTGGAAGAGATCAGAGTGTACAGGAGAGGGGGATCAGGCCTTCGGGTAGAAAGTTGCCTCTACACCTGTTTGATTTCTTTAGTTATTAAGTCCACAGCACATTCCAAACAACAGTAAATGGTGGAAAGAATAGAACCTTTTGTGGCAGCCTGAGAGTTATCTTTAGCCTTAGGTTTCCCGGTGATGCAGAATAAAAAGCACATACTAAACACAACAAGTAAAGATACATTACACAGCTCAGTCTCCCCCAAACACAGATGTTGCTATATAGTGCTCAGCTACTCCTTTTCCTCCCAAACAGAATCAGTGTAGCCTGGGAGGTGTTACGCCATCCTTCCCTGTCAGTCAACTCATCCACCACACACAACTCAAGGGCATCCCACATAGTAGGGAAATCAAATGCACGTTATACTTCTCAGCTCCTCCTCCTCCACCTACAAATTAGTGTACCTTGAGAGGTATAGTTGATGGTCTCTCTCTCGGGTAGGCAACACCACCAGCAGCAGCAATTCAAAAGCTATAAAGTTCACTTAACACACAGGAAATACATTATTCCTATGTGTCACAAACTGGAATTGGTGTTCTGACAGGTCATACACTGGATGTCAGGTAGCCTCACTCGCTCCTCCTTTTTCGGACACTGTTGAAGAAACCAGGCAGCCATTTCCTTGCTTCACTGGCATGTGAAAGGATAACAAGAGAATTCATCGCCATCATCTATCCAGGATAGAAAGCTGAACACTAAAATATGCTCAACCACAAAGCATGGCAACTGAGTAACAAGAAAGTAAACATTCTCAGAGCATAAGCCACAGGGCCTGACTGAGTTGGTGAAGAAGAAGGCAGTCTTCCCCTCATTTGTGTTTATGGAAAAATAAAATCCTTTCATTACCTTGAATGCCTTCTGTCTTAATTTATTATATTCACTTACATTATTGTATGGCTTTGTTTATGTTGTTGCTAACACTCAATAAAACAAAAAAAACAAAAAAAAAAGGTCAAAGCAAACTGTGGCATGTCATAAAGGAGATGTTGAATGGTGTCCCATCCAGCTACAGACAGTGGAATGATTGTAATAAGAGATGCTATTACTTTGAAATGGAGACCTATTTGTAATATATTAAAAGGAGAATATGACTACTGGAGAGGGCCATCACTGGCACTGATACTTGTGCTGTAGGAGGAGACCTTGCGTGGGAGCATTGACATCACTAGCATAGAGTGTCTTGCTAGAGAGACAAAGTTTGGAAGATCACAATGACCGGACTATGAGTTTACCATGATTTATCTGCTTTTATTAGTAACGGGCTGGATGTAAGGTGAACATATCCAGGCTGCAGCTACACACCCTATATCTGGTATTACATTATCCTAGGACTAGGACAGGGAAATAAAATGTAAGACCTTGAATGTGAAGGTATATTGTGGTATGTAGTACACTATTCAGTGGATTTGTCTGTCACACAGTCTGCCAGGAACAGCATGTGAGTGCAACAGCATGCTCATCCCTGCCCACCAACCTAATGGTGTTACAGCTGGATGTAGGGGATGGGAGGCTGGGTGCCAACATGTACTGACACAGTACATGGAGGATACGAAGTTGGGCGTCTCGTGTGAGAGCGAGGTAGGTTGGTCAGGGTTGGAACTTGGACACTGTGGGTAGTGCAGGACCCAGCACATACCTGTGGTGCATTTTCTGGGCAGGTCCAATGCTCCTTCGATACTGAAGAGAAGGTCATGTGGTTGAGGTCCCTAAGTCACCGCTCATTTGCTGATTCTGCCTTCGAACTAAGCTTTTGTCAGGTGTTGCATCTGCATCCGACTAGTACTTAGTCTTAACATCATATTCAGAATCGTGCTCAGTACAAAATTGTGATCCACTGCATAATGTCTAAACAATTATGTCCAATGATTATGGAGTATGAAATGATACAATTAGGAAATTTGCTTTTCAGGCATTATGCCAGAAGAGGAAGAAAATGGAAGAGCCATCCACTAGTGACTTTTCTCACCAGGGTACTGAAACTGGTTGCAACTGATTCCTTCTCCAAGCACCTTGCTAGTTAGAGAGTGATAAAGGTGACCAATAAGGCCTCTGTCTGGGTATTTACAGGGGGCTGTTTACCAGTTCTGTCTTTCTGGAAGATATGTTGACTTGGGCTCAGATGGCTTTTGGGTTTGGGTTACATTTTACATACACATAGACCTAGATGTGCTTCCCATTCCAAAATGGCTGCCACATGCATTCTTTATAGTTCTGTATTATGTGGTGGGGTCCAATTCAATATGAGAGCAAGGGTTTAAGGGTTGGGCATTCACTACTTCTGGGTAAAAGGAGGCACTAGCTGTATTTAAATCAGTGAGTCCTGCACAGCAGTGCCTGACATTAGGTCACTGTTGGTGGATTTTCTGTTTCCAGCAGTTTGTGCAGCTGGCCTTCCGTTCCATAACACTGTGCTTATTTTTATGGAACTCCCTTCAGGTCCCTAGTTAGAATGTTTGTGCTGTTTGATTGGGTTGCTCAGTTTGTCAATGTGACCTCTAATAAAAAGTCTGAGAACATGCACCAGTTTCCATCATTGGTTCCTTTCCTCCATATGACTCCATAGCAGTGAATAAGGGATGCTTGTCATTGTGGTACATGAACTAATTACTTTGCAACTTAGATCCTGCCTGATATTGCTTATCATTTACAGGTTCTAATATTTTTCAGAAACTGATGCTCACGTGTTTGTCTTGATTTCCCTACCCCTACCCCTATCCCATTTTTCTCTTTTGACTCACACATAGCTTCTCAATTCCTTTTTCCCCCACAAGGGAACTGAGTGTCTTAGGGCCTGGGACAAAGGTGTATTACTTTTATTAGTTCCCTTAACAGTCCATGAAAGATTGGCAAGCCAATATGGACTCACAAGTTGATTCATTTGCCACTCTTGCACAAGCTGTAGAAGGATTTTAAAAACTACTGAGTACTTTAGTCGAAAAAGATACTTTGACAGTTTAAATCCGCAACAAAGCACAGTTGTTCGTATGCCTTCTGCATGTCAATCCTTTTGTGTCCCTTGACCTTTGTTATTTTAATGAATGACATCTACACCTGCAACAGTACCTCCTTTATAATGCACTGGAGATCCGAAGCCTTATCTCACTTTTGCCTCAATTTCAACTCATTATTTGGGACTGATATAAGTAAAGTATCCATCCTTCAGACTGTCTATGCTAATTAAGTATGTTCTTGCTTCGATCTCTCCATCAATTCTTCATGAGGATCAATGCTTACAAAGTTACACAGACAGAAGTGTTATCACAGTCAGGAATCTTTATTGAAAGACAACATTAGTCTAAAGAGAGTCATTCGGGCTTTGTATTGTTAGGGTAAGGAACTATAGATCTGATACAATATATCACCCAGTCCCAGAGATTATGTAGAGACTGAAGAGGTAGCAAAAGCTGCCTTTTCATCAAAGACTATGTAAGGCTTCAAAGAATTTCTTCTTGTTGGCAGAAAATAAACTGAAAATTACCAAGGATGTGATTGCATTGATCTTACAGCTAGATGAACTGCATTCCTATAGATAATAAATAACAATGACAGCAGACACATACATGTATATCTACATTCCTTGAGTTCAGCTAGAGATTTTTTGATGTGGCCAATCCCTGGGAAGAATTAAATCCAAATAGGCAGTACTCAGAAAAGATTGATAACAGCTGAAAGGAACTGTCCATTCCAAGAGAAACTTTGGACCTTTAAGATGGTTTTTACACTGCAGGTCGACTTCATAGTAATCAGATTTGCTTTTCCTGCCATAGCCAGTGTAAGTACTCATTCTATATTGGAGGCAGGATGATATGATGAAGGCACCACCCAGGTGCACATCACACTAAAGAACAACCATTGATTTGTTGGTAGCTACATTGTCAAGAGAGTTTTTGAAAATATACAAATCTGAATGCTGTGTTAACAAACCAAATTGTTACATAAAATCCCAAAGGACTTTTGTTGCCATTACCTACTTTAACATAACCTTGAGATCCTAAATCGATGTACTTTATCATCGACTTTCCAAATCTGCCTCACATACCACCCTGTTGGTTGCAGTTGAATAATTCACCAAGATGTGTCATATCATTCCTCTGTCAAATCTGCCAACCCCTCCACAATGTCCCTCACTATTTTTTTTTTTAATAGTGAGATTGCGTAGACTGCCATCCAGTATAGTTACAGACAGAAGTTCACAATTTACATCTTGTTTCTCATCTACTTCATTCAACTTGTCATGTGCAAGTAGCAACAAATCTTGCAACTACCACCCACAATTTTATGGCAAGATTGATCAAATTATTGAGCTTTTCAGCAACATCTGTTTTGTTTTGTATAGCAGTCTCCTGAAGGTTTGATACCCACAGCATAATAAAAATACAACGATTCCCTATACAATTCCCTAAAACTGTCTCCTTTATTCTACAATTATGATTTTCATCCTCACATTCTACTTATACAAGAACCTTCCTGCTCAGTTTTATCAGTGGTGTCTCTAGTTTGTTCTTTGCACTCCATTCGTAAGAAACTTGCCCCACATCTTTTGGTTAAGACACATGGAAGAAACATACTGGCTCCAACAAAATTTCTGCACTCTCTTACTTAGTTGGGAATTTAGTGTGATTATCTAGTTTCTATCTACAACTTCCTGGTTTTTATGTGAAGTTCAAGTTGCAGTATGCTGATCCCTTTCCAAGTGCTGAAGTCATTTATCTTGTGCCCATGTCTTTTTTCATCCCTGGACATTGGAATATACACTTACCGTTCATGTTTCTATGCTTAGGACTTTCATTTCAGTATCCCTCGGCATACACCCCCTCCTGATTCTAAGGTTTCTACAGATGAACCGGAGTAAAATGTTGACGCTACTTTAGGTTAAGGTTTGGGCAATGAAAAGTTGCAGTACCCTGTTGTGCCCCCAGGTCACTTTCTCTAATGCGCTTCCTGGTCGCCTCGCCAACACTTCACTCAACCTAATGTGTGCGATCACTCTCTGTGCACCCAAGTCACTTTATAATATGGGTGGGGCCACAGAACATTGTGCTGCCCTTTGTAATACAGATTGCACAGGTATGAACACCGGGTAGTGCAGAATTATTTACATAGTATAAATTAACTTTTCTGCCTGTATTGTAATATAGATGCATCAAGGCAAAAAACCCATTGAGAGGAGTAATAATTGTGTGCCACCAGCGACGGCCGGAAGAGGTAAGTGCGGTGAGGCAGGGCGCAGTAGGAGGAGAAGTCGACAGATGACAGAATAGGTATTATTTTTTTTAATGTAATGATACCTATTCTGTCGTCTGTCAACTTCCCCACCACCTCACCCCGGCCACCGCCCCAACCCACCAACCCACCGCGCCTACCTGTGCCGCCACTGTGCACCACACAATGGTGGTGCACAGTCAGTGAGCCCTCCAATTGCAGGACTCAGAAGAGGGTTAAGACGATTCCTGGGATCCCTCCAGGCATTATAATAAAGGTGGGTGCAATCGCTCACTGCACCTACCTACAGGGGATCACTTTACCTACCCTTTAAACTCCAAGCCAGGCTATCACCTGCGTAGTGAAATATGCACATTTAAACAGCTGGTCCACCTTTCACTAATGTGCCATCCTCAGTGCAGGCATGAGTTTGCACCTGCACTGTGAACAGCGTATTCACTTTATTATGTTGCACTATCCTGGTCTTGACACTGCACATCCAGTTAAAGTTGTTTCATTGTGCAGACCAGGGCAATGCGGCCTATATGTAGTATGTAACAAGAAGGCTTCTGTAGTTGAGATCTACAGGGTGGCATTTTCCAGCTCTGGGTTCCTCGTGGAATTAGAGACCTGGGCCCTGATGACATTTGGTCTTGAGTCACATTTCATGCACATAGATCTTGATGTGCTTCCGAGTCCAATAGGACTACTGCAAGCAATACGAATAGTTTTGTACTATGTGTTGTGATCACAACTCAGAACTGGAAAAAAGGCTGCAACAAGATAAACTACTTCAGGGTTAAGAGAGGCAGTAACTATATTTAAACCAGCCCTTTCTGCACAGTAGAGCCTGGCAATACTTTACTATCTCCTGCTTCCGACAGTGCGTGCATCCGATCTCCCCTTTCATAGCACGCATTTGTGTACACTCTTTTTTAATACCCAATTTGGTTTATTTGCTTTTTTATAGGTTTCTGAAACATTGTTTAGTTCATCTGTGTTTTTGATACTAGTAGAGTCTGCAATCTGCATGCTCCCCCTGTAGGACCTTTCATTCCTACAGATCAATACTAATGAGCTAACATTGTTTTCCAATGATCTATATATATACATTTATTTACAATCAACTTCCTTCCAGACATCGCTTGTCTTTCAGGGGTCCTGGTGTTTTTCAAAAAATGGTGCCAGAGTGTTTTCCCCGTTTCCCGTGACCTGGCTTCTCAGCTCCATTTTTCTTCACAAAGAAACTTAATATCAAGGGTGCTGAGAGGTACGTGAGTTACTTTTCTAGCCCTCTCGTCAAGACGTGACAACTAGCCATTCACCTCCACCCACGTGTGGCTAGAAAATGGAAGGCAATTCCCCACCACATCACCACTGCAGTTAAACAACAATCTGCAGTTGCAGATCTCCGGTTGTCAGGAGTGACACATAGGTAATTAATGTATTGTGTTGTTTGACAGCCTGAGTGTGTCCTAAGGTGTGGTCATTTATACTGATCAGCTTGGGAAATGGGATTAAAAACTGAAAATAGGATGATGGCTATGTTTTCTTATTTACAAGTAAGTTTTCGTGGATACATTTTACGTGGGTGTTTTTCCCCTCTGCACACTTTATTTTTGTCAGTAGTGGTGCTTTCAGTATCTGTTACATTTGAATTTAATGTGGGATAATGTGGTACAGTTTAAGACCTATTCAAACTTGGTGGAGATTTTTGTGTGGCAAATCCACACCCTAGACAAGCTTAACTACAACGTATAATGGCATTTTCAAATACTACACCCTGAAAAATTGGGTGGCGTGATTCTGGGTGTGTTTCCACACCTGGAGACACACACAGAATTAAGAGCTGTGTTTCTGCACTCTGCATTAGTGGGTGTGGAGACTTGCCTGGAAACTCGCAGTTGTACGGAGCAGATCTATTGGCCAATTCTTAATGAGGGCCTAACTCTCTCATGTAGGTAATGTATGCATCTGTGGTGTGGGTGAGCAACATGCATTGTTTTAAAACTTTTACCTCAATGTGGCATTTTACCTGTTGATTTGACTTTGGTTTCTGTGTGCCGGTGTAAGCCAAAGCTACACTGTATATGTGTCTTGGTTTCTTTCATGATGTATTTCATTGTTTCAACTCTTTCCCAGCCATGAAACTCAAGAGATTGTAATTATGATTTGTGGATCTTTGTGGAATATACGCTGGGTTTCTGACTGACTAGAGGAAAAAGGGTGCATTGTCTGTGGAATGGCATTTTGATTTACCGGGAAAACCATTTATGGTATAATGTCAGGTGGTACAACAGCACTCCCATGAACTAAAGATTGTATTTGCACTGCAAAGAGTCCACAAGTAGGGCTACCTAAGATTAACTGCAGAGGATGAAAGGTTTCCAATGCCAAAGACAATCCTGGATATCGCCGAGTTTCGTCAAAATATGTATTTAAGTAAATGTTTATATCTAACGTTCACACACACATTTTACATGAGCATTGAATACTGAAGAAAACAAAATACATCCCAGTGCATTATATAAAAATATTGATAATGGTGCTACATGAACAATTTACCATATTTCAACTGGCGTGTAATTGAGTCTGTCAATGGAGGAATTCAAACGATAAAATACATATTACCTAACAATTATCAAGCAACCAGACTGCATGTAAAACAGTGCTCGGTATGTCTACACAATGAAAAGAAATGTATGCCCAGTAAAAAGGTGTGCTATTATTTTAGCAGGAGAAAAACTAGAAAATGCTTTTTCTGTGATATTAGCTTTATATACATTTGTGTTACCGACACTAATAACAATTAAGACATCTGTTTAGTATTACTAGTGGACCCTGACAATTAGAAAAGGCAAAACCTCTTTGATGCACTGTATAAATGCTTGCATTCCATATTTGTAAGAGTGCAGGGCTCAAAAACGCGAAATTTTAGGACGCAACCAGTCTGCTTTGCAGTTTGAGTATTTCTTTTTTTCAGGCCATAAAGCAATAATCTAGTAAAAAGATACTAGTTTTACATTCTTACCTACACTAAATCTTCGTCTGCAAAGTTGACAATGAATATTCCATAGTTTTCAAAAGTTTGACTCACTGTGATTGTCTGAAGCGTATGTCCCAGATTATTGCTTGTCTGTATCGTATTCCAGTTGCTATTTTTAAAGAAGAAGAAAAAAAAAATGTTTATGGGACAAGCTACAGTGTGGACTAGATGGCTACTTGAGGAGCTTCCCGAAACGCTAATTTAATGTAATCATTTTGAAGACATTTTTACATACTAGAAATAAAAACTGGTGAGGAGGTATGCTGAATTCAGGTGGTAGCCATAAACAGGGCAAACTGTAACCTTTTAGAAATTATTTTTTCCGGCGGTCCCCCTTTTCAAACCATCACGGTTTCAAAAGGCTAATTGTTTCTTTTCAGGAGACCAACCTCTCTCAATGTATGTTTTTGGATACTGGAGCTAAAGTTTGTTGCCTAAATGTAACTGGCAGGCTGTATAATTTGGCTCAAAAGAATTTGCGAATTAGGGGGAAAAAAAACCAGGATGTGCTTGGCCGCTCTTAGGAAGTCTGCCTATAGTATAGTTCATCTCTCCTCGGTCAGTGAGCTCCTTGTGATTCGTAGCTGTCCTCTCGCGGGAATTTTGCACAGGAGACATCATGCACAGTGAGTTGGATTGAGTAGCTGCGGCAAATTGTGAGTGCAGCATAATAACATATATCAGGCAATTTGTCAGTGTTGAAATTGTATTTATTCAGGCTTTTGCACGTTATATGGTTTATGGTCAATCAAAAAAAGTGTTTTTAAATTGTTAACCACAGCTTGAAGAAGCATGCAGTAAAGCTGTGGATCTTCAAAAAGGGCCGACAGGATTCTGGTAGATGTAGTGCTTGCAACTTTAATTTTATTTATCAAACCTAACTTTGCAGCAAAGTGCTAATCGAGTATCACTGATGCATTCTCCTTTAATTTAAACAGTTAGAAAAGGCATGGGCTGGGCATTGGTCGAGGTGCTAGGACTGGTGTGCCAGGTTGTAAAGCATTCCTTCACACTCTTGCTTGTGTGAGTATGCGTTGGTTTGCTTTACTGTGTGCTTGTAGATGCCACGTTCCTTTTAACTGTGCCAACCACTGTTATGTTGTACTTTGGTTGGTAGCTCCCTAATGCTTATGATGGATCTTAATAGAAAACTGAGGTAACACGTCCACAGCCTCCTGGAATGTGTGGCTTTTCTCCATTCATATTTCCCTGATGAGGTAAATTGTTCAAATGTTCACATTCTTAATGCACATACATATTGTTTGTGATAGCTCTGCAGGTGAAATCTAGAAGTAAGCGGATGCAGTGCATTTATTAAATCACAACCGTTCACAGGGACATAGCATGTAGGATGTAGCACATGCTTGCTCACTTCTTGGTGCAGACAACTTTGCCCAAGGAAGTAACAATCTGTGTGTCCTCCTTGGAAGTATGAACAGATGCACTGGCCTGGTTCAATACACATAGACGAGTCTGCTCCGTGGGATATAGACCGCTGCATGGAGATTATACTCCGTGCTCAGCAGACAGTGCTCAACCTGTTGGTCCATCTGACCATCATGTGTGAGGCTGCTAGAAAGATAAAACAGAACACATTTTGAAACTTTGTCAATGTTTGTGTTCCTTGTTTTTAGTAGTTGTGAGTTTTCCCAATCATGGGCGCTGAAGAAGGGCTCAGTCTTGTCACTTTGCTGTTTGGAGATTAACATATTCCAGGCTGCTCTCCAGACACAGACTTTGTGGAGTGATGCCCTCCACAGCAGAGTAGTCTCTAGCCTGGTGCACCCTTAGTAGAGGCACAAAGAGGTGTGACCTTTATGTAGTTTTTTGTCACATACCCAAATGAAAGTGTGATCAAAAAAGGCGACAGGCTGGCCTCTCCGAAAAGGTCCCCTTTACCTTGCACAACAGAATCCATGGTCCCACCTTCAACTCTACCTTATGCTGAGGGTACTGCTTTCTTTCAGTGAAGCCTAAAAGACCCTCAATTTCCCAGTATATGCATCCAGCCATTACTTTATGCTTCCAACCCCTAAGATGATAAGTGCTTGTTAGACCTGGCAATCTTTGCAGGGGCACCCAAAACTTGTTTTCCTTTACCCTACATTTGTTTGCTGAATTCGATTTCTCCGGCCGTCAGTCTCTATGCACTGTGCCACAGCTAACCAGTGCTAAAGAGCTTGTGCTCTCTCTTTAAAAAATTGTAAAATTAGCTTATTTCGATTTGGAATATTGAATTTACTTATACATCCCTAGTACAGTGGTAGTACTTGTACCCAGGGTCTGTAATTAAATGCTACCAGGGGGCCTGCTGCTCTGATAGTTGTACTCACTTAAGTAGCCCTTTAAGCATATCTCAGGCCTGCCATTGCAGTCCATGTTTTGTTTCAAACTGTCATTTCGACCTGGCAAGATAAAACATTTGCCAGGCTCAAACCTTTCATTTTTAATACATATTACTCACCCCTAAGGTAGACCCTAAACAGCCCATGGGGCAGGGTTCCATGCATTTAAAAAAAAGGGCATGTAATTTTATGTCTTACATCTACTGGTTATGAAAAGCTATCAAATTAGTATTTCATTAAGGCGCACCTCTCCCATTGAATAACTTTGGAGTTACCTTATAACATTTCATAAGCTGTAATTTCCAAAAATGAGTAGGAACGCAGTTCATGTTTTCTGTCTTTGTAATTGTAATACAAAATGCTTACTCATGGTGAAGTCAGATTTTGAATTGCAATTTTAAAAATTCCACCTTTAGAAAGTTACACTTTTTCTGCCTTTGCCATTTAGTGCCTGTACCGGGTCACATGATTGTTTGTAGCTGGCAGGTGAGCTTTGTTTATTCCTCCTAGACAGCCACACCCAGTAGAGAGTGTAAATAAGCCTGGTTGGGCACCTCTGGCAGGATGTGAGGGAGAAGCATGGCACAGCTCCACTTATGCTTGAATGTGCTGTGTCCTGCTTCCACACAAAGGGCTGCATACTCCCTGTAGTTGGTATGGAGCCAGAGCAGGGAAGATAGGATGCCTGGGGGCTTCACAGGGAAACTTTGAGAAGATTCTCCCCCACTTCAAAGTATACAGGACCTCAGACACCAAAACTCCAGTACCCTTCTGGATATGTGGATACTCTGCCAGGAAGGACGTCTGAGCTGCTGAAGACTGGCCCTCTGCCAGACAGCTGCCTTGCAGGACTACTCTCTTTCTGTGGTGCTGCCTTACAGTGTCGACCTACTGTTGACTGCCCTTTTGCTTGGGTGAGAAGAACTGGACATGCACCCCTTGAACCCAGGACTCCCGAGTGACTCCATCAGCTCATCAGCTGGCCTCCTGTTCTGAACCACAGGGAGGACATAACTGGCTCCCAACCACCTGCATCAGCACCCAGATCCAGCTGGAGTAACCCCTGACCCCCAAGTGCTGCACCTAAGGTCCTGGACCCTTGGTGTTGCCTCAGAGCGTCTGGATTGAAGTTGTTGGGCTTTTCGTGACCGCAAACAGGCCTGATGAAGCCAAATCCTTGAAACTCGCAGAGTCTGGCAGCGCAAAATTCCGTCACCCCGACCTTTCACGCTACAGCAGTGACCACTTACATGGAGTGACACGGTAAAGAGAACTGGCTCGACCGTTCAAGATTTCAACAGGATTCTCTGGCTACCCTTCGTGCTAGATCAACGACTGCCACAGTGCTTCCATTGATCCTCGCAGATCCCCTCCCCGTGAACAAGACTCATGGCGCTGGACTGAGAAGGTAGCTTTTCTGCTGGACTAACCTAGTCCCATTTTCTCACCTGCACTCCATCATGGTTTACCTGAACTTGTGACTTTTTCCCAGATTCACACACCCAGATAGCCGTGTTTAGAGCTTTCTGCTTTTTGGCACTATTTTCCCTAAAATCTTTAGAAAATTCATTACTCCAGTTCTATTAATTGGATTTCTATTATTTTGGTCATGTTTTATATTTTAAAAATCACTCTATTTTCAAAATCTGTTGTGGGCTATTTTTGTGGAGTGTTTTTATTGTGTTGTAGTTTGAAGTGTTAAACAAATACTTTACACATTGCTTTTGAATCAAGCCTGACTGCTCTTTGACAAGCTACCTGAGGGTTGAGCACAGGTTAATTTACGGTTTGCTTGTGACTTCACCCTGAGAGGAATTGTGGTTGCTGCTTGAGAAGGGTTTCACCTTCCCTCAACCAGTATCCCGATTTCTTACATCGTTCCTTTCTGAAGCAATGGTCTAACAGCATCCTTGCAGTGAACAGATACTGTTCGCCTAGAGACAGAAGAGTGCATGCTCAAAAATTACTTTCGGAATCATTACTCTACTAAAACTTTGTGAATAAAAACAGGATTAAGTTTAGGAGCGGGCACAATTTTTTATTCCGCTGGTGAAGTTGGAAGAATGTAATGATTCTGTGTTACTCTTGTAATACGGAATTACTAATACATTTCTTTACTCCGCTGGCAGCACTGTTTGGTTTTTAAACAAGGTTAGGAGAGAGCGCAGTCCCTCAATGTTAAAAACCACTGCAGATTAAACTTTAATCTGCAGTGATTTTTAACATAGGGATGCAGCTTGCTCTTCTGGACCTGTTTAACAAATATTGACTGCACTGCTGTGCATACTCTTCAGTGTCCTTACATACTCGGAGTATATAGGTTTTATATACTCTGAGTATGTAAAGATGCTGAGGGGTATGCACAGCAGTGAATTTGTCTCTGCAACCTTACATACTCTGCTGTAATTACTGCAGAGTATGTAAGGGCGCAGAGGGGTGTGCACTACAGTGCATACCTCACAGCACCCTTACATACGCTGCAATGATTACGATTTCTTAGTGCAAAATTCATCCTCATATCTAATTTTGGATGTGGAGGTGCATTTTGCGCTAAGAAAATATAGTCAAATGCCCACTCCACCCCGCTGTGGAATTCTGCAGAATTTTAATGTAATTTCATGGAATTCCAAAGAATAAAATTCCCCCAATTCCACCCACCCCTAATTAAGTTACGTTTTCTTGAATTGTGTCCAACTGGATGTTTACATGCACACAAGTACCTGGATGCCTATCAGACATACCTTATATATCTCTATTGCCGCATGCAAGTAATGATGTTTCTTTCTACAATCTTGCATTCTCAAATCATATATGCTATCTCAGAAAGCATTCTCTTTATTTTTAAACCCAGTATGAAAGCTGTTACTCAGAATTTGATTGTCACCTTTCCTTTTTTCTTTCAAATGACTCTCACTTTCCCTTTTACCCTTTACAAGCCTCTTCTCTGAGCATAACCTTCTCTGAGTCACCTGCATGTTTGCATTAATCCTTATTCATTCATTTTTGCACGTTGGCCACAGCTTATTTCATATGGCATTACCTCATCATTCCTTGAATGTCATGCCCCTGCAAGACAATAGTACCTAAATCTCTTCTACAGAATCTTTTAATCCCATCAACCATCTGAATAAACTCACCTACCATGCCGCCCCCAGCTGTAATGATCACACCTAACACCTATTAATTTCATCTACCAGAAAAAAGTAGAGTGAATTCCTGGAATGAGTTTCTTGAGCACACAAAACTAATCTCTATAACTAACAATAACCAATATCATCGGATTAGCCACTAACCTGGGTTCTGGAGCAGCATACTGCCTGGCAGAAATCCCTTCAATATCTCGTCAGGGGTAGTAAGTGATACATGAATGCAAATACAACTACAATGCAATTACAGCAGCTTAGTTTTCAATGAAGCAATCTAACATCATGACGTTTCGCTCCGATTACATATTTTGAGATGAACTTAAAACTTGTGAGATGGTTATGACTCAGAATGCTTCAAAAATTCAAACCTTAGAATGCCCAAGTATGTTTTCCAGCTCAGGAGAAAGCCATTGGTACAGAGCACTTGCCCCAGGAGCAAACTTTGTATTTAAAGGCATTAACATAGATCAACACTGACTCAGTCAAAGCAGCACAAAGCCTTTCAGAAGCGTGCATCTTCCGTAAGGACTAAGGCATTGTGGCAGATGTAGTATTTAATCTTTCATATTCTTTAAAGTTGTCATTTGTCAATAAGAAACTGATACAGTTTCAAGAAGGTAATCTCCTAATATTTAGTCTTTGGACACAACTCTCTTTCCATTTCCTTACATTTCTTCAAAATAACTTTACATTGTTAGGTAGCACTGCCTTTGTATTCCACAGAAAAATTCAAATGGTAAAACAAGTACCTGTTCCAACATGGGAACAGAAGCTATTAGTTTAAAAAGAACAGTGGTCACTCTGATAGCACTCAAGTTCAAGTTCAAGTTCAAATTCAAATTGTATTGTTTGATTACTTAAAATCATAACAGAATGTTAAAACTGTATGACTCAAGTATACATGTATTAATCACTCTGGTAGCACTCAGTTAAAGCAGCAGATAACTTTCCACTGGTGCTTGTCTTCAATAAGGCCCGGTAGAAGTGTTTCACCATAACACTGTTTCAAAAATATTGTGGGAAACAAATATTATATCTAAAATATTGTTTTGTCACGAATATTGTGGGATAGAATATTGCAAACAACAATTAAAAATATTGTTTTGTTTAGCACACATTCGCGTTAAAGCAAACAGGCCATGTACATTGAACGGTACATTTAAGTTATGCCATGGCAGCTTCAGCAAGGAACAAAATTAAAAGGGAACTTTAAAAAATGGTGTGATAATTATTTAATAAAAATACCACGACAACTGAAATAAAGCTCTGCTTATCAATAGTACTGGGATCCCTGAGGGGAAGTATGTCTAAACCTCTAGATACTATTTCTGCAGTTTTCCTTTAACTACTGTTAGCTACTCACACCTTTGAATTTTCTGACAGTCACCAGGTCTTGGTTACACTATATAAAATTGTATATAAATAGGGTTCGACCTATTGTTAATACTTACCAAGTACATGAATAACATGTATATTGGCCCACTGTGTCATTTTGTCAGCACTTGAATATGTAGGACCTTATGACGACTTTGGATGTCCTCCTGCGGTGCAGCCACCGCTCCGTTTGCAGGAGCACCAGGAAGGCTGTGGTGTGCCGACCCGCTGGATTCAGAGTTTAAGTGGGGCGGGTGGTGCTGCGGTGATCTCATGGTGGTGGGCTGTTAGGATCATAGGAGAGCCTAACATGCAGCCTGCAACTGCAAGTTCCTGCATGGTGTGCATGCATGTCACATCATTTAGGAACGAAGGTGCAATTACAGGGGGGGCACAATATGTGGCACCCGCAGGCCCCCCAAGCCCACATCTGGCAGGGGGCCCTGTCAGGGCATCCTTAGTTGGCTCTCCGCAAACCTTTTCATGGGGGGGTCAGCGACAGGAAAAGGATGGTGAGAAGGCAACTTGTAATATGCTCAGCTGTGCCAACAGCGTCACTGTCAGTATATTCACATCAGTTGCAGACCACTGGCCCAGCGGGATCCTTGATCTCGTTGGAGCTGGTGGTCTTGTGGGGGTCTAAACGCCACATTCTGAAAACTGCAGGCTGACCAGCAGTGTGGCAGTGGTTGAACTGCCACCACAAGTACGGCAGTCCTGAGGACCGTCATACTCTTAATAAGGCCCTTAGTGGACAAAGAAAGTAAGCAGTTAAGAGAGGAGTCTTGAGGCCATTATACATAACAAACTACATGGAGTCTACTCTTAATCTTCTTATGCCCCCAAAAAGCAGTCTGGCCTCATGCCTCATTTGTTACTTCCTATTGCTTCCTTAAGATCTAAAAAACACTCACCAAAGCTTACCTGTTCGAAGCCTCATTTCTTAAGTTCTCTTTTTCTCACTTTCATACTCCCTGTCTCATGTTACTGATTAGTCATTGACTCAATCTCTGTTTTTCTGGCCTGCTTGGCATCCAAGCCCCAGTTACAAATGCACTTCTTAAATGTAGAATTGTTTTTAGTCTAAAGATACCAAACTGACACTTTAGTAAATCAACTGAGGATATGCAAATTTTTTTGCAGAGTTGTGCAAATTCTTCAAATGGAGTGCCAAAGACAGACAGAAACCATGAAATCAAAAACAGTTTAAGCCACCTCTCACTGACAAATGGCAGTGAATGAAAACAAAATAAAAGCATTTCCTTCTGGCAACTAAAATGAAACACACTTTTAGAAGGACAAACCGCCAGATTCATCATTCTCCCGTTTTGCGAGGCCCTAATAGCGATTCATAGCGAATCGCTATTAAGGACTCGCAAAACGGGATTCATGTAGGAATCGCAATATTTTTTGCGATTCCTACACATTCTTTATTTGCGATTAGCAAATTGCTAATCGCAAATAAGGAAAAACTCCCCATGCATTCCTATGGGCCAAAAGGCCCATAGGAATGAATGGTGAGTATTCCTTATTTGCGATTAGCAATTTGCTAATCGCAAATAAGATAGCGATTTGAAGGGTGCCAGGGGTGTCCAAAGGACACCCTGTAGCACCCCTCAAATGATCTGTGACACAGGTGTTGCACACACACATGTCCAAAGGACATGTGTGTGTGTAACATGCAACTCAGAAAAATGCATTTAAATGCATTTTTCTGAGTTTTCGCAATTTACCGCGAGGTCTGACCTCGCGGTAAATTGCGCCTAGAAATTGCGAATTCGCAAATTTAAATAGGATGTTGAATTGCATTTAAGGAATCTCAAATAGAGATTCCTTAAATGTCATTCCTCGCAAAATTGCGAGATCGCTATTAGCGATTTTTACATTTGGGATGCTGAATCCCAAATGCAAAAATCGCTCTCGCAAAGGGCCAGATTCTCAGAATCTGGCCCTTTGCGAGCGCAAAAAAGCTTGATGAATCAGGCTGATAGTTTCCTTAGCAAGATATAAAAAATAGGTTACAGACTACGTGAATCAGAAGAGTTGTTTTAAAAGTCCATATGCTTAAAGGAAAGTACAGAATGATACCTTTGCAGAGCGTGAACGTATTTTGTTTTTCTACCTGTCAATCGAGCTGCCGGGAAGCCAAAATTGTTCCTCGTTCAGGGGCCCTATTTACAGATAGGGCACACTTTTCTTGTTTGCGCCATAGCACACCATTAGGCATGCTGGGAGCAAACAGGAAAAGTGCTCCCTATTATGTAGAATGCGCAGCCCTCAGGGCAGTTGCCAACTCGTGCTGCCCCCAGAGCAATCCATTCAAGAAAAATACAGAGCAGCTGCTAAAAATCTGCTCTGTGTTTCTCAGTACAAGTGGCAACCCGCCTGCAGTTAGAGTGATTAGAGATCCCCTTGCAAGCGGGTGTAGTGTGTCAATGCAACTGCCATCAAAGGGATGTCTGGGGGATCCATGGGACCCCCTTTCATCTATCCAGAGGGCTGCCTTTCGGAGGCACACCAAAAGTGTGCCACCCATTTGTGATCCACTTGCTGTGCTCCTTATAAAGGCATGTTTGCCTCTGCACTCATTTCCCTAATACACCACTGGTGCAGAGTCAAAGAGATTCCTTCATTTACATATAGACAATATACTGGAAAGATTTTGTAAATTCCTGTACCCAATATTTTCTGCAGGTCCAATTTCATATGATCACATTTGTGCAATGATGTATTTTATCTCCATTGGCAAAATATATTTCCCCATGTGAACACTCTTTTTCCTGCAATCTCGCAGCTGTTGACGATATTCCCTCTCCCTTTCAGCCTTCAAAGGGGTTTACTCCCTCCCTTGGCAGGGGTAAATTGATGAACATTTTTAGGGTGGGAATTGTCAGAGATTAACTTTATGTGCTTGCCAGGTGTGGTTACTCCCAGAAGAGTTGTGGGTGCTCCCACAATATTCTGGGAAACCCTCCAACCCCCCCGGGAATGATCATTCTCCGCCACTTAAATTTGATTTACTCACGTGCGGTATTACTCCCTCACGGGGCTATATGACACATGAGTAAAAGGATTAATGATTGCATGATAACTTTTTGTGACTATTTTAGCTCTGTGACTCCTCCCTAAACCCCATTACCCATGCCTAACTTCATTTTACCTACAAATATATCTCCTCTGGAAGATTTTTACCCAAGGTGGACAGTTTTTTTCTCCAGGTTGCCACATGATGTCACATGAGTACTTGTAACTGTGCTTCTACTAAGTATTCTCCTTTTGTATTATTTTCTCAGTTTGACCGGGCACATTTTTTCAATGTGTTCTTATAGTGTAGTGAGTAGTTAGTTTTTCTGTAGCTTTATGCACCACTTGAACATTTTGCAATGTCACCCCCCTCCTCCGCAGTCTGCATTGGCTCCCTGTTTCCAAACGCTGTACCTTCAAGCTGGCATGCTCAGTTTTCAAGGCCCTCTCTGATGAAGCCCCTGCGTTCATCTCCTCCATCTTGACTCGCCACATTCCCCTTAGAGCTCTTCGCTCAGCATCTCTCAACTTCCTGGTGGTCCCCAAATTCAAACGTAAGAAGCACGGTGGTTTGAGTTTCTCTGTTTTGGCCCCCTCTACCTGGAACTTCCTGCCACCTTCACTTCGTCTTTGCTCCAACTATGACTGCTTTCGCAGACTATTAAAAACCCTGCTCTTTCAATCTGCCTATGAATAACCCCTCTCACCCTTGATCACTGCACCTGTCAAAGAGCGCCATGAAACCGTTGGTGAAAGAGCGCGGTATAAATAATTTTAACGTAACGTAACGTAACGCAATGTGCTAATTGTGCGCAAGATTCACCACCACAAATGCCATTTGTGCAAGCACACACAATATGTAATGTGCCTTTTCTTGCTGTTGTTACTCTAGCAGGTAAATGGGGGTGCATCACACAAGCTTAATTTGTGAAAATAACTGGTGTCCTCCAAAACTTTATTCATGTGTACGTACACATTCGAAAATTTGCACATTTATGGCTGTGAAACTCATAGAAAGGCAAATTTGAATGTTATCAAAGTCCTCTTTGGCACATATCGCCTGCTCTGGAGTTTGCCCCTTTCAAGGCTGGTGCAAATGAGCCCTATTGCCTTTCAGGTTTCTTATTTCTCTTGTTTTGTAATGCTACCAAGGCTGTGTCATATATATATATATATATATATATATATATATATATATATATATATATATATATATATATATATATGCAGAAATCACTACTGCTTCTACTTGAAGGGCTTTAATGATAACAGTTAATAAGCATGTTTTAATTAATCCATCTAAGGCAGACAGAACTCTTACGAGATCTTTTATTTTCCTGCTGAGCCTTTCTCGCGTTGCCAGGAGTGACACATACTAGTGTTACATAAATTTCAGTTCCCTTTTTTCAACATTTTCATCTGTTCACTCTGTTCACTTCAAACAGTTCTTTTTGTCATATGAAATCTTAGCTCCTGTTTTTTAAATAAATCTGTTTTAACATTGTTTTTCATGTTGTGATTAACCTGTTCCGTGCTGCCGTTGGCCGTTGGCCGACGGAAGCACTACCTCCCCGTTGGCCGACGCAACCCCGCCCACCCTTCAGAACGCCAGCACCGCGGCGGAAAAACCGCTGCATTTATGGCGTTAACAGTTGTTTTCATGTTGTTTATTTCTGTTACTGAAATATTAACATGCTGTACTTATATTATTCAGTCAGTTTTCCTTCACAGCAAAATAGTCCCTTACAATGACATGTCACCGTATAGGAAAGAGGGAGGTATCAGTGAAGCCAAATAGTACATCGCCAGCACTTAAATGCTCCTACGATGCTGCAAAGACCTGGAACAAACTCCCCCTCCGCATCAGAAGAAGCCCGACAATGCACCTCATCAGAAAGGATCTCAAGATCTGGCTCTCCAAATGAACACAGAGCTGCTAGAACCCCCCGCCCCCCCCCCCCTCCCTCCGGCACCTCGAGGCTTCAAAAAATCCTGATTGATTGATTGATTGGTCAGAAGTCTGGGGCCAGCCCTGTCAAAGGTCGCAGTGCCAGATGCACAGGCTTCATAGTCTTGATCCACCTCATACCTTTTTAAACCAGCACCAGATCTGCCTTATCTCACTCTTGCAGGTTCTATTTCATTCAAATCTTTCCTTTTGTCACTGTTTTCATGTCTTTTTCTTCCTCCTTCTTTGCCCCTTTTCTATTTTTCTTTCTATTCCTGCGGATCAAAGTCGGTTAAGGAAAAGTAATTCCTGATCCCAAAAAAATAGTGCCAGGGGGCACTACCTGCAACCATTGGCTCAAATGAAGAACTCTATTTCACACTAAGAACTTCTCCAATTCTAAAGGAACACGTGCTTTGTCAAAGCAAGGGAACATCCCGAAGATATAGAAAACACATGGCTATTGCTCCCATGGTTAAAACAGAGTGATCAAAACTTCTAGAAGATACTTGTTGATCAGGTGCAGTTAGCCAGCTACAATTAATTTCGGAAGGTTCCCAGATAGGCATATTGGTTTTTAGACACTGGCTCCACTAAAAAGCAAAAGTAATTCCTCTGATTACATTTCAATAACTAAAACCAATAGACTCCCATTAACTGGTCGAGGCCGTCCTCCATAACAGTTAAGTAGACATCCAAAGCACAAATCATATTAACAGCATCCAGAGAAAACTGTTTCCAACTTATCAGGAGGGATTTCTGCTAGTGTTACACTAATTTGTCTGTGCACTCAAATTGGAGTAAATGCATCTTCTGTTTCTGTTCTGTTTAATCTATGTTTTAATTGAGATAATAGCAACACACTTACACAAAACTAATGAATAAACAAAGAGAAAATCCAGAGGATTTGAACTATTATCAGATATAGTCAATATAGCAAATGAGACCCAAACAAATGCTTTTACTTCAACTTGATTAATTCTTGTTCCCTTTAAATAGATCCCTGCATGGTAGCCCTCGTGGGTTTTCGTTTTCTCTTTTAACTCAGGATTGTCAGTCCTCCTCTCTTTGCACTGGAAGGCCCTATATAACCACAACCTTCCTAAACTGCTCTATGTTTGTAAACTATTTCCCATTTCCTCATGACAGACTTCAGTTTAGCAGATCAAACTAGGTGTGATGGCTTCACATGAGCACCAAATTTGTGCTATCTGTGAGCCTGCAATCAGGGATTTTAAAAAAACATTACTTTCAATCTAGAATTAGCTTTCTGGCTCAAGGGCATCACAGCACAGAAATGCATTCATAAAGCTGAATGTCTAGACCAAAGATTTCCCTTATTTTGGACACTATAAATGTCCAATAGTGCTACAACTAGCTGCACAACCACATGTTACCTATCCTATCTCCTTCTTCCATGGAGCATCGACTCGCCTGTTGGAATACCTTCTTAGAAATGTAATCAAGCATGCTAGTGTGCAAGGGAGCTGAAATACTGAGATGGAGGTACTGCTTCCCAGGCTCAATTGTACAGGAAATGTATGTGTTCCAATCTTTATTTGTGCACGGTCATTATCAGATAATTCTGTTCATATATCCTCAGTGTTGGACCTGGCCCTTTTGGCAGGTTCACCCCGAAACTTATTGCTTTTGCCTAGCCTGTTTCTGTAACCTGGTGTTGGTGATTTTAGGTCTCTGTGCAGTTTTTCACTGTGGTCCAGTGTAAAGTGCGTGCGCTCTCTGAGTACGTGTGTGAGATTGACCTGCCCTCCCATAGGAATGCATGGGGAATATGTGTTTCCATGGTAGTTCCTGATGTGTGGGGAGTGCAGGGTCGAGTTTGGTATGTGCGAACTCGTGAGATTGAATGTGTGCTGCTTTAATGTGTCTAGTGTGGAAGTGCCACTTCTAGAAGTTGGCCTGTCTGTCCAGTGAATGTGAATTGACTGTCTGGCTTGTGTTTGGCTGGATCTGGGTGGTGTGCCTGGCTCCTGGAGTCAGGATGGGTCTGGCCCGGTTGTGAATGGGGAGATCTGCATGTTGATGGCAGGGAGGGGCTGCACCTGGGACCTAAATAGGGCTGGTCTTTCCCTCCACAATGCTGGCTCCGCCCCCTGTGGTGTGTCTGATGTCCCTGACCCACCCGGTGAAAAGGCAGAGGGGCTGAGCAAAACAAAGTGCTCAGGAACCAGTTGCATCTGGTTCACCCCTTGCCTGTACCTTTGGAGACAAAGGATTCCTGTGTATAAAAAGAGGCTGTGACCTCATGTTAAATGTTCTTCTTCTTTTACTTGAATCTACCAGGGGGGTGCTGCGGCTGGGGCCCAGGGGAAGGCTTGCCTCCCTGGGCCCTGCCCAGCCCCTGGATTCTTTCACAGAGCCCGTGAGGTGCCAGAGAGGGCACCGTGCTTTTTCCTGAGCGGCCCCAGATAGCAGTGGGCCGCTCCAACGTGGTATTCAGGTTCCAGAGCCCCGTGGCTCCAGCGTTTGGGCATAGGTTTACTCAGAGCCAGAGAACTCCCACAATGAGCATGTATTGTGTCAGAGCCTAGAGGGCTCCAACGATGGACAAGTGCTTATTGCAAGAGCCTGAGTGCTCCAATGCGCCCAGTTATTTCTAGAGCCAGAGGGCTCCAACATTTTGGCGCAGTCTTTGCTCCAGAGGGCCAGTCAGGGCCCATGTCGCAGTTTTGTTTCCCAGCTACCCAGCAAGTAGTGGGCAGCTGCACCGTTTAGGCTTTTCTTTCGATGGACCTGTTCTTGGTGAACCTAGGAGTGAGTCGCACTTCGTTCGCCGCCGCCTTGGCCTTCCACAGCTGCGCAGCGCTTAGTGCCGGCTGCTGTGATTAGGCCATATTCTTGTTCCCAGCTGCCCAGCAAGTAGTGGGCTGCTGCAACGTTTAGGTTTGCGCCGATGGCGCACCCCTGACTGGTGCTGCATTGGCAGCGCGCCCTGACATTCTGGACACAGGGCTTTTGAGCCCCTTCTTGGGATGGCCAGTTGGCCAGGGGGCTGGTTTGTGGATAGGGCGCAAGGCCCTAATGTGATTTATGTGCTAGAGTGTTGTGGTGCCAGGCAATGTAATGCATTTAGTATGTTTTGCGCACCCTGTGTTTTATACCTCTAAACTGTGGTTTATGATTATGGGGTTTGTGTTAGTGAGATTGTACTTCACTCTGTGCTTTACACCCCTAAATGTGAGTTATTCTTAGGAGGCAGGGTCTAATGTGTTTAGACTAGTGAGAGATTGCATAATGTGTTTATGCTGGTGAGGATTGACGCAGAATATAATTTGCGCCTGAGGTGACTGTACATCATGTAGTTTATGTTACAGGTTGAGATGGAGTACAGTGATTACCAGTAGTTACTGATTGTAAGTTTATGATCTTTTTTCTTGTACCAATTTCTGCTAAGTGTTGATCCTGACAGTGGCCCACATGGCCCTGTCCTGTGTAAATAATCCCTTGTGAATATTGCCCGTGCCAGTTGGCACAATGTACATTGTGTGTTTACTATCTGATATGTTTTGAGAATACAAAAGTTATTTTTATATAACCTTGTGTGGAGTTCCTTTTGTAGTGTGCCTGGGATGTTGTTGCTGTGTGCGTGCGCAAATCCTTTACACATTGCCTCCGGGATAAGCCTGACTGCTTGTGCCAAGCTACCAAGGGGGTGAGCAGGGGTTATCTTGTCGTGTGACTCCATTGCCCTGACTAGAATGGTGGTTTCTGCCTGGCTTTGGCGCAAGCCTTAGCCAACCAGAAATCCCAGTTCTAACACTCAGCTCATCTAGCTGTCTTTTTCATGGTCAATCTTCACAAGCACGTAGAGATGTATTTATAGAGTAGCAATATGGCGCTTGTTGGAAGGCCAATGAAACACAGCATTGTAAATTGAGGCTAGCGTATAATTAGCTGTCTTTGTCAGGAAGATCTACCGCTGAAGATGCTTGCAGAAATTCACACTAAAACCTTGTACATATTCTACCTCCATTTCTAAAAATGACTTAATTTTTCTGTACAAAAATGTAAGGAAACATATGTAACCCCCTTAAATATTGACGGAGGTTCCAAAGTCACAAATCATAGTTCTAGCACATGATTTGTAATGTAGAAAATGTCTCGAATACTTTAGATGACAAAATATTGGTGCATTTCCAAATAGCCTAAATGGCCATCTATCCCCTCTAGGTACACGTAGAAACCTGGTTGTTTATGCATAGAATGGGCACCCTCTGCACAGCTTGAAAGATAGCTACCAGATAATAGTTTTCCAAATGGATTTACCACGTTCTCCTTCTAGAACTTGGTTTAATCCTAGGTTCCCGAGTTATTTGCATGGCCAAATAAAACTGCGGCTTCACTCATTACATTTTTTTCATCTTGCGTTTAAGGAATGAGGAGGGAATTGCAAAAAGGAATATATATGACGCTGAATGAAAACTGTATTAACACCCAAGTTACAACTATTATAACTGTCCACAACACTGTGCAAGCTGTCTAAGGCCAAAATGACACGGCCTTTGCTGAAAACCTTAACATTAATCAAAATTTGATGGCAACTTTAGATCAAAGGCATTTTCTTGCCTCTACTATTCGCTAGTATGTCTCTAATCTTATCCTTCTATAGATTCCGGGTTATGTCACATAAATAATAATCATGCAGCATAATAATCATGTTCCTATCTATATACTTAAGGGGCACTATGCTTGACACAGATAAAGTTAGATCCATGCACTTATTTGGAGAACTAGCAGATTAACCTTTTTTCGGCAAGAAATTATTGCAAGATTTACAGAAACAGAAGGTAAATGCAGACAGAAAATACTCATTAGCAGATATAATTATATTTTTATAGGCATGGACACTCTGTGCCCATTATCTCTCACTGCAAATCTAAATTGCCTTCCGACTGGTAAATATCTGACACATGATTACAGTAGCAATCAAATTAATTATGCTCTCTAAATGTAAAGTTTAGACCCATGCAGATGATTAATGGCTGAAACATAACAGCTTAGCAAGCTCCACTTAGTACCTACTCTTCTTAATGTAATGAAGCATAATACAAAGTTCTGGCTGATCCTCACTAATCTCTGTCAGTCATGTCGCCCTCATCTTCTCTGGAAATGAAATTCACTTTACAAAGTGTTCTGAAAGTGGATGAACCTTAATTTTATCAATAAAGACTACTGAATTCAACCCTGATGATTTGATAATGTGATCCACAAATCAGTTTCACTATAGGGATGAGATACACACAGAAAACCTTAATGCTTCAAGCAGAGTAAATATGCAGTGATGTTAGTGTTACCAAGTGGTACACATCCACCTCGAATGTAAATAAAATTATAAAATGCCAACTATGTAAGTAGTAAACTGCATTAAGAGCAGTAATGTAGAAACACTTTGACGGTGGAAGATTGATTCTTGTCACGAACAACTAGCATTTGTACAAACATTGTTATGTGCGCCTCCATTTACACCGGGGCAGCTGAGTATCCAGTCATGTCTATGCTTCATCAATTGTTCCCTTATATACATCACTCTGTGGCAGATGTGACAGGTATGACCAGGCTTGGTCCCATTTGTAACTGTGCCAGAGGACTAAACCTGCTACCTACTGACAAGGGCCAAATAGGGCATAACCGGCCTTAGGTTACCTTCTGGAGGGGCCCCCGCCTAACAGTTTGGTTTGGGCTGTTCCTGTGTGGACCAGGAGCAGTAGTGATTTGCTTAGGTGGGGTCTCTGTCTAGAGAGGCATGATGGGTGAAAAATGATGGACTGGAATACACCCCTGAGTGATTGCCAATGCCTGAGATTAATTAAAGCATTCCATCCATCACCTTGTTGTTTTTGTCATCAATACATTTGGGTGGCTGAGGATGTAGGTATCATGAACAGGTGCCCTGGTGCACATCAGAGTTGTACATTCATATTTTAGCCATTATGCTACTTAAATCGTATGCGCTCTGAGTTAGTTTACAACATACAGCCAGAAGAGCTCGGAAACACTGCGTAGTGGTCGCCTGATCCGTTTTCCGAGCTGTGCCGTCAACAGTGCTGTCTTAGACAAATTGAACGAGCTTTAGATTGAAATGTCTTAAAATTGGCGTACAGCTCAGCTCTCTGACAGCCCATGCATTCATTATATGACCCTTGCTCTCTTTTATGATTAGCATAGAAGTGCGTATTACTTTTTTAATGAGTTAGTGTGCATTTTGTGAAACATTTTATGAATGAATGAATGAATGGGGCATTTATAAAGTGTGTAGATACTCAAGAGTGTTTTGGAGATAAACACAGTAGGTCAGAAAGGGAGAGCATCAGCTACTTAATTGGAGAGGAAGCTGGTTCCAAAGAGCCGCTACCAAGTAGGAG
Organism: Lissotriton vulgaris; assembly: GCF_964263255.1. Taxonomy (NCBI): domain Eukaryota; kingdom Metazoa; phylum Chordata; class Amphibia; order Caudata; family Salamandridae; genus Lissotriton; species Lissotriton vulgaris. The sequence continues at coordinate 777,762,575 of NC_141691.1, forward strand.
AAAGATGCACCCCGCTAGCAGGATGACAATGTCGAGTTATGTGCACACCACGCTATTAGGACATCCCCATGTGAATGGTAAGTGGTGGTTTGTAGCTCTCACGGTTGTGTGTGAGTGCTGAGCACATGGTAAGGCTGTCACACTTAGCAAGCACTGAGCGTGTCCTCTTCACAGTAAATAAGCAAATCCTCTACAGCGTTCATGAGGACCTAATTTCCCAGCAGCAGCACCAGCCAAATCCCGCAAGATAAATCTCCGGCGGCCATCTTGGCCCGAGGGCATAAGAACAATGCCCTGCTGCCACGCCCTTACTAGACAATCCGGCTTTATCATTGAAAGCCCGCCACTTCTGATTCAAGGAGGGCCTACTATTGGAGGATTTCCTTTCAGTGAATTTGCTAAATAAAGCTTTCCAAATATCATGAAGCTGCAATGTCCTTCACTCGCCGAAGTTCAGCGCTTTGAATTTATGTTACTAATTCAGTGAAAGAAATTGATGGAATAGAAAACATACTTCACAAAACAGTTAGAATTTGTGATTTTCTGGAATGATTACTCTGGGTAGAGTGATTAATGAACTCCCAAAAAGTTAATAAACTAGTGCGTTTCTAGGTAAATACAATTTCAATGAAAACACCTGGGGTTGCTCCTAACAACCATGGTACAAGGCAACTGCGTTTTTCCCGAAGTAATTTATTAACTGATTCAGCGCTCCTACCAAAATTCTGCATAAATGATGTCACCATCTATAGAGGAAGCTGACAACTCCTGCAAGGAGATTTTTTCGATCGTAAGGGAATTCACTACCCTGCGATCTAATTCAGTGCAGGAAGTACCGCCTGAGAATTGGGCGGATACTATTGCTAACTTTTTCACCACCAAAATTAGGCAGATTCAAGATTCCTTCCCTTCGAGACCATCAGTCGATCTCGTGACCCTGCTGGAAGAGCCAGTCCACCTACTCACCGCTGGCCCTGTCCTGGTGAACTTTCCGCCCCTTACGATTTCTTCATCCCTAGCTATTATGAAGAATCTTAAATCCGGCTCACCACACGACCCCTGCCCAGCGAAATTTTTAGCTAAAATGGCCGACGTTGTCAACCCCATAGCCAACCCTATTCTGAATCTATCTCTGAGTCAGGGAGCCTTACCACATTCCTGGAAACAGGCCATGGTCATTCCTCTCCTTAAAAAGCCTAGCCTTGCCCCGGAAGTCCCAGCCAATTATAGACCTATCTCGCTCCTTCCAGCACTCACTAAAATCCTGGAGAAACATGTCCATAGCGTGCTCTCCAACTTCTTGGAGTCGAATGAGCTTCTCCACGCGTCTCAATCAGGTTTTCGACCTAACCTAAGTACTGAGACTGCGCTCCTGGAGGTCACAGAGATTGTTAAGGAGTCGCTGGATGTTGGAGGCAGGGTGATGTTAGTAATGTTAGACCTGTCGGCGGCATTTGACACCGTCCCCCATGAGGATCTCCTCACAAGACTACATGACATCGGTCTAAGGGGGACGGTGCTCAACTGGTTTTGCTCTTTCCTAGCCAACCGCCGACAAACGGTCTGGGCCCCCCTGGATCTGCCGAAATGTCGCCATTGGGAGTCGGAGTTCCTCAGGGCTCAGTACTGAGCCCTACTCTATTTAACATCTTCATGACCCCTCTGGCGGCACTGGTGGAGTCCTATGGGGCCCAGATCGTCTCATATGCTGACGATACCCAGCTTCTTTTCACCTGCCGTAAGAGCGAAGAATTCGATGGGGGCAGTATCCGTGAGTGCCTTGGGGCTGTCTTTAATTGGTTCCAACTGAACAGCCTCAAGTGTAACTCGGATAAATCCGAGATACTTTTCTTTGGATGCCCATCGGAACCAGACTGGCATGATTGGTGGCCGGCCGACATGTTCCCCCCCACTCACTCTTCTGAGTGGGCTAAGAACCTGGGCATTAAAATAGACAACAGGTTGTCGCTCAAATCCCAGGTGTCGACCCTCACAGGAACATGTTTCGGCATCCTCAGAATGCTCCGAAAGTTCTTCCCGCTGCTTTCTGAGGAACATCGGAGAATAACTGTCCAGGCCCTCATTGGATCCAGACTGGATTACGCCAATATTCTATATCTGGGTCTTCCAGAATACCTCCTACAGCGTATGCAGGTGACCCAGAATGCAGCTGCACGAGCCATTTTTTGCCTGCATCGCCGAGCCAGTGCCTCGAACTTGTTGCAAACTCTACACTGGCTCCCCATACGGAAGAGGATAATATTTAAAGCCATGACTTTAGCTCATAAGGCCTTACACGCCACGGGTGCCAAATATCTACAAAAGAGGCTGGCCTTTTTTTTACCGACACGATCGTTAAGATCGGAGTCTCTGGCACTCGCAGTAGTCCCCCGCATAAAGAAAGCCCGTGTTGGAGGACGGTCTTTTAGAATGTTGGCCCCCCAATTGTGGAATTCTTTACCGCTGTCCCTGCGGTCCACTTCTAACTTACTTACTTTCAGGAAGGGTTTGAAGACCTGGCTTTTCTCAGGCTAGAGTTTTTCTTTTAATCTTCTCCTCCGGCTCTGTCTTTTTCTGTAATTTGTTTTGTTATGTTTTCCAGTTTCCTCTTCTGGGTCTGGAGCACAAAGCGCCGGGACACTCCTTTGGAGTAGCCGCGCGCTATAGAAGTCCCATTATAACATAACATAACATAACATAACATAACGATCTACCACCATACTTACCAATCAATACCAGGCCCATAAAAATAACAGAGCAGCTGAATCATGAGGCGAATGAATCTAATATGTTGTTTAAACTATCTACAATAAACAAGACCAGCTTGTCATTTAGTAAGTTTATTCAAACATATTCATGAAAACGTAGGCTTTGCAACTTTATTAAACAAGTATTAGAAAATGTCATAAAGAAAGATTTATTCAGCATTTATAAAGAGAGCTTGTAACAGAAATAAGTGAAACAGAGCATTTCCAAACCCTAACTAATTCCCTGTCTCTACCCTCATTGCCTGAAAACAAAGTCTTTTAAAAGTCTCCTTTCCTTACGTGCGTTCGTCAATCAGCAGAACACGACCCTCTGGAATCAAGAAGCGTAGGCAAAAGTCTGCTCCTTGAGCCAACTCTTATACCCTTCAACTAAGGCTAAACTAACTATTTTCACATTCCAACAGCTGAATTCTGGCTCCCCATTGGCTGAACCATCTCATGCCACAGTAAATTGTGACATCTTCCACCTCAGGTCCGGGCTTTTACACAAAGCCATTGTTCATGCACAGAGTCCTGGCGGCACTTCCTTAGGCTGCTACATTTTATAGCAAAGATATTCATGTAGTGCACAAAAATGCCACGACTCACATCCTGGCCTTGAGCCCGTCCGTTCTGAGCTTCCCGTGGCACAATAGCAAACCTCTCCACAGAGTCGCCTTTTGCAGTTCTTTTCAAAAACTTTTCACAATAAAAGTTTATAGGCTTCTCATCTTTTTCAAAATAAGTTTTTCTCTTGTGGCTTTTCATCAGCAGGCCTCTTTTTCAGAAAGCGTCAATTTTCTGCTCCACTTTTTCTTGCGTCACTTTTTAAAAATGCATTATTTTTCTTCAGCCAACTCTATGCTTCTTTTGTAAAACTATTATTTAAACAAACACAAAACATCAATTAATGAAAGAATTGACATTTGTTCTGTTACCCACCCCCTTTGCTAAATGTTAACCCAATAATTATGTTACCTAGCAAAAGCTCATTTAAGCAGCATATATTACCTTTGATGTACCAATACGATCTGGAACTGCATTTGTCACAGAAAAGACAAGACAAAAGCACATTTAAAAGCACATGCTATTATTTTTAACAGCAGCAGTTAGTATACGACAAAGACAATAGACAATAATTATTGTATTATTTCTTTTGCATTTTGCACAAATAAGAATAATGTTAGTTCCATATGTTCATGATGCACAGTTTATTCTAGGTTGATTTAATAACATGCAGCAAACATATTAGTTTTATTAAAACATTATGGAAGTCAGACTTCACAAGCCTAAACAAAATATTGTTCATTAACCCGCTCCATCAACTCCGTCATCTGGTGATTTAAAAATCACCAAACAAAATCCAAAAATTTCACAAATTTTACCTATTGAACATGTTTCAGGCTTACTCAGGATTAGTATTTAAACTCTAATTTCATCTATATTTCTGCAACTCTCATATTGAGTCCTACAAAATGCTAAGTTGGATCTTTTCCACCTTTGAATCCCCAACCCCCAATGAATTTATAGGTATCTACATTTTGAATTGCACCCAACAAAACAAATATCAATCTGAGTATTATAAAACAAAACAAAAACAAAAATGTAATTTTTGAAAAATTAGTATATAGTATATACCCCCTCTTTTTTTTTAATTCTAAAACATTCTTACATAAAAGTGTTTCCAGCTAACACAATTTCTTCAACCTTGTGTCACCTAACACAATTTCTTCAGCCTTATACCAAAAATAAACCTCATCCTAAAGAAAATTTAAACCTAGTCATTGTCACTATTTTTCTTCCAAATCTTCCTGACTGCTATTACTAACCTCAACTACTGGTGGGATAATTATGTAGGCCCATTCTAGAGACTTGTACTTTTGATTTGGCCTCAATGGTCTTTTGCTCTTCATGCTAATTACTTCAATTTTCTTTCCTGCTTGTTCTTTTTTATTTAATTCACTTTTCTGATTAAATATCTCATTAATCTGCTCCTTTGATCTGTTCACCAACTTGAATTTCAAGTCTTATTTTATCCAGACATCACCTTTCCTCAAGAGTTTCTTCTTAGGCTCGATTTCATTACATTCAGCTTTCCAAGCCCTTTTTCTGAATTTTCTTATTTCAGATTCTTCATCACTGTCATCTGAGTCAGTTTCAGAGATTTCAATACTGTATCTAGGAACTTCTTTACTCGGCAGCTTCACTCCGTTAGGAACAACATCTCTGTAGCTGGTACTTGGCGATTCATCCTCTTCTTCTGGAATTACTTCTAACTTCCCAGTTCCAGAATTTCTGTTCCTGCTTTCAGAGCTTCCAAACTGCTTTTCAGTACTCTCCTGATCTTGAATCTCTTCAGACACAGTTTCTTTTTCAGTCTTCTTTTCTAGAGCATCTTCATCATTTTCTGAATCAACAACAACAATGTCTAGATCTTTTTCATTCGATGCTTGATCTGCTTCTGAATTTTCCAGATGTCGACCTCCCTGTCGATCTTCAGAATCTGGATTTTCATGTTCTTCTTCTTCTTCTGAATCTGCTGTAGTCTCGTCACTATCTTCGTCAGTGTTATCAGGTGCAGGTACACGAAGGGTATGACTTGCATGCACCCACCTTTTCAGACCCCTGCACTTTACAGCATTTGTTGTGACTAAAATCACTTGCCTTGCCTTCTGCCACCTGGGTACCAAACAGTTCTTCCTCCGATGAACCTTTGTTCTGACCCAGTCTCCTGCCAATAGATAATGAGCCTGCTCCTTTTCTTTTGAAATCACAACTGTTCCCACTGTATTCGTGTCATTTTTTCTTGTTGGAAAAGCTTCTACCCATTTTGAAAATAAACAAATGATGACTAGGACATATCTCTGTTTGTTATGTTGGGGCATTTCAAAGAAATCTATTTGAATACTTGTAAATGAACCACCCTCCATGCCTATGGTTCCCAAACTCTCAATTGTCTTTTGACCTGGATTGTATTTCTGACATGTCAGACATTTTTGACAAAGTGACTCCGCAACTAATCTAAACTTCAAATTATACCATGTTTCCCTGAACAGTTGAATCATTGTGTCTCTTTCTAAATGACCTGGACTATGATACTTCCGTGCCATGTCAGCAATCATGCAATTGGGCATAACAGGTCTGCCATCTTTGTAAACCCACATTTCATCTTCCTCTCGCTGTCTGCAACCTTCTTTGAGCCATGTGTTTTTCTCCTCATCATTTGCCTCATCTTGTAATTGTATTAATTCTTGCCATGTCTGAATTGCAAAGATTAATATGAGAATGCTTGAAACATGTTCATTAAAATTTTTCCCAATTGATTGCAACCCTCTCCTGTGCACAGAACTTAACAATGGTACCTGCGTACTCATTGCCTTTTGAGACATAATTAATTTTCTCTCCATTTGCAACATATTTTATCACTGCTATTTGGTCAAGAAGCTCAAATTCTTTGTCAAAGTCTAGCATGCTCAGAACAGGAGCTTCACACAAACTCTTTTTAAATTGATCAAACGCCTTAAGTTCAGTTTTTGTCAGGACAATTGGGCCTTTCACATCTGCTTTTGTCAATCTTTTCAATGGCTTCGCAAATACTGAGAAACCACTAATCCATTGGCGACAGTATTCAACCATGCCTAGGAGCATTCTTACCTGTTTTTGTGTCTTTGGGGATTCCATTGCCTGAATCATTTTATTTCTCTCAATAGTTACCTGTCTGGTTCCTTTTGCAATTCTATGTCCAAGGTATTTAACCCTTTTTTTTACAAAACTGCAATTTTGCAGGTGACATTTTGTGTCCCTCATCTGCCAATCGATTCAAAAGTGTAATGGTGTCTGTTACACAATTGTCTCTTGTTTTTGCTGCTACAGGCAAATTATCTATACATTGGACCAATGTTGATTTACCAAGTAATTCTAAATCTTCTAAGGTCTTTTTCAGCAGTTCATTTAAAATAGAAGGACTCTCAGTGAACTCTTGAGGAAGGCAACACCATGCTAAAATTCTCTCTTGGAACCTGAAAGCAAAAATTGTTTGACTCTCTGGATGCATTGGGACCGAATACCACTCAGCATCATGTGGTATCTGACATTCTGGTTTAATTTTGTACTGTGAAACATTAGGAAATTCTATTCCCTGCTTGATTGCAATTTTAACTGGATCTGGTCTGTTTTTCATTAAACCCATTTCATTACCTGTAAAATCCCAAATTTTAACATTGACTGTTTATTTAAACTCTTCAGGTAAATCTTTTTCCTCAAGTACTAGAAATAATCTGATTTCTTCTGCTTCAAACATTGACATTGTCAACTTGTAAAGGCCATCCTCTTCTTGAGTTTGAAATTCAATTTCATATGGGGAATTACAGATTGTACAGTTCAATTTATACAAGAAATCTTTTTCTAACATATTTACAGGACTGCTGTCTCTTGAGAGAGAGAGCGGTGGAGGTATCTGATTCTGCTGAATCACCACCTGTCGCCAGCCGCGGTGCGTCCATTGGGGCGTAGGGGCGTAGCCCCACCAGCCACATGGACCCGCATCGCGGCCACCACTGCAATCCTTTCAATAAATTACTCTGTACCAGTACAGAGTAATTTATTGTAAGGATTGCGAGTCAGCCGCCGGGACACACCCGGAGATTTCGGAATGCGTAAGGGGGTGGTGGCCTGCTGCAGCTTGAGTGACAGTACACTCAGGCTGCAGCAGACAGACCGTAGTGCGCAAGTGCAAGTTGGGTTCCAACTTTCGCAAGCATGCGCACTACAGTACCCCAGTGGGACCCTGCGGGGACTTCTCGGCCTGCTGTAGCCCGGGTTTGGAAGGGGCGACAGGGTGAGCAGCAAATGTGCCCCCCAGCGCTAGGATTGGCTACACCTGGCTCACGTCATGCCGCACCCGGATGCAACGCCTCCATTTCTCCTCGTGGGTCTGCTTTCTTCAGACTGGCATCAACTCCCAGCGAGGAGGCGGCAGGAGAGAGAAGCGGAGGTTAGTCAGAAAGAGGCATGGGTGGAGGGAAAGCTGCCACACACACCCCACTGGCACTGGCAGACCTCGAGCACGCCGGCCTCCACCACAAGGTAGGTTGGTAAACTTGTACTGTTGTTTATGTCTTTGTTTTCCTGGCATACGGCAGTGGAGGGTGGAAGCACGGGGGCTGGGTTTGAGAGCGGAGGACAGGCGGGGCAGGGTATGTGAGTGTGAGCTGGAGACGTAGTTCCTATTCTAATCTGAAACTTTCTATGCCTCCCCATGTTACCCACGCAACAAAATATGTACATCTATGCTGGAGGGCCATTTATATTTCCGTTCTGCGGGAGACGCATGTTGCTATGGGGGAAACTCTGTAAACTTCGCCATCGGCAGAGCGGCCAGCTGTTTAGCACTGCATAATCTGCCTACGCCTGTGAAGTGCTGATCTGGATCAAACCCAGCATCCCATTCTATTTAACTCGTCACTCCACAGATCTGGAGGGGCGATTCATCTTCCTCCTAGATCACTTGGGCGGAGTGGAAGGCTCTTAGGCAGCATTTGTGCCCCAAATGTAGGACCGGGGGATTTTTACGATTCCTTATCAACTAAACTAGCCTGCTTTTCCTGACTTCCACTTCCCAACCCCCACCCCACCCCACTAGAATGGACAGAGCTCTTAGAACCTGGCAAAAGCACTGGGCTTTATTAGGCATATGCACCATCGAAATGCAGCAGTAGTTGAATATTCTTTTGACCCCCCCCCCCCCCCCCCATTCATAATGCACAAGTACAGCTAGATAAAATATACTGCAGTGATTCCCTACTTTCCCAGATTCCTGGCACGGAGTACTTGGAAGAGACATATTCTGACCACAATCCTATAACTATGCAGGTCAGAGACTATTGATTACCACTTGGAAATTACAACCTGCTGCATTGGAAAATTCAACATACAGTGATTACTACTTTGGGGAAAACAAGGGAACAGAGTAGATACCCACCAATGAATGCAATGCTTTCAAAGTAGTCATATCTGCAAATGTTCCCTTAAGCAACCGGTTATTCACGTCACACTTACCACACACTTCACTTGCCATGACTTGATCACATATACATACCTATGACCCCACCTACATGAGTATATAATGCCACAAGATCATAAATCATATCTAAAAAATATATTTAATAAAAACAGACTTATTATTAAAATCCAGTCCCAATATCACTATCAAAAATACATGAAAACAATTAATGACTAATATAAAAGTTCATATAGCACAATCCAAATATGGTTTCCGCCTTAAAGAAAGGGGAGGGAGAGAGAGAAAACACACAAGACAATACACTTCATTCACAAAAATAAGCTAATGAATTGATAACTGTTAGTACAGCCACTTGATTCATATCTTTCGTCTATTGTGTAGTAGTTCTTCGCCGTTCACCATCTCCGTCCCAAACATGAAGGCACAAACCCTGTAAAATTAATAACATGTGAATTAAAATGTGGTCTGGAACATTTAACCTTCCCGGCCCGGCACTTGCTGGCCTCGGCGCACATCCGTGTTGTTAGGGCGAGCATCGGGGCTGGGTCTGTGCAGCGAGGCCAGCAAGTGCCAAAGCCAGGAAAGTCAAGTGCTGCAGCCAGCATTTAATTTACATGTTATTGAGGAAGCGGGGTAGTGATTAGGGCCAGGCCAGCTACTCGGTTCTGACAAGTGACAGCTCTAAGAGGAGGGTTAGGGGCCTGCCCTACAACTACATAATCTGCTAAAAAGAGAGTTCGCATTACCATGATGTTAGCAACACGTTAGGTTCCCAGCAAGCATGCTCATTCCCAGCCAGGCCCAGGAGAGCGCACAGCAGCAGCATCCTTTACACACGGGCACTTCTGGGAGCTTCTATCTGCAATTTATGATAATGTCCTTTTATCCCTTCGGCTGCCATGTCATTGTCTTTTATGTGAGTTTAACCTCGTTAAATGTTTGGTTAGCTGCGCATGTGCAAGTGGTTACACATGGGTCATGATTATTAATGGTAGTGATTTGTAAAACACAAGAGGGCTTCAATTGTTTCATGTGTTCTGCGAATGGCTCTCCCAGTCTTACTTTTACGTTTACATTCTGGTATTTGTAAATCTGGTTTTGTTTTTCTGTGCTAGCCCTGTGTATGTAATGTAAAGCCATTTTTATCCATAACAAAGCATAGTATCTGGTGGCAGATTCTGGCACCAGAATGCAAATCAAACATTTGTCTCTATGGCCTGCTCACTCACTCTAAGGTTGGATAGCTTGGGGTTGGGCCCTCTTCTCCTGAGTGCAAGGCACACTCAAATGTTTCAGTGCAACACAAAATCTGAGGGCATATATACGGCTGTCTGCAACCACAATCCCTTTATAATGCATAGACACACAGTCCACGTGCAAATGGCAGGTTAGCTGGTTTTTAAGAGTGGACTTTTACTACATCATGATGGGGTGCTATTGAAAAAAAACATGTCTGTTCAGCTTGTTAATAAATTACTGGAGCAGGGTAGAAGAAGTCGTAATGGATATGGAAATATCACTCCTGATCCTGGATGCAAAAGGCCTGAATTCCATCAAGGCATGGCAACCTAAAGTTTTTATGAAAAAACGTATATTTTTATTTTGTTACAAATATGGTTATAATACCTTCATCGCATCCCAATTAATTTCAGGGAGACAACTGGAAGTGCTCCCGAGGTCGGGCTTGCATCCCTCACCGGTAAAAAACTGGTGGGGAGCCATGGGCAACTGCCAATTAGGTCAAGGGAGCCACAGGTCAAAAAAGTTTGGGAACCACTGTACTAAGGCAATAGTGGACTGCCTTCTCAGAGCAGGCAGCCTTATGCGCAAAGGGGACAGTTTATGAGCTGGACGGGCAGGGAGCAGAGATGGCAGTGTTAAGAGGATGCAGGCAGTCGAGGTGTGGGGCCACAAGGAGAATAGAATATGTGCAAAGGGGGCGGTTTGTGAGCTGGAGGGGCAGGTAAAAGGGTGCATTAATTGTTCAAAAGTTGTAGGCAGTGGAGGGGCTTGGTGTGAGAGCACAGGGAGGAAAGTGGATGAGCAGAGGCGAGTGAGTGTACATGTATATGTATAGGGGGATAGAAGCAGAGATTTTGAAGTACAATTAAAGGGAAGTTCAATCTTAAAAACAGATCAAATTTCACAGATCACAATCCATAAGCCTGACACACATGCAGGGTTTCCCAATGTATACTCCATATTGGATAATGTGAACTGAGCTCCACCAATAAATTTGTGTACTTGCCTCCCAAGTCCACTTGTAACTCAGGTTGCCTACCAGAACATCATTGGTTTAATGCTCATTTCATTTCAGAGCTTTGTGCTCAATATTGTTATTAGGGATTAATCTAGAAAATATGGTTCAAATTAATTGACTACTTCTAAAATGAGAGATATAGTGTTTGCCTATTGTTCTAAGGTGTGATTAGATGATGGGTAATTAAATTATGGGCTATGTTCCGTATATTAACATCATGAATTCTGTCTGAGAAACCTACTGGAACGATATGGCATGGGAATGTCTGCAATGACTTTGTTCGCTCTTAAGGTAGCCTAGCCATTTGAATATTTCTTTATGTGCCACAATGTACCTCTTTAGGTGCTGACATGTGAGACACAGATACGCTTAAATTAGAGGCTAAACATGTGGCCTCCCCCGCCCCATTAGAGGCTCAAGAGAAGCTAGTGAGGAGGGGGAGAGGAAGAGGAAGGCAGAGGTTTTGGGCAAAACATCCCATGAATAACTAGAGACACCACAGTAGTAGATCTGTGGGGCAATTCAGGAGCTGTAATGGTACAACCCAGGGCACATTGGAGATACCGCAGAAGAGGGACTGTAGGTCCACCCAGAGGTGGCAGAGGCTGATTCCAAATGAGTGCCACATGCACCACAGTACTGGAACATGGAGTGTGTGGAAGTAGTTCTGGGAAGGAAATGATGCTTGGATTTAAGGTGGTGAAGGTGAGGCATGGTAGCAATATGGAGTAAGGCGGGGGGTTTGGACAAAGGTCCTTCCCATCCTATGCCCCTACAGCCGCAAACAGGAATGATGCTACAGGAAGACATCATTAACCTCTCCACCTGTTACCTGGATGGCCTGAAAGGAGAGATTAAGTGGAGTTGTTTTCCTTAATGAAGTCAGTCAGTTTGACAGAGACCCCTCTCACATTCAGCTCATCCAGGAATAAGCCATTTAAAATTGCTCTATAGTCTGTAAAATGTTTGTAATCTGAGGGACAGCTCTGCAGCCTGTACTTAGACTCTGCATAAACAGAATAGTAGTGGAATCTGAAGAATAGTCTGGCAGAGCTAGCCTATGTTTGTGGTCCCAGTAGTGAAATAGCAGCAGGTGGCAGCGCAGAAGGTTAATGTGCCTGCTGCAAAAAAACATGTACCTGATGCAGATCACAAAATGCATATGATGTAAATAGGTCAGTGAGTCACTGCTTTTGTCACAGAGATCCCAAATGCTGTGCAACTTCTTCTACTCTTAGAGCTGAGATTTTCATGAAAGTCTTTGTAACAACCGGATTTTCGGACCAGATAGAATCAGCTCACCAGAGCACCACCAACCCAGTCGAAACGCAACCACCTCCCTCCTCAGGACCCATCTATCCAGGCACCTGGGTACCTACCTGAGGATGGGAAATTAGCAATATACAAGCTCATATCATCATAAACACCACTAAATCTATAGGGATTACTAGGAATACTCACTAATTACTAAGGACGTCCATGCCCTACACCACACTCATACCTTATAGTCTCGCGGCAACTCAGACCCAGACTATGCTACCCTCCTACTCATAGTGAAGGGGGCAGTTCCAATAACTTACCATTACACACTGACACACTCAGTGCTCTCTCAAGGCACAATCCTGTGGGTATAAACACCAGTGTCCCCCCTGGTGCTCTCATTAACGCCGCCTCACAACGACGATCACTTTCCTATGAATACCTTCAGCTCTCTCTCTCTATGTTGGGAAGTTTCTCTCACTATTCACTAGAGGTACAATAATATTATGGAATGGCCGAATTACACGGTGTAAGACTTATTCTGTAGTTCAAGGGCTCCTCTCTCCCTAATTATTCAGGTACCACTTACCTGATCGGGGGTCGCTTCCGTTCGTGCAATGACACCTGACTAGAAGAAAAGGTTACCTTTACTGTATAAGAACAAGGTATACGCTGGTTCACTGAGAACTGGGGTTCCTTTATTACAATAACATTAACAATATAACACTATACTATAACATATAGTCTGCAAAGGAAAATGGGAATAGACACATACACAGATCTGCGGGGTCTCTGTAAAGCTTTATTACTATAACACATCCACATGTAACTAACAGGGACTGTAAATAGACTGCACACCGCTGAAAGAAAAAGGATTAGCAATACAGTAGGGGAATTTAGCCTAGGAAATAAAAGACAAGATTAAGGTGTAAGTGTAAAGCAAAATAGTTTAGAATACCTCACCCTATTAGGAGGAATGTTTCTCTCTCTCTCTCTCTGGTGGAATCAGGGCTCTCTCTCTCCCTCCGTCACCACAGCTTCACTCCTCTGGCTCAACTGCTCCAGCTGGCAGCTTCAACTCCTCCATCTGACTGGTATCTGCTTTAATGCATCCTGATAAACTGGCAGCTCCAGCTGACAGTTCCAACGTTGTTCATCTGACTGCTCTCTCCAGCTTCAGCAATGATCTGCCTTCTCTCTCCATTCCAGAAAACCATTTGAACTGAACTGTTCTCTTCAGCTCCAAAAACCATCTTACTTCTCTCTCTCCAAGAACCGACTGACACTCCTCCTCTCCTGCACTTCGCTAATAGCGAATGCTCTCCTCTAGTGGAAAGTTCCAGCCAGTAGCCTCCTCCCACCAGGTCCATGCATCAGGCTCCTTGCTCTAGACGCTCCCACAGTGATCAGCTACTTGTTTCGTCTAGAGACTTGAGCCCAGGGACACTTCTTGATTAGATTCAGCTCTGGCCGGTTCTCTCCAGTTTGCAAAGGGCGAACAACACCTCATAACTAAAACATCACCTTTACCCTGCAAGCATCTCAGTCTGCAGGGACAGAAAGCAAAATGGAGTCTCTCTAGTTCTGGGCCTTGTAGGCCTGAGAAGGATGAAATAACACTTAGCTCTATCAGAGTACATACACAAACCATACCAATATGTAATATAAAGTCAGGACTACAGGATCCACCCTCTACTATAGGTAGGATGATGAAAGGACACATAATTATGTCAAAGCCAATAGGCAATAGATGGATTAGAGTCAAGAATAAGGGATCTAACATCATATTAAGCAGCTATCCTCTAGTTTATGCTTCTAGGTCTGGCAAAAGGCCTGAAAAGGACCAACACAAGCCAAGAATAAAGATCCAGGATGGTAGCAAGCTTAAAGTCACCATCACTCAGAAATAGAACCAAAAATACGGTCACTACATTCCACCCTTGAATTTAACCTGCTAACATCCGTAAACAACAACAAACAAATAAACAAACATCAACATAATCTATCAACAAAACCAAAAACCAAAAGACTCCCTAAAATGAATGACAACTAAGGAAATACCACCTAAAACTTGATGTAGGGAATGTAAATCTGACAACCAATTGAAAAAAAGTCAAAGCACCCTTGACCTGAATGTTGAAATGTAACCAAGATTGATCTGATAATAACATAAACTAACCAAAGCACCCTTGAACTAAATGTGCCTCATCTTCTAGTGATAACTCATGAAATCTATTGATGTAGGGACCTGTTTGTGAAATAAAAACAACAAAGGGCCTAAATGAGGCCTACCTACTTCGGTCAACTTAAGAACTAAATGTGCCTCAACTTCTAGTGATAACTCATGAAATCTATTGATGTAGGGACATGTTTGTGAAATGAAAACCACAAAGGGCCTAAATGAGGCCTACCTACTTCGGTCAACTTAAGAAAAGATTTGGTAAAATCTGACAAATAAACATGACAAAGGGTCCTCAAGGTCTGGGCAACTATTACTAATAGATGTAGGACATAACCTGACTAAAAGACACACCTCCCAGGACAACTTAAAGTCTAGGGTGACCACCCTTGGAACTAATCCCACTGTTCTAAATAAGAGTTGATGGATCAAAGTGAAAGTGTAATAACAGGAAAACAAGGACAACCCCATTCCTACAAAATAGCTGGTGTAGCACTATGCATATCAAGCAATAAACCAAAGAAAGTTATCTAAGTGTGGTGTATATATTCTTCTAAAAGATCATAGACTTAAACTGGGGAAATTGAATAATAATAGACCATGCCAAAGTCAATAGGTAAAGGTCACAAGTCATCTAACTCAGGAAACAGTTTGCACCTAATCCCTCTGTATCAATCTGTGGAACACATGTGTGCACCATCATTTAAAAAATTGCTTTTTTTCAGTGGCAAGACTGTTTTAGAGAAAACAGAAAAACTATGAAATAGGTGAAAAATAAACAAGTGTAAAGTCAATCTGTATCAATAATGAAATAGCGTAGCATACTAAAATCAAAATATCATGTATCACAGGGCATCAGATTATTAAAGCAACTCACTAATCACCCTATGACATTCAAATAATATCATTTGCATCATTGCATTAATGGGGCACTGCATCTTTTAAACTGGAAAATCAAAACCATGAACAGGACTGAGAATTTTTTCAAGTGGGGCCTGTGTATGGTAACTGCAAAAGTGGCATAATGTCCATCTGAAATAGAAACATGGTAAAAATGCAAGACTCAAGAATGCAGGCCAAGGAATTACATTTCAGGTCAATTAACATTTTTTTTTTCAAAAATATAACTATTGGCTTTGTCAAGAAAAAAAAATTTCTTTAGGGAATTCAGAATTTTAACCTGACTGCTGAGGCAGCCAACTGCAGATTGTAATGTAAATTGAAAAGTTCAGTCACTATAAAAAGTTCTCTTCTGTAGTTGGTTTCTCCTTTGGAAAACAGTTCATTTGTGTAGGCCATGATCCTCCATCTTCATCTGTATCCTGTGCCAAGGAAGCACACCCTCCAGTCTGGTTAGCAATCATCAGGTCCTGGTACGTCCGCTTCTGGTCTGGGTCCAGGCTCGGGGGTTTTTAGGGGTAGGGGCACTCACTCCGAAAATAACAAAAACACATCACTCCAAAATAAGAAAGTCACACTCATACAGGGCCCCCACACGTCAGCCATCTGAAACGAGAAACACGCATCATCAATCTTGTAAAAACACATTTTCCATTCAAAAAGCACCCCAAGTGCTTCATCTATGTAAGAAACCTCCTAATTCCTGAAAAGAACTCTTCTAAATCCAAGGAATGATTTAAATATTCTACCTATACCATATTCTTTAAATTTGTTTGGGCAAAATCTAATTTTGTCATACACAGCCAGAAGGGCTGGGGCCTAGCTACTCCTCACTCCTTTGAGAAACAGCCCCTCCCTCCAGAAAGATATCCGCGCTCAGAGTTTTGAATCAGCTCCAACCATAACAAGCAGGAGCCGGGCTACACTGCGATGTAATATTGATTCACTGCCAAATGCTGATCTCATTGCAGGAGCAAAGCTCCTGCCAATTATTCTGTTCAAGCATCTCATATCTCTAGTCAGGGAAGCTTTCTGTGCCTACTGTATTTATCTTACTCCAAGGGCCAAGCGTCTGCCAATTATTCTGCATTTGCAAACATCCTTTATCTGAAGTCAATGAAGCTTTCTGGCCGACTGTAAGGAAGAGCAACTTGACCCCCCCTTATATAAACATTTCTCTGCGGAAAGAACTGAATCATAGCCAAGAATAACAAACTGGGTGTCTCTGCTCTCATAAGTCACCCACGGGGCGGCTCCACCCTTTCAAAACTCTGAGAGCTGAGAACTGCTGAATATTTGCCAAGGTCAAAAAACACATTCCTTCTAACTTAAAACATACTCGTTCCCAGGCTAGAAACACTGCACCATTACTTCTAACTAATTTAAGCAGATTTAGACGTGGCAAAAAGCATCCTA
The DNA here is from genome assembly GCF_964263255.1 of Lissotriton vulgaris. NCBI lineage: Eukaryota > Metazoa > Chordata > Amphibia > Caudata > Salamandridae > Lissotriton > Lissotriton vulgaris. The sequence goes on from NC_141691.1 coordinate 777,779,359, forward strand.
AAAACAGGAATTAATAAAGACATTTTTTTTTTGTAACCTAGACACATGCTAGTATTTTCAAGGAAGAAGCAAAATAATTCTGTAAAATCTAAAACAAACCATATATCATAATGTACTGTTACTTGCTGAAAAGGAAAATATTAAAACAACATTTCATGCAGCAACATAGGAAATCACGACACATTTCTTAAAATAACATTTGAAACACCATCAATTTAAACAAGGGGAATTTTGCACTGCATGACCAAGAATTCATAATTTGCTGCGCAAGCCTTTCTGTTCTAATTATTAAAAGGGCCAGATTTATTTTTTCAGATAGCCTCTTTTTTTTTTTTTAACTGAGTGGGTTTACTTTCACGCTGGTCTGCTGCATATCAGCGCAAAATACAGAAACAGTTGCATTTGAACTTTAAACAAAAGGGCAGCTTGCTTTAGGTAAATAATCATTTATATTTTCTAGATGTGCAAAATACACTACAAAACATTTTTTTTAAAAGCACACGGTTGCATTTCACTGATTAAAGCACATTCTATGATGGGTCTGTTTTATTATTTTTTTCAACCGGTAAACACTAATTCTAAAACACTGAGATGTATCTCCCTTTACAGCATCCACGCTGAGCTGAAAACCCTTTTCTCAATCCGACTGGTTGATTTACAACTTTCCGACCTCCGAGTCAGACACATTAAATCATGTGTTCAAAGGCAAACCCACACAAACTCGTGGACGCATTTCAAACAGAATGTTAAATGAACACTGCTTTTTTTCTCCGTGCAAGATGTTACCATTCTGTCAGCTAGCTGACAAAGCACATAGGCGAACCCCGCAACTAATTAAAAAGTCAAATCAAACCATCATTAATCCAAACAGTCACTGACTTTCAGCGTCAGCTCACGTAACAATGCATGTTAAAAAGCATGTTGAAATAAATACTGCCGTCTCAATCTAAGATATTAACCCTTTGGCAGCTCAAACACAATCATTCCCCAATGTCTGCAGATACATGGGAACGTCATGAACTCATCTCTCCACGTTTTCATATAACACGTGCGCACATCTTCAAAACATTTTCTCCAAGCATTTGAAAGAGATCCAGCTCTCTCCTGCCTAACGTAATAATAGCATGCTATGTACAAGTCATATTCACATGGTGCTATTCACAAGCCATATTTACAAGAAACTCAACAAGTCATAATAATGACATGCAATTCATAAGCCATATTTACAAGGCGCAATTCACAAGGAACTCAGCAAGTCAAAATGAGAACATGCTCTTCATAAACCATATTTACAAGGAGCTATTTACAAGGAACTCCACAAGTCATAATAATGACATGCTCTTCACAAGGCATATTTACAAGGCGCAATTCACAAGGAACAGGCTCTTCACAAGCCATATATACAAGGAGCTATTTACAAGAAGCTCAACAAGTCATATTACACTGAATACATTTCACATTTCACAGCATAAGCAAATGCAGCATGCCATTTAATGGGCAATTTACAAGCATTTTTCACACACATATGTACAACTGCATCAACACCAAGATGTAATTGGCTCCCTCACGTACTGTTACCCTTCAAGCCTGTCAGTTCAAACACCAAGATGAAAAGCATTTCTTCCACCCTGCATAAGTCAAATGCCATGATGTACTGCAATCTCCTTACAGTGCAACTGTTCAAGCCCATAGGTCAATTTCGTGCCGAGTGCAAACTAACAAGATGAAAACAATACAGCGCACACAGGCTTCATAAACGATTCGTGACGCCAGATGTAACGACTTGATTTTCGGACCAGATAGAATTAGCTCACCAGAACACCACCAACCCAGCCGAAACGCAACCACCTCCCTCCTCAGGACCCATCTATCCAGGCACCTGGGTACCTACCTGAGGATGGGGAATTAGCAATATACAAGCTCATATCATCAGAAACACCACTAAATCTATAGGGATTACTAGGAATACTCACTAATTACTAAGGACGTCCATGCCCTACACCACACTCATACCTTATAGTCTCGCTGCAACTCAGACCCAGACTATGCTACCCTACTACTCTTAGTGAAGGGGGCAGTTCCAATAACTTACCATTACACACTGACACACTCCGTGCTCTCTCAAGCCACAATCCTGTGGGTATAAACACCAGTGTCACCCCTGGTGCTCTCTGTAATCTCCAAGCCACAATCTTGTGGGTATACACATCAGTTTCCCCCCTGATGCTCTCTATAATCTCCAAGCCACGATCCTGTGGGTATACACATCAGTTTCCCCCCTGATGCTCTCTATAATCTCCAACCCACAATCTTGTGGGTATAAACACCAGTGTCCCCCCTGGTGCTCTCATTAACGCCGCCTCACAACGATGATCACTTTCCTATGAATACCTTCAGCTCTCTCTCTCTATGTTGGGAAGTTTCTCTCACTATTCACTAGAGGTACAATAATATTATGGAATGGCCGAATTACACTGTGTACAACTTATTCTCTAGTTCAAGGGCTCCTCTCTCCCTAATTATTCAGGTACCACTTACCTGATCGGGGGTCGCTTCGGTTCGTGCAATGACACCTGACTAGAAGAAAAGGTTACCTTTACTGTATAAGAACAAGGCATACACTGGTTCACTAAGAACTGGGGTTCCTTTATTACAATAACATTAACAATATAACACTATACTATAACATATAGTCTGCAAAAGAAAATGGGAATAGACACATACACAGATCTGCGGGGTCTCTGTAAAGCTTTATTACTATAACACATCCACATGTAACTAACAGGGACTGTAAATAGACTGCACATCGCTGAAAGAAAAAGGATTAACAATACAATAGGGGAATTTAGCCTAGGAAATAAAAGACAAGGTTAAGGTGTAAGTGTAAAGCAAACTAGTTTAGAATACCTCACCCTATTAGGAGGAATGTTTCTCTCTCTTTCTGGTGGAATCAGGGCTCTCTCTCTCCCTCCGTCACCACAGCTTCACTCCTCTGGCACAACTGCTCCAGCTGGCAGCTTCAACTCCTCCATCTGACTGGTATCTGCTTTAATGCATCCTGATAAACTGGCAGCTCCAGCTGACAGTTCCAACTTCGTTCATCTGACTGCTCTCTCCAGCTTCAGCAATTATCTGCCTTCTCTCTCCATTCCAGAAAACCAATTGAACTGAACTGTTCTCTTCAGCTCCAAAAACCATCTTACTTCTCTCTCTCCAAGAACCGACTAACATTCCTCCTCTCCTGCACTTCGCTAATATGGAATGCTCTCCTCAAGTGGAAAGTTCCAGCCAGTAGCCTCCTCCCACCAGGTCGATGCACCAGGCTCCTTGCTCTAGACGCTCCCACAGTGATCAGCTGCTTGTTTCGTCTAGAGACTTGAGCCCAGGGACACTTCTTGATTAGATTCAGCTCTGGCCGGTTCTCTCCAGTTTGCAAAGGGCCAACAACACCTCATAACTAAAGCATCACCTTTACCCTGCAAGCATCTCAGTCTGCAGGGACAGAAAGCAAAATGGAGTCTCTCTAGTTCTGGGCCTTGTAGGCCTGAGAAGGATGAAATAACACTTAGCTCTATCAGAGTACATACACAAACCATACCAATATGTAATATAAAGTCAGGACTACAGGATCCACCCTCTACTATAGGTAGGATGATGAAAGGACACATAATTATGTCAAAGCCAATAGGCAATAGATGGATTAGAGTCAAGAATAAGGGATCTATCATCATATTAAGCAGCTATCCTCTAGTTTATGCTTCTAGGTCTGTCAAAAGGCCTGAAAAGGACCAACACAAGCCAAGAATAAAGATCCAGGATGGTAGCAAGCTTAAAGTCACCATCACTCAGAAATAGAGCCAAAAATACGGTCACTACAGTCTTATAGTCTGAATTCAGCACCTGAGCGTAATAGGACGGAATGTATGAAGCTCTGTGGTTATACTGAATAAGCAGCTACCTATGTTGTGCCATCTATTAATGTAATAACTGCACTTTCACAATTGCTTTATTAACCTTCCTGCTTTCTCAAATTTGCTTGAAAATGCACGATTTTTCTTCCTTTTTTTCCAAAATTTTCTCGGGGGGGGGGTAATCCCCCCAAACCCCCCTTTTGGGGTTCGGGCACGCTCGCTGCGCTCGCTCGCTAGGGTGCTGTATGCAAATCACTTTGTGCCCCACCACTTTCAAATGTCACCCACCGCCCCTGCCTGTCGCTGAATTTGTAGCTGTTGCTGCTGATTCATCTCATTCTGCATCTGTGGATTTTTACACTCTCTTACAAAAGCTAAAAACACTTTTTCCTTCTCCTTTTTCTTCATCCATTTTGTTTTCCATTTATTCTGATTACCCCATTTTCTCAAAGCCCAAATTAAATCTTTTACATAGGCAATTCTACCTGTATTGTCCAAGCTTTCAATCTCCTTTTCAGTGAAATCCATTCTTAAATTTTTCTGAAACAGTTTTTGTTTTCTCAAATCAACTTCTAAATCAAAAGCCATTTCTTCAACAGCATCATATTTATTTTTTGTTTTCCAAGTAATTTTTTCGCAAAGAAACAACATGATATATAACCTGATATATTTTTAATTTGTCTGAACTGATTGTACCATTTATTATTTCTTTTAAAACAACCTTTAATTTTGCAACATCCAGTAATTTGTACTCATCGGGATGTGCCAGGTCAATCAGGTCAACATCAGAGTCCTTACTAGCTGAAGCTAGAGTCATCACTCTCTCTTGCTGAGGTCGAATCATTACTAGCTGACTTTCAGATGCATTAGAATAACGTTTTTCAGCAAACTTTTGAATTTCAGAATTCAATGGGACCGTTAAAGCTGTGGGACTAATTTCATCTTTTCTAAGCACTGGGAGAACAGGTCCAATTGTCACAGGAACTGTCACTGCATCCATGTTTCTTGTTAACTGCTCAATTAAATCATTTGTAGAATTTACATGATCAAGAATATTAATTCCAGAAGTACTAGGCATCTCATCATACCTTTCTGTTGTGACACCTTGAGAAGGGGTCAGGGCTGGGACTCTATTAATCTGAACTGGGACTCTTGGCGTTACATTAATCTGTTCTGGAGATCTGCTTGAATTTCTGTCCTGATCTGTATTTACAACATCATTTCTACACAATAAACTCTACTCTGACAGGTTTATTATTTAGATTTGCTAATTTGGGAATCGAATTTTCTTTAAAGACAATTCTTTTGGGGGAAGTGCTTTATTCATTATTTTGCTCTCACATATAGCAACCACCTTTTCAACATGTTTAAATACATTTTTCATTTTCTGATAGCACAAAAACATTTTCTCTTTCTTTGAATAATAATTATCCATATTTTAAAATAATTATCTTTATTAAAAGTAATCACAATAAAAAATATGTTTACTTTATTGGTACTTTAATTAGTCCATAAAGCCAAGCGATGTCAGATTTTTCTTAATCAACAGATTTTCTCTTTTTACTGTGTTCACACTTTAATTTTGGGCAGTAGCAAAATAAACCAACTGAAAGCACCAATGGAAGTAATCCAATTAATAAATCAAAAATAAGGACAGAACCACTTGAAAACAGAACAAGAACTGGGTATACTTTTTTTAATATTATACACAGCGCAATCTCTCTAATGCACTTCGTCTATCTTAGTACTGGATTGCTGCTACACTGCTGTTAATAATTTATATGCAGCTTTGTGGGACACTATAATCACACCAGTGATTAATGCAGCAGCCAGCAAAAGGCTCAGTAATCTTTATTTATTTATTTATGCTGCACGATTCCCCGTTTTCCCCTTTGTCAACCAGCTTTAAACCAGTCTTCCTTGAACTTAATTTGACTTAGTAATCACAAATCATTGTTACAATTACTGATGCTATTGTGGAGATACCAAAATTCTGCATAAATGATGTCACCATCTACCACCATACTTACCAATCAATACTAGGCCCATAAAAATAACAGAGCAGCTGGATCATGAGGCGAATGAATCTAATATGTTGTTTAAACTATCTACAATAAACAAGACCAGCTTGTCATTTAGTAAGTTTATTCAAACATATTCATGAAAACTTAGGCTTTGGAACTTTATTAAACAAGTATTAGAAAATGTCATAAAGAAAGATTTATTCAGCATTTATAAAGAGAGCTTGTTTCAAGAAATATTAATCATTAACAGAAATAAGTGAAAAAGAGCATTTCCAAACCCTAACTAATTCCCTGTCCCTACCCTCATTGCCTGAAAACAAAGTCTTTTAAAAGTCTCCTTTCCTTACGTGCATTCGTCAATCAGCAGAACACGACCCTCTGGAATCAAGAAGCATAGGCAAAAGTCTGCTCCTTGAGCCAACTCTTATACCCTATAACTAAGGCTAAACTAACTATTTTCACATTCCAACAGCTGAATTCTGGCTCCCCATTGGCTTTACCACCTCATGCCACAGTAGATTGTGACATCTTCCACCTCAGGTCTGGGCTTTTACACAAAGCCATTGTTCATGCACAGAGTCCTGGCGGCACTTCCTTAGGCTGCTACATTTTATAGCAAAGATGTTCATGAAGTGCACAAAAATGCCACGACTCACATCCTGGCCTTGAGCCCATCCGTTCTGAGCTTCCCGTGGCACAATAGCAAACCTCTCCACAGAGTCGCCTTTTGCAGTTCTTTTCAAAAACTTTTCACAATAAAAGTTTATAGGCTTCTCATCTTTCTGAAAATAAATTTTTCTCTTGTGGCTTTTCATCAGCAGGCCTCTTTTTCAGAAAGCGTCAATTTTCTGCGCCACTTTTTCTTCCTTCACTTTTTAAAAATGCATTATTTTTCTTCAGCCAACTCTATGCTTCTTTTGTAAAACTATTATTTAAACAAACACAAAACATCAATTAATGAAAGAATTGACATTTGTTCTGTTACCCACCCCCTTTGCTAAATGTTAACCCATTAATTATGTTACTTAGCAAAAGCACATTTAAGCAGCATAAATTACCTTTGATGTACCAATCCGATCTGGAACTGCATTTGTCACAGAAAAGACAAAAGCACATTTAAAAGCACATGCTATTATTTTTAACAGCAGCAGTTAGTATACGACAAAGACAATAGACAATAATTATTGTATTATTTCTTTTGCATTTTGCACAAATAAGCATAATGTTAGTTCCATATGTTCATGATGCACAGTTTATTCTAGGCTGATTTAATAACATGCAGCAAACATATTAGTTTTATTAAAACATTATGGAAGTCAGACTTCACAAGCCTGAACAAAATATTGTTCATTAACCCGCTCCATCAACAGGATAACTAGTTAATGAACAAAACATAAGCTAAATGAGAACAATTAGACAAGGGAAACAGGGGGCATGAATTTTTAAATGTTTAATGTGAAACATTTCAAATAAAATCAAAGAGGTACTAATAGTTTTTGGTCATAGTTGACATGCTCTCATGCGCCTTGATCCTGATAGAACACAGTTTGGATACAGTTCAATTTTTAACTCCGATCAATAGTTTTACCTTCTTTCTATTTTTTTTGCAATATTTGTTTATTAGTTTATGCATCCAAAAGAAAAGTTACAGGAAATGTAATGATATAAGCGAGTATATGAGCAGGAAGAGTTTCAGGGGAAGAGACTAACATACCCTCCAAGACCCGGGCTCAGGAAGGTCATAGTGGCTGGATAATGCAAGGATACTGTGAAATACCTGGTATAGGGTAGACAGTCAAACCAGGAAAGAGCGAGGATGGGAGGTGGGACAGAGTGGTAGGGAGAAGGGAGTCTGTCCTGTCAGGGCTTGAACCGATCCCAATTAATCAGATATGCCATGGATAGCCCAGTCGGACGTACCTAGGGCTCAATGCAGGAGATGTCAGCTTTCCGCCATGTCCATGGCTTACAGTGAAGCATTTGTGGAACCCTGGAAGTCGCGTCAGTCTCAAGCTTATCGTTGAGTTTATACACTCTGTGGAGTCCACCACTCATTCCTGACCAGTCAGAATAGAGGATTAGCGCCAATGGCAAAGGATACAGACTTTGTCAACTGCCAGTGATATCACCAGTCATCTGTTGATGTGTGCATCGTCATGTCTGAAACATTCGCGACATCATGGAGTAAAGCCAGTTAAGGAGAAGAGCATAACTGTACCAAACTGTCTTGCTGTTAGAACTCACAGAACTCCATCCAGTACTGGTCCGAGGCCAGGCAACCCCATAGGATATGATACGTTTCTCAGTGGTTGACATCGCATCTTCAACAAAGATCATGGGGTAGGGATTTGGATCTTTTTAGTTTCCAGGAAGACCAGTACCAATCATTCGTGTCTCAAAGTACAGAAACATTAGTGTGGATTTCCTAAGGACCTTGTCATGATAAAGGAGCAATATGTTCCAGTCTTTGCACACTCGTCATGTTCTGCTCTGCTTATGAACTCACATATTACATCACTCATGATATGTTATATGATAATGATAACATCACTGATCACATCTTAAATTACATCGTTGCTGACATCACTGTGCGTTGCGACTTGCTTTAACCTTTGCTTTTTCAAGGAATTTGAGAGCTTTTAAAAAATATATAAATTAAGATGTTTTAACCATACCTCACAATATCGTCACTTTAACCTTTGACATTTTTGGGTGAATATACAAAAGTCACTAAATTAACCTGTGCTTAGCCCTCTGGTAGCCTGGCACAAAGCAATCAGTCTGAACTTATAGGCAATATGGAAATTATTTATTCAGCACTCAAACAGTAAAAAAGCTCAAACACAACACAATAATTTAGTAAATAAAATGAATCCAAAGCAGTAGAAAATTCAATCACAAGAAATGAAGAGATGAGTGTTTAAAGTTTCAAGTGGAAATAGCACCAAGAAGCCTAAAGCGTGGCACAGAGTTATCTATAGGTTTGGTTGAAATTTAAATTTTTCCGGCGTAATTGAATTAATTTCAGTAACTGCGCATTACTCTTGTGATGTGAAATTACTGGAATTATACGATTGCTCCAGCTTGTAATTAAGAGTAATTTTTAGGCAAATACCTTAACACAGGAGTACAAGAACAACAAACGATGCAAGAGCAAGTGGCTGCTGGCTACTGCTGTTCGTGTTTTGTAGCATTTAGAGCTATTTTGTTTGTGCAAAGCGCATTCTCTGCACATTTTGGACAAGGATGTGCATTTGGTACTACGAAAATAGTGATAAATACTGGATTACTCTTCTCACACAATTACAAGTAATTTTGCGGTAATATCAAGTAGTTATGCTTGAGAGAAATATGGCAATTATGCTCATCCCTAGTTATCTGGTTGTGCTGAACATGGGGAAAGTCGTAAATTCAGGCTGACCTCGATTGAGTGCAAGTTGGCTACAAGGACCAGGTACGTCCCACTGAAGAGTTACCTTCTCAAGTCCATGTGCAAAGTGACATTGGCATTGGCTAGGTCCGCAAGGAGATTGTGGTCAACGTAAAGATAACATCGGGTGCAAAGAGCCCGTCATCACTGTAGCTTTGCATTGGCAATTGTCTTGGGCTGTCATTGTCGGCGGAAAGAGCAGGTCCTGCTGTAGCTTTGAATTTTCAGTCCTCACGGGTGGTCGATTCACGGCGTAAAAAGGTACTTAACAGCTGCAAGGAGTCCAAAACTTCTGTATCTATACCTTTTCTTCAGGAGGAGTACACACTGAAGGATGCCAGCAAGTAACATCTCTAGCACACAATTCAAGCAATTGTTTTGCTTATTTGTTCAGCTTAGAGTAGTGAGCAGCACTTGCACATTAAGTCACACTGCACCTCCTACTGCAGGGGCCTCTGTCTGTATAATTTTCTTGCACACAGGATGAATACTGCATTCAAATAGCAAGATGCTAGAGAGGAGCTCAGTTTATAATGTTACATTGTTTATGAGGTATATTTCAAGGACCAGAAAGCTCTCCAAGCAGGAGTATAGTCATGAGCCTGCAGATGCCATATCGCATTGCATTTATTTTCCTTCTTCTTCATAAAGCATTTCCACACACTGCAGTGATGAACTATGAAATTATACACCATTCTCTCCTGCATAGCCACCTTCGTAATATGACAGTCAGTTAGATCCAACATTTTTTCAGTCTAGCCTGCGCCCTTAGACCTTCTGAGGGTGCAACTTGCCCATTTTCCATACAGGAGACATGACTCATTCTATTGCAAACCTTCATTGTGCAAGCTTAATTACACATTTTTTACGGATACATTTTTGCAGCATGAGACCATTTTTACCTAATTATGGGGTCCATTGAAATGTTAACCTTCTCTTTAGTAACATATGATCTGTTTATTATATTGTGTGGCTTTTAACTGTAACGATGAAACAATAAAGTTGAATGATTGAAAATAAGAAACATAGGACCTGATGTATGACCATTTATTTTTGCGAGTCGCAAATGGCGTCAAATTGCGACTGGCAATTTGCAACTCCCAAAAATGAATGTACAACAGTGTCTTAGACACTGTTTGCGATTCGCAATGGGGATGCACATTGTATGCCTCATTACTATAAATGAGGCTATCGCAATTCGCGAACCCATTGGGAATGGTTCGCACTCACAGGGATGGTGGCCAGCTGGCGTCAGAGAAAAAACATGCCTGTGACTGATTTTTAAATAAAGCAGTTTTTTTTAATGAGCCCGTTTTCCTTAAAGGAAAACGGGATGCAATAAAAAAATGAATCTTTTCAGTTTAATTTTTAAGGGCAGACAGTGGTCCATGGGACCATAGCCTGCTCTTAAAAAATATTTTTGCGCAAGGGGGGGAAGTGGTCCCTAGGGGACCCCTTCCCGTTTGCCAATGCTTTACCACCCTTTTGAAAAGGGTGGTAAACTGCGAGTGTTTTGTGACTGCAAATGTGGTCGCAAAACAATGGTACATGCCATTTGTATTTGCTATTAGGAAGGGACGCCCTTGGCATGCCCCTTCCTATAAGCAAGTCGCTAAACATATTGTGCTATTCGCTGACAGGTTAGCGACTCGCAAAATAGTGTTAGTTCCTTGTGCAGACCTTTTTTGAGGTTGCAAATGGGCAAAATTCCCCTTTGCAACTACAAAAAATGGCCGTACATCTGGCTCATAGTTTTTGTAATGAAGGGGGAAGTATTAGTTCTCATGGAATTTTTCCCCCATGCACACTCTAATGCGTAATGAATTTATTGTTATAAGTGCTGCTGCTATTATAGAAGCTGCATTTCAGCAATGATATAAAGTGATATTATCTTTTTGTTTTGTATCTTCAAGATATCTCTTCAACATTCTTAAACAACACTTTTCTCATTATCTTGCTTAACTTATTCGACAATCAACTCCAGGGGTGCTCACTCTAGTGTACTGAAGCATGTTTCCTTGGCTGACACTTGTGAGGAATTTGAATTTTTGACATAAATTAACCAAATGACAATGCAGAAATGTGTCTTAACATTAAATTAGGAAATGTGTGTCAATATAGAGGTTAGAGAAAATGTGCTTTTTTTAAACAGGCAAAAAGTGAAATGCTACTTACTTCTGCAGAAAACTCTCATTTCTTTTGTTCTTTCACTGCTAGGCCTCTAAATTCTCCGTTATTAGATCGTTACCTCTACCACAAACTTGTAATGAACAATTATATTGTTATAGATTTGAGACTCACTGTGTAACCCAGACAATTTAGATATTAATGTTTCATTTCATAGAGCAGTCCATTGTAACACAATGGGACACTGAACAGCTAACAGAGTATGTTTGCAAAGGTTTTCATGAGAACCTTCCTAGATGAATCTTTTTGTAATAAGCTGTAGCAACATTCAAATGACAACATGTTGACATGGATGCTTACCATGGGAATTGAGAGTGAAGACTATGGGCCATCGGAAGACAATTTCCTTTTGGCTAGAGATGATACAACATTCAGAGTTTGCAACATGTTTTGTGCTTTTCTATATATTATGTGTTCCTATTTAGACTAATCTTTTAATGAGAAAATATCAATTTTAAACTTCACAAAACATCTAATCCTTGACTGATCATTAAATACTACAAGTTGATGATTTATTTAGAAATGTATTTGGGTTGTGCACCATTCTAACATGGTGGCAAAGATTCATCGACCTGAGGAGGCATGGAAATTGGCAATTCTCTTAGTAAGTTTCAAGGTGGAGCTGTTTAAAAACTTTTTATGGGATTTCCACGCTCGCAAATTTGGTAGCTGAGGATAGGCTTAACACCGTGAAATATTACCGCCCACAAAAATCTATTTGAAATTCCTGATTCGTGAATCCAATGTCCAGAGTTTGAAGATCTGACAAATCGTATTCGGAGGCTTTTGTGGTTTGGAAGGTGTGGGTATCAATAGGGCGAATGTGTTGTGGTTATGATTGTGTCTTTCTACTTGTCTGAATGTTTGAATAGAATGAGTGGGTAAGAAGAAATAGTCAATAAGTGTTTGAAAAGGTGCTTGAAGATTTCAAACTCGTCATAGTCGGAAGATCTTGGGATAGCATAATAATAATTGAAAACTTGTTTACAGAGAATTGAAGGTGTAATGTGTGAGGTACCATCACCTATATCATTGTCATAGGGACAAGGAGCTTTGTTGTGAATGATTAATATTGATCTGTGCTAGTGAAACCTAATTGCACAAAATGGGGAATCTGCTTTGATTTGGCTGATTTCACACTGGTCTAGATTTCATTTGCGGTTATTGAAAAAGTTCTTGAATGTTTGAGAAACTGTATTTCTTTTACTAGAGCAAACAAGAGATCATTTTTGAGGTTATTTGTTAAAACTGCGTGGATATGAAGTAAATTGTAAAAGGAGAGTAAACTGCTGTGTGAAGTGAGGTTGAACTTCATAGTGTTTCGGGTTGGGTTTGGTTGGGGACGTTGTAGAGATACGCTGAGATTGGATTTTTGGGGAAACATGTAACTCTTGTAATGTGTTAAAAAGAGGGTATGAAAATAATAACTGAAATGCATTGACCTATGAGAAATTGATGTATACAGAACCAAATTTGTAGATGACCAGTCATTATGATATGTTTTAAAGATCTTAAAAATTTGGTTGGAATTTGGTGAGAGAGGATGTTACTATTTCAGTATGCAAAAAATGTGAATGGGAGCCTCTTGAGGGTACAACTGCATACTACTGAGCATGGTTTAAACACATGTATTTGGCTTCACTAATGGAGTAGGATTACTGAGAAGGATGGTGCCTTGAGCTTTCCTAGATATGGAACATTTAACACCAGGATTCTCGATTGTTTGAAAGGAAAATTATACGAGATGAAGCCACCACCCAGACCCATTCAATATGAGGCTTTTAATGCAAAGGAGAAAGTCGCAAGGGAAAAAGAAACGGATAGAAATCAGAGGAGCATCAATAGAGCAGTCAAGATTTATGTAAATGCCTGTGGGATGAGGAACAGTGTAGATGGAGGAAGGCAATTATAGAAGGAACTAGATTATATCCTGCAATTACAGCAAAAGCTGATAAAAAAGGAAAAGACAAAAATCTCAGAAAGAAAGAGAGAGATGAGTCAGATACAGATTCTGGTGATGAAATTTAGAACACAATTTTAAACTCCAGATCCCCACCGCATGCAGCCCCTGTTGATCAGAATGAATGAGGTGTGAGCCCTAGTAGATCCGGGTATTACACCAGGTGAAAGACCTTTGCAGATTCTGTCACTTATACCACCCGCTGTGACCCAGCCACAGGTTATAATTGACAATGACACCTATGGCTGCAGTGATTAGCACAGGTCCGATACCTATCGTTCCTGCTCAGATTACAAATCGAGTTGGTGCAAGTGCTCCTCCAATAGCAGAAATGAGGTCAGGTACTCGGCTAACACCTACTTCTAGATTTGTTCTGACTTCTCAAAATTCACAGATAATTTTATGGAAGCTCCCACAGATAATACAAGCACTGATAGATAGAGAGAATTTGGGGGCATATTAGCAAGGGCCATATTGCCGCTTTAGCTGCATTTTTTGCCACTAAAGCAGCGCCATTTTTATCGCCCTATCAGCAAGCTGTCCGTTACAGCAGTTAGCGACAGCTTTTAGGCGATAGCGACCGGTTTGGGGCCCGCTTTGCATGTCAGCGATATTTATCGATAATGACATGCAAAGTGGGCTTATCTAAACTGTTAGCGACTGAAAGCAGTCGCTAACACAGCTATTGCCTATTAGCAAGGCAGGCAAAGCGATAAAAAAAATAGCGCTAAGCAGGATTATCGCTATAATCTAACGCCTGCTAAAAACATGACTTACCTGTTTATCCAATGGCGTTAATCTGTGAATTCGCTGGATTTCCAGTGATATTCACGCATTTCGCCGCGATCGCTGGATATTTTAGCACAATGGAGAAAAACGTTGCTAATAGCATGTTTTCTCCGCTAACATATCCAGCGATAGGCAGCGATAAAAAAAATGCGCTAAGCGATTTTGCGATAAATATCTCTATTCCTTGCTAATATACCCCTTGGTCTTTACTGCTCCAGTGGCTCCTGGTGACCTCAATGTTACTGTGGAAGGATATATAACAGCTTTGGTTGAGGAGAAGACAGGAAATAAGAAGTCAGAGAATACTGAGGCATAAGAAAAACCAGATATGGAAAAGGAAAAGCCACATTGAAAGTAGAAATAGAAGACATAATAAAAGGATGTTTGGGGTTTGAACTCCGGGTGCAGTATCAGAGAAAATAATGAATTTACCTGTGTAAGAAAATTACACAAAGAGCATCTTTGGTGCACGGCAGGTTGATTGAAAAAGCTAAAAAAATATGACATAGATCTCAGCAATAATGTGACTCTACATAGGAGCTATATGGTTCATTTGGATGGGCCAGTCATAGAAAACATGTGGGCTACAGGAACGCATTTGCACATTGTAGAAATGGTCAAATGTATTGAGAGATGGAAAGAGATGGAGAAAATTGAAATAAGATGGGCAAATAAAAAAAGGAGAAAGCCATTGCAGGAAGCCAGAGTGAGCAAGATGAGGGAGAGGCAACAAGTTACTCACTTAGAGAAACAGCAGGAGGAATGTCTGTGCATGTTTCTTGGAGTCAAGGGGATCTGGCAGCATTCACATACAATTCTCCCAAACTGAGAGACAAGCTGGTGCAGTGGTATGCATAAGTGGTAATTAAGGACATATGCAAGGAGTGTTGCATTGTTCAGGGAAATCAAAGAGCGATACATGTGTCACAGGGTAGAGGAAGAGATGTTCCTATGGGTGCAGGTTCTGCATCAGAGATTGCTACTATGAAAAAGGTTACTGCCTGTCACATCTGTCATAGAGAAGGACATTGGAATAGGGAATATCAATATAATCCTCACAATGCTGGAGGAAATGTACTGAACTCAAAATGTGTCTGCACAGTAAATGCAAATGCCAGTGCAGGGACCGGCTCCAATAATACCTGTTGCAAAATTGGAAACCCAAGGTCAAATCTAAATCAACTGCCAAAAATAAATAGCAATCCATTTCAGAATGCTATGCCACAATTTCAGAATCCAAACGAGGATTAATTACAATAATTCCTGTTATTTGATACCGATGGACCCGGTTCAGATAATTCTCAATGACAGTGCCTTAGAGGGGTGGAAGATTGCGAACTTGATGCAGCCTTAGAGGTAGACTAGAGTGGCCCCTATGTAGACGCAGAAGTCTATGGTCACCCAGTATCATTTCTTATTGATACTAGTGCTATCTGTTCCACTGTTAGAACAGCTGAAGTCTCAGACCTACTTCACTCAGGGAAAACTATCCCAATTGTAGGAGTTATGAATAAACAAATCCTAAATCCAGCTTCTGAAAAAGTTTCAGTAAATCTAGGCTCATTTAAAGAAAAGCACAGCGAGGGAGTGAATTGAGCCCGGAGAAGATGGCCTCCTACAGTGGAAGCTCTGACACTCAAGGCGACTCTTTTGCCAGCAAGACTATAATCTGCGGACATCCATCACCCAAAATGGCATGATGTCATGCCAAACAGTCCCTTAAATACGCAGTTACCCCTGTAACTGCTCATTTGCCAAAGGTATCAACAAGTCGCTATGAGAAGTGATGTGGTGAAAATAGTGGTGCCTCGAGAACGGACCCAGGGGGGGTGATCTGCATGCCTGCCCCTCCGATGCTCAGTATCCACAATTCTAAGGTATCAAGGTATGGTGGACTTTCCCCACTGCACCCGCCTCTCCGCGGACCCCAAACATCTGCCATCTGTCTGCACAATTATCACTCTCGGTGGCCTGTGGAGCCTGGAGATCCACCATTTTGATCTAAGGCCCTTGAAGGCTTGGCCAGAGGCCAGCCAAATCAAACGGCTGTAATGGTTCAGAATTTATGGCACATGGCTAATTGTAACTGTCCCCCTATCAGTCGTGTATAACACCAAATAAACTGGAAGTGCTGATATTGAAATACACTGACCTACCTAAATAGGGACCTGCTTCCTTTTGGTCCTTCTGCTAGGCTCCCATCCACTTTTCATTACTCCCTCAATAACTCCCAACCGAACTCCATTGACCACATAATGTAGATTACACCAAGGCAACAACTGCGCCAACATCTGAGTCACCAATAAATCACTGGCATACCCACAAACATCTTTACAATTTCCATCAACACCCCGAAACACTAAACTGCCTTTAATGCTCATCTGCCACTTGCAGAGAAATTCCGACCAAAGTGTAAAGGCCCACTGGCAGCAGCACTTACCTCCCCACCTACCTTTATCTCCATGCACCAGCAGCCATCGGACAGCAACTCACAGCAGGCCTCTCAGCGGGTGAGGTGCAGTCTGCAACAGGCCTTAGCAAAAGCACAGAAGCGGAGATCTCATCAGTACTTTGTTGCAGAGTACAGCAAGGCCCTAAATCTTAGTGAGCCCTCAGTGGCAGAATGAGCCTCAGGGGGTGTCAAACACAGACTACACTGAGACAGCGAGACTGCACAAGGCAGCGCACTTACTAGCCCACTGATCTGCAGATCACATTGGAGCAGAGCAGAGTGTAAAGAAACACAGCCAGAATGGCATCCAAGTGCTTAGGCGTTTACACATTTGGGATCATAATCAGGCACTTACTAACAGTTGGATGTGTCTAATTGTAGCCAGGAATCAACCAAGACGATAAACAGGTAGACAAACTTGCAGGATCCTTCATGTACTAGTGACTAGCCAGCCAGAGATTATTAAATTATCAAAACAAGCAATATTGAAAGGATAACAAGTAACATGGTACAATATCCTGCAAACTGACTACCAGGCTGTCAAAGAACGGTAACACAAGAAATGATTACGTTCTCAAAACATAATACTCAGAGCTGCTTGCCCCTTACATTCTAGCAGTCTACCAAGAGGCACTGCAGTTGGGTACTCTTCCAGGGTCCATTCGCGAGGCCATTTTTATCACGCTATTAAAGCTGGAAAAGGACCCTGCCCAATGCGATTCTTATCACCCATTTTCTTTGATAAATTTTGATGTCAAGATTTTTGCCAAGCTCCTGGCCACCAGACTTCAATCACTGCTCCTGCTAATTGTGAGGCCTGACCAATCTGGCTTTGTGCCGGGTAGGTCCACCTCCCATAATTTAAGGACATTGTTTGGGCTGCTACATTATCTCCCCCCGCGTGTCAAGCTTCTTTTCACGCGGCCCACGGCGCGTCTGAGAGTCAGTGGCTTTGTTTCAGAACCTATATTAATCACAAGGAACACTAGACAGGGCTGACCCCTGTCCCCGTTATTGTTTGCTATAGCCACAAAGCCATTGGCGGCCTGCATACGACAACACCACGCAAAGAGGGGGATAGGGTTCACGACAATGGGACTCACTGTGTCAATGTATGCGGACGACATCACATTGTACATGACGGATCCAAAGGATAACTTTGCGCCCATGACACAAGTATTAGTGAGGTACGGCGGCCTGTCCGGCGTGGTAGTCAATTGGAGCAAATCTCTAATCATCTCACTCACGCCGCAGACAAAGGCATTAGACGCTGACTACCCAATAGCTTGGACAACTGGTCCCACGTGATATCTGAGCATTTTGATAAGTGGTAATCTGCAGGAAATTTGGATGGAAAACTATGGCAGCATAGTGCACTGGATAGAGGGCATAGTGAAGAGGTGGAAAACGCTTCCCCTCTCCCTTGCAGGGCGCATAGCTGTGGCAAAAATTATTATCTTACCCAAATTACTGTACCTATTTGGTAATGTGCTCGTTCCCCTTACAGTACAAGTCTTCAAGCGCCGTCAATCACTCATGATTGGGTTGGTTTGGGCGGGGGTACAACCAGGGATATCCTGGGAGGTTTTAAAGCAGCCGCAGGCACTGGGCAGACTGGCCGCTCCAGATTTCACTGTTTATGCCTATAGTGCTCAAGCACAGTTCTTACACTTTTGAGCATACCCTACACCTTTTCAGCTGCACGTGGCAATTGAAATAGACAGGGCAGCACCTCTTCCTCTGGCCACTGCACTTTACCAATCTTACAAACGCCTGTGTGACCAAGTAGACACAGTAGAAACCATGAGATGGGCAGCCGAGTAAGGTGCTGCAGCGGGTCGCAGGAGGATCGCCGTCATCCCCGGAGCCTAGGCCACGCCCTCTTCTTAGACCACACCCCCTTTCCTACATAAGCCGCGTAGCTCTCGGACAAGCGCTGTAGGCTAAGGTAACGAACTCCTGAGGCGGAAGCCGGGAGCAACAGACACTGATTTTAATGTTTTAGAACTGTGTTGTGGTTACTACTCTGTGTACTTTTAAAACTCACTGTAGCACTGTAGCACTTTATTCACGGGTGGAACCCCCGTGAGGCACTGACTTCCCTGATCCTACTCCCCGTGCAGCCGAGTAAGGTGCTGCAGCGGGTCGCAGGAGGATCGCCATCATCCTCGGAGCCTAGGCTACACCCTCTTCTTAGACCACGCCCTCTTCCCCCACCCATATCATGATGTGTCTTTCTCGGACGCGCAGCGGGCGCGCCATCAGCGCCGGATGGGACCAGGGGCCACCCCCCCTACATCCCGCTCCCCACACATCAGGACCTACAGTCCAGAGTTCATCTATAACGCGAGGACAATAGGTCCGGTCTGCTGCAGGCATACTTACACGTCCACCGAACTCCCTCCACACTGCTTCGGTTGCGGACATACATTCAGAACCAACAAGTCATTAGACCCCAGACAGGAATATAGTATGTTCCTACTCAACTGTAGGTCTTTGCCAAAACACAGGACGGAAATCGCTCTCCTGTTAGAAGAATGCAAGCCCGATGCAGTCTTCTTGACAGAAACTTGGCTCACACCTCACTCTGAGCCAGACATAGTTACAGCCCTGCCCCCCGGTTTTCAAATTAACAGACTAGACCGAACAGAGGGGAAAGGGGGAGGTCTGGCAATCATACTCAAAGATCAGTATGGCTGCCGCACCACTCCCGAATCAATCCCGGAGTGTGAGAGTCTAACATTTAGTATAGACTTCTCTCCTAACAGCTCCTGTTCTGGCACTCTAATCTATCGTCCTCCAGGCCCACCTAAACCTTTTCACAGATCACTCCCCACCATTTTAGCCGAACAAATTACAGTCACCTCTAATTTCACACTTCTAGGTGACCTTAACTTACACTTTGACACCACCCTAGATCATATTGCTATGGAACTGGTGGATGACCTAGCAGCATTACAATTAGATCAGCGGGTCACAGCCCCCACACACACCAAAGGTCATCTATTGGACCCTGTTTTTAGTAATTGTACAGAGCTAGCAGTTGGCCAACCAATCAGCCTCGCCTGGACCGACCACTCCCTTATCCCCTTCACCTGGTCCACCTGCAAATTTACATCTCCTATACCTCAAGTCAAGAACATGAGGAACTGGGCCAGATTATCCATTGAATCCTGGACTCATAATCTAGAAGCTACCTGCCCGTCTTACAATGCAGACCCTAGCGTAGCACACCAGGTATACGAAGACTGAATTATAAAATCTCTCGAAACTTCTCTTCCACTTCGCAAGACTACACCTAAAAGGGCACATAAATCAGCCCCCTTGTTCTCAGACACCCTCTGAGACAAAAAACGCCTCTGTAGTAAGGGTGGGCGTAGTTCGCAAAGTAGCACTACACGAAGCTACACGAAGTGCACTTCGCACTACGCGAACTTCACGTAGCACTACGCGAGCTGCGTAGTACCATGTTTGCACTGTGCAATATGTGTTTTCAATGATTGCACAGTGCGGACAAGCATCCGGCACTGTGCAATCATTGAAAACGGCATCTTGCACAGTGCAAGCTGTAGTTTTCTGCTGCTCGAGTAGATTATTACTCGAGCTGCAGCTTTCTCAAGCGAACTGGTAGTTTCTCATTGAGAGCGGTCGCGAGCATGCGCAACCACTCACAATGAGAAACCTTACCTCCCCGCATTGAGAATCTCGCCGGGATGTCATTTTGCTTGCTCGGGGTCGCGAACATGACATTCTGGACCGCGAGCAAGCAAAAAAAGAGCGCTGCACTACGCTACGCTGCACTACGCGCATTCGCACTGTGCTACATGCAGCTCGCGTAGTGCGAAGTTGCGCAAACTTCGCAAACTCCGTGAGCGTAGCGTAGTGCTTCGCCCAGGGTTACTCTGTAGGAAATTAGAGAGATCGTGGCGCCTGGACTATTTACCAGAAAAAAAGCGTCGATATAGAGAAGCAATTAAAGCCTACAAAGGTGAGATAAGGGTCGCTCAATCAGCTCACTTCGCCGATAAAATCATGGCAGATAAATCCAAACCCAAGGAAAATTTTCACCTTGTGAAAAAATTGACCAAAGTGGCTAGCTCAACCGCGACTCCTGCTAAGACTCGAGCCCAATGTAACGATCTAGCGGAATTTTCTCATAAAAAAGTTACTCAGATCTACTCCACGTTCCCAACGGCTGTCACAGATCTAAGGGCAAATGACCAGGTACCACTGAGACAGCCCCCCCCCCCCGGACCAGGTATTACTAGACCAATTCCCCCCTCTAGATCTTGAAGCTCTTGACCAGCTGGCTCACCAAATAAAATCAGGATTCCCACGTGACCCAGCTCCACCAGAGGTCAAGATAAAGGCGAGCCAGGCCACTTTGCCTGTAATACTGAACCTACTAAATGCTTCCATCTCATCCTGCACCGTGCCCACTGCTTGGAAAAAAGTCATGGTTCGGGCTCTGCTTAAGAAGCCAAATCTCGACCCAGAGGATCCTAGCAATTACCGCCCAATTTCGCTTCTCCCCTGGGTCAGCAAGATTCTCGAGAAGCACGTCAATATCCATCTGATGAAATTCCTCGAGAACAATTTGCTACTGGATGCCACCCAGACAGGTTTCAGACCCCAGCATGGAACCGAAACCGCCTTACTGGTGGTCACCGAAGAAACCCAAAGGATTCTGGATCAAGGAGGATCAGTGGCAGTGGTCCTCCTTGACCTAAGTGCTGCCTTCGATACGGTCAATCATGCCACCTTATTGAACTGCCTATCTAATAAAGGAGTAACAGGCAATGCACTTAGATGGCTCGAATCATTTCTGAGAAATAGATCGTTCCAGATTTTTGACGGGGATACGGTGTCTACTAGCAGATCATTGAGCTGTGGGGTACCGCAGGGCTCCTCCTTAAGCCCTGCGCTATTTAACATTTATATGAAACCACTGGCCGAGGTCATCCAGCCGTTTGGTATTAAGATCATTTCATACGCTGACGACACTCAGCTAGTGGTTTCCTTGGCGCAGGAAGGCAATAGACCGCCTTCATCAGGTCTTATGAATTGCCTGGAGGAAATTAAGGAATGGATGACAACGTCTTCCCTAAAGCTCAATGGGGATAAAACAGAGCTGATGCTCCTAGGACCTACATCTCCAGTACCATTCAATTCCCTCTGGCCCCCATGCCTGGACACTCCCCCAACACCTAAAGACAACATAAAGAGCTTAGGGGTATGGCTTGATAAGACCCTTTCTCTTAACACTCAGGCCATCAAACTGTCCGCGATCTGTTTTGGCCTCCTCAGAATGTTGAGGAAAGTTCTCCCGCTTCTTCCTATGGAGGCCAAGCAGGTCGCAGTCCAGGGTCTGATCCAGTCCCGGTTGGACTTTAGTAATGTCCTTTACCTTGGTGCCCCGGAATTCACACTGCGAAAGCTCCAGGTAGTCCAGAACTGCGCAGCTCGCACCCTGCTGCAGCTGCCTCGCAGACAATCAGTCAAATCCGGACTTAGCAAGCTGCATTGGCTACCGGTTCGACAGAGAATTGCCTTCAAGGCAATGTATATCTCTCATCAGGCTTTCTGGCAGACGGGACCAGCAATTAGCCGCAATCTAATAGCTCACTATCATCCGACCAGAAATCTCCGCTCCTCCCAGGGCTTTCTAGCCTCAATACCCAAAGTAAAAAGAGCAAGAGCTGGTGGCAGGATGTTTGCACTAAACGCTGCCAAGTTGTGGAACTTTCTCCCTCTTCAACTTCGATCCAATCCCAATCTGCTGTCATTCTGGAAACAATTAAAAACCTTCCTGTTCACTACCCCCTGTTAATTCTTATGGCTCATTCCTTTTTAAATGTTCTGTTACTACTAGCCTACACTAGCGCTTGGACGCCCCTGGGCAGCAATCGCGCTCTATAAATTCATTTTTCATTTCATTTCATTTCATTTCATGGGGTGGTCTTTGCAAGCATGCACACATGAACATACTCTATGCTCCCTCCATGCCATTATTCCACAACCCATTGCTACCCCAACTAATGGAAGCCAAGGCACAGGAGCGTGCACATATATATAACATCAAGACAGGCCAGGATCTCTTCCCAGGAGGTAATTTCCTAACCCTGCAACAAATGTGCGGCCCTACACCACCCTCAGCACTTGACACACTGCTATACTATCAGCTACGCGCCTCCTGCAGGAGCAAATTTAAAACATTTCCAAAACCACCCCCAGCCCTACCTGCACTTGAAAACATATTAACTGTAGAATCGGGGCAGAAACTCATCTCTCATATTGACTCCTTAACACAAAAAGACTTTCCTGTCATGGTACCAACATCATGCAGGGCCTGGGAAGATGAGCAGTAGGACTTCGGATGTAGGCAGTTAGAGCCACTGTCCCCCAACTATCCCCTCAGACTCATCCACTTTAAATATCTTCACCGCCTCTACCGCACTCCCATACACCTACATAGGATGGGGTCACAATCAGACGATCGGTGCTGCCGGTGCGGGCCCCCCAAGCAACTTTTCTGCATTTGACCTGGCAGTGCTGACCCATAGCAAACTTCTGATTAGAAATACTACATCACATCAAAAACATAACCGGACAAGCGCTGCCTTGCACCCCATTGGTGGTCCTGATAGGAGTTATTACAGAATGCCACCGAAGTCTAAGAAAGCTTCTGACAATGTTATTGCTTTTCCCTAAGAGACAGGGGGCCATGCATTGGTGTGCTGAAGCCCCCCAATAACAATGGAGTGGGTCAGGAATGCGGCATACTGCAGGACACAATTGGCGTGCTATTGGGAACTTCTGCCGACAAAGTTTTGGCTGCCGGACATTCCGGATCCATTCGTAAGTTTGCTGAGTACTGCTGCTGCAGATGACCCTTGATACAATTGTTTTGGGTTGGGAACTCCTGATTGACACTGGGGCAATGATGGGTAGCATAATGTTGCAAAAAAACAGGAGTATCTGTGGAAACCTATATGACAACTGTAAATGTAGCTATTGTTTAACAGAGTTCTACCTCAGGAGCTGCAGATGCGTTTTTTCAGCTAAATTACCGTATCTCTGCATGCCGAATGGTTCCGGCCGGCCCGCCAGTTGGTAATGTACTGCATTTTGTGTTATTGTTTGTTTCTCTCATTCGAAATGCCAATAAAAATAAAAAACTTAAAAAAAATTCTGAAAACATACAAAATTCTGAAAACAGACAAGATTGACAAGATAGCATATAACAGCCCACAATATCATGCACACTAACTGCCAGGCAGTCAGAAAGAGACAAAGCAAATTACCCAATCAATGCAGAGGTCAGACCGCATAAGTTCAGATTGCAAAGCGGGCTATAGAGCACAGGAGACTATAGTACAATCTGCCGGTCAAAGTGCTAACAATAAAGAGTGTAGGCTCAAGGACCTCTGAAGAATCGTGCTGCCAGACAGATCTATCTAGAGCATCTAATGCAGCTGTTATACAATCTGGCTCCTAATCCAGACAATGTCCTACTGAAATAGCTCACCATACTAGTAACAACAATAAACAGGCAGGAATGCCCAAGTGAACCGACACAGTCTTATCCATACAGCCGGTGCAACCTCCCAAAATGATCTAAATCTTAACAGAAACTTAACACAATAGCAGAAAAAAGACTCCAGAGGTATGACAGATCATAAACAGTCCAAAGACCAGAAGGCATCCGTCAAAAGAGCAAAACAAGACCCTTGTGCGAATTTCCTTCATGTGGAAGTCCTTCCTCTTCAATAAACCCGTCTGAACTTGAAACCTACATACAGAACCAGCACTTTCCTATGCAATGACCACTCAAAACGTTCTTGTCTCCTTTGACCACTTAGCTAAGATTCATTTCTACTCATGCCTGAAATATTGTGAAACAATGCAAGAATGTTGTTGCTTGTATGATAGCTCCGTTCTCGGGAGCTGAGAATAACATGATTTCTGCCCATACCAGCTTTGCGCTGAAACTCCTAATACTGTTCCATCTATGTTGATCTATGTTGATCTGTTGATATAGGCTGCATCAGGTTGATCAATGTTGTTGACGGTTGAACCTCCTATATCATTAAGCACTGAATGAAACAGATATTTTGTTTTACTCTACTTACTTATCCTCTGTCTTAATACTCAACATCCAATATTCATCCAACACCCAACATATATCCAACCTCCGACAGAACTATAAACATATAGCTTGTATCCTCCACACATATATACCCCGTTAGCTCCACATCACAACCCCCACTCCTAAAAACAAAGATTATCTTTCAGGGAATATAAACCACACCTACACTCACCTACACTCACCTACACTCACTTACACTCATATAGCACAAGCCTGGCCCTTCCACAGGGTCTCAAGGCCAACCACTCCAATAACTCCACCACATCACTCACTCCAACCACATCTCACCATAACATCTAACAACATCACATAGCACAACAATACAATCATAACGTCGGCTTAATCTAGCTCTAAATGTGTTAGACTCAAGTCTGTGTATGCTCAACAATGTCATCGACTGGGTCTTAGTTTTAACCCAATGCACTGGATGTGTTTGTCTACAGAATATTAATGACAAAATAGAAAAGTCCCATGTCTATTGCACTGTGAGCATGAAAACTTAAACAGGGTAAGATAATTGATACATTCATGTGATGTATAATGCAGCATTGTAGTAATTAATACATAGGATACATGTTATAAGGAGATACTTATAACATGCATGAAATGTAAACATGTTAAAATAATTAACACATTCATGCGATACACAATGCAGCAATCTAGTACTGTAGTACATAGGATACTTGTTGTAAGGAAATATTTATAACGCCCATCTGGAAATGTAAGGCAACATATGTACTCCAACTATTCTTGCTATTTTGCCTTATCGTTGAAACTGTAACACTATAGAGCTTAACACCTTGTGCATTTCAGCTTACTTACCTGAAATCAGCCACCAGATCTTGTCCCCTCCTCTGGCTGTCACATTCCCCCACCTCCGTTTTGCTCACCCCTCTGGAGTGAAGCTCCCAGCAGGTGTCTCCATGACATCCACTGTCTCTACATTTCATGTCTTTTTGGTTTCCCTAAATTTGTTATTCCTTTTATTCTCTTCCTTCTCTTCTATCTCTCCCGCTTTACCTATATGTTCATTCACCTTGCCTAGCACCTATCTCCCACCTCTCTCCCCTCACACTTCCCTCCCCTCTCCTCTCCACCCCAAGGAATATCCCAATCCTACGAGGCCAGATACTCCACCACACAGGTTCACCACATTAATCTGTGTCTCTACACCTCCCCCTCCCTATCAAACGATTCCAACCATGACCCAAGTCGCCACAACATCTACCATGACTAACAATACTCTTAAGATCTTTTCACTTAACGTTAAATGCCTCAATCACCTGGTCATCATCAACTTATATGTGCCCACAGCAAATTGCACCACCTTTTGGGTCGACCTGAATAAAAAGCGACATGAAATCATAAAGGGTTCTAAAATCCTAGTAGGCGGACCTAATACTAATGGACCTAGATCTAGACAGATCATCACACTGCAAACTCAGACCAGGTAAATCCCACATACAAATGAAAAAACTTACCACCAAACATAACCTAATAGACATCTGGGGGCTTCTCAATCCAACAGGCAGTGAGTTTACTTTCTACTCGAACCTGCGTAACTCGCACTCGAGAATAGAGTAAGGACTCACTAATCAGATACTAACTCCTTCCTGTTCGAACCCGAAGATTGAACTGATCTTGATTTCTAATTATGTCTGCATTTCTGTGGACATCACCATTACTCATTCCCACAATCTGGACAGACGCATTAATGATATGCGTCTAAATGATCCGTCCCGTGGGGAAGAAATATGCTCCACAATTGTAAAATACTTCATAGAATATGCATCTCCAGATGTATCCCCAGAAATTATCTAGGAGGCGATGAAAGCCACTCTCAGGGGCAAAATGATTAGTATCATGACCAACAAAAATAAAACTACCCCCAAACTCTGCAGGAACTAGAGGTTAAGGTCAAACAGATCGAGATCGAGCACCTCCTTACTTCAAAACACTCCATAGAAACATTAGAAAAACTAAAAAAGCTAAAATACTAGTACAATAAACTAATAAGCAAGAGAGCATACACCTGGGTAAACAGCTACAAAGTGAAAAAAACTATGCAAATGTAACAAAGGTGAGAAATTCCTTGACAACTATCATGACCAACAAAAATAAAACTACCACCAAACTCTGCAGGAACTAGAGGTTAAGGTCAAACAGATCGAGATCGAGCACCTCCTTACTTCAAAACACTCCATAGAAACTTTAGAAAAACGAAAAAAGCTAAAATACTAGTACAATAAACTAATAAGCAAGAGAGCATACACCGAGGTAAACAGCTACAAAGTGAAAAAAAACTATGCAAATCTAACAAAGGTGAGAAATTCCTTGACAACTATCATGATCAACAAAAATAAAACTACCACCAAACTCTGCAGGAACTAGAGGTTAAGGTCAAACAGATCGAGATCGAGCACCTCCTTACTTCAAAACACTCCATAGAAACTTTAGAAAAACTAAAAAAGCTAAAATACGAGTACAATAAACTAATAAGCAAGAGAGCATACACCTGGGTAAACAGCTACAAAGTGAAAAAAAACTATGCAAATGTAACAAAGGTGAGACATTCCTTGACAACTACCTAAAAGTGAAAAGCCTGAGTGCCTCTAGTAACGCAATCAGAAACAAAGTAGCCAAAATCAAACCTGAACCCCAAAAATTGCAAGCTGTTTTGCCCATCACTATAATATTCGCTACAATCTTGACACCTAGTCCTCCAAACACATGAAGTGGTTGGGCAGACTAGAATGCAGTAAAATGCTAATTACCCAAAAGTAAACAACATCATCAGTATGTTCTCCTCAAATTATCAGACTCTTTCTTCAAAACTCAAAGCAAGTATACCACTCAATTTATCTGGTGTAATAAAAAACTCAGAATTGCCAAAAAAGTCTTATTACTTAGTAAATAATAAGGAGGAGTGGGTCTACCCAACGTCAGTAAGATGCAAATCGCTTTCCTACTTAAGCAATCCAAACACTGGTTCCACCTCCCCTGTGGACAGAAGTTCAGAAAGACCTCTATCGACCACTTACTCCACTGGCATTTATCTCAATGGACCACGTTTTATTAATTTTGAAGGTACCAAATAGGCAAAGCCCGGCGAGCATCGAACCATGTATAGATACAGTATACAATTGCAAGGCACCTAATAACATCCCCCAATGAGGTCTGCGAAACATCAGACCCAACCCCCCTCCTCCACCCCCAAATACACACCATACACCATTTATACAACATTGTACAAACGTAGTGCAATCTTGCTCTTTTACCCCTGCACAGTACCATTACCCTATATTGGTGAATTACTCACTACCAGCCTATCTATTGGGTCTCGAGAAACCACTGGCCCCAGGAGAACATGTCAATGCCACAGTATATGGCCCAGCTGGCCCAGATCTTCTTGTGTTTTTGCAGGCATCCCATGCCTGAAACACTGCGACCTTGGCGGACAGCCACCTAGCCATTGCTTTCTTCCAGGTACCTATACTGGGTGGGAATGTTGCCTTCCAGTGTTGTGCAATGTCACCTTTAGCTAGTGCAAGCCCCAGAAACAATAAATGTCTTTTATATCTGTTCCCCCAATGTCCTCTGTACTGTGTAGGAGAATCAGTCGAGGCTCTGCAGGAATGCGCGATGCCAACACCCACCCCAAACAGGACCTTATGCCCGACCAGAAATGTTGCAGTGCCACACAACTCCACACAGTATGGAGAAATGACCTATCCTCCGAATCGCAATGGAGGCACATAGGGGACCGAATAGCCCCCATCCTGTAAAGGCGTAGACGTGTAAAGTATATCCTGTGAAGATATTTAAACTGGATTATTCGATATCGGGTACAGACTGCAGAGTACCAGGGGGCTAGCCAGTGCCTCTGCCCAGTCATCATCTGTCAATGTGGGCACATCTGCTTCCCACGCTGCCCTAGTCTGATGTATAGTCATCGTGGAGTGTGTAGTTAGTGTTTGGTAAATATAACGAATATTGTGGGCCCCAAGATGCCCCATAAGCAACTGGCCCTTCAGAGAGTGGAACTCTGGTAGGCTAGTGGGTCTCCTTATTAAAGGAGACACGGTGTGTCTGAGTTGCAATATCTGTGAAATTGTGTTTAATGGAGGCCGAAATGCTCCTGTAACTGCTGAAAGGATTTGAAAGTGGACCCCTGCATTATGTCTCCCAACATGGAAATCCCAAAGACATCCCACCTACGGAAACCCACCAAAATCACGACTGGCCGGAGGTGTGTGCCTCGCCAAAGAGGTGTAGCACCGGTCAGCTTGCCCCACCATCCCATCTGTCGGACCACTTGCCTCCAGATCTGAATGACATTCCTACAAGCCGGGGGAAGTTCCATCAGAGACGAGGAGCTATACAAGTAGTGGAGCAGCGGGGTTTCGGCCAAGAAGAGCCGTTCCACAGCATAAGCTGGGTCCTCCTGCGAGCCATACCACCAGTCGTTTATCACTAGTAGATGCGATGTCCAATAATATGCCTGAACATCCAATGCCACTTTCCCACCACAGAATGTAGATTGGATACAGGTTGCGAGTGCCACCCGAACTGCTCCTCCCCCCCAGAGAAACCTATTCAATAATGCAATGATCTGACGAAACCACAATGGTGGGATTCGAAAGGGGTAATTTTGCAGCCTATAGAGCAGGCGAGGCAAAGACAACATTTTAAAAATGGCTGATCTACCAGATAACGAGAGGAGGAGTTGGGACCACACCGTCATCTCATCCCGAACTGTGGGCAGCAACGGAGCGATATTTCATGACCATGCTTCGGTTAGCCACCACGTAATATACACCCGAGGTACCAGAATTCTGCCTCAGCCACTATTAACTGTGAGGCCCAAGCCTGAGACCGTGGATCCCCACAAATAGGAAACAGAATAGACTTGTCAGGGTTAGCGTAGATGCCGGAGGTTTCCGCGAAGACTCGCAGAATCTGCAGCACCTGGGGCCCGGAAACTCAAGAATCTGACATAAAAAAAACAAGGCGTTGTCGACGTAAAGCACAATCCTATCTGAGCACTCCGGAGACCAGTCCAGACCCCATAGGCTAGATTGCAGGCAGACCCATGCGGCCAGGGGCTCAATGGCCAGTGCGAACAACAGTGGGGAGAGCGGACAACCCTGCCTAGTGTCCCTCAGGATGGGGAAGGGGGCCGAACAGTGACCTGCCACCCGGACAGAAGCAGTGAGGTCCATGTAAAGCAATTTCACATATGCCCTGAAGTGGGGACCCAAATTAACTGCCTCCAAGAACTTAAAGAGTTATGTCCAACTTAACGAATTGAATTTCTTGTCTATATTGGCCAGCAGGACTGCTGCAGGACGCCCCAAATGATGAGCTTCCTCCGCATTATTGTGAGCTTGTCTGATATTATGTCTGGTCGACTTATGTAGCATGAAGCCAGACTGGTCCGGGTGCACCAAATCCTGTATACAAGTGTGGAGGCGGTCTGCCTGAATCTTCCCTAGCAGCTTGGGATCAAAATTCAATAATGAGATGGGGCGATAGGAGCCTGGGTCGTCTGGTGGGTGGCCCAGTTTAAGAAAAACGACAACCTCCACGTGTTTCCAGTCTAGGGGGAGAATATGCTTCTCTGTGGCGTAGCGTATCACCTTGAGCAAATGAGGTCCTGGAGTCTCCAAATGTGGCTGCAGGAAGTCACATGGAAACCCGTTTGGGGAACGACCCCGGTTGATGTTGGATAGTGCTGACCACAGCTCATCTAAAGAAATGGGCTCCTCCAGGGCAGCGTGTTACTTGTCCGAGAGGCAACGGGGAGGGATATCCATGAAAAAAGGCATTTATAAGGGGTTCAGTAATGACCTCCTGTTCCTCGTATACTGCCGCATAGAAATCAGCAAAGGCCTGGACAACCGCCTCAGAGGAAGCACCGGCAACTCCTGCGGGGGACCACAGAAGGGGTACCTGCGTTGGGGTCACTGTAGCCTGACAGAGCCTATGAAGCATTTGGCTAGACTTATCACCCCATTGATAGATTCTATGCTGGGTGGCCGACCAGGCGTCTTTGGCACAGTCAGTATGAGCCTGATGGAGCAATTGTTGCATGTGCAGGAGGTTCCGGCGGGCAGCGGGGTCTGAGCCTCCTACCACAAGGGATTGGAGTTCTTCTTGTCTGTTCTCTAGGTCTTGCTTCCCATAAAATAACTGGGGACTGGTAAGTATTTGCCTGACTTAGCATTTCCCTGTATGCCTAGTCTCGGAGCAACCAGGGGGACATAGCCACCTATTGGGGCCCAGCTAGTTAGCAGTCGCTATTTAAGTTGGATCGGCGAGTGGTCCGAGAGGCCACGGGGCATAATGGATGATTGTGCCACCCTATGCATGACGCTATGTGGGAGGAATATATAATCTAGACGTACAAGAGTGGGGTGAACCGATGACACGTAAGAGAACCCAGCGCCCGATGGGTGTAAGGCATGCCACGTGTCCACCCAGCCCATTGTATGTGCAAGTACGTTTAGTTTGGATGTGGTAGGGGGTGTATCAGGTTGTCAGGCTCGCCACCTATCTAATTGACCCATAATGTTGTTACGATCACCCCCAATATCATAAGACCACCCGGGAGATCTCCCCAAAACTGTGTTATTTTATCTATAAATCATCTGGCCTAGTGGTGGAGGGGCGTATATGCTATTAATTGTAATATGTTTACCGGCCAAAGTACCTGATAACACTGTGTAACGACCCCTTGGATCTAGCCAATGTTGTGAGATTTGGAGCGGCACCCTACGGTGAATAAGTATGGCAGTGCCGCATGCACCGCGTGTAAAGCCGGAGTGATACACTGTGGAGTAAGCATAGCGGGCCAGGCAGGGGGCCTTCATGCCCAGGAGGTGTGTTTCTTGGAGCAATGGGACATCTGCTGCATAGCACTTTGCCTGGTGGAGCACAGCCCCTCGTTTGACTTTAGTAAGCAAGCCTTGCACATTCCAGGCGAGAATATTTAGCACCCCCGGATGTGTTACCTGTCGTGTGGGCCATCTCTGGGGTTCAAATAGAAAATGACAACTGGTGCGTGCATGGTGGAGCAATATGGTGTATGCATGGTGCGGGAACATAGAATAAAAAAGAAACCAACCAAGAAACTTTACCCTGTCCCCCCCGGCCCCCAACCATCATATTTCTTGGAACAGGGAGTATCTGTCGTGGTGGAATCTCACCCTAGGCCCCCTATAGGATGACCCAAGCGGTTCCTCCAATGGATCCCCCCACGCAACCTACCCAACATTACCCAAAACGTCCAGGGTGAGCCATGTTTAGATCCCTCCAGGGCCTGTAGTAAAGACCCCCACCTTTATGGACAAGTCGAACTAGCGTGTGACCACTGCCTGTAGTCATGACCCACCCCAGGAAGTGAACAAGAGGAAAACAAGTCAATGTGCCCCAGTTCAGCTCAGTCTCCGGTGCCCGTCGGTTCTTGGCCACGCCAATTGGAGCGGGATCGATTTAGTCTAGATGTCGCATCTCTGCCCTGTTGACCACTCTGATGCGAGCCCTGGTAGGAATCAGAGTCCAACGGAGGCAGTGAGTGGGGTTTACGAATACGTCTCTCATCAGTCCACACAAAGACTTCTTCCGAAGTATTAAAGAAAAATGTTTTTGCATGGAACATCACCTTCATCCGGGCCGGAAACAATAAGACGTAGGATACATTTAGTTTGTGTAGCCTTCTGTTGGCAGCCACAAAAGACTGATGCTGTTGTTGCACCAACTTAGTGTAGTCTGGAAAAACCATGATGGGGTGTGAGGTAAAGATAATTTTATCTTTATGTAGCCGGGCATATCGAAGTATGGCATCTCGGTCTGTGTAATTAAGGAGTCGGGCTATCAATGGCATTGGGCGTTCCCCTGGTGGCGGTTTCTTAGCCAGAGCACGATGGGCCCTCTTGACCTCAAAGCAGGAGGACATGTCTTCCGGGGGCAACAATACCTTTAGCCAACCTGAGATGAACTTGTCCATGGAAGCCCCCCGCCCCTCCGCATCTGCCACCCGTGCCGACATCTCCTGCGAGTGCTTGGTCAGTTTGTCCACTTTTTGCTGTAGCACAGTTACGGAGTCCTCAACAGTGGAGACCCTGGTCTCTGCTTCCATGATGCGGTTGACCACTTTCCGCAGATCTTGGCAAAGAAACGACACCTCTGAGACCACGGCCCTGATCTGAGCCTCGAGAGCCGTCCGCGATTAATTAATCGCCTCCAACAATGTTGCCGTATCAGATGACAAGCCATCTGCTATCTCCTCCTGGGAAGGTTGGTAGTAGTGGTATAGCGGTCCATAGTATGTTGCTTGGGGGCCTCTGCTCCCTGCCTATCTTTGCCCATGGTGACCGGAGACAACCAGCCGGGAGGTCACACCAGGCCGGGCCCCCCCACGGCTGACACAGCAGGCAGTAGTGAGAAGCAACAGACACCGGCAAGGGGCAGTCCCCTGCCAGACTCGGGCGCAAGGTGTCTCTGCAGGACAATCTCTTGGGCCTGGGCCACTGGGCAGATCTTTGGCTGTGAAATAATGCCAGTCCCTGGGCACTACACCACCTAAGTCAAATGCGCGCCAGTCCTCTCACCAGATCAAAGATGGGTCTTCCCGCTGCCGCGGCACCGTCGCAGCAGCGCCTCTAGCCAGGACACTCTCGGGCCACTCTCAGTCGCTCCTCCAGGAGAGCCGCACCACAAACCAGGAGGTCAACAGCTCTCGGCTTGCACACAGACCCTCCAACGGCTTGACTCACTCTTGCTCTGGTCTGGGGTCGCAAGATCCAAGCAGGCCTTACCAGGCCGCGATGCAGGAAATGGGAGAGGGACGCCCCACTATGGCGTCGCAGTGGGAACCTTCGTTTCTCATCCTCCCGCCGGTCGTCGTGCGGGACCTGCACAGCAGAAGCGACGCATCTCCACTCCAGGCTCCATTGACGATTGAAGGAACAGCCGCCCCTCTGGCCGAGAGGGCTCGCCGCAGCTGCGGCCTCGAGTGCTCCGCCCTCCATCACAGGCACAGTGGCCGCCACCATTAGACCTCGTCTGCAAGGTCACGGCGTGCACCGAAGCAAAGGTCCCCCAAATTCTGACTCGGGGTCTAGGATAATCTCGGATATAGGGCCATAGAGGGAGCGAACAGGGGAACTCTACAGAGACGCGTCCGCCATGTTCGGCTCCCAGACCACGCCACAGGAAACTCCAATGGACCACTTTAAACTGCAACATTCCTTAAACATTCTTAGAGACACAATGCTCACTGTAAAATAACTAGACAAGATCTGCTTGATCCGAATCCAACATTTCTCATATGCATATATCTGGCACAACCTGCTAATACAAATTGAAGGTAAAGGGCTTTATTGGCACTCATAGTCATCCTGCAGTATTAATTCATTAATAATTAATTATTACTTACTTAATTTCCCACCTTATCCTTCTACAATCCCATCAACCAAACTACCACGCTATAAATTACTATTGAGAATTAAAATGTAAAATTCTAAATCACTTAAAATTACAAATTGTATTTAAACAAAAATGTAAAACAATATTCTTCACAACGATGTTACTTACCTGAAAAACTATATTCTTGACAACCATATTTCTGCATCACAATATTTTTTCTTGATAGTTCTGTCTCCCAATATTTACAGCTCAATATTTTGTCCAAATCCCAATTTATAGAATATAGCCAGATAATCCATGTGATATACATGCACAAGTTCCATTTTTTTCCGAAATGAAAGAAGGTAATTATCCGCTCTGCCAGCAGTGCTGCATCATCCTTCAATCTTGTCCATTGCACCAAGCCCCAATCTTTGTTTTGTGCTGAAATAGGCAGAGTGCCTCAGCCCACTAAAGCAGTCACAGGAGTACAAGGACCATCCCGGTACCCCAGCAGGTTGGATGCACTGCGTCCTGCTACTTGATAGCATATCCTATGCAGCACTGTCTGTTCTCAATTCAGTACTCATTAACTGCTTAGCTGACAGGAGTGGCAGACATTTTGTATCCCACAAAGAGATTTCCATGCCACACCTTGCTCTTTATCTAAAATCTGCTGTTAATTAAATTGCCAGAAACCGGCTACTCATGTCATCATGGGCCAGATTCATCAACAGGTTTCGCCCATTCTGTGTCTATGGGAAAATGTGTTGATGCATATGGCCCTATGTTAATGCTCTAAAACAATTTTACTAATTCCACGTCCACTCAAGATGCATATTCTTTTTTACTCAGAATCTTTTTATTGAAATTTCAAGTCAAGAGCACAAAGTATGACATGGTCACCAAATCCATCATAAAATGACAGTAGATCAGATGTTTCATGGCAAGTAAAAACGGTGTGGGCTATGTTTAATTGGAAATACACAAAAGATGTGGCAAATTGTAGACCATTAGATCATCTATTATACAGTGTATAGCAGTACAAAAGAAAGAGAACGAAAACTCCCAAGCAACAAGATATAACAACTGCAGGTCAACACGGTCAGTGCCCAAACCAAAACCAGAATCAGTGTTGTGGTGGATTGTGAAGTGTGTGCCCTTCGCATCGAGATATTGAGAGACTTGACATAGTGGCAAAGTCCCAGTGAAAGGGCCAATCAAAGAGATGTAAGGCCCTTATTTTCGGTTGTTTAAAGTTGGTGAACTCCAAGTGTTTCAGATATTGAATCATGGACACCAGATAGTCTGGTATTTAGCCACAGTCTAATTTAAGTTATGGAAGAGCTGCATCATCGCCATTACCTGCAACAGGAGAGAAACCACTGGGCCATGGAAAGGGGGATTTGTCTTTTCCACGCCAATGCCACAAGCTTCCTTGCTGCCTTAAACTTGAAGCTGATAAGCTTCCAGGCAGCGTGGGTTATCACTTCCAGGTCAATAGGGTTGACACCATTGATGACCGTGAGGTATGGGTTAGAGAGCTGGAAGCCCACAGTGGCTTTAATGTGATCCAAGATCTCCTTCCAATATATAGTAATGAGGATGTCGGACCACCATATGTGGCAGAAATCCCCCATTGCCAACCCATACCGCCAGTAAATAGAGGAAGTGAGGGGGTAGGTGGTGGAGAAGTTGGCTGGTGTATTATATCATTGAAACAAAGGTTTGTACGCCATCACCCTGAAGGCTATGCTACAATATGTTTGGGGATATACAGCCTCTGGATCACCCATTGTTTGAGTGAAATGCCCTCTGTGGTAGTAGTTTGCCACGTACACTGGATGCTTGAGTGTGAGGGGATGTAGAGTTTTGGAGCATGTGGTATGTGTTGGAGATGAGTCCCCTTGACCCATCATATGCCATTGCCAGATTCACGGAGGGTGTATAGGGCTGGACATGCCAAAGATAAAGGGAAGAATTTAGCACCCAATGTCACAGCTGGCAATATTGCAGTATTGCAGTCTCCAATAGGCAGTAGTCAGCTTTGCACTGAACAAAGGACTTTATGGAGGTCCCAGCAAAAAGTTCACGAAGCATCCTGCAGTCCCCCTTCCTCAAGCTATGAACGGACTGGGCGACAGCGCACATTCAAAGGCAGAATTACAGGCAATAGGCATATTAGGAGAGGGTAGGGTGTTAAGCCTCTTCTAAGGGCAAGTCTGTCCAAATGTCAAGCACTGTTTTAGTGGAGGTAGCAAGATACGCACTGCATGGTCGGGCTTGCTTGGGTAACCAAGCTAGATCCCACAAAGCTGACATATTACTGCCCTATCCATGTTAAACTAGTGCTTTTAATTTTCACATGCTACCGACTCAGTGATGTATTACAAGTGGGCAGCTCAGTAAAAGTCAATGAGATATCCCACCGCTGTCCTGAGAATGCATCATTAGGGTGTTAGGTATCCTGTTTCAAGCGCATGATATCTTCTTGCGGGATCAGAGTGGGCAGAGTCGAGAACAGTTGGAGAGACTATGGGAGTACATACATTTTTATATCATTAACCCAGCCAAGCCATTTGGAGGGGTTTCCACCGCCTAAGGTCCACCAACATGGAGCAACATAGAAGTGGTTATCAAGAAGAGGGAGTGTGATCAATCGATCAATCGGGCACAATTACCACTAAGAGAAGTGGAAGGTCCAGTTTCAGCTAGTGCCCTCAACAAGTATGGGTCAACAATGAAGGGTGCTGGACTGTTCCTTACAGAAGGGAGTATGTGTATCTGGCGAGACCGAAGGTGAAAATGTGACACCTTAGGGCATCCATTTTGTTGGATGTATTTGCCTCACACACCCTCACAGGTGTCATGCTTCATCATCGGCGTTGCTCCTCGTCGGGGAGGCGGTGCAATCCCCGACGGGCTCACCTCAAAGAGGGCCTCTTTGACGGAGATCTTTTGATCCAACTGCCTTTTGGTGAAGTGCGGGTGTGCGGGTGATGTAGTATGTAGCCTGGGTGATGATTTAAAATGTAGTAGAGGGTACCGGAAACAACTTTATTCTGGGGGTCCCCTACTGCAATTAAAAACGTGAATCTAACTCACTAGGTGCCAGATAGTTAGGTATACTGGCCCTAGATTAGATTAAGATTTAAAAGGGTTTGTGAGGGTGTGTGAGGCAAATACATCCAACAAATGGATGCCCTAAGGTGTCACATTTTCACCTTCGGTCTCGCCAGATACACATACTCCCTTCTATAAGGAACAGTCCAGCACCCTTCATTGTTGACCCGCAACATAGAAGTGGCCAGCTAGCATGAGTTGTGATGTGATGTGATGTGAAAAGCACTTGTATAGCGCGGCTTACAGGTTACGGTTTCTTGGCGCTTTGGCGTGAGGGGGAAAAAGCAATAGCGACAGAAAGAAAATGAAAAGATCCAGAGGGATTAGTCATAGGCCAAGTGAAAAAGAAAAGTTTTCAGCAGAGACCTGAAGCGAGTGTAAGAGGGAGCAAGTCACAGCTCAATGGGTAGAGAGTTCCATAAGGACATGAAGATGTGAGCGTAGGAGTAAGGTTAAGGCTCCGGTACCTAATCATGCCTTGGGACCATTGAAAAGGTGCCAAGCTTTGTAGGGTAGGAAGGCCTTGTTTGGGAACAGTTAAATTGAGTTTGCACAATTTAGATAAGGTAAACTTGAAGTCTGATACTGCCTTGAAAGCGGTTAGACAGGCCGGGAGGGATACTGCAGGCCAGGAGATAGTAAGCAAAAGGTTATCCGCAAACATGCTAATTTTGTGATCCTGGTCCCCAAAGGGGATGCCCACCACATTGACCATACAGTGGATAGTGGTAGTCAGTAATTCAACCAGTAGGGCAAAGAAAAAGGGGCAATAATGGGCACTGCTATTGCATACCCCTGAGAATGGCAATAGGGTCCTTATGCTGCTCATTAGCATGAAAAGTGGATGTTGGGGTTACATAGGAGGCTCTAATTTTGGTTATCATGCCTGGTCCAAGTGGCACCTTGCACAATACTGCTTGGAGAAAGAAAAGAACAAGTTCACCCTATCAAAAGCCTTCTCCGCGTCAAGCGAAAGAAGGCCGGCTGAAATGTGACAGCTGTGAGACTTCTCTCCAAGATGGGCTCTGCTGCATACGTTGTCCACCCCCTGCCTTTTGTGGATAAAGCCCAACTGGTCAGGGTCAAAAAGGCCTGGGATGTTATGTTCTAGTCTAGTAGCCAAAATCTTGTTAAATATTTTAGTGCCCATATTAAGGAGAGATATGGAGCAGTAAGATGAGCAGGGGCCTTGCCTGGTTTGGGTATGAGGGATATCTCTGCTCCTGCCATAGAAGGTGTAAGAGCTGTATCTTGCGTAAATGAGTTCAAAAGTTGCAACAGGTTGTTGTGCAGATTAAATGAAAACAGCAAATAAAAGATAATAGGAAGCCCATCTGGTCCTGACATCTTGCCGAGCGGGAGAGCCTGTGCTTCTGTGTGAAGCCCCATAAGAGTGATCCGAACATCGAGGAGTTGAGTATGGAGTGGATCCCACTAGCAGTTACCCTGATATAGCTTTATCAATGTGGGTGGGACATCTTGGCAGTCATAAAGGGCTTGATAATAGTCATGGAACACCCATTGTTTGTCCTGCTCAGCTATTGCCAATCCTGTGTCCCTAGTCCAAATTTCGCAATATGAGCCTTGGCCTAGTAGACCTGTTGGTGTTAGCAAACAATCAGCGTGCCCACCTTATTACCTCCCTCATAATATCGCTGATGTAATTGCCAAAAGGGAGCATTCATCCCTATGTGTTCCATGAGCCCTCAGTTGGCCACAAAATAGGGCAAATTGTCTTTTAATTCGGTGGGAGGGGGTCACCTTATCTTGTCGCTCTATGTCCTTAATCTCTGCTGTCATATTTGATTCCATTAAGCAGGTCTCCCTCTCCCTGGCTTTGGTTATGGAGGAGATCACCTCCCGGATGGTAGCATTGAACTCATCCCAGAGGGCATGGAGTGAGGCTATCAGGCAGGGAAATCAGTACTGAAATTTAAATTAAATAATCCCCTTATGAATCTTTCCT
The DNA here is from genome assembly GCF_964263255.1 of Lissotriton vulgaris. Taxonomy (NCBI): domain Eukaryota; kingdom Metazoa; phylum Chordata; class Amphibia; order Caudata; family Salamandridae; genus Lissotriton; species Lissotriton vulgaris. Next base: position 777,818,758 of record NC_141691.1, read on the forward strand.
ACGTCTACTGGATCATACAGGAGGTGCAGAGGTAAGTGCCAGCAAGGTGGGCTCCTACAAGAGAAGGCTCTGTCAGACCAGGTCAGTTCTAGGTGGACATGGTCAGAAATAGAAATGTCAGAGATCTCTTCCATAACTTGGTTGTGGAAGAGGGAATGAGTTACAAGAACATGATTTATGCAAAAGTACGATGTGTGAATATGTGAGTAAAATGAGTAGTTCCACACATCAGGGTATTTAGGGGAGCATCCTTTACAACGCGGTAATGACACCGCAGTGCCATTACAACGCGGGTTTCACAACGCAAGTCGCAACCACGACTTGTGCTGGAGGGCGCTCTAGGCTAAGAAATAGTAGATTTACTATTCCAGCACCTTCCCTAATGTACGTAGGCTGGTGTTGGAATAGTAAATCTTACTATTCCTAAGTCCAGCACCCTACAGCACAAGTTGTGGTAACGACTTGCGTTGTAAAACCTGCGTTGTGATGGTCTGAGGTGTTTTATACCGCATTGTACCGTCATACATCCGGGTATTTATAACATCAAGCGTCAATAAGCCTTAAATCCATAATATCCCTATTGAGCTGGACTGATATGGCCCCAGTGACCGCACTTCTTGCAAGACCTGATCCCAAACCAAATTATGCTGCCACCAACAATAATATCACCCTCCACCCCAACTGCTCCTGCAGAAGGTATCGAAGGTAGGATTCTTGGGCCCGATTCACAGAATTAACTTAAGACAAAATCTTAAACTTACTACTTTTGGTATTCACAGAATGCACTTACTACTTTTGGTATTCACAGAATGCACTTACTACTTTTGGTATTCACAACTACTAACTTTACGTCCGCACTCGGGATGGAGATTCCGGCCCGGATGTGGAGCTTCTGACTTGGAGGCGGAGCATACAGCCCGGAGGCAGAGCTTCCAGCTTGAAGGCGGAGCTTGCGATATGGAGGCAGAGCTTCTGGCCCGGAGGTGGAGATTTCTGCCATGGCTAAATCTCCGCCACCGGCCAGAATCCCCACCTCCGGGCCGGAAGCGCCGCCTCTGGGCCGGAATCTCCGTCCCGAGTGCGGATGTAAAGTTAGTAGTCGTAAATCCATTCTGTGAATACCAAAAGTAGTAAGTGCATTCTGTGAATACCAAAAGTAGTAAGTGCATTCTGTGTATACCAAAAGTAGTAAGTTTAAGATTTTGTCCTAAGTTAATTCTGTGAATCGGGCCCCCTTGAGTGGATTTAGGGGCATAGATGTTGAGAAGTGTGAGGTGTTGTTGCCTGAAAGCTTTTGTAGTGCCAGGATGTGACCCTCCTTGTACCTCACCACTTTGGAAACAGAGGAGCTGAAACCCGCTTTGCCTAAAATGTCCATTCCAGGCATTTTATTATCAGTGTATGCCCAATAGCACATCATACATTCATGGTGGGCCATTTGGTGTCTGCCTGCCCTCAGAATATGAGTCTCCTAGAGGAGAACAACATCTGGATCATATTGTGTTATGTACCTCTGAACCTGCTTGTGCTCATTTGGGGAGTTATGGCCATGGACGTTGTGGGTGAGTAGTCTAGTGCCCACTACTAGTGTCATATTTCATTGTAGTGGGGAGCAGCAATGTAGTGTACCCACAACATCAGGGAAATGGAGCTTGGGGGAAGGGAAGGGAGCTCCAAACACCTGCACACCAGTCTAAAGAAGATGGATGCTGGGAAGCTCTCAAAGAACAAGATATCACAAGGCATCAATTAAGGAGGCAGGTGTGGTGCGTGCCTTCCGGATGGACCCTGAGGGGTGCATTGTTTTACCTATAAGATTTGGCTGCAACATCTACTGGTAGTAATTGAACAAACATAACCAACCAAAGCAAGCGGACCAACAGGTCCCAACAGTTCCGTCCGCGTCCCACGGAGACCGGTATTGACATGGACAGATCCCGCTGGAAGAGCCATCCTCTTGGGGTGCAAATTGTGGGGGCTGACCATCAGGGGGAGTCTAAGTTAAGGCACAGGAAGTCAGGCTCAGTAATAACGAGTAATGGCCCAGCAAACCCATAGTCCAAGAGGACGAAAGTAACAGCAACTCTAGCACCAGAAGAAGGGTCCATATTGACCCAGTGTAGCTGCCACAATTACAGAGTGCCTAAGGTGGATGGACCTGGAGAGGGATCCTTCCCCATTTTCCGAAGGTGTTGTATGATGTCACGTTTGGTCTCCTGTGATGATGTCTCAGTTTGATGTTTGTCTTGGTGATGGGGTATCACTGTGGTACATACATCTGCAACTCGTCTCTGGCAGACTCTCAAGATGGAGAGGTGTCCCTGTCCTGGGGGTAAGCGGCAAGCCCCAACAGCTGCTTAGCCTCTCTCAAGGAGTGCAGGAAGTGCGGTTTACCTTTCCAGGTTAACAAAAAAGCAACGGTTTGACCCCATCGATATTGAATGTATTGAATCGATATTGAATGTCCATCCTGCATTATTTGCCACATATCGACGGACCAGCGGACCAGAGCACCGAGGAGGGTGCTGAGGGAGCCTGTTGTTGCCTGCCTGCTTCTGCCGCTACGCCTCGCCGGACCCGCTTCGCGGGTCCCGCTTCGCGGCTAGTAGCGGTCATCTGTACTGTGGGAGGGGTTTGTCCTTCTGCGACCGGCAGGGCTGCGAGCGTCAAGCGGTGGACTCCAAGCTCCAGGAGTCCCCGCGCGCCCGTGTCCACCTGGGCTGCTCTCCCTGCCGGCTCCGCCCCCACCCGGAAGGCTAAAGCGGCGTTCTGCCCTACAACCAGTGGATTCCTGCATTATTTGCCACATATCGATGGACCAGCGGACCAGAGCACCGAGGAGGGTGCTGAGGGAGCCTGTTGTTGCCTGCCTGCTTCTGCCGCTACGCCTCGCCGGACCCGCTTCGCGGGTCCCGCTTCGCGGCTAGTAGCGGTCATCTGTACTTTGGGAGGGGTTTGTCCTTCTGCGACCGGCAGGGCTGCGAGCGTGAAGCGGTGGACTCCAAGCTCCAGGAGTCCCCGCGCGCCCGTGTCCACCTGGGCTGCTCTCCCTGCCGGCTCCGCCCCCACCCGGAAGGCTAAAGCGGCGTTCTGCCCTACAACCAGTGGATTCCTGCATTATTTGCCACATATCGACGGACCAGCGGACCAGAGCACCGAGGAGGGTGCTGAGGGAGCCTGTTGTTGCCTGCCTGCTTCTGCCGCTACGCCTCGCCGGACCCGCTTCGCGGGTCCCGCTTCGCGGCTAGTAGCGGTCATCTCTACTTTGGGAGGGGTTTGTCCTTCTGCGACCGGCAGGGCTGTGAGCGTGAAGCGGTGGACTCCAAGCTCCAGGAGTCCCCGCGCGCCCGTGTCCACCTGGGCTGCTCTCCCTGCCGGCTCCGCCCCTAGCGACCAATCACACTACAATAAAAGGGAAGCATCATCCCCGCTGCGCGGGAGCGCGCGGGAGGGCGCCGGGAGAAGCCTGGAACAAGGGCGGGACCGTCTGTGGCCGTCCGGGGTCGGACGAGGTTGGGTTGGGCCTAGAGTCCTGGTTCATTTCATTTTACATCTTGTCATCTTGTTATACTTTATACCACACTTAGTAACATCTTGAGGCTCTAACACCAGCTCCTAAATATGGCCCTAAGATCTGGTAAACAGCGTCTAGTGCATATCCAAACTTCAAAGGGTGTTGTTTCAGGCCCCCTTGATGCCTTTATCACCAGAGCCAGAGGAATATTAGAAAAAGAAATTGAACTGGTTGAGCACAGATTGTCCCTGGATCTAGTCACTGGGAAACGCTCCTCAATAGGTGCCCTGGCACGTGTTAAAAGCCCTTTAACCAATGCAGCATTTAACTGTATCTCTACATCAGAGACTGAAGTAATAGTCCATGTAGATGGGGACGGAGCCACAACACCCACGACCAACGAAAATATGGAACTGAATTCCGATAATAACCTGACCAGCTTAGAAGCTGATAGCCAAAATACTGAGGACGACAAGCGTAGCTCGTCTAGAACCTCACAATCAAATGTTCCTACCTTACCCAGTACGCCCGTTTTGCTACCAGTAATTACTAACCAGGTTTCACGGAAAAGAAAATATGTTTCAAGCCCACAGGGAGACAAGGTACAAAAACAACCCAAAATAGATCATGTCAACAGTTCCTCCCACTCCCAGACCATCCAAGAACCCCCGATAGTGTACTGTCCATCATTGGCCCACTCTGGGTCTTCTAACCCTTGCCCAACATGTTTTAGCAGTGACGATCTCTTGTTGGCAAAGATGGAAGCAATGTTTAAAACCTTATTGCTTCCGGTCTTAGAAAGTACCAGGATAATGTCCGCTAAAATAGATGTCCTGGAAGCAGCGGTCAATATCAATATGGACCTCTTGCAAAACTTAACAACTACCAGCATCAAGACAAGGGGCCCTAATTCCACAGGGGGCGCTAACCAAAAAGGGGGGACGACCACAACCATCCCCGCAGGGACTTCAACTACCAATATTAATAAGAAACCACTAACAGGGGCAAAAACAACAGCTGCCACATCGACTACTGTCAGCAGAGCCCCTACTAAAGAAACACCAAAGGCTAAACACCCATTGGCAGCCAACAAAGCACAGGGGAAAAAACATCCAGCGAATGGTGCGTCAAATCAATTAAATAACACCCCAGCACAGACATCTACAATGGGTAGGGAGAGGAAAACCCCTCATCCAGACAGGAACCAGAGGACAGATAATAGAAATACACGACACCCTCCCAGAGTTAACCTACCCCCGGAAGCGTCACAATATACCATCGTACTAACAGGAGTGGCCACCCTAAGAGAGGGTATTAAAGAATCACAAGGGGATCTGCGGAACAAGGTCATATTCTGGCTAAACAAACATCGCCCACTCCCCCCGTCATCCCCCACCGAAATCCTCTATGTAAGGAGAGTGGAATGGGTAGGTAAGGGCGAAAAAGATCTGGAAGGGGACTGTATTTTAATTTCATTCAGAGACCCCTGGGTAGTGGACAGAATCCAAAGGAAAGCTAGATTTGCTCGTCTGGGTGATGTCCAGACCTTACACCTTGGTTACTTCTACCCCCACATGTACCCAAATAATCAAATGGGCCCCAATCAATGGAAATTCAAACGGGGGAGGCCCCGAGAGCCCATAACTCACTACCCCCCACACTACCCTCCTCTCTACAACCATTTCGAGGCATTGTCAGACCTAGAATGGGTTGACTGACTATGTGCACCGACCCAGTCACCAAATCCAGCTATAGTGAAAGGTGAAGGAGTGCACATCCCATTCACCCCTACCTCGGAATCAGTAAAGGAGCAACAGTCCTTGTTCCATAACAAAATTAGAACGCAGGGGGGGCTTGTTGGGGAAGACGCCGTCATTTCTAATATAGAAGAAATCAGATTAACAAATGCCTGCCTACTGAGTCTCCATTCCCCCCCCACTGTCAGCAACAACCATGCAGAAATAGATTCACTAACTTCTCATATGGTGTCTTGGAACGTTGCCGGAGCCAAGTCCCGCTTGGTTTCTGAGGACTGGTTGGAGTTCATAGGCAAATATGAGGTTGTGCTTTTGCAGGAAACATGGGCTACAGCTCCGTTTTACATGGTTGGATTTACAAATTTTTTCAAACCAGCAATAAAAGGTATAAAAGGGCGGGCGTCAGGGGGATTGACCATATGGGTAAAACAGGCCTGGTGTTTTTCAGTTTCCGAATTGTATGTGGATAACCCCGATATATTGGCTATAAGGTTGAGCAAAGCAGGGGGGCAGGATATGCTTATTATCAACATATACTCCAGAGGCCTCCCTGGCGGACGATGCCCCAAGCTGATAGGCGCCCTAGACACACTATTAACGGGCTGGAATAAAGGCACATTCATTATGATAGCAGGTGACATTAACTGTACAATTGAGCCACTGTACCTGCCGGAGGATAATTGGGGGTTTGAAGAAGATGCGACATGGAAAATCCCCGAACTTTCCAACAAAATTCCAGTTAAAGCAACGGAGGCTGCTCTGAATTGGACCGCTTTTTGCCTCACTTGGGGACTAAGGGCCGTGAACGGTCGCACTAAATCAGACATTGGAGCCAACCCCACTTTCGACAATGGTGTGAGGAAGAGTCGTATTGACTACATCTTCATAAAAATGGAATATTGGAGCCTAATTGCTGATATGGAAATTGTAATACGTCCGGAAAGTGACCACAACCCACTGTCCCTGAAATTTAAAATGTATGACCTGACAAGATTAGCGGAACCAGATCCAAGGGGGCAAGGGGTTGTAACCATATCAAATGACCGGAGGAGACTGAAATGGTCAACCATATCAAATGATGTAACGATACAGGCCAACATTGAAAACGTGGTGATGAATGCTTTAAATAACATGAGGTCTGTTGTTGTTGAGGGGCCAGGGCGAATTAGATAAGATGATGGGCATACATGATAAATGTTTCTCTGAGCTTAAAAATTATTCTATCAAAACCATGTAAGTCTAACACCGGGCACCTGAATGCACCAAGAGCAAAATGGTACAACAGAGAGTGCAGAGAGGCCCATAGTTATCTAATAGAGAAAGTTAAATCCAGAGACCTGAGTGCAGTAAAAGTGGCCAGGCAAAGGTATAAAAGAGTTCAATGGGAGGCAAAGAAGGAATGGGAAGATGATTTTTGGGCAGACCTTCTGGACGCCAGTAAATCTAATAACCAGACCAAATTCTGGGATATTGTTAAATGTGGAAAGGATGGTGAGTTCCGTACTCCGTCTAACCATGTATCACCAGAAGCCTGGATAAATCATTACTCCTCCCAATTCTGCTCAGTAGTTGTTGACCCTATGTCCACATCGACCCTGTTACCTGCAATACCCGCTGGCAATGTGACTATGTCTTTTACTGAAGCGGAAACGGAGCTCGCACTAGGCTTAACAAAGAGGGGGAAAGCTCCTGGGTTGGATCAAATCCCAGCAGACCTATTTAAAGCAAACATAGGCCTTTGGGTACCTTATCTAACAAGCATAGCTAACACCATAGCGAGAGGTGCCCGTATCCCCAAGACATGGAAGGGGGCGGAGATCCTCCCTATACATAAAAAGGGAGATAGATCAAACCCAGGGAACTATCGCCCGATCAGCCTAATTGACTGCTTTCAGAAAGTTTTTGCCCGTATGATCCTGGCGAGGGTTCATGGGTGGATGGAACTCGAAGGAATACTGTCCCCATTACAGGCGGGCTTTAGATCTGGTACAAGTACCATTGACCAGGTCCTGAGGTTCTGCATGATCTTCTGGAAGGTCGTCATACTTGGCGGTGGCACCATCTTCGCTGCTTTCATAGATTTGAAATCAGCTTTTGATTTGGTGCCGAGGGGGAAATTATAGCAGGTACTCAGGGACTTAGGAATGCCGGGGGAATTGGTTGAGATGATCATTAGATTACATGAAGACAACTTTGCTAGGGTAAGATGGGGGGCACAAGGACAATTTACGGACTCATTTCCGGTTTCACGAGGAGTCCGCCAGGGGTGCGTTCTCGCACCCACCCTCTTCTTACTTTTTATAGATCAGGTAGTGAAATTCTTCGGGTCTACCAACACTGATGCACCGTCCCTGGCGGGAACTAAATTCCCAATGTTGATCTTTGCTGACAACACCCTCCTCCTATCAAAGACCAGGGGAGGCTTACAGATGGCTTTAAATCACTTTGAGGAATATTGCAATCAAAATGACCTTCAGATAAATGTGGGGAAAACTAAGTTTATGGTTTTCTCCAGGAAAAAACCAATACGTAGTAGTGTACAACTAAACAGGGTTAACCTGGAGCAAGTTGACACGATGACGTACCTGGGGGTCACTCTGGATTGCCGACTGTCCTGGAAACCACAAATAGAGACCCAACAGTTAAAACTGGCCCAACTGACTGGCTGTCTCTTGCGTGAGCAAAAGAAATCCATCACCAAAAGGGTTGTCCCCGCCCTACAAATTTATGATGTAAAAATTAATGCTGCGACACTTTATGGGGCAGAGTTATGGGGTTTCATGGACCTCTCGAGTTTGTATAGAATCCAGTGTAGGTTTCTTCGTAACCTGGTGGGGCTGCCCCAATCAACTCCACAGATCCCACTTTGCCACGACATGGGTTGCCTTCCAATAACGGACATGGCAAGATACAGAGTAGTGTCCACTTGGAGGCGCTTATGGACTTCGGAGGATTTGGCACTTTTTGCAAAGGAGCTAACAGAGGTGAAGGCTATGGGGGGTTCAGAGCGAATCCCATGGCTTCGCTCGGTGAAAAAGAGCCTGTGTGATATGGGCTTGAGTCATCTGTGGGTCTCGCCAGGCACTAACAACTTCCCCTCGAAAAAGGAATTTAAGGGTTTATTTTGGGCCTCAACTCGCCTTTCTTTGGCACACGCCTCTAGTTCCGAAGACCTGACGGGGCGTTTTTTAAGGTTTAAACTGGATCCAGCCCGTGAGACATACTGGGACCTTATCTCCATGCCAATGGACAAAAAACTGTACCATCAATTTCGGGTGGGCTCACTACCCCTTAATTCCTTTACCTCATCCTGGGGCAATAACTCCACCAATCTTTGCAGTCGTTTCCCCGGATGTAAGGAAACTGAGGGCCACTTTTTGTTTGCCTGTCCTCAATACAGAGAACCCCGTTCAAAATGGTTAAAACCCATCTTCAAACGCTTGATATGTAAAAAATCCTCGGACGCAATATGGGCTTTAAAAACAAACACCTCTGATTTTACCGTGATATGTTTGGCCAAGTATTTAGGTTGGGCATGGGCAATCAGAGCTAGAAGGAATTTAATTGCCGCATAGTGTTTTCTTGCATATGTCAAACCCATTTTTATGATTAGTCATATTTAATGTCTTGTTTCTTTTCAACAATGGTTTAATAACTTTTTAACTGTTGATTTTAGGCCTACTGTATATTTGTTTATAATACACTGACATCACTTTTTTTAAGATTTCGTATAATGTAGAGATTTTGAAACTGTTTATGAATGTTTTGTCAAAATTGTCTTTTATGATTTTATCATCGAAATAAAGACATTAAAACCTGAACCTGAATGTCCATCTCCCTACACTTGTCTGTGATCTGTTTGAAATCTTGTTCTCTGCGCAGAGTGACAGGGGAAAAGTCCTGATAGACTTGGATGGGGTTGCCCTGAAACACCAGATCTGACCTGCTCAGAGAGACCCATAGGATGGCTTCTTTCTCTTTAAAGAAGTGTACTCATGTCGAAATGTCTGGAACCGAATCTAGGAGCCCTAGGGAAGACGCTTCTCGTGAGCTCTATCCAAGGTTGCGGGAGGCTTCCTTGTCACTCTAAATCATCTGCCGAACCTCAGCGGTAAATGTCATGATGTCGCTGCCGTCGGCACCCCTGGGTTTTCCCCTTATGCATATGTAATTTTAGTGACTCCTATTTTCCAGGTCCTCCTGCTTAGTTTGCAACTCAATCTGCTGATCCTTAAGTGCCTCTACAGGATACCATTGCATCTACTGGTCTTTAGAGCAGGCATCAACAGTCTGCTACAGATCGTCAACTCACCCCTCCTCCCCTATCTCAGAGACATCCCACGTAATGCCCCGGGAGGAAAGTTTTCAAATCTGCCTTAAACAAGTCAATTTCAGAGATGATCTCTTTTGAAGAAGTGGTCCATGTAGTCTTGTGATAGAGGCACTATTGTCGAGTAACCCAACGCGAGAGCCGGAGAGGACTCTGTTGTTCGAGAATACGTGGAGTGGAGTTTTCTCCATAAGGAAGGCACCGGGTTGTCCATGATGGATTTAGAACATGGCATGGTGGCCTAGAGTACGGAGACAAGTGCGTAGAGTTCAAGTCTCCTCAGCACCTCGCCCGTGCCCAACCGTGGGCCGATGACTTGTGACCAGTCTGGCTAGGTACCGATCCTGTTGGAGGAGTCTAGAAGGTGAAATAGGCAGAGATAAGGCATGCGTGACCCAGAGGAGGATGAAACAGCCACCCCTATGCGTCATGGGTGAAAGAAGCGGGACGCCCCTGACAGAGTGTTACGCAATAGTGACAGGGCACACCAGTAGTCCAGTTAGTCAGGGAGGGCAGGCGAAGGCATGGGCACGGCATCAATTTCCCATATAGGTGAGATCGCAATCCTTCAGGAGCGTCGCAAAAGGGGTCTGCAATCCAGTTGCAATACTCCCCTGTGGCAAGGAGAAAAGCACAAATTGTTTATCACAGTCCCATTCCCTTCACCAAGCTGCAGTCACTTATTGGTAAAGCCAGTCATGAAGGAGGCCTAGTCTGGAGTCCCAGGCCGTTAGAAAATCCGGCACAAGGTGCGTGGCAGTCAGTAGGAAAGAGGAAGGCCACAGCTCTAACTTACATCAGGTGCATGAGAGGGCTGCTATGTATCAAAGCACCATTGAACGCCGGCCAGCCCTGTCGTTGAAGGACCACAAAGAAATCAGAGCGTTCTGGCAACTGAAAATGAGGAGCTCACCACTGCTCCCCAAGACCTTCTGCCCACCATGTAGCTATTCGCAGGCAAACAGACTCCAGTGGTTTGGGGTCAAACCACGTAGGTTCACACGAACAGGCCCCTTGTGGTCCAGGGGCAATGCCCATCAGCCAGGTGGCTGTCATTGATATCACAGCAAAGTGTCCTCGCATTCCCATGCAAGGGGTCAGTGCTGTAGCAGGGTGAATCACAGACAGCCTCCAGGACCACATGCAAGCACACTGAGTAGGACAGGAACAAGTACGCTCAGGCACCATAGTGTCCTGCACTCATGCTACTTTGCTGTATTTCAAGCCAATCATCAACTAGAACACAACATACCGCAAGTATATCACATGGGCCATCTACATAGGGCCACAGTCCGTCGCTGAGCATCAGTGGCGCTGGGTTGCTATTTGGCCATGCCGACCCCTGGCAGGCAATGGTGGCACTTTTGTTGCAGGATATTCCGATGAAACCTGTGGGATCTCAGCAGGTAGAGTGCAGGCACCAATTCACGTGCCCCTCCCACCAGGGAGCTTCCCCGTATGTGTCTCAAGAGTCCCTACAAGGTGACCTCTGAACCTGTTGCCGGAACAACATGATGCAGGCACACAATTGGGCTGTTTGGGAACAGGAAGTAATTCACATATTGCTCAGTAGGTTCCTTACTCAATTTTGCCAACTTTTGTGACAATGCTATCTGCTGCTGGGGAAGATGCTGCCAATTCATGCAGGCCTGTTGGTCTGGTGCATACATCACACAGTTTGCAGCTGGGGGAGCTGCTGCCATTGACTGCCGCGAGCCACTGGGGACCACAAGTCCCATAACCCCATGCAGGACCAACAACTGATCTGCATCTATCTGGTGCTACTTAAGAGCGCTGCAGTCCGTCTGTTCGGGACTTGAGGGTCACGCGCCTGGGTGAGGGCCGGACCAAGGACTGGCTCGTCCACGCCCGTCAGAGAAATGTATGACGTTACAACGCATACATTAACAAAGCAGTTTTTACATTACAACATCCACTGCAATGCCTTCCATTACATCGCATGACACAACATCTCATTTTAAAAAACTACCTTTACAACATATTCCATTTTATCGCATACTACCTTTACAATGCATACCATTACATTGCATTTAAGGTAAGAATTGGATAGAATATGGGTTAAAATTACTATTCTTACTCCAGGGGGTGCAACAGTAGGGTAAGTGTTGGATAGTGTAGGGGTACAAATTACTATCCTTACTCCAGGGGGTGCAACAGTAGGGTAAGTTTAGGGGTTAAAAATTACTATTCTAACTTCAATGGTATTCGTTGTAATGGCATGCGTTGTAATGCCTGCATTGTAGTGACATGCGATGTAGTGTCATACGTTGTAATGGTATGCATTGTAATCCCTGCATTGTGGTGTAATGCGTTGTAAAGGATGTTGCGAATTGCGATGTAATGCCTGTGTTGTAAGTGTAGTGCGATGTAATGGTTGCGTTGTAAAGGTTGTTTCCCAGTCAGAGACTGGAGCAGGCTGGGCTGGGCCACTCCCTTGGTTCTTTTCTTTGAGGTACTGTGCGGTCTCCCAATATTCTTCATAAAGACTCCTGGGTGTGCCCCTGCCTCCTGATCCATTAACCTGACCTAACTGCAAGCACTTCTTGTCACTGCTGGTGCTCACAGAGGGTTCTAACTTGGTATTGTTTGACCCTTTGTCTGGAATTACTGAGAACTAAAAATGGTGAAGTGTAAGCAGGGGTAAAATTTGAAAGGGGGAACAGCAAAGACACAGGTATACGCGATGGCTATATTGAGAAGACAGTTGGTGCTCTTGCTAAAGAAATTTACTGAGCAGAGAAGCATTTTTCGACTGTCTGGTCACACCATGCCTCAGACACATACCAGCTGGGCGGGCCCGTCTATGGGCGTTGTTGATTGCAAAATATCTGGGATGCTTGACCGTACGGGGTGAATTGAGGCCAAAGTAGACTGTCTGGATTTCAGAAGGGAGGTTATTAGGGTTAAGGGGAATGGGAGGGTAGCGTAGGGTAGGGTGGATTAATCCTGTTGCTCAGGATTTATCTAGCCCAGCACCTCATAGTTCTTAATGAGATTTACCGACAGGGTAGCCCTTGATTAAGGAGAGGAGCCAGTACTGGATGTTGTCCCAGGCAGAGCCCCAAACCCTGTTTCAACTGCTTCAGTGACATAGGGGTAAGTTGGAATTCCTACATTGATGACATCAACACAGAGTACACATGATTCGGGTATCCCCACCTAAAAAACCTCCCTGCAAAGTCAAGGTGGGAGGGTCAGCATTTGCTAGCATTTCCAGATGTGACCTTCGACTGGTCGCTTGTCCCTATGTAGCCATATTAATGAATGTCCCTAAACTGCTAACTCGAACCAGCAAGTCAACAGTAGATTTCATAAACAATGTAGCCCACTGGGTTAAGGTGAACTCTGGATTCCAGGGATTTCCATTCCCTGAAATACTCATGGCGAGATGGGTGATATGGGTTAAGAAAATGCGGAAGGAGTATGAGGGTGACTGTGTTATTATTATTACCTTTAGGGATCCTAGGATGGCCAGACACTGGGGGAAGGGGGAATGCCCCCTTGACAACATCAACACAGAGTACACATGATTCGGGTATCCCCCACCTAGAAAACCTCCCTGCCCAGTCCAGGAGGAATGGTCAGCATTTGCTAGCATTTCCAGATGTGACCTTCCAATGGTCACTTGTCCCTATGTAGCCATATAAGTGAATGTCCCTAAACTGCTCCCTGGAACCAGCAAGTGCACAGTAGATTTCATAAACAAAGTAGCCCACTGGGTTAAGGTAAACTCCGGATTCCAGGGAAGTATACTCCCAGAAATACTCATGGCAAGATGGGCGAGATGGTTTGAGAAAATACGTTAGCAGTTTGAGGGTGACTGTGTTAATAATATTAGCTTCAGGATCTTAGGACGACCACACACGTGATTGGGCCCCCAGGACCAGCCATTCACCCTCATAGTAAGATTAGGGCGTTACCCCTTTGATTCTTTATAGAGATCAAGCAAACAGGCCTTACCCTACTCCCAGGCAGACCCCCCACTTTGTCGTGCCAGTCTCTAACTGCTTTTTCCCTTTGGGTGACCTGTCTGAGAATGACTGACTCAGCTCCCACAAAGTCCCACCTTAGCCTTGTTGCAAGGAGCCCGGGTTCACTATTATTGCTACTTTATCCACCCCATACCTAATTAGTGCCCAGAAGAGTAATGAGGGGAACATACCACCCAACGAGCATACTCGGACCTCAGGGGGGAACCCGAAGGATGGAGTAAACATCCACTTTTGGAATGTAGTAGGTTTAGCCGGCAAATTGGCATATGATGACTAGATGCATTATAGACGTTTGCATGGTATTACCCTTTTTCAGGCGACCTGAGATACTGTGGAAGTTGTCCTGGATTCATTCATTCAGAAGGAATTAAAGGATGAGTCTTGGGGAGACTTGATAATGGTCTGTAGGCTGAACGATACCAGAGCCTTTTGAGCTGCCATAGGAAACATCAAGACAATGGGTTTAAAATCAAAATCCGTTGTCACCACTATAAGTCAGGAAGCCTGGGTGGAGCATTTAAAAAAAGTCTATGGCTCTTCAAGTGTTTTTGGGGCTAATGAGATGGAGGCTGTCTATCTCTTACTAATGGAATTTTCTGTTGAGGAAGTTAGGAATGCTATTGCTTAAAGCCCATGTAGAAAGGCTCCCGGTACAGATGGGCTGCTAATGGACCTTAACAAAGCTGCGCTGGACCTCAGGACCACGCTATTCTGTAACAACTTTAATGCCCTCTACAGGACGGACTTACTACAATCCTGGCGTTCTGCCGTTATTGTCCCTGTTTTCAAAAAGAACAGTCCCCAGATTGTTATTGCCCATTTTTGTTAAGGGACTCTGCCGTCAATCTGGTGGGTAGAATAGTTTTAGCCTGCCTCCTAGATTGGGTTGGGGCTACTGGTGCTCTGTCACAGGCGCAGTACGGATTGCAAGAGGGACTAGGCACATTGGGGCAATGTTTAAACCTGTACCTACTGATAAACAAATATATCATGGCAAAGCAGGGAGCTGTCTGCCTGGCCTTGATGGATTTGTCCTGCACCTTCAACAGCATAGTGAGGTCCAAGCTCTGGGAAATGATAATGGACATGGGAGTTGATGGGGACCTAGTCCAGTTCCTCAGAGCTCTTCATTATGACCTCTCTGCTGCGGTTCAGGCCGCTAAGCGAGAGGACAGAGGGTTTTAGAATTAGACAAGGGATTCCTAAGGGTATGTGTTTATCCCCTGTTGTTAAGTTATATGTAAACTATCAGGATCTGGCTCCCTTAGAACCGGATCCCATGGAGGAAGAAGAGACTCTGCCTCACTGGCCCACAACTCTATTTTCTTTTTCAAGCCCCGGGACCTCTTTATGACATGAAATACACGGGGGACGATCCTGACGACAGGTACTACGGGCCCTTTAAAATAAAACCCCAAGAAGACGAAGGAGGAACAAGCCCTGCCCCCTGGAGGTGGAGTTACGGTACGCCAGAGCAAGAAGAGGAAGCCGGACGCGGAGGCGAGTTTGGCGTGAACCCGAAAGAAGACATCTCTGCAGCTGAGGCGGGAGAGACAACCCGACGATCCAGAGGACGGACCGGAGGCAAAGCTGATCTGGAGACACCGGTTTACGGTGACAAGCCCAATGAAGGAGAGCCAGGAGGCAAAAAACCCCACGAGTCACCAAGCCGTGTTCCTGGAGGAATGTGGCTTGAACAGGTCCATGTACGGTTCCTGGGAGGCGGGAGATGGGTGGGAGTAAAGTCCCCGGGTAGGGAGAAGGGAAACCCCTTGGGAACCTCTTAGTAACCCAGGAGCGTTTTCCTTTTGAACTTCTCTAACACTCACAGTGGCTGTCTACTCTGACACACCCTGTAGCCTGAGTTGAACAGGTGTTGTCTCCCTCACTTCCTCTCCCTCACAAGCAGTGTTGGTGGATTGCGCTGACCTTTATTTCATTTCCTTACTTTTTCAGTGCCTTTCCGTGCCGCCTAAGCCAACTGGAAAATAAAGCCGGGTGAAGAAAGACGCAATCTCAACGAGGAGAAGCAAATTTCCCGAAAAGCTTTGAGACACTTGTTTTGTTTATCTGGAATCTGAACAACAATACATTTGTGTGTAACGCATACTCGGTCATGTAATTCCTGCAAACCCAAACACATGGTGGAGATGCCGGGGAATCTGATTTCCATTTGTGTACCGAAATGGAAGTACTAATCCATCACCTGGTGGATGGCCAGAAAAAACTGGAGTGGGCCACTGAACATCAGATGTCGTCTGCCCAAGCGGACTGGGATACCTTCAAGGACATAATAAAGTCCCAAGTAGATGCCCTACAAAGAGTGGCGGAAGAACAGACACAGAGGCCGTAGAACAAAATGGCCCGTGGACAGACCCTTCAACGTACCCGAATGTTTCCTTATAGATATACATACCAGGTGAAGATCTGGATGCGTTTCTGCTCCTTTTTGAAAGGGGGGCCGGTTGGAAATTGGCCATTTTTCCTAGCTCCCCTCCTGTCCAGGGAGGGCCAAGCGGTGTACCAGGTTGCCAATGCAGGGGGTACCACCTCTTATGAGGAAGTGGAGTCCATAATCCTTGGATCATCTAGGAATGGATTCTGAGTTGTACAGGATCAGGTTCAGAAAGGAAAAAGGGGCCCTGGAAGACAACCCAAAGACGCTGTTTTTTCAATTAAAACTAGCTGTGGTTAAGTGGTTAAAACCCACGGAAAGAACCAAAGAGGAAATTATGAACCACATATACCTTGAGCAGTATCTGTAAGAGTTGCCATTTCCCACTCACAGGTGGCTTCAACAGCACTCCCATATACCCCTTCAATATCTGGGCGGTCCCCAAAGCCTGGTGACTGTAGGGGTTCTATCGACTTGCCCAATTAACTGATACTAGGGACCGACAACCCTAACTTTCTGTCACTATTTATGGGAAAAATACTGGGGAAAGGGGCCCCACTACTTAACCAGGGGCTCTATGGCTCTCATCACCCAAAAGCAATGGTAGACTGATAGGAACTTCCGGTGGGCTCAACTCAACAATACAACCTTACACAATGCTTGGCAAGAAGAGTGCCTATCCCAAACCAGTGCTGCCCTGACATACCCCTACTTCTGGGTGATCAACGGGCTTTTGTATCGGGAAGGTGGATGGAATGAATCTCCTCAGCTGTTGGTACCTAGAGACTTCCGAGGACAGATACTGTTCTTTGCCCACTCCCAACTGCTAGCGGGTCACTCAGGGGCTTTAAAGACCACCCAAAACCTTCTGCGACGATTTTATTGGCCTGGCATTTATGCCCACATAAAAAGAAAATTGGTAGGAGTGTCTTGTTTGTCAAAAGAAAAAACCCTATAAACCCCCTCCTGTACCACTCCAGCCAATGACTAGCATAGGCAAACTGCTTGAAAGAATAGGCATGGATTTAATTGGCAGACTACCCAAATACACCAAGAGGTTCCAATACGTCCTTGTGTTGGTAGATTTTTCTACTCGATAAAATCCCTTGTAGTCACTATTATTTGTTATTGGCTGTTAAATGGGCAATAGAAAAATTCAGGTACTATTTAGAGTGAAGACCTTTCATCCTTTACACCGATCACGCCCCCCTAATGTGGAAGAGCAGGAGCAAGGGAAACAACCCCAGAGAAATGCAATGGTTCCTATCCCCCCAGTCTTATGCCATCGAAGTCACACAAGAAAGTTAACTATAATTCTAATGCAGTCTTCCTCTCTCGCATCCCGTACCTCTCTGATCGGGAAGACTCTAGGGGTGGGGTGTGTCAGGATCTGGCTCCCTCAGATCCCAATTCCGTCGAGGAAGAAGAGACTCTGCCTCACTGGCCCACACCTCAGTGTCCTTTTCAGCCCAAAGGACCTCTGTATGATGTGAAATACACGGGGGACAATCCCAAGGACAGGTACTACGAGCCC
This sequence comes from Lissotriton vulgaris, assembly GCF_964263255.1. Lineage (NCBI taxonomy): Eukaryota > Metazoa > Chordata > Amphibia > Caudata > Salamandridae > Lissotriton > Lissotriton vulgaris. The sequence goes on from NC_141691.1 coordinate 777,836,301, forward strand.
TTTAAAACCAGAACCCCGGAAGACGAAAGAGGAAAAAGCCCTGCCCCCTGGAGGTGGAGTTATGGTACGCTGGAGGAAGAAGAGGAAGGCGTATGCGAAGGTGACCTCTTTGTGAAGCAGAAGGAAGACATCTCTGTAGCAGAGGCAGGAGAGATGACCCGACGATCCAGAGGACGGACCGGAAGCGAAGCTGACTTGGAGACCCCAGGTTACGGTTACGAGCCCAGTGAAGGAGAGCCAGGAGGCCAACGACCCCACGAGTCACCAAGCCACATTCCTGGAGGAACGTGGCTTTCACAGGTGCGTGCACGGTTTCAGGGAAGCAGGCAGGAGTAATGTCCTTGGGTGGGTAGAAGGGAAACCCCTCTGGAACCTCTTAGAAACCCAGTAGTGATACCCTTTCGAACTTCTCTAACACTCATGTTCTCCTGCTCTGATACACCCTGTAGCCTGAGTTGAACGGGTGTTGTCTCCCTCACTCCCTCTCTCTTCCTCATAAGCAGTATCGGTGCACCATGCTGACCTTAATTTTCATTTCCTTACTTTTCCGGTGTCTTCCGGTGCTGCCTGAGCCAACTGGAAAATAAAGCCGGGTGAAGAAAGACGCAATTGCAAAGAGAAGAAGCAAATTCCCTGAGAAGCTTTGAGACATTTGTTTTGTTTATCTGGAATCTGAACAACAATAAATTTGTGGGTAACGCATACTTGGTCAAGCAATTCCTGCAAATCCTAACATAAATGGTTTAGGTCCGGCCTTGACCTCCAAGTCTTCTCATGCCCCCTCCCCAGGTGATAAAAAAGTTCCTGTATTGTTATATGCTGATGATGCCGTTTTGCTATTTAGATCACCCAATGGCTTAAAGTCAATATTCCAGGAATGTGTTAGTTCATGGGCTCCTTGGGTTTGGCTACCAACCAGTCCAAAACATTTATTATGACATGCAACTGAAAGCAAACTAAGCTGCAGGGTATCAAGTTGCATGGTCACCTTGTTCCACTTACTCAGGATTTTTCTTATCTGGGTGTAGCCTTCGACTCAAAGGGGATTTGGGGGCACTGTACCACTGCAGTGTGCATACATTTTCCAGGTATGTCAATTATATTTTTAACTTGGCCAAATACATCTGGAAAAGACCCATAGCCCCATGATGGGTGGCGTATAGAAGGAAATGCTTCCCTATCTCGATGTGTGATGCAGGTATATGGGAATAAGCTAGCAACAACACGCATGCCTATGCTGACACAAGATCAAAAATTACTTCCTCAAATCACATGTGACACTCATTGTGATTGAAAAGAAAACACAATTAATTATTCTTTGGTTTCCAAAGGAATTTGTGATCCAATTTTGTCAAGCAATCTTATTTGTTTGCACAATAGTCTATTGATCAATTTCCCATAGACCACAGACACCTGCATCACATACATAACATATATTCATATTCATATATTTCATCACATTATGATCCACACGTCATACTGTTAACAAAAAGCTCAAGTATGTTCAATATTGCATTTCCTTATTTCAAACATCTTATCTCCCATAACTCTAACCCCTTCTCCTACAACTTCCCTCGCACTCAGATCAAATTGTCAGTGTGTTTCATGTTGTACTGGGTCATTTCCATACATTACATTAATATCCCATGTGCCTCCTACTTTCAACACCCCTGTCTTCAGTATTAGCTTCTTCCAAGTTTATTTACTACTGCAGCCATCGGTGCATGATCGTCTTAGAGTTTCGCATCCGTTATTCGTTATGGCTATCATGCTAACAACCTTTACCTATGCCGATGCTGTGACATCATATGCCTCAAATTCTATGGGTATGGCCCGCCATTCCATTGAGATGTGCATTTTGCGGAGGCCTCTACGTTCTTCCCTCTGCAGCTCAGTCCCCTCCACCTTTCCCCAACGTATCACTTCCCCGTGCCAGTCACCAGGGTCAGGGGGTCTAGCCGATTTCCACCTCGCTGTTATCGCCCTTTTAGCCAAGAGAAGGGCTAGGTCCACAAAAAGTGTGGTGATCCTTTCTTCTTTTCAGTGGGGCCTAGGCCTAGTATGCAGTATGTCAGGGAGGAGTAAGGTCTTGCGGGGGCAATCACTGTCAGGGCCTTATGGATTGTTCCCCAATAATGACCTAACCTGGGGCAGTCCCACAGCATGTGCAGTAGGCCAGCATCCGCGGTCATGCAGCGGGGGCACGTGTCCGCCGAGTCAGGGAACATGGTGTGCAGTCGGTGTGGAGTAAGGTATACTCTATGCAGAATCATTAGTTGAATAAATTTGAATTTAGGGTTCTGTGACACCTTTTTGGGGAATTTCAGTATCTTTTCCCATTCCTTATCTTTGAGCGCCCACCCTATATCCTGGTCCCAACGCTCGTGGGTTGTAGTGAGGTCGCTCTACTAGTTTGTATGCCATACGTCAACCATTTTGTTAAGTGACTGCCTGTCCCCATTAAATATTGCATGGTGAGTAAAGGGTTCGTGGGTGGTTCTGTTCCGTCCCACGCCCAAGACGTGGTAATGTAGTGTGCCACTCTTGCATGCATTAAAAACAAGGCTGCAGGGGTTTGGTGCGCTCGCGGGAAGTCCACGTGCGTCATGATATTGCCATCTGCAAAAAAGTCGCCTATGTTCATAACACCAGAGACACGCCACGGTTGGAGCGTGCGCTCCGTCAGTGTCCCTGTCCCTAAAGGAAGGCCTACCAAGGGTATCGTGGGTGCATAACGAATCGTCGCACCTGTATATTTGACAGCTCCCTTCCAGTACCTAATTGCAAGATGTAGTAAGTGTGGCGTCGATCTGGGTATTGGGGTATTTGGTAGGAGTAGGCGGTGTATATTGCCGCGGTCCCTATCGGTCATGGTCATGTCTATCTCGTGGAGGTTGCGGCCCGCCAGCCAGTAGGCTAGCCATTGGAGTTGGCAGGCGTAGCTATATGCGGCCATGTCCGGGACACCCATACCGCCCTGAAACGTTGGTAATTGTAACTTAGCGAGGCTCACACATCGTCTCTCTGGTCCCCAAATCAGCTCCGTCAACATTGTATTTAGCAATTTAAAGGTGCTCATCGATATGAGGAGCGGTAGGTTCGTAAAGAAGTATATCAGTCGGGGTAGGACCACCATTTTGGAGATAGTTACCCTTCCTGCTATTGACAGGGTAGTCCAAAACTGTATTTGTGATTTAAGGGTTGTGAGCGCCTTACCGAGGTTACCATCTAGTAGATCTCGCTTGTCGCGGTATATTTGTATACCCAAATACTTAAATGTCGAGGGCGCCATCTGGAATCTATGCGGAGAAAAAAGTAACTGGGTATCACTCGGAGCGTCACCAAAATAGTAACCGTACGATTTGGTTTCATTGATAGCAAGGCCCGATATTACTCTGAAAGTTTCAAAGATTTCAGGCATAGGATCGAGGCAGCCCGACATGTCCCTAACATATAACATTATATTGTCCGCATAGGCCGATACTATGTGTGGCACTAAGTTGCGCAGTACCCCTCGTGGTGTGGCCAGGGCACGGAGCTTGTGCAGCAAGGGTTCTAAGGCCAGTATGAAAAGTAGGGGTGACAGCGGGCATCCCTGACGCGTACCCCTAGCTATCACGAACTGTCCCGATATACATCTATTAGTGCGGACACGCGCCGTCGGGTGCAAATACAAGAGATTTACCCATGCCAGGTAGTCAGATGGTATGCCAAATCTCGCCAAAGCTGCAAACATATAATCCCATCTCAAGGAATCAAACGCCTGCTTTAAGTGCAGGGAGATACAGCCCTCTGCCCCACTCCGTGGATCCTCATGGAGCATAATCTGACTCAGTCTCCGTAGATTAAGCGCCATGCTCCGTCCGGTCATGAAGCCACATTGGACTAAATGTATAAGCATTGGGATGTATTGGTTCAGTCTTGCCGCTAAGATCTTGCTAAGTATTTTATAGTCCGTATTTAGTAGCGACCGCGGTCTATAATTTGCCATCTGTAAACCATCTCTGCCAGGTTTTAGAAGGGAGACAACCAGTGCCTGTAGAGTCGTGGGTGGCAGGGCACTGGACTCCAACGATTCTCGGTATAGGAGATGTAGCTGCGGAGCTAATAAGTCAACATAGACTACATAGAACTCAGCCGGTAGGCCGTCAGTCCCGGGAGTTTTATTCCGTGGCAATGCTTTAATGGCCTGTCTAATTTCTGCGATCGTAATGGGGCGCGCTAGGTCGTCTCGCTGCGCAGTCGTGAGTTGTGGGATGGGTAGGTATTCCATAAAGGACTCAAAATTCATGTCCGTCATCGGTGGGTGCGGTCCGTAAAGCTGTGTGTAGTAGTCCTTAAAGGCGGTATTGATGCCCAGTTGTGTCCCTATCGTTTTCCCTGTCTGATCATTGATCTCTACTATAGGGGCACACATGGGTGCATTCCGTACCATGCGTGCCAGTAATGGTCCCGACCTGTCGACCTGAGTGTGCTGTCTATTCTATATTCCCTGTAGTCAATGACCTGTAATTCCTCAAGTAGCTCTGTGTGTTGTATATGGGCCTCCTGAAGCTGTGTAAGTTGGTCGTTTGTGCTCGCTGCCTCTCTTTTCAACATCGCTAGTCTGCCCTCCACCTCCGTAAGTTTCTCTACTACAGTCTGTCTTATGCCTACATTCGTGCCCATGGCCACTCCCCGTATAGTAGCCTTGAAGGCATCCCATTCTATTTGCCTGGGGCTAGCTGTGCCTGCGTTCTCTTTAAAGAATGCAGTTATGGCTTCTGATATTGTTGACCTGAAAACCGGATCCTCTAGCACCCCCGGCGGTAGGCGCCAAGTTGGTATTGGAGTCGGGACCCTCCTCCATTGCATAGTTAGTTCTACTGGGTTGTGGTTGTACAGTGTCTTCCCCATATGTAGAGCTGAAGTGATGGACCCCAGGAGTGTGTTAGAGCAGAAAAAGCGATCTATTCTGGTATGTAGTTTGTGTGGTGGCGAGTAGAAATTGTACTCCCTATGAGTCGCGTGTTTGATTCTCCACGCATCGACTGTCCCAGCAATCTGCCCAGAGTGCTAGCGCCTCCACCTGCTTTCTGCTATCAGCTGTGTGTAGTGGGGGATGGGACCTATTGAGGGAGACATCCAGTACTGCATTGTAGTCCCCGCCCATTATCCATCCCTGCTCCGACCAGTATGATATTACTCCGCAAAAGGGTGGTAAGGAATTTCGTCTGATCCGTATTTGGGGCATAGACGCATCCCAGTACTACAGGGGAGCCATCCAGTATCCCACGCACGAATACGTATCTTCCCTCTTTGTCTACCGGCTGCTCCATTAATTTAAAGGGGACAGAGTTTCTTATCCATATAGCAGCCCCCCTAGAGAAGGCTGAATAGGTGGTGGCAAAAAATTTACCCTTCCATTTGTGGTGCAATTTGGAGCCTTCTGCCCCATTTAGGTGGGTTTCTTTCAGACAGGCTATATTAATCTTTCTTCTGTTCAATTGTGCCAATATTCTGTGCCTCTTGTGCACTGATCCCATACCACGCACATTCCAGGTGCAGAAGGTATATGTGTTAGGTGTCGTCATAGTGATGAGGAGATACAGTGAGTGCTATGCCCGGTACAACAATTGTGCGATACATGATGTGTCCTGATCTGAGTGCCTTAACTATGCTAAACTTGCCAACCTTAAGGTCCTCGCCCAAAACCAGCTGGGGACCAAACATCTGTTACCCAACGTGGGCAAAACAATTAAGCGCAACTGTGCCTTCGCCTGGGGGGGGGATTGGTTCGGCTACGCTCACCCGACAGTTATCCGCTGAGAGTTCCTGGGGTGCACCCTGTCATAACAAAGAACCCCAGTCCACAAGTGCCCACCTCTTCTTGTTCATATTGTACATTTACATACGTTACCAACTGGCATCTTCAACACTGGTGTTCAAAAGTCGTTCTCCATTTGCGCAGTGATGCGTGGAAAGAGTTGCATGCTAGTGTCCGAGTCCGAAACTTCCGTGTGCGTGCCAGACTGTTGATCCGTGCCTGGCTGTTCCTGTGCATCGTGAGCTGCCAGGGCCGTTGTGGTCAGGAGCGCTGCTTCTAGAATTGTCTCTTTCACAGTCGGTGCCTGAGTTGGATCGGTAACGGCCGCACCCTGGGTGTGACCCGCTTGGTTCATGTTCAGTTCCGTCCGGTGGGAGGGGCGGCCTCCCAGCAACTCCCGCAGGGGATCCTGTGAAGCGTTCGGCAGAAGTATTATCTCCATCCATTCCGACACTTCCTCCGGGGTATCCAAAAAATAAGTCTTGTGATCATGCATGATTTTTAAGCGTGCCGGGAAGAGAAGAGCGTACTTAAGGTTACGATCCCGTAATGCTCGTTTCACTCCCATGAAGGTCGATCTAGCTTTCTGGATTGATGGGGTGAAATCTGGGTACAGCGATATTGTCCTGTTTTCGAATTTCACCGGGGTGTTCTCTCTGGCAGCTTTGAGGTTCGTGTCCCTATCCTTGTAATGAAAAAGGTACGCAATCAAGGGGCGCGGGGGTGCACCTGGTCTGGGGGGTCGCGAAGGTACCCTGTGCGCTCTTTCTACGCTGTAGAGTGGGGTAAGGCCCGTCGGCGCCACCACGTTTTTGAGCCAGTCTTCCACGAACTGGGTGGGGTTTGTTCCCTCGCTGCGCTCTGGAATGCCAAGGATGCAGACGTTATTGCGGCGTGAGCGACCTTCCACGTCGTCCACCCTGTCTCGCAATCCTCTGAGCTTGCGCTCCAGATCCTCCAGGCGCGTGGAATGTTCCATCTGCTGCAGTATTAGGTCATCAAGTGCCAGTTTGTGGGCAGCTACTTTCTCTGCAAGTTTGCTGTGGTCCGCCTTTAGCAGGGACAATCCCGTGGACACTGCGTCCATACGTGTTTCCAGCGCTTCTCTAGATGCTCTGATTTCAGACAGTATTAAATCCAGTTTGGCCTCTTGAGAACCCATTCCTGTTGGCGGTATTACCTCATTGTTGGACAAGGCCAAGGGGTCCTCAGAGCCGGTGGATTGCATTGCCCTGTCCGCCACGGAGTCCAGCTGTCTGGCTCTTTTGCGTCCCATGGTAGTGCTCCTCAACTGTGTCCGGGCTGTTCCCGTGTGTGGCGAGCTAACCCATTCCGCTGCTGGCGGCGTGCCCCACTCTCGTGTCGCTGGGTCTCTGTAGATGTTCACCTTAGGCCCAAGGGAATGTCCACTGCGGGCGATAGCCACCGCCCAGGTCGTGATTGCCTGTATGTACCCTTCGCTTTGCCCACCGCTTGCAGTTGGCGCCCAGGTGCCAAATTTCGCTGTTGCTCCTGTTGTAAATTCCACCCTGTGAGGGAGTGGAGCTGGTGTGCGCTTCCGGGTGGTGCCAAGTCCGCGTTGTCACCCTTATGTTGTCCACGTAAATGTACGCATGTGGCACCGACAGTACCCCCTCTCCTGCTGGGTTGATGTCCACTCTGCGACTGCGCTTTGTTCAGGGCCTCTCTGTCCCTTCCAGAATGTTGATTCCTGCCCGTTAGACCAAGTCAACTTCCCCTAGCAGCACGCCGCCATTTTGCGCTATGTATACATGCTTACAGGAACTTATCAGTAGTCCTGCAGGGTGTTCTGCGCCCCGGGGGTGGTGAGGGCCCTCTCTCAATGCGCGCTGGTCTGCCTTCTTGTCCGGAGCCGCTCCTCTCTGTACCTCCTCGACTCGGCCCCCCGGCCAGTTCTCCCGGCCAAGCCCCGACCGCCCTGCTGTTTAGGGCGCATCAGCCATACCAACCGAAGGCAGTGCTGGGTGGCGGGTCAACGAGCAGGAGCGTCCGTTTGTTTTCTGCCCTGCAGTCCGGCGGTAAGCCTGTGTGTGGGTGGGGGGGGGGTGGTCACTCACTCCGCAGTTGTTGACGCCGCAGGACTCGGCTCATGCCCAGCGAGGATCAGCTCTCGTGGCCGTCCGCTCCTCGGTGCTCCTTTCGGCCCCGCCTTTACTGTGGGCCGCGGCTTCTCTCCGTCTGCGGCCTCTCGGGGGTGAGTTTTTGGCACTTCCAAGTATGGCTCCCTACAGTCCTCAATTTCATCCACGCACCTTCCGCGTGTTTTCGGCTGCGTCAGTGCGGAGGTGGGAACTCCGTGGAGACGGGTATGACAGGATTTTTAGCTTATTTTCAGGGTGTTGAACGGAGCGATCTCAGCTCACGTCCACCATGTTCGGCCGGTAGCCACGCCCGTCCATTTTGCTTTTTATAATCACTTACAGGTTATTGATTGTAGTTTAGAAAGGAAGAAACCAGTTGAACCCTCTTATTGATGTGTGGCCCCGCAGTTCCATTGGTTGCAGCATGCACCTAGTGCTGCACACTTTTTTGAAATCAAAACTTTTATTGAGATTTTCAAAAAGTAAGATTTACAAAATGCAAATAATACAAAGAATACACATAAAATACATACAGTACATGATACTTAAGTTAAAGAAACCTTAGAGTAAAGGAAATGAAATACATAAAATAATAGAAAAAGGCAAATGGTGTATCAGTCTGGTTGTAGATATGGGAAGGCAGTCATACACAGCTTGATAGTAATAGGCAGAGAGGATATCGTACGGGGTGAGAAGATATGGGAGAGTGGGCAGAGAGAACCAGTAATTTGTTTATGGTATGTATGGGTTGTGCACGTTCGACGAAACTTTGAGACCACGTGTATTTTTAAGGGTGTAGTACTGCACACATTAAACCCAAGAGTAACCTTGTAAAAAAAAAAAGAGAAAGAGCTGTACGCTTGTCAGAGAAATGTCCTCCGCCCGGGCAGAGGAAAAAAAAAGCTTCTTGACTGCGTTGCTGAGAGGCGGTACACGACTGGATTAATAATACTTTAGGCCGTAGACTCGGGCTCAGAGCTGCTGCAGTTAAAAAAGTGCCTCCCGGTTTCCCCTCCCCAGGCACGCCTCCGCCAGTATTCCCTGCGCCTCGCCATCACACTGACGAATGGACACCCGCATCCGTCACCATTGATCAACGCTGACTTTCAGGGTGTCCTTCAGGGGCTCCAGACACTGATTTGAAACAAGTGCCACTTGCTAGCTGCCTTGTGTTTTTTATGGCCGCTACTGAACATCAATAATATGAATTCCATTTTAATTTTTCTGTAAGGGATCTTATTTATAGGGCAATTTCCAGCGCAGTGTCTTGTCTGTATGAAATGATTGCTAACTCAGGCAGCCGTTAAAGTTTACTGCTTGGGCCTTGCTTCGAGGTACAATATGGATATTACTTCCCACGAGCAATTTAGAAACAGAACACACACAGGCACGACATCTTTAACTCCTTGCATCCTTCTTGTTCAGTAGCAGCACTTGCTCCCCTTTCCTGCCCCGTGCTGTGCGTGTTTTATGCCTTTAATCTCGCCGTGGGATTTGTTTTTAATAAGTATATAGCTATTGTTCCTTGTGTTCCTTTTCTGTGTTCCAATTCTTTCTTTTGCTATTACAGTCATGTGTCTGTGCTGGTGTAATTTAAACGTCGTATGTAAAGCAATGCAATTACGCAACTATGTTTTTTTGTAAACAGGCAGCTTAAAAACAGAAATATATTAAATTCGCATATCGAAATTGCACCAATGGTCACTCCGAGAGCTCTAGAAATGAGACGATGTTTAAACATTGCTCGGTGCAATACATCGCATCCAATCGGGATCATTTCATCTTCAATAAAACACTCTTAAATGGTTAGGGAAGAGGAGGTGCCTTCACAAATTTGCCAATGTATAACTGCTGAGCGCCGTAAGTTCTCTTTTTTTTTACCTATGGCTAACAATTGCAGATCCATTTGTGCAGCTCTCGGTCTTTAAATGCTAAGCAGAGACTAGGTTATTGGTTTAGGGGGTGTTGGAATCCCCACTCAGACAACAACACAATCCTTGTCAGGGCAAACAACTAGTGTCACTAAACTAACCCGTGCTTAAACCTCTGGTTACTTGGCACAAAGCAGTGAGGCTTAACTTAGAGACAATGGGCCCAATTCACAAAAGTAGTCTGAGACAAAATCCTAACTTTACTACTTTCTGTATTCACAAACGGCATTTAGTACTAGGAAAGTTAGGAATCCTAACTTTTCTACTACTAAATGCCTTTTGTGAATACCAAAAATCGTAAAGTTAGGATTTTGTCTCAGATTACTTTTGTGAATCGGGCCCATGGTGTACAGTATGTATGCAGCACACAAACAGTAATACATTAAATGAAAAAGCCTAAACAAATTTAGAAAAAATAGATTCAATTTTGTTAAACAAAATGATACCAATACGACCAAAATGCAATCAGTAGAAACAGAGATATGCAATTTTAAAGATTCTGAAGAATATATCACCTAAAATCACAAAGCACCAGTCGCGGCCATCTGGTCACAATAAACAGGGGGAACGTTACAAGTGCAGCAGTGGTTGGATACAAAAACTAAATTCGCCCCGCAAAGGAGTTGCCTTCTCAAGTATGGCGCAATAGATCTGTTCTTGTTGGAGGGGGCTTTCAGTGCAAAGTGCATGTCAAGCCCGCATGCTTCAGTGCAAACAGGACCATTCACTGTCGCGAGGAGCCCAAAATCAGGATTTTTATATTATCTTTCACAAGGAGCTTCTACTGATGCCAGCCATGGGTCAAGAGGAAGGTGGGCACCTCTTGGGGATCAGGACTCACTTCAACAGAGGCCAGCCTAAGGGCTCAGGCAGGTCAAGTTGAATGTCCAGGCAGGTCAAGGCAGGTGGGCAGTTGCAGGGAGGACTCTGAAGCTTGTTGTATCCCTGTACCTCATATAGGAGGGCAGCCAACTGACCTTTGGAGTCACTCTTGGATTCATGGGATGAAGGCAAAAAGGCCTAATCTTCTTTTTCAGACAGCAAGGCAGTCCTTCAAGCAGCAGGGCAGTTCTCCGGCAGTAGGACAGCCCTTCTTCTAAATCTTCCACAGATCCAGGCGTGTTCTGATGAGTGGCTTTGGAGGTCCAAAATTTACACCTGTTGCCAGCCTTTGTGCTGTTGGACTTTCTTTCCTACTTGCAATACTGATTCTGAAAAGTTCTTCCCCTGGTCCGAGCTCTAAACTTTCTAGGGGTCAATAGCAAGGGCAGGATTGGTCATCCTGTCAACATATAAGTCCCTTTTGTATAACTGTCTAGAAGCAATGCACAAACCCCAACAGCAGAGCCATTCACAGTCATGTGACCCAGGACACTAACAAAAAAGCAAACTTGTTTGGGAGAAGAAAAAAACGACTTTCTAAAAGTGACCTTTTGAGAATTGTGACTCAAAATCAGACTTTACTAATACAGATGATGTAAAATTGCAATTCATGTAGGTGTAAACAGCATATCTCAGCTCCCATCATAAAGTTAACACTTATTAAATGTAATAAGGCAACCCAGTGTTAGTCAACAAGAGAGATATGCCTAGCACAGTCAAAAACAACTTTAGGAGTTTTTCAGTGCTAGGGCATGTTAAAGTTAACAATACACGGCCTACCTTTTAAATATAATGTGCCATGCCTTATGAGCCTTTAGGGCCTACCCTAGGGGTGATGGAATATCAATCATAAAACGGAAGGTTTAAGCCTGGCAAAAGATTTATTTTGAAAGGTTGTAATGGCACTTTAAGACTGCACTATACATTGCCGTGGCAGGCTTGAGACATATTTTGAAGGACTACATACACCAGGGTTCTTCAAAGTTTAACAAAATAGGGATATGCTAAAACTCTGACATGGATGGGGCCCTTCAGAACCGACTTTGGAGAACCCTTCCATAAACTATGGCCTTGCAAAAAAATTAAATGTTCCAATTAGGTGTAAGCAAATTTTACCTTGTTTTAGGGAGAGAGCACAGGCAGGGAAAAAGTACACAGAGTCCTAATGCCAATAAAAATGAGTTCAGCAAAATAAGGGAGTGAAGGCACAAAAGTTCAGGGGAATACCACACCAATTATATCACAGTGATCACAGCTATTTGGATCACAAAACATTGTGTTGACATGCCTAAAGGTAAGTCAGCCATTATAGAGAGACCAACATACTATTTTGTCAGAACATAAGTGTCTATGTAACTGCATGTTTCCATCTGTTAGGTTCCACCACAAAGCCTGTGACACTGCAGGAACGAAGTATGGCCCAATCCACTACCTATACCCCTATGCTGCTCACTGGAAACAACACAATGAGCAAGCAGGTGAGGACAGGGAGAGGGTAGGAAAAAAAAGAAACAAGGAGACTGCTGATCACTCAGTTGGAACCACCCGGGAGAATAAACTGCCACCATGTGTCTGCACCTAAGGAATAAGGCACAAAAATTACCATTTTGTACTCAATACTCAAAAACCCCCATTGCACCCTTAACCATGACCATGCTGTACCCACATATAACACAAAATGACTTCCTTACCGGTCCTTGAGGCCAGTAGTATCCCAAGGTGGAGTCCTTACGACTTTCAACTTTGTTAGTGGGCAAAGGTGATTCCCGCATAGTTACTTACCAAAAATTGCTCCCAGCCCGTCTCCGATTATTAAAAGGGGGAAAAAGTTGATTACTTGACATAAAAAAAACCCTTTCTATTTATATATTGCCAACAGGGAAAGAAAAAACGTTTGAAAGTCCACACGGAACAGAGGCGCAACAACTGCTACCTCCGTCAGTATCAAGAACGCAGAAAGGGCCCAAACCCACACAACGATGTCAACAGGATCCAAAAGATGCGGAAGCAGGACCCGCGGCTCCAACACGCAGCAGCGCGTCAATCCAGGGTGAGCCGTGGAGTCAAACAAAGTCCCGCAAACAATATCCTCCACAGGCGGTGAGCTTCCAAAGGGGTACTGGAGCCCCAGTAATCCCCCAACAGTCCCGAACAAAACAAGTACGGGAAGACAGGCAAACAAACAAAAAGGTCTCACGGCAGGCAGTGGAAGTGAGGCCGGAATGCACGAAGAAGTAAAGTGCAAAAAAGGGGGGCAGCGAGCGAAAGCAGGGAAAAGGCAGGCACTATGCTCACGAGCCCGTGAGCACAGAAGTACACGATCCACTAAAGGAACAGGAACCAGGACCTGGAATGAAACCCCAACAAGGAAAAGAAACCAAGCAACAAGGCAGGGGCCTACACAGCATTTAACCCCTCATCAGGTAAGTCATGTGATGCGTAAAACATGGTCATAGAAAGGGGACAGGACCAGATTCCTAACAGTACCTCCCTCCAAAGACCCTCCCCACAGGACGGGGCTTAGAGGGATGGCGTATATGGAACAACCGTACCAACCTAGGAGCATGCACCCCACCTGCCGGTTCCCAGGTTCGATCTTCAGGAGTATACCCCTTCCAGTCCACTAGATAATATAGCCGGCCTCTCCTACGCCTGGAATCCAATATAGGATGGACCTCAAATTCCTCCTGACCATCAACTATAAAAGGGGGAGGAGGTGGCAACACCTGGGCAGACTCGACATAATATTTCAGCAGGGATATATGAAACACAGGATGAACCCTATAATCCTCAGGCAACTCAAGCTTCATAGCTACCGGATTGATCACCTGAATGATGGGAAAAGGGCCCACATACCTGGGCTGCAATTTACGGGATCCCTGTATCCTGAGGTTTTGGGTGGCCAACCATACTCGCTCTCCTAATTTATATGAAGGAGCTGGTGCTCTGTGCTTGTCAGCCTGCACTTTCATATTATCCTTGGCCTCCTGCAACTTATCCCTTGCAATGAACCAGATATTACTCAAAATCTTACACATGTCGTCTATGGCTGGCACATGTCGCGTAGGCTGGATAGCTAATGCCCTAGGATGATACCCCATAGAACAAAAGAAAGGAGTCATACCCAGAGCAGAGTGCAAGCTGTTATTGTATGCAAATTCCGCCAAAGGAAAAGCAGTTACCCAATCGCAAGAAAGGGAAGACACAAGGCATCTGAGATATTGTTCCATTGTTTGATTAGTACGCTCAGTCTGCCCATCAGATTGAGGATGATAAGCAGAGGACATCCTTATCTCCATTTTTAACACAGAACAAAGCTCCGTCCAAAAATGAGACACGAACTGAGCACCCCTATCCGTTACCACAGCAGACGGCAACCCATGTATCCTCACTACTGAATTCATAAACACCGTTGCCATCTCCCTAGCCGTGGGAATCTTGGGTAGTGAGATAAAATGCGTCATCTTAGTGAATAAGTCCACCACCACAAAGATGGCTGTAAACCCAGAGACAGATGGAAGGTCGGTCACAAAATCCATACTGATAGTATGCCAAGGAGCCGCAGGAACGACTAGGGGTTGCAGCAAACCAGAAGGTTTGCAATGGGAGGGATTACTAGTGGCACAAACTGGGCGAGCAGCTACAAAACCCTGAATGTCCCGGGCCAATGTGTCCCACCAAAACCACCTTAAAGACAATTCCTTCGTCTTCTGTACTCCAGGATGTGCCACCAATGCAGATGAATGACACCACTACAAAACCGATTCTCTCAATTCAGGGGGAATGAGCCATCGACCATCATGATACAATAACCCATCCCGAACCAAGAACTGGGGTTGTGATAACCAGGGGGCCAAATCGATCTGACTCATCCTGTCCTTCACTGAACACATGAACTCATCTGCCAACGTTACCCCTATAATCCGTTCACCAGCAATCATAGGTCTTATATCTCTTACAGGCCCCGCATCCCTTGGATCTACATGGATACGGGAAAGGGCATCTGATTTCACCTGCTGAGCCGCGGGCCTATAAGTGATAACAAAATCATATTCGTTAAAGAAGAGAACCCACCGCATCTGGCGTGGGGTCAATGCCGGGCAGATCGAAAAAACTCCAGATTCTTATGGTCGGTGTAAATAGTAATTGAATGCCGTGCTCCCCACAAATATTGCCTACATTCCTCAAATGACAGATTGATGTCCAGTAACTCTCTTTTGACCACAGTATAGTTGCGTTCAGTGGGCAAGAGTGTTTTCGAGAAGTAGGCTATGGGGTGCATAAAACCAGTCTCAATGTCTCTTTGTGACAATACCCCTCCTACTGCACATAGCGAAGCATCTGTCTCAACAAAGAAGGGCAGGGCAGGGTCAGGATGCACCAACACAGGCGCGGTTGTAAACTTCCCAAGCAACTGCTGGAAAGAAGCTTGTGCCTCAGATGACCAAACTAAAGGAACCCCCTTCCTTAATAACCGTGTCATAGGTGCTACAACATCAGAGAAATGGGAGATGAAGCGCCTATAAAAGTTGGCAAACCCCAAAAGGACCTGTATATCCTTAGCAGTAGATGGTATAGGGCAAGTAACAATAGACTCTATCTTTCGGGGATCCATCTGAATGACTCCTGCTGAAACAATAAAGCCCAAAAACTCCACCTTAGGAGCGCTGAACTGACATTTCTCCAACTTAACAAATAGATGATGGTCTTGTAATGTCTGCAACACTTGAGTCACATGCCTCTGATGTTCAGCACTGGTCTCCGAAAAGATCAATATATCATCGATATAAACGATGACGCTTATATCTAGATATTCTCTGAGGACCTCATTAATGAAAAACTGAAAGGCTGCCGGCGCATTGCACAAGCCAAACGGCATCACGCAATACTCGAACAACCCGAATTTTGTTTTAAATGCCGTTTTCCATTCGTCCCCTGGGCGGACTCAGATAAGATGGTATGCGCCCCTTAAATCTAGTTTAGTAAACACAGTAGCCTGAAATTGCTTGGGAACAGTTGGACCAAAGCATCATGCATCCAGTCTTGCATCAAGCATTGTCCCACCTAACAGCACATGTCATTTGTGTGGAATGTGGTCTTGTTGTGGGAAATTAGAGAAAAGTCAGGAACATCTACCACCAGTAGCCCCCTTCTAGATGAGCTCAGTTTGGGTGACAGGAAGTTGAGAAGATGAGCTGCTCAGTGCGTTTAGAATAGGAGAAATAAATTTAATGAAATTCAATGAATGTATTAAAATGTTCATTTTCTCTTCATTGAAAATATCTTTACATCAAAAATTATTTCTTTCTATAAATCCCTCTGTGAACATGGGAAATACATTCCCACACTTTCTGTGCCACTTAAATCGGGTCAACTGAGGTGTAAGTTTAGAAGTATACATACATATTGGGCATGATTAACAATTTTTTTAAATGCCTGCAATGTTACAGTTGTGATAATATTTGATTCATTTTAGTGTATTTCTCTGATGTCTTCTCTGATACATTTAATGGAGGGGCGCTTCTACTCTTCAATGTCACTTAAAATGCAATCCTTCACACTTGTGAATAACAGCTCTGAGAACATATCTTCAACTCTTCAAGCTTTTTGTAATGCGGCTAAGTAAGCCGAATGGCTTCTGACTTTTTGCAAGTGTAGGACACACATGAATCTAAACATCCTTTTGAAATGTACTTATCAAAGAGTCCTACTGCATTATTTTGACTCACGATAAACAAAAATTAACATTCCTTATAAACTACAGTATGGTGGTACATTTGTGCACACTGTGCTTGCAGCTAGGACTTTTTGGTGACTTAGTGGATTAATTCACTGCAAGGCACTGTGTTTTATTTTTAATAGGTGGTTTAAAATCCTAATTGGTCAATCAGTTGTCATCCTTATGTGGTTAACAAAATGAATACTTTTTAGCTGATTCACAATAAGTGTCATTGGCATCAGTCACCTTCACGTGGTAAACACCCAGGGCCAGATTTATCAAAGTGTTGTGATGCCCTTGTGTCATGTAAGGCAACGCAGCACTAAAGTCAGGTTTACTAGGCCACACGGTGGCCCTGCAATGCTTGGTAAATCTGGAGTAATGCAAGGCGGTGTAAGTCACTGACCTGCATTACTCTGCCCCAGGGAGGCATTTCATGGGCGGAGCATGGGTGTTCACACGCATTTACCCATGTATTTTGGTGCATTCACAGATTTACAATGAGTGGTAGACCTAGGAATGCATCAAAATGCTATGCCTTCCTAGGGGAGGTGTAACAAGAAGAAATAACTTTAGGTTTCTTTGGTTTTTCCTCTACACATAGAAAGAAAAAGAAGCCACGAGGATTGATTTTGTGCTGGGATTTGTCCCTTGCTACATAAAAATAAGCCGGCCTGCAGGGCAGGCGCCCTTGCACCATGACGCAAGGGTACCAGCAATAGCGCTAGGCCGCCAAAAGTGTGCCAGTAGAATGAGAGGACAGGAATACACAATATAATGTTAAATATGGTGCATTCCTGCCTCTCCCTTTCATGCAGCAAAGCAAGGTGTTTTTTTTACTTTGCGTGAAATATAGGTAAATCTGCTCCACAATATATCTCATGTTTTCGATCAACTGTCAAAATTGTTATGTCAGGTACGTCAATCTTACCACCATAGTGAGGGTTAAATCTAGTTAAGAAGATGTGGAGTTAAAAATAAACATTAAGATTTACCATGATGATGTAACAGATACAATATAGTGTCATACAACCCTTGATGCAAATGCGTATTTCACAAATACAACTATGATATAGGATGCAATCTGAACGTCACAAATGTTTTGGGAAAAATTATTAAAATATACATGAATTCCTTAAAAGGATGTTGGACTGGGAAATTAAACTGCAAAGTGACGGGCATGTACTCCTGCCTAAGTGCCCCAGCTGCATGGATATCTGTATCTCTGGTAATGATTTTTGGTGCTGGGCAAACTGATCATGTGGGAGCCATGACCTAAGCCTGTTTCTGTAATGTGGCCTGGTTAAACCGGGAGGGGGGCTTCAATATCTGCTCATATAAAGATCCTTACCTGGAGTAAGTGAGAACACTATGGGGATGACAGCACACCCAATTTCTGTTCAATAGACCTGTAAGGTGCACAGGCAATTTTACCTGATTCACTGGAGTGGGGCCTACTACCCCACTTGTGTAAAGTTTTGTGGCTATGTACTCTACTCACCCTTTTCCTGCATGGATTGTATGTAGCACCAGACAGTGTGTTGTACATATCATGGGGACCTGTGGGTTCCATTTTAGAAGCACATGGCCTAAATTGGCTGGAGAGGTCAGGACTGTAACCCTCAGACAGGAAATGTGCATTGCTGGCATTGCTCAGGCCTATTATGCAACACACACACACACACACTGAAGGGAGAGTAGCAGGCCATCACCAAATGTCTCTTTGATTCCAGGAGGAATTACAGGTCAGGGTGGCTTGGTTTCATTGTCAGGGAGATGGTGGGACTGGTGGGTCCCATGCTCACTGTGTCTCTGGAATCAAGCTGTACCCAGCTATTTACTCTACTCACCCTTTTCCTGCATGGATTGTATGTAGGACCAGACATTGTGTTGTACATATCATGGGGACCTGTGGGTTCCATTTTAGAAGCACATGGCCTAGATTGGCTGGAGAGGTCAGAACTGTAACCCTCAGACAGGAAATGTGCATTTCTGGCATTGCTCAGGCCTATTATGCAACACACACACACTGAAGGGAGAGTAGCAGGCCATCACCAAATGTCTTTGATTCCAGGAGGAATTACAGGTCAGGGTGGCTTGGTTTCATTGTCAGGGAGATGGTGGGACTGGTGGGTCCCATGCTCACTGTGTCTCTGGAATCAAGCTGTACCCAGCTGATGAGCCTATAACTAGGGCATAATTGGTCCGGGGTTGCTTGTATTCCAGTTCAGGGAGGACCTGGCTTGGCAGTTTGAGCTGGACTGTTCCTACAAGGAGCAGGGTCAAGATTGATTTGCATATGTCTGGGTGCAAGCTGAGGTGGCATGATGAGTAAAAGAACGATGGGTTGGAATGCTACCACAAGCTATTGCCAGTGGTTAGACTTATTGCAAGCAGCCTCCCATCATCTTTTCTGTGTTTCATGCTTTTTACAACAGCATTGTCTCATCAAGAGAGGGGTGATTGCCAAGTCTTCTTGCTGTTGAGATCAGGACTGGGGAGCAAGATCTAGGAGTCTCCCCGCTGGATGAGGGGAAATCAACCTGGGAGTTAAGTCCACCTGCCCTGAGCCTGGATCTCCAGTCTTCTGCCTTCTTGCCAAGAAGAGAGTACCCTGTGAGGAAGACAGTGCCTAGACTCTGTCTGTCTGACAGGACCAATGGGCCCTGTGTGGTGGAGGAGAGGGCCCAGAGGGAGCGAAGCCCAGCGGGGATCCTGTCAAGTGGATCCCGGTGAGCGAAGTGTGAGATGTTCTGTTTAGTCAGGACCATTAACAGCTGTGCACCTGTTTCTGCCAAGGTGATGATCCCTGTGTGCTGGAAGGGGTCAGAGTGAAATATAGGCTGTCATCCATGTGTGCACCAAGTAGGGTGCACACATGCCACCAAGATCTCATAGCACTATGAGATCTTGGTGGTTGCCTGTGTGCAGCCAGAGGCAGGTGGCACTATGAATGCTGTGGCATTTACCCCTGTGCGAGCTTGAGTTGATCCCCCTTTGTGCCAGGAAGGATGGGTCACCTCCTGTGTGTGGGCCGAAGTAAGTGAGTCCAGAAGGGGGCCATCTTGGAACCAGGTCCATTGTCCGACGTGATATGCCCAGGGAACTGCCGAGAACACTTACTGATTGCTGGAGGAGCTGAGTAGAGTCGTCCAACATCAACACAGTCATCCTGAGACTGAGAAGACTGATACTAAATCGGGAAAAGACCACAAGAGGTAGTGGGCTATCACCATTCGGAGACCAGAGCCTAAGAAGGTGTGCCCCAGTCCTCTGAAGTTGTTGGCTGCCCTTGAGTCAGGTAAGACTGTTTGAGGCTGTTGGGCCTGCTAGAGACTTGCCCGAACTTAGAAGCAGAGTGTCTGACTTAACTCTTAAGAACGAGCAAAGACTTTGTTTGCATGCGGCTAGCATGGGTAGCATCTGGGAGCTCCTTCAGTATCAAATTTGGACCAGACCCCACTGTACACAGCTGGGGGACTTGGGGATCCCACTCAGGACTATGTTAGCGTGCCAACCCTAAGTGGATGTGGAGGTTATGTTAGTGTACCAATGCTATGCTTTGTGTGTTCCATTAAAATATTCAATATTTTAGAAAAGCAATTATTTGACCGAACATTCACCTTATTGTTGCTACTGTTTGTACTTTGAGTTGTGACCCTGTGTATATGCTATACCTGCCTCGATCTGAAGAGCATTGTACTGCATGAGTTTCACTACAACTGAGAGTGTAGTGCTGGACGTGGTAGTACTTGGAGCAGTTACAAGGGATCCATAGTAGGTCGGGCCCTGGGACATCAGGAGTAAAAAACCTCACCCCCCACGTTTGAGTCCAGAATCTCCTGCTTACCCCGTGGCCATTCTGAAAGGGGTCCCAACAACGTTAAACGCTTTTGTGGTCTGAAAATGCACCCGCCTTAATCACATCTAACATGTACAAAGTGCACTGGCTCTACAAATATGAACAGCTTCATTGTGTTTTTCCTCAACTGAGTTTCTTTTCTCAAATTCAAAAAATGTAAAACCTTAGTTGTTTGAACCTGCATTCAAATCCATGATCTGTAGGTTTCAAAAGCGTCTTCAAAACAGTCACTGAGCCTGCAGAGCCATCTTATTTATAGTTATTTTTATGAGCTTTAGCTTTAAAACAAAACAATAATACAAATAGTACAAATGCAATACAATTGTGTTTCTGAAAAGCACAACATATGTTTGAAGGACCTGGGAAAACGAAAATTACACCAGGGTGGTAATCTTCTTTTAATATAACTGAACTTTAAATATTAATACAAATGAAAGTAATATGAGACACATTTATTGTTCCCAAGCTATGATTAATAATTGAAATTGAAATGTTAAAAGTATGAGAAAAAATGGGGGAAAGAAAAGATAAGATAAGAAAAAAAGAGATAAAAAAAAACCCACAGAAATCAATAGTGGCGAACGATCTGTAAGATAGTTTTCCTGTGAAAGGAATTTAGGATACCAAATTAAAGGTGTATACACATTTTTGAATCACCTGAGTGTCTAAAAGGGATCGGGAAGGCCTGTTATAGCACACGATTGTCTGGGAATGTGAAGTACACTGGACTATTAGACAGGGAGCACTGAAGGCAGGCCGCATTAAGGTTTTCGCAGTGGATTATTGTCTGGAATTACACTTAGCGAGAGCCCAAGTCTGCAAATAACATCACACTTTTATCCTTCCTTCCAAAAAAGAAGGCCGAATAACTAAACACACTGTAGTACCCAATCACAATTCTCTTTTCAATATGCTGACGTAGATACGATGACGGGACGCTGGGATTCTTTCAATCGACTTTCTCACTAGTTTTAACCTATCTCAAAATCGTGCATGATCCATCAATCAGATTGGAGCTCTACTTTCCTGTACAAGCTTAATGACCTTAGAACATGGACAGATACTAACGCGAGTTAATGATAGCCATGTACATTAAATTAGTCCATTTTTCCTACTCCCAGTACATTTTTTCCTATTTCTTTTGCTGTCACACTTTGACATCATTCAGTTCATAAACAGCGGTAGTACCTTAAACTTATGGCCGCATATTATTTTAATCGAGTTCAGAATTCTGTAATCCTGAGCCTGAGACCATTAACATTACGATCTGTCATTCAAACAGTAACCTAGGGAGACAGTGGGTACTAACTGTACTTAAAGGATCATACCACGTACTTAAAAAACAACAACATTTTATTAAACAGTTTCATGTGAAAGAGTATTGTGCAATAAAGGAACAGGTACGAGAAGTAAACAAGTACTGTGGTACTCCATATGTTATATGAGAAGCCAATGGAAACCATTTGAAGATTGCATGGTAAAAACAAAGAATATGAAATCATCAGATAGTATAGCTGCCATGGTTATCTCCCATGAATGTTGGAGATATACTTCCAGTGTGAAAGGAGAGAAGAGTAGGGAGAAATTTATAGGATAGGAAGAGGAACAGTAAAAGAGGGAAGGAGTGAGGAGGTGGGGCTGATATCCCAGGAACCTAATTATGAATGGAAAGTGGTTAGACAGGGTTCAGCTCAGGACCCATATTGGGGCTACAGATGATGGTCTGTAAATAAGCGCCCAGGGGTATCCAAAACAGTCCGGATCTGCATGTTGAAGTTTTGGTTGTGACTAATGTTGTCTGAGCTACTGACAAAGCATAAACTGGCCCATCAAGTGAGTAGTAAATTGATTTGAAGTATTTCCAAACGCAAAGGATCGATTCACTCCAAATGTGAGTAGTAAGTCCAAAAGTAGGAGTTATGCTTTGTTAAGTGAGGGGGTACTAGGAAGAATCCAGGGTCCTAATCCTGTAAGAACTGGGTCCAGAGTTACCTTACAGGGAAACCTTTTGTATATTTTGAACTTGATCACGTTTCCATGTATGGGAACAGTTTTTCTCATGAAGAGGTGTATCCTTCTTTACGGCATGAGGCGGACCACTTGCTTTGAGACTTTTGAATGGGACTGGGAGTGTGTTTCTGGAGGATGTTATGTAGTCTGGAGACTTACTGGTCTTGAGATGCGACTAAAGCTAGTTTCTTTAGAATGCTTGAATTTTGTGGGCTCCGGAAGGATTGCTTACGGTTAATCGCATCTCTAAATTTAAGGTAATTGCAGAATTCCTTGTCAGGGATGGGACTGTTTGTGAGCGTGAGAAGGGAATTGGATTGCCTTTATTGATCACATCCTTAATGTATAGAATGGTAGGTGATGACCAGGAAGGCCAGTGGAGAATTTTACCATCAATTTTCATTAGTGGGTTGTGCCATAGTGGAGTGTAGGAAGAGTGTTTGAGTCTGACAAAACATTTATTGCTCAGGTGCCCAACAGCCAATATCTTGTCTGTGATTATATTTGTGGAGTGTAGGGGCTTAAAGCGTTTCATTGAGATAGTAGCTAGGGGGGTGAATGGGGAAATGAGTCCTCTTTTGCTGTCTGTCCACATAGGTGGTGGGAGCAACGGGTTCATATGAATCAGATGTATAGAATGTTTGAGTATAAATGCCATTTGGAGTTTGCTGAAGTTAGGGAGTCTGACCCCATCTTTTTTTTCGTCCAATATTAGAGATTCTGGGCCTTTTGCTGCACCACATAAATTGGATGATAGTCTTGTTAAGTAATTAATAAGAGGTAGCGGAAAACTGTACAGGGGATATGGTTTTTATAAAGTTTATCTGCAGCACTATTAGCATTTTAGTACAAACCAGTCTGCCCCAAAATGTCATTTGTTTGGGAGACCATGTCTCGGTGAGGTCCTGTATTCTTTTAAGTAGGGTGTTTTCAATCTGGGTATGAGAGTTGGCCAACGATTTACAAAGTTGCAGGCCCAGGTATTTAAGGTGATGTTTTTTCAATTTGAGGTTACTGTTACAGTTACAGTTACAGAGAATTGCAGGTATGCAAAGTTGGTTTAGGGGAAGACCTCTGTTTTGCCTTTATTCAAAGTGTAACCCTAGGCTTTAGCTTAGGCATTAATTAGGCTCAGGATTTCTGGTATGGCTGTGTTTGCATCTTCGAAGAAGACGAGGACATTGTCAGCATATGCTGCCATCTTGTATGGGCTGTAATGAAATGGGATGCCTATTATGATGGTGTTGTGATGTAATTCAGTTAGGAGGGGTTCAATGGCTAGGAGACAGAGTAACAGGGAGAGGGAGCAACCTTACCTGGTGCCTTGGGACACTTTGATTCTCTCAGATAAGGAACCATTTACCCTGACTCTGACAGATGTGTTGTCATATAGTGTGAACACCATCCGCTCAAAGGACAGCCCTAAAAAGTCACTGGTGCGTAAGTCATTCACCTTAAGTGACCAATTCGGGGCCACACTAATCCACACAAATAGTCCCCCCAAAGAGCGACCTCTCCCTGCACTAATTGCTGGAATAAAATGGGTAGAATAACCACTTTTGTACAGGGGGATCAAGCTCCAAGTTTTCTGGAACATACAGATCTCAAAAGTATCAATCAGATTGTTCCAATCAGGATTTTCCATATTTTATAGACCCGCAATGTTCCAAGAAAGGAGCTTGATACTATCATAATTAGGTGGTGACCGATCAATGGTCATTCCTGGAGCCAGTGCCACTTCTACTGGCCTTAGTGGAGATTGAGGTTTGCTTAAGTCAATATTGTTTAAACCATTAGTGTATTTTCCCCAATCAGGGTCCATCTCAGCGTTGGGCATCAGCGACTCCCCATCTATCAACTCTGAGGTGGTATTGGGTTGGTATTCAGGCATATTAATCAATTGCGCTACAAAAGTTGAAGGGGTTACCTTTGATGGTAAATCAATTTTAGTGAGCACTGAGTCATCTCTAAATGTTGTCCTAGACCATACAGGAGCATGTCTGATTTGAATATTAGAATCCACAGGTGGACATGTTCTATACTCTAGGTTTAATAGGTTTTTCGCAATGGCTGTGTTCTTGACTTGTATTTCAATACAATCAGTAGATGTGCTGAACAGGGATAACCTTTTAACATTAATCCGGTGCGCTTCCCGCGGGGCGGGAGGCGTTCCGAGCTTTGTTGGCGCCTCCGGGCGCTGCCTGTGACGTCCCAGGTGCGCCTCTGCCACTGGGGCACCTGGGAAATGTAGTTTACTGCTGGTCGTTCCCCTCATGGCGCTCGATAGACTGGAGCAAGGGTGGTGGGCAGGTGCGGGGCTAAGCTGTTGCCCTCACGTCGATGTCTGTGCCTGCTGCCTGGGTCAAAAGAACGTAATTAAATTACTTCCCATCCTATTCCCCATTAACCCACAACCCGTTACAGAACTAAAAAACACAATATTCTAATAAAAAAAACAAAATTAGCTACTATAAATTATTATTTAAATATATATAATTAGATTACTTCCCACCCTATTCCCCTATAAACCCACAAACCGCTACAGAACTAAAAACGCAGAACTAAACTTAAAATAAATTAATAACTAGTAGAATTCTAAAACATGTAATAAAATGACAAACAATTCTCATTAAAAACACTAAAATACATAACATTATTAATAAATCGATATTTTTTTAAACTATATTTTTGTAAACGATATTTATTACAAAGACATTTTTGTAATCGATATTACTTACCTGTCAGTCGATATTCTTGTCAACTATATTTTTGTTGTCTATATTTCTTCCCCACAATACTTTTGATTCGATATTTAGGTCCCACGATATTTCTCGTTTGATATTCCTGCTCTGCACCCACTATTAGAGCCGCTGATCTCAGGAAGCCTTCTCATTTCCCCAAAATAGGGGAGATCATAATAACCTTATTCATACAAGTCTGCCACATTTGGCGTGATAGTAACCCCTAAGTGATGAACGTTAAGGCCCATCTAAAGTGATTATGAGCCATAATCATGTCTTGCTTTGCCTTTTCTGGATGAATTTATTGGAAGCCCAAATCCCTCTCAATTCTAATTGGATCTGTAGATGAGGGAGGGAGATAGCTGGATCTGTTGCAGTTAAGAGAACATTGTCAGATAACAAAATTATCTTATGGGTATCTGAGAAGAATTAGAGACTTTTATACCCACGTCTTACCTTATTCGAAACACCAAATGCATGATGCTTTAGGAAACAATAGGGGGGAGGGGCATTGCTTGTATATTCCCCTAGCAGAATAAACGCTTTGGGAGATTCCTCCATTGAGTGTTATTCTTGATGTGGGTGACTTATATTCTGCTAGAGGCATTGCTATGAAATTTTGCCCACCTACTTCTCTCAAGTACTTTTGTGAGGAAACACCAGTAAACCCAGTCAAAAGACTTTTCTGCATCCAAGGTGATCAAGGCTGGTATTGCTTTATGTTTCTGGTTCCTCGACCTGGTGGTTCACACATCTGACATTATCCTGAGTTTGACAATGTTTAATAATCCTGACTGGTCCAGGAGTATAAGATCTGATAGGATAGTCTCATGTTTTCATGCCTAGACCTTTGTATAGATCATAGGCAGTAAAGCTTTTGCAAAGTCCTGCAAACAATGTAATTTGGTAATTTGTCTAAGTGGGCTTCACGCTACTATCGAGCAGCCTGGAGTCGGGTGCGACTTCAGTCAAGTAAAGACAAGACGCCCAATTCTTAGTAGAAGTATAACTTCTCGTGGGCCATGTTCCTGTTGGAACACGGCCCCCGAGAAGTACGCGGCAGCGCTGCACGTTATACTAAGAATACTAAGAATTGGGCGTCTTGTCTTTACTTGACTGAAGTCTCACCCGACTCCAGGCTGCTCGATAGTAGTGTGAAGCCCATTTAGACTGATGCCAATAAGTACTTTAGTGTCCAACAGGAAACTGCTGCTAAAGCATCGACAAGGGGCAAGATAATATGCCCTTGCAAATTCCCATAGAAGCCCATGTTAACACCAGAACCTGGGCTTCTATGGGAATTCAAAAGGGCAAATTATCGAGCCCCTTATTGTCGCTTTAGCTGCAGTTTCCTGCCGCTAAAGCGGCGATAATGTTATCACCGTTCTTGATAATATGGCCCGTGGTGCTTTAACTATTTTAAATGTCGAGGGCTGCCGGTGAATATGGATATCGACACTTTCTCAAGAAAGCAGATCCATTATTGGTTAAATTGGATTCAATTCCTGAATATGTTCCATGGATCTATAAGAAGAAAGAAAGACCTGGTCCCATATTATCAAGACCGGCGATGACATTATCACCGCTTCAGCGGCTGGAAACTACCGCTAAAGAGGCGATAAGGGGCTTGATAATATGCCCTTGTGAATTCCCATAGAAGCCTAGGTTGACACCAGAACCTGGGCTTTTATGGGAATTCACAAGGGCATATTATCAAGCCCCTTATTGCCGCTTTAGCTGCGGTTTCCTGCCGCTAAAGCGACGATAATGTTATTGCCTGTCTTGATAATATGACCCTTAGTTGTGCGTCATGTTGTTTATGTCAGATGTCTTGGAAACCTAGCTAGTTTGCTTTTAAGTTTAATTGATAAATGCCCTAGAGTATGTGATTCCTGTGCCCATTCTATCATTACTGAATACCAAACTGCATTGAAGTCCACTATGACTAATACCCAGGATGGTATGGCCTGCTTGGGGCCATAGATCACAGTGAAGGTCCATTTTTTCCTCTTCTTACGCTCCCTCAACAATTACCTATCTACCTTCTTGTCTTTTTTAAAGTCTACCTTTGCTAAGGGCAATAGCATATTGATGATCAAAGCTGTTCCATTGTGTCTAGAGTGGCTCAAGGAGTAATATGCTTATGGGTACTGCTTATCCCTGAGCCTTCTCTCTTCTGTTCATATTAAAAATGTTTCTTTAATTACTTCTCCCAATGTATTGCTACACTATGGTTACTTTACTTCAAGTGTTCACTTGTTTCACATTCAATAATGTTGTCTTCATCAAACTAAGATTTGTGTAGGTGTTGATAATGAGACCCTCAATTTCCCCTAGATTATTTATTATTACTAATGGTAAAAATGGTTCTCATTCTGTTTTTGCAACCCTTGAAACACATACTAAGTCAAAGCCGCAATAAACATTTCACAGCATTTTTAAACCATTTACAGAAACAATCTTATGTTTCTTACAGAGCGTTGTTAGGCTATCATCACATCTGAAGTTGCCCTTGAGCACTAACATCGTCATTGTATGTACCGTAAAGATGGGGCCCACTAGCAATTCTTCCTCTGTTTTTGAAGTTTTTTTCAGTTTCACATTAGAAAAAATTCTTCAAGCATGCAGGAATTCAGATATGAAGTTTTCCATATATACCCGGAGCAAAACAAATCTGAAATGTGCAATCGTGGGATGTGGAATCTCTATTGTATTTGGACTAGTCTGCCTGCCCTACCATATTCTTTGTATCTTTATTACAAATGCGCGGGCCTGCAAGTCCTTTTTGTAAATCATGTGGGTCTATTCCCCTGGGTCCTTTGTTTCTTCACATTTCCTGGAAACTCTGTAGTCAAGGGATTCTCCATTCAGTGCAGTTCGATGATTGTAGCAAAGTGCACTTGAACCGGTTGTGAGTTGTTTGAGCTCTTCCTTATGCTGATTTTAATACAATCTGTTCAATTTGATAGTTGTGGAACTTTGTTCCGATGGCTCAGGATTTACCTGCATCCCACTGTACTTCAGTACAACTTTGTGCACTCAATTTGCTGTAATGTGCTTAAAAAAAAAATCTTCCAGCAGTTCAGTGAAGAAATGTTTCAGGAATATTTCCACATCAGACCCTTCAACGTCTTCCTGCAAGCCCTGAACTCTAATATTTCTACTTTGAATGTGATTTTCAAGACCTTCCATATTCTTAAAGATTGTGTTTGTTTGTGACTGCATGGTCTGGAGTCTTTCCTTCATTGTTATGGCCTTTCCTTCCAGGTTCTGACCTTCTCATTCAACTGCTCTAATGTTGGCTGATACTACATCAGCTCACTGGGCTATGATCTTTTCCCTAAGTAAGAGCATAATATTGCAAGTTCATTATTAATAAAAACCTTGATCTCATCATAAGCTCATTTTTGAAACACTGAAGGCTAGCAATCAAGTTGGCTTTTGTCGGGGATATGTTGGGTGTCTTAATTATTGTTTGTTCCTCTGAAACATCTTTTGTCTCTATGCTGCACCCTGATTGAGTCAAAAAAGCCTGTTATCTTCTTTTGTAAGTGGTTTTCGATGATATGGGGCAGGCTGTGCTTCTTGCTGTCATTTACAGTGAGTTGTACCATAGACTTTGCAAGTCGCACTTGCATCCCCATGGCAATAGGTCCCAGGGTGTAATCTTTCCCCCACTGCATTGCTAAGCTCCGAGCCAGCATCAGAGTTTTGTAAAGAAAGTATTTGTTTATTCTAACATCCAGCTTACACTTACTACTGGTGAGATAAATGATTTTTGTCTTTTTGAAAATTCTCAGTGATTCTCTTTGTTGTGGTCGAGTCTCCATGCAGTTCTAACACAAGTAGGTGTGGTCATACGAAACAGTGGGAAGGGACCCACCTACTTTCTTCTCAACTGTCTATGGGGCGATGGAGGCCTGGGAGGCACTGCCTCTAGTAGTGTCTGGTTCTTGTCTTTCACTTGCCTCTATTAGTGTTACATAATGCCCTGGTATGCCACAGCCTCTCCCTTATTTTCTCAGTCTTTCTTCAGATCATCATGCTGCTAAGCACTCTTTCCTCTGAGTGCATGCTCTTTCAGGGCTCCCTTTGATCCTGGAGCTACTAGATGTATCTTCCAGCCGCTATCTGTCACCCAGGACACACAGAGTAAGGGGCTGCCTCACTCTCCACAGTTCTAGGCCGGAGAATAGATTGGAGATAATTACTCAAAATATTCTCCAAAGAGTTAAGACTGTTGGTGATATTATCTGCCGTAGGCATAGCCCATTCCTTTAAAAAAAAATATTCTTGGTGTAGTAGGTTTTTTGAACCCTGTAGAAGGCAAATTGGGGATAAACCGTCCAGAGGGTAGAAAGACTGTGGGGTCCTTTAGGGTTGAAAGTTTGACCTGATGTCTAGGTGAGCTGTAACCACCTCATACTTAAAAGAAAAACCCTGGTGTTTAGTGGGCTTTGTACCCTATGTGGGGGAAGAAAGACTGCTGCGACTTTTATGGGATTGAGACATGGTCCCACGCATAAATAGACTGTCCCCACTTTTTCTTCTTTTTTTTTATATTATAACAAACTTCCTAATGTCTAGTGTCCTTTCTCTCCCTTGGAGGTGCAGATTGAGTATAAACACCCCCAATCTGTCCATCGAGGGCAGAATGAGCTGGGGCTATTATATGGTGGGGGCATGGCGTCTAGGATGGCCACTCCCACTCTTCATTTGAAGGAAACTATTGAGGTTTTTTTCCACCCTTGGGGTCAGATGGAGGTCAGGTTGCGGGATCCTTTTGTCAATAACCTTCTCAGCCTGCCCCTAAGGACAGAGAACTGCTGGTTCTCTTATTGGGTGAGGGCCTGATGCCAGGTGGGTTGCCCGAACCCGTACCATGACCAGGCCGCAGGCACAAAATAAAACAGGGGGAAAACCTGCCAATAACATATGCATTGCTTCTCAAAAGAGTGCCTCATCATTATGAGGCCCGCAAGGGGGTCTGTTTTATGTATTTAACTTTTCTGTGCTTGCCCCAAAATGGCCAGGAGCGCTATCAGTATTTGGCAAAGAGTGTTCGAGGGGCTGCAGAATGGAATACACTAATATTTTACAAAAGTAGCAAATCTTTACCAAGTGATTCAATCCCTGGCCCCAGGAGAGGTGCACCAGTGATTCAAGCACTCCTAGAGCTGCAGCTTTTGCTTTCAAGCTCAGGAGTTTGGGATTCCTTTGATACTTTGTCTTAATGCTGCATTTTGAGTGTAAAGAAAGACTCGGACTTACATTTCTTTTTATTTGCAAATGCTTTATTGATACTATTGGTCACGAACAATGCAATATTTACACTTCTAATTAATGATATTGAATATTGATATTGTTCCCAATATGTCGATGGTGTTAGATTGAAAAAGCATGACATGTAGTCGTTAATATTAATGAAGCCTATTAGCTATTTTGTGATGTTGGATCTGTCATAGGTGGGGGGAATCAGGTTCCAGACCCACTAGGAGTAACTTTGGTGCCATAAGGGAATAACCAAAGGTACTTCAATCTACCTGAATGTATATATTTCTAATGTAGTGTATAGCATTTAGTAGTGTGTGCATAATAAAACAATTTTTCTTTTTTTTTTTAAATGAACTAGCACTGAGTGGACAATAAATGATTTATGTTATTCCTGAGTACCAGTGAACTGAGATTATCCACACCACCTCCCCTGATTAGGCCTTAGACTGCTCTGCCTCGTCACACTTAGAGAGTAAATTGTTGCGATAGGTACTTGCCCCCAGTAAAAAGAAAACAAAATGTGCAGGTCTCACATTCTTCGCAGCTAATAACCCTGTGTGCTTACAGTGTCACTAATGTCCCCATACAATAACCTTTGCTCAAGACAGTTGTTATCTGCTATGACTTAATTAGGTTTATGCGAAATTGGAGTCATTGGCTTTCATGTGATTACACAAAAGTGCTGCTAAATTATGCAAAATTACATGCAATTATGCACATTGGAAATATGTCACATTTCCCTATATTTTAGCTTAAAATGCATCCTCACGTCAATGTGACGATCACTCAAAAGCTGTGTCAAGTGGAGTAATTTCATTAGACCTGTTCCTCAAGAGATCTAATCCTCAAACGTACGGGATCATTATTTTGGTAATACTGCTGCTGAAGATCCAATGAGCTTTAATTTTCAACTAACATTTTGTTGGGGAATATTTTGCAGATTATTGAGATGTGATATAAATTGCAAAAACTCGCAAACCATCTCTCTAACAGTTACAAAGCATGAGCTAAGTACACAACCACTATGTACAATCAATAAAGTTATTTACAGCTCAATGTATTATGGCTGGTGAGGTTTGAAACAATGTTATGCTGCATGGAAGATGTATAAATAACTGCACATTCCCTGCAATAAACATTTCCCACACATTTCCTTTTAATAGAATAGAATTTAATAGAATGCCACATAACCCAAATAACAATCATCTAACACACTCAACCTTTTGCTACAAGCAGTAAAACGAACTACAAACATAAATCATCTCAAAACGTTTGTCCAGCTAATAAATCCTGTCTAACACGGCTTAATCCATAGCATCGTAAATGGGAAATAAGATTTCAAAGTATATTTGCACCGAAATGAGTCTAAGTAATCAAATCAAGTACTTTTACACGATGACAAGGAATATAAACCAGCAACTCAGGATTATTGAATTTAAAGCGAACACACACTATTGAACTGCAAGAAAATGACCGAGCATGGAACACGCTTCGAAGTTTTTAAACAAAGTTTAATTTGAGCAAAAGGCTAAAGAACCAACAATAGTCCTTATTGTGACCTTGACTTGGCAAACAAAATATTTTTAATAAAGATCAACCTTTTCGATTTCGGACAAAACATGGTAAAAAAATAGGATGTGAATGAATGGGCCACATATTTTTAGACCTGGCCTGATTAACACTATTTTGTCTGACTAATTACCTCACTAAAAAAGGATTATTTGAGGTTGCATTTTATCTTGAATGTGAAGGTAGACCTATACTTTAACAATAGGCCAGATGAAATTAAGCAAATACTTTGAAAATAAATTAACTGTAATGATACTCAGCAATTATGTAGAATAAATAATTCTTATTTTATTTATTTGCTGATTTACCTTAATTGTCAATTGGTAGATCAGTTTATTTATTATTAAACTGCATTAATACATTTTATATTAGTTTCAATTCAAAATATTTCTTTTAACTGATTTAAATTTCATTTTAACTTTTTTTATTTGTGAAATTAAGAGTGATTGTATTTGATGTTATATTTAATGAATAAACGTATTCCTTAAATATGTGTCCATTTTTTTAAGTCTATGTTTAAATATTTATTGAAATGATTTAGGAGTGGGAATGGTAAATCTGACCCCTCACAAGGATAACACTTTCTCTACTGTTGCTTAGATTTGAGTGGGAATAGTAAATCTGACCACTCTAAAGTCCACCAATTTCCCTACTGTTGCTTAGGTTTCAGTGGAAAAAGTAGCTCTAACCCCTCCAAAGTCTAAGGGCCTTAATATGAGTGCAGCGGTACACAGGACTGCTGCACTTGTGGTGGCACTCCGACCACCACCACACTGTGGGCCTACCCGAGTAATAGGAGTGTGGCAGTTGGACCATCATAGGACCTCTGCATCCGTCAGGGATCCAGGATCGTCTGGCAGAGGTGCAGCATTTAGGAGCACTAGTATGCTGGTGGTGCGGTTGTGGCACCACTGAGCATATTAGGAGTTACCTGTCCACCACCCCTTTCATGGCAGTGAGCCTGCCATAAAAAGGGTGGCGGAGGCAATCAAAAGGACCCTAAAAGGGCCTCCTACTGCTCCTCGGCCTGAGGGTGCATTTGGGGGGCAACATGTTGTGCCACTCTGGGTTTGCAGCCCCTGTTCATGCACAGTATGGCATGTGTGCCACACCGTGCATGAAGGTGAAGTTGGTGCTCTGATAGTGGGGATCTGCATGAATAAATTAATGAATGAATGAATGAAAGATTTGTAGAGCACTGGAATCACCCCCAGACAGGTATCTCCATCCTAACAGTGGAAGGAACAAAGGTGGGAGTGACAATCAGTTATTGAAAAGTTCAGTTTTCAGAAGTTTCCTGAACTTAAGAAAATTCAGGCCCTTGCGTAATGACACGAGAAGCGAATTTCAAAATTGCGTGTCAAGTTAGTCAAAGATTTTGCCACGGGCTTGTAGTTTATCAAACCAAGGGACAACTAGCAAAGCCTTCTCTCCAGAGTGCAGCGATCTTCTAGGAAGGTAATGGATGAGTTTTTCCACCAGATAACTGGGCTCCCTATTGTTTTTATTATTTTATGGACCAAGCAGCAGATTTTAAACTTGATTTTTTCATGGATGGGGAGGCGTCTCACTAATGACAGAGAAGCTGATCTAGCAGGCATATTAAGAGCCCGACGGACTGCAGTGTTTTGGACTACTTGCAACATGTTTAGCACAGTAGTGTTTGCAGCAGAGCTTGGATCAAGGTCTTGCGTACTGATAAAGGGAGACAGTGGCACACTCTCCCTAAAAGCTTCAGCATGTGAAAACATGTGTCTGAAGTGGTAGCCACTTGATCTTTAATAGATAAGGAGTGGTCCAGATAAACTCCAAGACTTTTTGCTTTGGTTGTAGGGGTGGGGCCTTGGGCTAACTCTGACTGCCACAAATTGGGGAGCCACAGAATTTGCGTTTTGCTGAACAGATGTATTTCTGTTTTATCAGCATTCAACTGGAGAAAATTATTTGTCATCCAGTCAGAAATAGCATGCATACCATCTGCAAAGAGCTATTTTGTCACCACCCCATTATTATCAAACAAAAGAAGAAGTTATGTATCATCTGCATATGAAAAGGGAATGAAGCCATGATCTCTGATGATATTTGCAAGGGGGCCACATATATGTTGAATAATGTAGGACTAAGGCACAAGTCCTGAGGAACCCCCTTCGTAAGGGATTTAGTACAAGAGTGAAAAGGACCCAAATTGACGGTTTGTGTGCACTGCTCTAACAAGCTGGAAAGCTTTTGAATAGCCGGCCTCTCCATACCAATTTCCATCAGTCTTTGCAGAAGCCTATAGTGGGCTACAGTATCGAAGGCTGCAGACAAGTCCAGCAGCACTAATGATACTGCTTTGTTAGTATCTAGGGAAAGTTTAATGAAGACCGTGACACAAATAAGGGTAGATTCAGTAGAGTATCTTGGTCTAAAACCAGACTGTGAAGGGTCAAGACATAAGTGGGATTCAATATGTTCCATGAGCTTCGAGTTGATATATCCTTTCAAACGTTTAGTCATGAGAGGAAGGGGTGAAATGTGGCAGTAAGTAGATTACTCTGTAGAAGGCACATTAACCTTTTTACAAATCGGAAGGATTTGAGCTGATATCCATACATGGGGCACTTTCCCCTCACACAGGGAGTTGTAAAATAAGGTGCATATTGAATGGGCAAGATGCTTTGCTAGTGAGGTAAATAGTCTGGCTGGTATAATGTTAGTAGGAGAACCTGCTTTAGCCATTTTTAGCATCTCTTCCACTTTAGAAACCTGCAGAAGTGGAAAGCCTGCTAAGACATTGTCTTTCTTTCTAGAAGCTAGAGAAGAATGAATGGAGGTGTCTAAAGTACTGGAGTCCCTAGGACATTTGTCATAGATTTTGTCAATTTTTTCTTTAAAATAAATTGGAGATATTATCATATAAAATTTGAGATACAGGGATTGGGTTAGCGCAAGCAATTGGAGAAGTAAATGATTTAAGAATATTATGGGGTTCCTTCGTAGAATTGCCCACTTGGCTTAATTGCGCATAAATATATCCTTTT
The DNA here is from genome assembly GCF_964263255.1 of Lissotriton vulgaris. Classification (NCBI taxonomy): domain Eukaryota; kingdom Metazoa; phylum Chordata; class Amphibia; order Caudata; family Salamandridae; genus Lissotriton; species Lissotriton vulgaris. Next base: position 777,871,220 of record NC_141691.1, read on the forward strand.
CGTGTTATATTAATGTTTTTATGGTAGGAAGTTATAGCTGTTTTAAATATTTCTTTATCTGCCTGCGATTGAGTTATGCGCTAGATTTTTACCAATATTTTACACTTAGATTTCTCCCTACGTAGTTCAGGAGTGAACCAGACTGCATGCTTTCATTGGGATTTGGGCCGCTGTGTCTTGAGTGGCAACAAAGTGTCTATGGCTACCATTAAAGCTTGATGGAGTTCATTAAGTTTAATATTAATATACCCGGGCTTATCAAAAGTAGGCGGTATGAACTACTTCGAGAACGCATTTTCTGAAATGTTATGCCATTGTCTTGTATTATTACCAGTGGTAGGGATGGGGGCGGCAATTAGATGAGTACAGATTAGGCTCTTCTTTATCCTAACAGACCACCGCTGTCAGACCACCACAGGACAGCCTGCCAGGGATCACTGACATAATATCGAGCACATTAATATCGAGTTGCAAAAATATCGATGCCAAAATATCGAGGGACAAAATATTGAGTTTCTATCTTCATACAGGTAAGTACAAAAATATCGATTCTAAAATATCGACTGTAAATAATACAGACTGTCAAAATATCGTTTTTTTTTTTATATGTCTTTAAATTAAGTTAAAACTAATATAATAATAAATATATTTAATATAAACTCAGTTAAAATGATTAAATAAATGTAATATTAATAAATAATTAATGTAAATTAAAAAAATATATAACAAAAATAATACATATATATATATATATAAATACATATTATTAACTAAACATATATAATATTTTTACCATAGCATAGCAAAATGGTTAAAAAATTTTGTAACAACTATAGTGAATTGAACAGTAGAAAAACGCTGGATAGCGTAGGGGTAAAAATTACTATTCCCACTCCAGTGGGTGCAACAGTAGGGAAAACGTTGGATAGCGTAGGGGTAAAAATTACTATTCCGACTCCAGTGGGTGCAACAGTAGGGAAAGCGCTGGATAGCGTAGAGGTAAAAATTACTATTCCCACTCCTGTGGGTGCAACAGTAGGGAAAGCGATGGATAGCGTAGGGGATAAAAGTACTATTCCCACTCCAGTGGGTGCAACAGTAGGGAAAGCGTTGGATAGCGTAGGGGTTAAAATGACTATTCCCACTCCAGTGGGTGCAAAAGTAGGGAAAGCGTTGGATAGCGTAGGGGTAAAAATTACTATTCCCACTCCAGTGGGTGCAACAGTAGGGAAAGCGCTGGATAGCGTAGAGGTAAAAATTACTATTCCCACTCCAAAGAGTGTAACAGTAGGGAAAGCTCTGGATAGCATAGGGGTAAAATTACTATTCCCACTCCAAAGAGTGCAACAGTAGGGAAAACATTGGATAGCGTAAGGGTTAAAATTACTATTCCCACTCCAGTGGGTGCAACAGTAGGGAAAGCGTTGGATAGCGTTGGGGTAAAAATTACTATTCCCACTCCAGTGGGTGCAACAGTAGGGAAAGTGTTGGATAGCGTAGGGGTTAAAATTACTATTACCACTCCAGTGGGTGCAACAGTAGGGAAAGCGCTGGATAGCGTAGGGGTTAAAATGACTATTAATTAATTAACAATTAACAATTTTAATTAATTTACATAATTAATTAATTATTATTAAATTACTTCCCACCCTATCCCCTATAAACTCACAACCCACTACAGAAAATAATTTACTAAATATTAAATATTTATCAATTAAATATTTATAATTAATTACCAATTATATTTTAATTAATTACCAATTAATAATTAATTAACAATTATTATTAATTTACATAATTAATTAATTATAATAAAATTACTTCCCACCCTATTCCCCTATAAACCCACAACACGCTACAGAAAATAATTTACTAAAAATTAATTATTAATCAATTATTATTATTTACCAATTATATTTTAATTATTTACCAATTAATAATTAATTAACAATTATTATTATAAAAAAATATATAACAAAAATAATACATATATATATATATATAAATACATATTATTAACTAAACATATATAATATTTTTACCGTAGCATAGCAAAATGGTTAAAATTTTTTGTAACAACTATAGTGAATTGAACAGTAGAAAAACGCTGGATAGCGTAGGGGTAAAAATTACTATTCCCACTCCAGTGGGTGCAACAGTAGGGAAAACGTTGGATAGCGTAGGGGTAAAAATTACTATTCCCACTCCAGTGGGTGCAACAGTAGGGAAAGCGCTGGATAGCGTAGAGGTAAAAATTACTATTCCCACTCCTGTGGGTGCAACACTAGGGAAAGCGATGGATAGCGTAGGGGATAAAAGTACTATTCCCACTCCAGTGGGTGCAACAGTAGGGAAAGCGTTGGATAGCGTAGGGGTTAAAATGACTATTCCCACTCCAGTGGGTGCAAAAGTAGGGAAAGCGTTGGATAGCGTAGGGGTAAAAATTACTATTCCCACTCCAGTGGGTGCAACAGTAGGGAAAGCGCTGGATAGCGTAGAGGTAAAAATTACTATTCCCACTCCAAAGAGTGCAACAGTAGGGAAAACATTGGATAGCGTAAGGGTTAAAATTACTATTCCCACTCCAGTGGGTGCAACAGTAGGGAAAGCGTTGGATAGCGTTGGGGTAAAAATTACTATTCCCACTCCAGTGGGTGCAACAGTAGGGAAAGCGTTGGATAGCGTAGGGGTTAAAATTACTATTCCCACTCCAGTGGGTGCAACAGTAGGGAAAGCGCTGGATAGCGTAGGGGTTAAAATGACTATTAATTAATTAACAATTTTAATTAATTTACATAATTAATTAATTATTATTAAATTACTTCCCACCCTATCCCCTATAAACTCACAGCCCACTACAGAAAATAATTTACTAAATATTAAATATTTATCAATTAAATATTTATAATTAATTATCAATTATATTTTAATTAATTACCAATTAATAATTAATTAACAATTATTATTAATTTACATAATTAATTAATTATAATAAAATTACTTCCCACCCTATTCCCCTATAAACCCACAACCCGCTACAGAAAATAATTTACTAAAAATTAATTATTAATCAATTATTATTATTTACCAATTATATTTTAATTATTTACCAATTAATAATTAATTAACAATTATTATTATTTACATAATTAATTAATTATAATTAAATTACTTCCCACCCTATTCCCCTATAAACCCACAACCCCCTACAGATTTATATTACACAATTATTAACAAATATTAAAAACTACCTTATTTTCGATTTTTTTTTGTCTATATTCTATCTAGTCGATATTATGTCTAGTCTATATTTTTGATTCGATATTTTGGCTATTAATATCGATATTACTCGATATTTTTGTAGTCTGTATTATGTCTGGTCGATATTTTGGCTAGTCTATATTTTTTACTCGATATTTTGTCCAAACGATATTTTGGAATCGATATTATGTCTGTTTACCCCTGCCAGACCAGTACGGAAATCCTTATCTGGCAGGCAGCAGAACCATGGCTTTGGTGGTCCTACAGTGGACAGCATGTAGCACCGTCTGCTGTAGGACCTCCAAAGTCGCAATAAGGTCCTAAGACTTTTTTGACTGTTGCTTAGATTGAAGTGGAAATTGAAAAATGACCACTCCAAAATGTGACACATTCCTTACTGCTGCTCAGATTGGAGTGGGAATAGTAAGTCCAGCTGCTCCAAAGTTAAACACTTTCCCTACTGTTGCTTAGATTGGAGTGGGAATAGCTCATCTAACCCCTCCAAAGCCTAACACTGTCTGCACTTTTGCTCACTTTTTTATGGGAACAGTAAATCTCACACCTCCAAAGTCCAACACTTTACCTGCTTTTGCATAATAGCTTTACTGAACTCTGTGAAGTTTGCTATCAAATTTCTAAGCACATTAAACCCACACTGATACCAGTGTGGGATTTAATGAGAAATACACTCATATGCCATCTTAGATATGCCCCCTGAAAAACAACCTGACTCTAGTGTCCAGACCGAGTGGCTGCTTGTCAGCTGTCACCACCAGACATGTTTCTGGACCCCTGGGTCATGAGCTTTCCACTCTCAGGGTCCTGAAACAAAGCACATCCTGGGTCAAGGTGCCAAGCCTCCTCCGTCAGGAAGAGCAGGGTCAATGAAGGGGAAGCTTCAAAGTCTTGCTGCCTTTGTAAGCTGACCCAGCCCTTTGCTGCTCCCAACAACTGTCCCCCACCAGTTCTGACCCCCACTTTAGGTAGGAGAATTGGTGGGAAAACCAAGATAGGAGGATAGGTGTGGCCACCTTTGCCAACCCCACCCCTCAGGTGGGGGAGGCGAGGCAAAGCACAACTCACAGTCCCTGCCATCTTGAGGTGAAGCTTCTGCCCCCTCCCACTGGAGGATAGCATAAAATAGGGGGCGTACTCACCCCTAAGAAGGGACCCATTGGTCCCTATCTGTACCTGCCTGAAACACCCCTAAATTTAGTATTTAGGAGCAACCCTGAACCTTGCTCCTCAGACAAAAGGAAACAAGAAGAAGAAGAACTAAAGTGCTGTGTTGAAGAAAGAAGAGGAGGAAACCAACTGACTTGGCCTCAGCCCTACCGGCCTGTGCTTACCTCGACCTGCTCCAGCGAAATCCTGGTGTGTCCTGCAGCCAGGAGCCCCCCGGACCTGGACGCTCTGCCCTGCTTTCCCCAACCAGACTTTGTCTCCCGTGAGCACTGGATTTGTTCACCAACTGACTATGGCTCTGGCCAAATACACGAATCTGCACCACTCTGTACTCAATGCCCACAGCCCTAGTTTGAGTGGCCCAACACCACGAGGAGTCACCCAGGTGATACTGACTGGGGATCTGGTGATCTCTGACCTACCTAAAGTTTCCAGCCGACCCCTGCAGCCCCTTTCTGGAAGATCCCCTGACCGTGACCGGAGCTGGTAAGAAAAACCCAATGCCAAACGATATGCCTGCTACCGACACCCCTCAGCCTTTGATGGCTCAATTAACGGTGTCCCAGCATCCATCGACATCCCAACTTACCTCTCCAACTAATGGTCCCCTCCAGAAGATCATCGTCTCTGAGCCTGCGGTCTTTGTTCCAACAGGAGAATCCCCAATGAAAACAGCAGGGCACCCAATGCCAAAACAGCAACCTGCACTTGCCCCCCCCCATGTGCCACTGTGGTTGCACTTTGTGTGCTACCTTGAACCCCCCCGTGCCCTGAGCTTAAGTCTATGAGCTTTGCTCCCACAAATTTGTGGCCTGCTTGTGAGCAGTCACCAATTGGAGCCCCCTAACCCCATTGGATAACATTGGGGCTCAGCACTCTGCACCTTGCACCCTAGTGCCACTGAGGGTGCTTTGAGAGTGCATCCTTGACCCTGTGAGAACCCTTGTTCTAATCCCAGAAACCAAACTCCCAAAATGAGGTACTTACCTGCAAACCTATAACTTAATGTCCTGCCGTAGGATTGCATTAACTGTTTTTCCGTGAAAAACGTTCTGTGTGGAGTTGACACATTTACAAAAAAACGATTTACTAACCTTTTGTTTAGGAAATGTACCAGTGTGATGTCTAAGCATTTCACACTTAGTAGAAAAAGTAACTTAAAAAGTAATCTAAAAATGTATCATACAGTAACTGCAAAGTAACTGAAAAGTATTTTCAACTGTATCTGAATAATTAACCTACCTCTATCCACATCAATTACATACAATTACATTCAACTGTATTATTCCTGCAAAGCATTATTTAACTTACCTGTACCAGGCCTGACTTGGTTCTAGAAATACGATACAAATAAATAATATTTTTACACAAACAAATTTGTCCGAGTTCAGTCTTTGTATGTGTGACATCATTTCTTGCCTGAGTGTGTACAATAAATACTTAGTACTACCCTCTGATATAGCCTTACTGCTCACCACACTACCACAAATAGAGAGTAAGGTATTATCTAATGTTACTCTCTGCCTACATTTGGGGATTCATTGGACTCTGTGCACACTATACCTTACTTTGGTATAGTATACACAGAGCCAGCTCCTACAATTCGTAAAACACTTTGCCTTTTTCCCTACTGTGTTGCTGAATTTGTTTTTAACAGCTTTAGTACTCTGTACCCTTACCATTGCAAACCAATGCTAAAAATTATTCAGGGTAAATAACCATCTAACTAGCAAATCTAATTTGTCCCTAGTATAGTGTATCTTCATATATCCAGGGCATGTTAATTAAATGTTACTTATGCCTGCAGCACTTATTGTGCCAACCCTTTAAAAGATGTCTCAGGTTTGCCATGGCAGCCTGGGTGCAGTTCTAAAAATAAACCTTTTGCCATACCTAAACCTTCTTTTTTAATACATATAAGTGGCCCCTAAGCTAGGCCCTAAACAGACCAAAGGGCAGGGTACAGTGTATTTAAAAAGTTGGACATGTACCCTTATTTTCTGGTAGTGAAAACCCCCAACTTTCATTTCGCACTACTGCAAGACTTACCTCTCACATTGCATAACATTGTGTTACCTTGGTACATTTAATAAGTGATAACTTTTGATTGGAAGCCAGTAGGAATGATAAGCTTGGTCTCAAACCAGTTGTAATTTAAAACCTTGTTTAATGGTAAGGTTGGATTTTAAGTCACAATTATGAAAATGTAACTTTTAGACAGTTGGCATTTTCTTCCGCAAACGATTTGGTGCCTGCAGGAGGTGTCATGGGTCACAATACTAAGAGTAGTTGTCCTTTCTGCCTTCCTCCCAGACAGTATTACAAATGGGGGACTGGGTGTTGGTAGGATGGGCCCTCCTGACAGGGTGATGTCAGCAGAGTTGCCACCTACCATGTTTGCACCCATCAATAGGGGCTGACCCTTGCACTCACAAAGGACTTCACACTAACCAAACTTCGGTGAATGAGGCATTTCCAGAACCAGATGTGGGGGGGGGGTCTAAAAGCTTATATCAGGTATAAATATTGGACTTCTTGAACCATTCAATAGATCAGATCACGTCTGGACCTGTAGATGATGTAGAGGTAGGGCCTGTTGTGCTACCCTGCTGTTGGAAGACCTGCCCTGCTGCCCTGCTGCTCTACTGCCCTGCTGCAAGAAGGACTGCCCTGCTGCCTCCGGAAGGAAGACTTGACCTGTTCCTTGAACCCAGAACCACCAGAGTGACTCCAATGGCTTGCTAATTGGCATCCGGTTCTGAGCTACAGGAACATAACAAGCTTCAGAGACCTCCCCTATATCTGCACAGCTGCCCAGACTCAACTGGATATTCCTGTACCCTGTTTCTGGCCTCTGGTGGAGTGAGTTCTCTTCTCAAAGATGTGTACCTCCTGGACATAGACTCATGTCTGACATCGGAGTGCACTCCTCTTGGCCCAACTGTAGGTTCCCTCAGAATCTATGCAGTGCAATGCAGTAGCGAGCTTTGCAGCATTTTGCAGCTCCTGATTGCCTACCTCATCCAAACCAATGCAGCATGATAAAGCATGACACAGTACCCTGCATAGCAGAATCGCACAGCTCCTGATCGATGGTCTCATCAGAACCGACGCAGCACAATGCAGTGTGATGCAAGACCTTCCATCGCAACACTTTGCAGCTCCTGATAAACAGCCTCATTGGAACTGACACAGTATGATGTATCTTGAGGTATAACCATGGATCCCGGCATCTCACAGCACTTGATCGGCGGCCACATCAGAATCAACGCATCATGAAGCAACTCGATGCAGCACCTTGCAGCTCTTGATTGGCAGTCTTATCTGAACTGATGCAACTCAATGCAGCATGACGATGGACCTTGTATCTCAGTCCAGGTGCAACCTGGTAGATTCAGCAGGGGCCAACGTGAGTCCTGTAACTGGCCAGTTCTCCATTGCAGTCGGCTTGAACTTGTGACTTTGCTCCGGTCCGGCACAACTAGATAACTTCATTTGGTGCTTTGTGCTTTTTGGCACTACTTTTACCTGAGACTTTGAAAATTCATAGCTCCAGTTGTACCGATTAGATTTTTGTTGTTCTTGTATCATTTTATTTATTAATATTTACACTATTCTTCTAAATTGGTGTGAGGTGTTTTCACTTTATTACTGTTTGAGTGCTGCATAAATATTTTTCACTTTGCCTCTAAATTAAGCCTAACTGCTTTTGTGCCAAGTTACCAAATTGTTAAGCAAAGGACAATATAGTGACTTTTGTTGTTCACCCTAATCTGGATTGTGGTGTTGCTTGAGAAGGGTTAACACACTCCCTTAACCAATGACCCAATTGCACTACTCCAACAAATCAATGTATGGATTCCAACTTAATTTTTAGCCTCCAATTTTAGATTCCTTCTTGTTTACTCAATGTTTTAAAATTTCCAATTTTCTTTTTTCCTTCTTTATTTATATACTTTAAGAATCTATTAACATGATTTTATTTTTTTGAGCAGGTATTGACTTCCTCAGCAAGGGTCGCCGGACCCACAGTCATCCATGGACCACAGGTTGAGAACCCCTGGTATAGAGAAAATTCGGCCAGTGGTGAACTTCATATTTAAACTTTTTTAGGGTCTATCCTGACAGCAAGGTGAGACCACACCTCTGTAAGAAATGCAAGAATGTTTATTGTAGAACCAACCATTAGTTCAAATATATAAAAGTTAGCTTCATCAATTCAGCAGTTTGATCAAAAATAATGAAAACGGGTCAAAAGAACGAAGTGAATCAACATATGTATATTATTGAAAATCATATAAATATATCGGTTTGTGTGGAACTTTGCAACAGAACAGTGTATGTTTTATATCACAAATACCTATCAGAACGTGAACACAAAAGATTTAGATGAGCCTACGAGTCAGGGAAGGCTCCTCCACTAGGGTGGAGTAGGCGTGGGCGGAAAATCCGTTCCGCTCGCGGATTTTGCGGATTTTCGGGAAATCCGCAATCCGCGAGATTTGCGAATTTCCCGCAAAATCCGCAAATCCGCGAGCAGCGGATTTTGCTCGCACTGCTCGCACTGTTCGCGTGAGTTCGCGCCCCGCGAATAAGTGCAAAATTGCAGAAATACGATCTTAGCAAAACTGAAAGTAACTACTTACCAGGTTCAAAAGTTCAGGCTCATCATTAGTAGCCATTTCCTGGAGTGCTTCCTGAGGGGCCCCTCCAGAGTTCAGTTGCCAGTTGAAACTATTATGTGACCCTGCTCTGAACCTCAGAATAGTTACACATATGCCACAAAGGTCCTGAATTACAGCTAAGGGAGACAAGCAGGAGCCAGGCTGGAAGTTAAAATCCATTAATCAGCCCCTAATTCATTATTGTCAGTTGGGGCAGGGCAGGTGTTGTAACTAATTTTGCAACAATGAAAGCACTTAGCAAGTGCAAAATATCACTAATCAGGGCGCACTAAGGAAGCAGGTGCCAGCTAAAAAAATATTCTGTGACACATGAATCAGCCCCAAATTAATTCAGGTCACTTGAGGCAGGGAAGGTGTGCTTTGCTTTGCCGAAAATAATGTACACTGGACAACCAGAGGGTGTGGTGATGAAACAGAGGGTGGCATGGGTGGGCCAGAGGGTGGCATGAGTAGTCAGAGAGTGGCAGTGGTGACAGAGAGTGGCAGTGATGAAGAAGAGTGTCCCAAACAGGCTGGACACGTAGAAACAACAAGTTCGCGAAACTTGCGACCCGACAGGTAAGTTCGCAATTTGCGAAAGTGTACAAAACCCTCGCGAACTGGCAGAAACACGGGCGAACACAAAAAAAAAAAAAATCCGCAAATTCGCGGGAATTCGCGGATTTTGCGGATTGCGAATCCGCAAATCCGCAAAATTCGCGAACGCGAGATCCGCAAAATTCGCTCATGCTTAGGGTGGAGGAGCATCGCATCACTGCTTTCTCGCAGTGCGAGGAGCAGAAACATAAAATGGTAATAACTAACATTTTATGTTTCTGCTTTTGTGGGTGGGCAGGTGAGGAGACTGCTCTGCGAGCAGTGGAGGAGTGGTGTGCCCACTCCTGAGGGTGTAACGACTGTTTGGTCGGCCCGCTCAAACATGTGTCTACAGTAACGCCACAGGAGCAAAGGATACATTGCTTTTAAAAGATGTGTGGTGGCTGAGATCTGAGACAGAACTGAATGAAAGAGTGTGCTGAGCAAAACATTAAAACTACTAGTTACCTTAGATGTATTTTTCGATAGTCTCTGACTTGGTGTATTTAAAAAAGGGGAAACAGCCTTTACTACGCAGCCCTTACAATGCATGCCATTACATTGCATGCCGTTGCAATGAAAAAGGTGTGCAGCAGTGGCTAAAAGATTTGGATTTAACTGGAGTTGGAATAAAAAATGAATCTATTCCAACTTCCAGCGCTACCCCGACAGAAACGGCATGCAATGTAATGGCATGCGTTGTAACGTCACATATTCTAAAAAGAGCAAGACAGTTTAACTGTCTTTTTAACAAATCTCACCTCCTTGGTTTTGATGGATTCAAGCATAAATTGAACAAGGCAAAATAGTTGTTTGCCTTTGTTGAGTTGCATTAGCATTTATTGTGGGTTAAAGAAACTAAGACTGTGTCATTTGCAATTTGGAGTTAATCATTTTTAGGCATTTTAATTTGTTATCTAGGCATATAATGAAGCTGATCCTCTCATAGACATTCATTTATAACAAAATCAGGATGCTAAGGAGCAGCCATGACACTTCCACCTACTGATATCAAAGTATGCTGTAGATCAGCCACACTGTTAAAGATTGCAGGGATCTGTTAGCATGAGCTGAAAGCCATTTTGTACTTGGCAGCCATTTCAGTTAGCCATGTGCTTGCCATGTGCTGTTTCCTTCTTCCACAGCCTTGCACATGCTCAGAGGGGCCGAGGGGCCTAGCCAGTAGAATGCACCTGCTCTTATGTAAGGAGAAATAACTCTTCTCCCACTTTGTTGAGCAATCAAATCTTGTATATCCATATTGGTCATTTTGCATGCTTAACCCTTTCGATGCTTGTGACGGAACCATTCCGTCATCAGTCACGGTTGGGCTGTGCTGAGGACGGAATGGTTCCGTCACGACCACACCTATTTTCGTAGGGGCCCAGCACACCAGGATACTTTCCCTAGCAGCCAAGGTGTTAAATGTGCCAGGACCTCCCCTTCGTTTTATGCTGATTAATGTAACCTAAGCATATATAAGGCCTAAGTTCTCTGTACTCCTTAGACTGCTTCATACAATTTCCTTAGGGTACTGTGTGACATAGTCTCCCTCATCTGAGGTTATTACAATACGTTTTTTGATATTACAGCTTCTGTGCCAATCTCTTCTTTGTTGGAGGTGTATCAGTGAGACCCCTGAGAAGGTTTCTGTTTTCTTCAAAACCCACCTAAACTAATGCAGCTTGTGCTATTCCCAAAGTTAGTTCAGTAATGTCTACTGCTTTGCCCAATAGGTTTGTCTACACTCTAAGTAAAAGGCCCTCTAGTGGTCAAGGAATGCAATATACATCACACCCTCTTTTACCTCCACCTACGTCTCAAGAACATTATTGAGCACTGCACAATGTGTTATTGCAGGCTGATTATGTGTAATCCTTCCTGGTAATATGAAAGGATGATGCCACCTCCAGAATCCATTCTTTGTGTATCTTTGCTGTGATTTGCTAACAAATCACTATGTTCAAAAGACAAAGGGTCTTTTTTATTTCATATTTTCAAATATTGGCATTGTCATCCTATTCCTCCATTAAATGAAGACTGATAATGCATGATCAACATAGCCACTGAGCCTACAGCTGCCATGATAAATATACCACTACTAGCAAAAACCAGAGGTAATTGTCCTTTTCTCCTGTCAGTGGTATTCAACACAATTGACCATTCTACACTCATACACACTACAGTGTATTGAATGGTATGTAATTGTGATGTCCTCCACTGGATCTCCTCCAAACATTCTAACTGACATCATGAGCACCTCTAGACCTCAAATGCTCCATCACCTATGGAGTAGCCTGTTATTTTCAACCTCTTTGGAATTTCTTGGAAATCTACTAATTTGAAACAGCTTCAAAATCCATAATTTATGCAAATTATGTATCTTTCTTCAGGAAAGTCTCCTCCTCTCTAGACATCCGATAAGCCAAGATCGTCCTGTACATCATGACCTTGATGTTGAGCACCGACTTGGAATTTAGCCCCTACCACAACCAAAATACTTCTATTCAATAACCACGAAAAAAACGACTAGTGGAAAACTGACTTAATGACATGAATGCATTCTAGACTGATTCAAAGGACAACTTTCAATCAACGTAATGTCACTTGGATTTCTCTTGAAATCAACCTCACTCTCAAGAAATACATCACCAAGAATGTAGTACCAACTCCATCTACTAAACAAAATGAAATCATTTCTCTTAGGGGGCGCCTACAAAACTGCTGTTCAAGCCCTCATTCTCTTGTTTTTGAATGGTGTCAACATTCTTCTCTGCTAATTTTCAAATTTCTCACTGGCCCCATTCAGGGCATTTTTCATGCTGCACAATGCCTCATCAAGGGCCAAATCAACCTCACCCAAAGGAAACTTGGATTTCTAACTTTCACCTCGTTCAAGCACACCTGCAATATTTACAAAACCAATGTGACTGGCACCCTGCCTATCCAGCTGAGAAGCTCAGAATCTATGGTGTTTCTTCGACAGCCATAGCCAGAAAAGCATCAAATTGGAGTAAAAAGAATGCAAGAAAGGAAAAACTAAGCAACTGTCCTTCTCGAATCTTTGCATCCAGTACATGAAACGACCTCTCCCCATCTATCAGTAACACTCCTACCTTTTTCTATTTAGCAAATAGCCAAGGACCCACCTCTTGTAGAATATCTACCTCCCCTCTCAGAAGCACAGTTTATCGGCCTACATCCACTACATCTATTTACAGCGCTACACTATCTTTTGGTTAAGTTGACACTGCACGTATACCACATAGATACATTAAAGATATTGATAGTACAAAGCTGTTAAACCGAGCAGTGTTACCATATTTTTTTTCAAACTTCTGCAAAGTATATATATTTTTTACGTAAATTCAAAATAAATATAGTTTATCTTTTTTCAGTTAAATATTTCTCACTAAAAGAGCCCACTTTATTTATTTCAAGCTCAAAATTAAGTCTTAATATAAAATCGACAAAGTAGATTCTACAGAGGTGATGGTAGAAACAAGGATTCGTTTTTATGCATGCGACGTCAGTGTTCTACTTCGCTAACACAAAAAAACAACAAAAATCTAGTCAGTTCAGAGCCTCCATGGAGCTGGGCCAAGGCAGAAAGCAAATTTAACGCTTATGAATGTGAGTGACAGGGCCGTTTGTGTCACTGATAATTTTTGGAAGTCTGTTGTTTCGTCGTACAGCATGATACTAAGAATGACAATTTTAAATTGCAGTATTTCTAAATGGTGAATGCTATTCAATGTATAGACGCACTGCCAAACCTAAACGACTTCCTTTAAACATACATATTTCCTACAAATGAAATTGGAAATGGTTCTTTGGATCTGAGTGTGTCTAGGTTTGAAACAAAAACATTTGGAATCTTGAATGTGAAGCTACACATAATTTTAAACAGAAAACCTGTTGTTTTTCCAAATTTACAATTTTCACTTAAAAAATTTCAAATGCATTTAGGACTGACATTTAAAAGAAGGAATCAGCTGCAAGGGAAAGATAATTCCTAAACTGCATTTATCTTTAGCAGAAAACATTGTAAACATCACGAATTACTTGCTTTTAGTGCTCTAGGCTGCTAGCCCAGACTGTCTGATTTCCAAGGCAAAGCAGCATTGAGAAAGGGAGAGAGATTAGTTTTAAATGAGTGTATGATCTCCAAAGTTACGGAGGTACAGAGTCATATAAAATGGATCTGAGTCAAAAAGAAAAGGAGCGGTGTGTAACAAAAGTTAGCTGAAAAAGTAAGAAACAACAATATGTATCCATTTAATATAATCATTCTGCGCCTGCGCACAGACTCACATTGGAGCGTCTGCAGCACATGTACTAATTCAGCAGGCCATTAGGTTAAATATCTCTAGCTATTCAACGACATTCCAAGAATAGTAGCGATAATAACGATTAGTAGCAACTCGTGATGAAAAACTGGGTTTGGCCATTGAAAATGCATAAGTGGTAGAAGAGGCTGTTTAACTGTACTCAGTGCTCAGATCACGAGTTAATTTTCCTCCTTCAACTTTTGACCATGTTTGCTGCTGGGAAGAAAAAAAGTGATGCTTCAAAAAACATGAGGATCTCGAAGAAACGTTCCTTAGGAATCTGTTTTAAATTGGACTCTGTTGAATGTGATGACTCCATTACAAAAATGGGGTGACCCTTAAGGTATGGACCTGGGTAACTAGAGATATAAACAAACAATGGTCCTAGACCTATAGATTGAAGTACATTGATCAAATCAGAAATTGAATAAATATTCAAAACAAAAGCACCTATGATTAGTCTGCTATCTGTAAATCAAAGACTAGATCTTTGAAAAGAACCTTACACCACGGTTTTTAGAAAAATATATTCTTGTTTAATTTTTATATTCATATTTTTGCATAATTTTGTCAATAAAAACATATAGGTTGCCCCAAGACAGGAAAGTGCAAAGGGAAAGTGTGATTCAAGGGGGTGAGCAGGTGAAGTGAAAAAGAGAAATTGCACAATAGTGAAAAAGAGATACATTTATAATTTTAACAATCAATACTGAATATAAACGTTCAAAATTAGCAGTATTGAGCACCTAGCCAACAAAGATAAATTCATTTAAATTGCAATCAACAACATTGTAGTATTCACGTATAAATGTCCACAGTCTTGCACTGTCTACAATGTTGGAGAGACACTGGTCTAAGGTGTATATATTGAAAATGTCGACGTTTCGACTCGACTTATTCCCAACCGGTGATTTGGACCTGGGGATTGCGAGTCTTCATCAGGACAAAGAGCAAACAACGAGGCAACCAGGGAATATTGAATAACCCCTTTGTAGTAGAGAGAACGTTGGTTGGGTGATCCGAATTCACCACGTCTCAAACAGGAATCCTTGAAATCATATCTGGGTCCATGTAATGGAGACGTTATTTCTTATGTGGACATGGAAGGTAATACCTTGATTGTGTATGAACACAGCCTCCAAGTTGGAAAAATTACGAGCAGTCACTCCAGAAATGAACGCGCACTGGTTTCGAATTATGTATTGTTTTGGTAAGCACTAGCAAAGCTACTCCAAATCACTTCCGGAAGTAAGCCGCTGTATTCCCGATTCTAGCGTATACATCCGAGCCTCACGGTGCTTCCGGATGTCCAATTAATGTAGAGAATGCTCCCACTTGATTTGGAACGCCGTGCTTCCGTACACGAAATCATCTACATCCGAGCCTCACGGTGCTACGGGATGCCGTCGGCATCCCGTAGCACCGTGAGGGATGCCGTCGGCATCCCGTAGCACCGTGAGGCTCGGATGTAGATGATTTCGTGTACGGAAGCACGGCGTTCCAAATCAAGTGGGAGCATTCTCTACATTAATTGGACATCCGGAAGCACCGTGAGGCTCGGATGTATACGCTAGAATCGGGAATACAGCGGCTTACTTCCGGAAGTGATTTGGAGTAGCTTTGCTAGTGCTTACCAAAACAATACATAATTCGAAACCAGTGCGCGTTCATTTCTGGAGTGACTGCTCGTAATTTTTCCAACTTGGAGGCTGTGTTCATACACAATCAAGGTATTACCTTCCATGTCCACATAAGAAATAACGTCTCCATTACATGGACCCAGATATGATTTCAAGGATTCCTGTTTGACGTGGTGAATTTGGATCACCCAACCAACATTCTCTCTACTACAAAGGGGTTATTCAATATTCCCTGGTTGCCTCGTTGTTTGCTCTTTGTCCTGATGAAGACTCGCAATCCCCAGGTCCAAATCACCGGTTGGGAATAAGTTGAGTCGAAACGTCGACATTTTCAATATATACACCTTAGACCAGTGTCTCTCCAACATTGTAGACAGTGCAAGACTGTGGACATTTATACGTGAATACTACAATGTTGTTGATTGCAATTTAAATGAATTTATCTTTGTTGGCTAGGTGCTCAATACTGCTAATTTTGAATGTTTATATTCAGTATTGATTGTTAAAATTATAAATTTATCTCTTTTTCACTATTGTGCAATTTCTCTTTTTCACTTCACCTGCTCACCCCCTTGAATCACACTTTCCCTTTGCACTTTCCTGTCTTGGGGCAACCTATATGTTTTTATTGACAAAATTATGCAAAAATATGAATATAAAAATTAAACAAGAATATATTTTTCTAAAAACCGTGGTGTAAGGTTCTTTTCAAAGATCTAGTCTTTGATTTACAGATAGCAGACTAATCATAGGTGCTTTTGTTTTGAATATTTATTCAATTTCTGATTTGATCAATGTACTTCAATCTATAGGTCTAGAATGTGATGACTCAGTGGCTCCATAAATACCTTTAGAACCTGATTCAAGTCAATCTTTTAATATAGATCCTTTGGTCCCAATTTTTATTATTGTCTTTCTGAATAGACAAACTCCATCAGGTGAAATGATTTTGTGTGGAAGAAAACATTGAGCAACACACGTCCTTGATCTTATTTATACTTAAGGAAACATATGCACAGACTGTCAGGCAGAATGGAAATGAGCCAGGAAACCAGTCATTGTTAAGGCATCAGAATATAGGGCCTGATTACGATGACGGTGGAGGTTTCACCACCATCGTAAGGCCAATTACCACCTGCCAGATTGTGATGGCGGGCGGTGTGCTGGCGTTACGATTGCCTGTCCGACCGCCCCCATCTTCAGAATGGTGGTGGTGCCTTGCAGGCATCCCCGCCAGATTAGGATGCTGGATGCTGGATACCCGCCACCCTTTTCTTGGCGGTTTCCCGGCCATGGAAAGGCTGGCAGGGATTGACTTTGGGGCCCCCCGCGCAGGGTCAGTTTGTTACTGCAGTTGGGGAAACCTGTGGTGCCCTCCTACATTTACCTGCACCATGTGGCAGGCACAGCGTGGTGCCTGCCACATAGTGCAGGGAAAAGCGAAACCTGCCTTTCCACATTGCGGTGGGTGCTGCAGCCAGAAGCACCCACCGCTATGTAAAAAATGCCTTTTGCAGCCGCTGTGGTTGCGGTTGCATTGTGATTTGATATGTGAGACCGCCGCCCTATAGGCGAGCAGTCCCCATCACTGGGACGATGTTTGACTAACTTCAGTCTGTCGCCCTTCATAATGACCCCCATAGTCATCAGAATATCATCTCACATAAATATCATGTCTTAAATATCATTTAAAAACATATCTGCCCCTTTGAATTAATAATAGAAAAATCTACACCCAATTGGACAATATGTTTGCGATGGGACAACGGGACAAAGGATTTTTTGGACACATTCCAGGCAACAGTGGCATCACTAGAGTGGTGCGGGGGGTGCGGACTGCACCGGGTGTCACCCCATCATGGGGTGACATCAATCTGGTTACGCTGGCTGGCTCGCTGTGTAACACAAATACAGCTCTGCACTGCAGTGCACTGTGCAGCCTCACCTGTACTCTCTGCTGCTTTATTATAGTGCAAGTGCACGGTGCGCAGCGCACGCACCTGCTTACAAATTAAAATACTGCAGTCAGTGCATGTAGCCAGGCACGCACGCACCACCTACTATAATGGTGATGTGATGATGGTGCGATACGCGGCGGCGTACCCAGTTTGTGGGTCCAAGGGCCGTCAATCTTTAGCGCTACCAATGACGGCCCTGGGACAGCCCCCGTGCGCTGTGCTCCTCTGACGCGTCATGGCGGTCGCGTGCCAGCACCACGTCTGTGGAGAGACAGTCAGGGAGTGCGTGGGCTGCTAGAATAAGAATTGTCACTGACACCTCTGTCCGTGTTTGATATCGCGCGAGCGCATTCGTCTTCCTCCAGATTACACATAGTAATTAAGAATAAAGTTATAAGAGAAGTGTGTCTGTCGATTTTAATCACTGTTTGTCACTAGTGGAGTGTGATTGTTTATCACTCCGCTGCACTTTATTCACATTTCTTGTTTGGACACTTTTCTTTCATTCTTTTCTTTTCTGGACAATAAATGAGTACCGATGATGAGAAAAGGGGCCAAATCTGGTGAGTACCTGCCAGTGACCCCGATGGTGGTGCCCCCGTGAAGGGTCATTTTGTCCTTCACACTTTTTTCAGTAGATGTACTGAATAAAATTTTTTTCAGACATATTTAGTCTTGTTTGACTGTCTATTGAAAAACAGTACGCACTAACACACAGGAATTGGTAATAAATAGGATCCTGGTGCAGCAGAAAATAGATGAGAGATATTTCGTGCTGCAAGATAAATACACAAATATTCCCCCGATGTTGCCTCTGCTCTTTAGTTGTGAAGGAGTTTTGCAGTCATATTTTCTGCGTTGGTCAGAGATGCAGTACAGAGGCCCCCGCTTCAGAAGTGGCCCGGAGAACACTGGCTCTGTTTCGGCAGTTTTGTTCATGTTCTAAGGGATTGGATTGCTCCGGAGCCCGCAACAGCATTTTGGAAGAAACAGAGCGGTTGTTAGGTAATGTACCTTACCATGGGCGATGTGTATTGCCATATTTGCCCCCGCTGGAATTTGGACCTTAACTCGTAGGCTGAGGCGGTGTGGGGACTCGAGGGAGTACTTTACCGGCATTTCAAGGGATCACATTTGGGCTTTCAACATCGCAAGTCCAACATTCCACCCATTCCACTGGGTACTACATTTACTCCTACCACTACCTACCTGGAATTCGGACATTGCATTCTGGGTGTTGCAGTTCAGCACTACTTGGTAAGCTGCAACAGGTGGTGTGCTATCGTTATAGAGGGCGGAGCCGACCTTCTTCTACAAAGTGGGCAGCAGGACTGAACATTTTGCGATCCTGGAAGCTGTGTGAACATCTTGGGCGCTAAAGAAGGCAATACACGCCGAAATGCACCCGCCATTTAAATGCTATTAAAGCTGCTTCCAAGATATTCCCCGATGTGGCCTCTGCTCTTTTGTTGTGAAGGTGTTTTGCAGTCATATATATGTATATATGTACATGTTTTGCCAAAAGAGACAGGGTTTTGGTTGTATTTATGGTGTATTTATGGCCTCCTATTGGAATTGACTAAATGTGTGCCACCAAACTCAAAACCCCCATTGAAATAGCAGCACCTGCACCACAATGCCGTGTGAGGAGCTGGCCCACGGTCAGGGCCTGTCTGCTTCGGTATCTGTAGCCAGCAGGAGCCAGACAAGCTTGTAGCTTGAATGAATTTTCTGGATGCTTTGACAATTTGGATGCTGAAATACTTGCGCGCGTGCCATCATTTTAGCTTTTTTTTTCTAAACAGGAAGGTTTTTTTTCAAGGGCCAACAAGAATTAGAACGATTTGAGCGGGAAGCTAGGGCTGATGGCGAGTGTAACAATGTGTGTGAATTATACGAGTATGAGTGCACAAACAATAGATTGCTTAAAAACAACAATAAAATGGCGCCTTGTTAGAACACTGCTGGCATAGTTCCTTCCCCAAAACACACACCATTTAGGAACCAACTAGGGGGCCGATTAGGATGGCCGACGGAAAGCGTCCAGACCACCAGTCTCGTGGGAAATGACTGCCGACCGCACCGTGGGGAAACCGGTGGTGCTATTAGGATTCCCCTCCAGCACAACCCGACCGCAGCGGACGGATGTCTCCAAAGACCGCCGACCGCAGACGGAACCATAGAAAAAACAACCGCCACAGATGGAGTGGCCACGGTAACAGGCCCAACCGCCGACAGTGCAGCGGAGTGACCGGCCGCACGATTAGGATAACACCGCCAGGGCAAAGTAAAAAATCACCCTCCACGACCGTAGCAGAAAATACCATCGACAAATTTAAGTATCAGCGGAAGGGCCAAAGCTAATCCACTGCGGCCGTCAGACTGCAAAAAAATATGGCGGCCGCAAGGTACCATGCAATCTGGCAAATCAGGACCCATACCTACCATGAACACACCCCTCCCCCAATAACTAACATCAAAAACACCCCCCCATGGTGGAAAATCTGACTGGCAAGGATCCACACCCACCAGGGCTGAGTCAAAGGCGGTCGAGTCCGTGCGGTGGGTCTCGTGGCAATGCTTTCCCTCTCCGTTGTGGTGCAGCCGCCGTCTAAGAGATGGAGGTGTTTCCGCTGCGGTGTTCTGGTTTGTTTGCAACATCATAATATGGCGGATGGTTGGGACATCATTCTGCACGGCGGGGAGCCTGGATTGGCCGTGGTGTCTGGTGTGTTCCCGCTGCGGTTCACATTTTTACGCGGCGGACGGTAAATGTGCCCAGTTCCCCTTCCTAACGGACGGAAGGCCTGCTGCTGGCGGACGATGAGGTGCATTTTCCGCCGCCTCCAGCCCAGTGGTCATGCATCTGTTCGCCAGCCTAATTGGCCCCTAGATTAGGGCTTTTTTTGGGGGTGGGATGCAGACAGAGCAGATTTTTTGTAAGGACGAAAGGCTTCCTATCTTGGATCACACTGGATGTGCTGCTTGTTGTTTTTGAAGCCCACTGGGGTATTGGTACAGTGCCCCCTCACCAGTATAAAGGAGACAGGCAGCTAGCTGGTGGCAGCTATGACTAGTGAGTGGAACAGGGGGTCTTTTTTACAAGCCCCTTGCGTGACCAGTGTTTCACTTGTAATATGGGAAAAAGTGGCGCACCGGCGGCGCGAGGGGCTTGTAAATAAAATAAGCCCCAGGGTTTTTACTGGTATCCTTGGTTTCTTCAGGAGAGGAGTCTATTGACAGCCACTCTGTAAAATATGCTAGACTCTCCCTTAACTAGTGATTCCCCCTTAACTAGTGTGTTCTTTTGTGGTGTTAGCCAGTGAGTGCAGTATAAGTTGGAGTTTATCTCCAGGTTGCCTTCTGATTTTGCCTTCCCCCACACAGAGTCCCTCTACAGTGCCCAGACACCCATCTTGGAGAATCCACACTCATCCCTAGCCAACGTGAGTCCTTCCAGAGGACACAGTACCTAAACCTATTTATGCTAGTTACAGACCTGTCTGTAGCTCTGCAGAACTTTGATCAACTGATGGTTGATGTAACTGTTCTTTCTTCCCTTAAACTCACGGTATGTGGCCTGGCCATCTTTGGTCCTGCAATGACAACTGTCTTGAAATTGCAGTGATCCCATATAATAGGATCACGCCCTCTTATTGAAATACAAGTTCAGTTCTTCATGTCTGCAGCCACGCTTTCTATGTGGTGAAGTGCTAGGAACCTGTGCCTTTTGGTGGTTGACCTGAGATTAAGATTTTGTATACATGGCACCTTTTGCAATGCCCTGACATCAACCAGACCCTGATACTAATCCCCTTGCCAAAAGATTATATTTCATCTGGACATCAGAGGGAAATTGTTGCATCAACGCAGAGCAATGTTTGTCAGAAACAAGGCTTTGTGTGCTTTTTCTTTCTTTTTGGCGAATGCCTTTTGTGACCTGGCCAGGAAGAGTATGAAGCCATACAGCAAAGCGTGGAGATGAGATGGACTCTGTCCAGGAGGACAAGAAGCGAGCAAAGTAGTAGGAAGCACGCATCAAGATCGCTTTGAATAGGTGAGCCATTCAGGTATTGAGGTATTAATGTGAAGGAGATAGGGAAGTAAGAGTTAAGAAGGACTTGTTTGAGTTCTCATTTTTAGAAGCTGCAAGACAGAGTTTAGTCCGGAATGTAGGGGGATAGAATTCCAGACTCTATGTGCACAGCTTGAGAAGGTCTATATCGAGTTTTAGTTTTTTGAAGACCGCTGTGTCAAGAAGCAAAGTGTCAGAGCTGGTGAGCTGTAGAGAGTCTTCTTCCCCTGCAGTTTGATGTTTGGATCAGGAACATACTGCCATATTGGCTGCTACAACACAATTACTACCTTGCTGGTGCCTTCCCCTACCAAGAAATGGCAGTGAAGTGGGAAATGCCACCAGTCAGCAACACTCCTTGGTGTTGCACACGATTCCTACAGATAGTTGGAAAAATGCTGGTCGAGGTTTGTGTTTCACATTACCACATGCTTCAGGGAGCTTAGTCAAGAACCTGGATGGCTTGCAGGGCACAGTCAGTCAGCAGATTGTATTGTGCTAAGTGGGACTAAGAGCTGCAAACTGCACTGACAGTTCTTCAGCACCCCTCCAACCAGGGAGGAATGGCTAACGAGCTCAAGGTGCACATGGGGGCAGCTAAGCTCAGATGTGGAGTCACAAGGACGATTAGGGTCACCACAGTTCTTGAAGAACTGGTCCTGTCCCGGGGGCTTGCTGTGCTGGTGTTTCACAGATGATCCAAGTGTAACTTTTCTCTGGTTAGCTTCATCTCTTCCAGGCAGCTGGGTTGGGATCCCCTTCAGCCAGTTTTCCTACTGCAGAGGTGTATCGAGTGCTTCTCTTCCCAGAAGCAAGGTCAAATTCCTTTCCTGTGGGAGATCTTCGATGCTTCCAGGAGGATTCCTCACTCTTTAGGTTATGTTCCCTAAACTGGCAATGAAACTGACTGTCATGAGCACCAATTCTGGATCTGAGACGTTGGCTGTAAATAACTCCTCCAGACCCCAGGACCTTTCTTTCTGCCCGATTTCATTACACTGAGACCGTTAGTGCTCATGCTAGATGGCCATAGGTGCTGAGTTGCAACTAAAAAGCATCCGCAGACTTGGTGCATGTCATGAGTAAATCATGGCAGGTGTGCACATACTACAAAGCGATGCAGCGGACATTCCCCTCTCAGCATCTCCCTCATCAGCCATAATTCTGAGCATTAGCCTTAGCCCCCCATTATCATTAACTTGCCCCATTAGCTTTCTTTTTATTAGTCATAATTTGATGACATAGTTGAATCTCCTTTCATTAGTCCAAACGTTCATTTAACCTTATTGCTCCATCATGCTGGTATTAATTCTCACTAGAAAATATAACTCTCCGAACTAGCCTTAATTCAAACTGATAAATTTAACTCTCCATTGTAACCTTAACTCTCCTAGTTTGCTCCATCTCTGCAAGTAACCTTGAACATTCCAGTTAAATTAACTCTACCATTAAACTCAAATCTTGATGTCCTCCTTACCCTTGTTGACCAAAGTTCTTGTGTGATTAGCTTTCCCGCTCCCTGTACACCGACCTTATCTTCATTCTTAGATAAATCTTAGTGATTTCATACCAGTGTTGGCTTAAACTTGCCTTATTTGTTTTAGCTCTTCATAATTAGACTTAACTTTATCCATTGCCATCTTTAACTCTTGCTGTTAGTTTTAACTCTCAGCCTTAGATTTATCTATGCCTTTGACCATAACTCATCCATTTATCCTAACGCCTCTCTGTTAACCTTAACTCTTTCCTTTAATCTTGCTCTCTATATTATCAGACCCTTAAATTAGCCTTACCTTGCCCTTCAGCCTTAGATTTTCCAGTAGGCACATGCCATTTTTACCCCATTGCTGTACAACACATTGCTGAGAAAAACCATCACTTGAACTCCTGACACACGTCAACCACTCCACCCCAATCAAAACAAAATCTTCTCAAGAGTGGTAACACAGCAGCCACAACTTAAGGTGAGGAAACGGCCTGGGTCTGGGTTAAGGACTTTTAGAGAGACATACACTATCCGTTTCAGGTAGGTGAAGAAGCAAGAACGTATTGCATGTGGGGTAAAGCTTCTTGTCACGAGGTGTCAGTTTTATGTGGGTGTTTTTGGAAAAACATCTATGGTAAACTGAAAGACCATAACTGTGCATTTACTCTTTCCATGCAGACATTTATTTTGTGGAGCAAATACACGTATTCCACCAGACAGCATAATTGTGGCACTGCTTTTTAGTAAATATAACTTTCTTTATTTTTTGTACTCAAACCACGCAGTGCAAAAAATAAGATAGATAAGAGGGCACGTTCAAGTTGGTTTTGTAACGACGGTGGAGGGGAAATAAATCAGTTATTCTGAGCTTGCAGGCTCCTAGGATACAAGCGTGAGGGGGTAACACCATGAGTTACCCGCATCGGGTGACATCAACCACAGTGACGCCACATGCCAGGCAACATTTCTGCTTTAAATATTCCAGCTTAAAACCCGGTTATTTAAACCTTTTTATTTAAGTTAGTTATTGTTTCTCTAGTTAAAGCATAGATGCTCCTTAAAAAGGGCATTCATATTGAATATACTAAGGAACATTTTACAAACAACTGATCACTGATTAGTGGGGTATTCATTTGGTGATATTTTCAAGGTGGAGAAGGGTCTAAGAGATCATTCGCTCTGCTTTGCTTAGTTTTCTTTAACTGAAATGAGATGTAGGTATTTTTTATGAGCAAGAGAATTCACAACAAATACACAGACACAAGCATACAACATACAATCTACAACTGACATAGAAAATAACCCCTTGTGAGAGAGTGTATTGCACATAGCTACAAGAGTCATTTTCCCTATACACATATCAGCCAATGCAAGTGGGGTTGAGAATCATCAGTCCTTGAATCCACCGTGACCATCACCAGGTCAAACCCAGCACACTTTCAACCAATCATGCACAGAAAACCCACATTAAAAGGGAAGATACAGCAAATCATTTTGTCACCATTTCGGTGAATTTGACTGTTGCCCGGACCATCACTTTGTGGAGCAATTGCATGACGAGACAGTATATACAGGCAGATGATCACTATCTATTGCATGTCGAGGAAAGCAAGACTGAGATGATACTATTTACCTCAATGTAATGGGGCACTGACACATCGATTGGGTGATAAGAGACATATACATATTCTTACAAGTAATGTGGTGAAAGCCAAGATTTCATGTTGCACACTAACAATAAGGACTAGGGGCCTGATTACGATGACAGTGGAATCGCCACCGACAGCCGACCGGTGGTCCCACTGCCATCGTAATCCTGATTACCGCCCACCACATTAGGATGGTGGGCAGATGGTTGGTGGTCGTAGATCTGATGGCAGAGGGACTTGTATCCCTACAACAGTGGCGGTGACTGTCACGCACCGCCGTAGGGACTACAATGTCCCTTTCCACCTGCCTCATCGTGGCGGTTTACCTGCCATGAAAAGGGAGGTGGAAAGCGACATTGGGGGCCCATTGCGGGTTCCCCCTTGCACCATGGTCCTCCAACATGTCCTCTGAGGGGCTCCTATGGGGCCCACCAACATATCCCTACACCATGTGGCATAGTGCAGGAATATGCAAGGTTTGCATATTTTGTACTGTGGTGTGTGCTGGAGCCCGCAGCACCCGCAGCAATACAAAATATATACTCTTCGACTGACTTGAAAACTGTTGCATGGTGATTCAGGGTACAGGACTGCCGACAGCTTGTCAAGCGGTCCTGCTTCCCACCAGGAGTCCAACCGTCATTCTAATCAGGCCATAAGACATCTGACCTGTTAATTCATCTGTTAAACCTGTTGGTAACACATGATGGAACATGGACTTGAATGTGTGTCAAAGGTTCACAGTTTTACTGTTTTTACTCATGCAGAGGAAAATAATGTATAAACTATAACAGATTGAAATGGAAGTTGACTTTCCAGGCTCTGTCATTCGTTTGGTGTCAGAGGCTAGTCCACGTGGTAACACAGGCAGTGCTATAGCAATGAAGGTAGTGGCAGATGTCAGAGTGACTGACAAGACTGGGCCTGCAAAGGTGACAAGTTTGTAGTGTAGATTCACTTATATGAGGTGAAATACTTCCCACAACATATGCATACTATAATTATTTAGAGCAATTTTGACTTAGGACTATTTTAATTTGGACATTTCACTGATGTATTGCTGTTACAGTAATGACAGTGTGTCATGCCTGTCTGGGTGACAGAGAGTTCTGACACCTGTCCAGTTTGAGGCTCTATCACGGAAGGAGGTGTTGCTGCTGCTGGTGTCCCCTGCAATGGACCTCGTCCCCTCCTAAGCAGCCTGAGGACAACTTAGAGGTCACCTGCCACAATTTGAGGGCAAAACTCGAGAGAGTCATTGAAGTTACTGCACCGGCGCGTAGGGGGAAAATTGTGGATAAGGGAATAGGGGCCCCATGGTTCAATGATTCTCTTAGGTTAAGGAAGCGAAAAACCTGGCACCTGGCACAAAGAGTACAAACCTAGTGCACGGGCTCTGTTTGTGCAGGAATTTGCTCTCTATAAACAGGCAATTATGTCTAGGAAAGCTGATTTCTATGAGGGCAGTATTGCGGCGACAAGAGACCCCCAGAATGAAATCTTTAAAGTCCTGACAGAATTAAGGAAAAATAAAGAGCAGATTCCTTCGTTCACGCAGGATGACTGCCAAAAATTTCAGGTTTTTTTCTCTAATAAAATATCGGATCTCTTAACAGAAATATCTCATACCCCAAGACTTGATTGTCCTGTTGAACCCACCCCGATAGCCCCTTTAATTGCCCACCCCCTGAGTACACTGCCCCCAATCACAAAAGAATTATTGGCGAGCCTCATGGGGCGAGTAAAGTCAGGTTCATTAGCGGACCCGTGCCCTCCCAGGATATTCAAGCTAGCATTACCAGGACTAGAGGACGATGTCCTCTTTCTCCTCAATAGCTCCCTGGAAACAGGACAGGTCCCCACTAACTTTAAGGAGGCAAGCCTGATTCCATTATTGAAGAAGCTGGGTGCAGATGCTAAGACTTTGAAAAATTTTAGGCCTATCTCACAGCTGCCTTTCTTAGCTAAAATTCTTGAACAACTTTTTTCTTACACATCTTTCCTGGTACCTTGAAAATAATCGGCTGCTCGAACCGAACCAGGCTGGCTTTAGGGCTCCTAATAGTACAGAGCTGGTTATGCTGTCCGTACTTGATGATTTGAGATGCAGAGCAGATAAGAAGATCCCAGGTGCCCTGGTTTAGACCTCTCCGCGGCATTCAACACCGTTAACCATGAACAACTGTTGTCGCGGTTGGAGGACTTCGGCATCCAGGGAACTGTGCACGCCTGGTTAAGTTCTTTTCTTCAAAATCGCTCCCAGAGAGTACAAATGGCAGACCTGGTGTCATCGTCAGCCGGTATTTCTTGTGGAGTCCCCCAAGGCTCGGCACTCTCCCCTCTTCTTTTCAATGTTTATTTGCAACCGTTGATTTCGGCACTAAATCAGATGAAATGCCAAATTTATAATTATGCAGATGACACTCAGATTGTCATCCAAATTGACGATTCACCTTCGGCACATGCGAGACTGCAAAACATTTTGAAATATACGGTTAACTGGATGTCCGCTAATTCCTTAAAGATAAATCCAGACAAAACAGAGGTGCTGCCGATTGCCATAACATACAGCTCCTGAATGATCTATTCTGGCCTAAGGAATTAGGACCCTTTTCAGAACCAGCAGTGGCAGTGAAAAATCTGCGTATCTACATAGATGGCAAATTGACTATGACAAAACATGTTTCTTCAGTCGTTAGTACTTGTGTAGGCCTTTTGAGACAACTCCGGAGAATATCTCAACTTCTGACCACGGCAAACCTCAGACGCTCAGTTTCAGCCATGATCTTGTCGTGCCTAGATTATGGTAACTCGCTGTATGCTGGCCTCCCCCAACAACAGCTGACTAGGCTACAAACAGTCATGAATGATGCAGCTAGACTGGTCTTTAAAAAACCGAGGCGGACACATGTTACACCTTTGTTGCGTGAGCTCCACTGGCTGCAAATTAGGAAAAGAATAATGTTTAAGGGTCTTTGTATTACACACAAAGCCCTATATGGAAAAGCGCCAAGATATATCAAGGAGCGCTTGGTTCCATATGTTTCCAGCAGGACACTCCGCTCGACAGATGCCACTCTTTTGGTCGGCCCCCGTTTCAGACTATCTGCTATGGGAGGCCGTGCTTTTTCCAATGCTATCCCAGTGGCCTGGAACAACTTGCCACTACATCTGCGCAAGGAATCGAGCCTCTTACCCTTCAGGAAGATGCTCAAAACCGTGCTCTTCCGGGAGGCTTGGATCTCGTCCTAAGTGTTCTGGCCCCGTGAGTATTCAGTATGTATTTTTGGACAAGCGCTTAAAGACCTCTGGGTGATAAGGCGCTATATAAATTTAAATAAATAAATAAATAAAATGGAGCAGACGTGACAGGCCTATTTCCCAAACTGCATTTTGTAGTATGTCAGGCAGTATTACAATGGTACTACTTATTTCACAATGCAATTCACTAAATGTCCACATCTCCTTTCTTTTCTATGTGGAGACCCTCACAGATGTGTTGACTACTATTACGTAGGAAATGTGAGAGAGGCCGGAGGAGTGTCTGGAAAAAATACTTACTACTAAATTGGAGTGATTTTGGGAGGAGTAAGGAGTGGTTAAGGAAGAGCTAAAGGGGGTTTAAAGAAGGACAGACGCCCACCATTGATTGAGTCCACTGCTATTTGCAAACTGCACTTCTAGAGTTACTACAGCCAAAAATGACCCAAAACATTAGTACATGTACTACATACAACTCAGTTGTGGAGTAAGTCCCTCACCACAATTGGCCAACCACTCATATTGAAACATCATTCCATAGAAAATAAAGAGACATAAAAAAATCCTGACTGATGTAAAATGCTTATGTGTATTTTTTATGAATTAAAAATCAGAAAAAGTAAAGTATCGAATTAATTTACATTAATTGTATTATTTGTATATGAATTACAGTTATATTTATTTTACAATTTAAAAAAGTGAACATGTTTTATTATAAAATAATAATTATCTTTTAATTATATTTGCAATTTTTGCATTAAATTAATTGTATATATATTTACAACAAGAAATATTATTGGAAATAATTTTCTATGGGGTTATATTTTCTGTTTACATGTCTGGTGCTCGACTTACTACTGTTCTTTTTTGGCTGCAGTAGCTTACACTTGTATATATAGCTTCACCCCTTTGGAGGCAAATAAGTCTACACTTTTGAGTAACTGTGCTATCGTAAATAGTGAAATTGTGAATAGTGAATAGACAAAAGTAGCAAAATGTCCTCAAAAGTGTTAGAGTAAGCTTAAATAGGTAATTTATTCACATGCTAAATTGCCTCAGTATATAATCCGTGGGAGTGTAACATGAAAGAATACATCAAGACTAGTCTTTTCAGCTTTAGGTCTAGATGTGTGGGGTGAAGGGTATGCATTACTGGATTGTGGGGGATGCATGCATGTGTACATGTGTACATGTGAATTGGGGAATGCTTGCTAGTTTCAGGTAGGTTCACAAGAGTTGGAACGCAGGAGCTAATTGAAGCATAGAACTGGATTGCACTTACTTTTTACCTGCATTGCTGGTATTGGGATTTCATGCAGTGGACAGGCTCATAGAATCAAGAAAATCAATAATATCCAGTAAATTTACTTCCGGAAAATAAACGTAAAGCAACAAAAATAAAATCAAAACATATTACAATTATTTTATTAGTTTTATTCTATCCCTGGATGGCGTTTTTTTAAACAAAAAGAGATAAAGGGGCTGATTTATAAAAGAAAATACGTTATTTTACAACATCTTTCATTGAAGTATTACCTTGACTCACCTAGATCCACAAAACGTGTAAACTGAGCATATTTTTCCTTGAGAAACGCAGCAAGCTGTAACTGGTGTTTGGCTGCACTGATTTGAACCGTGTAAGTTCTTTGTTGAAAAGAAATAATCAATGAAATCGAACTTGACAAATTCTGAGTTCAGCAAATAGATACTGAGTTGGCTGAGTTGTGCTCCAGCATCACGAATGTGGCACAAACGCAGTGATTTTCCTAGATTCGTATTAATTCTTTTTGTTTCTATGCTCCACAAAGATTGTTGGTGTGTTCTCCAACAAACTTTAAAGGTACAATATCACAGCCTATTTATGTTTTGGTTTAGATTGAGTTGGAAATGTAGGAAATGTCGAACTACAGATATATTGGGTTCTTAATACCGTGAGTCAGAAATATTGACAGCAAGAATACCATGGTCAAGAATATCGATTTTAAGGTAAGAAATATTGTTTTGAAAAATATAGAATCTATACTGCTATTATAAAGAGAGAACTGTGTCCTTTGAGCCGGGTAAACTCGAAAAGTTCACCACCAATCCAAACACCCAATACATCCTTGAAAACGTCAGGGCCAGCAGAAGGACATAGGCTATATAAAAACAAAATATATATGTTAGAAGGGAAACGTATTTTTTAAGGGAAAGTAGTCCCTTAGAAGTAGCACCAGCTAACGACGTGCATGCTGATGCGTGCTGACATCCCGGGGGAGCGCGGAAGCCGGAAGCAACACCCTGCGAGGAGCGAACAGGAGAAAGGAAGCGATACCCTCCAAGGTCCGGAGCGCGTAGAGGAGCGTCGACATGCCCAGGGGAGCGCAGAGTAAGAGCGGACAGGAGAGTCGGCAGAAGCGGCCAGGACCAAGAAAACGAGCACGGAGAACCAGCAGACACGAGCGTGGGCAGAACGGCCAGGACCAACAAAACTGGAGCAAGGAAACACTCTAAGTACGCTCTGCTGCTCCCGGCCGCTCTGCTGCGCCTCTCCTGCTGAGATGCTGCCTCCAGCCCCCTTCTGTCCCGGGCAACGCCGGGGCGGGCTGCTAGTTCATTAATATAGTTGTTTAAAATAGCGATTTTTAAATTAGTGTTATGTATTTTGGTATATATTTTAAATGTATGTGATGTATTTGTATAAGAACTGTTTATGTTTTTTTGATGTCTGTGTTAAATGTTTTGTAGTTATCAATTTTATTTTAATGACATTTTCTGTTTTTTTTTGTTCCGTAGCGTAGTGTGGGTTTATAGGGTGGGAAGTAATTTAATTATAATACACTTTTTTATTTAGTAATATTTATTTAACTGATATTTTATAGTGTTATTGTGGGAAGTAATTTATTAATACTAATTATTAATTGGGTCTTAGTAATATTAATTAATAAATTGCTAATTAATTATGGTAATTGTGTAATTTTTTTTGGTGCAGATTGGGGGGTTTATAGAGTTAAAAGGTAGGAAGTAATTTATTTTGCAACTAATTAATAATTAGTTTTTAATTGATAATAAATAATTTATTGAAAAATAATTATGGAAATTGTGTAATTAATTTTAGGTGCCAGTTGCGGGGTTTATAGGGGTAAAGAATTGAAAGTCATTTATGTGTATTTAATGAATAATTAGTTGTTAATAAATATTAATTCATTATTTGTAAATTCAATATGGGAATTGTGTAATTAATTTTAGGTGTGCATTGTAGGTTCTATAGCGGTAAAGAGTGGGAAGTAATTTAAGTTTAACTATTTAATAATTAGTTAATCAATAACAATAATTCATTATTATTTATTTGATATTTAATTAGGGTAACTGTTTATATTTTTTTGTGTGTAGATTTTACTTTTATTGGGGGAAAGGGTGGGGAGTAAATTAATTTTACTTACTTTATAATTAGTTGTTAAATGCTATTTGTTTTTTAAATTGAAAATACGTTTTAATTATGTCATTAATTTTTCATTTGTTTTTTAATAATAATATTTCTTTAATTGGTAATTAATTATGTTAATTATGTAAGTACATTTTTATTTATATGTGGGTTCTGAATTGTGTGGTGTTATAGGATAGGAAATAAAAAAAAGTAAATGTATGTAGTAATTATGTTTTAACACTCCTTCAGTGGCCATGAATTCCCTTGGGTGGAATTAGTCTCATGTAACACTGGAGGAATCTATGCTTACCTTCTTCAGAAATTGTCTGCTACAGTATCAGCTTAGAAATAAAAATTGTATTCCATGCTAGGGAAAGATTGATTTCACTGACAGTTAATTGTGCTTCTGAGCAATCTATTAGTGGTAATATTAATGTTTATGTCAGCTGTTTGTTTGTTTGTGATAGTCGGTGTACAGCTAAATAGTGTGAGCCAGAATCTTGGAACTGCTTGGCTATTACTCATGAATAAATTAATATTACTAGATTAACAGATAGTAAAGATCTGATTGCCACTGATATCATGTAATTTCTCATTGCGAAGTTTGATGTAAATGAACTCGCCGTAAGTTGAGTGGCTGAATATTAATATTTGGAGGGCTACAAGCTAACCCTAATAAAATAACGACTATGACAAAATTATGAACTCAATTAATAGAAATTACTGAGCACTCTGTAAAAGTTTAACGTCTTTCTTACATATTCACATCTCTTGAAATGTAGAGTTTGTTGATTTATTATCAGTCAGAAGTAGACCACCAGCGCTACACTCAGACGAGAAAGCATTCCTCTGCCTTTCGTCCATTTTGACGGCACATTTTAAAGAGTGCTATGATATAAAGAGAATTAGAGGTCACAAAGTTACAGGCCAAAAACCACATGCAATACATAGAGCTAAAAAGGTGCATTTCAGTCTCAAGCAAAAGAATTAACAACTGAAAACTAAACAAAGATAAAGAAAGATCCGTCCTATCAAAATTCAAGACATATATTCTTAGCGTTACAGATAAATTTGCAATATCCTCTTGAAACTACTTCAATATTAGTGTCTGGCTGCTGTGAATGATTAATGTATTTCGTAGGAATTCTGAACAATTTATAATCCTTTGTCTTTACTTTACTAATGAAATAGGTGATCTGCCCTGACATCACAGAAATCTTTTTAACTTCCAGGCTGGTACACCATTAATCAAAAATGTAGGTGTGTCGGGGTTATGCTAAAGAAAGGCACTTGAAGACTGGCGATTCCCTGAACGCTAATAAAAGTCTGCTCTTAGTTAACATAAGGACGCAGAATTCTAATGGCTGACCACAGCCGCGACTCAAAGGATAATATACATTTTTGTTATGCCACTCTGATAGTATATCAGAATGTCATTGATCATGCAGGTTCAGGGATATTTAACTGAAGACTGTAGACAAGCAATAACTAGAAATGAATTAATGCACTTGAGGCTGTGTAGAAATGGCAAACAAAAGCAGGAAAAGCAAAGCTCTTCCATATCAATTCACAGAAGAGGGCATTACTTAACAATGTCAGAAACAGCTTCTGCTGCCAAGTGGACCTCCCTCTTGTGCTCTCTTTTAGGTTAATGCTTAGCTCGTATGTATAATTAATTGATGCAATATGCATCTTGTGCAATTTATAAGCCTTAACCGAGTTCCTTACCTTAGATTTACTAATGACATTGTTAATCCGTCCTGACATTACAGTCCAGTTTTCAAGCTGGGAAACCATTAATCAAGGTTTTAGACTAGTCTAAAAGATGGGGCACTTCAAGCATCCAAGTGTCCTTATTGGCAAAAACCCAGAAATGGCTTCTTTGTACTCTTCTAATGCTGGACAGTTTGTGAGTTCACTGAAGCATTCTAACACAAAAGGTGTTATTTTAAGAGAAAAAACAAGGTTTTTAGTCAACTTTCTAATATGATAGAACAGTAGAGCATTTGAATTACACTTCTTTCTTGAACCATGATTATGAGTAGTAGAATTTCATCCAGAGCTATATCTCTGAGTGGAATCACACTATCCACAATTCTGAGCGTCTCTTGGCAGGGAATTATCGGTCCTGTAAACTAAAGACCCTAAAGCGTAGGGAAGCTTTTACAAGCTGTAGTGTCATGGGTTGCAGGCAGGAGCACAGCCTGGTCCTCGCCAAACAGCAGACAATTGATGCCTACTCAGAGCTGGTGTTAAATGTGAGTAGTTTTCTCCCAAGAATTATGGCAAAGGACTGGTTATTTTGGCGTATATGTGGTTATTTTGCTTTTTGGGGGTTGGAGGGGGAACTTTGGGGGCCTGATTCACAAAGTTAGGCTTCCATGTAGAGATATATTTATTTGTTTATTTACGAATGTATACAGCGCATAGCTGACCCAGCAACGGGGCGTCCCAGCGCTACCCAAAGAACAGGTGCCTAAAGCCCGCTCCAACAAACAGAGACAATTCCGCCGGAAAGAGCCAGGTCTTTAAAGTCTTTCGAAAAGTCATATGGTTCTGGAGTCCTCTTCTGGAGATCTGGAGGGAGTTCCATAGGTGGGCCGCCTGAACCTTAAAAGATCGACCACCATCTTTGGGTCTTTGAAAACGGGGGGTACACACCATTCCCGAGTTGGCAGAGCGCAGGGGGCGATTAGGGATCCTCTAAGATCAGAGGGCCTTGTTGTGTTAGAATTTTGTGGGCTACACACAGAGACTTAAACTGGATTCTTTTAACTATTGGCAGCCAATGTAGCTTAGGCAAAAAGTTAGATACTGAGCAGGACTTGGGCAATGCCAGCAAAGCACATGCCGCAGCATTCTGAATTCTTTGGAGGCGTAAGATACAAGATTAATTGACACCTAGATAAAGAGAGTTGCCATAATCCAACCTGGCTAAGATTGTAGCCTGAAGAAATGTTTGGCGGATTTTTGGTTAAAAATATCCAAGCAGAGGTTTCAACACCCTTAAGAGTCCAAAACAGACCCCTGGCAGAGCTTTAGATTGGGCATCAAAAGAGAGATCACTATCTATCCAGAAGTCTAAGTTCTTAACCGCCCCTTTAGGCAGTGGCACTGGTTTGAGTTTATCCAGCCACCACTGTTGTGACCAAAGAGCACTATCTCTCCCCAGCACAAGAATTTCCGACTTAGCAGCATTAAGCTGCAAGCAATTAGCTGCCATCCAGTCAGCAATTGCCAACAAGTCTTCTTTAATTTTGAAGAGGTTGTTTTTACACTTTATTGAAAAGGCAATGACTGGCTGGGTGTCATCTGTATAAGATACCAATGACAGCCCTCTACTTTTTGCTACCATTGCTAGTGGTTGAACATAGACATTGAAAAGTGCAGGGCTCAATATCGAACCCTGTGGGACCCCATGTTTAATGGCATACACCTGCGAGTGGTAAGGTGGCTCAGCAACTTGGAAAGTTCTGCCTTCCAAAAAAGAACTGAACCAGGCCAAGGCCAGCCCCCTGACCCCAATATCCTGTATATACTCGCATGTAGATTTCCTACTGCACCTAGGTGTAACTCTACACTTTTTACTTTTCACCATTTTCAAAATGGAGATTTACATCTGGTTGTAGACTTAAGGGTCTACACACCCTTAAATGAGGGGGTTCAGACTCCTATGACTGAATTTACAAGAGTGAAGTTACTATCAGTAACTTTCCACCTGGGAAGCGGTCTTCCTATAGTAAATAGTGGGGCATTTATTAAAGTTAAAATTATATTTAAACAATTAAATAAAATTAGTTGTAGTACGAAATTTAAATGTACAATTATTTTTAAAATAATATTAATCTAGGACTGCTTAAAGAAATGATGTTTAATTAGTGTTAATAGTGTTTAAGCATTTTAAAAGGACTTAAAAATGCAATAAGAATTGTTTGAGATTTCATTTTAAATTTGTTACAATAATTAAAAATAATACAATTTAGCATAAACATATTTGGGCTTTTAATGCAAAACGTTTATGCATGTATATAGATATATATATATTCACCTTAGTGCCCCAGATCTGTAAGGACGCCACTCCACGTGGATAGATTCACATCTATCACAGAAACACAGTCACAACCCTTCAATCTATGTTCCCAACGCGTTTCGTTGCTTCCAGGAACTTCTTCATGGGAGGGGGAGCTTGCAAAAACCAGGTGTGGTACTTCAATCTGCTTTAATTTGTCGCTTTTTCCCATAATGCAATCGTTTATAGTGAACTGAATGCTGGGTTTTGAAGTGCCAAAAATGTTTTCCCTTCGAGTAGGGTCCGATTTTGCTGCCTAATTTCTTTACACCCCACTGTTTATTTAAAGTTCATCGCCCTCCAGTGGGCTTCAAAGTCGATTGTGTTTCTCATTTTTGCAATCCATCGCGCTGAAAAGGGCTGCTTCCAATAACAGCCTCGCAGACCTTTCCATGATTTTAGGCGGTGCATCCTCTGCGGCTCGGAGCCTGCCACATATTAATATTCACCTTAGTGCCCCAGATCTGTAAGGACGCCACTCCACATGGATAGATTCACATCTTTTATTTGCGCAGAAACACAGTCACAACCCTTCAATCTAAGTTCCCAACACGTTTCGTTGCTTCCAGCAACTTCTTCATGGGAGGGGGGAGCTTGCAAAAACCAGGTGTGGTACTTCAATCTGCTTTAATTTGTCGCCTTTTCCCATAATGCAATCGTTTATAGTGAACTGAATGCTGGGTTTTGAAGTGCCAAAAATGTTTTCCCTTCGAGTAGGGTCCGATTTTGCTGCCTAATTTCTTTACACCCCACTGTTTATTTAAAGTTCATCGCCCTCCAGTGGGCTTCAAAGTCGATTGTGTGTTTCTCATTTGTGCAATCCATCGCGCTGAAAAGGGCTGCTTCCAATAACAGCCTCGCAGACCTTTCCATGATTTTAGGCGGTGCATCCTCTGCGGCTCGGAGCCTGCTGCATATTAATATTCACCTTAGTGCCCCAGATCTGTAAGGACGCCACTCCACGTGGATAGATTTACATCTTTTATTGCGCAGAAACACAGTCACAACCCTTCAATCTAAGTTCCCAATGCGTTTCGTTGCTTCCAGCAACTTCTTCATGGGAAGGGGGAGCTTGCAAAAACCAGGTGTGGTACTTCAATCTGCTTTAATTTGTCCCTTTTTCCCATAAAGCAATCGTTTATTGTGAACTGAATGCTGGGTTTTGAAGTGCCAAAAATTTTTCCCCTTCGAGTAGGGTCCGATTTTGCTGCCTAATTTCTTTACACCCCACTGTTTATTTAAAGTTCATCGCCCTCCAGTGGGCTTCAAAGTCGATTGTGTGTTTCTCATTTTTGCAATCCATCGCGCTGAAACGGGCTGCTTCCAATAACAGCCTCGCAGACCTTTCCATGATTTTAGGCGGTGCATCCTTGATCTGATCGACTTTTTCGGCCCTCCTTTGAGGGAAGATGATTGGAGGTGACTCCAGTCTATTATCATTCTAGTGCAAGGATTAGAACCATAGACAGGGCCTATTCACAAGGCATAGTAATATAGTTCCGTACCCTTTTCCTTAGATCAGGGCTTATAAACTTATGTTAGGGGATAGATTCATTAGTATTAGTGATAATCAGTCCTTTTGCAAGAGTGTTAGTATACCTTCTATGGAGTTATGCTTATATCGGGCCTTGTAGGCCTCAAAAGGCCATCTTTCTTTCTGCCCCGGCAGCTTGAGATGCTTTTAGGTCAAATGTAATGTTTTAGTTACGAGGTGTTGTTCGCTTGGAGAGAACCAGCTCAGGCTGGCCCTTATCGAAAGACTGTATTTTTCTCCACTCCGAAGACACAGCATCAGGCCGGCCGGCTGGGAACGTGTCCTTGGTACGGGGAGGTACAAGAATTTGGTGGGCGGCAGGTTACTGGCCGTAACTTTCCATGAAGGAACGAGCTTCCATATTAGTGAAAGGATTAAGCAGTTAGTCAGTCAGTCTGTAGGCGGCAGCAAGCCATTAGCATCAATGCCATTAATTATTTCAAGGCAGACAGTCGCCATTTTGAAGTCCGAGAAAGACCAAGAAGCTGATAGTCTCTTAGACAGATTGAAGTTATTTTAGCTGGAGCAGCTGGCGAGCTTTGACCTATAAGATCAGAGCATTCCGAGTGAAGCAGTTAGTCAAGAGAACAAATACCAGAGTGGCTGAAACTGAGTTATAAGATCGAAGCCGAGAAGTAAAGATGGTCCGTGATTGAGAGGAGAGAGGAGTAGTGCAGAACAGCCAGAGAGAAAGCAGCTGATGAGAGGAAGGTTCCAGTGACTTGGAGGGAAGCAGAGAAGACAGAGCATAGCGGTGCAGACGTGTATCCGTGACTGCAGAAGTGTGACCTTAGGACGAGCCAAGCCACAGACGAGAAGGGAACCTAGATGACTGCTGAATCCAGACTTCACATTAATCAGGTGACGTCGGTCTTTTTACCCTAGTGTGCACATTCTAGCCTTTCATTTTCCTTTGCAGGCTATATGTTATAGTATAGTAATTATGTTATTGTGATTATTCTAATAAAGTACCCCAGTTCTTAGTGAACCAGCATGTGCCTTTTATTCTTGTGCAATCAGGGTAACCTGTTCTTCTAGTCAGGCATTGTTTTCATGAACGGACGTGATTCCCGGTCAGGTAAGGAGTGACTGAGCAATGAGGGAGAGAGGAGCCCCTGAAGTGGAGAATAGGTTGTACATCATCTAATTCGGTAAACCATTGTGTGACCTATAATATTGTAGTATCATATCCCTAGTAGATAATGAAAGATTCCTTCCATTGGTATTCATAGGAAAGTGATCGTTGTTGGTAAGCGGCGTTAATGAGAACACCAGGATGGAAACTGGTGCTTATACCCGCCGGATTGCGGCTTGGGATGTAAGTAAGAGAACACCAGGGAGGAAACTGGTGCTTATACCCGCAGGATTGCGGCTTGGGATGTAAGTAAGAGAGCACCAGGGAGGAAACTGGTGCTTATACCCACAGGATCGTGGCTTGGGTGGGCACTGATTGTGGTCGGGGTGTAATGGTAGCCAATCGGAACTGCCCTAGGGTAGACTAGTCTGGGCCCAAGCTGCCGCGAGACTAACTGGTGTGAGTGTGATATTGTAGAAAACCTATGCATGTATATTGCTAATTTCCCCATCCTTAGGTATGAGGCATAGATACCTGGTGTAAATAGGTCCTGAGGAGGGAGGTGATTACGTTCCGGCTGGGTTGGTGGTGCTCTGAGGAGCTGATTCTATCTGGTCTGAGAATACGGTCGTTACAATCCTCTGCGGCTTGGAGCCTGCCGCATATTAATATTCACCTTAGTGCCCCAGATCTGTAAGGATGCCACTCCACGTGGATAGATTCTTATCTTTTATTTGCTCAGAAACACAGTCACAACCCTTCAATCTAAGTTCCCAACGTATTTCATTGCTTCCAGCAACTTCTTCATGGAAGGGCGGAGCTTGCAAAAACCAGGTGTGGTACTTCAATCTGCTTTAATTTGTCGCCTTTTCCCATAATGCAATCGTTTATAGTGAACTGAATGCTGGGTTTTGAAGTGCCAAAAATGTTTTCCCTTCGAGTAGGGTCCGATTTTGCTGCCTTATTTCTTTACACCCCACTGTTTATTTAAAGTTCATCGCCCTCCAGTGGGCTTCAAAGTCGATTGTGTGTTTCTCATTTTTGCAATCCATCGCGCTGAAACGGGCTGCTTCCAATAACAGCCTCGCAGACCTCTCCATGATTTTAGGCGGTGCATCCTCTGCGGCTCGGAGCCTGCCGCATATTAATATTCACCTTAGTGCCCCAGATCTGTAAGGACGCCACTCCAAGTGGATAGATTCACATCTTTTATTTGCGCAGAAACACAGTCACAACACTTCAAACCAAGAAGTCTTGGAAGCCATTTTGGGACTCAGCTTGAGCTGCGTACCAGAAGACGCATTCGAAAAAAAGAAATGAGGGCATGGTAGAAATACCCTGACCCCCTGGGCCTCTTGGGAGGGGGGTCTCACAGGGACCCTGCCGGGCCAAAATAACATTAAATATGCCCTTGCTTGCTGGAAGTGGAGTAGAATTGCTTTCACAGAGAGGGAGATGCATATTCAGAAGCTCCCTCTCTGTGAAAGCAATTGTTTTCCCCCATTCAAAAGGGACCTGGCCCCGGGGAAACGGGTCCCCAGGACAGAAATAGACCCAGGAAAGGGGGGTCCACGTGGCCCTCCTCCCCTAATAAATTGTTATTTAAAAATATAAAAAGCTAAACAGAAAGTCCACTCTTCAAATGCGCATCCTGGTGCACAGCCGGTTGGGGGGATGAAGTCCCCTTGGCTGCATAGGGTCCTTGGGGGCAGCAAATGCCTCCTGTTACCTCCAGTAAGTCCCACACAGGGGAATTGCTGAGGTGAACAGAGGCCTGTGCCCTTTCTCGACCACTCTGCAACCGAACCTCTGGCACACTACTGGTTGGGGAAGAAGTCCTCTTTGATGCTGAGGGTCCTTGGGGGCCAGGAGACGCTTCTGTTACCTCCAGTAAGTCCCACACAGTGGGATTGCTGAGACTCTTTGGAGGCTACAACCCCTTTCTCCACAACTCTGTAAATGCACCTCCTAGTGTACTACTGGCTGGGGGATGAAGTCCACTATATTCCTGAGGATACTTGGGGTCCAACTATCACTCCTGTTACCTCCAGTAAGTTACGCACAGCAGGATTGCTGAAAGGTTGTCAGATGCCACACAACCTTTTTTCACCACTCTTTAAGCACACGTTCTGGTGCACTTCCAGTAGGGGGATGAAACACTCTTTGCTATTGAGGGTCCTTGGGAGCCAACTACCCCTTCTGTTATCTCCAGTAAAACCCACTCAGTGGGTTTGCTGAGAAATTTGCAGTGGCTACACCCCCTTTCTCCACCAGGCTACAAACGCACATCCTGGCACACTACGAGTTGGGCAATGAAGTCCTCTTGGCTCTTGAGGGTCCTTTGGGGCCAACTAACCCTCATGCTACCTCCAGTAAGTACCGCACAGTGGGATTACTAGACGTATCCAGAGGCCACACCCTCTTTCTCCACTATTTTGCAAACACACCTCCTGGTGCACTGATGGTTGGGGATGAAGCCCCCTTGGCTCCAGAGGGCCCTTGGGGACCAACAAGACATCCTGTAACCTCTAATAATTCCCACACAGTGGGATTGCTGAGATGTCTTCAGAGGTCACGCCCCATTTCTCCATACTTTGCAAACATGCCTCCTGGTGCACTGCTGGCTGGGGGATAAAGTGTCCCCCTGGTTCCAGAGGGTTCTTGGGGGCCAACTAGCCCTACTGGTACCTACAATAAGACCCACACAGCTGGATCGCTGAGAGGTCGACTGAGGCCACACCCCCTTTCTCCACCACTCTGCAAATGTGTGTCCTGATGCACTGCTGTTTGGGAGAAGAAGTCCACTTTAGTCCTGAGGCCCTCTGGAGGCAAGGGGACATCATCTCCCCACCGAAATGCACCAAAAGGTATGTTTGCAGAGTAGTGGAGGAAGAGAGTGTGGCTTCCGACCACCTCTCAGCAATCCCAATACATGGGAAATACTGGAGGTAGCAGGAGGTCTTTTTGGCCCCCAAGGACCCTCAGCAGCCAAGGAGAATTCATCCCCCAACCAGCAGCATGCCAGGAGGCGAGTTTGCAGAGTGATGGGGAAAGGGGGTGTGGCCTCTGGTGAGTTTGCCAGCCTCTTTTTTATTTTTTTTATAAGGAAAGGGGGACCTGGAAAGCCCCCTTCCCTGGGCTGGTTTGGGCCCAAGAAACCCCAACTTCCGGAACCAGGCCTTTTAAGAATGAAGATGGGGGCCACATGGGCCTCCTACCCTGGGCTACATTTGGCCCCAGGGACCTCATTCGTCAGGGCCTGTCCTTTATTTTCTTTATTTTTTTTAATATGGGAGGAGGGCCGTGTGGCCCCCTTTCAAGGCTAATTTTGGCCCAGGCCAGGTCTTAGCATTGGGTGACCTGGTCCCACCCAGGACACCAGTTTTCTTACGTTGGGGACAGCGGAGTAGGCAGAAGGCCCCAGTGGTCCCTGGCGGCTCCCCGCCTCCTTCGGGAGCCGGCATGGCTTTTGAATAGAGGGACCAGCTACCATGCAGCTCCCTCTGTCCAAAAGCAATTCTGCTCTGCTTAATGCAAACAAGAACATTTTGCATGCTTTCTCTTCTATGAAGCTTAGCACTGTTTGCTACGGCTTGGCGGCAGCAGCGCTCCCGCCAAGCCATAGCAAACAGCAATGTCCCAGTGGTGGTCACCGCAGGACATTGCAAGGGCCGGCTCTGGGGGGATGGGGGTCTGCAGGGCCATTTAGGGCTGCATGAGGGGGCTGTACAGCACCCCTCAAATGTTAATTAAGCCACAGAGAGGTAGTGGTCCCAGGACAGAGGGTGGCACACGGCCCCTGTATTTAATTTGAAAGAGTTGCCCCAGGGAATTGGCGGTCCCCGGGCCTGTGAGGGAAGCCATAAGTGCCTCCCCAAATTCATTTTAATGAGGAGCCCTGGGGAGTTGGCAGTCCCCGGGGCTGTGGAGGAAACCATAAGTGCCTTCCCCTAATTCATTTTATTCAGTAGCCCCGGGGAGGTGGTGGTCCCCAGGTTTGCAAGGGGCAGTGCAGCCCCCCAAATCCATTTTTATATATTTGCCCTTTGCCCCAGGGATGTGGTGATCCCTGGGGTGCAGGGGCACACCCTGCATTACTATAAAAACCACCCCCAGCGACAGGTTAATGAAGCGAGGGAGCCCAAGCTTAGTTTTTGAAAAAATTTCAGCAGGAGTCATGGATCCCACGTGACTCCTGATGAATTATTTTTGTTTTTATACTGCCTTTTCGGCCCTGTGTATTCCCTGTTCAACCCCCACAAGAGGTCTTGAGGGTTCATGGTGTTTCTACTCTGCCCCCCTTTAATTTTTAAAATCTTTTTTCTGTTACTCATTTTTATCAAGTCACAAGGTGGTTGCCAACACTTTCTAGTTTGAAATCAGATTTCAGAATGAGATTGGGAGGGGTCACAGTTCCACCACGTCCCTATATATACAACTTGGAATTTATTTAAATTTCTCCACAACTACTGAACAGATTTACATGAAATCATAAAAAGGCACATCCCTAAACCAACATCTACCTCCCTGTCAGATTTGGTGTAATTCCTTTAAGCAGTTCAGGCTGTAGTCCTGTCTAAAAGCCCTATGGGAATTAACATGGGGAAAACACGCTTTTAAGCACCCCCTGGTTTCTGGCCCCTGCGTGACCGATCACCCCAAAACCTTCAAGATAGAACTGAAGTAAGTGTTGTATTAGTTTTAAAAATTTCATGAAGATTTGTCAAACTGCGCCAAAGTTATTGGCAAAACAAAAAATGCTATTCATATGCCCCCTTCCCTTATTATCAAAATGTCCCCTGGGGCCTGGCCCACCCGGTGGCTGATAAGTAACAAAGCGCTGGAGGCTGCACTTTGAAAAATATTTTTACAGGAACTTTTTTTCTGCAAAAAAAAGGTTTTTGAGCCCTGTGGTCAGGTGGTCAGTTTGAGCAATCTTCTTGAAATTTTTGCAAAAAGTGTCAAGATAGTTTCTGGTTTTCATTGAAAGTTTTGAGGTGATCTGTGCAGTGGGCACTGAGAATTTGGGGCGGTAAATAATGGTGTGTTTGTAATGTAAATTCCCCTAGGAAACTTTAGCCACATGTACAGCCCGAACTGCTGAACGCACTTATCAAAATAGGTGGGCTCGCACACCGCTCACTCATCAGTGGGATCGCCCCTAAGGTTCATGGTAAGTGTAGTTACCTTTTCTCAAACGCCGTATCTTCTATGAAATTTTCCAAATATCTTCATCTTCGCCATCCCTGGACATGTGTTTCGGGGTATTTACCTCTCGCCAGCAGGGATTAGGCCATCTTCTGGGGTTTCTGATGGCTGCCAAATATCACCAGGTATAGTATCAATACAGAGGCACGCAGGTGCAGAGTCCCGTGCTCGTCAGCCAAGAACAGGATATCAAAGTAGGTGGGCTCGCACACCGCTCACTCATCAGCGGGATCGCCCCTAAGGTTCATGGTAAGTGTAGTTACCTTTTCTCAAACGCCGTATCTTCTATGAAATTTTCCAAATATCTTCATCTTCACCATCCCTGGACACGTGTTTCGGGGTATTTACCCCTCATCAGCAGGGATTAGGCCATCTTCTGGGGTTGCTGATGGCTGCCAAATATCACCAGGTATAGTACCAATATAGAGGCGCGCAGGTGCAGAGTACCGTGCTCGTCAGACAAGAACAGGATATCAAAATAGGTGGGCTCGCACACCGCTCACTCATCAGCGGGATCGCCCCTAAGGTTCATGGTAAGTGTATGCCGTATCTTCTATGAAATTTTCCAAATATCTTCATCTTTGCCATCCCTGGACACATGTTTCGGGGTATTTACCCCTCGTCAGCAGGAACGCACTTACACCAAATTTGGCAAGGAGGTAGATGTTGGTTCAAGGAAGTGCATTTTGCCTATTTGGTGTAAATCTGTTTAGTAGATTTTGAGAATCTTAAGCTGAAAATATAGTGATATTTCAGTTTGCAGACATTTGCAGATATTTCGCAGTGGTTTCACAATTACTTGTGAATGCCTGCGCCAACAGGAATGCTATGATTAGTTGGATGGATCCTGAACAGAGAGTTGTGGCCACCATTTTATTGGTTGGGAATGGTTCCCGGGGCTGAAAGTTTCTGAAAAAGCAAACACAAGGGGCCAATCCCGTGCAAGATTTGTGATAATGCAGCAACCGCCAACACGCCCCCGTGTACCATTGTGGGGACGTTACCACTATCGCAATGTCATCGTAAATATTGTTGAAATATAAAAAATATACCAGTGACTCATTAATGCTCATTGGTATAGAGATTTTGAGATTCTGATAAATGTTTTTATAGAGTTATTTATATTGTGAGTTATCTACTGTGATGGTTAGAATTATTTATAAAGTTATAATTTTTTAATGTGATGGTGGCTATTGAATTCTTGCTTTTGCTTTCTGCTATCATGACATAACAGCGGGGGATTGCAATCTCCGGCATTACTGCAAAAACAGAAAATTGGTTTTAGAGATGGTTGTTTTATAAATACACTAGAAACATATGAGTTTGAAGTGTACAGTAATAAGCCCCTCATGTGTAAAATACTGTTATATGTGTGCATATATGTATTTTCACTTCATGGAAAAGGCGCGATCATCGAAGTTAATGGTGAAGTCGAGATGCCTTGAATAACCACAAAAATGGAAAATAG
The DNA here is from genome assembly GCF_964263255.1 of Lissotriton vulgaris. Lineage (NCBI taxonomy): Eukaryota > Metazoa > Chordata > Amphibia > Caudata > Salamandridae > Lissotriton > Lissotriton vulgaris. The sequence goes on from NC_141691.1 coordinate 777,916,087, forward strand.
GTCTTAACAATGGCTTTTAAAGAAACAGTACATAAATATGAGTTCAAACATGATTTGAAAGAAGTATGTTTATAGTAATATGTGTAGTGCAATGTTTAGAATGGATATTTTTTCATTTTGTTGGATGTATTGGTGGTCATTGAATGACTGCTTTTGTTTTCCGTTTTCGTGACGTGTCCGCATTGATTACGATGTCATCGCGAAGAACCACAAAAGCTAAAAAAAATAGAAAAATACTTCACACTATTTCAGTTAGGAGGGTGGTTCTGACAAGAGCCATTCCATTGGTTGTGTGTATATGGCTCTTTCACATAAGACCGGTTGCAGAATTTTAGGTTACATAGAAACACCCTGTTGCCTTCATCTGTAAAATGCGCTCCATCATTTCCATAAATTCCATGCATGTCAAAATGCAGATTGTTGTTATAGATACAGCCCATGCGATGGTCACTGAGGAATGCAGACACAGTTTTATTAACATGTTTCCTGGCTTTGTAAATCTGTGGACAGAATTGATTTCACCACTTCCATTTCTGTCTTTGGCATATATTAGAGTACAACAAGACAGTGTGAGGGAAAAGCAACATCAGTTTTGCAAAAGTTTCTTTCATTAGGATTTCCAGTGCTGCCCCAGTCAATGTGCCCAGGTCATTGCCACCAAAGTGCAGAATCATGCAGTGAGGAGCTTGGGAATCCCCAATGGATTTACCCAAAGCCAGCAACTGATGAAAGTGTAAGCCTCTCTGGGCAAACCAAGTAATCTGCACATTTGGCAAAACCCAAGTCCCTGTCAATACCTCTCTTTTTTGCAGCCTCTTTATCTCAATATATATAGCTATGGCCCACAATCCATACTCTAAGCATTTTGAAGAGAAGGAGCAATAGTAGTCAGGAGAAGGCTTGAGCTGAATGGCATAGTTTTACAGGTAGTGTGTTGGATGCCGTAAGAAGAAGTCGTATTATTGGCTGTGGATTGAAAAAAGAAATGTAATGCCGACATGGATATGCTTCAGGATCAGTGGAGTCAACCACACAGGCTGTATCTGATTTGGAAGTAGCATGTTCCTTCTAGAATGTCTTGTGAACCTGTGACCTACTGGTTCCACTGAGTTGCTAGGTAGACTGAGCTAAGAGTTTATCCGGGGAAGGGTGTTAAAGAAACATATATATTTTTTTAAGTTGAGGAGTGATGACACAATTTATGTAAAAGCAAGCTTTGATTTTCAACTCAGGACTATGTAATAAACTGTTGTGTACTATTTACATTTTAAAAACATAAAGCTGGACATAGGTTTGAACTCCCATTTGTTTTTCGTGATTTCTCCTCGACCATCGCGAATATACCACAAAAACACGCCAAGAGGAACCTCGTTTTGAAAGAGAGGGAAAAGGGCTAAAAGATGCTAACTAGGCATGGGCGGAAAATCCGTTCCGCTCGCGGATTTTGCGGATTTTCGGGAAAATCCGCAATCCGCGAGATTTGCGAATCTCCCGCAAAATCCGCAAATCCGCGAGCAGCGGATTTTGCTCGCACTGCTCGCACTGTTCGCGTGAGTTCGCGTGAGTTCGCGCCCCGCGAATAAGTGCAAAATTGCAGAAATACGATTTTAGCAAAACTGAAAGTAACTACTTACCAGGTTCAAAAGTTCAGGCTCATCATTAGTAGCCATTTCCTGTAGTGCTTCCTGAGGGGCCCCTCCAGAGTTCAGTTGCCAGTTGAAACTATTATGTGACCCTGCTCTGAACCTCAGAATAGTTACACATATGCCACAAAGGTCCTGAATTACAGCTAAGGGAGACAAGCAGGAGCCAGGCTGGAAGTTAAAATCCATTAATCAGCCCCTAATTCATTATTGTCAGTTGGGGCAGGGCAGGTGTTGTAACTAATTTTGCAACAATGAAAGCACTTAGCAAGTGCAAAAGATCACTAATCAGGGCGCACTAAGGAAGCAGGTGCCAGCTAAAAAAATATTCTGTGACACATTAATCAGCCCCAAATTAATTCAGGTCACTTGAGGCAGGGAAGGTGTGCTTTGCTTTGCCGAAAATAATGTACACTGGACAACCAGAGGGTGTGGTGATGAAACAGAGGGTGGCATGGGTGGGCCAGAGGGTGGCATGAGTAGTCAGAGAGTGGCAGTGGTGACAGAGAGTGGCAGTGATGAAGAAGAGTGTCCCAAACAGGCTGGACACGTAGAAACAACAAGTTCTTGAAACTTGCGACCCGACAGGTAAGTTCGCAATTTGCGAAAGTGTACAAAACCCTCGCGAACTGGCAGAAACACGGGCGAACACAAAAAAAAAAATCCGCAAATTCGCGGGAATTCGCGGATTTTGCGGATTGCGAATCCGCAAATCCGCAAAATTCGCGAATGCGAGATCCGCAAAATTCGCATTCACAAGTGGCGATACAGTAGTCTAAAATAAAAGACATTTAATTTGCTTCATTTCTCATGATCATGGAGTGGAAAGTTGAAGTGGTTGCCATTTTATAGTTGCTTACTATGAGAGTGGTGTACCATTCTTGAGCTTAGCTTTTACAAATCTTAACAGTGTCAAAACTGTCTAGAAATAGCTAAAAGAACAATATAATCTACGAGCTCAAGTCAAGTCAAGATTAACTTTATTTTGGCTCAGAGAGCCATAAAATGGTTTACAGGTTAAAAAAGTTAAGATACAATACATATAAGGTTCTCAATAAAAGACTAAAACTCTATACAGATTTTACTCATAAGACTTTCTAATCGCAATAGAGCCTCCTATGTAGCTAGCTACTGCAATTGAAATTATAGACATAGCTCGGGACTGTAAAATTTTTAAAACCTTCAGTATACAAACATGGGCGAATATTCCCTAATAATGGAAGTAGAAATATAGTGTTGTGTAGTTCCTATAAACCTATGTAGGATCTGCACGTTTAGACAACATAGACTGTGCGATTGGTGTCCAGACTGATTCCAGACTTGCTCACAGGGTATGTTCACCGGTATACCACCCAGCTCACTGCCACTGTTAACTCCTCTTACCAAGACAACCCTGTCCCATCAGGGATCGTGAAAACAGTACAGTTCTTTTTGCTCAGTCACCCGTGCTCACTTTGTCTCAGAGAGATACACAGAAAAAACGGTGGGGACCTTTTCAATAAGCATTTATTGAACCAGTGTAATTCTAGTGTAAAATAGGTGTGCTGAAACAACCATAAGACAGAAACAGATATAACCGATATTAAGTACCAACAGAGTAAATGGATGATATTCTACCATGCTGCTAAAATAATGGCTATATGCAAGCATATAAATACATGAAAATAATAATGCGTACTCCTACAATGCAACCCTAACTAGATGTATCTAAGTGTACCTAGAATGTATGTAGGTATAGAGTCAGGAATCCCTCTAGGCTGAAGCCAACCCCATTACCTGAAGTGAGAGACTGTGGGACTCCGTCTTTGTTTTGAGATAGACACCCTGCGAGGGATGTTAAACCACTGCGAGCTGGAGTGTCTCTGTCAGTGTGTCAGCATGGAAGTATTTTTCTCCTCTGCCTGCCCTAGCAAAGATATGGTTTATATATACCAAAGAGGTACCATCAGGGGATTATACCTTGCTGTGTCATGTCAGCCAAGGATGTCGGAAGGGATGACCTTTAAACATAGTTATTATGCAGTACATGGCAATCATGCAGTGATTCTGAGAATCTTCATGCATAATTAATGAGGCTAGTTTTGCGGGAAAACCTCACAACAGCTTATGCAGTGCTTAACTAGGTAAAAGGTCAATACCAACACACGTTATGTGGTGTAATGGTATGGTAAATGTAGGCAAAAGGTTGGGAGAATACTCTTGCCTATATTAGGGTACCCTAGGAAACATAACTAGTTCTCTCCGATGTATACTGTGTGTAAAGTAATGTAAAGTGCATAGTGCTTTGAACAGAGGCATTATCACATGAACACGGAGTACGATTGTTTGACCACACTCCTTGGTGGGGGAATGCCAACAAAAAGTGCAAAGTGCGTAAACAAAACCTAGTTAGATAAAACCAAAACTGAGGCTTAACAGAAAAAGAAAGATACAGTTGTGCTTGTTCATAGTAAGCCATTTCCCCCTAGCACGGTACGCCTCCTTGAGTATACTTTTGCCATTCAGAGGAATTCCTTGAGAGGTTAAAGTGTTCCAAGCCAATATCAATGAGCTTCTTCCTAACATATTGAAACCATCAAATCTTTTAAACATTGTCTAATTTTAGGCAGTCTTTAATCACTTCACGTGAGAACATTAGGTCCTCAGAGGACCATATCTTAGCCCATGGAGCAAAGGAGCACTACCTAAGAGGGCCTCTATAAATTATAGACCAAGTTCTTTGTGGTAGAAAAGATTAGAAGCACTTTTCGGGAGCATCAGTAATCGCTTCATGAATTTATTTCTGATTAAAACAAGCTGTTGGCTTTTCACATAACCCCAAGCCCCTGCTCCATGCGTGGCAATAGAGAGGCTTTTGGCTCTATAACGGGTAATTAGTTCCTTTAAGGGCTTATGCCCCAATTTACATGCAAAGCTGAATAATGCGTCCATTGCCCTGCTTGCCTGCTGTGCTCTTAGAGTTTGGAGTGATTCCCATCTCAACTGACTATGAAAAAGATTGCCCAAATAAGAAAAGTAATAAACCTTTTCAATCCTCTTTTCCTGCACAGTAACAATTTCAATTTGAGTAGTTTTGGGTCCACATATCATTCTATATGATTTAATAAAATTAACTTTCAGATCAATCAAAGTCATAAAATCAGTAAAAGCATCATGAGATTTCTGCAGAATCATGGCTGCCCTTGCTAATGAAACGGTGTAATTTGCATAAGATAAAAGCGGGACAGGTTTGTTGCCAATTTTTGTGAAATCAAGTTTCTTATTTAGTAAGAAAGCCTCCAACCCATTAGTATAAATTAAAAACAAGAAGGGGGGCAGGAAATATTCTTGCCTAATTCCCGGCGATAATGGGGCATCTTTTTCCACTTTACTGCCATACCTTATTTTGACTGAAGTACCAGCATGAAGTCTGCGTAGTAGCATGATCTACGAGCGCAATTCACTGGTATGTATATAACTTTTTAATTATATAAAAAATGTACACTAGGAATTAAGATGTATATGGGAGATTTTTTAAAAGAGTATCACAGTGATGTGAAAAAAAATATATCAGATGGACTGTATCAGGCAGAAGATATGTGTTTAAGATGTTTGTAGTGTTAAAATTACCATGAGCAATGCCTTTAACAATCTCGATGTTTTAAATGTCTAAGCACTTTGTGCAGAACAGATACATCTATATTAGTTTGTATTCTAGGAGTTATGGTAGTTTTAGTCAGATTATTAAACAGGAGCACTGTAATCATGAATAAAACCTAAGTAAATGTGTTGTGACTGTATATAAATTATAAAATAGTTATGCTTGTTAGGTATATATTAGAAAGTGTTTGTCAATGTGGTCTTTAACTTACATGGCCGATTTTCATACGTTCCATTTGACAATGTCTTGGGACATATTGTGCATTGTGCAAAACTGCTCACTATGAACACCTTTTAAAGAATGTTCAAGATAGATAAGTTGGCATGTTCTTTTTATTTTTTTGTTGACAAGTGTATAATCCAATGAAATTCCTTTATTTCTCAGTGATTTGATTTTCTGTTTTATTTTTAACTATTTCTTTTTGTGGTTTTCTATGTGGCCATACTTGATAACTCTGGAGCCATATCTGTTGCAGTAGTCTGCAACGCTCAAAGGACTTTCTGGGTAGGAATTGTTGCTGGTGCCACTGATGTAGATGCTCCTCCAGCTTTCCTCTACTTTATTGCCAGTTAGAGATGTTTTCTATGCAAGGTTTTAAGATTATTGACCATGGACGACATCCCACATGAATATTTTTTATTCATCCCTCTAGAGAGTGTCTTTTTACAGTGTATGCATTGTACTAGAGTTGGAGCAGTTTTTTTATTCTTGTTGAGTTTAGGTAACAATGGGTAGTTTTATTGGTGTTTTGTAGTTATGTTTTGTTCGTGAGTTCAGATGATGAAAGTTATTTTTTTAATTGGTGTTTTTGTTAAATGTGTTGTTAAAATAAATTAGACTTAAACTTTGTGTAAAATATGTTTAAATATCAGTTTTACATTTCGTCAATTGTACTTGTGACTACTGATGTCATTGTGACCTTCAGTGTTATTCTGAAGAAGGAAAATGCATTTTTGATATAGTTATTTCCACAAATGTATACAAAGGAGAAAGTGAAATTAGGATCTTACTAAATAGCTACAATGAAACTTTATGCAAAATATGTCTATATATGTGTTTTACACTTTGTCAAAAACGCAAGGTATTCGCAGTATGTCCATGGCAATGGCACTCATAGAATCACACATAGAATCACACACCTGTGCAATCATAAAGAAAGTTGTTTCTCCACCACTCTGCGAACGTACTTCCTAGCACAATCCTAGTTGGTGGGTGAAGTTCCCTTGGCTATTGAGGGTCGTTGGGGGCCAACTGCCCCTCTGGTTACCTCCAGCAAGTCCCACACAGTGAGTTTGCTAAGAGGTCTATGGATGCCATGTCCCCTTTCTGCACCACTCTGCAAATTCATCTCCTGACACACTACTGGTTGGTGAATTAAGTTTTCTTGGATGCTAATGGACCATGGAGCCCAACATGCCTTCCTGGTACTTTCTGTAAGTCCGAAACAGCAGGATTCCTGACAGCTGGTCAAAGGGACCGTCGCCTCTACCCACCACTCTGCAAACACAATTGCTACTTAAAAATACATAGAAATAGGGAATACAATTTAAAAAACCTAAGAAATTCACTGAAAAGTTACAGGGAAGTTATAGTTAGGCTCAGATTTAAAATGCACAAAACCAGAGAAATTCAGCAGTTATAGGTAGCTGAGCTAACTATGTCTCTCGCCCCTGCAATGCACTTATTACGACCTCACATACGACCTCACATATTGCATTACGCTTGACATGGTCAATGACATCACTGATTACATCACTGATGACATCACTGATTACATAATCCACAGAACCTCTGAGGGACCCACTCACACCTCAAAATAACCTTTCATACACCCACTCCAACTTCTAAATTACCATTCTCAATCCCATTTCAACACCCATGCCAGTACTTACACACCCATTCCATGAGTCATAGGCCTACATACACATAAACTCAGTCACCCATATTGCCACTCATACACCAACTCACTCACTAATACAGCCAATGATATATCCACTCATACACCCATACAGCCACTCACACATAGTCACTCATAGAGTCACTCACACACCTACTCATTCACTGAGTCAATCATACAGCCATTTACTCACCTATATAGTTATATACACATACCCACTGATTTATTCATACAGATACTAAAACATACTCACTCACCTATACAGTCACTGACACAAGCACACACTCACCCATACAGCCTATCTCACAAGCTCTCAGTCACATATACAGTCACTCGTATACTTTAACACTCAGCTGTACTGCCTTCCACATATGTAGTTACTCACCCATGTACCACTGACACATCCATTCATTCACTGACACAGCCATACACACACTCACTCACCCATACAGCTCCTTAGACACACACTCACTAACCCATAGAGCCACTGACTCACCCATGCACTCATCAACGTGATCCCTCAAGCAGGGGTTGTGCAAAAGGGTGTAAAAAAAGTGACTTCTCCCATGCTAGTCCACTTGGAACCTTTCAACACATCTACAGCCCAAACTGATTGCTGGAAATACACCAAATTTGGCAGAAAGGTAGATTTGTTTACGTAGACTGTGCTTTTTGGTATTTGGTGTAAATCTGTTCAGTAGTTCAGTAGTCTTTGAGAAATGAAAGAGAATAAAGTTAGAGATGTCTGTGGACGCAAAAAGTAATGAACTCGCTCGGGTAATCCAAAGCTTTGATTGTTGGCAGCCATCCTGGGACTCGACCAGCTGAATCAAATTTTTTTTTTTAAATAAAGACAAGGGGTCAGGGTAGAAATACCCTGACACACCAGCGTTGATCTTAGGGTCCCCATGGGACTCTGCCATGGCTTAAACGCATTTATTTAGAATTGTAGTAAATTTGTGAAATTGGCAAATTCTCACAAAAAATAACAAGCGCAGGTTCCAGCACTTGCTTTTAAACACCCCCCCAGAGGGGCCAAGTCCAGAGGGAATATCATAAAAATAGAAAGGGGGCTCATGAGGCCCTCCTTCTAGGGCTTATGAAAGCCCTTTGGACTGCCTCCTCCCTTGGGCATTGCTTTAAATGTATGCGGGGTGCCCACGCAGCACCCCTGTGCCCCAGCGACCACCGTCTCCCAAACCAAATGTTTATGTAATACGGGGCTGGCGCTGGCTCTCTGTAGCCCAACAGACCGCCACTTTCCTGGGGCACTTAAAAATATATATTCTGGTGGGCCTTCTGGGCCCGGATGCACCATGGGGACCTTCACCTCAGAAGGGCTAAACATCAAATTAATGTGTGGGCCCACGGGGCACCCCTGCAATGCCAGGAACCACCACCTCCCTAGGGCAAACCAGTAAAATTAAGGGGGGATGCATGGCCCCCCACAGCACCGGGGACCAAAACCTCCATAACCCCCTCTCCTAGAGCCCTTGATGGCCTTGGGGACCGCAATCCCTTAGGTCTGGCTTCTGCTTTTACCGGGTTGCCCACCTCTAGAACATAGCTGTTTGCTGTGGTTTGGCAGGAGCTTTAACCAGTATCTCAAAGTCACAGCAAACACTCCACTTTCAGCAAGCGAAAGCTGTGAAAATGCTTTTGCTTGTTGGAAGCAGAGCTTTTGTCTGTGTCCCTGCCCGCTGTTAAACAGCTCCCTGTGTGTTAAAGCAATTCCATCTCCCTCAGTTGGAATAGGCCAGGCCCTGTTGGTGGGGGTCCCTGGGTCTGAAATCGGCCCAGGTATGTGGGCCAAGCAGCACCCTTCCCCTTTTGAAATGTCCAGGGGATGGGGTCCCAGGTCCAAAATTGGCCAGGGAAGGGGTGCTGCGCATCTCCCCGCCTCCATTAGAAAAGCGCTGAACTGTAGAATGGGGTCAGTGGGGCCAAAATCTGCCCTGGGAGGGGGCCGTACATCCCCCTTCCCTTTCAAAAATGTTCAGGGTATAGGGTTCCTGCAACCAAAATGATCTAGTTATGGAGGGCCATGCGACCTCCCTTTGGAAATAGGCTGGGCCCCATGAATGTGATTCATATCTAATTTTAATGCCCGGGCCCGGGGAAGGGGCCCAGATGCTGAAATCGGCTTATGGAGGAGGGCCGTGTAGTCACTCTCCCCTATTGAATTATGGCTGGGTGTAGAAGTGTGTCCCTCCAGATAGCACAGTAAATCGTATGCTGGGGGTCAAGAGAGATTTATTTAAATATCACAGCTACAGAGATCCCATCCATCGTCAAGCTAACGTCAACTGACAAATGTTTCTATTCCAGCCCACCGCCTAGCACCATCCCCACATTCCAGAATATCATGAAACAGGACATCACACTTGGCTCTAGAAATGGGGTCCCTGCCACCATAGATGGCCTGGGGAAGTGTGCCATGCATCCCCCACCCCCATTCCAATGTGGCCTGGCTAATCATACACCCACCAAATCCACTCACACACCCATACAGACAATCACACACCCACTCACAGACCCATTCAGAGGCTCATGCATTCACTCACAGACTTGATAAGAGACTTACTCACCAACTCACAGACCCACTCCAAAACTCATACACTCACTCATAGACCCAGTTAGACACTCACACATCCACTCACAGACCAATTCAGAGACTTATGTCCCCACTTATACACCCACTGTGACACTCATACATTCACTCACACACTCACCCTCAAAGGTTAGATGTTTCAGTTAAAAAATATAATAAAATTAAAAAACCTTAGAAATTCACTTAAAAGACCAAAGGTTACAGGGATGTTATAGTTAGGAAATAGAATTTTGTTAAACCATGGAAATTCACTGGAAAATCCAAAGGTTAAAGGGACGTTATAGTTAGGAAATAGAACAAAACAAAGCTTAGAAATTCACTGAAAAAATGAAAGGTTACAGGGACGTTATACTTAGTCTCAGATTTCATTCATTAAAAACCAGAGACATTCAGTAGTTATAGTTATTTGAGCTAACTATAACTTACACCCCGTAATGCACTGCTTATGACCTCACATATTAGATCACTCATGACATGGTCAGTGACATCACTCAGGACATCACTTATGACATTACTGATCATATCTCAAATGACATCACTAATGACATGACCTACAGAACCACTCACACACCACCCACTTACACCCCAATACAACATCTCATACACCCTCTCCCACTCCCATAGAACCACTGACATGCTAATTCACAGACATTCATTTATGTACCCATACAGCCACTTACGCACCCTCTCCCAGTCACCCATACACCCACTCATGCCCCTCTCATTCACTGTTTACAGCAACGGACAGACCCATACACTCACCCATACACTCACTCATTCAGCCTCTCATTCACCATTATACCCACACACCCACTCACTTACCCAGAAACTTGCATAGTCACTACCTTACTCATACACCCACTTTCTCACCCATGCAAAAACTTACACACCCACTGACTAATGTAGGCAGTCTCTCACATACCCAGTCACTCATCTATATCTCACTTACACACCCCCTCATTAACCCATACAGGCACTCCCGCAGTCACATATTTTAGAAGAAAGCTTTAACACTCAGTAACTTTTAGAAAACACTCAAAATCAGTGAATGTTGTCATAAGTAATGTCATTTGAGATGTCATGAGTGATGTCATGAGTGATATCACTGACCATGTCATGAGTGATATAATATGTGAGGTCATAAGCAGTGCATTGCGGGGGCACAAGTTATAGTTAGCTCAGCTATATAACTATAACTGCTGAATTACTCTGTATTTGTACAAGCAAAATCTGAGCCTAAGTATAACATCCCTGTAACCTTTGTTTTTTGTAATGTATATATATATATATATATATATATATATATATATATATATATATATATATATATATATATAAAATTCACTGAAAAAACCATAGGTTATAGACCATATATAGTTATGGAATTCGCATTTACAAAACCTTATTTTACTCACACAAAACCATTGAAATTCCATATATAGTTAGTTGCACTAACTATATATCGCGCACCCGCAATCCACTGCTGATGATGTCACATATTACATCATTCATGACATGGTCAGTGACATCACTGATGACATCACTGATGACATCTCAAATGACATCACTGATGACATCTCAAATGACATCACTGGTGACATCACTGATGACATCTCATTTGACATTACTGATCACATCACTGATGATATCATTCATGTGATAATACGATGAACCTCTTCAGACTCTAATATAACCTTAGATACAATCAGTGTAAACAGACACTCACAGACTGTCACTCATCCATGGAGTTACTCACACACCTAGTCAGTCATGCAAAGAATCAATCACACCTCCATTTCCTCAACTATACAGTTATACAAACTTTACTTATTCAAACATATACTAACACATATTTACTCTCTTATACAATCCCTGATACAAGTTCAAAATGATCCATACAGCCACTCACACATTCACTGGCTCTTATGCACAGTTATTTATATATGTCAACTCTCACATGTACTGTGTTTTACATATGTACTTACTTTGACATGTAGCACTGAGATATCCATTCACTCACCAATACACTCATGCACACAGTCAACCGCCCATACAGCTGTTTCCACATGCACTTTTGAAACCATACATCTAGTGAATCAACTGCTCACACATCTATGCACAGAGTCATACACTTCCCAGCCACCCACACACACACTCAGTCTCCATACAAATACTTGGGCAACCAATCAATAATCCATATAGTTACTCATATAGCTACTTATCAACACATGCAACAGTTTACAGAACAACAGACATAATGATGCACAAATTAAGACAGTTTAGTCACTAACCCATGCACTCAGTGAGACACATTTAATCACTCACTCATACAGTCAGTCATGCACCTACTAAATCCTTCATCCAGACACTTATACATCCACTCATTCTTCAATATGTAAGACATATTTTAACTTTACAGAAACATACAGTCACTGGATGTTGTCATCAGTGATGTCATCAGTGATGTCATTTGAGATGTCATCAGTGATGTCATCAGTGATGTCACTGACCATGTCATGAATGATGTAATATGTGACATCATCAGCAGTGGATTGCGGGTGCGCGATATATAGTTAGTGCAACTAACTATATATGGAATTTCAATGGTTTTGTGTGAGTAAAATAAGGTTTTGTAAATGCGAATTCCTAACTATATATGGTCTATAACCTATGGTTTTTTCAGTGAATTTTCAAGGTTTTGTAAATGCTAATTCCTAACTATATATGGTCTATAACCTATGGTTTTTCAGTGAATTTTCAAGGTTTTGTAAATGCTAATTCCTAACTATATATGGTCTATAGCCTATGGTTTTTTCAGTGAATATATATATATACATACATATATAAACATATATCATCTGTATATCTATATAAATACAAACATAAATGCATGCATACATATACTTATATGCATACAGATGCATGTTATTTACATGAAAGTTGAAAAAACACTAATAAAAGCAAAGCTAAAAAGCCACCTCATTACAAACAGAATGGCTTTAACTTAAACGAGGGCGAGATCTATTGCATTTTCAATGCTTGTTTACTTTGGTTCCATCAAGAAGGCATTCAGATGTGTCACACATTTGCCATAAATTCTGAATGTTAGCACTCTAGTTGCACATTAGATCACTGTAGTAAAGCTACTGCTCACCAGGGACGTCTGCTGCTGGTATTCAAAGTGCATGTTTCAGTCTGCATGTCAGAATTTTTTTAATGAAATAGAAGAGGATTTGAGAAGTCACTCAAAATGATCCCTAATTTTTCTTTCTGAAGCACTAATCATACTTTCTATGGCAAAATTAACCCCCTCATGTTGTTCCTTTTTAAATTGAGTGTTTTCAGACTTACCACTTCATTCCAATCAAGATGGCTTCTGGTGTGCCATACTTTTGTCATAAGTAAGACTGTTAGCGCTCTAGTTGTTCTTTAGAACACTCTGGGACATTCTGTCATTGGGCTATACTTGGGGTACATCTGGATGATATTTGGGCTACATTTAGGCTCTTTTGTCTCTGGTGGCCATCTTGGGAGACTGTATGTCAGAATTTTTTAATGAAATTGAAGAGGGTTTGAGAAGTCACTCAAAATGTGCCCTAATTTTTCTTTCTGCTGCACTAATCATAATTCATATGGCAAAATATACCCCCTCATTTTGTTCCTTTTTAAATTAAATGTTTTAAGAGTTACCACTTTATTCCAATCAAGATGGCTTCAGGTGTGCCATACCTTTGTAATAAGTAGGACTGTTAGCGCTCTAGTTGTTCTTTAGAACACTCTGGGACATTCTGTCATTGGGCTATACTTGGGCTACATCTGGGTGATATTTGGGCTACATTTGGGCTCTTTTGTCTCTGGTGGCCATTTTGGGAGACTGCATGTCAGAATTTTTTAATGAAATAGAAGAGGATTTGAAAAGTCACACAAAATGTGCCCTAATTTTTCTTTCTGCAGCACTAATAATACCTTCTATTGCATAATATACCCCCTCATTTTGTTCCTTTTTAAATTAAATGTTTTAAGAGTTACCACTTTATTCCCATCACGATGGCTCCAGGTGTGCTATACCTTTGTAATAAGTAGGACTGTTAGCGCTCTAGTTGTTCTTTAGAACACTCTGGGACATTCTGTCATTGGGCTATACTTGGGCTACATCTGGGTGATATTTGGGCTACATTTGGGCTCTTTTGTCTCTGGTGGCCATTTTGGGAGACTGCATGTCAGAATGTTTTAATGAAATAGAAAAGGATTTGAGAAGTCACTCAAAATTTGCCCTAATTTTTCATTCTGCAGCACTAATCATACTTTCTATGGCAAAATATACCCCCTCATGTTGTTTCTTTTTAAATTAAATGTTTTAAGAGTTACCACTTTATTCCAATCAAGATGGCTTCAGGTGTGCCATACCTTTTTTAATAAGTAGGACTGTTAGCGCTCTAGTTGTTCTTTAGAACACTCTAGGAGGCTGCAGTAGAACACAAAGGAATCAACTGACAGTCTCTGTCCTTGTTGGATGTACATGTTTTACTGAGAATGTCAGACTTCATTTTCACATGACTGAGAAAGATAATGTGAATTTACAGAAAATATGCTTTCAGTTTAGCTTATAGATCCCCTTCCAAACCACTGTGGGAAAATCATGAGATATTAGTTTTCTTTCAAACAATATTCATGATATCACAGCAGAAGGTTTTTTCACATGGTAAAATCACCTTAGAACCCACCACAATTCCTAAAACGAGTATGGTACCATCAACAAATGATTTATAATGTAACTAAAGTCCTAAAACCCTCTATTAACTACAATGCTTTTTAATGAGGTGCTATCATGTATATTGGTCCCAAGATGGCTGCCAACACTTCTTGGATGAAGTGCTGACAGCCAATCAGATCAGATGTGTGGTTAGGCTCCGCCCAGATATATATCTTTTTTTGAACCTAAATTACTCAAAATCCACTGGAGCACATATATTGAGACCTAGCAAAGGCACATCGGGCTAACAGTCCCTACAATTTTGCCAAGTTTCGTGCAAATCCATTAAGCCGTTCGAGCTAAAAGTGAGGCCAACCGCCCTATGGAAATTAACATGGGAAAAACGCGTTTTGGGACCCCCCTTTTTTCTCGGCCCCCCCTTGATGAAACCCCCCCAAATTGTCAGGGGCTGCTCAGAAACAAAATGTTCCATTTTCCTGAAAATGTCATCCAATTCCGTCCACAAACGCCAAAGTTATTAGACATAGAATTTTCAAAAATCCCATAGAGAAAAAATCCTAACTATATATACCTACTGGCGACCGCCAGTAGGTAATATATATATATATATATATATATATATATACATATATTCATATATTTTACATTAGGAATAAATTGAATTATTTTAAGTTCTTTCTTATGAGGTCTTAGTGTTCTAGCTAGGGACACTAGCATTATGGAATTCTACTGCTGTAGTGTTTTTTGCATTGTTTTGCATTTGCCTTACAATACATCATATGCTGCATAATTTCCAGGTTTCAATAAAATATTGATTCTAACTGAAACAAATCAAAAGCTAATAGAAATTGTGTCGCCATACAGTGGAGGGCCCTTCACAAAGGTTGACTGGTCACCTTACAGTAGCTCATTGCTGTGTTTGATAAAGCAATGCTAATTAGGTGAAACCTCTACTAAGACAGTGTTAACATGGATGAACATGACAAAAGACTGAATTAATACTTTATAAAATATGCAGCATATGATGCGTAATTCGCATGTTCATACAGCATCATTTTTTTTAATGCTGCAACATAATTTGGTCTTCTCCTGCTACATGATTCAATTTGTCCTGGTTGTAGCCTGCCTTCATTACTTTCTATTGAAATGCATTGCAGTACCATAGTTGGCCATGTGTGATGCTTAACTGGCTCTAAGGTTGGGCTAAAGTGAACGCAAGACTGCAGCCTGTAAACCTGTTTTGTCATTATTAGGGCTGTAGTAGAATTAGAAGTGTATCTTGTGAATTGCGATTGCCTTACTCCTAAGGTTGTGTGTTTTTTGTGTTAGGATGTCTTTTACTAAACAGCACGTTAACTTTCCCGAAGCTCCTACCAGTTAGTAGGGATTATTCTTTTTCCCACCACACCCCCTTGTCCCTCCCATATTTACTACTAAAATGTTTACCTAAGTGTTTGGAGACCTTCGACACCAGGGTGAAGATCACTGCACAGAAAATAAAGGAGATGAGAAGGTGAACATCTCCATCCATGGGTTTGGGAAGTGCGGGGCATATTATCAAGGGGGTTTATCTCCGCTTTTTTGGCTTTAAAAGTCAAGAAAGCGGAGATAAAATTATCTCCCTATTACCTAGCTGTCGCTAACACCAGTTAGCGACAGGTAGTAGGAGATAGCGACCATCTTGGGCCCCACTTTGCATGACAGTGATATTTATCACTAATGGCATGCAAAGTGGGCGTGCCAAGATGTTAGCGACTGGAAACAAAAGCTAACACCTGCCCTGAGCAGTTCTGAGCCATGTTATCCAATGGGAGGTGGATAACATGGCTAAGAGCATTAGCTCGGTAATGCCTGAATATCTCTGACTTTTCAGCGATATTCATGCATTGCGGGCGATCTTTATCGCATTTGCGATAAACCTTGGTAATACCAAGGTTTATCTGCGATAAAAATCGCCGCAGCTCAGCGGTAAATTTTTGTCTCTAACCAAGCAATAGCGATAATTATCGCTATTGCTTGGTAATATGCCCCTGCATTTTGTAGTATAGGAAGTAGTGCTACTGGTGTACTTTATAACATGCTGCAAAATGCCTATTGTTAATGGGACCCCTAGTCACTGGCTTTTAGCTCCATATCGCTACACCAAACCTGGAATATGTTGCTTAAACCTTTCTAGTATTGGTTTTTGCTAGTGAGCCAAATCTCTATTAATAATGTATTAAAATAAATTACCTTACCCTGCTCGCCTGTGCAGTCTGCATTATGATGATAGAAGTTTTAAGAAGATTTTCTTTTTAATTCACGATTCCCTCGAGCCCCAGTCCAGGTTTTCACTTACATAGAAATACTAAAATTCTTGGCTCACTCATTCTGCACATAAAAACTCAAGGTTTAAAAGTGCCATAACATCGTGGGGTGTTTGAGCTGCAAAATGCAAAACAGTAAAGAGGCATGCGAGTCGTGAATGTGAAAATATACAATCTCAAAAATAGCAAAGCTAAAGTTAGTATATTAGACATAGAAGCAATATTTTCTATTAACTGAAAGCAAAGTATACAGCTTGAAAAAGGTAGAGAGGAAGCTGTTAATCTTAGCCAAACCAACAGGAGATCATGTCCACAATTACCATCAAATCTGCATTGCAATGCCCACCCTAGAATGAGAACCTTGCAATTAAGCAATCAAACGGTTGGGCCATACTAACCACGCAAGGACTTATGCAAAACAAATAGATCTGAAAAATCTACCGGTATCTAATGACAAAGCAACAGAGCAACACTCAGAATATGGCTTAGAAAGCTACTCTGACAGCATGCCAAGGAGCATAACTATGAGAGGTTTGCGCCATGCCTGCTCCACCCACATGTTATATGTCTGACGCAAACCTCTAAGTCAGGTTTTTGGTTGTGTGGATTTAAATGGCTTCATAAGTGTGGAGTAATGCAATGCAGAGCAAATTGCAGTGTTGCATTACTCTGCACAAGGTAGGCATTCCAGGACTAATGTGTTGGTGCTCGTTACACAACACCCATGGTTTTTAACCTCATAACGGCTATGGAACGTCCAGCTCCAGTGCTGGACGTTCCATTGCAGCTATGAGGTTCGAACGTTCAACGGCCGACGGCAGCACTCCTGAGGTAGTGGTGCCGTCGGCCGCCGAACGTTCGAAGCACTTAAGAGGTTAATGTATTTCTAGATTTCCCAAACTTGGTAAGCCTGGGAATGCCAAAACAAACAAAGGAGGGAGGACAGAGGTTTCTAATGAATAGAATATACCTCCGGTCTCACTATATATAAACAATGGGATTCTATCATATATGTCTTATTTTTATCAAAAGGCACATTTCCTGTGAATTTTTTGTGTGATGCGTTAAACGGTTTTTCCCTAGAGAAGTTAGGGAGAAGCACTATGTGTTTTTAAAATACCCCTCACACACTATGAATCCCATAGTGTCATGCTTCATCCTAGGGGTCTTCCCGTCCCTCTAGGGGGCGGGGCGTGCTACGACTTACACCTACGCTGGAGCACTTATCTTTATGTGAAAAGACTATGTGTGTGAAGAAAGAAGAAAAACATAATTTGTAAACAACAGTTTAAAGCTGAAAAACAGTCCTTTCAATGTTAATGTGGATTCTCCATTATTATGACATCAAAAGTCAGGCTAAGTTAAAGCAGCACTAGTTTATTTCACTTGTAGGCGTGTAACATTTTAAGTATGATTACCTACTACCGACTTGTAATTTTATACACATACTATTTAAATTTAACAGTTTGCAAATTTCAATTGAAAATGTGTTTTCATGTGCAAAGGAAGAATTCACTATTGCAACTTCCCCTCTCTGATTATTGAATGAGCATCAACAGTTCTTTTCACAAATGGATCTCTAGAGTAGGGTTTGATGAAACTCTAACACCCACATGCATCATTGTTACATTTTGCGATTTCTTAATTGTGAAAATTAAGGAATCGCATTTAAGAAATCGCAAAATGCTATGCATTAAGAAATCGCAATATTTTTTGCGATTCCTTAATTTTCCTTAATTGCGATTCACAATTTGCGAATCGCAATTAAGGAGTCCCTTCCCATTGATTTCTATGGGCCTAGATGCCCATAGGATTGAATGGGAAGCCATTCTCATTTTGTGATTCGCAATTAAGGAATCGCAAAATGAGAATGCTATTTCAAGGGTGCACCCCTGAAATTTAACTTTAAGAACATTTTTCACACGCACATGCCCGAAGGGCATGTGTGTGTGTAAAATGAAACTTTCAAAAATGCACTTTTGTGCATTTTTGAAAGTTTTAGCAAATTACCAGAAGTTCAACTTCATGGTAATTTACCTCTTCCTATTTGCGAATTCGCAAAAAAAAAAATATTCATGCATTGCATTTAAGAAGTCACAAATTGCGATTTCTTAAATGCAATCGCAATTTAACAAATCGCAACATAATTGCGATTCCTTAAATTGCGAAAAAATAAAAAAACATGATGCATCCCAAAAAAGGAAATTGCATTCGCAAACGGCCGAATTTTGCGATTCGCACCGTTTGCAAATGCAATTTACCTTGATGCATGTGGGCAATAGAGTTTTACTCTGCTGACTTCCACGGAGTTGCCTAAAAACTCCAAGAGTTTCCACGAAGGTAAGCGTGTAGTGTAATTCCTGTCCGTCGCTCTGTTGGTGCTGATTCTTAGGACCGGGAACTGTTGTATGGCGTAGGGCCTGCTTTGCGTGCATGTTATGTTAGCATGGCTTATTAGGAGTTTAAACGCCTTTTTACATTTTGCTGCTTTTGCACACGACACTACATAGCTGTTTTTGTAAGTTAGCCTTCACAAAGGTCTATACATGAGATAAGGTTTGTTTTCGACATCCAGTGGCGTAACGAAACTTGAGGGGGCCCCCCTGCAAAACACATGGAGGCCCCCCCCCCCGGTGACCCGGCCCACCACCTGCCACTTTGCCCCACCCCCAAAAATCTAGCATATTTTAATTTGAAACCTCCAACATTTAAATGAAATACCTCTATATTGTCTTTCTCAAAGTTCTAATGAGAAAGTGGGAAACCCTCTCAACATATAAGCTATGCCATTTCTAACAATAATGTCAAACGCAGATTATTTAATTGAGGCAGCAATCAGAACGATGCCAAGGAGCGATCCTATTGTCTCAGGAACTGCAGCAATAAGAACAATGCCAAGGAGCAATCCTATTGTCTCAGGAATGGCAGCATTCCAAACAATGCCAAAGAGTGGTCCTATTGTCTCAGGAACTGCCTATGGCTGAAGAATAACTATGAAGGGTCAGAATTAGAATTGACATTAATGGACAACAACATGAAACTTTGAAAGCCTAACCCAAACCTGGAATTCCATAAAAACTCGACTGACAACCAGTGGTGCTGGTGATGTTTGTAAATGGTGAGGTGTAAAAGTGGTGTGGAAGACCACCAATAAAAGAGGGTTCGGGGGTTCTCCGCTGAGAACATTTTGAAAAAAAGAGTGGGTAAATGGTGCGTTTTCAAGCAAATGTGAGAAGCAAGAAGGTTAATAAAGCAATTGTGAAAGTGTAGTTATTACATTATTAAAGACATATCACATACCAACAACATGATAGCTGCTTATTCAGTATAACCACAGAGCTTCAAACAGACTTCAATACACAATGCAGAGAACCTCACAGATTTTTTTAATTTAAACTGCAAACAATTAAACAAACAACTGAACAGAAACATTCAAGAAGAAATATTATGATTAACATATTGTTCACTTTCTGTCCACAAAATCTAGGGAAATAGTCACTCTGCACTTCAAAAAGTGTTCATCTTTATAGAGCGGGAACGCAACCCGAAAGTATTAGCGCAGCTGGCTTTACATGAGCGCGCCAGTTAGAACACAAGGAGGACGCAATCAGTATCACTCAGTGTCCTCCCTCAGAGCCTCATACACACAAAGTCAAGAACTGACTGGTGCGCTCATTTAAAGCCAGCTGCGATAATACTTTCGGGTCGCGTTCCCACTATTTAAACATTAACACTTTTTGAAGCACTTCAAAGAGGGTTTACAAAAAAGTATTTAGTTCATTTCATCATGGACTTTGCGAACTCACTAACAGGGTTAATAGTGCGTTTGCAAAGTCTACGATGTAATAAAATACACAGGGGCTCACTGGAAAGAACTACATACTTTCTTGTTAGGCACGGGGAGATTAATGATTTTTTCCCAATCCCCAGTAACACAGGATGTTGAGCCAACGACGCCACGCCGACCTGCTCGAACCACACACCACAAATATTTAAAAAAAGCAAAGGAAAGTTTTATTTAAAACAATCTGTTCAAGAATCATTTAATTCCATCAGGGCAAGACTCTACAGAACAGAGCTGGTTTTATCAGGGGGCCCCCTGAAAGTCTGGGACCCTGGGCCGGAGCCCACTTTGCCCATGCTCAAAAATTCTCTGGTTGGCATCTGACAGTCTTTTTTGCTGCACCCTTTCTCCTCCTTTTCCATGAATTCCGTCACTACCACTCACCGACAATGCACCTCATCTCTCTATAACACCTTTCTGACAAACATTTCAGTTGTTATAGCTCTACTCATAGTTTACTCACACTCAGTTCTGTGATCTGCGTGGTACACGGTTTTTGTAGCATGCATATTAACCCTATGGGCCTTATGGGTGGTTGGAGTGCCCACATGAGTGCATGGTGATTGATGCGACAGTGTGAGAGATGGGTAAGAGGAGTGGCTGCAGGGTGAGTGAGGTGACCATATGAATTTGAGTGCGGATGTAAGTGCAGAGTGGGACATATGAATGCAAGGTTAGTGATGGGCTTGTTTAACCCCTCCAATGCTCACGACGAGCTCAGCTCATCATGAGGTACACCTCTCGTACGCTCATGACGAGCTGAGCTCGTCATGATTGCATTGTTTTCTGAGTTCTTCAGCACAGTAGGGGAATTGCTGCATCAATGATGGTGTTAAGTGAGTTTGCAGATTAAGCAGTGAGTGGGACAGTTGAGTGAAGTGTGACATGAGTGCGGGGCCAGTAGTGTGCTCGTAGGTAGGTACAGCAGGGTGAACAACGCAAGTGCATTGTGAGTGAAGAGTGATCACTGTAAATGCAGGGTGAGCGGGTGAATGGTGTGAGTGCATGGTGATCAGTGTGAGAACATTGTGATTTCTGTGAGTGCAGGTTGAGCGTAAAAGTGACGGGCGAGAATGAGGAGTGAGTTGTCTGAATGCAGGGTGCATTCCCAGACACTTGAAGTAACTTGGCATGTTATTGACGCCGGCGGAGGGTTTTCAGATATACGTTAAAATATTGCAATTATGGCCTTAATCAGGGATCGATGGTTGAGGAAATAAATCATGTGCTGATCCTCCAACAAACTTCCTGTCTTATGATTAGGGCTGCTAGCTCATTATTTTGATGTCCCAGACGGGACAAAAATAAGCACTCACCTAAAGGTGTATTTTCAGCACCTATCTGTTCTTTCTTCGAACAACAAATATAAATAGAAAGCACTTTTTATTGTGTTCTAGGGCTGCCTGAATGATCCATGACTGATCATTAAAGTTCAATACAAACTTTATTTATAAAGCTATTTAATGTCAAGACAAGGTCTTTCCAAGCTCTTTAAACAACACATTGCTGTCATTTTTCTTATGGCAACCTTACTTTATATTCCTTTTTATGAAATGCATTCTCACACTACGGCATTAAATGTAAAATAAAAAAATGTAAGGAATAGGCAGAGTGTGGGCCCAGGGGTTACTGGAACCAGAAAAAAAACTAAACCTTGGTAACCAGTTTACAAAGGTATGTAAATATGCAAATGATCTCTGGCCTCGAGGCAGTTGGCTTCAACCCCCTTGCTTCTTGGCCTGGAAGCTGAGGTTACCTGCACCCACCGCACATGGCACGCACCATTTAATTTTATGAGGTAGGACTGTTATGAGGCAACTCACTGGTGCAACCAACGCCAACGTGAGAGTGTAGTGCTGGCTGTGTGTGCTACAGTGCTGATGGGGTCCCTGGAGGCTGGAAAAGAGGGGCTGCTGGGGGCATAGCTGCCAAGGTTTCAGATTGCTTATGTGTGACATTTTCATAATTTCAGTGTAATTATGAGTGACATTTCAACGACGGACTGACACTTTCTAGTGTGCCAAATCAAGCAATGAACACGAGGGAAACATAGAAATATCAGAAATTACACCCATTGAAGCGACAAGAAACTCTAAGAAGATCTTAACACTGCTACAAAGCGGAGATAAAATGATCTCCCTATTACCTAGCTGTCGCTAACACCAGTTAGCGACAGCTAGTAGGAGATAGCGACCATCTTGGGCCCCGCTTTGCATGTCAGTGAAATTTATCACTAATGACATGCAAAGTGGGCGTGCCAAGATGTTAGCAACTGGAAACAGTCGCTAACATCGCTATCTCCTATTACCAACTTTTGGAGATAGTCGCGCTAAGCATGATTATCTCCAAAAGCTAACACCTGCCCCTGAGCAGTTCTTAGCCATGTTATCCAATGGCAGGTGGATAACGTGGCTAAGAGCATTAGCTCGGTAATGCATGAATATTGCTGACTTTTCAGCGATATTCATGCATTTCGGCCGATTTTTATCGCTTAGGAGATAAACCTTGATAATAGCAAGGTTCCTAAGCGATAAAAATCGCCGCAGCTCGGCGATAAAAATAATGCCGCTAAGCCAACATAGCGATAATAATCGCTAGTTGTTGGTAATATGCCCCTCAGTGACCAGCATTATGATTGTGGCACTACTCCTGATGTAGACTGGCAGTAGCAGTGCCAACCTGGTAATAAACAGAATGTAGCACAAAAACGAATCCATTGCGATAATCGAGTATCATGTCATCAGTGATATTCACACGTTATTTGCAGGCAAAGCAGGCAGCCACATAGTATGCCACACAAGATTCTCATATGGAGACCATAAGTAATCCTGCCAGGAGTGCTTCAAAGACTCATTAACACCAATGGTAAAGTATCTGCTCATTTCAGTGAGGTAGATGCACACACTTTGGCCAACTGAGATGTCAGTGTGTCATTCAACTATGCAACTATCCCCAAAGTTCCACTTGAACTGCCACACACAGCAATCTAAAGATTTTAATAATAAAATCAGTCCCTCGGTCTGACTCAAGAGAAACTGGGAACCCAAACTGTTAAATTAGTTCACTTCACAGCAGATTGGCCACAGTGTGACTGTCATTGCTCCATTCTGAGTAAGCTTTCACCGATTGCGAGAAAATGCACACTATGACCAATACATATCTCAACCCATTACAAACAGGCATTTATATAAAATCAAACTGTGTCCTATTAATAGGACTTCCTGATCTTCCTATGTGGGTTAATAGTACAATAGTCCTCCTTCCTACATCCTTCTGCTGACATGTCACACGTCTATGTCATAGCTCTTCAGCTAGAACTCTGAATTAGGGATTAAACCAGTTATGTCTAAACAACCTAATCATTGCATCCCTCCCAAAGTGTGCAGGAACATGGAAATGTTGTTTCATGGGAAACAACAAGCTATCTGACACAATTATCTTCCATCAACTAAAACGAAAATGCTATTTGCTTTTTTAACACATCCTGCTTACAAATCCTTGCTGTTCTGGCTCTGAAACTTCCTCCTGCAATCTTCTAATTACTTTCAGTGAATCAGCAGCAGACAATACATTTGGAAATGTATTTTCCTCATCAGATTCATTTGCATATACTCTATGCCACCATCGCACAATATTGCGCAACATCATCAGCATATCTATTTCCAACTCTTGATAAAAATGGTAGCTCCCATGTGTGGGTAGTCCTAGTGCCCATAGCAGGAAACAGCATAAAATGCAACTTGGACACCTCACATTTTCCAAGTAAAACTGACCCTTTTCTGGAAATGTGTAATAGTTGTGGATTTTGGGCCCTATATCATCCGCCATCCTGCAAAACCTAGCAAGCCTGTACATTTTTTAAAACTCAACACCCATGGAAATCTAAGATGGGGTGACCTGTGTTGCTCTCATCAGGTTCTGCTACTCAGAATCCCTTGTAAACCACAAAATGAGTATAAAAAACACATTTTCCTCACATTTTTTCAATTGAAAGTTCTGGAATTTGCAGGGAGCCACAAACGTCCTTCCACTTAACATTTCCCCAAGTCTACTGATAAAATTGGTACCTCAATTGTGTGGGTAGGCCCAGTGCCCGCAACAGGAAAGGACCCAAAATGCAACATGGGCACATCTAATTCTTCTATTGATAACTGACCTTTTTTTGCAATGTGCCTAGCTGTGGATTTTGGGCTGTCTCAGTCTTCACCTAGGGAACCCTGGCAAACCTGTGCATTTTTAAAAACTTGATGTCCACGGGAATACAGTGTGGGGTGACTTGTGTGACTATCACCAGGATCTGTTACCCAGAATACCCATGCAAACCTAAAAAAAAAACATATTTTTCTCATATTTTTGTGATGGAAAATTCTGGAATTTGTAGGGACCGACAAACTTCTGCCCACAAGACATTCCCCCAAGTCTCTCAATAGAAATGGCACCTTTTTTGTTTGGGTAGGCCTAGGGCCCGCAACAGGAATGCCCAAAATGCAAAGTGGACACATTACTTTTTTTCCACTGAAAACGAACCCTTTTTTCGCAAAGTGTCTAGTTGTGGATTTTGGGCCCTAGCTCAGCTGGCACATAGGGAAACCTTGCATACATATACAATTTTAACACCCAGGGGAATCCAGAATAAGGTGACTTGTGTGTCGCTCACCAGGTTCTGTTACAGAGAATCCCTTGCAAACCTCAGAATTTGTGTAACAAAACACATTTTTGTCACATTTCTGTGATGGAAAGTTTCCCCAGGTCTCCTGATAACAATTGTACCTCACTTGTGTGTAGACTTGTGTGTAGGCCTAGTGCTCCCAACAGGAAACAGCCCAAAATGCAACATGGATACATCACATTTTTCCACTGAAAACTGACAGTGTATTTGCAATGTGCAATCGTTGTGAATTTGGGCCCTTGCTCACCCACCATCTATGAATACCTAGCAAACCTGTACATGTTTAAAAACTAGACACCCAGGGGAATTTTACCCAGAATCCCTTGAAAAACCCAACACTTGTTTAAAAAACACATATTCCTCACATTTCTGTGATGGAAAGTTCTGGAATATGTGGGGGAGCCACAGATTTTCACAAACCTGGCATTCCCCCAAGTTTCACAATAGAAATGGTACTTCAGTTGGGTGGGTGGGTCTGATACCCCTCGTATCCCTTGGGTGCAGATGGGCCTAAAAATACAGCAGAAATGGCCAAAATACATGCACCAAAACAGGGGAGCAACCCTGCCAGAGGGTCGCTCCCTGGCAAATAAATAAAATCCCTAGTGACTAGTGGCTTTTCGTCCCCCTTGGGGCAGATGGGCCTAAACATATGCCAATCTGCCCTTAGGGATGGGAAATGGCCCAAACAGTGCTCCAATAAGAAGGGGAGACACCCTTGCCCACGAGACCAATTGCTGACATGTAAATGTAAACATTTCTGGTATCTAGTGAATTTCTGACCCCTGTCGAGGCAGATAGGCATAGAAATATGGCCAAGCTGCTCCTTGGGGGGAGCAGAAAACAGCCAAACGATTGCCACAATAATGGGGAATGTCCCTTGGCCAAGGGACCTCTGCCCAACGTATAATTGTACAAATTGCTGATGTTTAGTGGTTTTCTGAACCCCATGGGGAAGATGGTCCTACACATATGGCCGATCTGTCCATGGGCTAAAAAACATTTCCCCAGTAAAGAGGAATGACCCTTGCACAAGGGCCCACTCCATGACATACAAAACATGCAACCTCTGGGGTCTAGTGGACAGATGACAGATTGGGCTAAAAACAGCTGATTTGTCATCTGCGGGGATGACAGAATTACTAAAAATAATGTCCCGCAAGGAGAGTGACCCTTGCCACCTTCCAGAGACTGGTTAACCAGGTGCTGAGCGGGCAAGAGGAATTCAGCACCGCTTACTTGGATGACATTGTAGTGTTCAGAGTGTTCAGTTCCAGGTGGGAGGAACATTTGCACCACTTCTGTGAAGTATTGAAGGCCTTGCAGAGGGTGGATTACTACCTGGGCGTGAGGAGGGCTCGGAGGGACACTCTCTCGGCCTTTCACTCCTTCTGACAACGTGAGCCTTTGCTTTGGCTCAGAGGGGTGGCCTGTACTGATGAAAGGAGTGGCAATACAGGGGCCAGATTAGAAGCTGTAATCTGTGTCATTGTTGAACAGTGTGGGGGGAAACTGTTATCGAAGAGGCTGATTGTCGTAATACACATTGCCAATATTGCTGCTAACGAACTGCCAGACTCTCTCATGTTGCCTGACATTATTATTGCATAACGAAGTACACAATTGTAGCGCTACACATTACATTGTTTCTCTCTTGACAAGTACAGGAGTGTAGCGGCCCGCATTGCATTATTTCTTCATTGCAAAGTACATGATTGTAGTTATACATTGCTTTATTCCTTAATTGCAAAGTGCATGATTGTAGCGACCGCATTAAATCTTCATTGCAAAATACGTGATTTGGATGTGACGCATTGCAATATTCCTTCATTGCGTTGCACATGAATGTAGCAGTACGCCTTGCATTATTACTCCCTTTGCAGGTACTAGGGTGTATCGTTACGCACTGTATTATTTCTCCTTTGCACAGGATTGTATCGTTACGCAGTGCACTATAGTTTGTCTATTGTAACGTGTGTGATTCTAGCATTGCAACCAGCTTAGGATTTTGTAAGCGGTGGTTGGGATTTGAACCTACCAGCCAGCCGGAAAGAATATTACCCTTTATTCTATGTTGGCCTACGTATCATGTGGTCTGATCATATATCTTTTTGTATAAAGTTTATACTTGTTTTAATCAAACTTGTGTGAAGTCCATTTGTGGTGTCACCAGGGGTTTGCTGTTGGCGTGGTTGCACATACAGAACACTCGTGCCTTGGAGATAGGCCTGGCTGCTCGTGCCAAGCTATTAATGGGGTGAGCGGGGATATCTCATACGGTGTCCTTACTTGGCCTAACGTTGAGTGAGGAGCCCCGGGTCTCGCACTTGGTGACTGTAGTGCAGGACTTGGACTCCGGCTTCCAACAGGTATTAACAGTATACAGATCTTTCAAATCCCACCTCCTAAATTTATGACGTCAACCTTTTGACAGTTATCAAAAGTACATCCTCATTGCCCTTACTCGACTCTTCAATATCATCATCTCCTTTCTCCTTACAGACATCTTCCTCTTGCTCATTGTCCTAAATTCTAAAAAAATTCATACCCCTTCTGAAAAGACAAAGTTCAAATCTGGTAAACTTTCAAACTACTACATTTTCACCAACTCCACCTTGCATTTTTCTAGAGGCACTTAGAAAGGTACACTGATACTCTGTCGAGGAAGAATTTGAATAGTAGCGCCACCTCACATCTATCAGTTGAGGCTCTTTCCCAATAAAGAATAGAGACAACTTCCATTCAAGTGGGTGATATCTGATGCCACCTAGTCCTCCCTGATCTATCTGAAGCATTCAGTTTGATTGATCACTAGACTCTGTTGACAACACTAAAAACTTGCAAAGAAAGCTCAGACACTTACCTAACCTCTTGAACCTGGTCCTATATGATTGGGAACAGTTTGCCCAATTTGAATAGTTCAGATCTCAAGCAATTCAAATGAGTTAACCCCCTCATTGTATATTGCCACACCCCTATACCAAAGCTATACATAGTGGTTTTGAAGGCCTCATTCAACCACCTTGAATTTGCCATAACCTTGGCAAATGTCCACTCATAAGCTCCAGTCTGTAGTCAAATCTGGATACCCACCATATCTCTGAAACCCAATTAAGCCAGTTCATACTTGCTAGCAGCAGTCCACTCTTATACCTTTCCAGACCTAGCTATCAACCATGAACCAAAATGTTTTCTCCCCCTCTACCGGTGTCAAATCTACCGTGCTCCACATCAAATCCAAGCTTACTTTCAATCACTAGATGACAAAAATGTCCTGACAGTCTTTTACCAACTAATCCTGCTGATCAGTTTCAAGCCAATACCACTGCCAATGCAGTAATTCTTTCCCACATAGATGTGACCTCCTCCAATCAGAGCATTCTGAGAGCAATTCCTCATGGTGGTGGATGACTCCTGCTAAACACAGGAAAGTTGGCAACATTACCCACATCTGAGTACCTCACTGGCTCCCTTTCCTTGGCTTAATTTCTTTTAAATCATATTGCATGATATGCAAAGCTGTGTGCTCTAGCAACATGAGTACTGTGCACATCTGAGGTGAGTGCTGGTCTTCCTGCAGTGCTATTCACAGCAGGCTTTAAATCCAGAAAGAAAAAATAAAGGCCCTAATTTAGAATTTGCAAACAAAACAGGTGATGGACCGAATGTGGATCAATGTCACACATTCACCCCGGTCCAAAGATCTGGGCCCAAATCCATCGTTTTTTTGCACTCCACACCACCCTGGGTTAGACAATGGCGATATGCAAATCAGCTCTGACCCTGTGCCCCATGGGAACAGTCCAGTCCGAACTACAAAAGCCATGTCCTTCCCAGAACGGAATCAAGCATCCGAGGACCGGACCGGTTTCGAGGTAACACCTCTCATCAGCCCGGCTAGCTTGACTCCAGTGGTGTGGAGTGCCTGGGACCCACGTCTGAGCATCCCCAGCGCACTTAGGGCGGAATTTGCAAACAAAACAGGTGATGGACCGAATGTGGATCAATGTCACACATTCACCCCAGTCCAAAGATCTGGGCCCAAATCCATCGTTTTTTTGCACTCCACAACACCCTGGGTTAGACAATGGTGATATGCAAATCAGCTCTGACCCTGGTCGTTTGCAAATTCCGCCCTAAGTGCGCTGGGGATGCTCAGACGTGGGTCCCAGGCACTCCACACCACTGGAGTCAAGCTAGCCGGACAATGAGAGGTGTTACCTCGAAACCGGTCCGGTCCTCGGATGCTTGATTCTGTTCTGGGAAGGACATGGCTTTTGTAGTTCGGACTGGACTGTTCCCATGGGGCACAGGGTCAGAGCTGATTTGCATATCGCCATTGTCTAACCCAGGGTGGTGTGGAGTGCAAAAAAACGATGGATTTGGGCCCAGATCTTTGGACTGGGGTGAATGTGTGACATTGATCCACATTCTGTCCATCACCTGTTTTGTTTGCAAATTCCGCCCTAAGTGCGCTGGGGATGCTCAGACGTGGGTCCCAGGCACTCCACACCACTGGAGTCAAGCTAGCCGGGCTGATGAGAGGTGTTACCTCGAAACCGGTCCGGTCCTCAGATGCTTGATTCCGTTCTGGGAAGGACATGGCTTTTGTAGTTCGGACTGGACTGTTCCCATGGGGCACAGGGACAGAGCTGATTTGCATATCGCCATTGTCTAACCCAAGGTGGTGTGGAGTGCAAAAAAACGATGGATTTGGGCCCAGATCTTTGGACTGGGGTGAATGTGTGACATTGATCCACATTCTGTCCATCACCTGTTTTGTTTGCAAATTCCGCCCTAAGTGCGCTGGGGATGCTCAGACGTGGGTCCCAGGCACTCCACACCACTGGAGTCAAGCTAGCCGGGCTGATGAGAGGTGTTACGTCGAAACCGGTCCGGTCCTCGGATGCTTGATTCCGTTCTGGGAAGGACATGGCTTTTGTAGTTCGGACTGGACTGTTCCCATGGGGCACAGGGACAGAGCTGATTTGCATATCGCCATTGTCTAACCCAGGGTGGTGTGGAGTGCAAAAAAACGATGGATTTGGGCCCAGATCTTTGGACTGGGGTGAATGTGTGACATTGATCCACATTCTGTCCATCACCTGTTTTGTTTGCAAATTCTGCCCTAAGTGCGCTGGGGATGCTCAGACGTGGGTCCCAGGCACTCCACACCACTGGAGTCAAGCTAGCCGGGCTGATGAGAGGTGTTACCTCGAAACCGGTCCGGTCCCCGGATGCTTGATTCCGTTCTGGGAAGGACATGGCTTTTGCAGTTCGGACTGGACTGTTCCAATGGGGAACAGGGTCAGAGCTGATTTGCATATCGCCATTGTCTAACCCAGGGTGTTGTGGAGTGCAAAAAAACGATGGATTTGGGCCCAGATCTTTGGACTGGGGTGAATGTGTGGCATTGATCCACATTCTGTCCATCACCTGTTTTGTTTGCAAATTCCGCCCTAAGTGCGCAGGGGATGCTCAGACGTGGGTCCCAGGCACTCCATACCACTGGAGTCAAGCTAGCCGGGCTGATGAGAGGTGTTACCTCGAAACCGGTCCGGTCCTCGGATGCTTGATTCCGTTCTGGGAAGGAAATGGCTTTTGTAGTTCGGACTGGACTGTTCCCATGGGGCACAGGGTCAGAGCTGATTTGCATATCGCCATTGTCTAACCCAGGGTGGTGTGGAGTGCAAAAAACGATGGATTTGGCCCAGATCTTTGGACTGGGGTGAATGTGTGACATTGATCCACATTCTGTCCATCACCTGTTTTGTTTGCAAATTCCGCCCTAAGTGCGCTGGGGATGTTCAGACGTGGGTCCCAGGCACTCCACACCACTGGAGTCAAGCTAGCCGGGCTGATGAGAGGTGTTACCTCGAAACCGGTCCGGCCCTCGGATGCTTGATTCCGTTCTGGGAAGGACATGGCTTTTGTAGTTCGGACTGGACTGTTCCCATGGGGCACAGGGTCAGAGCTGATTTGCATATCGCCATTGTCTAACTCAGGGTGGTGTGGAGTGCAAAAAAACAATGGATTTGGGCCCAGGTCTTTGGACTGGGGTGAATGTGTGACATTGATCCACATTCTGTCCATCACCTGTTTTGTTTGCAAATTCCGCCCTAAGTGCGCTGGGGATGCTCAGACGTGGGTCCCAGGCACTCCACACCACTGGAGTCAAGCTAGCCGGGCTGATGAGAGGTGTTACCTCGAAACCGGTCCGGTCCTCGGATGCTTGATTCCGTTCTGGGAAGGACATGGCTTTTGTAGTTCGGACTGGACTGTTCCCATGGGGCACAGGGTCAGAGCTGATTTGCATATCGCCATTGTCTAACCCAGGGTGGTGTGGAGTGCAAAAAAATGATGGATTTGGGCCCAGATCTTTGGACTGGGGTGAATGTGTGACATTGATCCACATTCTGTCCATCACCTGTTTTGTTTGCAAATTCCGCCCTAAGTGCGCTGGGGATGCTCAGACGTGGGTCCCAGGCACTCCACACCACTGGAGTCAAGCTAGCCGGGCTGATGAGAGGTGTTACCTCGAAACCGGTCCGGTCCTCGGATGCTTGATTCCGTTCTGGGAAGGACATGGCTTTTGTAGTTCGGACTGGACTGTTCCCATGGGGCACAGGGTCAGAGCTGATTTGCATATCGCCATTGTCTAACCCAGAGTGGTGTGGAGTGCAAAAAAACGATGGATTTGGGCCCAGATCTTTGGACTGGGGTGAATGTGTGACATTGATCCACATTCTGTCCATCACCTGTTTTGTTTGCAAATTCCGCCCTAAGTGCGCTGGGGATGCTCAGACGTGGGTCCCAGGCACTCCACACCACTGGAGTCAAGCTAGCCGGGCTGATGAGAGGTGTTACCTCGAAACCGGTCCGGTCCTCGGATGCTTGATTCCGTTCTGGGAAGGACATGGCTTTTGTAGTTCGGACTGGACTGTTCCCATGGGGCACAGGGACAGAGCTGATTTGCATATCGCCATTGTCTAACCCAGGGTGGTGTGGAGTGCAAAAAAACGATGGATTTGGGCCCAGATCTTTGGACTGGGGTGAATGTGTGACATTGATCCACATTCTGTCCATCACCTGTTTTGTTTGCAAATTCCGCCCTAAGTGCGCTGGGGATGCTCAGACGTGGGTCCTAGGCACTCCACACCACTGGAGTCAAGCTAGCCGGGCTGATGAGAGGTGTTACCTTAAAACCGGTCCGGTCCCCGGATGCTTGATTCCGTTCTGGGAAGGACATGGCTTTTGCAGTTCGGACTGGACTGTTCCAATGGGGAACAGGGTCAGAGCTGATTTGCATATCGCCATTGTCTAACCCAGGGTGGTGTGGAGTGCAAAAAAACGATGGATTTGGGGCCCAGATCTTTGGACTGGGGTGAATGTGTGGCATTGATCCACATTCTGTCTATCACCTGTTTTGTTTGCAAATTCCGCCCTAAGTGCGCTGGGGATGCTCAGACGTGGGTCCCAGGCACTCCACACCACTGGAGTCAAGCTAGCCGGGCTGATGAGAGGTGTTACCTCGAAACCGGTCCGGTCCTCGGATGCTTGATTCCGTTCTGGGAAGGACATGGCTTTTGTAATTCGGACTGGACTGTTCCCATGGGGCACAGGGTCAGAGCTGATTTGCATATCGCCATTGTCTAACCCAGGGTGGTGTGGAGTGCAAAAAAACGATGGATTTGGGCCCAGATCTTTGGACTGGGGTGAATGTGTGACATTGATCCACATTCTGTCTATCACCTGTTTTGTTTGCAAATTCCGCCCTAAGTGCGCTGGGGATGCTCAGACGTGGGTCCCAGGCACTCCACACCACTGGAGTCAAGCTAGCCGGGCTGATGAGAGGTGTTACCTCGAAACTGGTCCGGTCCTCGGATGCTTGATTCCGTTCTGGGAAGGACATGGCTTTTGTAGTTCGGACTGGACTGTTCCCATGGGGCACAGGGTCAGAGCTGATTTGCATATCGCCATTGTCTAACCCACGGTGGTGTGGAGTGCAAAAAAACGATGAATTTGGGCCCAGGTCTTTGGACTGGGGTGAATGTGTGACATTGATCCACATTCTGTCCATCACCTGTTTTGTTTGCAAATTCCACCCTAAGTGCGCTGGGGATGCTCAGACGTGGGTCCCAGGCACTCCACACCACTGGAGTCAAGCTAGCCGGGCTGATGAGAGGTGTTACCTCGAAACCGGTCCGGTCCTCGGATGCTTGATTCCGTTCTGGGAAGGACATGGCTTTTGTAGTTCGGACTGGACTGTTCCCATGGGGCACAGGGTCAGAGCTGATTTGCATATCGCCATTGTCTAACCCAGGGTGGTGTGGAGTGCAAAAAAACGATGGATTTGGGCCCAGATCTTTGGACTGGGGTGAATGTGTGACATTGATCCACATTCTGTCCATCACCTGTTTTGTTTGCAAATTCCGCCCTAAGTGCGCTGGGGATGCTCAGACGTGGGTCCCAGGCACTCCACACCACTGGAGTCAAGCTAGCCGGGCTGATGAGAGGTGTTACCTCAAAACCGGTCCGGTCCTCGGATGCTTGATTCCGTTCTGGGAAGGACATGGCTTTTGTAGTTCGGACTGGACTGTTCCCATGGGGCACAGGGTCAGAGCTGATTTGCATATCGCCATTGTCTAACCCAGGGTGGTGTGGAATGCAAAAAAACGATGGATTTGGGCCCAGATCTTTGGACTGGGGTGAATGTGTGACATTGATCCACATTCTGTCCATCACCTGTTTTGTTTGCAAATTCCGCCCTAAGTGCGCTGGGGATGCTCAGACGTGGGTCCCAGGCACTCCACACCACTGGAGTCAAGCTAGCCGGGCTGATGAGAGGTGTTACCTCGAAACCGGTCCGGTCCTCGGATGCTTGATTCCGTTCTGGGAAGGACATGGCTTTTGTAGTTCAGACTGGACTGTTCCCATGGGGCACAGGGTCAGAGCTGATTTGCATATCGCCATTGTCTAACCCAGGGTGGTGTGGAGTGCAAAAAAACGATGGATTTGGGCCCAGATCTTTGGACTGGGGTGAATGTGCGACATTGATCCACATTCTGTCCATCACCTGTTTTGTTTGCAAATTCCGCCCAAAGTGCGCTGGGGATGCTCAGACGTGGGTCCCAGGCACTCCACACCACTGGAGTCAAGCTAGCCGGGCTGATGAGAGGTGTTACCTCGAAACCGGTCCGGTCCTTGGATGCTTGATTCCGTTCTGGGAAGGACATGGCTTTTGTAGTTCGGACTGGACTTTTTCCCATGGGGCACAGGGTCAGAGCTGATTTGCATATCGCCATTGTCTAACCCAGGGTGGTATGGAGTGCAAAAAAACGACGGATTTGGCCCCAGATCTTTGGACTGGGGTGAATGTGTGACATTGATCCACATTCTGTCCATCACCTGTTTTGTTTGCTAATTTAGAATTTGGCTACTGAGATATGTGGTGGATGTCCCATTCACAGTATTACAATGCATTATAGACTATTGCACTTGTAATCCCATCCATCAAACCCTAAATATGGCCCAAAGTCGTACAAACAAGCCTTCTTCCTCTTCTCTTGAAAAACGTTCGAACAAGCTACCATGTGCCTCCCTTAGAGTACACAATTTAGGAAAGGTTTTAAAATACAACTATTCGTGACCTCTCTTTCTTCCACCAGCAAGCCCCAGCCAATGACAACCACCTCCAAGTCTGCTGCTTTAGGATCCTTCCCTCACAGTCTTTACCAAATTGTTAATTAGTTTCCATGTACACCTGCACTAAAGGGCTGTGAAGGGTATTCGTGAGTTGTAACCATAAACTGACAATTTCTGCTCTTTACAGGGCTCTGCTGCCAACTATGGTAGGCTTCTGGGCTACAGACACACCCCAAATATATACAACATAATACATAATAGATAATAATAATACATAAAATATTAATAAAATATTTTTAAACCCAACGTAAGGCCCGTGTACATCTGGCTTTATTGTGCACACATGCAAACAACTATTTGCAGGTGGGAGACCTAAATGTGAATTCTGATCAGAGTAAACCTATTTTGTGGGAAGAGGAACATATAACTGACTTAATGTATATCAAAGTAACCATACACCAGAAAAAATGAAAAAATAACATAAATGTAGTGAGACAATGTACTTGTTTTTCCTGTTCCATAGGAAACCTTTAGAAGGGGGATAATGCTGAGAGTAATTTGATGTATGCATGTATGACATCTTTGAAGAATTGCCTGCAGCTTAGTATTGCCAATTATATGAATGCAACAGTGAAAACTATATATCCAATTGAGGCACGGCTCTCTACCAATTGGGGCATTGACATCTAGATGGGCAAAAACGACGAAGGCCAACTGCCCTGCCTGTAATTACGCCATGGAAGACATTGTACATATCTTCTTTTTTTGTCCAGCATACAATGAAATTCGGAAATGCTGGATCATCCCATTATGCAAAAACCTGGGCTTCAGACACTGTGTACACGCTTGTAGAGTGTTAACTTATGACACTCTAGCCGCCTGCAGTATCGATTCTTATGTTCTCCTTGCAGGCGACTTCAACTGCTGCTTCGAACCATTGGCTAGGGAGGACATTCTGGACACTTGGGATGAGGACACAAGGAGAGGTATCCCCACCCTGACCCTAGATCCGATCCCTAAATGGACGCAGAGTGCGGTAGACATCAATGCACTCTGCATGGAACACGACCTCAGACCAACTAATGGACGATCCAAATCGGATTCTATGGGCGCGCATACCTACAACAGGATGGGTCACACCTCCAGAATAGATTACATCATGCTGAACTATAATCTGTGGTCGTTCCACCATGACATGGAGGTCATAGCGTCTTGTGATAGTGATCACAATCCTCTCTCATTAACCCTCACTCCGCCTTGGCAGGCTGGGAACCGAGCCACGTTGGCCCACAAGTGGAAAACCTCCCATGAACTTGTACCCTCAAACTGTGGCAGGCGCCTAAAGTGGGCTAAAGCAGCAGCAGATGAGAAAAGGATGGCTCAAGCAGGGACCATTATGTCAGCAGTGGGGTCGCGCCTCAATGCCTTAGGTGTCACCAGCCAAGCTGTTCTACCGATATTTACAGAAACTATTGTGGCACTAAGCGATTTGTTTACTCTACCCCTATCCAGTGCAAGGGTTGTAGTGAAAGGAGCCTCAAGGGCTAGAGACAAGTGGTATTCCTCCAAATGTCGGGTTGCTAAGGGGGAACTTATCTCCGCAGTGAAAAGCAAGGATCCAGACAATATCAGACTTGCGAGGAAATTTTATAAATAAACTGTAGCTGAGGCTAAGGAGGCTCATGAATATAGTTTCTGGTGGGAATTAGTGGAGGCAAGCACTAGGAAAGACTGCAAGGGGTTTTGGGACCTGTTGAGAGCCAGGGACAAGCCTCTTGATCTTCAGCTTACCTGTAATATCCCTGGTGATGTCTGGTTTGTCCACTTTTCTAAGCTATACTCTGTTCCACGGGGGGCACCTCAACCAAGCATGGGTTTTCTGGCCAGTTTCCCAGCTGGTACTTCATTTAATGTCTGCCCCTTCAGCACGGAGGAAGTTGAAAGGGCAATCAGCTGTATTGTAACCAATAAGGCTGCAGGACCTGACGGTATTCCGGGTGATCTGCTGAAGAAATATTCACTAACATGGAGCAGATTAATTGCCTCACTTTTGAATGAGGCCTTGCTGGGAGGTTCTCTCCCCGACTCATGGAGGGGCGCTGAGGTCGTCCCCATTTTTTAGAAAGGCTGCCGGGACGACCCAGCCAACTATCGCTCTATCAGTCTGCTTGACTCAACACAAAAGGTTGCGGGTAAGGTGGTACTAGGTAGAATCATGCAGTGGGCCGAAGAAAATCAGGTTTTGTCAGATATCCAGGCAGGTTTCAGAACAGGGACAGGCACCATTGAGCAGACATTTCGCCTCTTAATGATATATTGGAAAGTGGTTATGCTGGGTGGGGGCAGTTTGTATCTAATCTTTATAGATTTGCGAACTGCCTTCGACCTAGTTCCACGAGCCCAATTGTGGAATGTCCTCAATGGGTTGGGTATTCCCCCTTATTTGTTGGCTTTGCTCATAAAGTTTCATGACAGCAACTTCGCTCAGATTAGATGGGGTACCCAGGGAGAAGAAACACCTCGTATCCCTGTAGATAGGGGCGTCCGCCAGGGGTGTGTGCTTGCCCCCACTCTGTTTTCTCTCTATGTTAACGGAGTGGTGGAGCATCTGCTTCAACATCCGTCGGATGCACCATCCCTGGCTGGCAGGAAAGTCCCGACGCTCCTATTTGCGGATGATACCCTCCTAATTTCAAAATCACCAGCAGGTATCCAAAAGTTGCTCTCAAGTTTTAAGGCCTTCTGCGACAACATGGGCCTGTCCATAAACATAAGCAAGACCAAATTCCTTGTCCTTAACCCCCCCAGGAAATCTGTCGTTCCTCCTGCTTTAGACTCTGTTCCACTCGAAAGAGTCAAAGAATTTGACTACCTGAACATTCGCCTCTGTGACACCATGAGTTGGAAGGCACACCACCAGAAGGTGTTTCTGACCCACAAGAGGGTTGCAGGGGCACTGCTCAAAGAACAACGTGCCTCATCTTTAAAACCTATTGGGGCACTTTTAGACATTTATAGAGCAAGGGTGGTGAGCGCAGCATTGTATGGTGCAGAACTGTGGGGTGTACAGAGAGCTGACACCTTATCCCACCTCGAAAACAACTTCCACAAAGATCTTATGAAGTTACCCCACAGCACCCCTACAATCCCCCTCTGTATAGCTATGCAGATGCCCTAAGTGAACTACTATCCCTACCAGGCTGGCATAGGGTAACCTGACTCAGGGAGGTTAAGTGGCTTCTATATGAGCTGGGTTTAGGAGATGCATGGGTCAACAGAACAGCACCTTCAAAACAAATGCTAAAGAAGGCTTACTGGGTATGGGTGGATAACGAGAGATTGTGCAACCCAAAAAATTATAAATCTGTTGCTCAGTTCCTGCTAATTAAGGAGCTCCCTTTTAGAGAACCCAATCTGGACTCAATCCATAACTCGGGCGACAGATCATTGTATTTTAAATTTAGGGTGGGAGTACTCCCCCTAGGGTTGCTAACTTCCACCTGGAAACCACCATTCCAAACTATACCTTATTGCCCCTTCTGCGACTCAAGGGTTGAGTCCGTTGCTCATCTGTTGTTCGAGTGCCAGGCTTATACAGTGCCCAGGCTGAGATGGTTGAAGCCTTTATGTAGGACTTTGGGCACTAGATCACATTTGGAAGCCCTACGCATATTGCGCTCAGATGCCCGCCCCTTCTTTGCCTGTTGTATGGCTAAATTTCTGGGCTGGGCTTGGCGGATAAGATCTGCAAAGAAACAGTTGTTACAGTAATGTGTTTTTACCTGTACCTGCTCTTAAATTTTTTTGGCTAATAATTCATTTTTTCTAAATGTGATTGTTGATTTGTAGGCTTTTTATATTGTATAATTGTTGAATCGTGTTTTTTCTAATGTAATGGATTGCTTTTATGATATGTTTTTATATCGAAATAAAGCTTACTACTACTACTACTTATGACACCGCCCCTCTCATTGTTTTTGCCGTCTCCCGGATTTTACTTGGCATGTGGCGGAGAAGAACTGTTTTTATTCACAAGAAATAATGGACTACTGCTTTTTACCCTCTACCATTTCTTTGATAACCAAAGTTTAATAACTTTTTTACCTCCAATGTATTTATGTTTTATCATTGTGCCTGTATATATTTTATTGCACTTTTATGGTCCTTGACCGAAATAAAGTTATCATATGAATGATTTGAATGTGTATTGTAAATAAGTTGCTCATGTAAAGCGCTCCAATACCTTCGGGTCGAGTTTGCGCTATATAAAATATGCAAAAAAAAATGCAACAGTGGCCATTCAAGGGTCTTCATGTGCAGTGTGCTCTGCTCATGTCAAATTTAAAGATGACAACTAAAAATACTCTGCAAGTAGGGCAGCAGCATGAGAATGGTCAAAAAATGATCTATGAATAATGCGTGTGTGCCATGCAAAGTGCCATATTGCAGATGGTGGTCGAATACTGCAGTCAGGCAGGTGGCATTTCGAGAATATGTTTAGATTTACTGTGCATGAACATTCTGCCAATGGCTGTATCGCAGATGTTATTTAAACTCTACAGCGAAAGAGACAGTATCCAGAGATTGGCCCAATGTTTTGACATGTGCACGCCAATTCAAGTCTTATGCAACATTTGTTTTTTGACATCCATACTAAGAAATCAGGAACAAATCCGAGGCAGGAGTACCTCCAATATGAATCATATTGTAATCTAATGTAATTGACCAGCACTGTAAACACATGCATAACGATGATGTGTGCCCATATCCAATGGTCATATGGCAGAGCACAGCTTTTAACGCCCTGCTGCCGCCTGAATTTTCTATGTGCAGCTTCAAATTGTAATATTGATCATATGAGCAGCCACGCATTCATAAATGTATGATAGTAGCAAGGAATATCGAATCTAAAACATCCGCGGGTCACAATATCGTGACCACAATATCAAGGGCAAAAATATCAAACAGATAAGCATACAGAGAGAGGTAAGGATTTACTATCCAAACATCGACAAAGGAAACTACAGAGTCTTATATAGTTATTTTATTCCTTTAGGAGTCTTTCAAAGTGCTACCATGACGCATTTCAACTGCCCTGCCGTCTTGAAACTTTGAGGCACCAGTGACGGCCGCCATAAATAATGGGATTCCCAGACTGCAGAGCAGCGCGAGGATTGGCCTGAGTGGGCTAGAAAGATGCCCTGCTCAGGCCTTGGAGTCTGTGGGGGTTTCTCCAGCCCGACTTCTCAATGCAGCCGGGTTGGAGAAACCTATATGGGCATCAGGGCCGGCTTTAGGCATGTGCAAGCTGTGCACCTGCACAGGGCCACCAAACCCCAGGGGCCACCACACCAATATATATCCTTAATATAATAATCCTTTGAGGATGGATACATATTTGCGTGGCGGCTCCTGGCAGGTATTTGGCGGCCTCCGGCTCTGTTCCACTTCCAAACACCCTGAACCCCCCCCCACCACCCCCCCCCCACCTCGTCTTCACTGTCCTCCGCGCTCCGCCCCGCCCAGACCCCCTCTTCCGGGGCCCCCTACCTACGCTCCCTGCCCAGGGCCTCCATGAGCCTAGAGCCGCCCCTGTGGGCATGTGTGTTTTGGTCGGCCTGAGACGACCTGGCAAACACACATTAGCACTTAGGGATTGGAGTGCATGCCACTTAGCTCTCCTCCACCCCCCTCCCATGCCTCGGTCCCACCCCTCCCAACAGCTCTGGCTAATAGCAGGCAGACGCAAAATAAAATGATGCAAGAGCATCATTTTATTTGACATTTGCTGGCTATGAGCCAGGCAGTGGGAAGACACTCCTCCATTGCGGAGGAGCCGTCGCTGTGAGGGTCACCAGCTTTGATCTGTGATTTAAAGTGCTTGACATTAAATCATAATAGACATAAACAACATACTTTACAAACGGGTTTTGTGCTGATGCTTTTCAATCTGAATAAATGCAAGTAAATTCATAATACCTCAATACATCAGACTCTGATTTCCGACCAGGTCCCTCCACAAGTTATTTAATGCTGTAACTAATCAATTCAGCTAAGGCTGCATGTTCAAAACCAGCCTTTCTGCATTAAATTAATAATATCTTCACAATTGTATTGTAACTAGGCATCTTTGCAGGTAAATGCTTCACATAATCCCTTTAAAATAGCCCTGTTCAGACCACATATTTTCTTATCTGACAGTCCAACACAGCTATCAATTAACACAGTAAACTCCAGTGGACATTCTTTCCAAAATAGTCCCCCGCTGGTATAATTGCTTATATATCATCAGCTTAAATAGCACAAGACACACAAGCCTAAGGTGTACTCCACTAAAGGATTGCAAATATTCTTATTTGTCCTGTTGCTCCAATCTCCATCTATCCCATCTCAAAGTGACTAAGTGCAAACAAAACGTGCCCAACATTATTATAACTTAAAAAACAATATCTTAAGTGTTATAACTGATTTCATTCACCCATCACTAGTTAAAAGAAATGGAAAGCATGTCTGAAGATGTGTATGAAAATCCTCTTCGATGGTTAATCCCATAGGGGGTCTTAGTATTCAGTTCAATTATATATATATCTCAATTCCACTTGTCTAAGAATTCTCTCTGTATATCCCTGTCTATTGCTTATACTTTCTAGACTACTTTTTAC
Organism: Lissotriton vulgaris; assembly: GCF_964263255.1. Classification (NCBI taxonomy): domain Eukaryota; kingdom Metazoa; phylum Chordata; class Amphibia; order Caudata; family Salamandridae; genus Lissotriton; species Lissotriton vulgaris. The sequence continues at coordinate 777,957,718 of NC_141691.1, forward strand.
CAAGTTAACCTTCATAGTTTGTTTGCACTTTCTGGGAACACCCCTGGCTTTTCTGGGGATAGTTTACCAATTACTAGATTGTTTTAAACCAAGTGCCAGTATTTCTGCAATTTCTTCCAAATGGCACCTTCTTGCTTCCTAAAGGTGGTTATTAACCCATAATGAGAGGTTATTTTGGTATGTTTCTCTATGCTTCTTTGGTATAGCAGATGTTCTCCTGTACCTAAATGCAGTTGCCTTTTTGCTTCATCTATACAACTTCGAGGATATCCTCTCACCTGAAATGTTCACACCCCAAAAAGATTGTCAATGAATCTATACCACAGTATTACACATTCAGTCCATTCTGTCTGATGTTCTTGCACCTGCTCTCATCACCAGCCCATATGCAAATTAGCATAGCTGGGGGCAAAGCAGATGCCCCTCACTATAACTCTAACTTGGCAGAAGAGCTCCTTGTTAATATGAAAGCAAATGTTCTCTAGACATCTCTGAATCATACATAGTAAAATTTGAGTATGCTTTCACATTTTGAATGGGCTAGAACTTAAAAAAGTGCTCTTAGTCCATTTTCATGTTTTATATAGTGTATAGTGTCACTACAGCATTTATGTGCCATCACTATCCCAAGGATCTCTTGTATTCTGTGTGTAGGAAATGAGGTTTCTTACAAAATCTCTAAAACAGCAGTCTACATATTTTGATATATTTTCAAATGCATTACCCAGTGCTGAAATTATTGGACAACCTGTCTGGTTTATTTTATGTTTGTGAATTTTTAAATTTAAATAGAAGACAGGTGTCTTTGGATGCTCAATGCATAAAAACTGATATTCTACTTGGTTCAAAAGACCCTGAGTATGCCAATCTGATAATTCTTTATTAGACAGTAATTATAGTAGTAGTATTAGTGATTATAGTAGACAATAGTGTATAGTGTAATAGCTTAGCCGTACATATAAAGATGCAGCGGGATGGGTGAGCACTAGGTGGGTTTTTCACCGAACATCAGAAGGGGGATTGGCCCTTAGGCCTCAATGGTTTGGGAGGGACACGGGGGTTGCTTTTTTGGGGGGTTGGTGGTGGAGTGGTGTAGGTTGGTATTTGGAGAGTAGGGGACTGGGTGGGTGTCAGGTAAAGGGTAAAAATTCAGTTCTTAGCATGTGTTGTAGGAATGATGTGATATATCTTGACACATTGATTGTTGTGAGATACAAACATATTAATGGCAGATAAGGGGAGTGATAGGAGGTTGCGTACATGTACATTCAATGTTTGTGGTTTGAATAATTCCCACAAGAGGAAGCGTGTTGCTGCTGATCTGAGATTAATAAACCCTGATATTCTGTGTTTACAAGAGACGCATGTTGAATGGTCTAATTAAAAGATATTATCTAAGCTGGGATTTACATTAATAATAACTTCCAGACAATGTATTATGAATAAGGGGGTGGCGATGTTAGTGCGCCGTGGAATAGATGGCACGGGTAGAGAGAAGGTGGATAATTTGGGGAGGTGGGCTATTGCGGAGTCTAATATGGGGGGCACTAAGATTGTACTCTGTACAGTGTATGGCTCAAACTTGGACGTGGCTCAGACTCTGGAATTTTTGAATGTTATGTTGGCACTATGGGGAACTCCACTGATATTGTGTGGGAATTTTAACATACACGGGGACAGACAGAAGTGGGATCTTTATTATGCAAAGTATACTGGGCGCAAACCAAAAGTATATAGGGCCCAACAACAGCTTTTGCAGCATCATGGGTTAGTAGATGGGTGGGCCGCTGTAAATCATGGGGATCCAGGGTATACGTTTTATTCATCCTCACACAATAAGTTTGTTCGGTTAGACTATGTTTCTTGTCCCGGCCACTTACGGTTGGTGCAGAGATGCAGGTATGGCCACTAATTACGTCGGATCATGGTACCGTGGTATTAGATCTTATTAGTCTAAGCCTCCCAAGGGAATATCGGTCTTTTACCTTTAATAAATATCTTTTACGGGATGATGACTATATCCGCCATATCCAAACCTGGGTCAATTTATTCCTCAAGAGTAATAGAGGTTCGGTTGCTCAACCGATGGTTTTGGATGCATTGAAAGCTGGGTTAAGGGGTGAAACACTCATTTATTGCTGGGTTAAGCAGAGACAACTGAGGAAACAAATCCTGGATCTACTTGAGGAGTTAAAGATAGTAGAGTGGGAACTTATCCAAGTGGTCAGAGTAAATGCCGACAGTAGGGAAGAACAAACTAAGATTGCATTCTGTAAGGCCAGGATTAATGGGATATGTGCCAGGAAATCGCCGCTCAGTTTAAAAAGTATAAAGAAGAAAGATATGAATACAGCAGGCAACTGGCAGATGTTTAGCACAAAGACTGCAGGGTAGACAAACAGCTCAGAGAATCGAAATTTTGGAAGATTGTGAAGGGGGCATAGTTGAGACTATGGAAGGAATATTGAAGGTATTTAATTCGTATTATAAAGAGTTATATACTAAAGACCCAGTGGGGCAGGTCAGTATAGAGCAGTTTCTGCGGAGTCTAGATTTAACTGGGCTTGGACAAGAAGAACAAGACGAGTTGGAAGCCCCCATTACCATGTTAGAGTTGGAGGCAGCATTGGGCACATTATCTGTGGAGAAAGCGGCAGGGCCAGATAAACTCCCATTGGAGATTTATCGTATTGTTTTTTCTATCATAAAAGAAGATATGTTGGCTACTTTTTTGGAGGCTCAGCGGGGGAATCCACCACCCTCCTGGGATGATTCCAACATTGTGTTTTAAAAAAAAAAATATATACATTTTCAAGGCTTCCGGGGTCGTAATCAATCAATCAATCAATCAATCAATCATCGCATTTATAAAGCGCACTACTTACCCAGAGGGTCTCAAGGCGCTGGGGGAGGGGGATCTGCTACTGCTCGAACAACCAGGTCTTGAGTTGCTTCCTGAAGGCGAGGTGGTCCTGGGTCAGGCGGAGGTGGGTGGGGAGGGAGTTCCATGTCTTGGCGGCGAGATAGGAAAAGGACCGTCCCCCTGTGGTGGCTCTTCGGATGCGGGGGACGGCGGCGAGGGCGTGGCAGGTCGATCGAAGCTGGCGTTTGGGAGAGTAGAAGTTGAGGCGGCTGTTGAGGTATCCTGGGCCTTGGCTGTGTAGGGCTTTGTGTGCGTGGGTGAGGAGACGGAAGGTGATTCTCTTGTTGACCGGGAGCCAGTGCAGGTCTCTCAGGAGATGTGGCTGCGACGGGGGATGTCCAGGATGAGTCGTGCTGAGGCGTTCTGGATCCGCTGGAGTCTCTTCTGGAGTTTGGCGGTGGTTCCGGCGTAGAGGGTGTTGCCGTAGTCCAGACGGCTGGTGACGAGGGCCTGGGTGACCGTCTTCCTGGTCTCGGTGGGGATCCACCGGAAGATCTTACGTAGCATGCACAGGATGTTGAAGCACGACGAGGAGACGGCGTTGACTTGTCTGGTCATGGAGAGGGAGGAGTCCAGGATGAAGCCCAGGTTGCGTGCGTGGTCTGTTGGTTTTGGTGCGCTGCCTAGGGCGGGGGGCCACCAGGAGTCGTCCCAAGCGGTGGGTGAGGATCCCAGGATGAGGACTTCCATCTTATCTGAGTTCATTTTCAGGCGGCTGTTCTTCATCCATTCGGCTACCTCTTTCATCCCTTCGTGAAGGTTGGCTCTGGCGGTGGCGGGGTCGTTGGTAAGGGAGAGGATCAGCTGGGTGTCGTCGGCGTAGGAGATGATGTTGAGGTTGTGCTGGCGTGCGATGTCTGCGAGGGGGCTCATGTAGATGTTGAAGAGGGTTGGACTGAGCGAGGAGCCTTGAGGGACGCCGCAGATGACTTCGGTGGCTTCAGATCTGAACGGAGGGAGGCGGACTCTCTGTGTCCTTCCGGCGAGGAAGGAGATGATCCACTCCAGTGCATTCTCCTGGACTCCGACGTTGCTGAGGCGTTGTACTAGGGTACGATGGCAGACAGTGTCGAAGGCCGCGGAGAGGTCGAGGAGGATGAGGGCCGCTGTTTCTCCGTTGTCGAGCAGCGCTCGGATGTCATCGGTGACTGCGATCAGGGTGGTCTCGGTGCTGTGGTTGGCCCGGAAGCCAGACTGCGAGGGGTCGAGGGATCCGTTTGTCTCGAGGAAGGCGGCCAGCTGCTTGTTGATGGTCTTCTCGATGACTTTTGCAGGAAACGGGAGCAGCGAGATGGGGCGGTAGTTTTTGAGGTCGGAGGGGTCAGCCGATGGCTTCTTGAGTAGAGCGCTGAGTTCGGCGTGCTTCCAGCTCTCCCGGAAGGTAGCGGTGTCGAAGGAGGTGTTGATGATGTCCCGCAGGTGGGGTGCGATGACAGCGTCGGCCTTGTTGAAGACGTGGTGAGGGCAGGGGTCGGTCGGAGATCCGGAGTGGATGGAGTTCATCGTGCGGACGGTGTCTTCGGTGCTGATCGGAGTCCAGGCGCGGAGGGTGGCGATGGGGGGCGGTGGTTCGGTCGTGGTGTTCGTCGGTTGAGTGCTGAAGCTGTTGTGTATTTCCGCGATCTTGTTGTGGAAGTAGGAGGCGAGGGAGTTGCAGAGGTCTTGCGAAGGGGTGATGTCGTTGTTTCCGGCGTTGGGGTTGGAGAGCTCTTTGACGATGTTGAAGAGTTCTTTGCTGTTGTGTGCGTTGTTGTCCAGTCGTTCCTTGAATGCAGTTTTCTTGGTGGCGCGTATGAGTTGGTGGTGTTTTCGGGTGGCGAGCTTGAGGGCAGTCATGTTGTCCGGTGTTGGGTCTCTGCGCCAGGTTCTCTCGAGGGCTCGGCAGTTCTTCTTGGAGCTCTTGAGTTCGTCGGTGAACCATGGGGCTTTCTTGCTACCGGGTCTGCTGGGCGGGGTCCTCAGGGGGGCGAGCTCGTCTGCGCAGTCGCTGATCCACTTCGTGAGGTTGGTGGCCGCCTGGCTAGGGTTCGTTGTGCTGGTGGGAGGGTTCATGCTTAGGGAGGACGCGAGCTGGTCGGCTGTGATCTTGTTCCAGCTCCTGCGTGCAGCCTGTTGCTGGTGGTGGTGGATCGTGGTCCTTGCGAAGCTGAAGTGGACGCAGCTGTGGTCCGTCCAGTGGAGTCCGGTGGCGTGGCTGAAGGCGATGTCGTTGCTGGATGAGAAGACGGGGTCGAGTGTGTGTCCGGCGTAGTGGGTGGGGGTGGTCACCAGCTGCTTGAGTCCCAGGTTGGCGAGGTTGTCCAGCAGGGTGGTGGTGTTGCGGTCGTTGTTGTTCTCCACGTGGAAGTTGAGGTCCCCGAGGAGGATGTAGTCAGCGGAGCAGAGGGCGTGCGGGCTGATGAAGTCGGCGATGTCTTCGCTGATTTTTGTGCATTGTCCCAGGGGTCTGTAGATGAGGGTGCCTCTGAGGGTGGTCTTGGGGTCGATGTGGACCTGAAAGTGCAGGTGCTCGGCGGTTGCGAGGGTGTCGTCGGTGTTGGTCGTGATGCGGATGGTGTTCCTGTGGACGATGGCGATGCCTCCTCCGGTGTGGTTGATGCGGTCCCTTCGGATGATCTTGTAGCCGTCTGGGATGGCGATGGCTATGTCAGGGGCTGAAGAGGCGTTCATCCAGGTTTCCGTGAGGAAGGCAACGTCTGGTGACGTTGTGTCGAGCAGGTTCCAGAGCTCGACGACGTGTCTGTGGACGGAGCGGGTGTTGAGCAGGATGCACTTCAGGTGGTTGCTGCTGTTGCTCATCGAGGTCTTGAGCACTGCTGGAGTGGTGCAGGTCCAGATGCAGGTGAACTTGCAGGCGTTGCAGCAGAAGGGTCCGTGGGTGCTTCTCGGGTTGGCTCGGTAGCAGCCCAGGAGTCGGCCGGCGTTGAGGGCGTTGAGTTCGGTGGCGTCGTAGGTCCGGCGGGTGGGCTGGTGACGGCGGGGGCCAGGGGTCCTGGCACTGGGCGCGGTCCAGGCGCGGACGGGTGCAGACGGGCTTACCTTTGGCGCACCTTCGGCGCTCCTGCTGCGCGCGTCCGCTGCGCGGTCGCTGAGGGGGCGTCATAAGTAGGAGCGGGGAGGGGGGGTCAGCCGGGAGGACCAATGGGAGAGGAGGGGAGGCGGAGCTACGGGTCAGCTGCGGCGGGAAAGGGCGGGAAGCACGGAGGTGACCGGGACAGCGGGCCGGTGAGGTGCGGGGGCAGAGGCGGCAGGCTGCGGGCAGAAGGCGAGCCTGAGGAGATGCGGAGGGCAGCGGCGTAGAGGAGGTGAGCGGAGGTCTGCAGCAAACAGGGAGCGGCCAGGCAGCAGCTAAGTCAGCAGGCAGGCGAGCGGCAGAGCAGCGTGGAGGGAGCGACCACCTGCGAAGGCACAGTGGTCACAGTGAGTGACCGGGCAGGGACCCCTTAAGTAGGAGCCGGGAGGGAGGGTCAGCCGGGAGGCAGGAGGCGGGAGGACCAATGGGAGAGGAGGGGAGGCGGAGCTATGGGTCAGCGGCGGCGGGAAAGGGCGGGAAGCACGGAGGTGACCGGGGCAGCGGGGCCGGTGAGGAGCGGGGGCAGAGGCGGCAGGCTGCGGGCAGAAGGCGAGCCTGAGGAGATGCGGAGGGCAGCGGCGTAGAGGAGGTGAGCGGAGTTCTGCAGCAAACAGGGAGCGGCCAGGCAGCAGCTAAGTCAGCAGGCAGGCGAGCGTCAGAGCAGCGTGGAGGGAGCGACCGCCTGCGAGGGCACAGGGGTCACAGTGAGTGACCCGGCAGGGACCCCTATCATTATAGACCCATATCATTAATAAACGCAGATGGTAAGGTGTATTAGAAAATTCTTGCAACTAGGCTGGCTCAAGTTATTTCCCCACTGGTGTCTAGGCATCAACATGGTTTTCTACCCGGTAGGGGCACAGTCAACCATTGACATAGGGTGATTTCAATGCTAGATTATGCTAATGTACAGCAAAAACATATCGGGAAATTTTTTTTAGATTCTGAAAAAGCATTTGTCCGTGTATCTGGGTTGTTTCTCTGGACCACAATGTGGAAGATGGGGTTTGGACCCCGCTATATAATAGCGTTACAAACTATGTATAAAAGACTGTGTGCTAAAATTTGTACAATGGTCAAAGAGTCATCTTTTGCATATATCACTTTTGTATATATAACTAGGGGAACACGACAGGGATGTCCCTGCTTGCCTTAACTTTTTGCTATTTATATCAACCCGTTGCTACAACTGCTGGAAATGACAAATGGAATCCAGTCAATGTTAGTTGGGCAGTATCAAGTGCGTGTTCTTGCTTACGCTGATGATATCGCGGCAGTATCATCTAACCCAAAGCAAGCGATAAGGGAGATTGAGAGCCAGACTTAGCAATTTGGGGAAGTTGCCAGGTATAAGTTGAATATATCAAAAACCCAGATTGTTTGTACTGTGGGACTTTGTCCTGGTGAAACATTGTCTGAATTTCTAATCGCACAGTCTGTTCTATTGCAAAGTTTGCTGATCAATTTAGAATATTCCTTTTGCCTAATGCTTTCATTCTTTTGCTTTTTCCAATTTTTCCTTTAAGATTCTTTTAACTCCTGAGTCACTAGTTAACTATATACATATATATATCAAGTGCATCCTTCAGGAATGGTGGCATGAATTTGGAATTGGACTTGAAGTCTGTGGAGGCTTCTCCATGTACGCCTATGCCTAAGTTCTTAATCATTTCCTCCTTAGTCAATGTATCTGGTATGCCCATGTTTTCATACTCCAGTTCTTGAAACTCCTTCATGAGTTTAACATCTGCTATCATTAACTGATGTTGTTAATTGCCACTTCTTTTCATGTGTTTTTCTTTGGTCACACGCTGCATCATAAAATACATATTTTATCATATTGATCTTATACATTAAAAATGATCTATCCTTGTTGGTGTACAGTCCATAGTCCATCCTGAGCAGTAAGAAAGCCCCATTACCAAGATGCTCTCTTCCTGTTTTGTTAAGGTCATATTTGTCAAATATATAATTGTGTTGCTATCACCTGTTATTACTTCTGTCTTAGTTTGTTTCCCAGAAGTCTGACTTTTTCTTTCTCCTTCCACCCCAAGTCTTTCTACTTTGCCTCCTCCTTTTTGATATTTCTGTTTTTGCTCTCATTCACTTGAGTGCAGATTAAGATGCCTGTCTAGTCTTAAAAAATGTCACTCATCCAATACATTAGGACATCTTATCTTCTGCCCCTAGGAACCTCTTCTTCTATGTCAATGTCTAGTTTAGAGCTTAAATCACTGCTCTGATCCCTTTACAATGGCATCTGGCTTTGTCTATTCAATTCTGTTCATTTTTGTCTTCTGAAATTGTCAAATTGCTTTGCAAATTTATAAATTCATAGTTGATCACAATCCACCTTATCACATCTGAATTTCTGGGTTTTCTATTTTCAACATTTTATTCGTGTCACCATTGAATTTACCAACAATTCTTGTTTTTATTTGATTGATTTAAGATTGAATTTTTTCTATTGTGCCAAGTATTTTTTTCCTCTATGATTCTGCATATTTCACCAAAATCTCCAGGATATGCTTTGAGGCTTCATTGTTATTTGCTGCCCACTCTAGGAGCTTATCAGAAGGAATGGGATTTTCATAGCTCAGCACTCTTAGTATTCTCAAACCAAGTGGCACACACCCAACTTCTGGGTAGGGCTGTAGTAATTTACTTTTCCACCAAACATTTACTTCATTTCAATTTTTCCGGAATTTCGAATCATCATCTTTGTAATCTAATTTGCTCTCTCTTGTGTATACTCCTCTTATTTGAGTTGGTATTTACTCGAACACCTTTTACACTGCTTCTTCTCTCTCCTCCAACTCAGTAGCCAACTGTAAGCTTAATTGTTTAAAAAGTATAGTTCCACCCGTTCCTTACTCAAGCTTACTATATTTAGGCTTTTCTGTTTTCAGAGTTCTTTTTTTGGTAAATTCTGGTGTGGTGTTTTCAGTGATTTCAATGCCTTAAAAAAGCAGTGGTTGCACATTTCCGCACCGTTAAAAACAACAGAAACAGTGTTTTGCAAGTGTTTGTGGAACATTTTGCTTTTATTATTGCTAATTTTCTGCACTGATAGTGCATGGTATATAGACAGTGTATGTACAGTGTATATGAGGTCCATGTTTACAAAAAAAACTATTTTGTAGTACACCACAGAATACTTCTTCATTGATTCTTTGGTCATGCGTGATCGCTCTTTCCTTCCATGTAAATGTTTATCTGTGAAAAAGACCTCTCACCATTGGTATTTGAGATGGGCAATGCCAAAACAGCCAGCACACAAATTGCTAACTCTGGCAACCTACATAGCTTTCAATGCCAATACTGGTAAACCTGAAGATTGTGATCCTTTGTGACAGGTTCTGCAACATATGCATTGAACTGGGAGCATATGGCCTCAGAGTTATTGAAGAGGTCAAAAAGGAAGCAGTACTTTTCAAGAATAATGTAGAGTGTACTTTTTCACATCGCTATCAATATGCAGATGAAGATCCTCACATCTCTTGCCTTTGGCATCATCACTAAGCAAAAATCTGTAAACGGTCGCCACATGGGAAAAATAGCATTCATTGCCTCTAGGACTGAGAATCACTGGCAAAATGACACAGTTGGGATGAAACTTTCTTTGATGCCACTCAAAGTACAAAATGAGAAATATTTGCATTTAGTTTTCACGCATAACAAAACTGTGCACAGAATGGGCAACATAGCACTCTTCATTAACTCTGAAGACTGTAAACATACGTTCAGCATACTATACTGCAAGTTGCACAAATCTCTTACAAGGAAGCATTTCATTTCATGTATCGGATTTGACAGCTCATCACACAACTTTTTCATATACATAGCTGAATCACTACAAATACAAACAATATCACTTGAATCTTTGTTGAATCCGGTAAAACCTTTGGCAGCAGCATTCCGAGTGACACTGTGTTCCATGTTTTTCAAAAGACTGGTGCCATATTTTCACCACTATCACAGATGCTTGGTACAGCACTCTTTTGACATATACCTGTCACTGCACCTTGCATTGAATGTATAAAGCCTGGGGTGTTTTGCAATTCATCTACTATAAATACTGACTCGCTAGGAAAGGGGGCTGATGTATCAAAGGGTTTCACCCATTCTTTGTCTGTGGGTAAATGTGATGATACATAGTAGGAATATTCTTATGAAATCAGCCATTTTATGTGTCAGTAAAATATTCAAACATAGCCAAAATATCAAATATGATTTTGATATTTCCTGATTCTCCACAGTTTATAAAAGAATCAAATATGACCTAAGACATGCTTCTAACCCTTGAAACTTTAGACCAAAGACCATAAAACTAAAAAAAGCAAATGTGACCTCCCTAAATAGCAAAACCTAAGCAGAATAATGTTAACCCAGTCTTCCTTGCTTCTACCCTGTGTAACAAAGTTGCATTATATTAGCCCCTTCAGAAAGAAATACAAATGACTTTCACTCTCCTTTTCCTTTCTTTGAATGCAATTTAGTTTGTGATTCTGCAGGTGTTTTTTCAGTGTTTATATGTTTAAACCTAACACAGGATAGCCTAACTATATTCAATGCTTTTTATGTCAATGAACATTCCCTTCTTCCATTTGTAAACTCACTGCCTGTGTGCCGTCCTTACTGGGGGATTTTGCCGGAACGCCAGGCATCCACTGACTCTCGGGTATCTGGATCTAGCCCATTAGTGCTTTCAAGTTGATCCTCTTCATGGGGGAGTTAGTATAGAAAATGTATATAAACATATCTTTAAACATTTTGTACACCAATACTGTGGTCACTATATTGTGACCCGTCAACATTTTGTATTTGATATTCCAAGCCTCTGCCGAAGTGTAGGCTCATGCTCAGGTGTATTCTCATTGAACCATTAAGCACAGGTATAGCTTCAAATAATTTGGTACTATCTTATGTGCCCATTATAGCTACCGGAAATGTCCCATATACCATCTAAAGTCAATCAATGTGAAGGTATTTTTTCTAGTGGGCAAAACAACATCACATTGTGCAGCCTCTCCATCTGCAGTTACCACTAAGCATGGGCGGAAAATCCGTTTCGCTCGCGGATTTTGCGGATTTTCGGTAAATTCGCAATCCGCGAGATTCGCGAATCTCCCGCAAAATCCGCAAATCCGCGAGCAGCGGATTTTGCTCGCACTGCTCGCACTGTTCGCGTGAGTTCGCGGCTTCCCAGTACAACTTCGCGCCCCGCGAATAAGTGCAAAATTGCAGAAATACGATCTTAGCAAAATTGAAACTACTTACCAGGTTCAAAAGTTCAGGCTCATCATTAGTAGCCATTTCCTGTAGTGCTTCCTGAGGGGCCCCTCCAGAGTTCAGTTGCCAGTTGCAACTATTATGTGACCCTGCTCTGAACCTCAGAATAGTTACACATATGCCACAAAGGTCCTGAATTACAGCTAAGGGAGACAAGCAGGAGCCAGGCTGGAGGTTCAAATCCATTAATCAGCCCCTAATTCATTATTGTCAGTTGGGGCAGGGCAGGTGTTGTAACTAATTTTGCAACAATGAAAGCACTTAGCAAGTGCAAAAGATCACTAATCAGGAAGCACTAAGGAAGCAGGTGCCAGCTAAAAAAATATTCTGTGACACATTAATCAGCCCCAAATTAATTCAGGTCACTTGAGGCAGGGAAGGTGTGCTTGCGTTGCCACAATAATGTACACTGACTGGACAACCAGAGGGTGCTGTGATGAAACAGAGGGTGGCATGGGTGGGCCAGAGGGTGGCATGAGTAGTCAGAGAGTGGCAGTGGTGACAGAGAGTGGCAGTGATGAAGAAGAGTGTCCCAAACAGGCTGGACACGTAGAAACAACAAGTTCGCGAAACTTGTGACCCGACAGGTAAGTTCGCAATTTGCGACATTGTACAAAACCCTCGCGAACTGGCAGAAACCCGCGCAAACACAAAAAAAAAAAAATCCGCAAATTCGCGAGAATTCGCGGATTTTGCGGATTGCGAGTTCGCAAATCCGCAAAATTCGCGAACGCGAGATTCGCAAAATTCGCCCATGCTTAGTTACCACTTACAATGCCCAATTCAGCATCCTTGTGGGGTCTCAAGTGTCTGTGCTATGTTTCCGTGCACCAGCAAAGCCTCAAATACACAGAGCTTCCTCCATATGGATGATGGGGCTTTAAAGACCCAGTGCATTAATCATATATACTCATATTCCCAATGTGGATTCCTTCCTTATGCATGGGCCACATTTGTGGAGTGCATCCCCCGATAAGCAGGTGTATCTTTCTTTGACCAGTATGTCCTCTAGTGTAAAAGTATAGCTTATTATAACTAATACACCCTTGCACTATGCAGCTCAGACATTAAGTACTCAGATAAACCTTGAGCTGTCCAAGTATAGTCTCCAAACTCGTAGGGTGGCTTCCACACACCTTTGGTTAAACACAAATGAGCAACATAGTCTCTATTCTACTGGAACATTTTCAAATGCCAAGTTCACACTCCTCATTTATAGAACGAGCCTTCCCACCCCATTCAGCTTTCAAATGCACTACAATAGCCTCACATGGACAGTGCCGAATACCAATGTCCAGGCAAAGCAGATAATGCCCAGTGCAGTCTTTCTAGCAGACTTATTGCTTAAAATATCCAGTACCATCTCCCATTGTGCAAATTCAGTCACAAAAGCACATTACAGATTTGCAATGCACAGAGGTAGTCTTAAAAGCTCATCCTCTCCATTCTTATTTGGTTGGATAGAATTGTTGCCTATCCTTGTCCAAGGTTTACCTATGTTGGATTTCAACATCCTCTGGAGAGGCTATGCTGGAAGCGGCAACTGATCAGGACTCCACCAAACCAGGTCCCTTTACCAGAAAGTCTTACTAAACATTTTTGAATGTGGCAAAAAGCTCTGCACAGGACAAGCCTAGTTTTCTTACCGTGGGTGCAACCGTCCTCAGCGTACCTTATGACCTTGACCTGGTCTGCTTTTTGTATCCCTGCACCAGACAAGCAGGAATCCAACCACTTGGCCTTTATCGATCTGTTGTTGTCCCTGGGTGGCAGCAGGTTTTGATGTCATCACTTATTGAGTGGGTCAGGGGTCTTCTTTATTTTTTTTAAAGTTATATTTTAGGTGTGGGTTATTGGGTTTCGAGGCGCATAGGGTAGAAAGTTAATTACATAAAAACTGATTATTGATAGATTATTAATTAACTAATTGTTAATTAGTTATGTAAATTGTGTAATTATTAAAACAATGTAATTCATATTTAGGGTTCAGGTTTGGGGGTTTGTAGGAGTATAGGGTGGAAAGGTAATTAAATCATAATTGATTAATTATGAATTATTTTTAATTGTTAAATAATTATGTAAATTGTGTAACTAAGATAATATTTAAATGTAGATATATGTTAAATGTGTGATGCTAGATATGTGGGTCTAAAGTGTGGGAATTTATGGAAAAAAACTTTTAAATAACCTTTTCCCTATATTATTTATTTATAATTATTTTAATTGTTGAATTGTGTTTGAATGTATATTTTTAATTTTAAGTTAATAGTTTTAAAATTACATGAAATCAATACTTGTATTAAATTTGATATGTGTTTGAAATGAAATACTGTCCCTAGTGTTTCACAGACTGGTAATAGTGAATTGTACCCCTTCTGAGTCCAACGCGTTCCCTTCTGGTGCACCGACTGGAGTGGGAATAGTATATGTATTATTCCTCGAATTTTATAGCTTTGTTTATATTGTTTAAAATTATATCATTTTTTATTTTATATTTATTGCTCAATTTTTTTTTACCTAATATTTTTAACCATGATATTTTGGGTTGCAATAGTTTGTCAGTGAACTTGGTGAATGTGCTTTCCCTTGCCGTGAGATACTGAAGTACTTATAGCTGCAGCTCAGTCACAGCACAGTAGTTCTCAAACCAGCCACATATTGTTGTCATATTTGAGTGGTGTATATACACCCTGAAACCCACATACCATAGGGCATTTTTGGGTACCATCTGCAATGGGCTTACAGTGAAAATATTTAGGTCAAACAAGGAGTTCCAGATGTACAGCACATTTTAGTGAGGATGCTCAGGCACTTTGCTACCACATGTTTTTAATGTGGTCTGTTTGCATGGTCTGCCGAGGTCTTGATCACGATCTATTATTAGACCAGTTTTTAAGAAGGGGCAGAGAGAGGATTCACAATATTATAAGCCCATATGGCTGATTGATTCAGCAGTAAAGTTAAAAAGGAGAGTGATCCTTAAAAACCTAATGGACTGGTTAGATGACCACAAGGTTTTATCAAACTTACAGTATGGGTTCTGGAAAGGCAGATCAGTGTCTAAATTTACGTTTGATAGCAGGGAAATATATTCCCGCTAAGAAGGGGACACTACATTTGGCCTTTATGGATCTGTCCTCAGCTTTTGACTGAGTAAACAGACCCACACTATGGGTATTAATAATTATTATAGGAATCAACCAAAATATCGTTAACTTTCTGTCTGACCTGCATAGGGACCTTTCCGCCATGGTGAGATATGACCAATTGGGCCATTATACATAGTATATTTGTATAACAAGAGGAGTTAGACAGGGATGTATCTTAGCTCCCTTATTGTGTACATTATACACTAACAATCTAGACTCGTTCCTGTGTACAGCCTGCAAAAATATTTCCAGTGCGTGGGGTTGGTCAATTCCTGTGCTCTTATACGCTGATACTGCTGTTTTACTAGCACGGACAGCGATTGGGCTTCAGTGTCTCCTAGACTCTTTTTCTGATTTTATGAGATCAATAAACCTAAGTGTCAATATCTCAAAATCACACACAATGGTTATGGGCCCAAGTTCAAAAAGATCTAAAACTAATTTCTGTGAAAGAAAATGTAAAATTAAATCACATGGGTAACTTATTTTTCCTATCTATGGGTACTGTGCTCTAAAAGGGGTACTTGGGCAACACAAAAAAAAGCAAAAAGAAATGCCATGGTGAGAGCAACAGTAGCAGTCCCTGAGTTTGCATGTAGGCTAGGGGCCAAACCCATCCAAGCAATGATAAATATATATAATGAGCCAAGTGTACCGCTATTGCCATATATGGGTCTGATATTTGGGGCTATAAGGAGGCTGAAGAACTCCAAATAGTGGAGAATATGTTTTTTAGAAACGTACTATCAGTTTCGCAATCAACACCTTCATATATCATTCATCAGGAACTATGTGTTGGTTTTGTATCAGATCTGATTGGTATGGCCCCACTCTTGGATTACGATTTGGACCAACCCAGATCTGGAGCTGAATCGCAAGATCTTTTGGGATTGCTTATCTTTAGATAAAGCAAGTAGCATCCTCTGGCAAGGACATTAAAAGCTTGACAGTGAAATTAGGGTGGCCTGCATTATTTGACTCCCCGACAGGCTAGTAATGGGTGAAACACCATTTTATATGTATTATGCAAGTAGAGGGAGAGGCTAGAGAGCTCCTGAAACCTACAGTACGAGCATATGCTCTATTGAGAACATCTCCAGCATTAGAGCTGTACCTACATGAAATAACAAAGCCATACCACCACATCCTTTTAACAAGATTAAGACTTAACCTTTTGCACTTTGGTTTGGCAGAACGGGGGTGGTGTAAGATGGAAGATTTGGGTCCTTGCTTTTGTGATATTTTCTCCACCCAGAACACTTTGCACTTTATAATGTTTTGTGACAATTATCATCATATTCACAAACGTTTTTTAAAACCAATACTGGAAAACAAAGGTTTTATGCAGGCTAGGCCTGCATTAATATATTTACAGATGTTAAATAACCCATGGGAATGTTTTGATACTGCCAGCGTTTTAGTTGCTGCGATTAGGGAAAGGAAAAACGGGTGTTTCTGAAGAGGTTCGAGTTGGTTCTTATACAGTAATGATCGCTATTGATTTTATTTTGAGGTTTTTGGTATATAGGGTCATGTTTCAAAAGAAATATGTAGGCTCACAACCCTTTGTAATGACGGCAAATGATTTTTATTCTGATGTTTTTGGGGCTCAAGATTATATTCCTAATGAAATATGTATATGTTTTTAATGGTTCTTCTACATTTTATATAGTATACTTTTATGGTTTTAAAAATTAACCTAAGTGATTTTGACTGACTGACTACCACTTAGCAGTGGTAAAGTGCTCAGAATACTCAAATCCTCCAAATCAGATAGGAAAAAATTGGGGAGGACACAAAAAAAGCATGGGCCTCATTATGATGCCAGTTGGACCGACATCCGTGGCCTCGTTAGTGTCAGTTCGACCATGAGGGTCTTGTCTGAAATGGTCAGATTGACCACCAAATTCCGATGCATGCTGAATGCAGTCTGACTGACTGCTAGAAGGCAGCCAACTTTGATAGCCTTTCTCCGACTGCTGAGATGGCGTTCAGAAAAAAGCAGCAGCCTAAAGCTGTACAGTGAGTTCCGACTGCCATCCGGAATGGGATGTGCATATCCGATGAGCCAACGGTGACGGTCGAACCGGCTGCCTTGACTTGTTGAGAATGAAGAATTTGTGGTGCATCCTCACCCAAATCAGCTTTCCTTGACAGTCTCTGTCATGGATCTGATTCTCCAGGTACTACCTACGTTGCGGCAGCTGGTCCTCCAAAAACTATGAGCCTGTGGGTGTCAGAATGCAGGTAAGTCCGTAGGTGGTATATATCCCAATTGACTGGCCTGTGCCCAGAATGCCACAATCCAGCAATGGGGTTCATGCAGCACAGGGCATATCCCCACCTACGTCATGAATGTGTGTACATATCATGTTTCCTGTGAGTTTGTACGTACTTGCAGCCACATATTCAGGGATATGTACACCCCTGTAGATGGTAACAGTGGTTGCATCGTAATACGGCAGAGGAACTTTTCTGGCCTCGTGGTCAGAATCGAATCATGGTAGCAGCCATCAGACGGTCGGTCTGACCGGCATCGTAATGAGGCCCTATGTCATTCCTTAAGTTGGACGCAAATTGAAAATGTAGCCATGGATAGGAATATTGGCCAGAAACATATTGGGTATACATGCTCCTTTACACCCTTGTGGGTAGCCCACAATGTCTTTGGAGGCTATGGCCTCCACTCCAATGATGGAGGACACCATATAGGTGCGATGGTTGCCCTAAAGGCACAATGTTTTGCCAACCGGACACCATGTTTTTTTGGTCAAGGTCAGCTTACATTTTCGTTTTTCAGAAACAAATCCCAAGCAGGAGTTATACTTTGGAAAACAGAAAAGTAAATAAAATAGACCTGGTAGTTTTTTCCCTGCACTTCAGGGTCATTATGTGATTTCGCTGCCTGTGATCACCTTGCCTCATATCGTTCTACTGGGCAGGAAAATCTAGTGTAGTTCCCTATGTCCTAAATATTGTTGAGTAACTGTCACTATTACTTGGTCGCCATTTGGCAGACAGGCCTCCAATTCAAAGGTTAGCACTGGTGGAGCCTGCTGACACTTCTTCAGAGGACACCCTATGTATATCTAACCTGTAAATGTAGCTGACCATCCATGATTTGGGTGAGGTGGGAGCCCTATTGATATGTATTAGGTCTCATGCTCAAGAAAGTGATTGATGAAGAAATTAACTTGTACGGACTTCGACAGACATCTTGGAATTAATGTTAATTATTGGAGAAGCTGTGCATATTAAAAGGAGAAAATCAAAAAGAAAGATAAGATTACATAGATGAAGAAACATTACAAAAGCTGGATTTTTTAACAGAAGCACTAAAAAAGTGTTTTTGGTTTCTTTGCACAACAAAAATATAAGGAGTACCACAAAATTACATGCTGGCACACAGAATTCCCATCCAACTAAAAAGAACATCACAGGATATTCTCCTAACACAACAAAACCACAGCTGTATTGGTCTCTAATAAAATATTGAAGAAAATCCTGGTTCACAGAGAGAAGCCAACAAAGGTGGCACTGGCACAAAGACCATTAAAAGTACCGAAGTAAACCTGATTTCTACACCAACCCATGTTCTCACCAGTCGGAGAGGTCACTCAAGGTTCCACTATGCGCCTGATTAAGACTTTGGCTGTGTTGAAGGAATATAAATAAATATAGTACAATGTTGGCCTAATGCATCTAATATATATAAAAATATTCTATTAGGAAAATCCATTGCAAATACACTCGAACCATGCATACATTCGGAATCGGGTTTAGACTGAACAAACGCCATTTTGGTTTCCCCTCCCGTGACTCTTTCATTCGTTAGGAAAACACGTGACTTGATACTGTACACAGAGAGCAAGAGAGGCTGCCTTGGGCTATGAACAGACCATTGATTCTAACTTAGGAAACTCAAGGTCACATCTGCCTTCCTGTGAGGATGAGTGCATTCTTGCTGGCGCCGTACCTGTACTCTTGTGTCCCAGAACGAAAGGGAGGCACCTTCACTGACCTACCCCCGGAATAGTTAGAGCTGAGTTTCAAAGCAATCAATTGTGCCTTATATGGGTTTTCCTGTTGGCTTCACGAGAAGTGGTATTTTTTCATGTAAGGGGTTTTTGTAACGTATGCTGAAAGTATATATGCACTGTCTTAAATGTAATCCAGCAGTCTCCTCTGCGCACCTTTGAGGGAGAGGGCGAGAGGGTGACTCCCCTATATAGGGCGCTTTTGCAAAATAAACGATTGAACCTTCTGCATTGCTGACTGACTTCTTTTTGGTAATAAGGTATATGGGCTATTGGTAAGTATAGCTCTATGATAGATAATTTTGGTACTTCAGTTGGCGACTCCGCCGGACTCCGCGATAGGGTTTTCACCTCCTGTAAACAGGAGAAGAGGGACCGGGTCAGATTCTGGACAAGGGGGTGGACTGTAAAAGGATCCTAATTGAGAAAACCAGTTTATGGGAAAAAAAAAATTCCACTCTCAAGCCCAGTGACCTTCCCAGCTGCTAAATAACCCTTCGCAGGAGTCCTTCGGGCTTAACCTGGAATAAGCTGACTGTGTTGGTCTATAAAGGAGCCGGCAGTGGAGAACGCGCAATCAGAACTGAGTGCACCAGGTGAGTGAATTGTACTGTATGTATTCAGACATCTTTGGAACAAGCACTTTGTAGAAGTGGCTTACATATTGTATGTATATAGACGTCTTTGGAACAAGCAATTTTGAAGAAGTGGCTTATGGAAACAGTTAACTGTATATGGAATATGGTGGTTAATGAACCACAGGGAATCTGGGGGTCTAACATAGCAGTGGAGTGACTGCACGAGTGGATGCCCCACAGACTTGTTTGGTGATTATTTGAGACAACATTGGACGCCTTAGTGTTGCACGGGGGGTGCTCACTCGGTCGGATCCTCTTCGGAAAAGCCCTAGGAGCAACTGGGTAAGCTTGGGTTCTGGAGCCCCTGCCCAGACGCCCGTCCCAACCAGCACAGGACTACGGGATGGTCTGTAAGAGGGTCCGTGGTTTGCCTGTCTGATGATCTCAGGGCAGTCTCTGGAGTGTCTCTTTTGTGAATTTAGTTGGTCTGGTATCCGGGGTGATCGGTTCCCCGAACAGGAGTCAACGGGCTCTGTTCGATTTAGAAGACATGTCATATGGAATTTTAAAAAAGGAGGCCTTGTGTTAAGAATAGGAACTGAACAGCGCTTATTGATCGAAAACCGATGAAATATATGTATGAGAAATATGTGAGACTGTTTGATTGAAGAATGAATGGGTATGAAATGAATAGAGTATCTATGTGAGTTTATTGCAACAATATAATTTATTAAGGTTCATAAACTTGTCGTGTTTTAGTAAACTATGTTTTGGATGTTGATGTCGCCGGAGTAGACGTCTGGAAGAAAGACAGCCTGCTCCTCTGGAAGGCAGTCCCTTTTTTGATATGTATGTAAAGCATGGTATCTCTCCCATTTTGTTTAATTCATTGTGGAATAAGTATACCAAAGATAATTCGGTACTACATTGGCCTTTAACAGGGTCTTTTGATGAAGAAAAAATTAATTATTTGCAAAACAAATTGTTTATGAAAAATGCTGTCAAAGCATGTTCGACTCTTTGAACTTATGGTTAAAGGAGGCGAAATGATGACGAATAAGAGAAGAAAAATTGGAAAAACTTAAAGCAGGCCAGACTATTACTCAAAAGGCAGTAGCATATGAAAAAGAAAAAGTAGAAAAAAGTATTGAACAGAAAGACAGACAATTTCAGCTATTGACAGACAAGAGTTATTTGACACGAACTGAGACAGAAGATGATATTGAGGAATTATTAGATGCCTGTCCACCACCACCGTATGCCCCCCAAAGTTTATATCCAGCAGTTACAATAGCAAGAACGGGAGTAACCGGGACTCCGCCTCCCGCAACAGTGCCTTCGGTTGCTACAGCACCGGTAGCTGTGCAGCCTCCAGCTCCGTTATTTCTCCCTCCTACCCTTCGTCCAGCCACCTCAGAATTACTTACTTTATTACCTGGGTCAGTTGCTGTTTCCCCTTCCAGCTCGTCCCAAGTCTTTTTGACACCCCAGCCGTGGGACCGACGGCCTCCCTTACGGGAGTGACTGTTGGTGCTATAGATGATACGCCACAACGTCCTATGGAGGGTTTAGAAGGTAGACAATTTTTTACTCGATCAGCCTTGGGAACTGAGGAAAGTCAGAGGATTGCAATTCAAGCATTCCAATGGATGCGGAATTCGATCTATACTATAGAATGCATTTGGAGTATTATGAGACAATTTGAACCAGTAGCGCAACAATGGGCACTAGAACATATGGCGATTAGATTAATTTCCCTATGGGAACAATGTTTTGATGAAGGACTGGCTCCCCAGGTACTAATTGTTTTAAAGGATCAAGCTTTTAAGTTTGAATTACAAATTGAGGAAGTATTCAGGAATGTTGAAACATTGATACATTACCGGGAACGAATGTACAATAAACGTCCAGATGGGGGACACAACATCCTGTGAGGGAAGTGCACCCCCTTTTTCATCCTGAAATTCCTGAGTTAAAAGATGCTGGTGGAGCAGTAGTTAGGAACCGTGTAGAGTTGCGATTTCAAGAACAATGGGTTTATACCCCTTAGAAGTGAAATGAGATCCTTAGATTGAAAGCCCAACTTCCTGACCCTCGTAAAAATCCCACAGCCTATTATAAAGAATTAAATTAAGCTGCAAATTCAGCCGTTATGGCCTTAGCTGACATTGAGCTATTTTTCGGCCTTTTAAATCCAGTTGATATATGGAAACAGATACATGACACAGATCATGCTCCAGAACTTGGAGGGACCTGGGACCAGTTTAAAGTGTGGGATAAGGATCAAAAGCCAGGTGATAAACCAAAAGATGAGATTTTAGCCCTACCACCCCGTATTATAACTTACATGCAAACCCTTATTCCCCCACGCAAAGTGGATTGGGATAAATTAACGGCTTGTAAACGGAAAAAGGATGAGAGTGTGTCAGATTTCTTTACACGTTTTGAAAAAGTATTCATTGATTATAGTCGACAAGATTTGTCCACCGAAGGGGGCATACGATTGTTTGTGAATAGGTTTATTACTAATTTATTGCCTGAAATAATGACACGATTACAAGCTGCTGAAAGTACCTGGTCGAATTCGGCCCCTTCAGTTATTCTTAGCATGGCCCAGTATTATGAACACAGGGAAAATGAGAGTAAGGACAAGTCTGATAAAAGGGTCGAAGAATTAAAAATTCGAGTATTGCTACAACAGGTTAGTAGAGGACAAAATGCTGGAAGGAGAGGAAGAGGTTTATGTATAAGAAGGCCAATGACGGGACGTGGAGGAGGAGCGGGTCCAGTTTCTAATATAGAGATAAATCAGTGTTCCAATTGTAGACAAGTGGGACACTGGCGAGCTCAGTGTCCATTATTATATGGACGAGGCACTTTCAACAGAGGAAGAGGACGAGGTGGTACTGATTGAAATAATATGAGGCAAGGGGATGCGTACGATGGTAAATCAGGAAAAAATTATTTTGATGATCCTCAAGGAAGGCAATACTACCATGAGGATTATCAGGAGGATGATGATGAGACAGCCACGGACAGAGCAGGGGCCACAAATCAGTACCAGTTGACCAACAGGGGCCTTATGTAAAGGGGCTACTGATGGGGACATCTGAGAAGTTTTTGGTGGATACTTGAGCAATAAATAGTTCTGTTGCCCATTCACTGGTCCCGGGGGCTGCTCTGTCTTGGCAAAATAACGTATCAGTGGGTTTCTCAGGAATCCCAGTAGTAAGTCCAATTCTAAGCCACTGCCATTTACTATTGGTCCAATTACCGTGGACTCTCCATTTTTGCTCACTTCTAGTTGTGGCGAGAATCTTTTAGGATTGGATATATTAAAAAAATTGCATGCACCCATTTACTGTTCTCTTGATGGTGTTTTTTAACAATGCAACCTCCAACTAAATGCACGTCTCAATATTTTGTTAAAGAGGAACATCTTCCACCTGAATTTTCTAAGATTCCCCGGATCCTTTGGGCAACAGGAGAAACGGATGTGGGATTGTTAAAAAAATACCCCCTGTATCAATTACCTTGAAACCAAATGTACATTTGCCACGTATTCCACAATATCGAATTTCGCCTGAGGGCGAACAGACCTTATTACAAATTATTCGTGACTTAATTAAGAGAGGAGTAGTGGAAGAAACAGCTGGTAATGTTTGTAACAGCCGCCCTGTTTTACCGATTTTGAAGAAAGCTTCATTGGATGGTGACCCAGATTACAAAAATACCTATCGTTTTGTGATTGACCTAAGAAAGCTAAATTACATAGTGGTTCCCCAATATCCTGTGGTTCCAGATATCACTGCAATTCTCACGATGATTCCCACTACTGCCAAATATTTTTCAGTTATTGATCTGAAGAATGCTTTCTTTAGCATTCCAATACACACTGACAGCTGTCATATTTTCGGCTTCTCGTTATCTGGCCGTAGCTTTAGATTTTGTCGCACTCCTCAAGGCTATACAGAAAGTCCTAGTATTTACAGCCAAGCTTTAAAAGCAGTATTAGATGAACTAGTCCTGTCATCTGGTAATGTTCTCATCCAGTATGTGGATGATATATTGGTGGCATCGGACACAGCAGAAGGTTGTAAGGAGGCCACCGTCAAACTATTGACTCATCTAGCAGCTAACGGAAATAAAGTATCCCTGTCCAAATTTCAGTATTGTCGACAGGAAGTGACCTATCTTGGGTATTTACTGTCGAAAGTGGGGAGGAGATTAACTCCAGAACGAATAACTGTTATTACTAACATGTACTCAATGTGATGTTCGCGCTTTTCTTGGCATAACCTCTTACTGTCGCCAATGGATTCCTAACTTTTCTCTTTTTGCTAAACCCTTGTTGCATTTGACAACCAAAGATGTGCATGAACCCTTGCCCTGGACGGACGAATGTCAGGATGCTTTTGAATCTTTAAAATCTGCTCCTTGCTCTGCACCCGTCTTGGGTACTCCGGATTACCGAAAATCTTTTATGCTTTACGTGCTTGAGGTTTTTCAAACTGAAGAAGAAACGAAGGGACGAGTAGACCTCACCAACACCCCCTTGTCTGAACCCCAAGGGGAGTTGTATGTGGATGGCTCATGTTTTTAAATTACCATATGGCACGACAACAGCTACATGTGCTATACCACCCTCAGAACTGTAGTGGAGACCGCTCGGGTTTCCCATCACTCAGCGCAGGCAGCTGAACTAATAGCATTGTGAAGAGCATGTGAACTAAGCGAAGGCCTAAAAGTTAATATTTTCACAGACAGCCAGTACGCCTTTGGCGTGGCCCATAGTTTTGGGCGGCTGTGACGGGAACGAGGATTTCTTACCTCTCATGGTCAGAGAATACAACAAGGCCCCTTGATCGAAAGATTGCTGAATCCATTAACCTTGCCAGAAAAGGTGGCCATTATCAAGTGTAGTGCCCACAACAAAATCATTGATACCACAGGAAAGGGAAATGCTTTTGCCGATCAAGTAGCAAAAGATACAGCTCAAACTAAAATGTCTCCTATGTTCCCCAGTGTATCAGCAAGGTGGGTGGCGGAGACAACAGTGTTTGATAATAATATTGAGAGTGTTAAAGAACTGCAGAAAGAAGCAACCCCTGATGAAATAATGAAATGGGAGCAGCAAACAGGGAAGTTGGATAAAAATAATTGTTGGATTGATTTGACTGAGAAACAGAGATGGCTTTTGCCCAATGCGCTGGTATATGCAGTAGTCATGATGGCACATGGTCCCGCTCACATTGGGGCAAAAGGCATTTGTGCACTGTTAGATCCTGTGTGGAATAATCTGAATATTTAAAAAACTGCTGCTCATGTGGTTAAATATTGCATGATTTGTTTACAGTATAATCCTGGTGGGAGGGAAACAGTCCTTAGTGGGAACTTTGAGCATCCTACTTTACCGTTTGAAGTGATACAAATGGATTATATTCAGCTAGAAAGAGTAAACAACCTTAAGTATGTGCTAGTGGTGGTATGTGCTTTTAGTAAATGGGTTGAAGCATATCCTACCTAAGACAATATCGCTATGGCCACTGCAAAAGCCCTAATAAAAGAATTCCTGCCCCAATTTGGGTTGCCTCGAGTCATTTTGACAGACAATGGGGTACACTTCAATGCAGACCTTGTCAAAGATATTTGTAAAGGCTTACAGATAAAACAAAAATTTCAAGCAGCACGACACCCGCAATCTGCCGGACTGGTTGAGAAATATATTGGTACACTAAAGTTAAAAATGGCAAAGATTCAAGAAAGCACAGGCTTGAGCTAGCCTGATGCTTTACCCGTAGCCTTAATGTCATTAAGAGTAACCCCTCATTCACGAGCCAGACTGTCACCTTATGAGGTCATTTTTGGTCGACCAGCTAATGTATGGGGTGTCCCAAGACCTAGATCTTTCCGTGATATTGATTACCCAATGATGACAGATTACCTGTACGCTTCGACTAAAGATTTACTTTCCATTCATCAACAGGTGTCAGCTGTACTGCAGCCACTGCCAGAGGGTCCCGGACACCGTTTGAAGCAAGGACAGTGGGTCCTAGTCTGAAATTACCAGCGGAAATCGAGTATGGAACCAAGGTGGAGTCGTCCCTATCAAATTCTCCTGGCTTCATGAACAGCAGTAAAAGTGGATGGGAAAAAGCATTGGATACTTGTTTCTCATCTAAAGAAATTGCCTCTTCCGCTTCCTTTTGACCAGCAGAACCAAGATGGAGTTCTAACACAACAAGGAGAGCGGAGGTAGAGTTTTGTGCCTTTCTCGGATGCCCTTGAAATCGGGCAAGAGGAAGGATTGTTGATATCGCGAGGAAACGAATGAGCCCCAGTTCTTGAATCCCTTGATAAAGCTGATTTCTCAGAGGCTTCTGAGAACCTTGTTGCACCGAATGTCCCTGCTGCTGTGTTGTTTCGTGACCAGGAACCACCTAACCATCTTCGATACAATTTACGGCCCCGAAAGCAAAACGGTACCCCAGTTTCGGATTTTAGGAGATAGGGAAAGACTTGAGTTAAAGGGTTAAAAGATAAGCTTTTTACTAGGGTACTGAGCGAGACACTGGACTGAACCCGTAGAGAGCTTGGAACTCTTGTATTGCTCTGTTCAGCAAGAAAGACTGTGATACATTAAGGGCCTAAATTGCAACGAAAGGAATAAGAACGTGAAGTTGTGTTCGTTTTGATGAACGATAGGAGCCTGCCTGTGAGGCTCTAAACGGACACACTAAGAAGAAACCCTCTGGCAGTTGGCTTGCACCTTTTTTTCCGAGTTTAGTTTTGGACTTTCAGTTAGAATGTACCCCTTTGCCCGGTTTGCCCTTGAAGATGAACAACCTCTTGCACCTACACTTTCCTTGAAAATGTCCCTATGTTTTCTGGTTGGGCTATCAGAGTGAAGATAGCCTTTGTGATAACTATTGCAGTGGTCATGATAACATTAATGAGTGTGTTTATGTATTTGGAATTTCAATATCCTATGCATAAGGTGTTGGGTACTACAACAGTTCCGCCTGAGCATCACTTCTATACTTTGCCTCCTCATAAGGAAAGACATCGAGAAACTTATGCTAAAAATGTATTTATTGAAATGTCACATCAGCTCATAGTACTACTAATACGACAAACTGTTGGATATGTGACCTCTTGTCATCTGTAATGCATCTTCACGATTTATTAATTTCTCTGCCATTATCTCATACAGCAAGTTGTGAGGCCTGGTTTCAGTTACTATCTTTCATGTATTTACATTATTTAGCTGACCCCAAAAGGTATACTGAAAAGGATTACGAAGCTATCTTAAAATATATAGAACGACATCAAGGATTTGACGCTATGGTAAACCAGGGAGAAGGGTCTTTAGATCCAGATGCTTGTATGAATATGTATACCACTTACGAGAATGGCACCTGATTGAAGGAAGAAATGTTAGATTTTGAACATTTTAATTCTACGCAATATTTTCAGTATTTTCAAGAACGAAATGTTACTGACGATATGGCAATGCCAGTTCCCATTTTGAATAGTACTGCTTCATTCTGTATTAGAGGTAAAGGTCACATTAGGGTTGGAAATAGTAGATGTAATTACACTTATTCTTTACATATGGATAGCTCCCCGCCTTTAATATCTCCGCCTAATGTGTATTTTGCATGTGGTGAAAACGCCTATACTTGACTTCCCCTAAGATGGTCCGGACAGTGTTACCTGTCTTTCCTTTACCCTCCAGTATATATAGCCCTATCTAACTATCATAAGAATAACCAGCTGACTAAACGAAATTTAGATTCCATACGAATTAGTAGAAGTATTGATACTGACAGTACAGATCAGACTGACACCACTTTACAGCAGTTTGTGGATGTGGCAAAAGGTTATTTTTCCCATGTGGGGTCCTATTTTTATCAGTAGAGATGTTAGACGCTTGTCCAGAGTAGTAGAAAATGTAGTTCAAACCACTGCTGGAATTTTGACTAATCTGACGGTAGAGCTTCAAGCCAAGAGTCTTGTTTCACTTCAGAATCGGATGGTACTTGACGTCATCCTAGCTGATTGAGGAGGAGCATGCCGCGTGATCGGCAGCTCCTGCTGCGTGTATATACCTGATTCTGCTCCAACTATCCATTTGGCCATTCAGAAATTGCATCGTTTGGCAGCGGAAGTTCATACTGATACTGGTATCTGGTCCTTAACAGGGTGGTTCTGGGACCTCTTGTCTACCTGGGGTTGGAAGATATTTATGATCCTTGCAGGAGTAATCGGGTGATATTTATCTGTTGCCTATGCCTGCATTGTGGGCCAGCCTGTTGTTCTTATTGTTGCTCTAGGCTCATTTCCTCGTTGACAGTTTCCCGCCAGGAGAAAGTTAATTAACAACTAGTGCAAAAGGAAGTTACGGATCTAATGCAAATAGATGAAGGTGTATTTTTGGATTAAAAGCTAGTTATTTTCCTGTATATATATATATATATATTTATATATATATATATATATATTGGCTACATCACGCCAAAAGGACGGTCTGAAGGAATATAAATCAATATAGTACAATGTTGGCCTAATGCATCCAATATATATCAAAATATTCTATTAGGAAAAGTCATTGTAAATACACTCGAACCATGTATACATTCGGAATCGGGCTTAGACTGAACAAACGCCATTTTGGTTTCCCCTCCCGTGACTCTTTCATTGGTTAGGAAAACACATGACTTGATACTGTACACAAAGAGCAAGAGAGGCTGCCTTGGGCTATGAACAGACCATTGATTCTAACTTAGGAAACTCAAGGTCACATCTGCCTTCCTGTTAGGATGAGCGCATTCTTGCAGGCGCCGTGCCTGTACTCTCGTGTCCCAGAACAAAATGGAGGCACCGTCACTGACCTACCCCCGGAATAGTTAGAGCTGGGTTTCAAAGCAATTGTGCCTTATATGGATTTTCCTGTTGGCTTCACGAGAAGTGGTACTTTTCCATGTAAGGGGTTTTTGTAACGTATAATGAAAGTATATATGCACTGTCTTAAATGTAATCCAGCAGTCTCCGCGGCGCACCTTTGAGGGAGAGGGCGAGATGGTGACTTCCCTATATAGGGCGCTTTTGCAAAATAAACGATTGAACCTTCTCCATTGCCGACTGACTTCTTTTTGGTAATAAGGTATATGGGCTATTGGTAATTATAGCTCTATGATAGATAATTTTGGTACTTCAGTGTGGCTCTGGGTTTTCCCCACCAAAGCTGTGGTAAAACCACTTGCCAGATTAGTAGTCTCCTCCTGTCTGGCAGGCTTTGTTTTTGATGTTCCCACAGCGGTGCCCTGAAAATGGGCACTGCAATAGGATGGCCAAAAACAGTTCCTGCACAGCATGGAACCGCCATGAAACCCATGGTTAAGAGAAAACTTGTGATATGCTTGGTGGGACCACGTCGGTACTGCCAAGCATATTACTGCCTTCTGACTGCCGGAACACTGCCAGGAAACGGTGGTTCCCTGGCAGGTGTGGTGGTACAATGGCCATCTGACCTCCCTTGTTGTAATAGGAGACTGCCACCACCGCACCCTCTTGAGTCTGGTGGTCCGTGGGCCCCAGCGCCGTAATCAAGACCTTGTGGAGAGGTGTGGCTCACTGGTTAGAGGCGGCAGACCCGGAAGCAGAGAACGGCCCGGGACCAGGGTTCAATTCCCGATGCGGCAGGGTTGTGGACCAGGGTCAACGGACTCGATAATTCTCACCTCGGTGCCTAATCTAACCAGGAATCACACTCGGCAACTCTGGGCATTAAGCTTGCCTCATCTCTACAACGGCCCCCCACAGACGCCGGGGATGCCTGGTTTCACCTTGGAGATACCCAGAAGGGACCATCTCACAGGGAAAGCAAGGACGGGTTCCCCAGCGGTCTTCAGCGCTAGGACACCCCAGATGGGGTAACAGTGCGCTTTACAAGTATCATCATCATTAGTAGATGCATTAACCATGCACCATTGAGAATGGATGAGCAACTTTGAAGACACACACAAATAATGGTGATTCAAACAAAAGGAGAGGAATGTTCTCCTCAACCCAAGCAAGCCTGATGTGCCCTTCTTGTGTTCTGTTTTTTCAGACGTCCTGTTGAGACGAAAACAAACAAAACTACTGGTTTACCGATGCCTACACACGGATGGATTGAGATAGACAATAGACCTGGGCAGCAAATTAACAAAAGCTCCCAATTAGCAAATCTGATAGCTAACAAAATAGTTTGATATACAAATTGAGCTAATTTTGAACTTAAATATACACAGTCAATATGCTTTGCAAGGTATGGGAGGCAGCATGCATTAGTGTTTGTTGCAAGCCACATTTGCAGAAATATCAGGAAAATCAATAGTAAAAACTGGCCCACCAGACTATAAATATACCTGCCAGCTCATCAGCATTTATTGGGTGTCACCTGCTATCATTCACCCACCTGGCACTCAAAATGCCTCCATTTTCTTTAACGGAGTCACCCACTTTTCAAAAGGCCAATCCGACCCTGTGCCTAGAAAATATGTGGAGGGCAATCCTTCGTGATACAATGCGGCCCGTTTCTTTCATATATAACATCAACGTTTCAAAGCAGACACACCACTTGAAAGCATGATTCTCACATAAAAAATATGGCTGGATTATTTTTCAAACTTCACGTGATTTTGTCATTTGCGATGCAATAATGTTACATTCAATTAACTTCCAGCACAACGATAGCTTCTATGCTCGGATATGTCAGAATATGTTTAAAACTCGCTAATTTAATGACTAAACAAAGACTTGTTTACTGTCGTAAAAATATCTTTCACCATTCCCTATGTAATACAAATCATCAATTATTTTCTAACGCCCCGTGCAGATACTTCTATTGTGTAATTAGATTTGATTAAATGGGTGCAATTGATATTTAATTCTCTAGACGCTATTAGTACTCTGTAATTTAAAAGCCATTGATACTGAATACTCCATTAGCTGCAAATACATTTAATCACGGATGCTTTAATTTACGGTTATGTTGATGAGGCAGTGTGCATAGCGCCAGACCTAACAAATTCGTCTAAAACCAGTTGCTGGTAGTTTGACTTCGCCTTTACCGTCGTGGCTTGAAAGGTGGCTTGATACCACTAAAAAACAGTTGTACCCTGGGAACCAATGTTTATCCTGGCATCTACTACGATTTAAAAAGGCTGCAGTACTGCTACTGCAACTGCTAGGGCCAGCATTACTGTCAGGTTTTTAGATACGGTATTACCGATGCTTTAACATCCAAATCCCCACTCCGCAGAGATGCTTAATTTCTAAGGGCCATATGTATCAAGCCTTTTGCGATTCGTTAAGGCCGAAATTCGCAGAATTTCGGCATTAGCGAATCGCAAACGGCCTTTTTACCGATTTTGGAATCTATGAAAAATTAGCAAAATAAGGAATCGCAAAAAATTGCGATTCCTTATTTTGCTTAAGCATTTACAGCCTGATTCATCAAAGGTAATTGCGCTCGCAAAGGGCCAGATTCTGAGAATCCGGCCCTTTGCGTGTGCGATTTTTGCATTTGGGATTCATCATCCCAAATGCAAAAATCGGTAATAGCGAATTCGCAAATTTGCGAGCAATAACATTTAAGGAATCTCTATTTGAGATTCCTTAAATGCAATTCATCATTCATTTTCAAATTGCGAAATCGCAATTTCGGGCCGCTATTTACCGCGAGGTCAAACCTCGTGGTAAATAGCGAAAACTCAGAAAAATGCTCTTAAAAGCATTTTTCTGAGTTGCATGTTGCACACACACATGTCCTTTGGACATGTGTGTGCGCAACACCTGTTTAAATTAGCATTTAAGGGGTGCTATAGGGTGTCCTCTGGACACCCCTGGCACCCTTTAAATCGCTATCTTATTTGCGATTAGCTAATTGCTAATCGCAAATAAGGAATACTCCCCATTCATTCCTATGGGCCTTTTGGCCCATAGGAATGAATGGGTAGTAATTCCTTATTTGCGATTAGCAATTTGCTAATCGCAAATAAGGAATCGGTAGGAATCGCAAAAAATGTTGCTATTCCTACATGAATACCGTTTTGCGAGTCTAGAATAGCGATTCCTTATGATTCGCTATTTCAGACTCGCAAAACCTCCCATTGATGAATCAGGCTGTTAAGGATTCAGAATTTTGCGATTCCTTAAATGCTATGTATGAAGCTTTTAAGAATTGCGATTTCAGGTTTAGAAATCGCAAATTACCACCAACTTGTAGTTGGCGGTAATTTGCGATTTCTTGTAAATATGCACAATTGTGCATTTGTGGGGGTGGCATATGACGCACATACATGGCCTTTGGGCATGTATGTGCGCCATATGCACATACATGTAATTTACAAGGGTGCAGCAGGGTGTCCTTGAGACACCCCTGCACCCTTGAAATAATTCTCAAATTGCGATTAGCAAATTGCGAATTCGCAAATTGAGAATTAATTCACAGTCATTGCTATGGGCCTCCTGGCCCATAGAAAAGAATGGGAATTTATTCCTTATTTGCGAATTCGCAAATTGCAAATTCGCAAATAAGGAATAATTGGAAATCGCTAAAAAATACCGATTTTGTACATACATACCATTTAGCGATTTCTAAATAGCGATTCCTTAAAATTCGCTATTTAGAAATCGCAAATGGTGATGATGATGATACATATGGCCCTAGATGTGGTATTACTGCACCATTGCAAGATCTCTAGATGTACAGTGGAAACTAATGTTCCACAACTATTTCTGCATGCAATCCCCCACACATCGGACCTTTTTCTAATGGCATATTCTGTTAGATTTCACCTGAAAATCATGCCCTGGGAAATTCTAAGGGAATATTTTACTCATATATCATGCAACCCGTACAGAAAGGAAAGTTGCTGCTCTGTGTTGCGTGAGAAGGTACCAGTAGAAATGTGACATATTTACTGAACTAGGGGCCACTTCAGCTCTCTCCTAGAGCTGGGGCACTGTGTGCTGCCTAGCTCCAACGCAGACACCTTTGCATCATGCTGCAAGGGTGTCAGTGTTTTAGTGAGGATTGTTTTTGTGCAGTGAGTAATAACTTCCTGCACAAAAACAAGTCTGAGGAAATGTCCTCTTTCTATGTGCGATGCAGAATCACAAATACATGTGCAATCCCAAGTTTACTGCCTTTAGTAAATCTGGAAAGCATCAAATTCCATAGGTGGATGCCCATCCTTCATCGATGGAACGTCAACCACAAGAAAATGTAACACTACGCAACGCATCGCAAGCTGCTATGCTATGTTACATTTCTTCATAAAGTCACGCAAGGCGGCACAAATCGTCCTTTGTGTGGCTTTCTAAATCTCATTTAAGGAATTTAGTTGCATTGCAAGGTCTTGACTCATGCAAGAACAATGCAAGTCCTTGGAAAATATGCCCCAGGGTATGCTGTGCTACTCCATTAGTAGGTACTGCACATTTCAGAATCCAGATTCAGCCAACAAAACTGGTAATTTAGAGAAACTGAGAATGAGGGCCCATCAGTGGCAGGCGGAAGAAGAGGGAAAGGAGGTTTAAAAAAGAATAAAAAACACTTACCTGATGCTGCGTTTCTCCTCCATCTCTCCTTCACCGTATCTGCCTTGGGAATGGAACAGGAAGCACCCAGGCTCCCCTAAGCCAATCACAATGCTACAATGCAGTGTTGTGATTAGTCTGAGCATCGTGGTTTGGCGCTCAGCCAGGGAATGGGAGCCGGGGCATGTTTTCCACACGGGCTGTAATGCAGCTTGCCTGGAGAACATGCAAAGTGCGCCTGAATGTTTGGCCAGCCTGAGAAGGCCGGCCAAACACTAATGCGCACTTGGAGTGGGCAAACCACTCCTCCCTCTGCTCCTCTATCAACGGAGCAGTCTCACCCGCAAACCTGCTGCAGCAGGAAAACATAAAACGAAAATAACCTTGAGTTATTATCATTTTATATTTACTTTCTTTCACTGTTTCAAAGCAGTGGGGCGACGCTTCTCTGCCTTAGCAGAGGAGCCGCCGCTGGGGCCTATCTTGTTTGCGCGATTCGACATGTGTTTGGTGTACTCCTTCCATAACATATATTCATTAGCTGTAGAGTTAATTTAAAAATGCTGATAGTTTTTTTTAATTTGCTGTCTTTAAGGAGGACCCAGACAATAGTTCCCTGCATTTTGACTCTTAGAATCAATGGTATATTGGTTTAAATATTATTGTATGCCCTTTTTAGTCTACCGTGACAAAATATGAGGCGATAAATGATGGTAAAGGTTTGTGTTTCCTACTGTTCTTGAACGGGATTGATTGGTGATTGGGCTAGTCACTTAGGGGCAGATGTATCAAGCCTTTTGCGACTCGCAAAGACCGAAATTCGCAGAATTTTGGCCTTTGCGAATCGCAAAAGGTCTTTTTGCATGTTTTGGCATGCATTAAAAATTCGCAAAATAAGAAATAGCAAAAATTAGTGATTCCTTATTTTGCCATAGCATTTAAGGAATCGCAATTTTGCGATTCCTTAAATGCTATGTATGTAGCATTTTTGAATTGCGATTCATGTTTAAGAATTCGCAAATTACCACCAAGTTGTAGTTGATGGTAATTTGCGAAGTCTTTAAAAAATGCACCATTTAGCATTTTTGATGGTGGCATGAGACGCACACACATGCCCATAGGGCATGTATGTGCGCCATATGCACACACATGTACATTTCAGGGGTGCAGCAGGGTGTCTTTGAGACACCCCTGCACCCTTGAAATAATTCTCAAATTGCGATTAGCAAATTGCGAATTCGCAATTTGAGAATTACTTCACAATCATTCCTATGGGCCTCCTGGCCCATAGGAATGCATGGGAAATTATTCCTTATTTGCGAATTCGCAAAATGCGAATTCGCAAATAAGGAAGATTAAGGAATCGCAAAAAAATAGCGATTTTTTTCATACATTCCATTTTGTGAATTCTAAATAGCGATTCCTTAAAAATCGCTATTTAGGAATCGCAAAATGGAATCTTGATACATCTGCCCCCAAGATTTTCTCTGATCTCTCATCAAGCTGAATATATGAAGTTATACTTTTTGCCTTTTTCTGGAGGGCAATAGTGGTCAAAGGAGGTTTGAGAGCTTTACCTTGTACTTTTTTCAAATATTGTTTTCAAATGATTCACACAACTAATCTTAAAAGTTTCCACAGATAGAGGGCAATATTTTGTTGGGCTACATTGCCTCACGCAATTCTTGGTTGAAAGAACAAATTAACCTCAGCCTAGAACTGCTTTCATCCACTGGTTTTGTTACTTTCTTTATTTTCTTTATGCTCCTCAGTTGTCTTCAGCAGAGCTCACAATTTTCCAAAGTTGAATGACCGTAGCTCAATGTTGTTTTGCAGTGGTAGAAAGCTGTATAGAGCCATTGAAAGTATTCTTAAGTTATGCTCCCAAATAATTCCTTCATTATTACAAAAAGGCCCGCGCAAGTTTGGCTAAATTACACCTAAATGTTTGAGACCTTTGGAGATCAGGGCCCACATATACTAACATTTGAGGCAATGCAGCAAGACAAGTTGCTGTGCTGCACTACTTCAATGAAAGGAAGCAGGAATGTGCTATATATACTAGACACTTTCCTGCACAAAACAATCTTTAATGGCATTTTCCTCTTTCTGTGTGTGCTGCAGAAAGCAGCACACTTAGAAAGAGGAACTAACAAGCAGAAATGAACACATTTCTCCTTGTTACATCTCTGAAAGGATGCCATGCCATTTTGACACATTCCCAACTTTACTATTATTAGTAAATCTGCAAATGCACCAATATGCATTAGTGGTGCATGGGAATGCCCACACTCCACCCATGGAACACCTTGCAATGCGGAGTAACTTAAGGCAGCGACTTGTGCTGGTTTGAATTACTCTAGATTTGCTAAGCCACTCATAGTCACACAAGGTGGCTTTGCTTGGTTAAGTAAATCTGATTTAAGGGCTAGCTTTGCCTTGCATTACCTTGCTTTACACAAGGGCAATGCAAGCCATTAGTAAACCTGGGCCCAGATGTCTTCTGAACTGTCCATGGAGTGGCAGATCCATGAAATTCAGTGGAGATTATAAACAAATGAGTTTTCTTACTTTGAACCCCAATGCTGAAATGGGGAGAAAATGTCCTATACACAAACTGCATGCCTTAGCATATTTAGTAGTAAAGCAAACAGTTACCACAAAATGCTATTCATAAACATATGTGCAAAATTTCCACCTCCATCTCTCCAATCGTTTTCTGTGAACTGATCTTTGCCATGACAATGCAAATCTCTGCACACATATGTATGTTTTTAGCTGTAAATGAGAGAAGGATAAGTGGCTGTGAAATGGGGAATACTCAATACTGATGGGTAGAGCTTAAGAGAGGGAGAAAGGAGGGGTTAAGGAAAGGTAAGTGAGGGATTTAGGGATGGACATGTACACCCCACAAAAATGTAGGCCCATTGTTACTCACAAACTGCAGTTTTAACGTTATTCCAGTTAAAAAGGACCCACAATAGTAGTAAATGTAATCCAGCATACCTGAAGAAAGTCCAGCACCATACATGGCCAAACCTAGCACTGCAACACCCTTCCATAGAAATCAAGGGGGTCAATAAATTACTATAGAAATAAATTGGTAAATAAAGCCACATGTATTTATTTCATTACTAATCACATTACTGAAATAATTTGTTAAATCCTCATCCACTATCTTTCTTTTTATTGTAAACTCCCTCTATAATTTTCTATTAAGTTACACTTTGTTTTCACATAAATGAAAATGCTGTTTTATGTTTGAACCAAGGTATTTTCTTTAATTTAAACATTTTCAATCAGGAGAAAAATGGTGGATATTTACATAACAAGGATTACAACAATTACAATAAACCTGGTAGGAAAATAGTGATTTTTCTCCATCTGGTGTACATTTCCACAATAACTTATCACAGCCACTCTGACCACATAGGAAAGAAGCTCATTCCAAACAACTTTTGATGCATTTACCATGTCAGAGAGCACATTTAGACACTTGACGATTGTTTTGAGGAGGAATTATTTGAGGAGGAGGAGAGCGAGGGTTAACAGCTAAATGATTCCATCTTTTCAATGTCCAGGAAAGCTGTCAGTGTCAGATAAAGCTTCTCACCTGATGTGATCCTGGACATTGTTATTGACTGGGAGCATGAGCTTGATTCAGCCTGCTTACAGGCTATCCCAACCTATTTCAAAATACTGGCTGTACTCCATTTCATGGCCACTAGCTCTTCCCAGAGGGCCTCCCCTGACATCATTGGCATCTCACAGACAAGACTGTCTTGATGTCTGCATCAGGTCCTCAGATGCATAAACAGAAGATCATTGACAGCATTCATGTGGCAACTCAGCTACCTCACCACACAGCACACCTTTTACGCTACAGACACTGCTGGTATTCCATCAACGCTCAGACAGTCTATGTTTTCAGGAACTACTTTGTAGATGTTCATGCTGCCCTTTCAGGAATAGCACACAGTAGCTAAAGACACTCATCTCTAGCACTTTGCTTGGTTTCTGGGGATTTTGGTGACATGTGACTTATTGGTAAGTAATAACACTACACACTAGGGCTATAAATGCACCTGGGGTAGCCTCTCAAATATAATCAATAATCACTATAACTCAATTGACACACAATGCCCTGACACTCACTGCATGAAGTAAAAGATTTAGAATGGAGGACCCTCTGTCAAATACATCACTTTTTTGACAGAGGTGAGGCAAGGTATACTCTCTCCATCTTCTCACAGCCTACAGATGTCCAACGGCAGTGTTTCAATAGAGGCACAACAAGGCACACATACGTGCACAATGCATTATTGAACATACTTTTGGGTTCCTCAAGTCAGGATTCATTTATCTTGACTGTACATTGGGAGCACTGCTGTACTTCCCAGAAGTTGTATGCAAGGTTCCTGTAATGTGCTGCACAACATCTCCATGTGATGGGGCTTACATACAGAACTTGACCCTGATTTATGCCCACATTCAGGTACCTTGGGTGCAGTAGAGAATTAAGTTCGGGGTATGCACATACAAAATCATCAGGTTAACTTTTTTCTCTTGAGCTGAAATTGTACTTGCTGTATTTATATAGTTGGACAGTCTCTTGTCAATGATGAATTGTGCATGACAAAAACAATGTCCATATATATTATCCTACAACAACTCACACAATGTCACACACTGTATTCATGTTTTTGGGTAAACATACTTAATTCCTTAATTCACATTTTTATTACTTTTATTACTTTAGGTATATGAAAGGTGTCACCCTCACACATTTGGAGAATTCCCTCCTGTATGCAAAGTCTCTGCTTCAGGTGTGGAGACTTCTTTCTGTACCAGGGAAGACACATGAGGAGGAGATCTCTGCATACTGCAACACACAGGAAATGACATACAGGAAGAGGAGGTCACCCATTCCCAGCTATCTTCTCCTTACAACATCAGCCTCATCCATCAAGTTGCTACTTGCACTATTTTTTCCCCGAACATCGCTGAGGCAATTGATGAGAAGGCCCTCCCCATCTTCTGAGGGCAACATCATTAGCTGGAGGGAGGCTATCAGCTTTATGGGGTTAGGAGTCCCAGCTGAGCCATGCAGCACAAGCACAAATCTGGAAAGCCATTGCGTCATGCTGCATGTCTCCACTTGGGGGTGAACAATGCCACAAGCGTCGAGACAACCATCGTCACAAGGCCCAAATTAAAGTCTAAGACAATATGGACTCGGCTCCCAGCAACATTCTCTACACCCCTGCATGACACCACTGTACCAGAACACAACTGGAATAGACTAAGCAGCAGAGAAGGAGTTAGTGTATATTAGTAGTAACCAGTTAAGTGTATGTGCGTTTTGATTGTGGTGCCCTTTCACATGTTCAATATGAACTTAGTTATACATGTTAACTTTTTTTATAGTACGAAAGGTTTTTAAAAAACTTTCCTAACATGCATGTAAGAAAAATTGGGTATTGGTCGAGGAGGGTGGAACCCTACTGAAGCAACAACCATGATCCTTGTCAGGTTGACTTAAAAAGTCACTAAATTAACCCGTGCTTAATCATCTGGTAGCTTGGCACAAAAGCAGTCAGGCTTAACTTATGGGCAATTTGTAGAGTTCTTATGCAACACTTAAACAGTAATAAAGCGATAACACAACACAAGAAAAATCTAGTAAAATAGAGTAATCTTTAATTTTTAAAAAAGATACCACTACAACAACAATACCGTCTGTAAAACTGGGGTTATGCAGTTTCAAAGATTTAAGGGAATATAGCATCTGATCGCACTGGACCAGGAAAAAGTCACAAGTCCAGCCTGGCCAACAAGGAGCTCAGGCCAGGCACAGGAACAAGTTTGGACTTCTGGAGTAGTGCCTTGTGTCCTTTGGAATCAAATATGAAGTCTGCATTGGCCTGCACTGTATCAAGGAGCCATCGTGCATGAGTTTTGATACATGGTCCTGTGTTGAGATGCGCCAGGCTCGGAAGCCACCGCTAAGGAGCTGCAATTATGAGATGAAGATATGTCACGCTGTATTTGGTCAATAAAGCCAGCAGTATGGGCTGCAGTGTTGAGATCTGCATTGAGATGAGGCGCACTGCGTCACTTCAGGGGGCGCCACCAGGCTAGAGCTAGTGATGCAATGATGTGTGTTGGGATGCCTCACACTACGGAGGTTCCTATGAATCCACCAGCTTGCAGCTAGCAATGCAAGGACTTGGTCAGGATGCATTGCACTGCGTCGGTTTTGATGAAACCGCTGGTCAGGAGCCTGTTGTGTCCCTGTAAATCAGAAGAATTGGACAGTTAACTGAATCTAGAGGACACTCTGGCAGTTCTGGGTTCAAGTAGCAAGGCAGGCCTCAGGCAGCAGGGATGTCCCTAGGCAGCAGGGCAGCCCTTCTTCTTGTAGAATCCACAGGTCCAGGAATGCTCTGCAGAGTGGGTTTTAGGGTCCAACATTAATACCTGGCGCCAGCTTTTAAATGAGAGAAACTTCGAGACTTCCCGACATCTGGTTCTGGAATTTCCTTTTTTCCCTTCTCAGTTCCCAAAATGTCTAGAGTGACAAAAGGTTAGTGGGAAG
This sequence comes from Lissotriton vulgaris, assembly GCF_964263255.1. NCBI lineage: Eukaryota > Metazoa > Chordata > Amphibia > Caudata > Salamandridae > Lissotriton > Lissotriton vulgaris. Next base: position 777,996,958 of record NC_141691.1, read on the forward strand.
GTCTTTGTGAGTGTAGGAGGCACCCCCTTTTTGAAGTGCAGATGTGGTAAGTGAAAGCTATGCCTCCACCCATTCTGTCAATCAATCATTCAATCAATCAATCAATCAATCAATCAATCAATCATTTGTAAAGTGCACTACTTACCAGTGAGGGTCTCAAGGCGCTAAAGGGAGGGGGAATGTTGCTACTGTTCGAAGAGCCAGGTCTTGAGAAGTCTTCTAAAAGTCAGTAGGTCTTGTGTCTGCCATAGGCGGATGGGGAGGGTTTTCCATTTCTTGGCAGCGAGGTAGGAGATTGATCTGCCGCAGGTGATCACTCTTCGGCTGCGGGGGACGGTGGCGAGGGCGTGATCGGCGGAGCTGGAGGGTGGGGGTGTAGAAGCTGAGTCGGCTGTTGAGGGACGCTGGTCCGGTGTTGTGGAGTGCTGTATGTGCATCGGTGAGGAGCTTGAAGGTTATACTTTTGTTGACGGGGAGCCAGCGCAGGTCTCTCAGGCGGGGTGTAATGTGACTGCGATGAGGGATGTCGAGGATCAGGCGTGCAGAGGTGTTCTGGATGCTTTGAGCCATTTCAGGAGGTTGGCCGAGGCTCCCGCGTAGAGGGCATTTCCGTAGTCCAGTCTGCTGCTGATGAGGGCCTGGGTGACCGTCCTTCTTGTTTTGGTGGAGATCCACTTGTAGATCCTGGGCAGCATGTGAAGGATTTTGATGCAGGAGGAAGACACTGCATTGACCTGCTTCGTCATGGAGAGTGTGGAGTCGAGGATGACCCCTAGGTTGCGTGTGTGGTCGGTGGGCGTTGGAGCTGTTCCTGGTGCAGTCGGCCACCAGGAGTCGTACCAGGCCGAGGGGGTGGATCCGAGAATGAGGACCTCCATCTTGCCCGAGTTCAGCTTCAGTCACTGATTCTAATCCAGTCGGAGACGACCTTCATTCCCTCATGGAGGTTGGTTTTGGCGGTGTGGGGGTCTTTTGTGAGGGAGAGGATCAACTGGGTGTCATCAGCATAAGAGATGATGTTGAGGTCGTGCAGTCAGGCGATATGGGCGAGCAGTGCCATGTAGATGTTGAACAGCATTGGGCTGAGGGATGAGCCCTGGGCTATGCCGCAAATGATCTGGGTGGCTTCGGAGAGGAAGGGAAGGAGGCGGACGCTCTGTGTTCTGCCAGAAAGGAAGGAGGTGGTCCAGTCCTGGGCCTTCTCTTGGATCCCGGCGTAGTGGAGGAGTGTTCGTAGTGTGCAGTGGCAAACCAAGTCGAAGGCAGCTGACAGGTCCAGGAGGATGAGGGCCGCGGTTTCTTTGTTGTCCAGCAGGGTCCTGATGTCGTCGGTGGCTGCGATGAGGGCAGTTTCAGTGCTGTGGTTGCTGCGGAACCCGGACTGTGACAGGTCCAGGATGCTGTTCTCCTCAAGAAATCTGGTCAGTTGTTTGTTGACGGCCTTCCTGATGACCTTCGCCGGGAACGGGAGCAGGGAGATGGGTTGGAAGTTCTTGAGGTCCTTGGGGTCTGCCTTGGGTTTCTTGAGTAAGGCGTTGATCTCGGCGTGCTTCCAAGTCTCCTGGAAGGTAGCTATCTGGAAGGAGATGTTGATGATTTTTCAGAGATGGGGTGCAATGGTGGTGCTGGCTTTGTTGAAGATGTGGTGTGGGCATGGGTCTGACGGGGATCCGGAGTGGATGGAGTTCATGATCTTGGTGGTGTCATCGTCGTTGATGTTGGTCCGGAAGATCAGGCGGATGCTGCAGGTCGTGGTCATGGGGGTGGAGATCTCGGTGGTTTCCGGGGTGGTCGCAGTGTTGAAGCTGTCGTGGTTGTCTGCGATCTTGCGGTGGAAGAAGGTGGCCAGTGAGTCGCACAGGTCTTGCGAGGGTGGGATGTTGTTGGTGTTGGAGCTGGTGTTGGAGAGTTCCCTCACGATGTTGAAGAACTTTTTGCTGTTGTGTGTGTTGTTGTCTAGGAGGTCTTTGAAGGAGGTCCTTTTGGCGGATCTGTTGAGGTGGTGGTGTCTGTGGGTGGCGTTCTTGTGGCCTGCGTAGCTTTTCGGTGTTCGTTCATGGATCCAGTTCTTCTCTAGCTTTCTGCAGGTATGCTTGGAGGCCTGGAGGTCTTCGGAGAACCAGCTTGCTTTCTTTCTGGTGTGGATGCTGTAGGGTTTCCTGTAAGGATGACCCATCCTTCCAACTCCCAGTCCCCCTTAGTGAGACTGTCTGGGCCGAATACACAAAGGCCAACTGCCAACTACACCTAGTCATGCGACCCAAGACCCAGTTAGCAGTCACCAACAGCAAGGGAAAAAAATGCCAACTTCCTGAAGGTGGCATTTCCACTTGTTTCAAAACAAATGTTATCACTTATCAAATGTAATAAGGTAACCCAATGTAATCATATGGGAGAGGTAGGCCTTGCTTGTATTGGACAGCAAATGTAACAGTTTGTCTCTACGAGGAAAAGTAAAAGTATAACGTAAGTGTCATTGCACCCTGCCCTATGAACTGTTTACAGCCTACCCTAGGTGTGATTTATTTGCATTAAAAAGGAAGGATTAGGTAGGTCAAAAGATTTATTTTGCCAACTTGAATTGGCAGTTTAAAACTGCAACCTGTTTGCAATGGCAGGCCGAAGTTATATTTTGAAGGGAAACTTAAGTGGGTGACACAATAGGTGGTGCAGGCCCACTAGTAGCATTTAGTTTACAAGCCTTGGGTACCTGTAGTAACATTCTACTAGCAGGCCCGGATTGGCCATAGCGGGTACCGGGCAATCCCCCAGTGCGCCGCATGGGTGGGGGCCGGTTTTGGGCCCCTGAGGGCCATTTTTGTTACAGGGCCGTTTTTGCAGCATAGCTGCCAAATCGGCCCTGTACCATAATCGGCCGAAACCCGGCATCGGCAAAGTGTTCGGCCGCTCTACCCCCCCCCACTTTGCCAGGGCCAGTTGTAGTTCCCAGCCTGGCCCTGTCTACTATGGACTTATAAGTGAATTGAATGCACTCGTTTGGCATAACCCACTTCTACCAGATTTAAAGAAGTGAGCACAAGCACCTAGAGCCAGGAAAAAAAAATTCTGAAAAATAGGAGAGAAGAAGGGATAAACATTGGGGAAATGCCAACCTAAGGCAGACGGGTCTAGCAGCATGTTTAGTTTGGATTGATTAATCATCTGATGCTTTTAACATACTCGGAAATTCTGTCAGCCTAACAGTTAATACACACATAAGTTTGAAATATGAAACATTTTCATTTTGCCAATATTAGTTTATATGATGATGATGATGACATTGGGTACCTGTTCCTAACAATCATTTACGTCTCACTTTTTGCCTACAAAGTTCACACAAAAAATATTAATGTTTGGAACATTTGATGTTAAATGTAGACAGTTGAACATTCTTTAAATCACATTGTAGCCATGTTTAAAACTCTTCTTCGAACTCATATATGGAACCTGTAAAAACATACATTTTCACAGACATAAGCTCTTACTACCTCTTTCTCCATTAATAGGCTGATTCTGCGATATTTTGGAAATCTTTCATTTGATCTATTCATAATTACCAACAATTGAGTTTGAAGCAGAGGTTAGGGACCAATTTGTTAAAAGCTCCAAAATGTCAGTACAATGGGCACAAAAATCTCTTTTAGCTAAAGTAATGTAGAATTGCATTATTGTACCATGGAATTCAATATGTCTTTTTTGCATATTCTTGTTCAGTGCACCCAGCTGGCAAAAGAAGATCACAGCAGGATCAGGGGCAAGAACGTAGATTCTAAACCTAGAGGCAGACAGAGGTTGGTGCTTGGTGTGCCCTGACGTAGCACGCAAACTCGCGGCTGTTGGAAGCACTGTCAATGTTTGGAGCTGGGAGCCGAAGGCCGGGAGCCCATCATCGAAAGTGCCCATCACTGTGATGAGCCCTCCTGAAGCCATGCCGTCCATGTCATGGTAGGATTGACCTTGGTGGGCATCCTACATCACCAGAAGCGGAGAACTTCCCAGCGGCTAGGGTGTCCCCACAGAGGTACTGGGCGGAGGTGCGGATCCTGTTGCGTGGTTGAGGGCCACTGAGACTGTGTAGAGTGAGAACAAACTGTTCTGTCACATGAGGGAGTGTGAATGGCCCAGTAACTATTCTTCACAATGAACTCATGTCTACTCACTCTATTAGGGTTGTGCACATTCTTTTCTTGATCACATTGCATGGGCTCTGGCGATTAACTGCTTGTGACTGGGTTTACCACCACCCTTTTAAGTTCCCTAGGAATTTAGTCTTGCTCGGTACACCCTGGCGTAGCACGCCAACTTGCAGCTGGTGGAAGTGCTGTGAGTGTTTGGAGCTGGGAGCCGGGTGCCCAAGATCAAGAGACCAAAAGATTTACGTCTGTGACTCTTGACCACCGACACTGCCCCAGCATTGGTAAGAGGCCTTCTAAGCACCCGCACCTGCATGTCCTGTGCATACCATGCATATACCGTGCCATTCCTCCATTTTCCTCCCAAGTGGGACCACCACTGATAGAGGATACAGCAGCAAGCAGCGGCTGTGGCAGGGCAGGCTGAAGAAGGGGCCGCTGAGTTCATTGGGAGCTGCTGAGGTCCTGTGCAGGAGAGCGGTGTGTTGGAACTGGTAACAACGGCCCGGGTGTTCCCGGTGCGATTCGTGGCTCATTGAGCCAGCTTCCGTTTGTCTTCCCTGCCCTATCTTGACTGTGTGGATTGCTTGTGCATGCTGGGGTGAGTGGTGACCTAGGCAATTTAGTTTGTCTCCAGTTGCACCCTCAGTCGTCCTCAGCTGCTTCTGAGAGTTGCTGAGGCTGAGACTGTGGTGGCTGTGGTGGCAATTAAACATCAGGGTGCAAGTTGGTGCAGGCTGGTGCTTAACTAGGAAGATGCTTATGGAAGTGTAATTTAAATGACCCACCCATAGCCCCTGCAGCTCCTGACAGTCCTTTCACAGGCACAAGTGTAAAACAGAACCTGGATTGTGTGACTGTGGGATTTCTGATCTTGGGCTGGACATACACCCTGCCCTTTCTTTCATCTTATTTTACCCTTTTCTACCCTAACCCACCATAACTCTTGGACACCAGAAGGACAGTGAGTAGGCAGCAAATAAAAACATGAGTGGTGTCACCTGGTGGCACGTGTCTCTGTAGAATAGCCTAGCACCTGGTGCGGCTTGTGAGTTGGTTGGCAGAATTGTTCTACTTGTTTGGTTTTCTTTTTATTGGCTTTCGGAAAGGGAGCAGGATTTGCGGAGCTGCCCAAGGAAAACCAATCCTCCTGGCGTCTTCACGTGATCTACCAGTTGGCAATGGATCACTGAAATAATATCGAGGGACAAAATATCGACTTGCAAAAATATCGTGGACAAAATATCGAGAGTCAAAATATCGAGTTTGTATCTACAAACAGGTAGGTACAAAAATATCGAGTACAAAATATCGTTTACAATAATATAGTTGTAAAAAATATCGACTTTATTAAAACAGTGTTAAATTAAATTAATATTAAAATTTAATTACTAAAATATACTTAAAAATACTTACATTAACTTATAATAATTAAATAATAATTTAAAATAATTTAAAAAAAAATTACAATCTTATTTGTTAAAACATATATATATAGTAACATACTATAATTAAATAAGATACTGAAAACTGACCCTGAACCCTAAAAATACCCCTTTACCCAAAAACCCAAAACTGACCCTGAACCCTAAAAATACCCCTTTACCCAAAAACTGAAAACTGACCCTGAACCCTAAAAATACCCCTTTACCCAAAAACAGAAAACTGACCCGGAACCCTAAAAATACCCCTTTACCCAAAAACTGAAAACTGACCCTGAACCCTAAAAATACCCCTTTACCCAAAAACTGAAAACTGACCCTGAACCCTAAAAATACCCCTTTACCCAAAAACTGAAAACTGACCCTGAACCCTAAAAATATCCCTTTACCCAAAAACTGAAAACTGACCCTGAACCCAAAAAATACCCCTTTACCCAAAAACTGAAAACTGACCCTGAACCCTAAAAATACTCCTTTACCCAAAAACTGAAAACTGACCCTGAACCCTAAAAATGCCCCTTTACCCAAAAACTGAAAACTGACCCTGAACCCTAAAAATACTCCTTTACCCAAAATTAATTAATATTATTTAATTACCAATTAATTATTAATTAACAATAACAATAAAGTAAATATATTAGCACATTAGCTGTAATTAATTTAATTTAATAATTAATATTATTTTTCCCAAATAATTAATTAACAATAACTAAAAATTATATATATAAATAAATTACTCTAATTAATGTAATTAACTAATTAATATTATTTAATTACCAATTAATTACTAATTATAAATATGTACAAAATTATATTAATTAATTAACTAATTAATATTAATTAATTACCAATTAATTATTAATTAAATATATTTACAAACATATATTAATTAATTAATTATTATTAAATTACTCCCCACCCTTATCCCCTATTAACCCAACATCCCGCTCCTAAACATTAACTACAATTTATATTACTATTATTAACATTTTTTTATTTTTTTAACCTTTTTTCTACATATTATTGAATTTTTTACTTTGACTATTTATATATATTTTGTCGATATTTTTGTACTCAATATTTTTTTATCATTATTTTAATCGATATTTTGACCAACGATATTTTTGTTATCGATATTTTATTATTATCGATATTTTTTACTCGATATTTTGTCCATTCGATATTTTGGAGTCGATATTTTGTCTGTGCACCGTTGGCAATACATAAAGGAAGTAACTGAACGTGGCCTACAGAACGAGTCAGCCTAAAGCCTTCAATCAACTAAGGTTGCAAGAATAAGCGGCAGTAAGGATGAAAAAACTGGGTTAAGCTAACAAAAAAAGTTAAGGAAACCAAATAATTAATAAACATGAGGTCAGGAAGAACCCGTAAACAAGCGGCTGAAAAAACAGGAATAAAAGCTATCAAGAAAATCAAGGAGGTAATGGAATCTTCAGGAAAAAGCAGACAACCATCAACAAGTACATTCATTTCACCAATTTATTCGCTTTTGCTAAAGGTTCACTTAGTAAAAAATGTATGTATTTAAAGGATCCCAGTACAGCAATGTACTCGGAAACAGGTGAAACCGTGGGATTATTAAATCCATTGACACTACAAAAAACAGTAGCATCTAAACTTCAGGATTCTAACATCAAAACTATATAAGATATGTAAAAGGATCAGACAACTAGTAAGCAGATAACAATTCAAGCACAAATATATGTCCCGGACCGTTCTCACTCCACCCCAAATTTTTTTGTAAAAGAGGAATCTTCTAGTGTCTTGCAAAAATATGAGGAGCACTAATGTGATGTTTCAAATATTACTCATGGCCTAAAGGAAGATCACAACAAATCATGGCTTCATTCATTATCGTTTACAAATAATACTGATCTCCTTCAAGCATAGGAGTCAAAAACTATAAATCTATCATACAAGAGAATAGAAAACTCAAAGAGCACTATAACACATGAACATAGTCAGACGATAATAGAAATATGTAGTACCATGGAGCATTTTGCCAAAGTTGGTACAGGGAAAATGACTATAAAAAAAATTAAGGCGTTAACGGAGTTGTATTCTAGTGCAAAGCAAACAAGCAAAATAGTGATAGAAACAACAGAAAAAATAAAGGAGAACGAAATACCAACACAAGAAAAGGACAGACCCCCAAAAAAGGGAGAAACCAAAATAGAGGACTACACAGCTGTGTCTGCCTAGCTATTGAACATGCTAAAAACAGCAATAACCACTTTTAACATGCACCTGGACAAATTAGATATTCAGATCGATTTAATGAATATAATAGCCACTTACATTGCTGGAATAAATTCAAAATTGGAAAATCTTACAGGTCTAATATCTGCTAAAAGAAGTTTGAAGGCAGTGGTGTCCAGCGAGTGTGCATGTGGTCCAATAATCGACAAATTGAGCACAGTACCAGCAATTTTACAAAGTATCTTACTAGCATGACAAACTAATGACCTGGAGCAGTCAACAAATGTAATCATAGAGATGAAGGGATTAAAGATCCTGAGCAAGTTTCAATCTATGAGCAAACAAAACCAATGGGGACCTAGAAGTTGAGAACAATAAAACAATGAAAACAATAACAAGCTATGATAACTGTTCAAGATGCTTCAAAGCCATGTAAACAAAAAGACAAAAACACGGGCAAGGAAAGCGAGGAAGAGCAATAATGGTAAAAGAAGATTGCTCCTTATTTTTGATAAAAAGCAACCAGTCCAAATAAACAAATCTAAAAACCATGTAAGGAAAGATGGGAATGATATAATCAATGATGCACCCCCCTTGTGGAATTCAACAAGTACAAGTACAGAGGAGTCAATGATCTCAAGTTAAAGCAATCTGGAGACATTAGGTAAAAAAAATTACAACAACCAAAAGGAAGAAGCTAACAAAACAAATAAAGAATAGAGATATCCTACGCAAATGTGAAACGGCACTTGTAAATAAAAAATGGCAAAAAATCAAAGACAAGCAGAATTTCAAGACAGTATGGTGACGGGACTGGCATTATGACAAGAGTTAATCCTGGAAGAAAACATCTCTAAAAGCCAAACTCAATCAAATACTAAGAATAGGCAAGAACATACCAATCGCTCATGTACTTCCCTAGAGATAAGATCTACACACACTAATAAAAAAGAATCCTCAGGATCTAAAAGAATCTGACCAGCTTCCCCAAAGAAATATACAAATGGAAGATGTGCTAAGAGAGCTAGTGCTAATTAAAGTTAATATCTGAAACACAAATGAAGACAGGGGAAACTCTAGGAAGGTGATGACAGGACCACAACACCAGTTTAATCATATGTCATCATATATTGAGACAAATCAAGAGGATAGCTGGAGTAAGCAGATTATCCCAGTATACTTCAGAGGGATAGCAAGATATCCTAAATAGAGGAAATATAATTCAACTACTGGCTAAAATTCCGGCTCTAAAAAACTTGTCTAAAAGTGACTTACTGTCCATCAAATGTATTTCCCATTAAGAAAAGAAACAGATGTAAAGAACGTATTATGAAAAGAAACAGATGGGAAGAACACTTGAGTCATGGAGAAATGAAGAAATAGTGGAAGCTATTATGAAGGCTGGGGTATCTCATTGGAAAGACCTTTAAGACCTTGTTACCCATCACCGCTAAAGAAGCTCTTGAAGAATCGTTCACCAGACACTGTAAAAAGCCAGGTTCGTCAGTATTACAAAATACTAGAGGTAAAAAAGATGACATTAGTAATAGTAACAATATACAAACACGGCGGCTGGGTCCAATACACTGAGGATGGTTAACTGCAACTCTCAACGTTCCGAAAAGGGAATTACTTGACAACCAACAGTCCTCATTACGATTATCTGAAGCTTCTTTCTTGGAATATAGCAGGGGCTAAAAGTGAAATTCAGGGGGATGTTCCACCAATACACCGGAATAAATACAAAATTATTGCATTGCAAGAGAACTTGTTGGTAAATCTGCAGGAAGTAGCTAAATATAAACTTCATTATGTCAACGTTGCAAAAACACATTAGCACACCAGAGCAAAGGGAGGTCTAGCAGTATACATTTCAAAGACAGTAGCCATAGGTTCAGGGCAGCTTACTGGAACAACTTCAGGCACACAGGTTATCAAATTAGACAATTTGTTAAAATATGATTTAACAACAATAATACGTGTCTATTTGCATCCAAATGTAGGTAAAAAAATGAATGCAGTTGGATACATTACTCTCGATAATTACAGAATACTGATTGATGAACCCAGGGTGGGAAATCATATTAACAGGTGATTTAAATACCAACCTCCCCGAGGAGGATGAGTTAATAACTGTGCAAAATGTTTTCTGGTCTGTACTAGTACAAACGCCCTCAACGGCAAAACAAAGGGACCTAATGGAACAAAAAACAGTCATGGCCTTGGAACATCTATGACTGAGAATATTAAATAGAAATACGCCTCCATGTTGGACATATCAAGGTATAAATTCTCAGTCAATAATAGACTTTACAATATTGTCTTTACCTTTATTGAATCAAGTGAGGAAATTATTAATTAAATACACAACACAAAGTGATCATTCATATGAGCATCTGGAAATAAGTAAACATTTTTGTAAGTATCTGGGAGCCCCCACAATTATAGGCAACCTATCTACAATGAATTTGAAGGGCATAAGATGCTCAGCTGGTAATCTACAAGAGCTAACAAAGTTAGCAAAGGAGGGACTAGAAACCAATATGGCTACAAATAGCAATCAAGTAGAAAACTGTACAACTTTCACTACAAAGTTCAAACAGGAGCATGTAAAAAAGAAAAGAAGCAAGGAGACAGTAAAACTTTCAAACGAAGCGTTAACATTAAGGAAATAAATTAGGAAGGTGGTCAGAAATAATAGGCTAAATAATGATGTGAGCACCTGGAAAAATATAAAAAATGTTAAAAGAATATATAAAAAACAAATTTGGAAGGATCGAAAATCGGGAGCAGTTCTGGACAAAGCTTCCTTTCTATGTCAAACTATCAAACAATTAAGCATTTTGGAAAATAATTAATGGAATAGCTGGACCCTCGCAAGCTATAAACAACGCATGTGTGATGGAGTCGGACTGGGTAAATTACTTGAGTAGCATCATTAAAAAAGATACAGATTGTAATAATAAACACAGTTATATTGGCTTGGAATCTAAGTCTCCCGATACAACTAATGAACAGTCTAAAATAACGGATTGCCAAATAATGCTGGATTGCCAACTCCAGGTAGCTGAAAGGATAATTAAAATAATAAAATCGGGCCTAATGGAATACTGCAGGCCAAATTCTTCAAGTGACCATGAATACTGGGCAATCCCACTGTCAGGGCTCTATAGGGATGCACAATTATCAAATAATCTGCCCATGAGTTGGAAAAGTGCAATTTTTAACCCAATATTCAAGGGCAGAGACAGATCGGATCCTGCAAATTATAGGCTCATAGCCCTAATGGATGTGGAAGCAAAATATTACGCTTCCCTAATCTTGGAGGACCTAGTAGATTGGTCTACTAAAAATAAGCTGATTCCTATGAACCAAACGGGATTTTGTAAGGGGTTCGGAACAACAAATAACATACTTGCTTTGACCATGATTGCAGAAAGGTATAAACGTCTGAACTTAAAATTACAGCTCTATTTTATTGATTTTAAAGCAGCATTTCACAGCATAGAGCGAGGTCTACTGTGGTGTAAATTGAAGAAGATGGGTCTCCCAAAATTAATATCAAAAGCCATAATTCAATTGTATACCGGAACTTGGATACGAATAAAAATCGCAGATGGTACGAGAATTTCAAGGGGAATCTGCACTACAATAGGGCTAAAGCAAGGCTGCGTACTAGCCACCCACTTATTCAATCTCTTTATTGCAGACCTCTCGATAAGACTAAATGAGGCAAATTCTCGTCCACCACATTTGGGCCCAGTGCCGATAACACATCTATGTTACACCGATGATATAGTTTTACTCAGCTTGACACGAGTTGGCTTACAAAAATTATTTAATGAGCTAGCAACATTTGCAAATAACAACGCCTTGGAAATCAACATAAAGAAAATGAAAACTATGACTATTGCAAAGTGGTCAGGATATAAATTCCTCATCAGGCTGGGAAAATAACATTAGGGGTAGTCAATACCTACAAATATCTAGGGCTGTACATTGATGATTGTTTAAATTTCCAAAAACATAAACACTATCTGGAAACAGAAGGTAATGGCCTAATACAACGATGTTGTGTCCTCTCAAAAAAGTTAAAGGGTCCATCTTTAAAGCCACTGTTATCCATAATGGCCACTAAATTTAAGCCAATAGTGGAGTACGCAAGCATCGTTCTGTCGTGTTTATATCTAGGACCCTAATTCAATATTCCCGATTTATGCCCTTGTGAGGTTATAATCAATATTATCCTGATAAAGGCATAAGAATCAGATCCATATTCAGAAATAGCCCATGCAGTCCAAAGCACAGCACGGCTACTCACATCGACTCCTAAAAAGCACAACACGTTCTTTAAACAAACCAAGCGTCCAGCAGCCTGGGAAAATCCCCTCTGCTTTTGTTTTCATTTGAACGAAAACTCCTGAAGTCCAGAAAGAACTGTTAGTTCTTAGTGACGTCTTATGTCCAACCTCACGTCAAACCCAGCACCTTCCAGGTATAAAATACCAACAGTTGCCTTAAGCAAACACACAGTGGTTTGGAGCAGAGCGGCCATCTACTTGCCCGAGAGCCCAGCTGATGCGAGAGCCCACGGAAGCCGCCCCTCCCGTTTGGCGCACTGAGAGAGACGCTGTCTTTTTCTCCAGCTGAAAAAAATCCAGCTCCGGTGTTCCCAGCCTACCCTTGCGGGTTGCTGGGAGATCGAGTCCTGAAGAAAGAGATACCAGACCTCCCACATTCTATTACCAAGGTACGGAGCTGACTAAACCCTTAAGAGAATTCTTGATGCAGATTCTTGGCAAACTAATCTTAAACCACTTAACTTAAACTACTACTTACTAATCCCCTCCCATGTATTAGGCTTAGGTCAGGTACACCGGGGTAGGCTTAGTTAGAAGCACCAGTTGAGTATGTTAGTTAATGTATTTATGTATGTATATGTTTTATCCATTTTAAAGTATCATATGGTTAAGAAACCATATCAATGCTTTAACAGTATTATTTCATAATACTACTTTTACTGTACGCACTTTACTTTAAGTATTGCAATTGTGGCAATTAATTTCTCTTGCATGAGAAAGAAGACTGCTCAATAAATAACACCTTTTATTGAAAACGCCCGTCTCTCTATTTCTCTGCACTCTGGTGAAACTAAGTATGCTCAGTTGACTGAGTGAAATAGCTGTCTATTGTTTTCACACGACTCTAGAGATACACTCTTATTCTGAGGGAGCAAAGTTGTCATGTTTATGGGGTTGTTGGAAACTGAATCCCTTCTTGTCTGAGCATGGGAAGTTTATCCCTCCCTATTCATTCAAGAAAGTTTCCAGTGACCTGTGAGCTAGCTGGCGCAAACCTAAATTAAGTTTAACATACTCAGTAGAGACCTAGATGACCTCAGTCCTACGTCTACACTGCTGTTTATGTTATTCCAATGCGCAGAGCCTATTGGTAAAATAGGAACTACACTACATGGCGCCCAACGTTTGGTAAGGCGATAATCTAACGCAAGACACTAGAGTAACTCAGTCGTGCTTTTTCACACAGAACCCCCTTTTCCCGTAAAAACTCCAAAAGACGTCTGGAGTGGGTGAAAGGTTAATATCCGCCAGAACTAAGTAGGATGAGAACCCTATGTAATAGTTTTTGGTTTGATCAACGTTGAAGGGTAAAGTATCCAAAATATTGTGCACCTAATCTTTGTTTCCTTGGAAACCTGCTCCGCAAACTTTCATTAAACAAAATGTCGACTAACGGTGACAGCAACGAAACCGGTGGAGCTGCAGTAGATGCGAATCAACCGGGTTTCAATGTTACAGGGTTTAATGAAAATGAACCAGGTGCAATTATCATCCCGGATAATGTAAGAAGAACTATAACTCTGAAACTCATAGAAAACGGACTGGCACCACAAGGTGGTACAGTCATATTCGTGGTAGGGGCACATGAATATCAGCAGACAGAGGTATTCTATTCATGGATACATTTTCCAGCAGCACACGCTGTGACAAAAGACTTCCACTTTTACAAAATAGAGGAACCTCCGGATGAATACACTCCTTTCGAGGACGTTGAAATCCCACTAAATTACCAAGAGCACCTGCTCTGGGTTAATGGTGCCCTAAAACATAATAATCACATCACCAGGCTCGGTCCACTAGGTGGACCAGGAGCAACACGGCCGGATCTAGCCAGCTACACACCACACCCAGACATTGATAAAATGTCAGTTCCTGAACTTTTAGCTCAGCTAAAACTCTTAATTAAAATACATAGACAATTGGTCCAATATGTCATGCCGACTTCAATAGTCCAACCGACAATTAATATTCCACAGCAGACCCCTCACCAGGGGAACACACAAAAAAATCACACAACAGAACATACAATCATGTCTTGTACCCATAAAACGGGAACAAATTCCATTCTGGTTCGCATAAAAAAATTCTCAAACAGAGGCAGTATTTCCAGATACTACTCCTACTGAGAAACACAGAATTCTGACTATCTGTCTTCCAATGGGGATCGCACCACATGTGGAGGACTGTGACACTTGGGGCACAGTCTTTGCTTCCATCTACACAAAAACACATGGTGTCCCGTCTATGGCGGTCATACCAGATGTACTAAGATAGATTCAAAATGAATACGGTCCAGAACCTGCTTTAACTCTGGATAGGAAATTACTGAAAGACTTCAAGCAGGTCTCAGCTATATTATTAGCCAACATAAAAGGTGAAGCAGTATCTGTGGCGATCCGCCAGAAATTGAAGGAAACAGATATAGGAGACCAACCATTTGAACTCGCCAGAATCATAGAAAAATCCTATGAAGAGCTAGGAAGAGATAGTTTGGGTGGGAAACCGGTAAAACTCCAACTGACTGAAAATCCTGAAAAAATATTTATTAAAAATAATTTAAGAACTCCAAAAAAGAGCTGGGATGGTAATAAACAATCCACTCCCAGGAAAAAAGATTTCCAGTCCAGAGGAAGGTCTCCTCAGCGGAGAGAGAGATCTCCAGGCCGAGAAGACAAGTCTCCCCAAAGGGAGCCCTCTGAAAAAAGATATAACCTTAGAGATAGTGATAAAATAAGAAAACCTGACAGATATCAAGATGTTGATACACGTCCCTCTCGATCCTTCTCACTCAATCTTTCTCGATCTTCCTCACAGAAATAGGAAAGAAGAGGACGGTCAGAACACAGAGAAGAGCACGTCAAGTCCAAAGACAAGGAACCTGCTCATCAAAGTAAAAAATTACAATGTCCCAGAAAGAAGGTAGCAAGGAATAAAATTAAACATGCCGAGAATTCTGAGGACACAACTGAAAAATGGAGAGTGGGCACAGACAATGCTAGACAGCGCAGCAGAAGTGACCATAGCTCGCAAGATCCTGATGAATCTTCTGGAGACAGTCGACAAGAATGAATACATTCAGGTGGAAACTGCAGACACACAAGTTAGTGTGCCCCATAAACTATATGAAATAACATTACGTATGGAGGGAGATAAAACTAGGAAAATAAAAGGTCTCTTATGGGAAAAACTCTCAAAAGGCTATAACATTCTGTTAGATGAGAAAGACTGGCCACCAGAGTTTGTCAGGGAGTGCCCTCATGGTGAAGAAATGATTATGCCTGCCTTCTCGAATCATATCCCGATTCATAAAAAATACACATTGGCAAGAAAATGGGCAGTGGCCCAAGCTCCTGCTTTATACAAAAATCATGTAGGAAGGGATGAGGATTCACCTCACCACAAAATCCAGTTAAAAATTCAGCCCATTGCACAAAGGCAGTACCCAGTTAAACAAGAAGCTAAAAAGCAAGTCAGGGAGATCTTAGATCAACTTGAATATCAAGGGGTGATCGAAACATGCACCTCTCAAATGAACAATCCTTTGTTTCCTGTCTCCAAGCCAGACGATTCATATCGTCTAGTTTTGGACTACAGACACCTTAACTCCTGTAGTAAAACATTTGCAGTACAAAACTCACATAGTGCAGCACTAATGAATAACATTGTGCGCAAAAAATATAAAACGACATTAGATATCTCTAATGGATTCTTCTATCAGAACATTGCACCTGAAAGCAGGTATTTGACCGCTTTCTCAATAATGGGATCGCAAAAACAATTTTGCCGACTCCCACAGGGATTCAAGAATAGCCCAGGATTATTCTCAGCAAGGCTAACAGAGTTACTTCAAGTATATGATGATGAGGCATTATCCTATGTCGATGACATCTATCTCACAGATGATGACCTGGAGACTCACTTAAAAAGAGTGAACACCAAAATACTTGGGTTCACTTCAGAGGGTTACAAATTCAACTTCAAAAAGTCACGAATTGCCCATCTAACTGTCCTATTTTTAGGATATGAAGTATCAAGTGAAGGCAAAAGCCTGGCAGACAATTTCTTAGAGAAATGTGCTGTACTCCAAGCACCAAAAACGCTGAAGAATTTACAATCAATACTAGGTTTCCTGAATTTCGGAAGAACATACATTCTAAACTATGCATAAAGGGTTAAACCTCTCCATGAATTGATAAGACCAGATTTAAAACAAATCTTTTGGACTCAGAAACACACAGAGATTTTGAGATCATTGCAAACAGACATGTTAACTAAAACAAAATTACAAACTCGCGAAAACACACGCAATCTTGTAATCCGAGTCATCCCAGGAAGATATGGATTCACATACCTGACCGCTAATGAGGGAGAAACGGTACCTATAGCTTACAAATCACATTTGTACACTGAAGCTGAAATGAAATTAAGCTCTACAGAAAAAATTCTGACTGCGGTTCAAACTGCTGTAGCAAAAGAAAGAGCCCTAGACCAAGGCAGAAGAATAGCTGTTTTCTCAATAGAACCAGCCCTTGAGGCGTTAACAAGTCCACGTAATCTGATTAAAATGGTCTTAGATCCAAAATGGATAGAACGGGAAAATTCATTTGCTACAGAAGACGTGAAATACTATTTTGACCCAAAACTGAAAAAACTAGATGATCTAGTATATGAACGAGAATATCCTCTGCCAGCTGAAATTCTGCCTCTAGAAAATATACCTGCATAATCTATATGGACAGATTTGCACAACACTACGATGTAGAAAAGAAATCCTACGATGCAGCGTGCCCGATTGTTAAAGGTCGCTGGCACTCTGGTAAATTCAAACCAATGATTACCAAAACTGAATCACTCAGGAAATGTTCAGGTCAGCGAGCTGAAATAAGAACTTTAAAGATGGCGCTTGAAAATGCCGATAGCGAATTCCCCACACTAATTGTGTGCGATTCATATTTCTGTGTCAAATCACACAACAGTGACATGCAGACATGGATCAAAAATGGTTACAAAGATGACACAGGTGCCACAATAAAGCATAAAACGCTTTGGGAACAAGTAGTTCTTGTAAAAAAAGAACTACGAAAGACTCACGTGATACAGGCACTGAGTCATCGACGTGATGGCGTTCACGTTGCAGGTAATTCATTAGCTAACACAGCCACAGCGGAAGCGGTTCAACCGGCTTCTGTAGCCACTGAAAATCGTTCAGAAAAATACATAGATGGGGAAACCATGCTGGCGGTAAAAGCCTCATCAAAAGGCGATTATGCAGCATCACCTCTCAACTATCCACTCAGTAATACATACATAATTGATGCAAACTCTGTTCCGTTTGCTCGAATCCCTGGAGTGGGGGATAGAGTATTTCCAAACACGAACTGGAGATTTTTCTTGATTGAAGAAGCACACATGGGATTGGGTCTGAGGCACCAAGAGATCCTGAAATCTCTGATGGAACTACAATCGGAGTACTGGTGGCCGGGAATGAGCATAGATATCTGCAAATTTGCAAAAAATTGTGAGGACTGCAACAGAGATCGCAGTTGTGAACCGGACCAGCCTGTAGCCCAGATACCACTTTTAGATAGCATCAGGCTGTCTATAGCGCAGAATCCAGTAAGAGAAATGCGTACCATAATTAATAAAGACTTAATTCACTTAAAAATGTGGCCCCAGCATTCGGCTGACACCAGAACTGTTATAAAAGATTTGCGAGTGTTATCGGCACATACGCAATTGGCATGCTACATTCTGATCAGGGTCCTGCGTTTAGCTCTCGAGCTTACAAAGAGGCCATGAACAGCATGGGCATCGCATTGCGGTACTCTTCTCCCTTCCATCCTGAGGGAAATGCAGTTGTGGAAAGAAAAAACCGGGACATAAAGCAATCTATAACGGTGAGGGTATTAGGTTCGGGTGATGAGTGGGTCAAACATTTAACAAGTGTCCAACATAATCAAGTGTCTTAACAAGTGTCTTAATAATCTGCCAAGAAATTCTCTAAAAGGTCTCACTCCATACGAAATATTGTTTGGAACTAGAATGCTTATTCAGGATCTTGATAGTCATACTTCAGTAGTAGAAGAAAAATACTTTGATATCAAAGATCGTTTGGCTGTTTTACAGGATTTAAATGAAACAAGAAAAAACCTGAGTAACATAAAGTTGAAACAACAGCCGACAGCCACTGAAGAAAAAACACCCGTCCCAGCAAGACCTGTCTGGATTCCAAAGATTGGGGATCTGGTCAGAGAAAAGATTGCGGTAAAGAAGGAATTTGGGCCTTCTTACAGAAAAGCAGCACCTGTCTTAGCTATCAGCGGAACAAGATCAGTTGTACTACCACCCATTGCTGGTAAAAGGGAGAACAGAGTTGTATCCATCGACCTGGTTAAACCACAATCATGTGGGCAATAATAAGTAGTAGGCCAAGTGGACTCTCAAAAAATAGCAGAATACCGAAATTTGCTTCAATCCAAGAGGCTTATACTGAGAGACTAATCACATTTGATAAACCTGCAGTGAATAACAAAGGACTATGCAATAATGCCATGGAACTAGTGCCTCTTGAAACCCAAATTACAACATTTTGTCAAGAAACACCAGTCTACAATGATGTAGCCTCAGACTATGCTAATGAAAGAATGAAAAATGCAAAAGTAAATGAAAATCCGGAAAAAATTCCAACAATTGACAGAACTGCATCTGGCTACTTCATCAATTTCAACGACTTCTCTGCAGATCCAAGCGAGCATGAAGAAACGCCTCTAACAAAAACTTTCAAAGACAAAGTAATTGAACTTTTTCACCAACTAAAAGAAACATATCTGATTTCACCATGGATTGAATTTTGGATCGTGTTAGGTGTACTTACTCTCCTGCTTTGGCTCATCATGGTTCTCTGTTTGGGAAAATGTATTGATGGAAAATATAGTACACTGGACACAGCAAGTCAGAACATCAACTTGGTCCTAAAGCCTCACACATCCTCCCACATCGAGAAAAGAGAACTGTCATCTGTAAACATCTCAGCCAATCCAATACCCGGTGGGGTAGCATGGGACAGAACTGATTATGACATATTTGGCCCAGTTGAGCTCTTGAAATATCCACATCGGTTCAAGGTATCATTAAGTAATTTTGTGATACCAAGTACATTCTCAGATGATTGGGATTTTAAAAACATTAATAATATGATGTCAGATTTAGTAATGTCAGCAAAATTTACAGAACATGATTACTTACAGGGTTCATCGAATTATGAAGAGTTATACTGTTATAACCATTATGGTGATCACTATTTGCATAAAACTGCTCAGCCTAGAAATGTTTTATCTTATAACCAGTGGGAACACCGTCCAACTCCACCAAAAGGCAGTTCGAAAACATTTTATGAGAAATTCCAGTACTTCTCATGTTAAGTAGGACAGGAATGAAAACAATGTTGACAAATACTAAACTGATTTATTCTGAAAAATTGTATGACCAAATGTCTTCATTTGGTTTCGAAATTTTGAAAAACACCATTGAAACAAAAACGATCTGGGGTTCCAAAGATTGGCAAGTGCAAGGCCTAGAAGCATTATTTAGGGCCTGCATGATCCCAGAACAAATGATATTCTTAAATGACACAATTCAGCAAACTACTTGCTTGGCCTAGCTAAGATAAATGACTTAAATACACCGTCTTTCCGAAACTCATAACTGATAGTGACAGCACTACAGATGTGGAGATAGACGTATCCCATATTTTACACCAAAACAGAACAAATCCTGATTGGAAAAAGTGGTTGATCTGGCCAACAGACACGAATATCTGTCAAGATAGATTCCTGAACAAAACACAGGGGTTCAAATTGACCAGACCAGACCTTAGATACTCCCAGAGACTACATCCAGGGATAGTTACAACATACAGTGTAGGGAAACTATGCCTTGAGTGGCTAGAGAAATCCACACTTGCTGAAATTAAGCAACACTTGACTTTACTTAAAGACGGTGCTGACTTGCGTGATTTCATATTGGGACCATGCAAACAGCGTCAAAAATGTTTCATAGCTGCCAGTATATACGCTGCGTATAACGAAGCTTGGACAGTAATGCAAATTGAAACAGCAGAAAAAATACGAGAAATTGATCGTATAAATTTGGAAAAATCATTTTCTGTTGTGAACAATGGGTTACCGACTCTGTCCTCCTGAATATATTCACTGGACAGCATTGTATCATCTGCTTTTGATATAATAGAGCAGGACTTACTAATGTTACAACATGGTCAGTCTCAATTACGTTCTATTGTACAGCTTGGTTGGACGTTGCAAAATCTGCGTTCAGGCTACGTACCATGGCGTTTAATCAACACAACGTCATTATTTGGTATCTTTAACCTTACTGATAAACAAATCAGTTTGGCACAAAAAGGAGCAGACTATACGATTCTGAGCATTGAAAAACTCGAGAGATTACCATTGACAATGTCAGAAAGACCTGTCATTGAATGGATAATACACGGAATGATTACAATTCCGAAAACAACTTTCCAGTTTAGATACTGCCAAGAGTATATACCTGCAGGCCAGTATGAAAGGTTGGGTAAAGAATACATCAAATCAACCTGGGATTTACCTTATACACACAGATGTTATAGTGAAGGGAACAAGGAGGTATTTCTTGGTGGTTAAAATTGTAAAAAATCACTAAGCGGTACACTTCTGTGTGAAGGTATTAATTTGCATGGCGCCTCGAAAGGGTCTTCAAATAACCTTTCATGTCACCGGCATGCACGCCTGCAAAACGGATAGAGCCATTTTTTAGACCACTTTCTAACGGCAGTTACGTTTTAATAAGTGACCACAGCTGTTGTGGCATGCTGCCAGGAAAAGCCTATCTGACAACTGTAACTTCCAGGGCCATTTGCTGTATGCAAGTATTGTATCCACACAGCAATCCAGATATAGGGGCTGCATTATGGCCTTCGTTGAATATCTCTTCTATTCGAATTAATACTTTAAGCAGAATGAAGTCTATTCTTTTACAGAAAACTGTGCCTTTAACGTCATCAAAAGAAATGTATGATCTGCAAGTGGCAAGGACATCAGCAGAGATACATTCCCTTTTATCGACAAATTGCCCCGTGCATTTTGTAGAAATATTAAGCCAAATCTTAAAAATGTCTGATACCAGTGGCATCGCACATGTATTTAAGACAATTCTTTCGGGACTGTTAGCACCCTTTGAAACAGTTCTGGGCATCTTCCCGAATTTTGCCCATTCTGTCTTTGGCGGCCTACCCTTAATCTTGGGACTCATGGCAGGAATTTTATTTTTGCTCCTTCTGCAACGATATGGCAAGCCAATCCATAGACAAGACTCTAGCAACGATAGAAGAAACGATCCTAGCAATACAATACCGAGACCGTATCACTTAGGTCCACGGATTGGCCCGGCTAAGAGATCTGAGTACAACCTGGTTTCTTTCATTCAGACCGATCTGGCAAGATTGCATCATACTTGTGCTTCGATGTCTGCTATGCGGAGAAGAATGCGTATTGGACGTCTGTCCTACACTACAATCAGCAGTACCAATGGAAATCAATACTTTGCTAGGTCCTGTAACGACTCATGCTTCGTGTTGTCCCCAGCGGCTACCGATTCTGATGACGGCATTGGTTGAGACTTCACCAGTACGAATAGGTGGCGGTGAGGTACGAGAGGAAAGCAGCACCAAACAGGTTCAGCCTTCTGTGAGCGTTGCTGATTCAAACATCGATGATGGCAATCACGCAGAGAACTGCACAGTTGCAGTATTTTCGAACTTGGTCGAACTTTCACCTGACGTTGTAGACCAATTTTTTGCGGGTCTGTCTGAAATAATGTTCTCTCCAGTCAACGAGAATAACTCTTAATAAAAAATATGAGCACACAGCGTTCCCTGAACTCTGAATTCGGCCTTCAGTTTTTGAAAAACAAAACTACATTTGGAACTATTTTTTCCCCTGAAAGCAAAATTATTTTTGTTCATTCTCCAACATATTTACCTTATTTTTGGCACATGGCACTCTGCTTAAAGTAGAACTATTCTTAGAGAACAGAGCTTCTATTTTAGGATACTAAAGACAATACTTTACCTCAGCCTCTAGCACATATACAGCAATTTGTATAAATATGTGATTAAATGGTCCCAACCTTCTTTTCTGTATTTAGAGCCATTTCATGTGTAATTTTCGCAATTCATTCAGCTGATATATATATATGCATTTATCTGAATGATGACAGTGCTTGAAAAGCGTAGAGTACCAACACTAATTTTCGTGTATTTACCTTATACCATTTTAAATGCGAAATATGTATTTTGGGGTGGGTCAGAAAACACACATGCATCGTTGAATGTTTACTATTGCTTAGTTTTTTAGTAATGATGGACATCAATCCGTGGAGTGGGTGTCGTGTTTATATCTAGGACCCTAATTCAATATTCCCGATTTATGCCCTTGTGAGGTTATAATCAATAATATCCTGAAAAAGGCATAAGAATCAGATCCATATTCAGTAATAACCCATACACTCCAAAGCACAGCACGGCTACTCCCATCGACTCCTAGAAAGAACAACGTGTTCTTTAAACAAACCAAGCCTCCAGCAGCCCGGGAAAATCCCCCCTACTTTTGTTTTGATTTGAACAAGAACTCCTGAAGTCCAGAAAGACCTGTTAGTTCTTAGTGACGTCTTATGTCCAACCTTACATCAAACCCGGCACCTTCCAGGTATAAAATACCAACAGTTGCCTTAAGCAAACACACTGTGGTTTGGAGCAGAGCGGCCATCTACTTGCCCGAGAGCTCAGCTGATGCGAGAGCCCACGGAAGCCGTCCCTCCCGTTTGACGCACTGAGAGAGACGCTGTTTTTTTCTCCAGCCGAGAAAATCCAGCTCCGGTGTTCCCAGCCTACCCTTGCGGGTTGCTGGGAGATCGAGTCCTGAAGAAAGAGATACCAGACCTCCCACATTCTATTACCAAGGTACGGAGCTGACTAAACCCTTAAGAGAATTCTTGATGCAGATTCTTGGCAAAATAATCTTAAACCACTTAACTTAAACTGGTACTTACTAATCCCTTCCCATGTATTAGGCTTAGGTCAGATACACCGGGGTAGGCTTAGTTGGAAGTACCAGTTGAGTACGTTAGTTAATGTATTTATGTATGTATATATTTGATCCATTTTAAAGTATCATATGGCTAAGAAACCATATCAATGCTTTTTCAGTATTATTTCATAATACTACTTTTACTGTACGCACTTTACTTTACTTCAAGTATTGCAATTATGGCAATTCATTTCTCCTGCATGAGAAAGAAGACTGCTCAATAAATAACACCTTTTATTAAAAACGCCTGTCTCTCTATTTCTCTGCACTCTGGTGAAACTAAGTATGCACGGTTGACTGAGTTAAATAGCTGTCTATTGTTTTCACACAACTCTAGAGATACACTCTTATTCTGAGGGAGCAAAGTTGTCATGTTTATGCGATTGTCGGAAAATGAATCCCTTCTTGTCTGAGCCAGGGAAGTTTATCCCTCCCTATTAATTCAAGAAAGTTTCCAGTGACCTCTGAGCTAGCTGGCGCAAACCTAAATTAAGTTTAACATAGTCAGTAGAGACCTAGATTACCTCAGTCCTACGTCTACACTGCTGTTTATGTTATTCCAATGCGCAGAGCCTATTGGGAAAATAGGAACTATACTACAGTTCTACACGAAACAGATGCTGAACTGTTGGAAAAGATACAAGGAAAAGCACACAAAAGGATTTTTAAGCTACTTCAGAATTCGTCACCAGCGCAGGTGAGACTGGAATTTGGCCTTATTCATCAAGGGATTGGGAAAATCCATGCGCATGTCAAAAGCTGGTACAAAATATGGTACAGTCAACCTACACAATGCCTTGTGGTGGGCCCAGGAAGAAGATCAGCACTCTAGTTATTGCAAGTTTTTTAAAATTGGCCTTGGATGAAACAAAGTCCAAAGATCTCTGAACACCATCCCTCTTGTTTCCTTTTTTTCGTAAGGTGACAAACAAAATGGCGAAACTACATTCACTAGTAGATGATAAAAATTAATTTGCAAAGAGGTCTCATGCCTGGATGGTACTGAAGTCTTATACAAAATTACGACCGGCTGAATATCTGAAAACAACATATTCATAGTACCTCAAACGGAAACTTATGGCCACCAATTTTGGGCTCCTACCAAGCTTAGCGGATCAGCCCACATGAAGATACAATGGGCCTGTATTATGCACACTATGTGGTGCAAAGAAGCAAGACCTCATTCATCTTATTTGCATATGTGTTTGTTTAAAGTCGACTCTGGCATGGCACTTGGAAAAGGCATTTAATGAGAAAGGGATTAGATCTTGTAGATCTGCAATAATCTAGGGCTTGGATGCAACGGATCCCAATTTAAACTGTAAGGTGATTAAATTTTTGATACGGTATGAACAGATAATAATGAAAATGGATAAATAATTCACCATGCCACTGATTGTGTAGTGTTTTCAAGTACCACAAAAAAATATTAAGTCCACCAGTTAAGAACAAATAAGATGCTGTAGTAGGAATTGCTCTATTGATTCAAAAATAGGGACTGAAATAAGTAGCAATGGAAGCTCTATTTCTTGGCAAATACAAATTGGACCATGTCTCTTCGTTTTAATATGTTAGATTGGTTTTAAAAGGATTCTATGTCTTGTTTTTAGTTAGAAAGTCAGCAACACTGTATATTTCCCTATGAAATTAC
The DNA here is from genome assembly GCF_964263255.1 of Lissotriton vulgaris. NCBI lineage: Eukaryota > Metazoa > Chordata > Amphibia > Caudata > Salamandridae > Lissotriton > Lissotriton vulgaris. The sequence continues at coordinate 778,021,909 of NC_141691.1, forward strand.
TTTTATTAATTTTTCTCCTGAAAGTTTTGGTAAAAGAATCTTTTAAGATACAGTGGGAATAAGTATTTTCAATATTGTATGTTTTTTTTAACTGAAACAATAAAGATTTTTAATACTTTCAACTTAGAGGCAGGCATGAACACTTAACTCCACCAACGAGGAGGAAGAACCCGCCACCAGTAGTTATTGTGTTTCTTTCCAGAGACTAACATGATAATTAGCCAATAGACTCCGGGCGAGGGATGAACAGCCAACTGGTAGGCCAGCAGATGTGGGCCTCACATGCCAGGAGGAGGAGGACCGTTTGGCTCCTTCCGGCCTTGACAGCACCAACCTGTGGTGTCTCAACAGCGGAAATCCTATCTTCCAGTCCATCCGTGATCCCAGTTTTCCTTGCTACTCCTGTTTTGTTCTCCCAGGGGAGTGCATGGGCCTGCCATGGCTAGCCATTTGACCTCCGCATCTGAGGATTTCACCATTGTTATGAAGACTGAGAACAAGGATCGCCAGGAACATTGCCTTCAAACATTTTTCGGACTCATCCTCTGGCATGGGGGTGACTTTGTAATGATTTGGAACTGTGCATTCTTATTTTTCTGACATTTTATAGGCTGTAGACAGACTCCACAACATTGCATACAGCAAAACGCCCTCAAGTGTATTGACTCTTTTCTCTCAGGATGCACTCAGAGCATCTGCATACCTTTTTTCTCCTCTGCACTCAGGGAAATTATTTGTGGCATACCCCAAGTATCATTCCACAGCCCCATCCTGTTCAACATATACATGATGCCCCTCGCAGATGTTGTCAGATCCCATGGACTCAACATAACCGCCTAAGCTGATGAGACTCAGCTTATCCTCTCTCTGTCCAATGCCAAAACCAACTTCTGCAATGCCATGACTGACATAGCCAGATTGATATGGGGCAGCAGCCTCAAACTCAACTCCGACAAAACAGAATTACTGATCTTCTGAAAGAACATGTCGGCATGGGACCACAGTTGTTGGCCAGCGGAACTCGGACCAACAGACCATGCACGTAACCTTGGCATCATCCTCGAGAGCCAACTAACTATGAAACGACAAGTCAATGCAATCACCACCTCATGCTTTAACAGGCTCCACATGCTCCACAAAATCATCAGCTGGACCCCATGAAACCAGAAAGACAGTCACATAGACCTTTTTCACCAGCCGCCTCAACCATGGCATCACACTCTATGCCAGAAGTTCCACCCAGCTCTACAAAAGACTGCAGCCAGACTCATTACTGGACATTCCCAGATGGACCCACCTCAGAAACCTCCACTGGCTACTCATCCAAAAGAGATGCAGCTCAAGATCCTCACACACACATACAAGGCTCTATACAACCTAGGACCATTCTACATCAACCACTGACTGGAACTTCCACTTAGGTTTCACAGTGCGAATGGTCGCGTATGCTCGAGACCGCTCACTTTGAAAAATAGCCAATTTGCGTTGAGAACGCTTCAGCTCGAGTAAAAAACTACTTGAGCGGCAGAAAAGGAAATCAGGGACCGCTAGCGCTGTGCATGGTGCTGTTCGCATTGATTGTACAGTGCGGACAAGCATCTAGCACTGCGCAAGGCGGAGCGACCCTTGACCCTTCCAGGTAGGTCGCTCCCACTCCGCACAGCCCCGCCTGTGTGTCCCTGCCCCAGCTGCCGCTGCTGAGGAAGTTCTAGGCCCTCCTCCACCCGTAGGCTACCACCTGTGCCTTATCCCTGGTGGCCAGTGGTAGGCCTTAGGTTTGCTCATCCTCCATTGTATTGCCTGTATTTTCTTTCATTGCTCCAATTGTAGTGACTGCACTTTCATTGTTGTGTCTGTGACTGTTGTTGTCTGTGTCCCTCGCTGCCTGTATGTGGTCTGTGAACGTTCTCTCCCTCTGCTTCCCTTGCTGCCCCCGTGTCTCTTTGCCCGGTTTCCCTTTTGCTCCCCTCACTGCCCCTGTGTCTCTCTGCCCGGTTTTTCCTTCTGCTCCCCTTGCGGCCCATGTGTCTCTCTGCCTGTTTTTGCCTTCTGTTGCTTAGCTGCCCTGCGACCTTTCTGCCTTCTGTGCCACTAGTTTCCCCCCGTTTTTTGTGACCTTTCTGCCCTTTCTTATGACCTTTTGCCTTCTGTGCCACTCATTCCCCCTGTAATCTTTTGACCTTTTTGCCCTTTTTGTGACTTTTCTACCCTCTGTGCCACTCGTCCCCCCTCAATTGTTATGCTCTTTTGCCTTCTGTTTCCTTTGTCGCCCCTCACCGCCCCCGCCGCTGCGTCCTCTGAGGCTACGGATCCCTGACTGCCCATTCGCTGCACCAGACTCCCGCCTCCCAGCTGCTACTCACTCCCACCTCCCCATACTTACCGCCCGCTGCGAGGTCACGCTGCTGGTGCGCAGTAAGCCCGTCTGCGTCTGTCCGCGCCTGGACCACGCCCAGTGCCAGAACCCCTGGCCCCCGCACCCACCATGACGACCGCCGCCACTACGACGCCAGCACTCTGCATGCTCTCCTCCCCGGATGGACCCACAACTGCTTCAAGGCCACACCAAAATGCAAACACGGTTCCTTCACCTGCCGGAACTGCAGCTACACCAACCACAGAGCGGATGAACCACCCGCCAAGAAAGAACTCAACCACCTCTGATGCATACTACTGAACACCCGCTTCGCAAGCAAAGACTCCGTCGAGCTCTGGGACCTGCTCAACACATCCTCTCCGGAGGGCGCCTTCTTGACAGAGCCTGGTTGAACAACTCCTCTGCACCCGACATCGCCATAGCCATCCCAGATGGCTACAAGATCACCCGCAGAGACCTCACCAACAGAGTCGGAGGAGGAATCGCCATCGTCCACAAGAACAGCATCAGGGTCTTGACTAGCACCGACGACGCACTCAGCACCGCCTAACACATGCATTTCCAGATCCACATAGACCCCAACTCCACCCTCAGAGGCACCCTCATCTACCGACCCCCCGGACCCCACCCCAAATTCAGCGACTCAATCGATGACTTCATCAAAGCGCACGCTCTGACCTCCACCGACTACATCCTCCTCAGAGACCTGAACTTTCACCTTGAGAACAACAACAACAACAACTCCACAACCCTGATCGATAACCTCGGACTGAGACAACTCGTCACAACGCCCACCCACTCCGCCGACCACAAGCTCGACCCCGTCTTCTCCTCAAGCCTGCACGTCTCCGTCAGCCACACCACCAAACTCCTCTGGACCGACCACCGCTGCATTCACTTCACCTTCCAGAAACCCACCACACACCACCGCACCCAACAGATCTCCCGCCGCTGGAGCAAAATCACCGAAGACCAACTACATGCAAACCTCGCTCTCAGTCCACCCACCGAACCCTAAAACACGGAAGTCACTGCCCACAACCTCAGACTCTGGATCGAGGACTGCACCAACACCCTCGCTTGTTGAAGAAACCCCCCCACAGAGACATTAGCAAGAGGGCCAGCTGGTTCACTGCAGAACTCCTAGATTCCAAGCAAGCTTGCCGGAAATTAGAGAAGAAATGGGGGTGGTGATGGACAGAGTATCTGAACTAAGCAGAATACTCCTACCCAGTCAACAGATCAGGGCTTGATCCATCACCGTTTTTTAGCTCACTGCACCATCCCAGCTCAGAACCTGGCTACATGCAAATTAGTCTGTCCCTGGCAGAGTGCATCATGGGAACAGGGAAGACCAAACTACCAAGCCAATTCTTTAACTGGAAAGGAAACAAGCTTCCGGGGACCGGATTCTGACATTACAGCCGTCTTCAGCCCGGCTTGTTTGAATCCTGATGGTGCAGTGAGCAAGGGACTCACATCTGAGCATACCCTTCCACGCTTGTGGTGGACAAAATGATTCAGATTTCTCTTCTGTGTCCTTCATCCCCCCTCGCTGCTGCGTCCCCTGTGGCCCCGCCCCCTTGACTGCCCATTCACTGCCCCCACTTCCCGCCTCCCAGCTACTCCTCCCACCCACCTCCCCATATAGGCTGGCCGCTGCGCACTGAGGAGAGCGACCCTTGACCCTTCCAGGTAGGTCGCTCCCCCTCCGCACAGCACTGCCTGTGCCTCCCTACCAAGCTGCCGCTGCTGAGGAAGTTCGAGGCCATCCTCCACCCGCAGGCTACCACCTGCGCCTCATCCCTGGTGGCCAGTGGTAGGCCGTAGGTTTGCACATCCTCCATTGTAATGCCTGTATTTTCTTCCATTGCTCCCTTTGTAGTGACTGCATTTTCATTGTTTTGTGTGTCTCTCTGCCTGTTTTTGCCTTCTGTTGCTTAGCTGCCCTGCGACCTTTCTGCCTTCTTTGCCACTAGTTTCCCCCTGTTTTTTGTGACCTTTCTGCCCTTTCTTATGACCTTTTGCCTTCTGTGCCACTCGTTTCTCCCCGTTTTTCTGTGAGTGTTTTGCCCTTCTTGCGACCTTTTGCCTTCTGTGCCACTCATTCCCCCCTGTACTCTTTTGACCTTTTTGCCCTTTTTGCGACTTTTCTACCCTCTGTGCCACTCGTCCCCCCTCAATTGTTATGCTCTTTTGCCTTCTGTTTCCTTTGTCGCCCCTCACCGCCCCCGCCGCTGCGTTACCTGAGGCTACGGATCCCTGACTGCCCATTCGCTGCACCAGACTCCCGCCTCCCAGCTGCTCCTCACTCCCACCTCCCCATACTTACCGCCCGCTGCAAGGTCATGCTGCTGGTGCGCAGTAAGCCCGTCTGCGTCTGTCTGCGCCTGGACCCCGCCCAGTGCCAGCACCCCTGGCCCCAGCACCCACCATGACGACCGCTGCCACTACAACGCCAGCACTCTGCATGCTCTCCTCCCCGGATGGACCCACAACTGCTTCAAGGCCACACCGAAATGCACACACGGTTCCTTCACCTGCCGGAACTGCAGCTATACCAACCACAGAGCGGATGAACCACCCGCCAAGAAAGACCTCAACCACCTCTGATACGTACTACTGAACACCCGCTCCGCAAGCAAAGCCTCCGTCGAGCTCTGGGACCTGCTCAACACATCCTCCCCGGACGGCGCCTTTTAGACAGAGCCTGGTTGAACAACTCCTCTGCTCCCGACATCGCCATAGCCATCCCAGACGGCTACAAGAACACCCGCAGAGACCTCCCCAACAGAGTCGGAGGAGGAATCGCCATCATCCACAAGAACAGCATCAGGGTCTTGACTAGCACCGATGATGCACTCAGCACCGCCTAACACATGCATTTCCAGATCCACATATACCCCAACTCCACCCTCAGAGGCACCCTCATCTACCGACCCCCCGGTCCCCACCCCAAGTTCAGCGACTCCATCGATGACTTCATCAACGCACACGCTCTGACCTCCACAGACTACATCCTCCTCAGAGACCTGAACTTTCACCTTGAGAACAACAACTCCACAACCCTGATCGATAACCTCGACAACCTCGGACTGAGACAACTCGTCACAACGCCCACCCACTCTGCCGATCACAAGCTCGACCCCGTCTTCTCCTCAAGCCCGCACGTCTCCGTCAGCCACACCACCAAACTCCTCTGGACCGACCACCGCTGCATTCACTTCACCTTCCAGAAACCCACCACACCACCGCACCCAACAGATCTCCCGCCGCTGGAGCAAAATCACCGAAGACTAACTACATGCAAACCTCGCTCTCAGTCCACCCACCGAACCCTACAACACGGACGTCACTGCCCACAACCTCAGACTCTGGATCGAGGACTGCGCCAACACCCTCGCCCGTTGAAGAAACCCTCCCACAGAGACATCAGCAAGAGGGCCAGCTGGTTCACTGCAGAACTTCTAGATTCCAAGCAAGCCTGCCGGAAACTAGAGAAGAAATGGCACAGTGAACAAACTCCGGACAGCCACACAGCACACAAGGACCCTGTCCGCAACCACCACCACCTCATCATGGCTGCCAAGTAGACCTCCTTCAAAGACCGCATCGACAACAACGCCACGACAGCAAGGAGCTGTTCAACATCGTGAAGGAACTCTCCAACCCGAACAACATCCTGCCGTCGCAAGCCCTGTGCGACTTCCTCGACACCTTTTCCCCCGCAAGATAGCAGACATCCACTACAGCTTCAACACCCAGACAGCCCCAACAGACAGCAACACAACAGACCCTCCGCACACCATTGACCACATCCCCTTGGTAGCCTGGACCAGCCTGAGCGTCAATGACACCATCAAGACCATGAGCACAATCCACTCCGGCTCTCCGTCAGACCAATTCCCGCACCACGTCTTCAACAAAGCAAGCAGCTCCATCGCACCCCACCTACGCAACATCATCAATCTCTCCCTTGAGACCGCGACCTTCCCAGAGAGCTGGAAACACGCCGAGATCAACTCCCTACTCTAAAAACCCAAGGCAGACCCAAGAGACCTCTAAAGCTTCCGACCCATCTCTCTGCTCCCTCTCCCGGCCAAGGTCATTGAGACAATCGTTAACAGACAGCTAACCCAATACAGCGAAGAGAACAGAATCCTGAACCCTTCTCAGTCAGGGTTCCGCAGCAACCACAGCACCGAGACCACCCTCATCGCCGCCATCGACGACATCAGGACCCTGCTAGACAACGGGGAGACTGCAGTACTCATCCTCCTAGACCTCTCCGCCGCCTTCGACACCGTCTGCCACTGCACACTACGCGCACGCCTCCATGCTGCAGAGATCCGAGACAAGGCTCTGAAATGGACCACCTCCTTCCTCTCCGGCAGAACCCAGAGCGTCCGCCTCTCACCATTCCGTTCCGAACCCTCTGAGATCATCTTACCTCAAGGATCCTCCCTCAGCCCGACACTGTTCAACATTTACATGGCCCCGCTTGCCACGTCGCCCGACAGCACGACCTCAACATAATCTCCTACGCGGACGACACTCAACTGATCCGGCAGTTAGTGTTTATGTTAGCAAAGAGCCACTCTTACTAAATCCAATCAATCCTGTGCAGTGCACAAGGATCCTTGTTTGGCTACATAACCAACCCTGAAGCTGCACTCATAGACAAATTGATGAGAAGGTAAATATAGGGAGTTTCTGTTATGTGACAGGCATCATCTTTCCTGAATATAGCTATCTAAAAATCTCTAAAAAAGTATGATATATTATAAAACAGACATGGATTGACACCCTCGCACAGCGATTTTCAGAAACAGCCCAACACAAGTAAAAGTATCCTCATTATTCAGTTGAAGTAGTACATTGTAAGCTCTATAAAATCATTAATATGTAACCTCTTGATTAATGGTACCAAAATGCTTTTGGTGTACATTGAGTAGAAATCGCAAAGCAGTAAAAAATGTAACATAGATTGGCCGGACCACCCATTCCATATACAGGGACAAGAGTTTAAATTTGCCTGAAAGCCTAATGGTAAATTTAGCAGGTATTGTATTGTACCTTCGTAAGGTGAAACAACAGACTGAATTCCTAGTGGTCCATAGGGCCGGTCAAATAGATTTGGGGTGGGACATGCCCTCCCTGGTTTCTGCTCAGATAGGCTGTCACTTTAGATTTATAGGACTCCCGCTTCATTCTCTCCGCATGCACACATTTTAACCAACAAGTCTGCAATTGTTTTTTGTTAATGGTGGGAGAACTCACTGGGTTCTCAAACAGCTGGGTACAGCCTATCTTGTGCAAGCATGATTCAATATTCTTCAGCCATGGTGGTTTTCTACCTTCATCACAGGAAAGGCATATTTTAAGATGTCTTTTGTAAAAAGGCTCCCTCTGTAGTATGCCAAATTGCAAACCAGAAAAGTAGTGGGCGGGCGCTAATGTTATCCTCAACATAAGGGATACCTAGTGCACTATGAATATAAAGCTGGAGCTAGAGATCGGCATTACCAGAATCTTCCTGCAGAATGTATCGGCATATCTATCAAGATAGCATTTTGCAAGTCCTTAATAGCGAATTTTAGCGATTCGCTATTAAGGACTCGCAAAAGTCAATGTATGTAGGATTCGCAAAACTAATTGTGATTCCTACATATTCCTTAATAGCGAATCTAAAATTGCGATTCACAATTAAGGAATACCTTCCCATTCATTCCTATGGGCCTAGAGGTCCATAGAATAGAATGGGAAGACATTCGCACTTTGTGAGTACCCATTAGATACTTGTAAATCGCGAATGCAATCTCAAGGGTGCAAGGCTTATGGGCGAATTTTGCGAATCTCGCGTTCGCGAATTTTGCGGATTTGCGAACTCGCAATCCGCAAAATCCGCGAATTCTCGCGAATTTGCGGATTTTTTTTTTTGTGTTTGCGCGGGTTTCTGCCAGTTCGCGAGGGTTTTGTACACTTTCGCAAATTGCGAACTTACCTGTCGGGTCGCAAGTTTCGCGAACTTGTTGTTTCTACGTGTCCAGCCTGTTTGGGACACTCTTCTTCATCACTGCCACTCTCTGTCACCACTGCCACTCTCTGACTACTCATGCCACCCTCTGGCCCACCCATGCCACCCTCTGTTTCATCACAGCACCCTCTGGTTGTCCAGTCAGTGTACATTATTGTGGCAACGCAAGCACACCTTCCCTGCCTCAAGTGACCTGAATTAATTTGGGGCTGATTAATGTGTCACAGAATATTTTTTTAGCTGGCACCTGCTTCCTTAGTGCTTCCTGATTAGTGATCTTTTGTACTTGCTAAGTGCTTTCATTGTTGCAAAATTAGTTACAACACCTGCCCTGCCCCAACTGACAATAATGAATTAGGGGCTGATTAATGGATTTGAACTTCCAGCCTGGCTCCTGCTTGTCTCCCTTAGCTGTAATTCAGGACCTTTGTGGCATATGTGTAACTATTCTGAGGTTCAGAGCAGGGTCACATAATAGTTGCAACTGGCAACTGAACTCTGGAGGGGCCCCTCAGGAAGCACTACAGGAAATGGCTACTAATGATGAGCCTGAACTTTTGAACCTGGTAAGTAGTTTCAGTTTTGCTAAAATCGTATTTCTGCAATTTTGCACTTATTCGCGGGGCGCGAAGTTGTACTGGGAAGCCGCGAACTCACGCGAACAGTGCGAGCAGTGCGAGCAAAATCCGCTGCTCGTGGATTTGCGGATTTTGCGGGAGATTCGCGAATCTCGCGGATTGCGAATTTACCGAAAATCCGCAAAATCCGCGAGCGAAACGGATTTTCCGCCCATGCTTAGTCAAAAGGACACCCTGTTGCACCCCTGAAATAAGCATGTGTGCACATGTGGCACACATACATGCCCTAAGGGCATATATGTGAGCCACATTACACTTTGAAAATTGCAAAAAAGTGAATTTTTCAAAGAAATCGCAAATTACCACTTTGCGATTTCTAATGGCAAAATCGCACAACTTGGGTGCTTCCAGAATTGCATTTAAGGAATCTCAATTTGTGATTCTTTAAATGCATTCCCAGAATAGGGAATCACAAGATGTGCGATTCCCTATTGTACGAGGGCCCTTTGGGATGATACATCCTAAAAGGCTTTTTCCTGCTCGCAAACTGAGAATCGGCCCATTTGCGAACGGGAAAAAGGCCTCATACATACGCCCCTATGCTCCTTGAGTTGAGTTTGATGGCAATTCTTGATTCAAAGGGGACTACTCATACAGCCACCCACAGACCCATACACCCACTCACACATCTATTCACACACCTACAAAACCACTCACACACACTCACACACCAATATAGCCACTCACATACCCTCTTACCAACTCACAAATCCACTCATCACATCCACACACACCTTCAAAACTACTCACAAACCCACTCATATACCCATGCTGTCACTCACGCACTCATATACACTCACAGACCCATACAGCCACTAACACGTCAGTGGCCCATACAGCTACTCACACACTCACTAACACTCCCATACAGCCACTCACACACCCACTCATTGAAACATACAGACACTCATATCCCCACTCACATACCCACAAAACCACTCCTATACCCACACACTGACCTATACAGTCACTCACACAATTTTTAAAAAACCTTTGAAAAATCTAAGGTTACAGGGACATTATAGTTTGGAAATTCCATTATAAAACCATGAAAATTCACTGAAAAAAACAAAGGTAACAGGGATGTCAGATTTCACACTCACAAAGCCATAGAAATGCAGCACTTACACCACTCATGGCATGGTCATTAACATCAATGATGACATCTAAAATTACATCACTGATGATATCACTGATGAAATCATTCACAGTGCTACTCCCAGCCTGTACAACCTTTCATACATCCACTCACACACACACACACAACCACTCACATATCCATTCACAGATCTGTACAACTACTCACACATCCATAGAGATACTCGCACACCCACTCATTCAATCACTCATGCAACTACTCACAAAACCACTCACTTACCCATACAGCTACTCATATAACCACTTGCTCACCTATACAGCCACTCATGCAGCTACATACTCACCCATACAGGTACTTCTTCTTATTCACCCATACAGCTGTTTACACACCCATACAGCCACCCACAAAGCTACTCACTCATCCATACAACCAATCGCAAACCAGCTCACTCACCAATACAGCCACTCACACAGGCACTCAATCTCTAATACAGTCTCTCACACACCCGCTCACTCAACCAAACACTCAAACAGACATGCAGCCAATTACACACAGATTCACTCTCTCATAAAGCCACTCACATACTCATTTGGTCACCCATGCAACCACTTACACACCTATACAGCCGCTCACCTACCCCCCTCACTCACCCATAGAGCTACTCACATACCCACTCCCCACTAATGCATCCACTCATTTACCTACATATCTACTCACACAGTCACTCATATACCCTTACAGTCACTCACACACCCATACAGCCACTCAGACACCCACTCACAAACAGATACACACAGTTACACAGCCACTAACAGAAGATATATTAGCAGTAGTACCACTCATTAGTAGTACACAAAGTATACTAATGTAACTTTTATAGTAGCTCAGTATATATATTTAACAGTTCTTTAGAAAACACTCACATTTACTACATGATACACCAGTGTTTGCATGAGTATTGGTACTGACCATGTCATGAGTGATGTATTATGTGAGGTCATAAGCAGTGCAATGCATGGGCGTAAGTAACAGTTAGCTCACTTAACTATATCTGCTGAATTTCCATGGGTTTGTATGCGTGAAATCTGAGCCTAACTATAACGTGCCTGTAACCTTTGTTTTTTTCTGTTTTTTTAGAGAAAACACAAATATATATTTATAAATAGTCCAAGGATATCCAAATCCAAAAGCAGAGTCACCAAAACTGCAGAAACATATATATATATATATATATATATATATATATATATATATATATATATATATATATATATATATATATATATATATATATATATATATATATACACACACACACACACACACACACACAAAGCATAACATACCTTTCCTTACAAGGAATGGCCATTGACCATAATGAAGTGTGTAATTACTATTCTAACTCCACTTGCGCTTTGATAGTAGGGAAGGTTATAAAGTGGACCAAGGTAAATGTAACTGAGCTTTTAGTTTTTTGATGCATTCGCTTAAAAGTGCATAAACACACTACTGCGACCGGTTCTTACAATGCAACGGTCCTCATAAAGATAGTGTTTATCAGGTTCTAAAAAGGTTAACCCACGCTGTGAGGACTGAGAAGGTCCCCACAGTGTGGGTTATACATGTCCACACACACATATATATTTTCACTGGAAAATAAAGAGGTTGAAGTGACGTCTCCTTTGCCGTTGTTCATGAGGCTTTCTCCTGCTTGGGATTATCTTTCACAGCCACGCCACAGCTAGCAAGCAGAACACACTCCCTGGCACACTCCCTCAGCCCCAAGGCCTGCTGACCATCTTGTATGGTACTTTTGTGTCAGCAGCAGACTCAGGGGCCACTCCACAGTATTTCCAGGGGAACCCTCCTGAATCCCCATCAGTGTTTGTTAGGAGGGCTCAACTAGGCAAGCATCGCTGGCCTTAATAAAACTATCTTAATCCTTGGGGTCAGCGGAGGTTAAAGTCCTGTTTTGGGCTCCAGAGATCTGACACTCCAACTTTGTTTCTGTGGGGCTGGGCTGTCTGTATTGTGACATGCTAATTAAAAGGTGCAGCTTTCCTACCCACTCCTTCCTTTCCGAGAAACTGAGTTAAGCACTGTTAATGACTGCATTGTGTGGGGAACCTTTGACTCTCTTGCTAAAGAGCTGAGTAATTTTCAAAATCTTGAATCTGATTATGAGCTAAGCCAGGGATATATTACTATTTTAAATGTGCCATAAGTGGAGTAGGGGATGATGTAAGTGACTATGTATCTACACTATGGATGCTGTTGTTGTATGTACTTTATTCGATAAAAGATTTATCATAAAAGCATGTACATTTTCAATTCATCATATAAAAATCAATTTCCGCATACAACCAATGTATAGAATCATATAAAAATGCCCATAAAAGATATATACAATAAAAGTCAGTAAAAACAGCTATTATACAACCAATAAAAACAATAGTGCAAAACCACCTAGCTCTTATTTTTCGTTAGCAGCTTGGTGCGGGTTAACCAAGCACTACCCAGGTACTTAGCTACTCCGCAAACCATAACAAGGGACGTGAAATCAGATTTTAAGATGCGTAGAGCCACCCTATAATTCTTAGAGCCCAACTTTTTGCAGATAGGTTTTAGTCATTTTCTTCTCGCAGCCCTAAAGGCTGTGCAGTCAAAAAGGAAATGGGCTAGAGACTCAAAAGGGGCTGCACAGCTGGGCCAAGAAGCAGATGCTGAATTGAACTGCTTCCATCCTACTGTTAATTCGTTGAGCGGAAGGGTTCTGAACCTCAACTTCAAATAGAGCATCCTGTCTCTGGGGATTTGAATGAAGTTGAGAAAGGATTCAAGCTTCCGGACAGGCTTATGTTCCAGAAACTGCTAAGTAAGGATTCCCCAATTGGAACTAAGTGTCTCCTCCACCTGCACCCATTCCAATTATGCTTTCCTAACTACTTGTTCAGGTGGCGGAGTCTGGCTGTCCCATATTTCCCCAAACCCTATGTTTGATATGAGCTGCCAAAGCTTGCATATCCACTTAATCTTACTGGATGTATCTAGTTTGATAAGTTCGTTAAGGCCAACAGCATAGTTGGCCAATTCAGGGGTCTTCTTTGAACGTACCCAGAAACACAAAAGGCGACGCAGTACAATATCTTTGATGGAACGTTTTCCCAAATCCTGACGAAGTGGCTTTAATGGACTGGAGGATGGGAGAGAAACCAGACCTCCAGAAAACGTGTTCTCTGATCTTACTAGGTCAGTTCAGACCCGTATAGTGCAGAGGGTAATGCTTTTCACCTCATAAACCACAAGAGCAGAGGCGCTACAGGTCTACTGGCAGAGGATTGTTGATCTCTTAGGATTGCCCCCTGACACTGCTTGTGGTTAAGAAGCATTTTGGCCATATGGGAGTTCCAGTTCATCAGATTATTAACCGGAATTCCAAAATAGTCAAATGACTCGACTATGTCTAATGGAGTGCCATTCAAGGGGATACCATTCCTGAATCGCTTTGACTGGGATAGGGTCATTATCTTGGTCTTGGTGGTATTAATGGATAACCCCTGTGTATTACAGAACAGGCTGAACCTATCTAGCAGTTTCTGCAGGCCTTTTTGGCTTTTGGATATCAGGAGGGTGTCGTCGGCGAAGAGGAGAGTCTGTGTTTTCTCTCCAGCCAGGATGCATGTTTGCTGGATCCTGAAAGCCTAAGTGGGGTGAAACTGTTCTTTCCCCTGGGTTTAGGGACTACAGGTCTTCAGTAAGCACTTCAGAGCTACACTATGAATGCCTCATTATAAGGATTAAGTAGGTCAATACCAATTCCTGAAGGGTTCCATCTGCAACAGGCTCCATGTGTGCTGAGACGTAGCTGCCCAAGAGGGTAGTCTCACACATGCAGCCAACTCATATGCACACACACATCTGCTCAGACGTTCACGAATACCCAGCCCAGAGTCTCTTACGTAAGCTGCAGAGCAGTGTCCTTGCCTTAAAAGTCAGACTGGCAGTTAGCACTCTTCATCTATTTACCTTGAATTTACAGTGCATAAGACTAAGATGGTGAAACATGTTGTCCTTTACTGTTCAACTTTTGGAATCCCTATATCCATTCTGGCTCCAATGATGTAAATATTTGTTATAAGACTGGACACAGTAAGATGAATTGCACACAATTAGTTTGGGGAATTCACGATTCGTATTTTTTAGTGCCAGTATCAGGGCTTTTAGTTCTGCCAGCTGAATTGTGCAATCCACTAGGGATAGAGTGTGTGTTTTCCCAGGGTGGAACCTTCCATCATGCATGTGCCCTTTTACTATTTTGCATGCCTTGGAATATTGTTGTTTTGTTCCTACGGCCAGCTGGGCAGATCCATTAGTATAAATGATACATTCATGTCCATCTAGAAGCATTATTTAATTTGTCTGTGGATATATTTGTTCGCACTGCAAAAATGCTTTTGTTTGTAATGTAGAGTCAAATCTGTAATCCACACCTGATGCTGTGGGAGAGTTAGCCCATTGAATCAATGGTGGATGTAAAGCTTTAGCATTCTGGATGCTTGCCTTTGTAACGGCTTCTAGAGTCATTACCAGGGTCATGACAATTATGTGTTGCCCTTGCGCTAGTGCCCCTTCTCTTACTACAGCAGTTTGTACCACTGTGAGTATCTTAGTTGGTGCAAAACATATTTCAGTGTTGGTGTACACAGGTGATTTGTGTGGAATACGGACTGCATTGCCTTAGTTGAAAGTGATGTAAGTGTACCCAGTTGGTCCTGCGACTATGCGGATCACTAGGTTAGTTGTGTTAACACAGGTATGTAAATGTTTAGAAGCTATCATGTCAGCTTGTACAGAACATAGAATATCTGTGTGTTCCTGGGTCCTCAGTAGCCGGCCATTTCTAGTTTTAATCCCCACTATCTTCTTCTTTTTCAATTGAGGTTTAGAAATCTTTTGTTTATCTTCCTGTTTAATGATGTAGTCTGAAGTGGGTTGTGTCACTCTTTTTGGCTTGACTCACTCTTCCAATCTGTGCTCTGACTGCTTGTCTCTCTCTGAAAGTTTTTCGAATGACTCCTGCAAGGAACAAGAGGAACGTGTATCTGTATCCTGATACCTGTTAGGCTTTTTAATATTGTCACAGTTTCTTAAATCCCTGTTGAGGAGACCCACCCCATGACTGTGCTTTGTTTTGTTTATTTTTTTTGTTTATCTTCCCATGTCTTCTTTGAAGAATCGGGTGCTTGCCTATTTTAAGAACCCTCATTCATGTTCCTGATTGCCTTTAAAACGGACTTTCTGTGAATCTAGAAATGTTCTCACTAAGAAATACTCACATTGGAAAAGGTAAGCCCCTGTTGGAAATCTTCGTTAACATCTATTTTGCAGAAGTTGAAGTTTCCTTGTGGTGGAAATTTGGAGATGACCGTCACTCTACTAAAACAGGTTCTCGATCTAGCTGTTCAGACACGAGACCGAAGAGCTTTGTAATTGGGCCTTAGCCAGTATCGCCTGGCTCACTTCAACTGTAGGTTTCCTGATGAGAAGTCTTTCTCCTTTACGCCTTCTCAGCTTTCTCCTCAGATAGTTGGCGCCTGTCTAGGCTATACACATGCTCACATGAACTAATATTTGTTGAATTCGGGAGACCAGTGTTCTTTTTTTTTTTTTTTTTTTTGAAAACCTTTATTGATCCTTCACAGTTAGTACACAGCTTGCCGCCTACAACCCAACCGGGCCGGCCGCTAAGGAAGCGTTAAGTAAAGAAATAAGCATCAGTACAATACAAATGCACCCGTGGTCATAAGGACATGAATGTAGTGATCCAGGAAGAAATTGTGAAGAGGAATTGCGAATGGTCCATGCCGAATTAAAAGGTTTTCGTTTTCTGTTTTGTACCTAAAAAAACATTCAAAACTTCGGGAAATCACATTGCCATCGATACAGGAAACTTAATGCCAGTTAGGTGGAAGCGTACTTCTGAGTCCGAGCCAACAGCACTTTGCACACCTTGGTAGGTGCAGTATTAGCCGTCCCTTTCCGTTACTCCGCCCCCTCCCGGTGTAGACCCCCCCACCACTAAGCCCTTCCCGCGCATTCATTCTTCCTCGTCTGACTCTAGTGCGTCCCCTTCCGGAAGCGGCTCACAAATCTCACCTCGGTAAACGTTCCATGGGGACCAAACTTTGTTCCACTTGGCCGGGCACCCCCTGTTCAAATACACCGCCCGTTCCGTGACCATGGCCCTGTCCATATTAACACACCAGTGTGAGGCCTTCGGTAGATCCGCCACCCCCCAGCGCTGCGCGATATCCCTCTTGGCCATCATCATTCCAAGCGTTACCCAGATGCGGCCATGCCGGGACAAGTCAGTTGGCTCCCACACATTAAGAAGGCAGCGACGAGGTTCTGGGAGCACCGAGACCTCCAGCACCTGCGATATAGTGCGCATGACCTGACGCCAATAGGTTTGTATAAGGGAGCAGTCCCAGAGTGTGTGGAATAGTGTGCCCTCCTCCCCGCAGCCCCGCAAGCAGAAGGGGTCAGGGGCTCGCTGTATGTGGTGAAGCAATGTCCTGGTGTAATATGTTCTGTGCAGAACTTTGAGTTGGATGAGTCTCATTCTAGAGGATATGCCCGCTTCCTTAGGGGATGCCAGTGCCTCATTCCATTCATGCTCATCCATCTCCCCCACGTCTCGCTCCCATTTTCCCTTAAGAGGCACTAGCGGGTCTGGGGAATTATTAAGGAGTTTCCGGTAGGTGAGGGAGGTGGCCTTTTCTACCATGTAGTCGGTCAAGAGGCGATCCTCTAGCGGGGATGACTCGGGGAGAGTAGACCCCACCGGAATAACCGCCAGCAGAGCATGGCGAACTTGGACATATCGGTAGGTTTCATGTGGCCCCATATCGTAGAGTTCCTTCAGGCGGTCAAACGTGATGACAGCCCCACGGTCCCACATGTCCCCCACTGTTGAAATGCCAATGTCGTCCCAGCGGGAGAACCCCTTGCTGGTCCGAAGGTTGCCCAGAGCACGTGAGTCCCAGAGTGGGGTGAGCTTGGTGATAGTATCTTTCCATCCCAGCCCAGCGGTGGCTGCATGCCAGGTGGCCACCGTGATCTTAGTGGGCCCCTTCAGCGACCTGAGTTTCCGTTTATCATAAAGCGGGGCCAGCAGGGTACCAGCCCCCAGCTGGGCCCGATCCGCCTGGAATGCTGGGTCCGATTGCGACGCGTGCAGCCATTGATTGATCGGCCTAAGCTGGGCCGCCCAATAGTAAAGTTGGAGGTTAGGAAGTGCGATGCCTCCCTCGTACCAGCCCTTACAGAGCTTGGCGTGAGCTATCCGCGCCGGGCGGTTACTCCATAGCAAACCAGAGACCACCGCCGCCACCCTCTTGAAGTACCTAGGGGGCACAGCAAAAGGGGTATTGTCCAGAATATACAGAAAGCGGGGCAGGGATTTCATCTTGAAGAGGGCTGCTTTCCCCAACATCGTCAGCGGTAATCCTGCCCAAAAGCTCGCATCTCGCCTGAGGCGGTCCAACGGTGGCACTAGGTTCAGTCTTTCGTATTCCGCCGGGTCACCCGTGACATGGATACCAAGATACTTAAAGGACGAACCGGCTAGTCGCAGAGGGCAGGTAGAACCAACCGTTAGTGGGCTGCCCGTCAGGGCATATATTTCGGATTTACTCCAATTGATGGTGTAGCCAGACACCTCTCCGTGGGCATTGCAAATGTGCAAGAGAGCCGGAATGCCGTGTTCAGGATCCGTCAGGTAGACCAGCATATCATCCGCGTAGAGCGATATGCGGTCCTCCCAACCCCTTTGCCATTGAATCCCTCTAAGCAAGGGGGTGGTCCTAATGCGGATCGCCAAGGGCTCTAGTGACAGCGCAAAAAGCAGGGGGGAAAGAGGGCAACCTTGTCGGGTGCCGCGCTTGAGCGGGAAGGAGCGTGAAATGTGGCCATTCGCCACCACATGTGCTACCGGCCTGGTGTACAGCAGTTTGACCCATGAGATGAAGACAGGACCAAAACCCATGTACTGGAGAACCTCAAAGAGATACGCCCACTCCACCATGTCAAAGGCCATCTTTGCATCAAGGGCCAGGATGGCCGCGGGCTCACCGATTTCATCCGTTTTGGCCAACACCCCATGCACCCGTCGCAGATTGAGTGAGGTGTTCCTGTGGGGCATGAACCCCGACTGGTCCGGGTGAATAAGATCAGATAGGTGGGGCATGAGACGATTTGCCAGAAGTTTCGCTAGAATTTTGCTTTCTGCGTTAAGTAAGGATATAGGGCGGTAGGAGGAGCATTCCTCCGGGGGCTTGCCAGGCTTAGGAATAGCCACGATTGTGGCCGTTCGTTGGTCTAACGGGAGCACCCCCGTAGCACGGCATTCCTCATACATTCGGAGCAGGTGTGGGCTAAGGACAGCAGTGCGGTCTTGAAACCACTCAACCGGGATGCCATTCGGCCCGAACGCCTTGCCCGTATGTAGGGCCCCGATGGCGATCCGCAGCTCATCAGCAGTAAAGGGCGCCTCAAGCTCAGCTGCCGCCTCCGGCAACAGCGCCGGGATGGGCAGGTCATACAGTGCGCTTTGGGCCGCAATCGCAGTGACATCCCGCTCCGGGGCGTAGACTTTCTCGAAGTGGGCAGCCAATGCCTCCACTATCCGAGCCGGGTCTGTTTGGATATTCCCCTTTTCGTCCTTAACCTGTTGGATCCCCTTGACGCTTCCCCCTCTCTTGTCGAGCCAAGCCAACATTTTCCCTGCCTTATCCCCCATATCATATATTCGGTTTTGTGTGTCAGTGATGTGGCCTTGTGTAATGTGCCTCGCGTGGTCTGCGTATAGGCGCTGGGACAGCATGAGCGCATGCAATGTGTCATCAGTGGGGTCTGCTTCGTGGGCAGCGGTTGTTTCGCGCAGTCTTAGCTCGAGAGCCGAGTGTTCAGCCGCCTTTTCTCGCCTATGCGATGTTATGGAGCTAATGGCTTGCCCCCTCAGGACGGTCTTATAAGCCTCCCATAGCACCCCAGCCGAGGCTGCGGTAGACTCGTTCTCCATGAAGTAATGTGTCGTGGCAGTCTGCAGTGCCTTCCTGACCTTAGGGACCTTAAGGTATGAGGCGTGCATCGGAAAGATGCGGTGGCGTGTGCGTGTTTGTGAAGTAATGGTGAGAGTTAGTGGGGAGTGGTCCGAGATGCCCCTAGGGTGTATGAGCACCTCTTCGACGCGCTGTAACCCATCCCCCAACGCCAGAAAGTGGTCAATGCGGGACAAACTGTTATGGACGGTGGAGTGGAAGGTATATTGTCGCAGTGTCGGGTGGACGTGTCGCCATATGTCTATCAGCCCCAGTGCCTCAAGGAAGCGCTGAAATCTGGAGGGACCCCCGAGGAGGGCAGTTGTTGGGAACCTGTCGAGTTGTGGGTCAGCGGGCGCATTAAAGTCCCCGCCTAGCAGGGTGTCTCCCTCAGGGAGGGACAACAAGAAATCACCCAGGGCAGGCAGCATCACTGAGTGCAAGGACGGCGGGATGTACACTGATACTATAGTCAGGGGGCGCCCTTCCCATTGGCCAATCACTGCCGCAAAACAGCCCTGTGTATCAGTTTTTGTGCTAAGGGTAATAAAAGTAGAGGATTTTCTGAGTAGGATACCCGTGCCCCGGGACCCAGTAGAGAATTCGGAGTGGGTCAACATTGCATACCCTCGCCTGTCCAGGGCCTTAGTGGCAGTACCCATTAGATGGGTCTCTTGAAGGAGTATGAGGTCAGGTTTATGTCGCTTAACCTCGGACAGAACAAGGCCGCGCTTCACTCTATCACCCAAACCGCGCACATTCCAGGCCAGAAGCTTGAGGGAGGAGCCGCCCAGTCGCGTCCCTCCCGCCTGCATCACATTAGGCTGTGCATCCACCACCATCGAAACTTGAAGACAAGAACCATCAGCACCGGGCCCCTCCTCCCAGCATCGTTCCAGTAAGCAGCACAGTACATTCCACATTTTGTGATCGATGTCATGAATCTCCCGTAAAACCAAGCAAATCCCCCCCCCAACTCCCCCCACCCTGCCTCCCTGCCAAACGGACTCAAAACTGCCCGCCACCCCAACTTAGCAGAGCGCTTATCCCATGTCAGAAACAGAGTACTTGCACGTCAGGGGAGAGTGTCCCCCAAAGCAGGCGTTCCCTTTGCAGCCCTCGGGTCGTCCGGGCCAGCGTCCATGAACGACTCAATGAAGAATTAGAATGGGAGTAGAGTTCAAGAGTAACTCGTTAGTCCCTTGTGGTCACTTCATTCGCCTCCAGCTGCTCCCAAGTGGTCCTGTGACGGCGATCCATTCCCGCTGTTCATGGGTGGAGAACGTGAGCCCCGCCGGCTCTCTTCTCCCGACCTCTTTTCTCCCGACCTGTTGCGTCGACGGTTGGAAGTGCGGTCCACAGTTCGCCAGCCATCCAGCCATTCCCTGGCATTCTCCGCTGAGTCGAAAAACCAGACCTTCTTGTCCGCCACCACTCTCAGCCGGGCCGGAAACAACATGGAGTACGGCAGTTCTTGGTCGCGAAGCGACTTTTTAACTTCGAGGAATGTTCTCCTCTTACGGGTGACTTCCGCCGTGTAGTCAGGAAAGAACGAAATCCGTGAATTCTGGATTTGGATGGGCGGTGCCACCCTGGCTGCTTGGAGGACCGCGTTGCGGTCTCTAAAGTTGAAGAGTCTCGCCAGGATGGGGCGTGGGGCGGCCCCCGGGGTAGGCGTCCCACCCGGGACCCGGTGGGCCCGCTCCACTGTAAAGAAGTTGGACAGGCCCTTCGGGGCCAGTTTAGTCTTTATAAGGTCTTCGACGTATAGGTCCATGGCCCCCTTCGTTTCAGACTCCGGGACCCCCAAGATACGGACGTTGTTGCGTCTGGAACGCCCCTCCTGGTCATCCAACTTACTTTTCAGAAGTTTATTGTCCGCCTGTAGCCTCTCCATTGCCACTTGTAGGTCGGAGACATCCTCTATTAAGGATTTGGTTACCACCTCCACCTGCTTCACTCTTTCGGTCATTTTCTGGAGGTCGGCTCTGATAAGGGTAACCTCCGCCGCGGTCGAGCCCACCGTGGCCTGTACCTGCTCCAGCGCCCGTAGTACATCGTCCAGCGTGGCTTTTTTAGCACCGTCGTTGTCAGCGCCCTTCCCCATTGATTTGCGCTGCTCAGGCTGGGTGGATGACTGGCTATCGTAGGCATATTTCCCAAGCTTCGCCTGAGCAGCGGCCTGCCGCTGTCCCTTCCTCGCCATTACTGTCCAGTGAGACAAAGTCTATAATGGAGCGGGCCGGAGGTCCGTAGCTGTTCGCGGGGGGGAAGGGAATGCAGGGGGGCCCAGAATGGGTGTGGGCCAGAGGTCGCTGGCGCTATTAGAGGGCCGCCGGCCGCCGCGGAGCTGTGGCGGCCTCGGCTGGGTCAGGCAGAATGTCGACCGGTGCTGCACAGGTCCTCCGGCACGTGTCGAGCGCAGCCAGGGGGCAGAGCTGCCTAGCGCCACCGGGTGCACAGCGTAAGGGATGGAGCGAGCGGCGGGGAGAATTGCCAGCCAAGAACGTCGGGTGTTGGCGTCGTCGGCTGCTTCCGGATGATCGCGCCGGGTAGGACGAACTTCCGCCCGGCCTCAGGATGCACTCGACACCGATGCTCGCCTCGTGTCACCAGGCCCGTCTTCCACAAGGGACGGAGATGAGGTTGCGCCCCGATATCGGGGTCCAAAGGCTCCCAAATTTTCTGTGCCGGTGCCGTTCGGTCACCGCACCCAGGACACCCTCTCCGGACTAAGCAGTGAGCGGATAGGCATGCGGATTGCTGCGGGAAGCCGCCTCGCTACGGGAGCCTCTCTAGGTTGCTGCCGCCATCATCGGCTGCTAGCCACGCCCCCCAGACCAGTGTTCTTGACTTCAATTCCTCAGAGTCTCACCAGAGGCATAGATCATATTGCCGAGGGAGAACAGTGTTCTTGACTTCAATTCCTCAAATTTTCATCAGCTCCACAGAATCCATCATCTTGGGATAGCAGTGTCACAGTATACGAGGGAATGCTTCAGTTAAGTATTTTTCCCAAATTCAAGTAGGGATATTTATTCAGAGAATACTAACGAGAAGTGCATCAAACAGTCTGCGTAAAGGATGTCATCAATAATTGTGTGTAAAATGACTTTAGAAACGTAATATTCTTCAACTAAAGGAAAATATTTCTTTTAAAAAAAGACTAAGGAGAAGCAACTTTTTTCTTATCTTTCAAATAAATTCTTTTTTAAATAAACTCTGAATTCAAGCTGCATTGTTCCAAATTATGGCATGCAAAACGTATCAACCCAAAAACTATAAACACTGTTAATAAATAATTAAGGCAGCTTCTAGAAATATTCAGCAATTTTCAACATGAATAGGAAATACAGAAAGATCTACAATGTGTATACATAAATAAACAGAGTGTCAATTAATAGAGAGAGGCTACCCCTCAGTGTAAAAAAGGTAAGAGAGGATTCATATAGAGAATAGACTAGAATTGAATGTGAGCATAGGAGAGTAATTGTTTGTGCTTATTTTCAGGTAATTTAAGAAGATCCATTGTAGAAGGACCAGACGACTGAGGCAGTTTCTTTCCACTTCCCTCATCCTAATGTGGTGGTGGGGAATGGGAGTCAGATGGCAGAGAGACCACCACCGCACGGATGGCGGTGGCAATCCCTCCGCCATCATAATCGGCCCCTTGGTGTCTAGCCAGGGATCTCCAACCAGTACCTTTTGAGCTACTGAAGCTCTCCATCTATCTCTGAGTAGCTCACCTGTGTACAATCCAGCTTTTTACATTTGAAAGCTTTTGCTTGGTTGAATTAATATACAAATAAAAAATAATTGAGATTATACAACACTAATAATATTAGTAGTTTTCAATGCATTATATTAAACATAAGTAGCTCACAGTACAGAAAAGTTTTGAGATCTCTGGTCTAGACTTATTCCGACACCCCCACAGGATGTGTTGGCCTATAGAACAGCTAGCTCACAGTGCCACTGTAACCCCCCTTAACCTACCAGGGGGAAAATGGTTTCTGGCAACTACAGAACATGACAATGCTGACCCCCGCAAGGAATGTGGAAACAGTACAGAATCTTTTGCTCAGTCAATCGTGCACACTTATTCTCAGAGAAATATACAGATGATACACAATGATACTTTCTCGATAAATTTAATGAACCAACTTTATTCTTGCTTAAAATACAGGAAACATCCATTACAACGCAGGTATTATATCGCAATGCCTTTACAATGCAACTTTTACAACACAAGTGCCTTTACAACGCATGCCATTACAACGCATGTCATTACAACGCATGCCAATACAATGCATGCCATTACAACGCATGCCATCACAATCCATTGTAAGGTTAGTGATGGAGATTTTAAAGTTTTAGGGTGGGTGTAGGTTTTGGGGTAGTTGGGAATAATAATTTTTACCACTACGCAATCCAACACTTTCCCTATTGTTGCACTCACTGGAGTGGGGATAATAATTTCACCCCTACGCTATCCAACACTTTCCCTACTGTTGCACTCACTGGAGGGGGAATGGTAAGTGTTACCCCATGCTATCCAACACTTACCCTACTGTTGCACTAAAAGTATTATGTGTTGTAATGGTATGCATTGTATTGGTATGCGTTGTAATGGTAGTTTTAGAAAATGTGTTGTAATGGTATGCGTTGTAAAATCATTCGATGTAATAGTAGTTGCTTGTAAAAACTGCAATGTAAAACCATGTGTTGTAATTGTTTCCGTTGTATCGTCATATATTCATAAAATACGTGTACTGGAATTTTTTGTTGACAGAAGCAGATAAACGTGATTATAAGCACCAAAAGCGTAAATAGTAGATATAGTTTTACCATGGTGCTGAAACAATGCATAAATGCAGGCATATAAAACAAGGCAGTAATATAGTGTAGTCACATGATACAAACCATACTCTATGTGTACCTTCAGTGTGTATAGGTGTAAAGGCAAGAGGAACAAACCAACCCCATTACCTGACATGACCCCGTCTTGGTCACAAACCAGACAACCCTCACAGGAGGTCAGACCACTGCATTGTTATTTCACAGCATGCAAGGACTTTGGTGTCAGCGGAAGCACCTCCTCTGCTAATCTATTGGGATGCTCATCTTTTATAAAGGAAAGCAGCCTTGTGATGTGCATATAGATTAGTGATGTTATGGGATATGTAGACAGCCTTGTCCCCGTGTGGATGAAGATTGTGATGACATTTGTAAATAGTGCGAAATGAGACAGTGTATATGATGTTTAGGGCGTTTTGATAATGTTGTGCGAAGCTTGATGTGAAAACAAGTGTAGTTTCAGAGAAACAAATCCAACATTGTCGTGCATAGAAAAATGTTCATAAGGTCACAGCTGAAAATGTTATGTTTGAGGAAAATGTGAGAAATAAGCTGCTTCACTACATGTACCTTACTTGGGAATATAACAGCCGGGCCCCCCCAACCGTACTGTCTTGAATTCGACTCTATTACTACTTCGGCGACTTCCCCAAAAATTGCCTTTCCAATGCATGCTTCCATATTTATTAATCACCAATCCACTTCCTTACTAATTTTTATGTTCTAGGAATACTTCCCTCTCATATGTAAATTATACCCCTTCAACATTTGAACAGCCATGTAATGCAGGGGTACAGAAAATATTACCTCTATTAACACTAATAGAAGTCCTAACAGCTTCTATATCTGTCGGACAAGGATCCAATCTAATCGCTTCACTCTCTTTAACTCCTTGCGTATCTTCCTCGCCTTCTTCATAGGCAACCTCAACATTCCCTCCAAGGTCTGTATTCAAAAACCATACAAAATCCATCTTCTGTGCTAGTGTTAAACAATAAACCCAACTGTTCACCAACTGATTGGAGATTCAACTCCTGCAGACCTTGCTGATCGGCTGGCAACGATGGTAGCTTAATCCTAATCGGTAACTGGAGCTCCTGCTATACCAGATTGATGGCAAGCATTGACAGATTGTCATACACGCTCGATCCTGGACCTTAGGAAACAGTGAAATATTGCCTCCATAGGACCATCAGGGTTCCCCATTGAGGTGATCCCGAATATATTACATTCAGGGTTACTGTATCTGACCACCCAGTACATCTTCCCTCCGTAAGGGCTCAAATTGAAGGCCATCAGGATCAGTGAATGGCATTGCGCTTAACCTGTACTAGTCTCCTGGATTTTGTGGCTTGAGGGGGCAAACCATTAAAGAAATTGCTATTGAGTCTTGGTACTTAGGACAGGTACCTAAGCTCCAGTAGTCCCCAGAATTCTCTGTCCTTAAGAGACCCCCATACAGACAGTTGGGGTCGAAACGTCGTTGCAACCAAGAAGGATAGTCTTGAAAGCACTAGAAAAAATTCTCTGGTCCTTAATATGAAGCATTGACTCAGAATCACAAATACATCCTTTCCATTCCAAAAACCTGTCCTTTAATACAGTCACTTATGTTTTATTACATGTTGGTTATGGTCACTTCAATGGGGTCACATAAGTCAAATAAGTCACCTTTTCTATAAATGTGCAAACATTACCAATATATGTTATGTTATGTGAGCATTTGTTGTTTTATATAAAAAATGTTGCATTTAAAAATAAATGTCACTCACTTCGCATGAAGTAAGTATGAACTAATACATCCTTGGGCTACTTCATTAACAATCATTGAAGAAACTATCCATAATGTTTATATTAATCTAAACCTCCAGATGGTATCACTCCTTATTTTGGCTAATGACAGAGTCTTTTGCAAAAGTTTGTATATTTGCAACAAATGATATACCTTTCTTTAAAAAGAGTACCTTGTGAACAATTGTCTCTAGCTGACCTGTTCACCACAAAGCATAAATAATGCTGCATCTGCACGGCTACCTCTGTCTGATCCAAGCGAAGTTTGTTGCCTCTGCCATAGTCAACACATTGTCCAGATAGACTATTAGATGAACTTCCCTCGATCTCAACCATGCCATCACCAGTCTCAAGACCTTTGTAATACACCATTGTGCCGAGGTCAGGCCTTATGGAAGGCTTTAGAACCTCCAACGCTTCCCATTCCTTCAGAGATGAAGATAATCTCTCTGTTCTACATTCACTGCCACAGTTAAATAAGCATCCTTTGAATCTAGCCTTGTCAACCGATCTCATCTCCTTAACAGATTGTCGTGGAGTGAGTGTAGCGGGCCGGAAAAGCAGGCGAGGAGGCCGTATGTAGTGGGCAATGTTCGGTCTTTATTGCGGTAGTACAATACAGATAGTCCCAACAGGTCGGAGGTGTGGCACCAGGCGATGAACACAGAGGCGCTTCTTCTTCTCCTCTTGAGGTCCGCGGATGGTCCGGGTAGATTCCGATGACGGGGAGACTCCCAGGAGGACCGGAAGAGAGGAAACAAACAAGGGACCGTTAGTCTGATCGAGTCAACAGCGAGACTCAACTGTACACCTTCACCCGGGTAGTGCAAAAGCTGGGTCGGAAACGGACAGTGCGGAAAAGAAGGTATCGGGAATAAGGAACACAGGTCTGGGTAATAGAGAGGGTGCTGGGGTGGGCTGTGCGAGTAACGAAAGGGCTTTCTACAGTGAGGTGCTATATACGTATAATACAGTGCCAGGGT
Organism: Lissotriton vulgaris; assembly: GCF_964263255.1. Taxonomy (NCBI): domain Eukaryota; kingdom Metazoa; phylum Chordata; class Amphibia; order Caudata; family Salamandridae; genus Lissotriton; species Lissotriton vulgaris. The sequence goes on from NC_141691.1 coordinate 778,048,792, forward strand.
AGTGCGACTATGGAGAGAGGGTATATATACAGGGACTTTAACACGAACTCCTAGTGAGTAGGGATAAAGGAGGCAAAAGGCACTCACGCGGTCCGCCGTAACTCTCCAGTGAGTTACGGCCGCTCTCCAGCCACCTCCAAGGGACTCCACCACTCCTCTGTCCACACTTCTTCTTCGCTCGTCTGGTCACCTTCTCCGTCTCCAGCCAGAGGGTCCTGCCACGAAACTCTGACGCCTTGTTGTGCTGTATCCGGGTTTTTATCCTGTGCTGACTCTGCCAGGGGGGCGGGACTTCCGGGGTCAGCTGGGTATGGTTCCTCCCTTCCTGTCGCTCGGGTTGGCTCCTGTGGGAGAGAGAAGGGCGGGGTTTCGTTGGTGATGGAGTTTGTTCGGCGTTCTGTCTCGATGGCGGCGTTTCGGTGAGGTAAACTCAGTCCCGGGGGTGTCAGACAAGGCATGATAGGGGGGTTTTGGTCCTCAGGTAGGGGTTTACGGGCCGTTCCATCACATCCCCTTCCCCTAGCTGTCCTTCTTGTAATGGGAGGAGAATGCGGATACCGGGACAAAAAATCCGCATTACCTTGATCGGAACCCTTTCTATGTTTGGTTTGAAAATGAAAGGGTTGGAGGGACAAAAACCAACGCAGGACCCGGTCATTCTGCCCTTTGTTCCTGGCCATCCACTCCAAAGGGGCGTGATCTGTATAAAGTATGAAGTCTCTGCCCTCAAGGTAATACCGAAGGCTTTCTACGGCCCACTTGATGGCTAAAGCTTCTTTTTCAACCACCGCATATTGTTTTTCCCGGGGGAAGAGTTTGCGGCTCACAAATAGAATGGGTCGTTCATTTCCCAGGGCATCCTTCTGGGACAATACGGCTCCTAAGCCGTAGTCCGATGCATCTGCCTGTAGGATGAAGGGGACTGAATAATTGGGGGGGACCAATACAGGACCAGAGGTCAAGGCTTCTTTGAGGTCTGTGAAGGCATGCCAGGCTTCCGAGGGGGGGTTCCTGAGTTGTTCATCTGAGCGGTTTGTTTTTTTCAACAGGTCTGTGAGGGCTGCCGCTCTTTGAGAAAAGTTGGGCACAAAGCGCCGATAATACCCCAGGAGTCCTAGGAAGGCTCGGAGGTCTTTTTTTGTTTGTGGAAACGGGAGGGATCGGATGGCTGCCGTTTTGCTCTCTTGGGGTCTAATCAGGCCGTCTCCCAGAAGAAACCCCAAATATTTAACTGTTTTCGCGGCCAACGTGGTTTTGGCCGGATTGATGGCAAATCCGTAGGAGCCTAAGGAGCGGATAACACTGGAAAGGTGCTGTAGGTGTTGGGGCCAGCTGTCGCTAAAGATGACGATGTCATCTAGATACGCGCCTGCGTAAGCTGTATGGGGTCTCAGGACCTGGTTCATGGCCCGTTGGAAGGTGGCGGGAGCGCCATGAAGTCCAAAGGGCATGACAAGGAATTGATATAACCCATCCGGGGTGGAAAAGGCCGTCTTTCTTCTATCTTGTTCCCGGAGGGGTATCTGCCAGTACCCCTTGCAGAGATCGAGCGTGGAAATGAATTTTGCTTGCCCTATTCTTTCGATCATTTCGTCGACCCTGGGTAAAGGGTAGGTGTCGAACTTGGAGACTTTGTTGACCTCACGGAAGTCGATGCAAAAACGGACCAAGCCGTCAGGTTTCGGTACCAAAACGATAGGGGAGTTCCACTCGCTGACTGAGGGTTCAATTATTCCCATTTGTTGCATGACTTCCACTTCCTGACGGATGACATCTCTACGGGCCTCCGGTACTCTATACGGCCTCAGGCGAACCACTTTCCCTGGTTCGGTTTCAATCCTGTGTTCGGTGACCGTGGTTCGACCGGGGGAGGTCGAGAAGACGCCTTTCAGGGGTTCCAAGGTGTGACGTAGTTCCTGGATTTGTACGGGGTTGAGGTCGGAATCTAGACAAGGGTCAAAAGAGAAGATGAGGTTTTTCTTGGTTCCCGACAGCACCGGACGGGGTCCTTCCCACTTTTTTAGCAGGTTAACATGAAAGATTTGAGAGGTGCCTCGGGTAGGATCCAGTTCTATCTCGTACGTGACAGGTGTTACTTGCCGAAGGATGGGGTAGGGTCCCTGCCATTGTCCCAATAACTTTTGGTCGGACGAGGGCATCATAAGGAGTACCAGGTCGTTGACAGCAAAGACCCGACTGCGAGTGCCCTTGTCATATTGTCTCTTTTGGTTGTCCTGAGCGGTCTCTAAGTTTTGCCGGACAATATCGCGAATCATGGACAGATGTGTCTTGAGGTTTTGCATATATTCTGGGAGTGGACGAGTCCGATCCGGTTCAGCTTCCCAGGCTTCCTGGGCCATGTCTAGGAGGGTACGGGGGGCTCGTCCGTATAGTAATTCATATGGGGAGTACCCCGTACTGCTCTGGCTTTTATAACGGATCGCAAACAAGGCCAAAGGAAGCATGTCTTCCCATCTCTTCGCTTCGAGGCCTAAGAGTTTTTTCAACGTTTGCTTCAACGTGGCGTTGTATCGTTCTACGAGCCCGTCTGTTTGCGGGTGATACGCAGAGGTCCGGATTTGTTTGATTCCCAACTCCGCACATACCCGTTTCATAAGGGCTGAAACGAATGGGGTGCCCTGGTCGGTGAGGATTTCCCGCGGGAAGCCAACCCGTGAAAACAAGGAGATCAGAGCTTTTGCTATTGCCTGTGTGGTAGGTTGGCGGAGGGGTATGGCCTCCGGGAAGCGGGTGGCATAGTCTACTATGACCAGGGCATAGCGACACCCGCTACGGGAGGGCAAGAGGGGGCCGATTATGTCCATCCCGATGCGACTGAAGGGAACATCTATGACAGGGAGGGGTTGCAAAGGGACAGGGGGTGGTCTGTGTCGACTGTTCTTTTGGCATATTGTGCATTCGCGGCAGTAAGTCTTGATCCTCTGATACACCCCCGGCCAATAGAACTTCTCCAAGATGGCTTGGCTGGTTTTCTCGTCCCCGAAATGACCCCCCAAAAGGTGACTATGTGCCAGAAAAAGGACTTTCTCTTGAAAGGGGCCGGGGACAAGCAACTGAGCATTTTGTTGGGGCCCCCCTTTTCGATATAACAACCCGTTTTTCTTAATGAAGTAAGGACCTACTTGTAAGGGGTCTTCCTGATCAAGTGCTTTTCCCCAGGCCTCCTGTAGCAGAGGGTCTTCTCGTTGGGCGGCCCTGAACTCTTGGTCTGTCTGCCAGGGGTGCTCATCAATAATGGCAGGATAAGCGCTGAGGTGTTCTTTTTTTTCTCTTCTCTTCTGACTCCTAGGTTTGTGGGGTTTGGGATCGGGCACTTGGTCGGGACACTCGGGATAGGGAGCCTCTTTCCACCACTGAGTCAGGGAGTCGGAAGTCTTTTGTAAGAGCATTGGAAGTCCTGGATAATCACTCCCTAAAATGGCTTGTTCTGGCAATGCGGGCACAAGGCCCACGGTAAGAGAGGTCCCGGGGTCTTGGGAATGTTGGACTCGTACCTGAGTGGTGGGATATTGTTTAGTGTCTCCATGCACACATTGTATGGCTACCACCCCAGTAGGATTGCTGAGGGGCTGGGCAAGGTCTTGTGGTCGTAGAACACTCTGTCGACATCCGGTATCGGCGAGAGCCCTCAGTGGCTGACCATTTATGGACACTGGACAATAGAACGGCGGTGGCGTGTAACCGGGAGGGTTACACAGGTAGTTCCTGACGAAACCGACCTCCATCGGCTCCTCCTTCTGTGGGCACATCCGTGCAATGTGTCCGAACCCACCACTGGCATAACACTGGGGTCCGGGTGTCGGGGTTCGGAACACTACGGGGGAGGGAAACAGCGGTGGTGGTTCAGGTCCTGGGGGAGGTCGGGTTGGGCGAGTGGACGTAGCAGGCAGGGGCCTGTGGGGGTGGTCGTCCTTACCCCGCTGAAGTTCTTGTGCCCTGCTATAGGCAGCCGCTATCTCTATAGCAGTTTCGAGGGTGAGTCGGGAGTGCTGCCTCACCCAGCGTTGGGTAGCCGGGTGTAAGGAGTTAAGGAACTGTTCCAGATAGATCTTCTCCAGAATATTCTCCTTGGTAGAGGTTTCGGGACGCAACCATCGGTTGGCGAGATCGCGGATCCGAAAGGAGAGTGCTCTCGGGTTCTCTTGGGGCTTTTCTCTGGCCTGGCGCAGTTTCACCCTGTAGGTATCATCATCAATGCCAAGGCGTTCTAGGATGCACCTTTTAATGTCGGCATAGGGAGTGTTGCCCTGGATATTGGCCTGTTGGTAGGCTGCTTGGAGGTCACCGGTGAGGAGTGGTCCCAAATACTGTCCCCACCGATCAGCAGGCCAATTGGCGGCTTGAGCTATCCTCTCAAAGTTTGTGAAGAAATAGTCCGGGTCTTCTCCGGGGACATATTTCTGTAGAACGACAGAGGGAAGAGAGGTCATCGGTCTTTGCTGGCCCAGGGCGTCTGCTAGCTTCGTCATTGTATCTTCATGGGTCGCCCCCTGGCCTTTCAGAACATCGTGGAGCTGACCTCTGTCGTCTTCGGCAGTCTTCAGGAACTGCTCCATAAGTTTCCCGAATTGTTCTTGGGACTCTGCCATCTTCTTTATTACGGCCTCCATACCTCCAGCAGATCCCACTTCTGACACCAAATGTCGTGGAGTGAGTGTAGCGGGCCGGAAAAGCAGGCGAGGAGGCCGTATGTAGTGGGCAATGTTCGGTCTTTATTGCGGTAGTACAATACAGATAGTCCCAACAGGTCGGAGGTGTGGCACCAGGCGATGAACACAGAGGCGCTTCTTCTTCTCCTCTTGAGGTCCGCGGATGGTCCGGGTAGATTCCGATGACGGGGAGACTCCCAGGAGGACCGGAAGAGAGGAAACAAACAAGGGACCGTTAGTCTGATCGAGTCAACAGCGAGACTCAACTGTACACCTTCACCCGGGTAGTGCAAAAGCTGGGTCGGAAACGGACAGTGCGGAAAGGAAGGTATCGGGAATAAGGAACACAGGTCTGGGTAATAGAGAGGGTGCTGGGGTGGGCTGTGCGAGTAACGAAAGGGCTTTCTACAGTGAGGTGCTATATACGTATAATACAGTGCCAGGGTAGTGCGACTATGGAGAGAGGGTATATATACAGGGACTTTAACACGAACTCCTAGTGAGTAGGGATAAAGGAGGCAAAAGGCACTCACGCGGTCCGCCGTAACTCTCCAGTGAGTTACGGCCGCTCTCCAGCCACCTCCAAGGGACTCCACCACTCCTCTGTCCACACTTCTTCTTCGCTCGTCTGGTCACCTTCTCCGTCTCCAGCCAGAGGGTCCTGCCACGAAACTCTGACGCCTTGTTGTGCTGTATCCGGGTTTTTATCCTGTGCTGACTCTGCCAGGGGGGCGGGACTTCCGGGGTCAGCTGGGTATGGTTCCTCCCTTCCTGTCGCTCGGGTTGGCTCCTGTGGGAGAGAGAAGGGCGGGGTTTCGTTGGTGATGGAGTTTGTTCGGCGTTCTGTCTCGATGGCGGCGTTTCGGTGAGGTAAACTCAGTCCCGGGGGTGTCAGACAAGGCATGATAGGGGGGTTTTGGTCCTCAGGTAGGGGTTTACGGGCCGTTCCATCACACAGATCCCTTACCATATGTATTCCTTCCATCTTGAAGTGGTCCTTGCCTCTGTTGATAAAATCCACCCTGCTCTGAACTGTATCCATAACCATAGAGTCTGAATCCTCATGAGGTGATACCTTACCTCTCATCCTCCAGGCCGCACCAAAAACTTTTTGGGTGTCCTTCTGGACCTTATGCAATGAATTAAAGGTGCCCACATATCTAGACATGTCCTTGATGAATTCCTCACCAATTAACATTCCATTACTCTCTACCCCAATTTTTTTGCTGGCTAATTCTGCCAACTTGGGAGTCTATCCTCATCAAAATGCATCCCTCTATACATAAAGCAGCATTTGAATTGCCCAATAGGCATATTGCACTCTGGATCCATTGTCCTAGCTCCACCACACCCACACCCACCCCAGTGGTATTTCCATTCACCTATTCACACTTATCAAAACCTTTGTTAGGGGTACCAAGATGACCAATAGCCTATCCTGGCACCCCTCTAATCCCGTATCTAACCTCTTTCTAGGTTCTCATCCTGTTTTATTGAGAAAATTCAACATATGGGGGTCTAACTCTGGTGTACGCCACTTTTAATTGCAACATTTGTCTTGGAAACACAGGCCGAACCTGAGTCTGTACCTCCTTTGGAATCTCCCAGCAAATCCAGTAAGAGACATATTGTGCCACATCCTCAGCTGGCATCCGCTGTGACAACAAGGGGTGTTGAATCAATAGAGCATCAATCATATCCTCTCCAAGTGGCTCCACAAGGTCATCCACTTCTAACTTTATTTTTCTGTGGTCTAATTTCCTCATCTTGCTTCTCCTACTCTCATCTTCTGAATAATTGAACTCTTATGAGCAAGTCAACTCTACATACCCCGACCAGCCCATGCAGCCTGTTCCCTGCAATTCTTTTCATGGTCCGGTAAGTGTGTTCACATTTGACAATCAGCCAACTGCTGCACCACCATGATTAGTTTTGGACTCATTGTTCTACCATTGCCACATAAGAAAGTCACCAAAAGTGAATGTACCTGTTTACATAACGCCAACGCCCCACTACATAGCTACTCATTGCAAACCAAAAAAATCCATTGAATATACTCCTCATTTCCTGACCGGGATGCGAACACGCATATGGAAGCTCCTTCTTTTCTTGCTCAGGCCACCGGGTATTGTTCATCACCCACCCTGGCTCAGTTTCCTCCACTAAAACCAGAACTACTTGCCCCTTTAATGGTACAGGTAAAATCTTGCTCACCCTCTGATCCTGCCCCCCCCCACATTCTGATCAACGTCGGTCAAAGCATTCTTCCTACCATGCTCAATATACTTAATGCGTCAATCTCATCAGGTACGGTACCGCTAAAATGGAAGCAAGCAATGGTACGAGCTCTTCTGAAGAACCCAAATTTGGATGCTACTAATCTTAGCAATTATCGTCCCATTTCTCTGCTCCCCTGGATGAGCAAAAATCTGGAAAAACTAACCTCATTTCTTGAGACAACCATCTGTTGGATGTTACCCAAACAGGTTTCCGCCCCAAGCATGGAACAGAGACGGCCTTGTTAGCCGTAATGGAGGAAACTAGAAAGATCTTGGATCGAGGAGGATCGGTGGCAGTCATCCTCCTCGATCTAAGCGCTGCTTTTGATACGGTAAATCACAAAATATTACTGCAGCGACTCCTTAGCCTGGGTGTATCAGGCAGGGCGCCAACCTGGCTCACATCCATCTTGAGCAATAGATCCTTTCAAGTCTTTGAGGGAGATACAATCTCCTGTAGCAAACCTTAGGGATGCAGAGTCCCACAGGGCTCATCGTTAAGCCTGACGTTGTTTAACGTCCGTATGAGACCATTGGCTGAGATCGGCCGTCATTATGGTATTAAGATCATTACCTATGCGGACGATGCTCAGCTGGTGGTCTCTCTTGCTCAGGGAAGCAACACTCAAGCAGGGACTGATCTACTAGGATGTTTACAGGAAGTAAAGAACTGGACGACTATGTCATGCCTTAAGCTCAATGGAGAAAAAACTGAGCTGATGCTCCTCGGCCACTCTGCTCCAGGCACAATTGACTCCATATGGCTCTCCTGTCTAGGTCAGCCACCTGCCCCTAAAGACACTATAAAAAGTCTTGGGGTTTGGCTGGACTAGTCCCTGACATTTGACATTCAGACTATCAAGCTGTCCGCCATCTGTTTTGGCCTTTTTAGACTCCTCAAAAAGATTTTGCCTCTCTTGCCTTTTGAAGTCAAACAAATTGTAATTCAAGGCTTGATTCAATCTCGCCTTGACTTTGGCAATGCCCTGTACTTAGGAGCCCTAGACTATATCCTTCAGAAACTCCAGATAATACAAAACTGCGCTGCGCGCACATTGCTCCAGCTTCCCCGCAGACTCACAGCTAAGCCTGGACTGAGGAGCCTCCACTGGCTTCCTGTCAGAGAAAGAGTTACTTTTAAATCATTGTGTATTGCGCAACGGGCCTTTTGGAAAACAGGCACAGTGATCAATCACTCTTTAATTACCCCATACCATCTGACCAAACAGTTGCGCTTGTCTAACTCCTTTCTTGCCACAGTCCCTAATTAATGAAATCCAGAACAGGAGGCCGGCTATTCTCCGATAACGTAGCCAAGATGTGGAATTCCCTCCCTCTGTACTTGAGGGCTAATCCTGATTTGTCTTCCTTTCAGAAAACAACTAAAAACTTTTCTGTTTAACAAATAGAACCTATTCCCCTGGAATTAGGTTCCCCTTTAGCTAGCGCTGTTCTTTTTGCTCTTTTCTTAGCGCTTGGGCGCCTCAGGGCAGCAATTCGCGCTTTATAAAACGCCTTTTCATTTCATTTAATTTCAATATGAATAAACTCTGCATCCATTGTGTACCAATAAATCAGCCCTTGAAGCCTGCCATCTCCTTGGCCAACCTAATCTGGTTACCCACACATCTTCAATTTCAAACGTAATATTACTGAAACTCTCAGCAGTGCACAGCCTTAAAGTAAACCTTCAATCCATCCTGTTTACAGACTCAGTACCAATCGCCTGAATATTTCAGTTATCGTTTATCATGAACATTCACATCCTCATACTATTAAATATAAACAATTCTAAATTCAAATCATCAAGAGCCCCACATCTCATACACCACCTTAAGAATCTGGAAGATGTACTTATCTGTGTATGAGCAGCAGGAAAGGAAGGAAGATGGCTGCTAGTTCTTTGGTTAGATGCACGTTCTAAAGGACTCTTGAATGTTTATGATGTTCTAATCAAATTCCAAATGTTTTGTTGCTGCTGTTTATGAATGCAATAAAGCAGTTATGCATAATATTGGCCTCCATGCCTTGCCATAAAATTGATTTATTTACAAACTCTTCACACAGCTCCAGCCGTCAAACATGTCACATTGAATTATTTCTAGAACAAGATAGAAAGTGTTCCCGTGATCTTATGGTTGTTGACTGATCAAACCCTTTCATTGAGTTAGCTATAATAATATTAACACAGAGGGGCTCATTCTGATGCCAGTCAGACCGGCTTATGCGGTCCTGTCAGAGGTGGTGGGACAGCCGCAGTCTCATCAGAATCAGTCGGTATGACCACCGGTTTATGATGCATGCATCATTTACTCTGACCTCATCCAAAAAAGCTTCCCCCTGACAGTCTCTGGTGTGGATCCCTGTCTCCAGGTCCCCCTACACTGTGGCAGCGGAACCCTAAAGACTAGGTCCATGTGGGTGCCGGAATGCAGGTAAGTAGTTGTTGGGTCAATTCAGTTGCAGACCAGCTTTTAGTATCCTTTGTTGTTGAGTTATTCTTTGGCTAGCTTCTCGTGACGAGAGTCATTTAGCCACCCTCTTCAAGACATGATTTAGGAATAATATTTGTTTTGGAAAGACACCGGAGTGCTTTGTGGTTTCAGGTGTTTTATGTCTTATTATCTGAGTAGGAAGTCTATATTGACATATATATTTATGATGTCCTGATTGTTAAAATGGCATTTTATTTGCAACATTTTTTAAACTGAAATAAACAGTTTAGACTAACAGACATGCCCACTTATGAAATAGTGACCTCTAAATCAACCAGTGGGTGGATGGAGTTGGATGGAATCGCCAAGCTCTGCTTCTTTAGTAATACATACAGAAATGATCAAATAGGATACTATGATTTCAAATGCTGCCAAATTCATTTGGAGAGCATCATAGTGGCAACAGTTACCAATATGAATACCTAAAGGGATTGCTTTTAATTCACAATACCTAAATAGGCTTCATGGACAGCGGCCTATTTAACATCATGCATGGCAAATAACCAAATTGCTACAAGTGAATGAAGTGACACCATGCATGATTTTACCCACCACGATAACACCTCTGGATTGCCACTTTGCGCTGCACTTTACATAAACAGCGTCCCAGACCACACCTACCAATTTAGTTGAATGTGTGGCACACGCTTAGGTGCTCTATGCGTGAGAGGTGTTTCCTCTCAGTTCGTACCTGTAAGGAAAAGGAAGGACAGGACAAACAGAAAGAACACATATTGTTTAAAACACGCAAATTGTTAAACCACATGTATCATGGCAGGGCGCCTTGTGCCCTAAAAGTGAGCTTATAAGGCATGGGTGTCCGGCGCTCGTGGAGAAACGTGGTAAATGCCGGTTTCGAGAAATATGCGGTAATAGTGCTAATATCTAAATGCGGCATAATATGGTGAAATTGCGGCGACCGAAAGATGCACTTTTGTTGGTAATGTTGTGCTTACTCCTATCTACAGGGGACAAACTCCCAGGATCTCCTGCCGGTATGTCAGGACTCTATGCACTCTTACAAGACATAGAGCACCTTAGCGTGTGCCAAACATTCAGGGTACTGAACATATATTTCCCTGTAAATACATCCACATATAAAAGTTCGTGATGAAAGCCAGTTTAAATAGAAGGCCTGGCTGAAACTAGTCGACCACACTGGACGTGTGAGACCATAAGTCTACCCCTACACGTTATGTTATGTTATGTTAAAATGAATTTATCAAGCGCACTTACACCGTAGGTTTCATGGCGCTAAAACATACACAAGTAGCTGCGGAAGACCATATTAGCACGAATGCACAAAGAGCCATGTTTTCTAGGCCTTTCTGAAGCCCAGAAGACTATCACAGTTCCTGACTGAGAGTGGAAGTAAGTTCCAGAGCCTAGGAGCCAGATAAGAAAACCTACGACCACCCTGTCGTTTTAGTTTAATTGATAGAATAGAAAGAATATGGAGATGGGCGGAACGAAGATTGCACATGGGAACATGTCTGGTGATCAGGCTGTTAAGAAATGTAGGGCTCGAACAATACAGTGCTTTAAAGACTATACATCCCGACTTGAAAGCATTGCGTTGTGTTATGGGCAACCAATGTAGTTTACGCAATAACATCCTGGCTGATTGCCTCCTCGGCTGTTTATAAATCAGTCTCGACGCTTGATTTTGAATGATTTGAAAGCGATTAAGCAGGCCCAATGGAAGGTCGGTGTAAAGGGAGTTGGAAAAAGACGAGACAGCACCAACGCTATCACCACCTGGATCAAAGCTTGGTGAGACAGAAGGTATGCGATTTTCCTTATTTTGCGTAATTGAAAAAGACAAGAAGAGACCACAGTACCCACATGTCCCTTCAAAGAAAGGTAAGAGTCTATAGTCCCCACAAGACTTTTTACTGATAAAGACGGGACAGGGGGATGGCCTAATTAGCCCGTTTAACAATGTGGTCCCCAACAGATGGTGCTCTTCCCCGGCAGCACCAGTTCTGTTTTGCCGGGGTTAAGCTTCAATTGGTTCAGATCCATCCAAAGTTGGATATGCAGCATTGTAGCTTGAAATTCGGTGGCTGCGTTTAGAGAATCCAACTTGAACACCAGCTGAAGTTCGTCAGCATGGTTAAAGACAGTTGTTTTCATGATTTTAACTGAGTGAATCAAATGGCGGATATACAGATTGAACAATAGTGGGGACAGGGACGAGCCTTGTGGGACTCCACATGAAGTGGGCTCGTTGGGGGCAGTATAATTCCCAAGACGCACTGCTTGGGTTCTGCCAGTTAGAAAAGACTTCACCCACCTGTAGGCTGTTCCCTGGATCCCTGCTTATTCGACACGGTACAACAAGATGTTATGGTTGACCGTGTCAAACGCAGCCGACAGATCCAGGAGCTAAAGTGTCTGTGGTGTCCCCTTGTCAGCGTTAGCCCTCAAGGTATCCATCACGGCCAAAATAACTGACTCTGTAGAATGGGAAGGTCGGAATCTGGCTTGATTGGGTTCAAGGTAATCTGAGTTTTTAATAAAATTGGAGAGGCACCTGGCCACATGGGCCTCCTATATTTTTGAGAAAAAGGGGAGAAGGGATATCGGACGGTAGTTAGAGGAAACGGAGGGATCTGCTACTGGCTTCTTGAGAAGAGGCACTAGTACAGCCTTTTTGAGAGCAGTGGGTACTTCCCCTTTACATAGAGATTCATTAAGGAAGGGAAGGATGCTGTGAGGTAAGGCAGAAAATATTTCCCTCAAGATCGAGGGAGGAAAGCACTCTTTTGGAGAGCCCGACTTAACTCGGGACATTAGTTCTAGTAGTATATCACGGCTTATGTTCGTAAATTGATCCATAGTTGATGCATTACAAGAATTATCATCTAAAGGCTCCCCACGTCCACATCCTTAGCCTTTGTTTTTATTTTCTGCCTGGGGCCCACCAATAAACTTACTGCTTTGGGACCCCAAGGACAGCATTTTAAACCTCACACAGCACATCAGCACAGCACACTCACGTTCCAAAAACCCGATTCGCAGTAGCCTGGCGTTGTAGCACATCTCAGGCGCACTCAGTGCCTCGGGTGGGGTCCGATGATGAAGCATGCCACCAACAAGGCTGGTGGGTGAGGGCCTTCCTAACAAACCAAATGGTTTCCCATACTAAATACATAGTATGCAAACACTACCCAAACACTACCCTAATAGCTAGTTCTTGTTGTTTACTCATTTAACCCCATGGGAAAGGAACTAGCTGTTCTAGTTCCTCTCTCTCTTTTTGATTGCAAGCTGATTAGAGTAGGACCACAATTTGTTGGAGCCCAAGTCCAAAATACACCTCTATCTCAGAAAAAGTAAATGTGGGCCAGGTTTGTTGACAGAGTGAATGCTGTAGCTACCAACCTGTGCACACAGGAGGAACTTATGAAGAGATGGAATGACCTGAGAGGGAGGAAACGTTCCCTGGCCTTCAAACGTCACATATATGCCCAGAGAACTGGTGGTGGTTCTCCCATGCCCCTCTTGCAACTCATGCTCTGGGAAGAGAGGTTCTTGCTGATCCTATATCCTGAAGGCTTGACAGGAATACCTAGTGGAGTGGAGTCTGGTATGTTACACTTTACAAAGTCTCACTAAACCTCAAAGTCCTATTTGCTCTTAACTCAACAGCTGCCAATGTGTTCTGCACACAAATTTCATAACATACTAACCTCAAACTATCAGTATAAGATCATTTGGATTGTTTGTGTGGATGTATGATATTGCAACTAAGATTACAGCTGGCAATCTCCATTACATGTTAAATGATGGTATGGTGCCTGTATGTGTTACGACCCCAAATAACCCATTACCTAACTGTGTGCCATGTTGTAAGTGTCTGTCCTATTTCAATTGTATAATTTCCATTGGTATGTTCCACTAACCATATTGCAAGTGTTGGGAAGTTGTCTTTCAAATTACTATAGCTACCATGATGCCCTTTTTCTGTTTTGTCAAAAAATAATGCCTCCTATGTCAAATTGCTCATTCGCTCTTATCTAACAGATTTAAAACATACGGTAAAGTGTCCTGCAGTGATCAATACCTATTCAATGCTCTCTTCTGAAAATGGTTTGTGTTGTTTTCTCAATGTTGTCCTGTCCTTCTTATACAACTGAATTGAATGGATCAATAAATAGTTTTATAAGGTGCAAATGCCTATGGCTTTCTTGGTACTGGTGTGTGCTAAACATAAACACTGAGGAAAAAGCATATAATAGAGCAAATCACTGGGTCAAGAAAACAACTAGGTCTTAAGGTGTTTCCCGAAACTGAACTGAAGTTGGCTTGAACTCTGAGATGTACCAGTTCATTATTACAAACTAGGCACATGATGTAGACAAAACGTCTGCCAGCCCATGTGATTCTCTTATTTGTAGGTGTATTGACTATTCTAGAGGTAGCTGAACGCAAAGTTCTTCTAGGGTGATACCAGGATCAGTTCCTCTTTAGGTAATCAGGACCTCTGCCATGCAGAGCATTATGTGCAGAGCAAAGTGCCTTGAAAGCAATTCTATTCTTTACAGGGAGCCAATGGAGCTCCATCAGAACCTTTGAAACAACTCAAATTTGGAGGCCCTCCTAAGTAGTCGGGCCGCTATATTCTGAGAGTTTGAAGTTTCTTTACTGCTCGTTGATGAATGCCTACTTATGAGGTATTGCAGTAGACCAGCTTGGATAAGACTTGCTCTGTGACCACTGATTTCTGCAGATCATATGGTATGAAGGGGAGAGCTTTTCCTAAAGTGTGCAATAAAAAGAAATAAGATGTGTGAAGTTTGTTGATCTGAGCATTAAAAGAGAAGCTGGAATAAAAAAATCTGTCCCAGATTCCTAACAGAATAGTGGGAGGGAGGTCCTAGAGTCCAAAGCCATCAAGGTTTGTCCCAGAAGGTATTGTCCCTGCCAAAAAGAAGAACCTTGGTTTTATACACACTAATCTTTAGCTTGATGTCATGAGTTTCACAAAACAAACTGTGAACTAAAAAATTGTAAGGTATGAAAATTACTATGCTGAATATAAGTGTCAATTGCAGAAATTGCCTCAGCACTCTTCACATGATGACTAATGCAAACATCCATCCAAGATGTGTAAATGTCTGTTTTGAAGTCAGCCAGACCATAGAATTGTCAATGACACATTTCACCTCTCAACTGTGTTGTCATATCACTTCTTAAACATTTCAGTACATCTTTTTAAATGCTTATTTGAAGTTATACTGTTTGAAATTACTAAATGGTAGGATAATCTGTTAAATACCACTGAAAGATATCTTCATAACAATTTCAACACCTTTCTACGTCCTGGTATCTTGTTTGTCTCAAAAGTTGTGGATGTATAATACACACTTTTACTAATAACATTTTCTCAATTTCTCAATAGGTCCAACTGCTAGAGCACATGGCCAGGAATGTGTCATTGAAGAGACCTCCACTTGAGACCAGGATCAAGCCTTCAGTGAGGACAAAACTCCTGGTAATCTGGATGACTATGAGGATCCTGGTCTATCTGGTCAGCAGTGGAAGACGGCCCCAGTGAGTTTCACTGGGCCCACACTGATACTTCCTATTCCAGCTGTAACACCTCAGCTAATTGAAGGCTCCACTTCCTGTGTTCTTACCACTGTAACACTGATTGTATTTCCCCCACTCGTGGGTAATGTTGACACCACAGCATCAGCCCCAGCTCACCCAGGATTCATTCAGATGCAGCACACTGGACCAACTGCACAGGGTAGTGGAGTTAGGGGTCATGGGAGGGATTCTGTGGGCCACCATAGTAGGGCCACCGGGGTCAATCTCTCCCAGACCACCATTGACTAAGTCTTAGGAGACTCTCATCAGTTCCAAGACATAATGGGCCAGATACTTACTGAGCTCTGGGAGATGAAGCAGTTACAGAGGGAGATCAGTTATCAGATGGAGGCTCACAACTCCAATATGGGATCCCTAACTGAGGTGCTGCATGACATTTACACCCATACGTGCAGGGCTTTCCAAGCACCACCTGTGGTCCTATAACATCTGGCCCATATACATCTGCCACAGCCACAGGAAGAGCGGCACTGCCACCGGAGGAACCTCCTACAGCCACTCAGGCCCTGAAACTGTGGACCCCCTTCGCCCTCAGGATAGGACACCTATCCTAATTATCAGGAGGTAAGGATGGAAAGCCCTCTGCCACCACCAGCAAGAAACCCTGAACCTAATTTCCTCCAGTGTGTGAATAGCATTCACTCTATTGACTATTTCCGGACACATTTACCTTTCTAAAGGCAGTCTTATTTTGGACATTGGACCGCAAACAATCTTAAGTCTTCAACTATGGGTTCATTCAGCATGACAGACTTCTTTTCGGTTTGCTTTATCATTTTACCCTGTTTAATTTCTTCATGTTTAGTTAGATACATTCACAACTCAAAAACTCATAGACTAGTATTGTATATATCAACTTTATCAATGCATTTGTTTCCTTCCATCATAACTTTATATTGACAACAATCAAAATATGGATAATTTGCATGCAGGTGATGTTTTTCTTACGTTCCCAACCATGATTTCCCAAAATATACTACTAAATCATCTACTACTATGTTTATTCCATTTGACCAATAACTGTCAATCTTTTCACTAACACAGCAATCCATACATGAGACTAATACTCAGTGAAATGTTTCACATTTCCTTTTCCAGACCTTGCCAACATGGGACAAGGGGCTATATCAAAATCAATCAGTTTGAATAAGCAAGGTAGCATTGACTCATGTCATCAGCTGGAGCCAAATATTCTGGCTCACATAGGGAATCCCACATCAATAACAAACCAAACAAAACATAGTAGTACTACATTTTGTAGAAACAGGATCATTACAATCTACTGTTCCAATATCTCGTGGAATGTCACAACAAAGTTTCAGTGGTGTGCCACAAGCAATACATCCTACAATGATGAGATACATCAACAGCTACATACAACTTTCAAACTATGAGGCTTTTGCCAATGTGAAGGAAAATTAGCATGATTTGCCCCCCCACTACATGTGGTTTGAGCTAATGATGACACAAATACTGCCTTAGTGTCGACATACAACAGAAAACAAGTCCAATGTAATCTTCAAATCTTCCATTCAATCACAGTGCAAGTTGTCTTGGTACACGATTTGTACACCAAGAGTCTGTGTCTATGTTTCTCAGGATCAACTGGTTTTCCATTTGTTCTTCAAAATAGCCCCATATGTCACAACTCTGAAATGGCCAAATGAAGATGACGTGGTGAAGGAACCTAAAACAGATCAAAACAAAAAGATTACCAATCACATATAACATAGTACACAGTTTCACAAAACAATATGCGATAAACAATGTAACTGAACACAGTAGTCAATGCTTCAAAACTTTGCTCAACAAACAACTTTGGCCTGAATTTCCCTGAACTTACGCTTACTATTAACTTACCACCCCATACTGCTCTCATCATCACATCAATAGTTTGTGTAACGATAAAAGTGATAACATGTAATGATATATTTACACTCATTAGAAGAAGTTGTCAATGACACCTTGACATAAGTCAACCCCTTCCTCTCCGCCGCTATCACCTTCATGTGGCATTTCAGAGTCCTTACTCAGTGGCTCTTCATGGTCTCCATTCTCTCTGATGTAAGGGATGTTCTATCGCAGGGCAATGTTGTGGAGCATGCAGCAGGCCGCAGTGATTTGGCACACCTTACCGGGTGACTAAAGGAAGACTCCACCAGTTTTGTCCAGACAACATTTTGCCTTCAGCAGCCTGAAAGCCCGCTCTACTGTCCGACGTGTTTTTCATGGGCCTCATTGAAGCAGGCTTCCCCTGGTGTTGTTGGATTCCTCAGAGATGCCAACGACCATTGTCAGTTGGGATAAGCTGAGTCTCCTAGATGGAAGACAAAAAAAGTGCCCAAAAATGGAACAGAATTGCAGATTATTCAACTAGAATTTGCCAAAAGAATATTATGAAATATTGTACTGACCACCAAGCCAGACCCTCTCAGGTCAAAGTTGTGACATTTACAGTGGTATGGAACTGTAGTACATAGGAATCATGGTCAAAGCCAGGGAAATGCACACAGATGCTATTGATGTACAGATCTGGTAAGCAAACATCTTGCACATTGAATGGAAGTGTTTCTGATTCTGTTAGACCTGTTCTAGACCTGTGGTGGCACTAAGGCAATATGTACGCCATCAATTGCTCTACCACATCTGGTAGGTGATCAAAACTGTAAAAGCCCCCCTTCACATTGACTAAATCCTGCTGCCGTGAAAACTGGATGAAGCTGTTGATGTGTTTCATCATTGAAGATATAACTTTTTATAGCACACTACTGAAAGTTGGTTGTGACATTCCACCAGATACTGCCCAAGTGTATTGGAAGAATCCTGTGTCCTCAAAATAAAGTACTGACATGAGTTTGAAAACTGGTGCAATAGATGTGGGATTTCTGTTGTGAGGCTGAAGAGCTGGCTCCAGCTGATTACATGAATCCAGAAACATTGGCCTATCCAATCTGAACTTCTTGATTATATTCCTTTCTTCCATGGTGGAAAGGCCTAGAAATGAAGAGTACACCCAAGGCTGGTGTCTCCTCACTCTCCCAGGGGTCAGATGTCTGTACTGGTGAAACATTTGAACTCTTTTCACATTTTCCACAGCAACATATTTGATATTTAACACTAAAGTCATGTAGTTGTTCAAAATATATATTGTTTTTCCATATATTTTCATTAAACATTTGCTTTTTGTCCTTTATTCCTCACAAATTACTTGTATAGCCTAAAATATCATTTTTTTCAAATTGTGTAAAAAATACATTTCAAATGTATTATTTACACAATATATTTTCAACATTTCCCCCCCAAAAAAACAAAAATGCACTAATACCGCCTTTCAGTACAGTAACGCACTACATATAAATGTTTATTTTTGAAAGAATGAGTGCCCATCGAAGTCTGAATATGTAAACAAACAAGCCCCATTTTTCAGTGGTGGTAGTGGTGGTCACTTAACAGTCACAAACACATTATTTTTAACTTCTAAAATGGGGGCGGCCAGACCTTGCCGATAGGACATTTGAAATCAGATGCCTGCGGCGGACATTGACAGCCTAGAGGGCGCTAAACTCTGTGATAGACACAGCCATAGGCTAAAGTTGGTGAAAGTAATGTAGGAAGGTCAATGGCTGTGGCCATCTCTGATTGGGTAGATGTATGCTCCATAACACTTCTGTGATCAAGATCTCCTCCACTTTTGCTGCTGTTACTTACAGCTGGGAGCAACAATGGCTAGTCGAAAAAGTAAGAAGGCCCGTGCTTTCTCGCAAGAGGAGCTGGACTTGCTGGCACAGGAGGTCCTCTCCCTGTATGGACTACTCTTTGGCTCACTAGAGGAATATAATACATGTCTGAAATCTATATGAGAATGTATCTAACTGGTATTTGCCCATTAACAGATACCTTTTTCATTTAAAAGGTAAGGGAAGGCTGTCTTCATGTGACATGATGATCATTGTGCTGCAGATAACAAGGCCTGACAATAAGCAGTGCTCAGTCAGAATCATGGGCCAGGCTGGAGCTGAGTCACAGGGACCTTGAACTGTAGCAATGAGGTATATCTGTCATAAACATATAACCTTGTCAGGTCAATTTCTTTGAGGTGTGCACAAAAATATTTACTTGAATGCTTTGAATGGATGACAGTTGAGAGGGAGATTTACCTAACTTCTTGAGCTAACACTTCATTTAATTTTACTCCATTTTTAAAGAGTGTCATTTCCAAACTGCAAGCCCCTTACTCACAGTAGCCAGTATTCACCGTGTCATAAGTATTTATGTTTAGCCTTCAGAAGTTCACTATCTTTTGCACTTATCAGAAGTAGGTCACATCACAGAATTCGTAGGAGCACCCTGGGCTAGATGGTGTTGCAGGCCTAGATTGGTGAGTTTAAACCAAGACTTGGAATGAGTGTAGTCAACAGGTCACTACAAAAGTGTGTATTAGGTTATTTGTTTTGAACCAGCATGTGAAAATACATGTTATATGCTAACCTATGAGTCATGCTAATAATAGATGTAGAAACATTTTGATACATCAATACAGACAAGCAAAAAGTCACAAAACCTTTCTTTTTTCTTTCATTTCTTGTGTCCATACAGGTCAACGCCCTTCACAAGTGGGAGATTTAGAAGGCCATTGCCAGGAAGATGCGGACGCTTGGGGTCTACAAGCAGAGCAGTTTCCATTGTTTCAAGAGGAGGGAGCACCTATGACGTTGGACTAGAAAGTTAATGGAAGTCCAGCTTGCGAAACCCTTCCAACATGGGAAGCAAGTGCGCCGCAAGCCAAACCCCCTAATGCCCCATATTCTTGTGGTGGCCTATCCATAACTTGATTTGCAGTTGAGGGCGGAACAGCAGCAATAAGAAGGTACATTCTTTTTTCAGATTTTCACATCATATTGCAACTTTTTTGTTACAGCTGGGATTTTTCCCATCAACATTGAGGAAGACCCAGGCCTAACACACAAGAAAAGTTCTTTAACTCTTAAGTTTATTATGTGCTTTGTGTATTAACTTGTTGGAAAGGATCCAACCTGATTCCTGTTCACAACAAAAGGACTGTTACGGGCAGACTTGTGGCTGCCTAAACTCCACATATACATCAGGTTCTTTGATGTCATGAGTTACAGTTGTACTGAAAAAGCCAATAGTGTTTATTGTGTCAGTTATGATGCTCCACTGTTTTGGATGATGTAATTATAGCCCTATTATATGTGATATAGCATATTAGGTATTTATGATACAGCAGATATACCAAACGTCACATTGGTAAGGCGGGATTATACGCAAACAAGCATGCGATCCAAAATGACTAGTGACTTTAGAATTCATGGCTACATTTTGGAATCAAAACATATCCAGATTGTGCTTACCATCAGAAATGTGTTTCATGTTCAAAGTGATAGAGTGGCCTGATGTCTTACTCCTTCACAAATGTGTGTGTAAGCCAGTATGTTTTAGGACGAATAATTGTGATAGACGTACAGTGTTTGATGAAACACAGAAAGAAATGTATAAACACTGGTGACAGAGTAACACACATCCAAAAACATTTCTCAATGCACATTGCCATGCCCAGATGAAAAATCAATGATGGAGAAAAATGGAAAACTTAAAGGGATTTGGAAGATGCAATGTTCCATTACATATATGTAATAGTCTCCCATCAGAAAAACTCCTAAACAGGCCAAACTCATGACTCATTAGGTACATTTTGAAATGCATCAAGATATATGTTGCATATTGTGATATAGGTAAATAACCTTTACAACAAAACTTTTACAACACACTACCATTACGACGCAACTTTTACAACGCAAACCATTACAACGCATTGCTCTAGGATAGGGAATAGGTTTAATGTACTATCCAACACCTTCCCTACTATCCACGGGGACTGGAGTTGGAATAGTAAATTAAACTATTCACTATCCAGCGCCCCAAAGCACATAGCGTTGTAAAGGCATGCGTTGTAAAAACCGTGTTGTAAAGGCATGCGTGGTAAAAGCATGCGTTGTAACGTCATACATCCTGTGATTTACATTTGAATCTTTGAAGTAATTATTGTATATGAATCTCTGTCTGCAATGATTATTGTGATGTTCTACACATTTGTTTACTACAATAAATAAATAAATTGCATAGTTAATGAAATAATTTCACAAAGATACAGCAAAGTTCAAATAACTAGAGATGTTTAGGATTCAAACGTGAAGATGCTTTTGCTCTGTACTGAAGTGTATTAGAAATTTTTCAAGAGCTAAGTATTTATGTATGCTCTAAAAGTCATTTGTCAATCCACACAAATATTTGTTTCTGACTGTCTTCAACAGCCTAGGTGGCTACATAGTATGGGATGCATTGCTAAGCTACTTCAGTAAAGAATACATTTATAATTTGTTACAATTGACATAAACTTTATTGACTTGAAGTAAGTGAAAATGTACAAACAAAGGCAACCTGCTTTCCATTTATGTTAAAATTTGTTCAACATTGCAGTATTTGTTGACACACATTTATTCATGTTTTACTTATTAAGAATGAAAAATATGCAGACTTTAGGGCCTTACGAACACACCGTACAAAGATACTTTTGGTTGATATTCTTTTTGGGGACTTAAGTTCACTGTTCTAAACAAGAAAGGCCAACCATTGAGAGGTGTGAAACAGTTCCTGGACATCAAAATTGGATAGGAAACAAGATCATACATGACATAGGAGCCATCATGGGGAATGATATAACTATGATCAAATGGTTCAAAGGTTTTTTTATTTGCATAATTAGTTAAAATTATTACAAAATTCACATAATAAAATAACGATACAAAATTTATTTAAAAAAATTACTAAAATTGTTGTCTCTCGGCTATTGTTTTGTTTGGGGGCGGGGCTTGTGAGGTCCTAGGGTTAAGCTGGCCCTGTTTGCCCACGAACTGGATGGTCCTCATATTCTATTAGGTCTAAAAGTTTTCTTGCTTCTGCCAAGAATTTGACTCCACGGCATACTAGGATTATGTTGGAACCACCGAGCCAGCTTGTGACTGCGTGTCTGCAGGATCGAATGTTGAGAGCATTAAAGATGGGTTTCAATAAGAGTCGTCTCTGACTTATCAGGGCCGGACATAAGCAGAAAAGGTGGACAAGTGTTTCGGTGTTGTACCCACAAAGGCGACATTGATTCGTCTGGTGTGATGATTTCCAGGACGGTAGTAAATCCTTTGTGACATGCATCCCCATCCGATAGGCTGTAAAAGACTTTTTTAGGTGACCACTGAAGTGGGATGTTAGATATGTGTGTGTTTTTGGGGTTGTGAAGCTGTTCAGGATGGTCCAGGCATGCCGCCGTTTTGCCAATAACTCTTTGTCCTCAAAAAAAGATTTCCATTTTGCTGCCGTATTGGCTGATTTTTTTAGACTTACTTTATCTGTCCCTGATTTCCAAGCGACTGCTAGCTCTAACTTTTCCACGCAGAATGTCAAATACTTTCCCCAATTGTTCATGGATTCAGTTTCCCCTTGTTTTTTAATTTCCTCCCAGCTTAGCCAGTCCAAGGAGTCTGGATCTGCAGATCTAAGTTTGTGGCAGAAGTTCACGAAGCCGCTCATGCTCCGGAACTTCTGATTTTGCAGTCCAAATTCGAGCCTGACTTGTGCGGCTGAAGCAGATTTGGGAAGATTGAAGACCGCTTTATAAATTTTAGTTTGTAGTTCATTCAAAAGGTCCACCTCCTTACCGCACCACGTGACTAAGCCATAGGATAAAGTGGGCATAATCTGTGCAGCCATTGTTTTTAATAAATGATTGTAGTTGGGGCAGTCCATTTTTTCCTTTAGAGAGCGATACGCGAAGATTAAAGATTGTACTTTTGCTTTGAGTGCTATTTTGTGGTCCTTATAATTTGCTCCTTTTGTTATTGTAATGCCCAAGTACTTATAGTGTTCTTGTTCTTTCACTGGTGCCCCTTGGGCCATCCATTTGTACTTTAGGTTTTGCCGGTCAACTAGGCGGACCACTTTAGTTTTCTCTTTGTTAAGTGCTAGGCCTTCCCGTTCTAGGTACAGAGTTAATTTGTTAATAGCTCTTTGTAAGCCAATAGGTGTCTTGCTCAATAATACAATATCATCGGCATATTGTAAATAGTATATTGGATTGTTTGCCAAAAATGGAGGATGGTTGTCTGCTGATTCGATCGCGCTTGTGAGGTCAGAGAGAAAAAGGTTAAAAAGGGTAGGGGCTAGTACACAGCCTTGCTTTAAGCCTTGGGGCGTTTGGATGCTACTGGTGGTACTGCCACCATTTCCCAACTTTACTCTTACCCAAGTATGGTAATGAAGAGCTTTGATGGCTCTTAGGAGTTGGTAAGGCATCCCCCAACTCTCTAGTTTGCTCCACAAGCGCACTCTGTTTACCCGATCGAAGGCAGACTTGATGTCTATGAAACAGGCATACAAGCGAGTGCCATTTGCTACTGCTTGGTCCGTTAGGATAGACAGGCAGGTTAGGTTAGTTGTTGTTCCCATTCCTTGCCTGAAGCCTGTTTGAAATTTTGGCATGATCTTTGTTTCTGATATCCAGACTTGTAATTCACGTAGAATGCAAGAGGCGTAGAGTTTGGCCTCTACATCTAGTAAGGATATCAGTCTAAAATTTGCAGGATTGCGATGATCGCCATGCTTAAAAATTGGGTGGATGATACTTCCCTCCCAAGAGGCGGGTATCTCTGCGAGATTGTATATTCGATTGAACAGTGGCGTTAGAATTTCTGCCCACAGATCCGGGTCATGCTTAAATATCGCATTCGGTAGACCGTTTGGTCCTGCTGCACCCTCTGACTTTAATCTTGAAATTATACCTCTTAATTCAGTTTTGGTGATTAAGTCAGCCGGGTCTGTTGACCCCTTAAGGGGTTTTTCCTG
Source organism: Lissotriton vulgaris (assembly GCF_964263255.1). NCBI lineage: Eukaryota > Metazoa > Chordata > Amphibia > Caudata > Salamandridae > Lissotriton > Lissotriton vulgaris. The sequence continues at coordinate 778,072,771 of NC_141691.1, forward strand.
GTTGGATTTCCAATTGTCCTTCTTCGTCACTCCTTTTGGTTCCTCCATGTTGGCTTTAACTGCCCCTGAATCTTTAACGAGACCTGTATTTGTATTGCTATATAGGGTTTGCACATGTCTGATCCAGGTTTCTGCTCCAACCCCGGCTTCTTGTGAGATTTTTGCCCCTTGGTTAAGCTCGTTTATGATGCCCCAGAAGACCCTGCTATTAGGGTGTTTTCCCGCAATTAGCAGTTTATTCCAAACAGATTCTTTGTATGAATACTTTGCGGCTCTCAATGCCTTCCTGTAGATGTTCCTTGCTCCCCTCAGGTTGGATTTGTTTACCACTAGCCCCGACATTTTTTGGTTTGCGACGGCCCGAACCTCCTTAGCGACCTTTCTTTTTTTGGCTCTTAAGTCCATATTGAACCAGGGCTCCTTCTTGATGTTAAAGTTACTGTGCTTCCCTTCCCTTGCTGGGAACTTTTGCTGCAGAACTCGAATCATTTGCTCCCAGCTTATTACGAGGTCCTCTTCATTTTGAATTCCAAAATTGGCTATATATGATTTTACTGTGTCCGTAATTTTGCCCAACCCCTCTCCGTGCCATTTCAATTTTTTCAAGTTGAACTTTGATGCCTGATACAGAAGGGCGGTCGTTGTTAGCGCCATACTTGGTGCAATATTCAAGGTTAGTATTTGTGGGAAGTGGTCGCTTTCTACCCGATGTTCTATATGGAATGATTTGATGTTAGGAGTTAATTCGTCACTTACTAAGGAGTAGTCGATTATTGAGTGTACCCTGCCGCTCAGGTATGTAACTGCTGCCGGCATGTCCCCCTTAGTATTGCCATTCATAATCGCCAGACCATAGTCTTTTAATCTGGATGCAAATTTTTTTCCGCTATCATTTCCCGTCATCTTCACCTTCGCCTTGTTTTGATCAATAAGGGCGTTGTTGAAGTCCCCGGAAATTACCATTGGGTATTGCGAGTAGGTTCTTTGCATGGACTTGATAAGTGACAATAACGTTGCGTGTTTTTCTTTTTGTACCTTTTTGTCTGGATGGATATAGACATTAAATATTAACAATTTCCATGGTTCAGTCCCCGGTGGCGATACTTCGGTGATTTTGATCACTTGGGCCCACTTCAGGCTAACGTCTATTTCCTCAGATACCCAATTATATTTATGGGTTACGTAAGTTGATAGTCCACCACGGGGATGGCCGTGCATGGAGAGTCTTTCTGCATATATTTGATGTTCATGGAAACCTTGGACTGGGGTTGATTGCAGTTTCCAAGATTCCTGAATCAGAATTATGTCTTGTTGTTGGAAAAAGCCTCTGGTTTCACTATCATGGGCCATTTCTCGAAAACCATGCACGTTCCATGAACAAATTGAAACTGATGAGTTCTTTGTTAGGTTCTGGGGGAGCAATTCGTTCTGCTGGTTTACAGGGAAGTTTGGATCTGGATTAGGTAGCTTTATTGCCGAGGACATTAGGTATCCATGACCAATCCGTTCTATCAGCGTGGTGAAAACCGTTTCTTTGCGCTTTACAACTTTCGCTTGATGGCTCTATCGTGGAGGCCCTGGCGCCACGTAGACAAGAGATGTTTTGACCTCTGCTCCCCTGTCCCTTGTCTTGAACAGTTTTATTTGATTGTAGGGGATGGGGGTACCTTGGGCGCTTGTGTCTCATTATAGATATTCCCCATGATTCAAACTGCGATTTTTCAAGATATATTCTTTCTACCAGATCCTTTGAGGCCCAAGTTGTAATTGTTTCCTCAATCGCCCCATTGTTAGCATTTTGTTGAAATTCAACAGAGTTGAGATCCTGGGAACTGATTTCTTTTAAAGCCGGTAGTTCGCTAAACAATTTTAACAAGTTGCCTCGATTTAAGAAATCCTGTGGCCCCCTAGTTACATATTCGGGGATAAAAGTTAGCTTTAAATCAAACAACTCTGGGTAATTAGTTGGCTCCATTTGTGATGTTCCGGTTTTGCAAAGTAGTGAGTTATAGGGTTGCGATTGGGCCGTTCTTTGCTCCCTTCGTAATAACGAACATTTGCGTTCCTTTGCTAGAACTGTGATTTGTATGGGGCTTGAGGCTGTTTGAAATTCGGGTATTGCTGCTGGTCCTTGAGGTTCATATGCGTTACTTTCCAATATGGTAGAAAGTTGTTGCTCAATTGTAGTTTTTGTGCCGACATTGTGGCCCTCTTTGGAGTCACATTTAGAATCCAAACTATTTTTTACCCGGGCTGTGGTCGGCTCATGTTGCTCGATGCCTCCCTGTTTGACCACCTGTTTTGGCTTTATTTGTTCTTTTCCCGGTTCTGGAGCTTGTGATTGGTGGTTCAATATTGTGAGCGTTTTACTAATTTCCATTGTGGAAGGGGATTTGGTTAATTTGGCTCCTGACCGGGGGCCATCACCCCTTGATATGAATGAAGTGTTTGAGTGGTCGAGTCGGTCTATGTGGATTTCCTCACTCACTGACGGCCCATTCAAAAGGTTAGATTTTTTTTCTCTGAGGGTATTGGTGTTAAAGATGGGGAAAGTTTTGCCCTGATCTATATGTTGATTGTTCTTGTATTTGAGCCTTGCCTTCCTTGCCCTTTTCCTTTGTCTCTTTGTGGGATACTCCTCAAATGTGGATTGGTGAGATGGTTCGATTTCTTCAATATTTGGGTCTCCTTTATCTGGGCCACATTCCTTTAGTAATGGTACTTTATCCATTATTTGTTCGCTTTTCTTTGGGCCGTTTGAGAGATTTCTCTTGCGCGACTGAGAGTTCTCCGGGGTTGGCTTAGTTTCTGTCATCTGGCTGTGGCCACGAGATAGTTTTACTTCCCCTAAAATGTCCATCAAAATGGCCGGGAGGCTTGCCAGCTTTTCAATAATACTTTCACATCCGCAGATTTGTTGTTGGTTGCTCCAGCTGGTTTTGGGTTCTAATTTCCCCTGGGTTGACAGGAGCAATGAAAGGGAGTCCAATTTTGTGTTTATGCTTGAGATATGCCCAGCCATCAAAGTGATGAGGTCGATCTGGACTTCCATTTTGTTTGATTGAAAGTTCAGCACCCTAATTGCTTGCTCTAGAGTGCTTAACAAAGGTTGGGTCCATGATGCGGCGGGCTCGGCATTTTGGATTTTACTTGGGTCCTTGGACTCTAAGTCCGACGCGCTCCCTGATGAGATTGTAATTGGGTCGGTATGCGCGTGGTATGGTTGATTTGCCTGCATGATGATGCTGTCATTTACGCTTCCTTTTTGTTGGTCTCTTATTGGCCCTAGGCCACGCGGGGTTGAGACCCGCATAACCGGACTCAGATGTCGGCCATCAAAACCGTATTCTTCTCGTGACGGTCTTCCTTGTGAATCGATATACTTTATAATTCTCTCTGAGAGTTCCTCAAGTTGGGAGTCATTGGTTAGAAAAAGAGGCTGTAACCATGGGTCTCCTTCTTGCCCAGATGTGATGGATTGATTTTTGTGGTCTGTATTGACCTCCTGTGCGCTCTTGCTCGCCATTCCGTGATCTCTATTCTCTGTTGGCTCCTTGATTGCCTCACTTTTGTTCTCGCTCGACCTGATGTCCTTCTTGAGGCAATTATCTGTGGTATTCTTTTCTGCACTACCTCCCTCTGTTTCGTTTGTGGCTGCGGGTATGTTGGGGCCATGCACCTGGGCGATGACTAACTCTTGTTTGCCTTGACAGTTGGAGCCCAAAAACGGTGGTGGGGATACACACGCTGTATCGCTACATGGCGTATTCTGCAGAATATTGGCCCGGGGGGAGGGTGCGTTCAATGGCGCAATGGGGCTTGGTAACTTTCCCGCCTCCGCAGTCTGTGCGTAGATGGCCGCCATTGGATCCTTGAGATAAAAGAATTTTAGGAGTCCGGATTTCCTTCTGGGGTCTGATTTTAACTCAGGGGTTGGTACGGATACCAGCCTCTCCCTGGGATTTAATTCAGGCCCTATACCTGATGACGTGTTGGGTTCCGTGGTTGTCTTTCTTAGCTTTTTTGGTGGTTTTTTGCTCTCCACAGGTTGTCGCGTTTTTCCTGATCTCATTTCCCCAATTGGGTCCCTTTGACCCCCCGTCGAGACTCTGGTCGTGGTTGGTGGTAATTGTTACGATGTGGTCTTGACGAGGTCGGGGGATGTGTGAACAACTGCTCAGTTAAATGAGTGGCCCAGCCTAGCTAGGCACTTTGCTTCCCTGGGCCTGGCGCACAGGCTCTCTTGGACTCTCTCGGGCTCCCAAAAGTTCTATGTCCTCAGCTGCTCTTGTGCGCTGTCCCTTTGTTCTACTGGCTCCCAGTTTTGCTTTCTCCTGGCGGGCTTCGAGCGTTTGCTTCCTCCGCTCGCCGCTTCGTCCCTTCTCCTCTTTTGCGACACTATGTATCGTGTGGGGGTGTCGATGGCGGTGCGCTGCTCCACTGCTCCACCGCACCACCGCTCCCGTGACCCACTGCAGGGAAGCGTGGGTCCTCTGCCCGTTGTGCTGTCTCCCCTGTGCTACACCTGTACCTCTTAAACCGCCCTATCCATTGTGTCCATCATGTCCATGCAGCCCCCAAGATGACCTGTGTGTCTGGTCCGCACAGCCGCGCCTGTAACCACGCAAGGGGGGTGCTGAGGAACAGGTGAAGGTGATTGGCGGATGGGCAGGATAGGCAGGAGGACGGCTGGGAATGTATTTCGTGTGTGGCAATCTGCAGTTCTCACCCGTCGCGGCAAAAAAACAGAGAGGGCTGGGAGGCTATAGCTATGCTGTGTTATGGTGCTTTACTCACCAATGGCAGTGGTGACGTCAGCTGGCACCCGACCTCAACTGACCCAGCGTCTCTCCTTGCAGCGGTCTCCGTGCTCATGCACCTCCTCGCCTGCCGCCCTCGCCCCGGTGCAGGCGGAATAGACAGTTGTTCTGTTCAGCCCCCTGTCTCTCCTCTGCTGCAGTTTTTGGTCTCCGAGCGGCTCTGGCTCCAGCCCTGCGCTGTTCCCCTCCGCCTCGCCTGCTTTGCCTGTCACACTCGCCTGGGGCTTGAATTCTCTCCCCGCGAGTTTGTGCAGACTTCTAATACTTCGGGAGGCTTGACCTTGACACTAGCTGTCGCCCGATGTCTCCACCACCACCAGCGGCTCTGGCAGCAGGCACCGCAGTCTCTCGTTACTTGCCTACCCAGAGCTGGAGCTGGAGCTGGACGCCGGACACCAGTAACGAGGCGCCCTCCACACCGCACCTCGCCACTCTTTTGCAGCTCCAAGCTCCACGTGGCTCCAGGCTGGCTGCGGGCGAGTCCGTAAATGCAGACCGGAGCTTGAGCCAACCTCTGCCGTGTGGCCACTCGGCTAAACACCTCGACCTTGAGTTGGAAGGGAGGCCGTGGTCGGTTGGTTGGCAAAGTGGTCAGGGCTCCCCTAGTCCTGGTCCTAGGGGCCCGCCCGCTACGCACTGCACACTACCTCTGTGCAACTTCGGCTCTGGCTCCGGCGCTCCGGCGCTGCCTCCACTCTGGTCTGCTGTGCTGCTGCTCTGCTGCTTCTGCAGTTCGGTACCGCGTACGCGATCGCCACCTTGCGGACAATCAATCAATAGAAAGTCAAATGTTTTCTGAAAATGCTGCCTACATGGATGAGCTTATGCTAATGTAGAACTAAAGATTGCGAGCCAGATGTAGGGCCAGATGTAGGTCGCCAATTACCGGTCGTTAACGGCTGATTTTGGCCGTTACCGTCCGGTAATTGGTTTTTGAGATGTAGGGGGCCCGAATTTTACCGAATCTTCAAATTTACCGATTCGGTAAATTTACAGATTCGGTAAAATACAGCCTCTGTATATTTACCGAATCGGTAATTCGAGATGTAGCTGGCACTTCAAAGAGTGCCACAGGCCCTTTAGGAGTCGGTATTTACCACCCAATCCTATTGGGTGGTAAAATACCAAATTCCAGTGTACATGCACATCTGTGCATGTACACCTATGCCTTGTGACACACAGACTTGCCCTTAGGGCATGTATGTGTGCCACATGGCGCACAAGCCTGCAATTGGGGTGCTACAGGGTGTCAAAGTGACACCCCGTTCCCCATGCCAGGATTCGGTATTTACCGATTCGGTAAATACAGATTCGGTATTTCCCATTGATTTCCCATGGGCTTCAAGGCCCATAGGAATCAATGGGAAATACCGATTCGGTATTTACCGAATCGGTAAATACCGAATCTTACAGAATCGGTAATTAAAAAATAAAAATTACCGACATCTGCCTACTTCCAATTTACCTACTCTTAAATACCGATTCGGTATGATTCGGTATTTAAGAGTAGGTAAATCAGAATTACCTACATCGGGCCCGTAGGTCAGCAAATACTGGTCGGTAACGGCTGATTTCGGCCGTTACCGACCGGTATTTACAAACGGAGATGTAGGGGCCTTAAAATGTACAGAATCGGTATATTTACCAAATCGGTAAAGTTACCGATTCTGTAAAATACCGATTCTGTAAATTTACTGAATCGGTAAATCAATATGTAGGTGGCACAGAAAACAGTGCCACAGGCCCTTACCGATTCGTTATTTACCATGTAATTCTATTGCATGGTAAATAATGAATACCTGTGTACATGCACACCTGTGCCATGTGGCACACAGACATGCCCTAAGGGCATGTCTGTGTGTCACATGGCACACAAGTCAAAATCAGGGGTGCAACAGGGTGTCAAAGTGACACCCTGTCACCCTTGCAAAATCGGTAATTTTACCGAATCGGTATTTACCGATTCGGTAATTGACATTGATTCCTATGGGCCTACAGGCCCAAAGGAATCAATGCCAATTACCGAATCGGTAAATACAGATTCGGTAATTACCGAATCATACAGATTCGGTAGAAATTACTGAATTTTTACCTACATCTGCTTTACCGAATCTAGAATAGCGAATCGGTAAAATTCGGTATTCTAGAGTCGGTAAATCAGACTTACCTACATCTGGGCCTGTGAGTCTTAAAGCAGGGGAAATCTGAAAACTTGGCAACTGTTATATGACCTAAGTTCATTATCAGTACTAGTTACACAGACCCAATAACACTATTATATAAGTCAATTCAGCATCATCCAGGGCAGGCAAAGGAGAAGTTGCTGATATAGGTGGAGAAGCAGCTGGCCACTATATTTTGGGTGTGGACACCACCAACACCTAGGGACCAAGTGGCACGGATGGTGAGTGCCACAGAGGTGGCCAGTTCCTCAGCACCTTCTTCTGAGGTCTCCTCCAGTGAGCACTCCCTAGTGGTGGCAGACCCTACTGCTCCTGTCCCACCTGCATACTTGTCTACCACCCAAAACATCATCTCCACCCTCCCTCTTGCTCCCCCAAGTTGGCCAAACCAGACCCCCTAAAAGGGGTGGTGTCTCCTTCACTCCAGTCACCACACCTTGCTGCGCTGAGTGAGGAGGCTATTGACCTCCTCCGGAACATTTCTGTAGGCCAGACTGCACTACTGAATGCCATCTAGGGGCTTCGCTGCAAATTGCACTACATGGTAGCCTACCTGGAAGGCTTCCACTGTGCTATGTTTGGTCTACATTGGTCTTTTCAAGGTCTATGCCCCACCTCCTTCCCCTTCCCCATCCAAATTCCCTATTACCATGTCTGTTCCAAACACACTCACATGTTTGCACACACCCACTTACAAACACAAGCAGCACACCCATATAGAAACATAAACACCAAAAAAAACACAGGCGCACATCCAAAGAGACAGACACCACCTTCACCACCAGCACAACCGTAAACACCTTAGCCATCCCCACACTCACGTGTACCACAACCACAGCCAGCCCTTCCACAGACACCACAGCCACCACCACACCCATGTTTACCACACCCAGCACCTAAATAGACACCACAGCTACCACCACATCCACATGCACCACAATCACAACCAGAAACTCCACAGACACTGTTGTGTAGTTCCTATAATAATTATATAGGATCAGCGCGTTTAGATATCATACACTGTAAGATTGGTGCCAGACTGATTCTGTACACCCCCACCGGGTATGTTGGACTTTTGTACCAACTTTCTCACCGTGCCACTGGAATCTCCTCTTACCAAGTAGAGAATAGTTCTTGGCAACCATAGAACATGTCAACCCTGATCCCTCAGGACCATGGAAAGAAACAATATACTACTTTTCCCTCAGTCGCTCGTGCTTACTTTACCTGTCTCAGAGATATGCACAGAATAAACAGGCTGGGCATTTTCAATAAGTATTTAGTGAACAGTTGTTATTCTGGTTTAGGATAGATGAGCTGCAACAACCGTTAGACAGTATAATATATACAGGATTAGCAGTATTAAAAAGATAAAGGGATGGTATAACTCTACCATCTTACAATGATCATGAATATATACGATATATAAAACACATGAAAAAAAGCTGCGTACCCCTACAATGCTTACCTAACTAGATGAACCTAAATATACCTAGCATGTGTATAGGTCTTAAGCCAAGAATCCCTGTATAATTTAGTCAACCCCATTACCTGAAGTGAGAGACTATGGATCCCGTCCTGGTCTTGAATTGGACACACCGCAAGGGATGATAGACCACTGCGAGATGGAGTGTCTTCATGCAGGAACCTCAGCGTCTCTGGTCAGTGTGTCAGCCACAAAGTCTCGGTCTCCTCTGCTCTATCTTAGCAAAATGTGATGTATATTTACCCATAGGTCTCCCCAGGGGTCCTACCATGCTGTATTACTGTGATGGCCAAAGGATGACTTTGGTTATGAACTTTATACATAGATATTATTAAGGGTGAGCGCAAAATCCGTTCCGCTCGCGGATTTCGCGAATTTTCGGTAAATCCCCAATCCGCGAACTCTCGCGAATTTACCGAAAATCTGCGAATCCGCGAGTGGCGGATTCGGGGGGCAAAAGTTCAAGCCTTCAAGCTTGAAGTTGTTGTTGTAACTATTTTAGGATGGCGCCAGCAAGCTGCCAGCGCCATCCTAAAATAGTTACTAAGTTACAGGAAGCACAGCAAGCACTAATAGATAAAATAAAGCAGGTGCTCAAGCACCTGCTTTATTTTATCTATTAGTGAAGCTAATTTAGTAACTATTTTAGGATGGCGTTGGCAGCTTGCCGGCGCCATCCTAAAATAGTTACAGGAAGATGATGGATGGACAGCTCACTCAAGGGAGCGTCGTCGAGGCTGGGCAGGTGTGCCTTCTTCCCAAATCTACCGTTGAAAATCAGCTGTGATGCTGGATAGAGGCCTTTGCATCCTTGACTTTCACGAGCGCAATCCTCGTGCTGTTCCTGTGACCAGGAGCTTCTTTATCTTGATCTGCTGCTCTGATCGGTCTCGGACCTCTTATACACACAAGAGGCATGTGAACTCGCATGGAAGCCCCAGCCGTTTGGCCCCGCTCACACACTCGCGGTGTGCACCGTCTTCCCGCCATTTACCCACTATGATGGACAGCTCACTCAAGGGACCCCTGCGCCCTTCGGGGCGATTGCATAGTAACACACACATGGTCGCTGGAACTGGTTGAAGCTCAAATTCAGTGACTCATTCATCAGCCCAAAAACAATTGTGAGCGTCGTCGAGGCCGCACAGAAGAGAGAAGACCCCCCCATTAAGAAAATCCGCAAAATCCGCGAATCCGCAAATTCGCGGATTTTGCGGATTCGCGAATCCGCAAATTCGCGGATCGTGGATCCGCAAAATCCGCCCATGCTCAGATATTATACAGGAGATGGTTGTCCTGCTGTGGTTCCAAGAATCCTCATGCATAATGTATGAGATCTCGAACTAGGGAAAACCTGTGTTCTGAATGCAGTGTCGTATCTAGGTAAAAGGTCAATCCCTGTAAACCGTGACAAGTGTAATGTAGGAAATTTAGGTAGGCTGTCCGGTTTTAGGTTTAAACCTATAATACCCGATAAATCCCACCGGAAGGGAAATAGCACTCACCAGTGTAAACATATAAACACCGAAAAAAAATCTGCACAACCACAAGGGGTCGATTAGGATCGCGGACGGACTTGAGTCCGTCCGCGACCCCAGAGTATGAGGGAACGTCCGCATGGGCTGCGGCGTTCCCTCATGTGCGATTAGGATGTGACCGCCACCCTGGCGGTCACATCCTGGATATTTAACATTGCGGCGGGTGCTGCTTCAAGCAGCACCGGCCGCAATGTTAAAAGTGCATGTGTAACATTTACATGCACAAAGCGGCAGGCACCGCGCGGTGCCTGCCGCATTGTGCATGTAAATGCTGGGGGGTACCATAGGTACCCCCCATGTGCACCCCCCACCCGCCAACACCCTGGGGGCCCGCAACGGGCCCCCAAAATCAAAAGTACACATGCTTGTCCACGGCGGAAAAACCGCCGCGGAAAAGCATGTTTTCAAATGCTTCCTAATTTGGCCGGCGGTGTCTGATAGACACTGCCAGCCAAATGAGAGCTTTTCCACCGCGGTTGTAATCCGACCGCGGCGGAAAAGCAGCGGACAGAAACCAAGACCCACCAGCCATCGTAATGCGGCGGTGGGTCTTTGGTGAGTCCGCAGAGGATTTTCCGCCTCCTCCGGGCCGGAGGTGGCTTCCGCCGGCCCGGAGGAGGCGGAAAATCCTCCATCCTAATCGGCCCCTAAATGCGAGTGAAAGAGTCATTTTTATTTCTTCCTGAAGAGGCCAATATAATGTAACTTTGTTATATTAGGTAGCTGTAAGAAAGACTGGGCTAACGTTATTCTGCTTGAGTTTTGTTGTGTAGGGATGTCACTAAAATATTGTTTCTTCTTCCTTTTTATAAGTTTTGTAGTCTTTGGTCTAAGTATACACAGGTTAGAAGCATGGTTTAGGTGTTTTTTTTATTTATTTTATAAATTGTAGAGAATCAGGAAATATCAAAACCATATTTGATTTTTTTGGCTACGTTTGAATCTTTCACTGATAGAAAAAATGTAGGATTCATAAGAATCTTTCCGATATAAGTACCATCATATTTACTCACAGAGAAGGGACAATAACCCTTGATACATCAGCCCCTTTTCGAGTGAGTCAGTATTGATAGTAGGTAAATTGCCAAACACCCCAGGCTTTAACCTCTTCGGTGCTCAGGACGGCCCCCGGCCATCACGCGTCACATTGGGCGTGTGCTAAAGACAGCCGAGGTTGTCCGAACACCGTCCACTCTCAATTTTGCCCGCACAGCGTGAAAATTCGGCCAGCGCGCAAGGGGTTAAACATTCAATGCAAGGTATAGTGACAGATATATGCGAAAATAGTGCTGTCACAAAGCATATGAGATAGTGGTGACAACATGACACCAGACTTTTGGAAAACATGGAACGCATTGTCACTTGAAATGGTGCTGCAAAAAGTTCTTACCAAGTTCAACAAAGATTGGAGTAATATTGTATGTATTTGCAGTGTTTCAGCTACATATATTAAAAAGTTGTGATGACCTGTCAAAATCGATACCTGAGCTGAAGTGCTTCCCTGTAAGAGATTCTTGCCACTTGTTAGATGGTATGCTGTAAGCATCTTTACAATCTCCTGAGTTAATGAGGAATGCTATTGACTTTTTATTCTATTCTGGTGCACTGTTTTGTTATGCGGGGAAACTAAAACACAAATATTTCTCATGTTGGGCTTTGTGTGGCATCAAAGAAAGAGTCATCCCAACTCTTTCACTTAGCTGGTGGTTCTCAGTCCTAAAGGCCATGAATGCTATATTATCCATAAGGCAACCATTTGCAGAACATTTGCTGAGTGATGATGGCAAAGGCAAGAAATGTGAGGATCTTTGGTCACATAGTGATAGTGATTTGAAAAAGAATACACTCTTAGATTTTTACAGGAAAGCATGACTGCTGTAGTGGACATAATAAAAAAACTAGAGTCTGAAAACACCCTTGCCTACTAAGTGTTCAGCATAAATGGTGTAGATGTGAAACATCTCCTTGAGAGGAGGTTGGGAGACACTTTTAGTGACTTTGGTATGGCACTGCAACATGTTCCATGCTAGAGTGCTTGCCACTTCATAAGCAAAGAAATGTTGGGGAGCAATTCAGTAACTTTTTAAATTACAATGTATGAGAAATAGCCCTTCACCAACCATGACATTTGAAGTCAATGAAGCCTCACTGTGGTTCTCTGCACAAGTTATAGATCTCTTCCATAAAGGGAAATTTTCTCTGGAGTTACAAAAGTGCTGCTTTATTTTTGACTGCTTCATTAACTCTGAGGGCAAATGCGCCCAGTCCAACGTATTTGTTGCAGAACCTGTCGCAGAGAATCACGATCTTCAGGTGCACTAGTATTGGAATGGAAAGCTATGTCAGTGGCCAGATTTAGCAACTTGTGTACTAGCTATTTTGTTGTTGCCTGTCTTGAATACCAATGTTGAGAGGGTCTTTTCACAGATAAAAGTTTACATGGGAAGGAAAGAGCGAGCATGCATGACCAAAGACTCACTGAAGAAGTATTATATGGTGTACTACTAAAAGTTTGATTTTGAAAAATATATTTGGACCTCATATACACTGTATGTTCACTGTCTATTACTGGCTTTCATTCTGCTCAAAGCATCAAACCGTATTAATGACACATTTAGTGAAGGCCATAACGGCACCTCCCTGACTGTATGTTTTGGTGGCAACAATATTTGCATACCGCAAGTAACACTGGAGCTCACGGTTACCAGATATGTGATGCCCTGAAGCATCCCACAGCAGCCTTGATCGTTCAGCATCAAGTAACTCTAATTCGAAAGCACCCTGAAAACTGGCAGCAGGGACACCCCTCAAGTGACAGGATAAGTTCGCTACTGAACCGTTACAGGCCCCATGAAGCATTACATCCTGGCATATGAGTGATCCACGTAAAGTATTCTCGCTGTTCCTATCGCTTAGAAACACTTCTTTTTCCCCACTCCGGCATTGAAATCTGTACTGTAATTCCCAATATTCCTTGATGAATTCCCTACACATTTCTTCATAACAGCCTTCCTGCATTTGTTCAAGGCAATATTGGAATAGAAAAGTTGTGACCGGAAGAGTTATGTGACCATGGATTAACCATTCTGTGGATGGTGACTCCGCCACTGTAAATGCTAATCTTTCCAGTTTTTTAGTATGCAATGTTGTATACTTTGCTCCTCTCTGTGTCATCTCTATCTGTTTTTCAGTCAGATTGTATGAAGAAAACAGAGATGCGATGTTTATGAAACGTCAGGTCACCTAGGCCTCGTGCAAAGATTGCAGCGTCCAGCTTAATAACATAATAGAACACAATTGTGATTGCCTGTGTTGTAATATGGACACATCCTGTTCTAGTACATCAATAGCAGGAGATACAATGTTGCCAGTGAATATATACTGGAGGTTAATGTCGTTAACCCATTGTCGACCACTGCTAGAGATTTATCTAGGTTTATACGGTCTGTTTCTCATAATCTTTCCGCTGCCTCTTGTAATGGTATTTTCAAAATCTCATTATAGACAGCATAATAGAAATTTTATGACGTGGCTTCCTATGACCTAATAAAAAATCCGGTAGGTCCACATGTTCAATAAGTAAGGATAAGTGTTGTTGATCATGTGTAAGGGTTGAAATCTTTAGCCAATTCTGGCATAACTTCCCAACACTGTATGATGTCACTGCCCCTGAGTATTGTCTTTGTATATAGCATGGATCCAGCCTGTTCATACTAAATCCTTTGGTTTTACCCATGAATCTTTCCTGACAGTTATTGGTGTCAGTGGGCCAAATCACCCATCCCTTCCAATCGGGGTCTGATCTATTGTATTGCATGATTTCATCTAACGTAACCCCTTCCTGTGATGTTGTATTACCCTCAGTGTGTGATGGTGTGGGTATCCGAAGTGTAATGAAATCTTTGTTCTTGGCCAATCCAAGGCAAGTCGTTTGTTGCAACGTTTCATTCAAAAACATTATTTGCTGAGGAATAAGGCATGCTCTAAATAGTGCCTCTGTTCCCTGGACCTGCCAGTCTCTAGTACCCCAGACAGATTGTAAGTCTATGGTGTCTTTCCATAAGTCAAAACCTTGTTCAGACAAATGGACAATAAAAGAAGCAGAATAAATTTGTTTAGTGTTAGTAAACATATTTTTCTGTGCTGGTGCTGGTGCAACCTTATAATAATATGAGGCTTGGTCAGACGTGTTAAACCCTGTCGGGCAATGTTCCCATTGGTGGTATGCAAAAACATTTCTGGGATTAGCAGATTTTCGCAGAAAGGGATGACCACAATGTTGATAGCAATACATTGTTTCAAAGTCTAATGTGTCTTCCAACATTTCATTATTAGAAAAAGCAGTAGATTTTCCTAAATCAGACAACATATTATTTACAGTTTCATAATCCCAATCATTGGAAAATGTCCTTAATTAAATTTTAAATAAATGTGGTATTTTTAAAGTTCAGTTGGGACAAATATATCGTAATCAACCTTCTCTCACACTATACCATCAGGTATAGGTACTGCTGTAATGTTCACTGATGATAGGTCTCTTTTTTTACGATGTGATGTGAGATGTGGTTTCAGACTCACATTTACTTTTTCTGCTTCAGGGCTTTCACGAAGATAAGTTCCATTTATAAGCATACTAAAGACAGTTACTAAGCCTATCCAGAAGAGAAAGAAAAGTATCTCGGTAATTACCCAGAGTTCCACCCAGGGTGATAATAGGTAAGTCTTTTTCAGAAAGTTCAGAAAATCTTTAAATCGCTGTAGACAAGATTTTTGGGCTGGCATTGTTCCAGGATCACTTGGATCCAATGAAAATATATCGAAGTCAATTAAATAGCTATATGCAGTTCAGTCAATTTTCGGTAATTCCGCAGGTCTTGTGGAAACTGTAGCTTGCTCTTGTTGGGGCACGTTGATGTAGATATCCATGTTTGGTCAAATTGAAATTTGTCTTTAATTTGACTTCTGATTTTGTACTTAGTTTCAAGAGGAACGAGTTCCATGGCATTGTTGCATAGTCCTTCATTCCGTGCAGGTGACTCTTCAAACATGATGAGTCTTTCTGTTTGACCTTTTTGTATAGTTGCGAGAGGAGAGTGTCTGTTACTTTGGAGTTTACAAGGCCTACTACTCAGAATCTGCCACATAGTGTCGTTTGATTATGTCTATTGAGGCAAATCTTTTCTCCTTCTTGCTGGTACGAGTAGGTAGAATTACTGGTCTTGTTCCTTCAACTACCAGGACAGGTGCAGGCTTTCTGTATGATGGCCCAAATTCTTTTTTGTCCGCTATCTTCTCCCTGACCAGGTCCTCGATTTTAGGGATGAGGCAGGTCTTGCAGTGACAGACTTGACTTCCCCAGTGGCAGTACATTTCACTTGGACATTACTTTGCAGTGCCCTGGTTTCATTTTGATCCTGTAAAACAGCCAAACGTTTATGGATGTCAAAAGGTTTTTCATCCACCACTGTGCCTTCACAATTAAAGATAAGGTACCCACATTCTCGTCCCAAACAGGACCTCATAAGGAGTGATACCCCCTAGAGAACTTCTTGGCTGACTATTCAATGCCCTTGGAAAGCCATAATATGTTTTACCCAACTTTCACCCAAGCCTAATACTCTAGCTGTTAAATATTGCTTTAAGTCCCATTTTTTCCTCTCCACGACCAAATTTCCCTCGAGATAGTACAGAGTTTAGTACCGTCATGCTACAACCAAATCTCCCATGGCTTCCTTGTAAGCCCAAGAGATAAACTCGGGGCCACAATCAGATTGTAATGTGCCTATTGCGTATATCCCTATAAAGACTCATACATTTTTTATAACAGTTTGAGCGTCAGCCGAGCACTGGGGCCACACCCATCGGAATCTAGAGCAGGAATCCACTGCAACCATGAAATACGTGTAAGCTCCATCAATTTGTAAGGGGCTGCAGTGGTCCAAATAAACACACATGAGTGGTTTGACTAATTTTAGTAATGGTGTCTTCACTGGACATGGTATGGTGGAGCCTTTCATCTGCTGGCAGATGTCGCATTTCAAGACGTAGTCCTTAGTCTGCTTTCTTTGTCCTGACCACTAGTAGCACTGTTCCAATAGGGAAACAGTCGCTGTCTCTCCTGCATGTGCAGAACCTATTCCCTCATGTGCTGCTAGAAGTTTACCTAACCTGCGATCCATATTTGGTATCACTCTATCCCCCACTCCAGGAATCTGAGCAAATGGAACATTGTTTGCATCTAACTTGTAGGAGTTCTTGAGTGGAAATCTTTTCGGTACTGCTAAGTTATTGCATGTAGCAATAATCGCAACCATAATCTCACTGTCTATTCTCATTTTTGAACAAGTGATTTTAGCTACGGAAGCCATTAGTTCAGCCCCGTTTACGGCTTCATCAACCAATGAATTCCCTTCGCCATCACCGTGATGACTCAGTGTGTGTATCATGTGAGTCCTTGGTAGTTCTTTTTTCAACTCCATTACCTGTTCCCAAAGCGTTTTGTGCTTAATTGGGCCACCTTTTGCATCTTTAAACCCCTTCTGTCCCCAGTAATGTAAATATTCATTGTATGATTGCACGCAGTAAAAGGAATCAAACACTATTAGTATGGGGATTTCTTGACCTGTATTTGCCAGTACCAGTAACAGTGAGTTGAATTCTGCCAACTGTGCAGTGCATTCTCCTACAGACGGGGGGCATATTACCAACAACTAGCGATAATTATCGCTATGTTGGTTTAGCAACGCTTTTTTTATCGCCGAGCTGCGGCGATTTTTATCACTTAGGAACCTTGCTATTATCAAGGTATATCTCCTAAGCGATAAAAATCGGCCGAAATGCATGAATATCGCTGAAAAGTCCGCGATATTCATGCATTACCGATCTAATGCTCTTAGCCATGTTATCCACCTCCCATTGGATAACATGGCTAAGAACTGCTCAGGGGCAGGTGTTAGCTTTTGGAGATATTCGCGCTTAGCGCGAATATCTCCAAAAGTTGGTAATAGGAGATAGCGATGTTAGTGACTGTTTCCAGTCGCTAACATCTTGGCACGCCCACTTTGCATGTCATTAGTGATAAATATCACTGACATGCAAAGTGGGGCCCAAGATGGTCGCTATCTCCTACTAGCTGTCGCTAACTGGTGTTAGCGACAGCTAGGTAATAGGGAGATAATTTTATCTCCGCTTTCTTGGCTTTTAAAGCCAAAAAAGCAGAGATAAACCCCCTTGATAATATGCCCCTGGGTTTTTGTGCAGCTTGGATGAAACTTTCTTTCCTGCATGCACCCTTTAATGATAGCACATGTGTCACTGTATTGCTGTTCACTCCCTATGGCTGGTTGAGCAGAACCGTCAGTGTAAATTATATATTCATACTGATCTAGAGGCATTATTTAATTTGGTAGAGGATATTCTTGTTCATATTGCAGAAATGCTTGTGTTTTTAGATTTGGGTTGTGCCTGTATTCTACATCTGTTGCAGTGAGAGAATTAGCCTATTGTATCCATCCTGGATGTAAGGCTTTAGTGTTGGGAACGTTTACCTTTGTTGCAGCTTCTAGGGCTGGAACTGTGGAAAAGTCTAATATATGCTTCCCTTGAGCCAGTGCTCTTTCTCTCACTACAGCAGTCTTTACTGCTGTCAGAATTTTTTTGGTTGATGCACAGCGCATCTCAGCATTTATGTACAAATGTGATTTGTATGCTATTGATACTGTCTCACCTTCATTACATGTTAGGTAGGTATACCCTGACTGACCTGCAACTATACGGATCACCAGGTTGCATACGTTTATGTGTGTCTGTAAGTGTTAGAAAGCTATCATGTCAACTTGTAAGGAATTAAATGCATCTGTGTGTTTCTGTGTCCACTGTCTAACTGAAAAGTCAGGTTTTATTAAATCATAGAAAGGTTTGACCCTTTTGGCATAATTCAAATGTATGGTCTGCCAAAGTTCAGGATTCCCAGGATTGATTGCACATTTTTTAATGATTTTGGAGGTTGTAGCAGCGCACATTTTTCTAAAAAGTTAGCTGCTATGCTTTTTCCTTCACTTGAAAAATAAAATCCTAGACAAAGGACATTAATGTGGGCTATCTTCGATATTTTAAAGTTGAATTTGTACCCCAAGAGACAAATTCCAAAATTATGTTATTCACTCAGTTCAAGTGTTTCTCCAGGTCATCGTCCGTTAGATAAATATCATGCACTTAGGACAATGCCTCTTCATCCGAATTTTGAAGTAATTCAGTTGCTCTGGCTGAAAACAACCCCGGTCTGTTCTTATACCCCTCGGGGAGTCTGCAAAATTGTCACTGGGAGCCTAATGCGGTGAATGTGGTTAAATACCTGCTCTCAGGCGCTATATTCTGGCAGAAAAATCTATCTCAGATATCAAGAGTGGTTTTATGTTTTTTAAGCAAATGTTATTTATTAATGTGGCACTGTGTGCATTTTGTACTGCAAATGTCTTAGTGCAAGTGTTTAAATGTCTGTAATCTAAAACTAAACAATATGAATTGTCCAGTTTTGATACAGAAAATAATGGGTTATTCATTTGAGAGCTGCAAGTTTCAATCCCCCCCTTGGAATTCAAGTTGATCTAAGATCTCCCTGACCTGTTTCTTAACTTCTTGGCATATGGGTTACTGCCTCTGCGCAGTCGGAGTATTTTTTAGTGGAATAATGTGGTTGGTTGAATGATCTTCCCACCCAACATGGTTTTTGTATCATGCCGGAGCTTGGGCTACCACCCACTCCCACGCATATGTATATTTTAGGTATCTGGAAACAGAGTCGGAAAATGCTGGTAATATTACCATTTCACCCCTAGGCCAATCGATGACGAATGCTGGCAGCCAATCTTGTTCAGCTAACAAAATGTCATAGCCAAACATTATGTCCTCCCAAAAAAGACCTCTAACTGTCCTGCATTTGTCCCCCTCCATTTGGAGGGGGAAACTTACCCTAGTATCAGGTGTTTCCACTGTAATGTAATCATTTAAGTCTGCTGTCACCAGAAATTCCATCAGGTTCTGGCGAGCTATTGATACTTTTGCCACACTGTCCTCAGAATTCTGGGCATGTCTGATCTTTAGACCTGCAACCTTCTTCTTTTTGATCTGTGGTCTTTGTTTTGGTGTATCTTCTTTTTTGAAAAGAAGCCGGGTCTGGTGGCTCAGTGGACTAATGCATCCACTGCAGGGGCCTGTGTTTGACCTCATGGTCACAGGTTCAAATCCCAGGGGGTCCACTCAGCCTTTCATCCATTTGAGGTCGAGTACCATTGAGTTGGATAACAATATACATCTGTTATTTCAGCGCCAAGATACCCCGTTGCTGGGGTGAACATGCGCTTTACAAATACACCTGTTATGTTATGTTATGTTATGTTATAATCTTGAGGGTGCTGCTTGTCCCTGGCCTTTTTCCGCTCTTCTTGTCTGTCTGACCGTCCTTCCATCTCAGATTTTTTGTTGAACCCTGAAAGGAGCGAGAGGAACGTGTATCGGTATCCTGATACCTGTCAGGTAGCCTAATATTGTCCCTTTTCCTAAAGTTATACCTCCTTTCGGTAGGCTCCTGTGGAGGAGATCTACCTCTGGATTGAGATCTGATTTCTTTACCTTTTTGCTTTTTGTTATTGTTCCACTTCTGTCTTGAAGACGTAGGTGTCTGATTGAAGGTCTCTCTTTCTGGACTTTTCGAATTATCCCCACGTCACTATTTGACTTGAACGGAAACTCCTGCAGTCTGGAATCGCTCCGGTTTTTAAAAACCTCCCCGGGATCCTCCCTCTCGAAAATCCATTTACTTAAAAAGACCGGATTGTGTGAAGTTCCAATCACCCCCGTTGTGCATTTTCCAGACGCAGCCACCATTCATTCGCAACTATCAGTGTTTGACCTTCTGCCACACGAAGTTCGGTCCAAAGAATTATTTTAAAAGCTACTGCTGGACTTCTCTAAAGATATTTAAAGGAAAGAAAAATAGGATTTTCGTTTCGGCTGAATAGAAATCCTTCTCTACCAGATCGGGAAAATACGGACCATTTGAAACCTTTATCCCTTCGAAGTCTCCCTGACCTCAGCCTGTTTGTTCCCCTTCTTGGCTGCATCTGCTCACCCAGACAAAGGTGCCTTACACCGAACTGCGCATCGGCGCTACCTTTAAGAACGGCAGTATTGGAGTCCATGCGGACAACAGTCTACCATCTAATCTGCCTCCTTATCTCTGCACCCCCGTCCATGCAACCATAACTTCATTTCTTAGTTTGCAGGCCATGCCAGATTGATCCAAATGAATTGTTTGAATGAGTTTGATTGATCCCCTGAATGTATGAGTGTCTATTGAGTCCCTTGATTTGCCCTGGAGTTAGTGGAACACTGAACATTATGAATTTCTTTTTTTCCCTTGCTTGTGACACGAAAAACTGCACTGATCTCCTCCATTAAACCCTGTATATATTGAATGTTTTTTAGAAATGTCCGACTTTATTAAAATAAATAGATATATAAAAAGTATGGACTGATTCACACATGTTTAATGTTTCTGGCTCTGATGTATTGTTAATACTGCTCCCCTTATAGCAACTATGGATCCTCTAGAGGACCGTTAATCATCCATTCTGGCAGGGTGTTTGCTTTTTCTATTTACACTCTGTTTCGGGACTACCCATCAGCTGTGGTCTTAATGCTTTTCCACGCAAACTGTCCCTGCCTAAATCTGCTTATGCAGTTTCAATTATTTTTGGTAGTTGGCGCACCTGTTATAAAGGACTGAACTCCCTTAGGCATTGGCGGATAGCCAGTGATGTTGCCTCCCCTTTAATATTTGCTAATATTTCAGCTGATACCTGGGCATAATTTCCTAGTAATTTCTCCCCTAAGTTCAGAGCAGGCTCTGCTCCGTACTCATTTTGTATTTGTCTTAATACATCTGGTATTACTGCTAATGACGGGATACCATGAGTTTTGGTATATATGGCAGCAAAGACTGTACTCCAAGACGTGCAATCCTCTATCTGTGGTGTTATCCCCATGGGCAAGCAGATAGTCAGCATTCTGTGTTTTTCATATGGGCTAGTATTCGGAAATACTACTTCTAGCTGTATTATTTTCTGAGCTACCAAAAATGGAATTTGTTCACGTTTTGCTGGCATTTTACCCATTACTGTGTGTAATGTTTGTGGTGTTATTTTAGTTGTTGTACCTTGAACTGGAGTTGTATTAGTTGTAACCATAGCCGGCTAGACTGTAAGTGTCCTCATGACAAACTGTGTCATGTTTCTGTAAATTTTGTATTAATTCTTTGTGAAGTATCAGTAAGTCTCCTCCTGGCTTTGTTTTGATAGCAGGATGTGGTGTGTAGGCCGCTAATATTAGCCATGTTGCTCCTTCTCTTCTGAGTGGACCGAGTCTCACTTTACTTCTTGTATCTGGAAGGGGGCCTTTAAACCAGTATAAGTGTTCCTGGTACGTGAGCAGAACTTCAATGTCCTCATGCAGACAATATTCCGCTGGTGGTTCATCTTCTGTGTAGGAATAAAATGTTTTAGTTGTTGCATTTGCTGCTGGGAATGTAACCCGCAAATAAAATACCTTTCTGTATGGTTCATGTGCCTCAATCACGAAAGCTACTACGCCACCCCTAGCTATTAAACCATGCACAAGCAGTTTCAGGTTGGCTGCATGTCTAACATTCTCTGCAATGTGAATTGCATCTGCATCTTCCTCATCTGCTGAGAGATTTAGTTCTTACACAACTGTATCCCCTTCCTCAGTCATTGTTTTTTTTTTAAAAAGAAGGAAGAAGTTTTTCAAGGGAACTAAGATAAGGTGTTTTGCACAATTTTAGGAACTCTGTTTCCTTCAAGAGTAACCAACAGCCAATAAGTAGGATATTTCACTTACTCAGCTGTAGGGGTTTCTGAAAATAGCACAACTGAACTACTCAGATTCTACTGTTAAATAAGTACTCAACCAACGTTGCGGGCACCATATCATGTAGTTCCTAAAATAATTATACATGATTTGTGCATTTAGACAACATACAGTGTAGGATTGGTGCCAGACTGATTCTGAACACCCCCACCGGGTATGTTGGCCCTTTGTACCAACTAGCTCACAGTGCCACTAGAATCTCCTCTCACCAGGGGGAGAGAATAGTTCTTGACAACCATCGAACATGACAACCCTGATCCCTCAGGACCGTGGAAACAATATACTACTTTTCGCTCAGTCACTCGTGCTTACTTGATCTGTCTTAGAGAAAATACCCAGAATAAACAGCACCATACCCATTTTTTTATCAAAGATATCATTTTTACCATTGCCCTAACCCCAGTTAAATCCCAACCCACCCCTAGCAGATACCAAGCATGCCCTTCAACAACCCAAACCACCACTTCCACATCTCAGCCCACCCCAATCAAACACTAATCTACCTCTTCCACACCCTAGTCCACCCCTTCCACATCCCAACCCATCCCTACCAAGTGCAAGAGCATCGCTCTCAAAACCACCCCCTCCCAAACTCAAGAGCACCCTTCCCAAAGGCAAGGGCACCCGTCCCAAACCCATCCCCCCTCTCTTGTAAGATCTTGGAGGTGCCTGATCTGCCCACTAGATGCCCCTGCCTGGGTAGGTTCTCATTGCCAGTGTATTTGGAGGTAGGCTTTGTGGGACTGCACAACAGTGCAGATTTATCACTGTATGGACAACAGTTTGGCTTGATTAATATTTTGAGAGCCTCATCTCAATTTGTGTAATAAATACATACTTTTGATTTTGCCATATGGCATATTTATCCTTAGTAATTGTTTGATTCTTAGCAATGTTTCTGAGTAAAATATATGTTCCTTTATGACGACGGCAGGTATTACTGATTTTTTTATGTCTACTTTGTTAAGTGCATACTCTGGTTAACAGAGAATGTGATGATAATTTGAATTTAAGTGCAGACATTCATCATAGTAATGGTCACTTGCAACAAGTCATTGATGTTACAAATATTATTTGGATATGTTACTACAGGTGTGGTTGTTTCACCTTGATTACTGATCAGCATGAAATATTATTTTGTGACTATTGAATTTAGATACACTACTGGACTTTTACTAGATAAGGGGAAATGTTGCATGGGTGTATATCTTGAATACTTCTAGTTTGTGACTGACATTGATTTTACAGTTAATATCTAAGGTAAAGGTTATTCCTTATCTAGTGCAATTTCTACATCATGCTATATTGCACTTATCCCCATGATGTGTGTAGCATATTTTTTTAATATGTGAATTTTTGAAATGTCTTTAAACCCACCTGTATGGTGACTTTTTGATTTTTATTTCGATATCATTTGTTGTGCTGTTTCCCATTTGTTTTAGGGCAGCTTGCACCAAAATTATACATGCAATACAATCATATAAGTGTCTTTCTTTAAATTTCAAGAACGCCAATATTACAGATATATGCATTGCCCAATGATATGCTACTGCTTGTAAGAGAGATTTATAAATGCATGAGTCCTGTGCATATGTTAACAGACAAGTTGATTGTTAACAGGTAAAAGAGGAGTTTACTGTTGATTGTATCTACAGAGGTTTGGATATTTTGTCATCACGCGGCAGGACTTTGAAAATCGGATTCATGACAGAACAGAAAGTCTGTGAGTTAAAAAAGGTGAGTTTCTGCCTTATATCCCTTCCATTCTGCCAACTCAGGTGTGGAGGTTTTACAGCCACAGTGACAACGGTAGGTAGGTACATTGGGCCAGCGAGGAAACTGTCAGTCCTCCCTCCGACAAACACTTTGGCCTATCCTGCTGTCAACGCGGTCCAGATTTCTTGGCGGTCAAGTGGGACTGTGGCGGTCTTTCATCTATGGACTCACTAACATCAAAATAGGGTGAGAAGACCACTGAAAAAGCCACTGTGGGACTCAATCCACCAAGATCTAAATCAGGCCCCAGGAGTCCATAATTTTGTGTACTATCTATTTATGGTGGGTGCCTCCTACGAATTGTTAGTCAGCCAGTAACATCTGATTGACCAAGCCCCAGGTGCATCTACTCATGTGCACAGCCTTACGTTTGTTTAGGCCGAGTAGTATGACTTCAGGCAACTCCTGAATAGGATAGCCAATGACTTGTTTTTATCTGACTAAGCACCTCTTTCCAAAAGTGCCTCAGTGTAGTAGATGACCATCATATGAGCAGAGTGGTACCCCATCTTTCCCAATGCCTCCAGTAACAGCCACTCATATCTCAATAGATCTGTTTGAGACGTGGAGGTGTAAGGTAGCAGTTATATATCATTTTATAGCTGTGTCCCGGACACAATATTTTTTGTGCCTTGTGTATATCATTCCACAGTCTCTTCCATTCCTTATCACAGAACTCTCTTCCCACTATTCAGTCACACAAGACATCGTTTTTAAAAGTATAAATTGACTGTCAGACTATGCACCTTGTTACTCTGCCCACCTTCAACCGCAATTTATGATATACCAGAGAGGTTTTCCACTTCCAACAAAGGACCACAGTTTGATAAAACTAGCTATGCATACACATGTAACACTTTATTCATAAGCGTATTGTATCAACACAAAAGTTTTGAATTACCGCTGATCATACAGTTCAGACCTATTTGAATGAGAATTGGTTTTAATAACCACCAATGCTCGCTCTCCAGAATCGCGTAGCAACATAACCTATGACAAGGATTTTGTGAAAAAAACACAACCAAGCAATAGCGATAATTATCGCTATTGCTTGGTTAGAGACAAAAATTTACCGCTGAGCTACGGCGATTTTTACCGCAAATAAACCTTGGTATTACCAAGGTTTATCGCAAATGCGATAAAAATCGCCGCAATGCATGAATATCGCTGAAAAGTCAGCCATATTCATGCATTACCGAGCTAATGCTCTTAGCCATGTTATCCACCTCCCATTGGATAACATGGCTAAGAACTGCTCAGGGCAGGTGTTAGCTTTTGGAGATATTCGCGCTTAGCGCGAATATCTCCAAAAGTTGTTAATAGGAGATAGCGATGTTAGCGACTGTTTTCAGTTGCTAACATCTTGGCACGCCCACTTTGCATGTCATTAGTGATAAATATCACTGACATGCAAAGTGGGGCCCAAGATGGTCGCTATCTCCTACTAGCTGTCGCTAACGTGTTAGCGACAGCTAGGTAAAAGGGAGATAATTTTATCTCCGCTTTCTTGGCTTTTAAAGCCAAAAAAGCGGAGATAAACCCCCTTGATAATATGCCCCACAATCTTTTTAACCTGAATTTGTGGATGGTTTTCTGGAGTCGAATTGCCCAATGGGGCAAAACCAATCAATATGACTTATACTGACAGGAGCAATGGACAATCAACAAAGGTTAAAGGACATGGGGGTAATAGGAGTTCAGCTCCATCCAGGAATGTTTATTTGGAGGTAAATGCATCAAAAACTAAACTCACGATCCACGTCTTCACAGGGGTTTCCATATACACTTGTAGGAAGTAGTGAGTTTTCATCCGTGTTGAATTTGAGCTGGTGTCTGCTGGTGGGGCTCACTGGCACTCATATTTGGGGAAAACATACGTAAAAGAAAAATTAGTAAGATAAAAACGGAAAAGCAAGCACCTAGGGAGAAAGCAGGGTCACGCAAGAACCAGATGATTTGGCATGAAGGTCTGGTACTGTATTAACAAGGCCTGAGATTAATTCAACACTACGCAGCCTTGCTATTTGGCACACCGATTATTAATAGCACCGGTTGAGCAGATCTTTGGGCACTGGCACTCATTCTTTAACAAAGTATTCAGTGGTTCCAAAAAAAACATCAGCCGATTGAGATTTTCCTATTGTCCAAATCTCTAAAACACATGACTGCTTGGCTAATGGATTTTGTGTGAGTCACCTGTAACAGGAAAAAGGTTTCTTGGAAATTAGTCAAAGACATTTCAAGGACATCTCCAGCAGCACTTCAAAATGCAAAAGCATTAAGGAATGATCTTCGAAGCCTTAATGAATTCGTTTGGTTTAGGGCAAGGTCTTGTTAGTACGTTAATGGTCCTCAATGCCACGCTGAAGACATGAACTTATGTAAATGGAATCTCATCTATGTTTTTAATTTATCTCATGGAGCCTAAATATACTTGTGTTTCAATAACTTTCCATCACCCGATAAGTTTCAGCAGGCAAGATCGGTGAAATTTACTAGTTGAAAAAGGCCCAATGAAAATGGGGATTTGTGGATTTTTTTGCACCAAAATGTGGAGGTTATTAACAAAAAGTTGCCCCATGTGTGGATAATATTCTATTAATGCCAAAGATAAATCAGTGGTACAAAATGGGGTGGTGATGGACGGAGCATCTGAATCAATCAAACACTCACACCCAGTCAAAAGATCTGGGTTTAATCCATCACTGTTCTTTAGCCCACTCTGCCACCCCAGTTCAGACATGGCTATATGCAAATCAGTCTGATCCTGTGCCTCATGGGAACAGTCCAGCCCGAACTGCCAAGCCATGTCTTCCCTGGACCGGAAACAAGCTTCCGAGGACCGATTTCTGGCATTCCAGCCGTCTTCAGCCCGGCTTGGTTGAATCCAGTGGCAAAGTGAGCAAGGGACTCACGTCTGAGCATGCCCTGCCACACTTATGGCGGCCAAAAGCGGTATAAAAGGGGGTGGTGATGGATGGAGCATCTGAATCAATCAAACACTCACACCCAGTCAAACGATCTGGGTGTAATCCATCACCGTTCTTTAGCCCACTCTGCCACCCCAGTTCAGACATGGCTATAGGCAAATCAGTCTGACCCTGTGCCTCATGGGAACAGTCCAGCCCGAACTGCCAAGCCATGTCTTGCCTGGACCGGAAACAAGCTTCCGAGGACCGGTTTCTGGCATTCCAGCCGTCTTCAGCCCGGCTTGCTTGAATCCAGTGGCAAAGTGAGCAAGGGACTCACGTCTGAGCATGCCCTGCCACACTTATGGTGGCCAAAAGCGGTACAAAAGGGGGTGGTGAAGGACGGAGCATCTGAATCAATCAAACACTCACACCAAGTCAAAAGATATGGGTTTAATCCATCACCGTTCTTTAGCCCACTCTGCCACCCCAGTTCAGACATGGCTATATGCAAATCAGTCTGACCCTGTGCCTCATGGGAACAGTCCAGCCCGAACTGCCAAGCCATGTCTTCCCTAGACCGGAAACAAGCTTCCGAGGACCGGTTTCTGGCATTCCAGCCGTCTTCAGCCTGGCTTGCTTGAATCCAGTGGCAAAGTGAGCAAGGGACTCACGTCTGAGCATACCCTGCCACACTTATGGTGGCCAAAAGCGGTACAAAAGGGGGTGGTGATGGACGGAGCTTCTGAATCAATCAAACACTCACACCCAGTCAAACGATCTGGGTTTAATCCATCACCGTTCTTTAGCCCACTCTGCCACCCCAGTTCAGACATGGCTATAGGCAAATCAGTCTGACCCTGTGCCTCATGGGAACAGTCCAGCCCGAACTGCCAAGCCATGTCTTGCCTGGACCGGAAACAAGCTTCCGAGGACCGGTTTCTGGCATTCCAGCCGTCTTCAGCCCGGCTTGCTTAAATCCAGTGGCAAAGTGAGCAAGGGACTCACGTCTGAGCATGCCCTGCCACACTTATGGTGGCCAAAAGCGGTACAAAAGGGGGTGGTGAAGGACGGAGCATCTGAATCAATCAAACACTCACACCCAGTCAAAAGATATGGGTTTAATCCATCACCGTTCTTTAGCCCACTCTGCCACCCCAGTTCAGACATGGCTATATGCAAATCAGTCTGACCCTGTGCCTCATGGGAACAGTCCAGCCCGAACTGCCAAGCCATGTCTTCCCTAGACCGGAAACAAGCTTCCGAGGACCGGTTTCTGGCATTCCAGCCGTCTTCAGCCTGGCTTGCTTGAATCCAGTGGCAAAGTGAGCAAGGGACTCACGTCTGAGCATACCCTGCCACACTTATGGTGGCCAAAAGCGGTACAAAAGGGGGTGATGATGGACGGAGCATCTGAATCAATCAAACACTCACACCCAGTCAAACGATCTGGGTTTAATCCATCACCGTTCTTTAGCCCACTCTGCCACCCCAGTTCAGACATGGCTATAGGCAAATCAGTCTGACCCTGTGCCTCATGGGAACAGTCCAGCCCAAACTGCCAAGCCATGTCTTCCCTGGACCGGAAACAAGCTTCCGAGGACCGGTTTCTGGCATTCCAGCCGTCTTCAGCCCGGCTTGCTTGAATCCAGTGGCAAAGTGAGCAAGGGACTCAAGTCTGAGCATACCCTGCCACACTTATGGTGGCCAAAAGCGGTAAAAAAGGGGGCGGTGATGGACGGAGCATCTGAATCAATCAAACACTCACACCCAGTCAAAAGATCTGGGTTTAATCCATCACCGTTCTTTAGCCCACTCTGCCACCCCAGTGCAGCCATGGCTATATGCAAATCAGTCTGATCCTGTGCCTAATGGGAACAGTCCAGCCCGAACTGCCAAGCCATGTCTCCCCCGGACCGGAAACAAGCTTCCGAGGACCGGTTTCTGGCATTCCAGCCATATTCAGCCCGGCTTGCTTGAATCCAGAGGCAAAGTGAGCAAGGGACTCACGTCTGAGCATACCCTGCCACACTTATGGCGGACAAAAGCGGTACAAAAGGGGGTGGTGATGGACGGAGCATCTGAATCAAACAAACACTCACACCCAGTCAAAAGATCTGGGTTTAATCCATAACCGTTCTTTTTTTTCAGTGATGGATTAAACCCAGATCTTTTGACTGGGTGTGAGTGTTTGATTGATTCAGATGCTCCGTCCATCACCACCCCCTTTTGTACTAAATATAAATCAGTGGCAGCTCCACCACTAAGGTGAAGGAGTGTTGCCGCACTGCTCTCAGTGCAATGTAAAAGGGAAAATAAAATGATAATAACTGAAATTATGATAATTTAACTTTTAGTACCTTCCAGCCAGGTTTCAGCGGGCGGTGCTGGGCTCCCATGACTTCGAGGGAGGATGAATGGTTGCTTCACCTAGAGTGTGTATGGCAGTTTGGCCCATCATCTTGGGCCAGCCAAACAGTCATGCACACTTTGCATGTTGTCGACTGGGCTGAAATGCACAGCCTGGGTGAAGAACATGCACAGGTTGTTAGTCGCCATCTGTGCGCTGAAACATGGCACTCAGACCGATCACAAGGCTGCTGTGATGGTGACTGCAGAATCATGATTGGCTTAGGGGAGGTTGGGTGCTGCCGGAAGCCAGCAGAACAGCGAGAAAGAAGAAGAGGCTGCTGCTGGTTACCTGGAAAAAGCAGGTAAGTCTATTTTTTCTATCCCCCTTCTTCGCCCTCTCCACTGTTATCTACAAGCCGCCACTGAATTTTAGGGTTATATCAACATATCTAAAAGTTCAATTATGCTGGCATAATATGCAAAATTTCAGGAATTTGGCATTATGTTTGTTTTGCAAAATTCTCAAAATCATGCCATTACCTCAATTTGTGTACTTATGTGACATTCACAGTAAAAATGTGCTGTGAATATGCAATGTCCTGGAAGAATTTACCATGACCTCATGGGGACAACACAACCTGAGCAGCTGTTTACAATGCTTTTGTCTAAATATGTCCCTGTGCCATAAATTGACATGAGGACAAATTTTTCTTTAATATATAGCGTGAAATGACTGATTTCCATACTTTTACAGCAATTGCAAACAATTAGGAAAAACAAAATAACTTGAATTTTACACAACCCCACATATGTCCGCTTGTATGTCCACATTAAACAAGGCCAAACCAGATACAATACAGATAAACTCTCTCTGTATGATTGATAACCCTTTTGGAGCTGCATAGACTGACATTATGTAAGGGCATAATGTAATACCTGACTGCGTTACTCTGTGCATACGTGACTGGAATCTAAACTAATCCATATCCATGAATGTATACTGTTGAAGAAGGACTGAGATGCTTAAGAGGATACTTATATTATAACTATATAAAAGTCATATTTTTCTTGTGTTGCCATATTTCTTAAAAAAAAAAAAAAAAAATATATATATATATATGTATATATATATATATATATATATATATATATATATATATATATATATATATATAATAATGGCGGACTGGTGCGGGCTAAAATACTAAAATAAAAATATTTGCACCAAACTACGGGTCTTGCTGGTTCCTGTGATCTTCTGATCGGCTGAATGCTGTGAGTTGCCTAAGGAGCGCCACGTACCTCATATATATATATATATATATACATATCAAAGAAACTCCTTCCCCGAATATATCAAGGGGTGCATCTGGAAGTGGGAGCAGTGCAGACTGTTATAGTGAAATATTCTGACCTTTAAAAACTCCAGATTTCCATGTATACTATCCGATATTTAAAGAGAGGGTGTTCACCTGGTTGATTTCAATGAAGAGATTGTGACTTAACCAAGCTGTCCAGTAGTGGAAGAATCTATGCATATTTACAAGGGCTTAATACCATATGAATGCCACTTTTTGTGACATTTCTTTGGCGTTAAGTCCTTTGCCTTATTTACAAGGTGGCATTAAGCCACTTAGCGTGGCTTAACGCCACCTTGTAAACAAAACCGCCTTTTGCGTTACACTTAGTGTGAAAGGCACGGGCAATGGGTGTTATGGTGGGTGCTCTGCCACAACACCCATTGCTTTTTGACGCTGCCCCCATTTAGAAGGGTGGTGTAAATAGGAGGAAGCACCAAAAAAGTGACCAGGGGAAACCTGGTCTTAAACTGGCAAAATGAGGAGACATTATTAATGTCTCCGTATTCTGGCTGTTTCTCATTCTGCAGCACACATGGAAACAGCAAATCGCCACTAGTGATTGTTCATGTGCAGGAAGGTGTCCCTTCCTGCACATCAACATTCATTGAAAAATGATGAGTTGCAACTTCTATGTGTGCTGCATAAAACAGCATACAAAGAAGTCACAAATCGACATTACTGATTGCTTATGTGCAGGAAGGGAAAACAGTGCACATAAACAATAATTCCCTGCAACTCAGGCATTCTTGCACTATGTGCTAGGCATCTAAATGTAGCCCCAGCTCTAGGGGAAATGCAGGGGTGCGCTGCATTCTTGTAAACATGATGTATCCCTGCATTTGGAAAGTGTTGGAGCACAGCATTAGCAATCTTGGCTTAACACTGCCCACAAAAGTTTCCTTGTACGTATACTGCTTTGTTTTAACCATATTATGTCAGGGCAATTGCATTTTTTAAATATTTGAACAACATTTTTATGGGAATGTTGTTTTAAAGGACAGTGCTTAGAACCGTGCAAAAAGATGCACTTGTAAAATTATAGGAATCATGTTATGTAACTCTTAGGTAATACCAGGCCTCCAGTGGAATTTGCATTAGATTGCACTCACGTGGTCATTATGAGAAACTATTTTAGATTTCAGGATAAATTCTACCTCCAGGTGCACAGAGCTTAAATGAGCAGTAGATTTGCCGGAGCATTGTCTGTATTTATGTTCACAACTTTGAAATGGCACACATTTTAAGGCATTCAAATCATTTCTCCAACAGCATCATGGTTTAGAAATGATGCATTGATGATGTACTCATCATCTGGAGCGGCAGCAAGACAGAGTCAGTCAAAACTGGATTAAAACCCATAATACCTTTGGTGTTCTATGATGAATCCTAGCAATATTTTCAAAACTAATATGATGCTTACTTCAGCTTCTGTCTTGAAAATTTTGTGGCCATTCATCAAGTGGAGGCAGAGCAAAGGGAGGGTCCCAAAACATGTTTTCCCCATGTTAATAGGAACTTTTGACACAGCTACAGCCCAAACAGCTGAATGGAATTATATCAAATTTGGCAGAAAGGTAGAAATTAGTCCAGGGACTTGTCTTTTGTGATTTGGTAAATTAGTTCAGTCGTTGTGGAGTTAGTACAAGAAATCAAAAATGTGTACATATAGAGACGTCAATTCCCCAAGGATCTGACAGTCCCCATGCTCAAATCTGATTGGTTTTCAAAAAATGGCAAAAAAAGAGAATTGGCAAGGTAGGAAGACCCTGATCCCTTAGGTTTCTTGGGGAAGGGTGGCCCGGAGGGACCCCGCCAGGACAAAAAAAGTTTTTGAAAAAAATTATAGTCGGAGCCTAGCTGAAGTTTCGCTCCCACCCAAAAAGAAGCTCAGGGTTCCCATGCTTCTTTACAATGCGGCCCCTGTTGGCCAGGTCCTGGGAATATAAAGAAGGTGGCTGCATAGGGCCTCTATCCTAGGGCTTATCATAAGCCCCGGGAACTGCCACCTCCTGGGGTACTTTGAAATATGTGTTCAGGCAGGCCCGCTGGGCCCACCCTTGCCCCGGGGACTACCAACTCTCAGGGGCCAGTGAAGTTAAGTTATTACAAGGGGGCCCATGCATCACTCCCGCAGCCTCAGGGACCACCCCCTCCATGGGCCAAAAAATAAAATCAATGCGGGGACCTGCACAGGCCCCCCACAGACCCGGGATTGCCACCCCTGGGGTAATTTATTGAATGTAAGGGGCCACTGCAGACTCAGAGCTGAAAATAAATAACATAGGGTGTCCATCAAGGACCCCTGGCCCCGGGGAGGGAGCTGCCATTTATGGCCCTGGAGACTGCCACCACCGAGGGCAAACTCTTGCTACCTCCTGAGATGCCCACCAACGGAAGGCAGTTGTTTGCTTTTACTTGGTGGGAGCTGACAGCTCCCACCAAGCAAAAGCAAACATAATTCCTCTTTCTGCAAGCTGGATCTGTCAGACTGTTCCAGCTTGCAGAAAGTGGAGGTTTCATCTGAAACAGATGAAAAAATTGCTCTGACAGAAAGGTGTTGCCTCTCAGCAGCCTTCTGTCTGTCATAGTAATGCCGGTCCCACAGGAGATGGGGATCTAGCAGTGACCGCGGGGGTCTTGAGGCTTCTCCTGTTGTCCCCAACCCTGGCCCCTGGGTGTCTCCAGGGCCACCCAGAATAAAGAGGCTGGGCCCCGGGAATCAGGTCCCCAGTGCTGCAACCGGCTTGGGTTGAGGTGTTGCTTCCCTTTTGCAAAACAGCCGGGCCCTGGGCGATGGGGTCACCAGGACTGAAATCAGCCTGGGGAGGAGGTCCCCGGGAGGCCCCCCTCTCATAATAAAAAAAAGGATAGCCCTGGGGAAGGTTGCCAGAGGTCCTGTCTCCTTTCTCAACTACTCTGCAAAGGGGTTTCCTGGCATACAAATTGTTGTAGGATGAAGTCCCCTTGAATGGTTAGGGTGCTTGGGGGGCAACAACTCTTCCTGTTACCTCCAGCAAGTTCCACACTGTGGGATTGCTGAGAGCTCATCTAACGCCCTCCCTCATTGCCACAACTATTCAAACGTGCCTACTGGCAAAGTACTGGTTGGGGATGAAGTCCCTTTGGCTGCTGAGGGTCCTTGCAGGGCAAATAACCCCTCCTGTTACCTACAGTAAGTCTGACACTGCAGGATTGCTGAAAGATCTTAAGAAGCCCTTCTTCTTTCTCCACCACTCTGCAAATGTGCCTCCTGGCACAGTCCTTGTTTGGGGATGGAGTACCTTTGGATGTTGAGGGTCCTAGAGGGCCAAAAAGCCCTCCTGTTACCAGCAGTAAGTCCCACACAGCGGTTTGCCGAGAGCTGGTGTGGGGCCCATCTCCTTTCTCCACCACTCTGGAAATGTGCCAAGCAGTTAAAAACCCATAGATGACAGAGACATTATAGTTAGGAAATAGAGTTGTAAAACCTTTGAAATCATCTTAAAAAATTAAAGGTTACAGGGACATTATAGTTAGTAAATAGATTCATTGAAAACACAGAAATTCACTGAAAAAAACAAAGGTTACAGGGACGTTGTATTTAGGAAATAGAATTATAATCTGCCTGAGCCCCCCGGCCAGAGCAGGTGGGCAGGAATTTTCAAACATCTCTTGGGGTGAAAACCTCTAGTATCTTCTCCTACTTCATAGTGGGCACATGTATATGTATTGGCCCCTTAGGCCCAATGCTTCAGTATATCTCTAGACCTGTAGAAGTCTGAGAAGACTGATGTGTGGCTTTGCAGCAAGGTCTGCTACTCTGGTACCCTACTGCCCTGCTGCCTGAGTGAAGGACTGAACCTGCTTCTTGATCCCAGGACCACCAGAGTGACTCCAAGGGCTGATTAGCTAGCCTCCTGATCTGAAGCCCCAGGGACAATACAGGTTTCACCCATCTTGAAAGCAACACTTGCCCTCAGTCTGCTCTGAGTCTTGTGCCCCAAGTGTTGCCATCCCATTCCTTGACCCTTGGAAGTGGGCTTGAAGGTGTTCCGCCAGCCCAACCGTGGTCCTTTGAGCAGAACCATCTCAGCACAATGCATCTCCTTGCAGCTCTGCTTCAGCACCCCTGTTGTGCAATGCATCTCCAACAAAGGACTTTGCATCCTGGCCCGCAGTCTTCTTACGATGCATCCTCAATGCAGGCCTTTGCATCACAGGCCCCTCGTTGATGTCATCCTCGATGAAGACGCTGAACTTTGATCACAACCGCACAGATTCTCAGAACCACCACTGTGCAACACATGCTCGACTCAGGATAATGCAATTCTCCACACTAAGTATTTAAGGTACTTTTGTTCAGTGGGCCTAACTTGGTCCCTGTCTCCGCCCCATGCTCCATCACAGTCATCTTGAACTAGTGACTTTCTCCCAGTCAAGCGTGACCAGATAACCACAGTTGGCACTTTTGCTTATAGGCACCATTCTCTCCCAAATCTTAATCTTAGAATTGCATTTCTCCGGTTCTAATGATTGCATTTTTGTCATTTTTGTCTGAAATTATTTAATAGATGTCACTCTAAATTTCTAAGTTGGTGTGGAATTTTTCTTGTGTTGTGTTTTCACTTTATTACTCTTTGATGTGCTGCATAAATACTTTACACATTTACTCTAAGGTAAGCCTGATTGCTTTTATACAAAGACTCCAGAGGGTTTGTCACAGGTTAATTTGGGGTTTGCTTGTGTTTCCTCTTGACAGGGATTGTGGTTGCTGCTTGCATAGTGTTTCATGCCCCTCAACCAGTAA
Organism: Lissotriton vulgaris; assembly: GCF_964263255.1. Lineage (NCBI taxonomy): Eukaryota > Metazoa > Chordata > Amphibia > Caudata > Salamandridae > Lissotriton > Lissotriton vulgaris. The sequence continues at coordinate 778,107,928 of NC_141691.1, forward strand.
CCTAAATTCCAAAACCTACTAACTTTGTTAACATCTGGCAACAGTCTATGGTGTAAAGCAATGGTCAATGGTGGAATAACTTCACTAAAACATACTTGCTGAAATGGAAGGAGATTATTACCACTAACCCAGTTATTTAGCTGCACCTTAAACACATTTTTATAGACCCCCACCAAGCAGTGAGATTAGACAATAGGTAAATGTCTTCTGCTTCTTTTTAATTCATTGGGATAATTGAGGTATCCTGTCACTAGTCAAGGAGCTTGGCTATTGGTACTATGTTTAGAAATAATGGAAATAGGTGTTTTGAAAATTTTGCTAGCTGCTGCTGGTAAATTATTGTGTCCCAAAAACAAGAGAGAGATGGCCTCAAGCATATTTTCTGAAAATCTTCTTTTGCCTTGTAAGGACAATTTCTCATCTCACCTACTTTGAACATGTAGGTTCACTTCCATTGTGGGTCCTCAAACTTGGGTCTTAGATACAGGACAGTGACAGTGTACTGCTCTGCTTTGCTCGAGGACTGATGATTGTGTTTTAAATGGCGCTCACCTTCTTTGTTCCCTTCCCACAATTTTTTGGGAGAAAATGTCTACACCTACTGAATAACACACCTGGAAGCCTTCTTCGAAGATTTGCTACACATTAAATGTCCTTTATGTCTATCCTGATGATAACTATTTGTAAATATCTATTCTAAAATCAGACTTTACCATTGCAGTTTAGTTCCGACAGTACCCTTTCATGCAGAACCTATGCTATTTACGGATAACATATACTGTGGGCTTGGTGGCAAACTGAAATGCCTCTTACGCTAGAAGTTGCAGGATTATCTAAGCACTAAGGGGCATATTATCAAGAACGGCGATAAAATATTGCCGTTTTAGCGGCAGAAAACTGCCGCTAAAGCGGCGATAATGGGCTTCATAAATCATAATATGCCCTTGAGAATTCCAATAGAAGCCCATGTTCACACCAGAACATGGACATTTATTGGAATTCTCAAAGACATATTATCAAGCCCATTATTGCTGCTTTAGTGGCAGTTTTCTGCCGCTAAACCAGCGATAATTTTATCCCCGTTCTTGATAATATGCCCCCGAGTCTCTACACCCCCACCGAATATGTCAGCCTATATTTTCGCATTAGCTAGCTCACAGTGCTACTAGAATCTCCTGTCATCAGAAAGATTCGTTTTTGCAGCTTCAGAACATAATATCCTCAGACACGTGGAAACAATATACTACTTTTCACCCAGTCACTCGTGCTTGCTTGTTTTGCTCTCAGAGAGATACACAGAAGAAACAGTAGAGCATGTTTACAATAAGAATTTATTGTACCGTAGTTCATCTCATGTAAAATAAGTGCGCTACTACAACTGTAACCCAGTAGCAGTGATATAGAACCAGCAGTACAGTGAATAAGAAATAGTGTTGTTCTACCATTTTGCAATAGTCATGAACACATACATGAATATGAAATGCATACTCCTAAAATGCCTGTCTAGATGTACCTAAGTGTACCTAGCATGTAAGTAGGTGTGGAAGAGCCTAAGTCTAAGAATCTAAGTCTAAGTGCCAAGAACCCCACTAGGATTTTGTCGAACCCCCATACCTGAATAGTGAGAGTGTGGGACCTCGTTCTGGACATGAGTTGGACACTCCGCAAGGGATCGTCAGACCACTGTCAGCTGGAGCGATTGCATGCCAGAGCTGCAGCATCTCTGGTCAGTGTGCTGGCCTTGAAGTCTCAGTTCCCTCCTGACTACTGATAGCAAGAGGTGCTGTATTTATACAGTCTATGTGCGTATGTTCCCCATTGTTCAATATGAGGATGACGTTGGGAATTAAACCATGTGCGTCGATGGGAGAGGTGAATTGGACCTCCTGTAGAGTGTACTCATAAATTATTCATATGTGCTAAGGATGATGTCTTAGCAATATTGATTGGGGAAAACCCACCCTCGGCATGGAACTAGGTGAAAGGTTTAGTCCATAAAAGGCTATTGTCCTTATGAGGCCCTATGTCCATACACAGCAGTCTGTCCTTATTTGGAGTTATGACCTTATAAGGCTCGTTCATATGAAATGACGGGGAGATGATGTAGGGAAAGTGTACGATGTTCCCTAGACCTATATCAGGGTATCAACATGAAATATAACACCATTACATAGGATTTAAAAATGCAATTCATGAGTGTAAACAGCAAATTCTGAAGTTTGGGCTCTTCACTACCATAAACGGGCCCCTTCATGACAAGACTCTGCCTTCTGCTCCAGTGAAGACCTACTCTTTGTGCTACAGTGACCGCCCGTGATGGCCAGCAATTCGAGATTTGCCCACAGAGACTGCTAACTAGAAGCGCTAGCAGTGACCGCCCACGATGCCTGACCAGCTCTTTGCACTACAGAAACAATAGCCCCCTCCACCCGGCCTGCTCTTTGTGCTACAGTGATGACCAGTGATGATGCTTTCCCTTTCTCCTTGCGGCTTCCTACACCGCAAATGCAACTCTTCAAGGTGGACTTTGAGAAGGTAACTCTTTCAGCAGTATTAACCTGATCAGTGTATCGTACCCACACTCCACCCTGGTAGGCCTGAACTTGTGATTTCCCCCGTTCTAGCATTACCAGAGGACTGTGAGTGTCACTTTGTGCTTTTAGACACTCTATCCATTTAAAGCTGTAAAATGTAATAACTCCAATTATGCTTTCGTATTTTTGTTATTTTAGTATCATTTTATGCATTAAACGTTATTCTATTTTTCTAACTTGGCTTGGTATTTTCACTTTATTACTGTTTGTGTACTGCATACACACGTTACACATTGCCTCTAAGTCAGGCACGACTTCTTTGTGCTAAGCTACCAGATGGTTAAGCATAGGTTAATTGAGTGACTTTTTATGATTCACTCCCCTCAAACAACACCCCAATTTCTAACACCACATATATGAATTACCAATATTCTGTAAGTACATTTTACCAGAGAGCAGGGTGGTAGGTAAAAGACGAGATTTATTTTAGTTTCAGACAAGAGCACCAATGAAACGTAAACAGAAAGGTGGATTATTCAGCAGCCTTGCTTGTTCCTCTACTGCTGTGCAGCTTAACTATTGGGTCCAATTTGCATCCAATTCTCTTTGAAAAGAGACAATGTCTGATCTGATCCATTTAACCTCTGTAGTGGTTTCTATGATACTTTTTTAACTGAGTCAATAGTAGAATTTAATATACGTTAGTTCCTGCATCAGGGATTAAAGAGTGAACATGCATTTATGTAGTGGGGGTCAGCTATTGCGTGGCTCACTCTTTCTGAGTCACAGCTTCAGTAAATATTAATTGCTTTGAGCCTTTTGATTTAGTCAGAGGTGTAACTTCTGACTGTTACCACAGCACCAAGTTGTCTCCTATATTGGAGGAAGAACGTGTAGTGAATTTCACATACATCCGCAGGGTTGACTTGGTAAGTGTATCAGTCTGTCAGTGCAGAAGCTAGTCTTTGCCATGAGCATGGCAGGTATACTGTGAGCTAGTAACTGTTGATTTTCCAATGGTAATTTCCAAAACTGCTAATCCTCATTGTGTTAGGTAGTGCTCTGGGCAAATTCCTTTTTGTGAGTATTTGAAAATGCATGCAAAAAGCTTTGCGCCAAGTCTAACGAGATCAATGGTGAAACGCTCATTCATTTGATTAAATGAGAAAGACTATCAGTTCTATGTGCTGACTCTGTTCATTATATAAACTTCAGCAGATGGATTGTAGGGCAGATACCAAGATTTCATATCTTTTAAAGAAAAAGAAAAGGGAGGTAGCTGCATGTGTGCCCATCATTTTTCCCCTTTTTGGGACTCTTGCCCTTGTTAAACCTATGGCAGCTGGGATCAATGGTCTTGTCATCCTGCCGCAATGCCTCTGCGAAAACGATCTTTCTGTTGAGAGTTAAGGCAACCGAAAACCACCTTTACTCTAGCCAAATTCTGTACTTAATCATGAGTGTCTGTTGAATCCTTACCATCTGCTTGGTCCCTCCCCTACCTAAAATAACCGCTGATACACCATGGCAGCTGGTGACAATCGCATGTCAGCGCATCAGTTAGAGCCAGAAGTACGTATATTTCACTTAGCGATTTCCAAATAGTGATTCCATCCAAATCACTAATGGAAATGTATGAAAGCACATCTTCCACAATAAACTATTCGGTAAGAGTTGTATTCACAATTTGCGTTCTCCTAATATTCAGTATTAGGAAATTGCAAACAGGAAAAGTTATTTTTGTGAACAGAATGATGATATCACTAGGAGAAAGGGTTCAAATGCATGCCCCTCCTAGTGTTCTGTAACACAGAGGAAGTGAGTGCTGCTGCAGCAGTAAATCTGTGGACCCTTGTGGGAATCTTTGGTTGTAAACAATTACAAATATGTCCAGGGAAGAGGTAGACAAAGACCTTGCAGCTAGAAAGTGCAAGCTTAAGGTCTCAGAAAAGGAGCTGGAGATCCTCACCCAGGAGTGTGATGGCCATATTGAGAAGGTGTTTGGTAAGAGTTAATTTACTGTGCTAGAAACACACACAAATTAAATCTGGAATGACATCCTGGAGAAAATCAATTCCCTTGGAGTGGCGCAACATACCATCCCAGAAAACAGGAAAATATGGCAAGACTAAAGATCACGTATGAAAGAGAAGGTAGCAAGTCACTTGGAAGAGGCACATGGGACAGGCAGCGGCCAATCTGAGCATCCACTGTCAACACTCATGGAAACAATGAGTGAGGCAGCAATTCAGCCAGAGAGTTTGGGTGTCCAACATAGACATCTCCAGTCCACCATCTACAGTGAAAGGGAAGATTTAATAAATATTTCATTATATCATGATAGTATTCGAAATACAGTATTTCATCAATGTATGTCAGAAAAGACACTCCATTTTAATGGTTGTTTCAACTTTCAATAGCATTATGGGAGTTGTAGTAACAATAACCATTAATTTATCATATGTAGAGAAACACATATAAAATGATTTGCTCCCCAAAACCCAATAATGAAAGAAGTGAACTTAGAGTTAAAGTACAACTATATGTTTTTTCTTAGATGTATTACAACAGATAGAGTGTTGTTGTAGATGATTCTAGGACTCTAGTAAATATTCCCTATTTCATGCCCTTATGTGGTTATATCAAATCATACCCTTATACAGGCATAAGAATCATACCCATATTAAGACATAGCCAATGCAGTCCAAATACAGCAAGGCTACTCCCATAGACTCCTAGAAAGCACAATGCGTTCTTAAACAAACCAAGCCTCCAGCAGCCCGGGAATTCTCCCTGCTTCTGTATTGATTTGTCCTAGAACTCTTGGAGTCCTAAAAGAACTGCAAGTTCTTAGTGACTTCTTATGTCCAACCTTACGTCAAACTCGGCACCTTCCAGGTATAAATATACCAGCATCTGCCTTAAGCAGTACACGGTGGTTTGGAGCAGATCGGCTATCTATTTGCCTGACGCCCTGCTGATGCGAGTGCCGAAGGAAGCCGACTCTCCCTGCTGATGCACTGAGAGAGACGCTGTCTTTTCTCCTGCCGAGAAATTCAGCTCCAGTGTTTCCCTGTCACCCTTGCGGGTTGCTGGGAGATCGAATCCTGAGAAAGAGATAGAAGACCTCCTTCATTCTATGACCAAGGTACGGAGCTGATTAGACCCATAGAGACTTCTTGATTCAGATTCTTGGCAAAACCGATAACTCATCTACTCCTTCCCTGTACTAGGCTTAGGCTAGGTACACCGGGGTAGGCGTATCTTAGAAAAAACCAGTTGAGTACGTTTAGTCATTATTTTATCATTGTATGTATTTTATCCATTTTAAGTATCTTATGGCTTAGAAACCATATAAATGCTTTTACAGTATTATTTCATAATACTCATTTTACTGTACGCACCTTACTTTATGACAAGTATTGCAATTGTGGCACTTCACTTCTCTTGCATGAGAAAGTAGACTGCTCAATAAATACCCTTTCTATTGAAAATGCCCGTCTCTCTATTTCTCTGCACTCCTGGTGAAACTAAGCATGCACGATTAACTGAGTGAAATAGCTATCTATTGTTTCCGCGACTCTGGAGATGTACTCCTTATTCTGGGGGAGCAAAGTTGTCATGTTTATGCGGTTGTCAGAAACTAATCCCTTCTTGTCTATTCAAGAAAGTTAACACCTTCTTGTTTACTCGAGAAAGTTTCTAGTGACCTCTGAGCTAGCTGGCATTTCATAATTAAGTGTAACATATTCAATAGAGACCTAGTCGACCTCAGTCCTATGTCTACACTGTCGTTTATGTTATTCCAATGCGCAGAGCCTATTGGGAATATAGGAACTACACTACAGTGTGTCACAGAGCAGAATGGCATTGATGCAAGTCGTTGTGAAATTGGGCAATTCAAAGACATATCTGCCACACAGACAGAGCAAGTAACAACCAGAAGAAAAGCTACAGTTTCACTACTCCCTGATAAGATTTCCGAGATATGAACCAACCCCGGGTAGGGAAAGCACAGCAACACATTTGAGAGACAGACAGATGCATCGCAAGTCTTTGCAGAGGTGGCGCAGTTTCTTGCAATGCTGTTCTCCTTGCTGCAGAAAATGCTCCTGAGAAATCTCAATTATTTAGAGGGTTAGAGGCCTTCTTGCTCTCTGTGCAGCAGCAGCAGATCAAAAATATAAAAAAATGTAAATCAGCAACTTAGGAGTATCAGTCACACAATGCCACAATTGCTCGATAGGAAAGACAGTTGAGGATGGTCAGATCATGATGACTAACACCTTTGCAAGGCTCACTGTTTCAATAGATAAATGTGTTACAACAATATAACAGGCTAACTATTTTCAATAGATAAATGTGTTACAACAATATAACAGGACCACTCAACAAAGGCACAGGCATTTCCAGCTCATTAAGCCGATCCATCAACCATCTAGCAGTTTGTCTAGGCGCATTGAATTTGTCAACATTCAAACTCAGATGGGACTCTACTGTAGTGATGTAGCTCATGGCTTAGTTCAGATTGCATCTGCCTTAGAAAACATTGACAATAGTGTAGTTTCAGTGCCTGCAGAAGTAGGGTTAGGGGATAGTTAAGAGGCATCAAGCTTAAGTAGACTCTCTGTGCCTGATGTCTCAAACATTAAACACACACATCGATATACAACCAGTACAGATGTTGGTTATACTACACAGTCAGGCACTGCTGAGACAATAGTGCAAGCAGAGGTAGAAGAAATTACTAGTCTGTGTCTATTCATATGCATTTCACTTAATGGAACAACACAGAAGAATTATGAAAAAAGTTGTACATGATGTACATTTTTTGATCTTTCAACCCAAAATGAATCCTGAATGAAATAAACATTTTGATTTAAAACCATCGTCAAACATGTGGTATTGTTTTCATTTCCAATATTCCCTTTTCACTTATGCTAAAAATAATATTTAGGGATCTCAGCACGACTTGTTCTACCCTTTGCAGCACGAGAGGCATCCTGTTTGTGTGTCTATGTGGTTTTCCATCCTCAGGAATCAGAATTTGATCCAATCTCCCCATTGTGTAGACCCCTCCTAATAGCAAGATTGTGCAGCATTGCACATGTGACTATAATTTTGCAACATTTGTAAGGATGTACTCAAGGGCTCCACTGCTCTTGTGAAGATACCTGGAGCCTCATTTTAGAATTCCAAGGGCCAGATGACCAACCATTTTGCATCTCACCAAACGGTTGCAAAACCATTACTGCATGCAAAATGAGCCTATGCGATGTACGACAGTCAGTCTCAAATCCGATATTGTGATGCAACAGATTATCGAGGTGCAAAAATATGTGTTTGGAATTTGAGTGTCTCAAATAGCGACTCGCTATTAGCGAGTCGCAAACCTTCATGTATGAGCGAGTCGCAATTTGCGAATAGGTGCAAAATGACCCATTTGCACTTGAAATTTACCATTAATCAAAACCAGGTAGTAACAGGTCCCAACCTATAAACTGGCCCATAATAAATCACAAATCTTACTACAATGGCTGTTCAGTACATGATAGTGAGGAGGATCCACATTTTGGCTGCTCAACAGAGGAGGCAGAGACAGGAGAGGATTTTCAGAGTCATGATAACCATTTTTAACAAGACAGAGGAAGAGATGTATAAGCAGTACAGGCTGAGAAGCAATGTGATTATAGAGCTAATTGACATCTTGAAGCCACAACTAGAAAGCAAAACCCAGCACAGACATGCAATCCCCACCCATGTCCAAGTGTTGCGCTCCCTCCACATATTGGCCAATGGAAGTTACCAAGATGTCAGTGCAGTGGCAGGAGGGTGTGCTTTAACGTTTCTTTTGCAAATTTTTTAAAGCACCATGATCCACCACATACACAAACACATCTACCTGCCCAGGGATGCTACAGATATTCAGAACACAATCACACAATTTTAGAGGATAACAAGATTTCCACAGGTAATTAGCTGCATAGATGGGACCCATGTGGCCATATGTCTCCATCCAACCTGGAATACATATCCCGGAACCGCAAGAGCATGTATTTACTAAACATTCAGGTAGTCCGCATGTACAGTACATCTTCACAGATTGTAGCAAAATTTACAGGGAGCACCCATGACTCCTACATCTTTCGCTGCACAGCATTCACTAGTGACTAGAAAGAGGGAAATATGACACAGGATACCTACTAGGTAATGCAATGTGATGTATAAAGTGAGATGTATTAGTTCAAACATTACTCTCAGTAAGTTATCTCATCCTCATATTTGTCTCACTGGGTGATAGTGCATATGCCCTGCGGCCATGGGTCCTCACGCCCTACTTGAATCCCAACAGCCCACCCGAGAGAGGGTACAACAATGCAAACAAATGCACAAAGAGTATGATTGAGCTCACCTTCCGCATCCTTAAATCGCTGCATGTGTGTCTCTGCAGTGGAGACACTGCTGTGGCTGGATATCTCACTATCAGGAGCACCCCTCATTACCCCAGTGACAACACTGGAGATCTGTATGGCCTCAAGAGCAGTGATCATATTCTGCAGGCCTCTGGCCACATCTCAACTATAGAGGCCCATTTCCCTCTGCAGGGCCAGTGTGCATCTTGAGTGGACGGTGGTTGCCTGGGCCAGGCTACTAATCACCCAGGTCAATGCCCCCATCCTGCTTGCACTGCTCCTCTCATTGTGCCACTGCTGCCTCCTATCCTCCACCAGCTCAGGGCAGGTAGTCCCATCACTCCTGTCAAGGCATCTAACTTGGCATCCAGCTGGGCCTGGTTTTCTGCCATTTGGAGGGATATATTTGTGAATCCCTGTACAAGCTTACTGTTTATATCCCTCAACTGTCTTTGTTGCAGACACTGAATTTTCTGCGTTGCCTGCTCAATGCCACTGGCCTCTGGTTGCTCACCTGTGCCTGCCTGGAAGTGGGTATAAGGCCTTGCCCGTTGCCGCCTCTGCAAGCGCTGCATTGGACGCAGCTCTCGGACCCTGGTAACAGGAGTTGTTGCTGGTGCTGTTGCCTGCTGGGATGTGTTGTCTTGGTCATCTGATATACCTGGCTATGACTCTGCCTGGACATCCAGCCCTGCCTCCATCAGGTCATGGTCCTGCTCTTCCCCTACTTCCTCTTGTGTGTCCTCGGCTAGCACAGGTGCATCTATGTGGTACATGCAAAAAAACATGCACATGTGAAACACTAACTCAGTGGTCGGATAATGTTCTTCAGCTTGTGTCAGAGAGTTACTCCACTTTTTGTGTGCCTAATTACATATCCCATGATGCTACTGCTGTGACATTTGGTGTCTGAAACGGAGTGTCTAGGGGTACCTATGTTACATGCCCGTGGACTACTGGGTCCTAGCAGGTATGTTTGAATAATAGGAATTTTGCACTTACCAGAGGTGGTTGCAGAGATGTGGACGTCCCTGAGGCACACACTGCCTCTGTATCCTATCCAGGATCCAGTTGTTGTTCCACAGATGAAGGGGGTGAGCATTAGATTGTCCCGCACTGGATCCTCGGGACTGTCCAAGCTGTGCTTCCATCCTTGCCTTATCACGAGAGCGCAGGTTGTACCACCTTTTCTTAAGGTCATTTATGGACCTATCTGCAACTCCCCGGGCATTAATTTGTTGCTCCATATCCCTCCAAATCTTGTGTTTTTCTGCTTCTGTAAAAATCTGGGAGGCCCGGCCAAACAGCTGTTCAGCTTGTTGCATCAACCAACTGTGAGAATTTCCAAGTCTTTTTCTGAAAACTTGATTTTGCACTTGTGCTCCTTTGCTCCCTTCTTGCTCTGCTGGCTTTCCATTGCAGGGCTTTCTCGGTGTCTGTATGCAGGCTGAAGTTTGCTTCTGGCTCCCCCTGCTACTGCTATTACTCCCTGGTAACTTCCAGCATGGGAACACTGCAAAAAACTTGAAAGTGAGTGGCTGTCGTTCGTGGCAATAATATTTTTCATGCTATTTTTTAGCAAAAAAAAGCATTTTGCGATAATGTACACGACTAAGGGCCATATGTATCAAGCTCCCCATTTGCGATTCTGAATTTACGATTTTTTGCGAATCGCAAAATGGTATGTATGTAAAAAATCGCAATAAAATAGCGATTCTGTAAAAATCGCTATTTTCATTGAGATACCCCTAATAGCGATTCCTTAATGTAAAAAATCGCAATTTTGCGATTCCTTACCGTAAAAAAATCGCAATTTTGCTCATTTCGCAAATCTGCTAATCGGAAACTCAGGTGCAGCTTGATGACATCACAACCAGGAAGTGTGACTATCCATGCTGCACCTGAGTTTCTGATTCACAGTCAGAGAGGAGTGGTGGAGAGGGAACACTGTAGTGGATGAAAGAATGCAGGACACAGGAGACATACTCAGCCAGGACACCCCCAGCAGCAGCAGGCTGACAACCAGAGGAAGACGAAACAAAAATTCTCAGAAGCAGAGCTGGAAGTACCCATCCAAGAAATGGTCACAAGCCATGAGCTGCTGTTTGGAAAAAAATCACTGAGGGTGCCTGAGACACGGAAGAGGCGCATATGGGCAGACATACAACAACAGGTGAATGCTGTTGGGGTAACACACAGGAGTGTGGAAGACTTAAGGAAGAGCAGGTACGACATGCGCCAGCGCTCCAAGGAGAAGGTGGCTGCCAGGTTGCAGCAAGCCAGGAAGACTGGTGGAGGGACCTTCACTGCCACTGACTCAACACCTTTGGAGGAACTGTTGGAGGGAACCCTACTTCCTGAAAGCGTCATGGGTGTGGCCTGACCAGGACAATGTAAGAGGCATGCCATCAAAACCCTGACCCCCCCAAACTACCCCACATACCCAGCAGCGACCCAGGGGCAGGACAAAACTAGAAGGCCAATGCAGGTACGCAAGCACACATTGCAATGCATTATGGGAGATGTAGTCACATGCACATTACAGTGGTGCATTTACACCCAGACAATCCCCAAATGCATGTGCACATCATGAAAGGAAAAAACAAGATACATGTAATCCCAACGAGTGATATTTAATAATTGTCAAGTGCAAGTCAGAACAGAAAATAAATGGGTGCTTTTACGTCCACTGCATCAACTGCAAATCGGGCAACAGGCAGTGGGAGACAGGGCAATTCCCCTATCAGACCAGTGGCTAAGCAGGAGGATGAAAGTGAGGATGAGGCTAGCCCAGTGAACCCCCTCTAGCGCTGCAGGAGGAGTGTTGTCCAACCACGACCCCTTTTGGAGGACGTGGGCCAGGACACTGATGGCGATGGCCAAACTGATACCACACAGTCAGAACCACAACAGCGCCCCCGTGCAGATCCAATGCCAGATGTCCCAACCAGGCGCAGGTCCCATGCTTCCAGCAGTGCAGCTGATCCAGGGGATGGGTCCGTGTTTGCCGGTCTTGAGCTGAACAAGTTGCAGGTACAGCGCCTGCAAGCAAAAAATATAAAGTCACTCTAAAGGAAAGTCAGGGCAGGCTTCAGGAGCATGACATGTGCCATGGAGATACTATGTGTCGAACTCAGGGCTGACCGTGCCGACCGTGCAGCCAGGCATAGTGAGATGCAGCGCCTGGACTTGTACATACGGGCGGTGAACCGCCTGTCCTCTACTACCAGTGTTTTAGCTAGGCGCAGCATCTGCATGCAGCGTGAGGTGGCGCACAACAGCCAGGACGTGGCAAGGGCCCTGCTCCAAATCCCTACGGCTGTGGATGAGCTGCGCACAATCCCCACTACTGGGCCAGGAGTCCTGACTCCCACTGATGAGGATGCCCTATCAGGAAGGCGCAGCGCCACCCCCCACCCATCATGGATTGGCGCTGTAGTGGCCGTAAAAGTAGGGCTAGTGACCCAAGTGAGAGAGGCACTGTGCATCCCCAAACAGGGGGCTTCCTCCCGACAGCGCTGCTTGTGAGGAGATATACATGGGACCACAGGATGGGTGCAGCTACCCACTGCACATGGACACTTGCCCCTGATGGGAGACTTGCACTGTGCATGAACATGTGCTGGACATTTTGATGGACATTGGGTGTCACTCAGCCTGTGTGAAGTTAACAATCCTGATGTTAAGGAATTAAAACACAGTCTGACAATTGATATATAGCATTGTGTCATTTTCTCTCACCAAAAAATAGTTGCGCGTGATCTCATCCCGCCTCTGGCGCCCAGCAGCTGCACCAACTACACTGGCTGGCATGCGTCCTGGAGCTGGCCCCTCCACATCTGATGTGTCAGATTCACTGACCTCCACCGGTGTGCCTTTCCTGGTGGTGATGTTGTGCAGCATGGCACATGCAACCACTATCTTGCAACAGGTCTGTGGGTTGTATTGCAGTGCTCCTCCGCTCTTGGGTAGGCACCTGAATCTGTTTTTGAGTATCCCAAATGTCCTCTCAATGGTGACTCTTGTTGCAATGTGGGCACTGTTGTACCGCTGCATTGGCTGTATTGAGGTAGGGCGTCAGTATGAAGTCACGGACTGCATACGCACTGTCACCTGTGGGGAGGGAGGTATATGATTAAACACTGTCCTGCACATGCTATCCTTAACAAGTGTGGCCTCTGTTCAAATGCACTTACCTAGTAGATAGCCCTCGCCAAACTCCCCACTGGTGAGTCTACGGTGTATCCCACTGTGGCGGAAGATGTAAGAGTTGTGCTTGCTGCCAGGGTATTTGGCAACAATGTCCGTGATGATGTGTTTGGCATCACACACCACCTGTATGTTCAGAGAATGGTAGGATTTGCGATTCCTAAACACGTACTCATTCTGGGAGGGGGGGATATAGCAATGTGTGTCCCATCTATACATCCGATGATGTGGGGAAATTGGGCTATTTGATTAAAGTCCTGTTTGGTCTGGTCTAGTGCCTGTGGGGTGCTTGGGAAGTGAATGTGGTGATGCAGCCTCTGTACTATGGCATCAAGGAACGCGTGGAAAAAGCGCAAAAGTGCACTCTGTGACACCCCTCCTACAGAGCCAATCACCCCCTGGAAACTACCAGATGCCAAGAGGCGGAGTGAGCACAGGACCTGGATGTGGGTGGGGATGGAGTTTGTCCCGCATGTTGGATGTTCAAGGAAGGGTTTGAGTTCATCAATTAAATCAAGGATGCTCTCTTCATCCAGCCTGTAGTGTGTAAGAATGTCCTCCTAAATGCGCTGGAAGATGGTAATGCGCGCTTGGAACATCCTCTCCTGGCGTCTCCTCCTCTGTGCAGCAGCTCTGAGTCGCAGCCTCCTGGCTATCACGTTAAGCCCAGCCATTGTGGAAAAAAGTCTGTTGCAATGTGGGACTCCTTATATAGTTTGCACCTTGTTACCACCTGCTCCCACTTGGTGTTAATTGCGATTCTCTAAAATGCGAATTTCGTGAAATCGATTTTAGCGATTTTTTCAAACATTCAATAGCGATTCCTTATTTTGCGATTACCCCATGTGCGAATTTTGCTGAGGTAATCTCAAAATAAGGAATCGCTAGGAAATCGCAGAATTCAGGCTCTCGCAACGTAAGGAATCGCTATTTTAGCAATTTCTTATTTTTCTGTGCGATTGTGCTTCATACATTGGGAATAGCAAATTTGTATCGCAAATGCTGTTTTTTGCGATTCACAGCGTTTGCGACTAAAAATTTGCTTGATACATATGGCCCTAAGTGATGATTTGCATGTCCTGTAATTACATATAATTTGAAGTAACTTCCCAAAATTACACATATGTACATAGTAACAAATTATGTGAATTTTACACATCCCTACTTGAAACTCTTCCCCCAACATCTGTTTTATGCCTAAAATGGCAGTGTTTGAGAACGTATTGCCTAATTCAGACTTTGGCACGCCATTGCTTTTTGGCGGCCTGACTGCCTGCATATCTGGTGGTCCAACCACCTGATTATAATGCAGGCAGAGAGACCACTATCTGACTGACTCCAGACCACCTCTACCGCCAAGATGTAAGCTCCTGTGGTGGTGGGAAGAGCGGCAGTCAATGGGGGACAGGCCAGCATGGGCACCGCCATCAAGATTACAACCAGCCTCTCCGCCAAGCTTTTCATGACGGGGACACCAACATGAAAAGGGCAGCGGAAAGGCACGTTATTGGGTGCAAACGTATATCTCCAGGGCGAGTGTGCCCTGGGGACATGTTTCTGGCGCTGTTCTGTGTGTGTCCCCATGGCATCACTGTTTCTCCTGTAGAACGTGCTGCATGAAAACAGTGATCCGACTGCCCAGAGCCTTCTCAGCATGGCCGGCATTGGCTGCAGCTCTTAACTAGAACCACAGCACTCCATCGCCATGACTGCGCTGCAGGCACACTGCCAGCCTAGTGGTGATATTGTAATACAGTATTCAGGATGGCTCCTATTTCTCGGTGTTTTCCCAACTGCTGCAGGCTGGCGGAGTGCCCCCGAAATCATAAACAGGCCCTCAGTCTGGCCGGACAGTAAGTTATCAATCTCCTAAGTTTTTTTTTACTGGATGACCTAATAGTTAGGGGTGATGATAAGTGAATCCTTTTTCCTAAATGATTGCTAATCATTTAATGAGAGTAGAATAGTGCATCCAAGTCAGCAAAGAGCAAGACATTAGATTAGCAGAAAGACGTGCTTTGTGATCTACGAAGCCACTAATAGCATTTGACTTAGAACTATTATCTGCAAATCTCTGCATTTAGGAGGCAAGAGGTGAAATTATAGCATCAAAACTTATGTTCTCACAAACTAGATTGCCTTCCACAGCATTCCCTGAAATTTCATCTTATTAAGGCCCTCTGTATTTTTCCTTCATTGATGTTCTATGGCAGCCGGCAAACCTTAGAGAAGAGGTTAGGGCAGTATTGTATACAACCTACATTGTTTATTCATTTTCCACCCACTTAAATTTATTCCTTGAAGTCTTGAAATTTTAGGACATTTCTCTCCATGTGACCAGGTCTACTGATCAAATGACTAAAGAACAGTATTTTGCCGCTTAAACTTAAAATGGACATTGCAAATTCATTCTGGAAGTAAATGATAGTTGGAGTGCCCAAGAAACAATAAAGCTCCACAATGCCATACATGTTGGTACAAAGTATTATCCGCTTTCAAGCAGGCTGACACCGGGCCATCAAATATCTTTGATGCCAGCAGATCACAATCCAAATCCAGAAGTTTCAACTGAAGTTACAACTATATTTGGGGTGAATGATGATAACGAAATAAATATTATGCAGTTAACAATTAAGTAATTCACTAACATTAATGCTACTAATTTCCATTATCACTTAGCTTTCTTACCCAGTGAGGGGAAACTTGTAGATCCACCAGCAACAATACTGGATTCCAGATCATCATTTCATGCACAGTGTGCTTTTCCAGACAGAGATCAACAACATGCAAATTAGACTCAACGCAACTGTGGGGGAACAGTCTAGAAAGAAGAACACAGACAACTATCAACTTGTTTTGCCATGTTTGTTGGCCTCATCCACAATGTGTGATTTGCATCTTTATGTCATGGGTAGTATACCATTCACATCTCTGCTTCTGATGACCACTTTGTGAAACTAAGAACATTCAAAAGTTATGAATGAAGTGAAACAATCACAGCCACTGCAAATTACTCTGGCATGCACTGCAAGTCACTGTTGTTTTCCTCGTTGTGCCATTCCAAATGGGGACCAACCATATGCAAATCAGACGCCATCCATTACCAAACGAGACTGTATGGATGGAACTATTAGGAAATGCACATTCTGATAATACACATACCTCAAGGCACTATTGGCAGTGTTAGGAGTCATCCATGAAGTTCAGCCTTGTCCTTAGGTCATAGAGAGCTACTACGTACAAATGTGCAACTGACAGTGACTCACTGAGGATAAAATAAATTGAATTGAACACTTGCAATGATCTCAGCCACTAGCACTATGCTGTACTCTTGAGAAGGTTCCGCTCAATCATGTTTTTGCTTACAGTACCTTTCTAGCCAGAAAGCTACCACATGCAAACAATCCTTGCTCCCCACCAAAGGGGGCAGTGCAGCTACAACTACTAGTTCACGTTTCCTCAGAATGGAACAAGCCACACCACAGATCTCAGCCTTGTGGAACACATCACTGAGTTGCAGTCTCATTATCATATTTAGACAGATAAACCATGTGAGGGCATAATAACTGTGGGGCATATTATCAAGACGGGTGATAAAATTATCGCCGGTTTAGTGGCAGAAAACTGCCACTAAAGCAGCGATAATGGGCTTGATAATATGCCCTATGGAATTCCAATTGAAGCTCAGGTTAGAAGTCCTTCACATTTAACCTGAGCTTCAATTGGAATTCCATAGAGCATATTATCAAGCCCATTATCGCCTCTGTGTGTTTTAGGGTAACTCACTGAGAAAAAAGCAATGTATGGCATGCTTGAATCAATGACAATCACTAGATGTTGCAGAAGGCCACATTCCATTCCATTGTTGTTTTGTTCGCTATGCCATTCCTAAGAAGAGGTAACCGCATGCAACTCAGCCTTGCCTCACTCTTTCAGCCCAGTCCTAATTGCTAAGAGAGGACCTCTCCGATCTAGAACACAATCAACTGAGCTGTATTTTGGCCTGGTTATGCCTCATCAATAAGGTGCAGTCTGAGTAACTATTGCACAGGGAACTGCAGGACCATGCTCTGGGCTGAGGCTGACTCACTGAGAAAAACAAAACATCGATAGCTGCAGAGTTCGAATTAATCTCAACAGTTAGTTGAGCTTAAGAATTACTCAGGGAGTCATTCCATGCAATTATTTTTTTTTTTTTAAATCATTGCTTTGAAACTGTTAGGAAACGCCATCTGCAATGCACCCATCACATTTTGAATATTTGAGTCATATAATGCCAGTGAGTGATCGCAGATGGTATGGTCAAATATCTGAATTCTTATAGGTATGGTCGCAAGACCGTTGCCTGCTGAACTTTCATCATCTCTTTTCCGAATTGCATTTTTGCCCTTTCCTTTCACTGGCATGCTTTATGTGTGCAGTTCTTTCCAGACTAAGTGGCCCATTCAAAATCTGAATATCCATTTTTAACAACAGAACCCATTAAATGGGTCTCGCTGCACCTCCCTCATTGGCCATTATGTAGTATTACGCTTTATAAATCAGTTATCCTGTCCTTGACATGGATTGAGAAATACTGATCTCGTTACTAATCAACTGAGACCATTAAGTATTACAAAAAGCCTACACATTTATAAGCAGTGACCCGTGTAATGCATTCTTTTACTAATGCATTTTGTGTTAAAATGCTCATATTCTTTTTGACTCCGAGTCAACGTTGCCAATTCCTTGGAATGCATATGCAGGGTGTAAGAATATTTTCTGTGATTTACATTTTTTGCAAGCAGACCTGTAAAGATCAAAAAAGAGTTTAAAAGTACACACACACTGTGTTATTAGTACATTTATACATTTGACGGCTACTGGTAAGGGAAAGTGAACGTATCTAATATACAATTTGGGGCAGCTGCTTCAACAGCCTTTTTTCTGTCTTTTATCATTTTTCAAGGTTCATCCTAGGCAATGCCTTGCTGGTAACAATGCAGGTTAAATCTTGACTGCTGGAAAGCTCAACGGGGGAACAGTTGAAGTCATTTCTAACTCATATGAATGCCATGAACCATTAATGTCCTGGCTTATTTTCTGGGAATCAGTGAGGGGTTTATAGCATGGCGAACGGATAGAAAAATGCTCATTTTCGAAAAGCGCTTAATTCATTAATCCCTCATAAAAGTCACGCGCTTGAACAAAAGGTGTCCATGAAACCCCTGCGAAGCTTAGTACTAAAAATGATACGTTAATTCAGGGCATCGACGTGATTCCTTTTCTGTGCGATTTGCAACTTCTGTACACCAAAGAAGCGTTCTGTCTCCCAGAGATAACAATAATTACAGAACTGAAAGATTTACTTTATAATGTTCCTACAAAAGAGTCTATGACTGAAATGTCTTAATAGAAAATGTTCACGTAATACGTCTCAGTCTGAATAATATTATATTTATGTCCCTTCTAGGTATCCCCATTCTTGCATTATGCACCTTAGTTAGTTGGATGTCACTCTGAAACATACCATATGCATTTATTATTGTCGTTTTTCCTATAATATAATATTGCAGCCAATTAATGGAATGCTCTGTTCTGGCGATTTAAAAAAATCGTGAACATGGTTTTATTGCTCATGATAAAAAATTTTGTTTACTTAGGTTTTACACAAAGGCATGGGTTCCAGAGACCATAAAAGTGAACAGGTTCTAAAGCCTTTTCTGCTAATTATTTGTTTTTCAATTGTTGTCTGAAATGGTATAAAAGCCATGAGTGTGAAAACATAGCAAGGAACTTCATACCATAGAAATGGGACTGAGGCTATGCAGAACCTTATCATCTTCCTTTACTGAAGGCTACCAGGAGGCACTTCGCCTTCACTTGATGGACGTATTGGTCTGCTTGCATGTACAGACAGGAATAGCAGAAAGTGCCTAGTTAATTTGAATACTGACTTCATTGAGGTATGCAGGTGTGACCCAACTTTAAAGCTTGAACAAGGCATGTTTCCTTGGTGCTAAGGTCAGGTTTGACAGAGGGTGTGTGTTACATTGTGGATTATTAGTAGTTGTACATAGGGAGCTATCACTACCTATAAGGCCACAATCACAATATCAGGCTCAGTCAAGGTCTCAATAAATTATTCCCTTGCTCAATCCTTGGTAGCTGGCTACGAGGAGGCAGACTTAACTTAGGAGACAGGTGTGTAAAACATTTAAAAACACCAATACATTAAATAAGACATACCACAAAATAAAAATCCAACACCAATTTATAACAATAGGAATTATTTTTACATTTAAAATGACACCAACTGACACAAATCCAGTCCAGGGAACCAGAAATATGATTTTTTAAAGATTGAATACTTTTTAATGACTAAAAATGAAAAGCACCAACTTGGGACAGCTGGTCATGCCTGACTGGGAAAAAATGTCAGAGTTTCAGGACAACCGCAATGAAGCGCCAATCGGATCCACTAAGGGCCTGATTCTGATGCGGGTTGGAAAGCTTTACCACCTAGCGCCTGATTCTGATGCGGTTAGGAAGGCCTCCTAATGGCATTTGCTCCTTCCAAATCGGATTGGGAACGACCCAGGGCCCAATTATGATGTGTTTAGGAACATATGCTCCCATTGAAGTCAATAGGAGTCCAACCAAATCGTATCAGGAAGCATCCGGATGCATTGTACTCTGTCGGTCGGACTGTCCCGATCCGAGTGGGTTGGAAACCATTTCCAACCCGATTCAGTCGGGAAGCATTTCCAACTCGCATCAGAATCAGCCCCTTAGTAGTAGGGCCCGGTCAAGTTTTTACCATCTGACTTTATCACTTTTTGGGAGCTTTTTCTCTTGACATCGAGCAAAGCTCCTCATCAGGCTGGGATTCAAGGTCACAGCAGCGGCTTGTTCAGCAAGAAGACTTGGTGCAATCCTTGGAAGTCTTAAGCTCTGAAGCTTTCGGTGTGACAAATCTGAAATCCAGTCTGGGTCATGGTTTGACGTTGTTGGCTTGACTCGTGTCGGCGTGTCAGTCACATTACTGAGTTTTTTACCAACAATTCTCTAATATTCTCCAAACTTCTGGATCTTCTTCCACATGGTGCTTTTCGGATTCTATGGTGTCCACAAAACCAATCCAATGTTCCAGAAACTCAGAATTTCTCCTTGGAATTTTGGGATTACGTCTCCCACAATGCACCTGGCCAAATCCTTCAAAGTCCAGCTTAAGGGGGTCAACTGGTTTCCTCTTGCTGGAGATGATGCAAGAGGAACTCTTTTAATGCCTTCTTTTCAATGAGTCCACTCTGTCTCTTTTTTAAGCAAGGCAAAGTCCTAAGGATTGTATTTCCCAAAGTGTGCAGCAGGTGCTGGCATTCAGAGGGCGATTCTCTTGGTGCAGGCCAGGTTCCAGCAGGGCCACCTTTCTTCTTCTAGTAGTTTCAGGCAGGGATCTAAGTTGCTGGCCTTCTCTCCCATATTTATCCAGTCTTCCTGGGTGAAAAGCAGGGGGGCACCACCCTGACCAATGGTGTACAGGGTGAAACCAAGAAGTATGACAGCTTCCTCCAAAGTGTGATATATTCCTGTCCCCCAAACACTATTACTTTGAATTCCAAAATGCAGAAACTCCCTCTTGGTGGTTAGGCTCTGGCTAAGCCAACCTACTGGTTTGGTTAAGTATTCTTAAAACTCTTCTCCCTACCCCTCTGCTAATTCAATTACTGGGGCTCCTGCCGGGCTGGGGTTGCGGGGAGTGGGGGTGAGCCTGTGTCCTGTCATTCCCTCTTTGAAGACCAGTTTGTCTACCCAACCCCGATCTTGACTTTTGCTTGCATCTTGCAGATCTCCTCCCACACTGTATCCTCTGACTCAATGCAGTCCACTTCATACCATATCAGAGCAGTTTGGATCACTCTGCCAAATGCTGGCCAATCAGGATAGGCCGTTGGAAGGTTGGAATTTAGTTAATCAGAAAAGAAAGTTCTATACATTCTTTTCTGGGATAGTTATAATAAATCTAATCTTGGCAAGTTGTAGGATGTATTCTATTATTTAATGCTTTGAAGTATATTTTTAGCTGGCTCCTGTCAATATTTATATTTTATTAAAGTATTCCAATGTTAGCCTAGGGAGGCAATGTGCAACAATGGGGATACATGAAAGAGGCAGTCTTTCTCTCACCAAGGCATCGAAAAAATGTTTTATAAGGACCCTGCTCATAGTTACAATGCACCCTACCCCTTGGGCATCTAGGGGAGACCTTAGAGGTGAATTTTATGAACAATTAAGGTAGTTTGGGACTTTGGAAGTGGTGCAGGGACATAAAATCGAGTTTTTTATTTCAAACTACAGAAATATCGAGTTGGAAATATGGAAGGGACAGAATATCGACATCAAGAATATCGATGACCAGAATTTCGACCTTAAGGTAAGAAATATAGTTTCTGTCATTATCTAAGTCAGTAATATAGTTTGCAAAAATATTGTTAATAATATCAATGTTCATATTAGTGTTATGTATTTTAATAAGTATTTTATATTTATGTGTTCTCTATTTTTTGTTAAGTATGGTATTTTATTTTAAATATATGTATTACATTTTTAGAATTTAGTTTTTTAAAGTAAATTTTTCGTCTTAGTACCGTAGCGGGTTGTAGGTTTATAGGGGAAGAAGTTGGGAAGATTTTGAATTATAGTAAATTAAATAATATTTTTTAGAAACTATTAATTATTTTTATTTAAATTTTGCGTTTTAGGTCGTGGCGGGTTGTGGGTTATTAGGGGACTAGAGTGGGAAGTCATTTAATTATAATAAAGGTATTCATTTTTTTGGACATTGCAGATTCATTTATTATTAATTTATTATTAATTGGTAATTACTTTTCATTGATTGATTACTTGATAAATATATTAATTGTGTTAATTATTTTAGGAGCGGGTTGTGGGTTTATAGGGAATAGGGTGGGAAGTAATTAATTTTAATAAAGAAATAATACATTTTTATTTATTGGTATTGAATTAAAGTATTGTTCATTACTTATTAATTGGTAATTATTTTTTATTAATTGATTAATTGATAATTATATTAGTTGTGTTAATTTGTTCCAGTAGTTGGTTGTGGGTTTATAAGGGAATAGGGTGGGTAGTAAATTAATTATAATAAAGGCATCATTAATTATTAATTATTGGTATTGATAATATATTGGTAATTCATTTTTATTAATTGATTATTATATTAATTGTGTTATTATTATTTTAGGAGTGGGTTGTGGGTTAAAAGGGGAATAGGGTGGGAAGTAATTTAATTCTAATAATGTAATTATATCTATTTGTATTGGTATTCATAATTAATTTATTGCTAATTAATTATTAATTGGTCATTCATTTTTATTATTTTATAATTATAGTAATTGTGTAAATTTATTTTAGGAGTGGGTTGTGGGTTTATGGGGGAATAGAGTGGGAAATAATTAAATGGTATTAAAGTAATTATTCATTTTAATTTATTGGTATTCATAATTCATTTATTGTTAATTAATCATTGCTTATTTATTTTGAAAAATTATTTAATTGATAAGCATGTTAATTTTAACCCTCTGCTATTCAACACTTTCCCTACATTTACACTTTCTGGAGTGGGAATAGCAATTTTTACCCCTGCGCTATCCAGAACTTTCCCTACTGTTGCACTCTCTGGAGTTGGAATAGTACTTTTTGCCACTTTGCTATCCAACACTTTCCCTACTGTTGCACTCTCTGGGGTGGGAATAGTGATTGTTACCCTTTCGCTTTCCAACACTTTCCCTACTGTTGCACTCTCTGGAGTGGGAATAGTAATTTTAACCCCTTCGCTATCGAACACTTTTCCTACTGTTGCACTCACTGGAGTGGTGTTAGATTTAGGGGTCTCTAGTTGGCATAGGTAGGTACTTGTGACAAATAGGGACTCTTGCCTCTAGTCAGGGTAAGGGAGTACACTCCTAAAATAACCCCTGCTCACCCCCTTGGTAGCTTGGCATGAGCAAACAGGCTTATTTCAGAGGCAGCGTGTATAGCATTTGTTACCACATACAGTAATCCATTGACAACACTACAGATGGACACCACACAGTTGTATATTAAAAATAAGTGTTCTTTATATAGAATTAACACAAGACCACAAACAACAAAAATCCACAATACTATATTTAAAAAGGATAGTTTTAGCTTAGTTCAGTTCAGTTCCTAAGATTCAACACTTTGCGTCAATGTACCTCTTCAACAACAAATAATGTTGCAGTGATGGAAATGCGGCAAAGATCCGGTACAAAGAAATAAAGACGTGAAGATTTTCCAAATGCGGCACGCTTCTCTGATGATGCGAGAAGTCTCAGTTTGATGTGTCAACTGCAGCGGCAAAACCCTTGTTCAGCGATGCAATGGCAACAGCTTCGGCTGCGACACTCTTCTCCGACAATTGCGAGAAGCTTCTGCACAATGCGACAACTACAGCGGCAACATCCAAGATGCGACGGCAGCAGCAGCGACGACGACACACTTCTTCCTCGTTGAGTCGCAACACGCAGTCCCTTGCAACACGCAGTCCCTCAGAAGGCCCAAAAACAGCAGCAGGCACTTCCAAAGAACTCTGGGGCCGTGGGGTTTGAAGTCTGTTGTCCCTGAGACTTCAGAAGGAGGCAAGCTCTTTTCCATGCCCTTGGAGGTCCTTTACAAGTTGAAAGTAAAGCACACAAAGTTCTTTCTCCTCTCGTTGGCAGTCAGGCAACCACTGCAGGCCAATCCCCCAAGCAGCACTTCAGCTTAGGGATAGTCTCTCCTCAGTTTCTTTAGGTTCCTCTCCTCAGCAGATGTTTCTCCTTGTAGTCCAAAAGTGATCTAATTTCTTGGGATCAGGTTCCCAATATGTTTACCCCAAAACCCTTTGCTCTCTGAGGGTAGAGGGGCCTTTGCCCAGTCCAAACCAGTTCTGGAGCACTCTGTTTACAAGACTCCTTCTTTCCTTTCACAGTGCAGGGCAGACACATCAGACGCCCTACAGGAGGTGGAGCCAGCATTGTTGACGGAAAGCACATCCCTGGAGCACTTTGTTGACATCATTCCTTCTCTTCTTTCACAGTGCAGGGCAGAGACATCAGCCACACCACAGGAGGTGGAGCCAACATTGTGGAAGGCAGGCACAGCCCTATTAAGGTCCCAGGTGCAACTCCTCCCACCCATCTAGATGCAGATCACTCTATTTACCACTGGGCTGACTCATTCTGTGTTTTGGAATCCCCAGCCCTGTCAATCAAACTCCATACAAGGAATACACAACCTAGCCGAGGCAGGCTTTGGATCGTTAGACAAGAAAATACCTACTTTCTAAAAGTGGTATGTTCAAACACAGAATGTTTAAACCAACTTCACTAAAGGATGTATTTTATCATTCTGCGTTCAAGCATACTAAATTTGAATGTCTACTGTGTTCCCTGAGTCAGTTAGGATTATAAAATGTAATATTCTAACTGCCATTCTTACCTAAGGAGAACAGGAAGCCTTGCAAAAGTGAAAAACGAAATGGCTGTAATTCACTATTAGGACATGCCACACATGTCCTACCTTATACTTACAATGCACCCTGCCCTTTGGCCTACCATGTGGGTGTCTGACATGAAGAAAAGGGAAGGTTTAGGGACTGGCAAGTGGGTGCAATTGCCCAGTCTGCATGACAGTACCAGACTGCACACAGGCTCTGCAATGGCAGGCCTTAGACACATTTTACAAAGCTGCTTCTGTGGGTGGCACAACCAGTGCTGCAGTGCTGCAAGCCCACCAGCAGCATTTGGATTTACAAGCCCTGGGCGCACTCAGTGCACTATACGAGGGTCTGTCAAGTAAACCAAAAAGCCAATCATGGAATCACTAATCCATACATCAATTTATATTAGGGAGCAGTTGCACTGTGGCACTGGGCAGCAGTGGCACAGCGCCCAAAGCATCTAACACCAGCAAAAACACATGAGGAAACAGCAAAAATGGAAGGGAGACCCACGCCAATGGAGCCAGGTCTCACAAGTGGGAATAGTTATTTTTTATCCTCACGCTATTCAACACTTTCCCTACTGTTGCACTCTCTGGAGTGGGAATAGTAATTTTTACCCCCTATGCTATCCAACACTTTCCCTACTGTTGCACTCTCTAGAGTGGGAATAGTAATTTTTACCCCCTATGCTATCCAACACTTTCCCTACTGTTGCACTCTCTAGAGTGGGAATAGTAATTTTAAGTCCTATGCTATCCAACACTTTCTCTACTGTTGCACTCACTGGCGTGGGAATAGCAATTTTTACCCTTCCACTGTCCAACACTTTCCCTACTGTTACACTCTCTGGAGTGGGAATAGTAATTTTTACTCCTACGCTATCCAATACTTTCCCTACTGTTGCACTCACTGGAGTGGGAATAATAATTTTTACCCCTACGCTATACAACCGTTCCTCTACTATTACACTCTCTGGAGAAAGGGTTAGCAATTTTATCCCCTCCGCTATCCAATATTTTCTCTACTGTTTCAGTTAATGTAGTGTATACTTTATTTTAAAAAAAGATAAAAAATATTGTAATTGTTTAATTTGTTATATATATATATTGTTTATATTTTTATTTATATATTTTTTTTGTATATAAGTATTTCTAATATTTAAAATGTGTTTTATAATTTATGTTATTAAAATAATTATTTATAAATATTATTAAGTATGTATATATATTATATTTGATACACAAATATGTTTAATTTATTTTTACCTTATATGTATTCGTTATATTTTTAAACATATTAAAATAATTTTAACTGTGTTCCTTTTAATTATATGTACTATTCATTTTTATATTCTTTTTTAAACAATAAAAACAATATTTTTAACAACAATATGTTTTTTTTCATTATCTTTGTACTTACCATAATGTAGATAGGACTTCAATATTGTGGACATCGATATTTCTGGTCTGATATTTTTGTCGTATATATTTCTCCAGTCGATATTTTATCAGTCATTCTTTGTAAATACATTTAACAAATTTGCATGTAATAAACATTTAAAAGCAGCCTGCAAAGCAGGGCTGCCTTTAAAACGACAGCAGGCAAACACAGCAGTGCACACTCAACTGCGTTAACTGTACTGGGCCTCTAAACTTACATGCCCTACCATATACTAGGGGCTTACATGTATGTTGTCATACCAATTGTAATTACATCTAGTTGCCATATATCTATTACACAGAGCAATGGCCAATCAGTTATCACCAGTATCAATCAAAATATGGGGGTTATCAGGGCAAAAAGGATGGCTTTCTGACAGTAGATTTGCAAATATTGACATAAAGCAGGATGTATGAGTTCACAGATATCCCTCAAACAATATTATCTGCTACTCACACTGCTGTTCAATTGTAATGCTACGGTATGGTTTATATTCATAATAGTTACTATTTATATTGGGTGCCGTAGGAGAAGGTTTTGTTTTTGAGAATAAATCTTTCAAATGTACCCTTGGCTTCTAAGGGCTCCAATAGGATGGTGGATGGATCGCCCCCGCAAGGCCGGCGGTAGTCCCTGCCAACCTGGTGGGGGTGATCCGACCGCCATCCATACAGCAAAGAACTCCCATCATTTTATGATGGCTGGGGGGGTTTGTGGCGGATGGAAAGGCCATCCACCGCTTTTCCGCCCAGTCGACAAGTCGACCGGGCGGAAAAGGGTTCAATATGGTGGCAGTGTCTGTTACACACCGCCAGCCATATTACAATGGGGGTGGAATGCCACCACGGAAAGGCATGCAGAGTTTTCTTGTGGGGGCCCGTTGCATGGCCCCAGGGACTCTGGGGGGAGGGGTGAACATGGGGGGTACCTATGGTATCCCCTGCAGTTCAATGTACAACGTGGCAGGCACCGCGCGGCGCTTGTCACGTTGTGCATTGAAAGGCACAGCTTACATTTGTGTTCATTGCAGCGGGCGGTGCTTTCAGCACCCCCCGCCGCAATATTACAAATGCACGATGCGCCTGCCAGTGTGGCGGGCGCTTCCTAATTGTCGGTGCGGGACCACTGCAAGATTTTGGGGCGGTCGCGATTCCCTGGGCGTCCGCCATACTAATGACCCCTTAGTGTTTATGAGTGTACCTCTACAAATGAAAAAGGGATTGTGTTCCACTAATTATTCTGTCAAGGGTTTGAAATCAGACCAATTAGGTTTATTCTTTGGTTGAAGGGGTTCGGTGTTGGTAGAGTCAGTGGGTTGGGTTGTTGAGGTAATCTCAAAGGAAAAGGAGCGATCAATTTTGGCTATTTTATCAGCTAAGAAGTTAGCTATAGTTTGACATCGTTCAGTGGTGGATATTGGTTCTTGATGGGAGGTAAGCGTGGTTTGTTGTTTTATTATTTTGAAGAGGTTGAAAATGTGTTTCTTATAGAAGAGTCATTTGGCTCTTAAGAGAAAGAGGTTGGTTGTTGAGGGGTTCTGTCTCTTGTAGGATTGTTAGGTCGTTAAACTGTCCCGAGGACCCTCTCCCCCTCTGTTGTGTTTATGTTCAGTCTCCATAACCTTTCGTTCTATTTCAGTTGTCTTCTTTCCTTGTTTAGGTCTAGACTGAACCAGGATGTGGATTGGATTTTTCTCAATCTCTTTAATTTGAGTGTGGCAACCTGGTTAAGAGCATCAGTTATCGATGAGTTGTAGTGGGCAGTAAGGGGCCTAATAGGATAGCGGATGGACTTTCGTCCTCCCGCCATCCTTGTGGAGCTGAGAAAGTCCACCATAGGTACACAGGTCAGGCCATCCCTATTAGGATGCACCCGCCACACTGGCAAGCGCATCCTGGTACATTAACATTGCGGATGGTGCTGCTGGCTGCAGAACTGTACACAATGTAAAAATCCCAAGTTGTGCAATTCCATGCATAACGTGGCAGGCACCTTGCAGTACCTTGTGCATAGCAATGTCGGGGTACCATAGGTCCCCCCCCAGTGCAGTCCCCCACCCCCACCCGGGACCTGCAACAGGCCCCCAAAGTCATTTCCCGCATGCCTCTCCATGGTGGAGAAGGCATACCCACCGCAACCATCATAATAAGGATGGCGGTGCGTGCAAGGCACCGCAACCATATTTTGGGCTTTTTCCACCCGGCCGGCAATCATGATGATTGCCGACTGCCACAAAATCGGAGGACGGACTTTCCGTCCGCCGCGATACACCCACCATAATAATATGCCCGGTGTAAATTCTGTTGTGATGGTGGGCCGATTGCTACCGCCGGCTGGGCGGTGGCGATCCGCCTGCCATCATTATGACTCCCTAAGTTCATCAACAGTTTGGAGGAGAGGTTGTTGCTGTAAGTTGTCTTTTATCCTAGACTCTAGTTCCAAAGGTGGGACATGTTTGACGTTTCTAATCCAGTGTAAGGGGTTTGCAGGATATTGACGGGATGTATGTGCTCTGTAGGTTGAAGAGAATTAGATGATGATCTGACCAGTCTGTCGGCAAGATAGATTGAATGGAAACTAGTTTATCTTTGGTGATGATTGCATCCAGGGTTGAACCTTTTTTGTGGCTTGGTTCATTACAGAGTTGCTTGAGATCGTTTATTTCTAGTAGGTTATTCAGGTTGGATATTGTGGGGTCATTTGTGTTGTTCCAGGAGAATGCTGTTGGAGTCTGTAAGTGAGAGTTGGGTTATTAGATCAGTAAGTTCCTCAATGTAGGGTGTGCAGTTACCTGGTGGGTAAAAAATTATATGAAATTTGATGGTTAAGTTGTATTTCGTTTTGGTTTCTAATCCAAGGTATTCGAAGGTGATGTAGTTCATGGTCTCAAGGTGGTTAAGATGAATTTCCTTTTTGTGGATGACCGCCAGCCCAACCCCTATTTGCCCTGTTCTCTCTTTTTTGGTGATGGAGTAACCAGTAGGAGTGAGTAGGTCTCATATAGGTTAAGTGATCATTAAGCCAAGTTTAGGTAAGGAATGCATGTTAATTTCTACCGCTGGTAAGGTCTCGGCAATATTTGTGGCATGCTTAGCAGCAGATCTACGGTTTACGAACATACAGGTTAGGAAGGGAGGGTTCTTTTTTTCAAGTGTAGTGTGTGGATAGTGGTCTATTGAGCAGGAAGTCTGGGGGTTAAGCTAGGTCGAGGGAATCTATTTGTGCCATTGATTACTAGGATTTTGGAAGGTGATTTTGAGACTGCTCAAGGTGATTTGGGGTTGTAAGATTTGATGAGAAGTTTTGTTTCCATGTCCAATAGGGTGTTGAATGCTAGGTGGGGGCTGTCGGACCTGAGGCTCTGCGGGATACTGGTATGGTTGGCGGGCTTTCGAACTGTTGTAGTATTTTTATGGGTGCCCATTTTACTGTTCTCAGAGCTAGGTTGCTTGTTGAAGTTAGTCTGGATCATAAGGTCATTTTTTACTGTTGCAAGGTCTTTAGCTAGAGAATCGAGTTTCTGTTCTAAACTATTCATGAGAGTGGTAAGAGTGTCGGTGAGGTTGGTTAATCCGAGATTTGGTAGTCTGGTGATGGATTCTGAGATTAAAGTATGCATCTGATTACTGGTGGAGGAAGGATGGGAGACATTGGAATAGGATATGTCAAGTGGTTGGAATTGTAGGGAGGGTTCATTGAGGGAAATTCGGGGTCTGATTTTGAGGGGCTTATTGTTAGTCGGTATTTCCATTGGGCTAGTGATTTTATGCGCCCTGTGGGCGACATGGGTTGTTTTTTTCAATACGGTCTTTTGTTGTGGATGGAGCAGTGGTGCTATAGTTAGTGTTTCCTTGAATACAGGATCTGGAGGCAGGGTGGGGGAGGGATTTGGTAGAGTGGAGGAGTCTTGTGGGTGGGACGGTTCTGGGCTCTCCACCTGTATGGGTGTTGTGTTGGGAGTTGGTGTGAGCCTGGTTAGAAAGGTGAGGAGAGCGGGGAAGTGTCGATCCAAAGGTGAGAGGTGAAAGTCTGCTGCTTGAATTAGTATGTTACCCATTCTGAAGATTGGTATGAAGGTCTCAGCTTTGTAAAGTTGAGGGGGAGATGTCACGAGTTTAGTACTATATGGAATTATGGTAGTTTAGCAATTTTTAGGTGTGTGAGGAAGACAATCCTCCATTTTGCAGGGTGTTTGGTGCAGGGTGTTTAGTGTAGAAAATGAGGTCCGTTTTCATGTTGTCATTAGATATGCTCTGGTAGGTATCAGCTATATGTATTTCCGGGAGTTGTTTGAGAAGGTTGTGCTGACTGAGAGGTTAATAGGGTATTTTATGCTCCAAGAGTTTAGGACGAATCTGTCAAGATTTGCTTCGGGCTGACCCAAAGCCAACATGCTGGCTAAAACAGGGTGAGAAATTCACACCACTGGTAAGTACTATTATCCAGGATGAGGTATTTACGAGTTCTGGTAAATACTTCCTATTATAAGGTTTCACCTAAGAAATGAGGCATAATTTGGTGAACTGGTATTGAACAGAATGAATTCCAGATGTCTTATCTTTTCACCTGTTCACTAGTCCACCACAACTGCTGCCTATAGGTGAGACCTACAACAATTTGGATCATTCAAATTAGGAATTTTTCCTGACATGGGGAGAAAAACAGCCTGACATCTCTCTCATTATACTAAATGAAGAAAAACAAATAAGTGAGCCAATTACTTAAATCAGATCTTTTTTTATTGGTGATAAGATATTGTTAAATTGACTTCCCTCAGCATTTTCAAGATATCTTCAGGATGACTGGATGGATGACATAGCTTGAGGATAATCATTTACCAGACAATGCCATCTCATGGAACATACAGAAGAAGTAGGGGAAGCACCAACAGGTATGGACTGTTTTAGGTGTATGTGGTTTTGTTGTAATTGTTACGCATGGTGCTGTGTGTGTTTGTGGCAATAGGCCTCCCTATGTTGCAGTGGTGGGTGTGTGAGACAATAGTTTTATGTGGGGAAGTGATGCTGTATAATGCAATAATAGGTTGTGATCGTTGTGGGTATGTGTGTGGTGGTGTATCTGTGTATGTATGGTACAGACAGTGATATTTTGAAGAAGTGACCTTTAGTGTAAATCAATATTGAAGGCTATCAGTGTATTTATATTCATAGGAGCTTCCACAGTTTGTAATGTCCTCCTGCACACTGTCTCATTGCTCTTCTCTATCAAAGTCTTCCTGGATTCCATCTGGTGGCATGCAGATACAGACTTTAAAGATAGCATTTGGAAATCTATGAGAGAACCAAGCAAAAGCACCCACTTATATCTGCCATACTACAAATCCTGTATATTGAGAACATGAGGCTCAAAAGTGGAAGTAAGTAAAGGAAGAAGCTGTAAAGACTATAGCCTTTGGAATTTTGAGGATTTTGAACACAAGGTTGTTGGTTGCGGAGGATTCCACCTAATGATAGGAGTTTGGAGGAGTGCTCTGGTTTTGGTGAAGATACACGAGAAGTTTGTTTGAAAAGCTGCCTAAGTGACAGCTTTCACACAACCTTACTGGAAATGAATCATTTTATATCTGCTCTGTTGATGGTGAGATGTACGCAGGGTATAATTCTAAATAGGTGTAACGAAGCCTGATGCCCAATATTTTTTTTTTCTGCACTGGAATTTCTTTTTCCTTTGTGGAGAAACTGCTTCAATTACACCCCACAAATGTCCCTTCCCCTTTGCAATCTGGAAGTGGTTTTAACAGAGACCTTTGTACACCCACAAAGTTTAATTCCCCTTATCCCCTTTCCAATGTGGAAGTGGTGTTAGTAGAGCCCTTTGTTGATGTAAAGGGTCAGAAAGAATTTGTGACTGCAACAAACTAATACACTTGTGAATATTTTCAAACTGGCGAGGCAAACCACATCTTGATACTGACCAATCCCACCCGTTGCATGGGGTTTCCAATTTAGTAAATGTATACAGATGTGGTGCGCAATAAGGCATGAGTAAAATCATTTATGCATCCAAATATCCTTCTGTGGATACTTCACAGGATTGGGTGGAGTAATTTATTTCTTTAAAATCACTTGCTGATCATTTAAAAAGAGAAATACCAGTCTGAAGTCTAATTTCAAAGTGAGAACTATAACAACATGTTCACACATATTCCAAGCACATAAACTACTCACCAAAACCTCAGGACATTAAATGCAGTATCCGTACAAGATATTATTGAACTGATCCAATCGATGTTTTTGCCAAACTTCCATGTACCAAATGCCTCCCAAAAATATTTCAAAACATCCTTCTAAAACTGCTCACTTTCATCATGGTTAGAATTGTCATTTCATAAATCCTTGTCAACTGGAGAGTTCCTCAGCAAACTAAAAACCTTCTACAGTAAGCCCATATTTAAGATGCAAGGACTTGGTGAATTTGATTTGATCCAGCTAAATAGAGGTCAATACCACATGGACCCGGCCTACGGTCACTCATAGAAAATATAGCCATACATAAATCTTTGACTTTCTCAAAGAAAGTGGCCTCCATTCTAGCAAACAGATTGCTATCTACCCCAGAAATGATACCAAATTGGTGTTCCTTAAAATCCTGAGAGACCTTGGGAATGTGATTGACCCTTCTTCTCCAGCAAGTGGAACAATGGACCATTAACTTTTTGCTCTTTTGCAGTTTGTGCTCTTTTGCAATTTTGCAATTGACATTGATATGCAAGACACTGTTCTGAATTAAAACAAGACTTATCTTTCAAACAAAGTTCAAGTTGTCATGATTCCTCTTTTCTGAACATCACAATATAAAACATTTGCTCTCAAAACTTGATTACAATGTGGCCGCATTGTGGGCTTGTGCCACCATATTATGCAGCAGGAAAAAGATTCACTAAGAGGGTGCTAATAGCCCAAATGGACAGTTTCCATACACAGGAGGTGGGGAAAAATACTATCTGCATGTTACTCCTTATTCCCATGAAACTGAGCACAAATTATGCACCGACATTTGTGAAATCTGTGGAATCTCAAATTTGTAGATATACAATTATCACCAACTATGTAAGGACTGATCATTATCAACTTTTATTTGAGAGAGGGTTTCTTTCTTATTTACATATTGTGCAAAAAGAAATGCTCTATACAGAGGGTTATGTAGAAACCTGGCTCTAAATATACTATACCAAAGTAAGGTATAGTGTGCACAGAGTCCAGTGGATCACCCAAGGCTTACAGAGGTTAAAGTAGCTAATACCTTACTCTATTTGTGGTAGTGTGGGAGAGCAGTAGAGCTTTATCAGAGGGTAGTGTTGAGCATTTATTGTACACACTCAGGCAAGAAATGATGTCACATACTCAAAGACTGAACTCAGATCAATTTGATTTGTATAGAAGTATTTCTTTGTAGTATTTTATTTTGAGAAACAAACCAGACTTTGTACATGTAATTGGAATAATACTTTTCGTATGTAATACAGTTGAATGCAGTCAAATGCTCAAAAATAGTTGAAGTTACTTTTTAGTTGCATTGCAATAACTTTGTGATTACTTTTTCAATTACTTTTCAGATTACTTTTCCTACCTAGCGTACTATGCCTAGATATCACACAGGGACATGTCATGGATAAATGGTAAGTAAAACAGTTTTTATCACACACAGTTTCATAGGTTTCCAAACAAAACACCCTCAACACAGTTGTTTTTCAGAGGAATCCAGTCAATGCAATCCTATGGAGAGAAATGGGGTTGTTGTTTTGCAGATAAGTAATAGTCTTGAGGGTTGAGTTTCTGGGGTTAGAACATAGGGTTCAACCAGGGTCAAGGATGCACTCCAAGAGCACCTTCGCTGGCACTAGGGTAGCCTGGTACAGAGTGCTGAGGCCCAATGCTATCCAATGAGGGGTAGGGGGCCTCCAGTTGGTGGCTGCTCATGAGCAGGCCACAAGGTTGAAGGAGCAAAACACCTGTAGTTAATCTCCGGCAAAGGGAGTTCAAGTTAGCACCCAGGTGCACCCACAGCGACAGAGGGGCAGCCGGATGCAGGGTGCTGTTTTAGAGTCAGGTGCCCTGTTGTTTTTAATGGGGATTCTCCAGTTTCAACAAACGATTCAGGCTCGGGGACGAAGATCTTCTGCTGGCAACCATCAGTTGGAGAAGTAAGTTGGGATGTTGAAGGATGCAGGGACACTATCAGTTGGGCCAACCATGGCCTTGGGGCGTCTTTTGGTGTTGGGTTTTCCTTACCGGCTCTGGTCTGTGGGATCCTCCCGAAAGAGGCTGCAGGTGTTGTCTGGAGACTTCAGGTGCATCAGGGATCACCAGATCTCAGGTCAGGATTTCTGGGGAGACCTCCTTTTGGTGTTGGGCCACTCGAACTCCGGTACACCCCCTATTATGCCACCCTCCAATGTGAGGGAGGCATATTAGGGGGTTGGCTGCTGGCTTACTCATGTTGGCTGGGTCCCTCCATCTTCAAGATGGCAGGGACTGAGAGTTGTGCTTCACCTCCCCTCCCCGACCTGAGGGGTGGTGTTGGCAAAGGTGGACACACCTCCCTTCCTATCTTGGTTTTCCTGACGATTCTCCCACCCAAAGTGGGGGTCAAAACCGGTGGGGACAGTTTCTGGGAGCAGCAAATGGCTGGGTCAGCTTACAAAGGCGGCGAGCCTTTGAAGCCTCCCCTTCCTCTTTGTTTCACAACAGGCAACTAAAAGACATGAAATAGTGCAAAGGGAAACACTGGTATTCACTGAGAAATTGGAAGCACAGACTGAACATTTTGCATACTCTTGTAAGTCATGTAATATACTATGACATTACTGGTCAATTTACTACTATAATAAACTTTTGAAAAGCTGTACTTTTTTTTGTTGGATGACTTTGGGAGAGCTACCAATGTTAAATGTCACTTAACGAGTGGACTTGTATTGCTCAGGGAAATATTAGGTTAACCTGCAACCTCACAGAAATCAAGTGGTGGTATGTGCATTATATGAGAATACACTGCCAATCATAACAAGTGCTTTAAGGCATTCTTGATGGTAACAATTATGAAATTAGGTCATTTATTAATTGTAACACTACTTATGTATGCATTACAACGATCCATCTCCCCGAGTTTTCCTCTGAACATAGCTGTTCAACTTTAATTATCATGACTGTAAGAATGTGGCTTATTAATCGGGAATGATATGAGTCATTCAAGTAATAAGGCTGCAATCTTCTTTGTATGAGGGCTAAGTACCCCCAATGTAGCATTTGATTATTTCAATACAGTGGAGCAGAGCAATCCAAGCATTATTCAGAGGGTTTTTTATTGGTTAGTACCATGCAGCAAACAATACTTCATAAAGCATTGTCCAGTCAGTGCATTTTTATAAAAAAGCAAAGTTATTATGCACATATTACTCAATAATATTCATCAATTTGCAAATATGTATATGATTACAGGTGGAAAAACCTATTGTGACGCGTTCTAATAGTTTGCACCCCAGAAAGCCCAGGACCCTAATACCACAATTTGCACCACATATGCTAAACATAATGTAATGCGATGCTGTTATTCAAAATATACGTCTAGGCTTTGGGTCATTATAACCAGTAAAATTAGTATGCAATTAAAAACTCAGGGCAACAATATTAGCACAGTCTCAGAGAGCATTACCTTTCAAATACATTTACTATGTAATATAACAACTCATCAATACCAATGTTACAGAAAAAAGCATTTCACAAAGTTAAACCTTGCAACGTGAGTATTTCCTCCAATTTTTACCCACTGCAAAGTAGCCTGAGGACCCTACAACAAGGGTCCCAGTATGCCAGAGCCTTTCACTAAAATCATAACTCTATAGATGCTTTCAATGTGGTAAAAGCCTCCACAGGTCTTATATTCTGATTGACTTAGGGTGACTTTTGCTATCTTCAGACTTGTGCACCTGCCCTTCCTTTAAGAGCCGTTGCTCCAACACATAGGGTCTGATTCTCATACTAAATTTAGTAGCATGTTTTGCAGTATAACAAAACAAACTACAAAATGCAATCCACAACTTCCAGGGAAATTTCATGACTCAGCACTCAATATACTTATGTGTGCTGATTTCTCTGCCCAGCCGCAGAATCTCCTCAAACATAAGTATATGGAGTTCAGAGTCATAAAACTCTGCACGTAGCTTATAAATTCTGTGAAAATAATAAACTTACTAACAAGTATAAATTTACCTTTTGTGAATGAGACCCATTGCATTTTTAAAAACACTGTAACAATCACCACACTTATATGAGGCATCGTTTTTAAAGACTATACAGTGTTCTTTGGGGATTCATCTTTTTTATGTACGGTATGCATGTTTTTTTTATTATAGCCATTGTTGCTTCAACAACGTTTTGGCTGCTAGTTCTTCAGATTTGCAAATGGCCCCATATTGGGGGTCATTACAATGGCGGACGGACTTGAGTCCGTCCGCCATTGTATCGAGGAGTGGGCCCGCCTGCTTACAAGGTGGCGGTCCCACGGGGGTATTACAATCTGACTGCCACAGTGGCAGTTGCATCTGCTATATTTAACATTGCGACGGGTGCTGCTAGCTGCAGCACCCGCCACAATGTTCAAAATACACGTTTTACAATTCTCGGCACTACGTGGCAGGCACCACGAGATGTCTGCCACATGGTGCAGGGAAATGTTGGGGGGCACTCCCAGTGCAAAAAAGGCCCCCAAAGTTCATCCCTGCCAGCCTTTCCATGGTGGGTTAACCGCCATGGAAAGGCTGGGGGTGATCCAGCATCATAATCACACCTAGGCACCACTGGCATGCATAGTGTGCTGAGGGCCTCTGCCGCACCGACGGGCTCTATGAGCCCGTCAGATTGCTGGCAGATGGAGTTCCCATTTCTGGTGGTGGGAGTTCCCGACCACCACGATCCTGCCCGCCATCAAAATATGGCAGGCAGGAAATGGCCACGAGATTGCGGTAAACCCACCACCGGCAGCCGGCTGGTGGCGGATTCACTATGATTGTAATCAGTCCCATTATTTCTAATGGGCATACTATAATATTTGGAGGTGCATTTACTGCACTATGGGGACTAAGAAAGCATTAGATCATTTTGTCATGAAGTCATAACTTAAGTATTATCAAGAGTATAGCTCTTAACATGTGTATGCATTATCAAGAACAGGAGCACATGTATATCAATATAGGTGTTCATTTCAATTCAATTGGGGAATTAAACGGGGCATATTTGAGTGATTGTTGTGCTTTGGTACAAGCACTATCAAACTATCCCCTTCTATTGTGCCATGGTGTATTTGTGTACTTAGTTAGAAGTGATTTAATGAAAATTGTGATATAGCTGAAATTTTCAATCACTCTATTTGGGATGATTTTGTCCTGAAGACAGTAAGTTATTTCCCTATGGTTAGGCTTTACTATTTTCTGCAAAATTGTACCTGGGTCAACACCAATCCACTTGATTCTTACACCATTTATCCTAATAGGGTCAATACTATTTACTAAATTGAATGAGTCCTGCCTTTGGCCCCAGAATGATAGTGTAAATAAGTTGTGGTCGCTAAAAATTGAGGGTACAATACTAAGATTCCCACACATATGAATGGTAGAGACAGACACCAATATGTGATAACTAGTAGAAAACACATTTCTCTGAGTAAAGGTTGGGACTAATTCCCCACTAGGACCACAGCCACCTCTAAGTAGTTGGAGGTCATATTTGAAGATAATCAGGTTTAGTGCTTCCCCGTACTCATTATGAAGGAAATGGTCATTTCACTCCCCATCCTGGTATATATGACCGCATGCCTGGCTAGTAGGTACTGCACATGACTGAATATAGGCGCCTTGACACCCATTGGGCTAAGTTAGCGTGGTATAAGACACAATTCATTCATTCATTCATTCACTATTAAAATCTCCTGCACACAGTAGGGCAAAGTCAGTTTTGATGGGAGCTAAAAAGGTTTCAAGGCCATTGTCAAGGACAGCAGCCACACTGTTAATGTTATGTTATGTTAATAAAGCATTTGTTAAGCGCACTATCACCGATTGGTTTCTTGGCGCTGAGATCAACAGTAACATAACGTGGATGAAGGGTGAAGAGTTATTGAAATGCCTGTCTGTAGAGCCAGGTCTTCAGGACTTTCCGAAATGAGAGGAGGTCCTGACAGGTCCGGATCTCAAGAGGGAAGGTGTTCCACAGGCAGGGGGCAAGTATTGCAAACCTACGGCCTCCCGAGCGCTTGAGTTTGAAAGTGAGCGTCTGGAGGAGGCCCTGGTGGGACGAGCGGAGGTTGCGAGATGGTACGTACTTAGTAATTAGTTGATCAATGAATTTGGGACTTTTGCAGTACAAGGATTTGAA
Organism: Lissotriton vulgaris; assembly: GCF_964263255.1. Taxonomy (NCBI): domain Eukaryota; kingdom Metazoa; phylum Chordata; class Amphibia; order Caudata; family Salamandridae; genus Lissotriton; species Lissotriton vulgaris. The sequence continues at coordinate 778,146,419 of NC_141691.1, forward strand.
GATCATGCATCCTGTTTTAAAGGCACAGCGTTGGGTGACAGGAAGCCAATGCAGTTTCATGAGTAGGGGAGTGGCTGCATGCCACCTCGGTTGATTCAAAATCAGCCTAGCGGCATAGTTCTGTACCATCTGAATACGTTTAGACAGGTAGATGGGGAGACCTAGATAAATGGAATTCGCGTAGTCCAGATGGGACAGAACCGTGGCGATCACAACCTGGGTAATTGCCTCCAAGGTGAGTAAACGCCGGACCTTCCGAATTTATTTTAACTGGAAAAAGCATTTGGAGACCACCTGGCCCACTTGTGCTTTCAATGAAAGATCGCAGTCCACTGTGACCCCAAGTGTTTTAGCCGATGGAGAAGGGGTCGGGGCTTGACCTAAATCCGATGGCCAGTAGTGGGGGCCCCAGTGCTTGGTGCTATCCCCAGTCAGGACCAACTCGGTTTTCCCCGGGTTCAATTTCAGCTGGTTTTGGTCCATCCAAGCTTTGATGAACCTCATGGTCGATTGGAAGTGTAGGATGGAGTTTTCAGAGTTGTTGATTGTGAAGAGCAGATGTAAATCATCTGCATAGTTAAAAACCTTCACCTGTTCGTCTCTAAGGGTCTGAATCAAAGGGAGGATGTATAGATTGAACAGGTAGGGTGACAGGGAGGAGCCCTGTGGCACTCCACATGTGATGGACTGTTTGGCACCAGCTAGGTCTCCAAGGCGTACCGCTTGAGTGCGGTTCTCCAAAAAGGACCTCAGCCAGCAGGCCGCCGTGTCCCGTATGCCGGCCTGTTCAACACGGTCGATCAAGATGTTGTGATCGACCGTGTCGAACGCGGCCGACAAATCCAGGAGCACCAGCGCCTGAGGGTAACGTCTATCGGCGCAGACCCGCATCGTATCCAGGACTGTGGTTACCACTGCCTCTGTTGAATGTGCCAGCCGGAATCCTGCCTGGTGGGGGTCAAAGCAGCAAGACTCCTCGAGGAAGTTAGAGAGGCATTTAGCTACGTGGGCCTCCAGAACTTTTGCCAGATAGGGCAATAAGGAGATGGGCCGGTAGTTAGCCTTGTAGCTGGGTCCGCCCCGGGTTTTTTCAGGAGCGGTATGACCGTGGCTTCCTTAAACGCTAGAGGAACTAGGCCGGAAGTCAGGGAATCATTCAAGAGTGTAAGAGCAGGGGCCGGATGGGCAGAGAAACACTCTTTCAGGATGTAGGGGGGGGCAGCTGTCCGAGGGGGCACCGGATTTAACTCTTGTTAGTAGTTCCAGAAATTGATCCTGGGTTATGGGCGGGAAACTACTAAGAGTGCCAGAGCTCTTCTTAATTGCCATACCGGTAGTAATTGGGATAGCAGGCGGGGGGATGCTAGCTTTAATGTCTACTATCTTCTCACTGAAGTAAGTATTAAGTGAGTCACAGAGAGACTGGGTGGGAGTTATCTTGGGGCGAACATTGTCCAGGTTCGTTAGTTCATTAAGGATAGAAAAAATATCCTTAGATCTATTTGAGGACTTAAGGATTCGGGAAGAAAAGTAAGCCTCCTCTGCAGCGGAGATGGCATTCATATACTCCTTTCTGGCCCTAGTGTGTTTGATTTTTAACTCAAGGTCATATTCGCGACGCCATTGGCGTTCCAACTGCCGCAAAGCCAATTTCCTGGATTTTAAATCAGGGGAGAACCATCTATGGGCATCAGCTCGCCGTGCCAATCTGACTTTTTTGTAAGGGGCGTGAAGATCACTAGCAGCTTGTAGTCAGCCTGTGAGAGTGGATACTGAAGAATTGATATCACTATGAAGGGGGGGAATGGAATTGGCTAGTGACTGTAGGAATGCAATTTTATCCATAGCATTCCAATTTCTGGCTAGGCCGCCTGTGACCGGCGTGGTCATCCTAGCGGGGACGAAACATAATTTGAATTTAAGAATTAGGTGGTCTGACCAAAGACATGGCAGGATCGTCGGTGTTGTTACACAGGTGGTGTTGGTCCACACCTGGTCTAGGATGTGACCCTTGCGGTGGGTAGGGGAGAGCACTAATTGACTAAAATTTTAATTGGACATAAGATCAGTCAGTTCGGCCGATTGAGGGCTTTCCATGGGATCATTAAACCAATAGTTTAGGTCACCTACTAGAAAAATCCTGGCATGGTCAAGTGCTAAATTAGCGACTTTGTCGCTCAGAGCCATAGGGAATGATGGCATCGAGTTGGGGGGTCTATACAAAAATACACATGCTATCGGCATGTGGGAGAAGGCAATTTTTAACACTAGATTGTCTGTGTTTACTAACGTGAGGCAGGTTAGAGTGGTAACATCCAGGTTTGAGCGGATGATTGCCGCGACTCCTCCCCCCCTTTCCCCGAGACACGATCTGCATGAATAATATAGTAATTAGGTGGAAGAGCTGCTATTATATCGGGGGCGGAATCAGGGGGCAGCCACGTTTCAGTGAGTAGGAGGATGTCTGGTTTCTCCAAGTCCAGCAGGAGGAAAATATCCATCTGGTGTTTCACCAGGGAGCGGGTATTCAGATAAAGGATTATAAGTGAGTGGGGAAGTGTCTCAGAATGTACCTGGTTGTTTACAGGGGCTATCAGAGAACATCCCTTGGTCAGAATGCCATTCCTGCTGATCAGACTGAGTGTCTCCATCGGCAAGTGGCCCTGACCATTATTATTGTATTCCATGAGATCTTCCCTGGAATAGTGGATAGGACGGGCGGCATGGTCTGCCCCTAGTCCCGTCTGGTCGTGGATGGGCACAGACGGGCGTGTTCGGCGCGCCGTCAACGCGCCCGCTGCGCTCGTCCGCTGCACTTCCTGGGTGGGGGATTTATTCTATGGACGTAGAGGTGGGAGGGGCCGAGCACTGTGCCGCTCGCCTGCTCCTCACCTAAGATGGTAGCTTCCGCTCTAGACCCCGGCAGCGCCTAATTGGCTGCAGTGGGGCGAGCAGGGTCAGTGGGGCAGGAACAGAAGTAAGTAAAAAATAGATGCCCAGAGTGAACGATGGGTCCGTTTAAAATACAGAGCACAAATATACAGTTACACTTTTTAAAAAGCAAATCTTTTAAAAAGCAAATCTTTGCTCACTCGCACAAGCAGTCCTGGCTTCCGCCTCAGGACACTCAAACATCCGCGTGCACCTGCTGAGTCAAAGATATTATTATAAAAGTTTACAATTATCAGGTCTCTCCCTCCTTTTATATTTAGCCATAGCAATTGAGCGTAGGGAGTCCACTGATGCAACCTTTTTTACATTAATAGAGATTTTGTAAGTATTTGTAGTCCCCCTTTAGCTCGCCCAGCTTGTGACCCTATGGCTTCTAGAAAGTGTGAGGAATACCCTTCTACATGTACTGGACTTATGCACCAAGTTTCTTGTATGCATATGATGTCATAGCCAGATATAGTACTAATTCAGTCAGCATTCCCTATTTTATTCATCAGCCTATTCACATTCCATGTTGCGAGCTTAAACCTTCCCTCAAAGGGCTGAGATACAGGGGCCATGTTCGGTTCACACTTAGGTATATTACAAGTGCTAGAATTATCATTCCCGGTTGCCTTATCGTCTTTGGATACAGCCAGCCTACGAACTGGAGATGTCCCATGAATAGATTTATGGTCTTTTAGGGGTAGTTGATTTGCCTGAACAGTTACAGAATCCCTTCTCTAATAATTCCTGGAGTCCCCAGCATGGCTTTGGTCAGGACTGAGTAATTTGCTATCATCTAAGGTACTCAGTGCCTGGTATCTGTTAGGCATTGCAAACTCCGGGCAATATGGCAAATGTGGTCTTGAGATCACCCTTGGTGCTTGCAGGTTCAATGCACCTTTAGAACACTGGCCTAAACTCTGTAGGTGTCAATAGAAAGCACGCAAAGGGAGTATGCCCATGTCTAGGTGTTTTTATCACATTTCCCTGTGCGAGCTGGATATTATTATAAAAGAATTTTGATTGTGTCAAGTATCAACATATTAACATTGAAATGATACTGTTATTATAAAGAACAGATTACTTAGACCAAATAAGATGTTTAAGTAAAATAATGGTGAGTTCCGAATTTGGCACTTTCTGGTCACCAGCAAACCATAACTGTTTGTGCAATTGATACTACACAATGTTTTGCAATCTTGCAGCTTTTCTGTTCGATGCATCATTACCGAAGAGTAGAGTGTTAAGTTAGAGTACTTTTTGTGGATTCATACTTTTTTTCTCTCCACTGATTTCCAAACCTTTAAAAGACATGCAAGTTAAGCAGCACCGTATCTGTGTAGTTCTTGGGACAATTATGCCTCCTCAGAAGTATGCCATTTTTTCATTTAAGGTATGACGATTTCATATATTTGCTTGCCATGAAATAAACAAATACTGTTGTTGATGAGTTCGCCAACCAGGGACAGTAATCTATTGCAAAAGAGTCCATGCTTTGCAAGACCTCTATTAACAATCTCTCATACATAGCTGGGCATTATTGGTTAATCCAACATTTAAGCTCACACTTTCTCACTTGCTGTTTTTATACCTAAACAAGGAGGTGAAGTCACACATTCACTGATTACAGGTCAATAATCTAGGGGTGTGCGAAATCTGAATAATTTGCTTTCAGTTAATTCACAAAAATTTCACAAAATTATGCATAATTGTGTGTAATTGCACAAAATGTAACTCTGTCACTCACCCCTAAACATTAGTATTAAATGCGTCCTTCCATCACATTTTTGACACAAGAAACTATTATGTGCTACAATAAAGTGCATAGAAGCCGCACACATTCTATTTTTCCCTTGTACTGATGGCAATTTCTTTACTGCAAATGGCTCATTCACAGTAAATTCTTACAGCGAATGACATATAATTGTGGGATGTGGTGTTACTGTGTAATTTCGGAAATTCTGTGTATGCAAATTATATAAACTTAAATTAAATTTCACCTAGGCCTGCAATAATGACAGGAACAGTCAGGCACAGTTGTATCTGATCAAAGTATTTTTAGAGTACCTAAAGAGTGCTTCCAAATATACCAAATAGGACTTGTGCATGATATACCATCATATTTCACACAAAGTTCAATATTCACGAGTACTGTCTTTCAGGCTGTGTAACACTCTGGCAGCATTCCAATTGTTTATAGATGAAGTCGTACAAAAATATTAACAACAGTGTTTTTGTATACACACGCTTGCACGTTTGGATTCAGACTACCATACCTAGCACTTTAGGGCAATGTTTTACATCAATCGGGATCTCACTATATCTATGGTACAATGGAAAACATATGTTTGATTCCCAAACTGTAGAATCTCACTGTTTCATTATCACCAACCATGTCTGCCATGTTGGTGTATCTTAGGAACATGGAAGCAGCCATACAATGGCAAGAGATTATAAGAAACTCTGGTAAGCTCAGGTTGGAAAACAAAATATTCGAAACTTACAAAGCTATTAAACAATTTTTCATTTGAACAGCCCCTCCCAACTGAAACACTTTGCTTGATGTTCTAAGATGCTCACAAGAACGTCTTCAATTATGCAGGGGCCAAAACATATAACCATTTAAAATCTATCAGAGCTAGCCTCAATGGCTCTTCTCCAGTTTGCTCATCTATCCCAAGTTTAAGGGACTGATTTGGATCAAGGTGTATGGGTTGCTGTATCACTATGGTGACGGATATCTTGTCTGCCAAAATATAATTTCACATTATATACTATGGGATTTATATTTCGCTGGATGAGATATCCATCACCGTTGTGACAGAGTAACTTGTCCGCCAAGTTCTAAATCTTGCCCTAATTCTATCCCTGACTCCCCTGTTCTCTTGAACCCAATGACCTCTCTTTTACTTCTAGGTTAAATTCTATCTTCACTAGTCACCGCTTTCTATGTTTGGTCAATCACACCAGTCAATTTGCACCAAAATCTCCTCCTTCTCTTCCAATCTCTGAGTTCTCTCTACTGTCCTGCAATTCTGCCGAGTTCATTTACCTTTTTTGAATCAACATTGGTCTCCTACAGATTTGCCAACTCTCCTGCATTTTCACCATCTGACTCTAAGTTAGTGCTCTTCTTCACCTCCCCTACTCTGTTCAGCCTACTGAATTCCCCCTTCTTCTGAGTTCAACTTTATACTTCTTTCTTTGTCCAGACAAAATCTTAACTCAATCTCTGTATCACTTCTCCTCTTACTTCTATCTCTATGTTTTCTCAACTGTTCTTTAGAAAAACCCTTTACCACATTTCTTACTCCGCCTTTAGTCTCTTTGACTTTTCACTGCTTTACTACTCTTTTTATTGCCATCTGTGTTCTTCCCCTTCCTATGTGAAACTAAAGTGCCTTCCATTGTCATTATTTTGCCCTAACTTTCTCATCCACTGTTGCTATTTTTTAGTCTATGCTTTCTCGCATCCCCCCGTTACATCTCTCTTATATTGCTACACAATTATCATGGCATTCCTCCGTGAATCACATTTGTCATGCCTTCAATCCTTTCACTTTCTTTTCTTACTGTTTTCAAACCTATAATTCTGCTTTCTTCTCTAAACAATCTTCTTGCCTCTCTCAATTTTCCTTAATGTTTTCCCACCACCAGTTCAGGGCTTTCGCTTAACATCTTATACGTTTTTCATGCCTCGATGTCTGCAGAGACAGTTAATTAAGTGTTAACGATATTTTATGCACATTAAACTCCAATGGTGGCATGATGGATCATGCCCAAGGGACTGCCTTTCGATTTCCTGTTGTTAGATTTGTTCAGCTTGTTGACACCTTTGTTGTCGATAAGAGCTTTATAACGAGGTGAAATAAATTAATGACCATCAAAAAGTGCACTCCAGGAAGTAAAAATACATATGATTTTCTAAAGTTTTGTCTATAATTCATTGAGCACTTTTTGACCTCCAGTGTACTGATCAAAAGACTTTTGGAAAAGTTATAAAGTTTACTTGGAATGGAAGCTGAAAAAAAACATTTCAGAAGATGAACTAAAGTTGTTTAAGTGCACTTGTTCAGAAGCTTCCAAACCCTGACCTGCCTATCCAGGATCTACTTGAGACAGAAATTAGCCCGGTCACCAAATTAAAAGTGGCAGGCATCAACTAGTTTTTTCAATACCAGCCACATCCGTTAAGTAGCTTTCTTATTTGGAAAATGTGCCCAGCATATAAAAACTATACTATTTAGCTACTTTTGAGTAAGGTTGGCCTTACCTGCTGGATGATAGAAACACTTAAACGATATGCATTGATCATATAAACGATCAATGTTTTTTAAAGTACCACCGCCCTTACGTCAGAGCAATTACGCTGAATATCGTTGTTCAAATCAGTACCTACAATTCTACAAAGTAGATGCCGTTTATCACCTCAGATTCTCTTTATGAAACAATGATCCCAGCGCACCCACCTATACTATCTCTAGATGTATAGTTACTTGCATCTGATCACCAAGGGGCATATTACCAAGGGTGGCGATAGGCAATTATCGCCAGTTTAGCTGCCGTTTTCGGCCGCTAAGCAGCGATAATTCTATTGCTCTATTAGCAAGCTGTCGCTAACTGATGTTAGCGACAGTTTTTAGGCAATAGCGAGCGGTTTGTGGCCCGCTTTGCATGTCAGCGATATTTATCGCTAATGACATGAAAAGTGGGCGTACCCAACCTGTTAGCGACTGAAAGCAGTTGCTAATATCGCTATCGCCTATTAGCAAGGCAGGCGTAGCAATGGAAATATTCCCGCTATCGCCAAAAACCAACGCCTGCTCAGACCAGTTCTTAGCCATGTTATCCAATGGGAGGTGGATAACATGGCTAAGAGCATTTCGTCGCTAAATCTCAGCTCTATAAAATGCCGGACTGTCCATCTGTCCTCCCCATCTGAGAAATTGCCAGCAATGCATTTCACCCTCACCCCCTCCCCTACTATCTCCTTTACCGGGATACTGGTCTATAGACCCCCTGGCCCTAGGTCGGCTTTCTGCTCTGAATTTCTTAAAATCTTAGAGCCCTACATCGATGGGCCCTGCCTAACCATTTTAGGAGATTTTAATTTCCATTTGGAGAAGCATACTTCCCCTGACACCTCCCATTTGTTAGACGCCCTATCCTCCTATAACCTACCTCTGCTAAAGACTGGGCCTACCCATTTAGCCGGCCACACCTTGGATGGAATTTTCAGCAATGATTCTCGTCTCTCTATTGGCACCCCTTTCCCTCTGTCGTGGTCAGACCACTTTGTTGTCCCTTTTCGTTTTTCTCCTCCTCCCCCCAGCCACTTCCAGTCCTTTCATACCAAGTGGGTCTTGAGAAGGAATTTTGGGGAGATTACTAATGACTCCCTTGCCCCTTATCTGGCCTCACTTAAGCCCTCTTCCATTGGTGATGTTCATACGGCGGCTCTTGACTTCTCCAATTCCTTGACGGAGGCTGTCAACTCACTTGCCCCTGCCAGGCTCCACTACTCGGCTAGGAAACAGCCCTCAGCCCCCTGGTACTCCGAATCTCTCAGGATTCTTAGACAAGGATGCAGAAGGCAGGAAAGGCTTTGGAGGACACATCTTGATCCTACAGAGAGGGAAAAACATAGAACCCTTCTCAAAGAGTACAAATCGGCCGCACTTAGAGACAAACAGGCTCACTTCTCCAAACTCACTTCCTCCCTTAAATCATCTAGTGATCTATTTAAGATAGTGGATAATCTTTCTCTCATTCAGATGCCTGACCCCATAACAGCTTCACAGGTTCTGTGTGATCAGATCTCCACTTTCTTCCATGAGAAGATCATGGATATCTACACAGACTTGGAAACTCATAATTCCAGTCCCCTCCTTGCCTCTCCCCTAACCCCCCCCGATATCCCTGTCCCTACCCCCGTTCACGTTCTCTCCCAGTTCCCCGCCATCACCTCCGGTCATCTCAACTCTCTGCTTGACAAGCTTAAGTCTGGATCACCTCTGGATCCATGCCCCCTTAAGGTCCTCAAAGACTGCAGACAGACTATCCTTCCCCCTTTGATGGAAGTGATGAACTTGGCCATCTCAGAGGGGATTTATCCCCTCTCCTGGAAATTGGCCACTGTCAAGCCCCTACTTAAAAAACCTACCCTGGACCCTGGGACATTAAAGAACTTTCGTCCCATCTCCCTTCTTCCTGCCCCTGCTAAACTTTTGGAGACTCATTTCAACCTCCACTTGAGTTCTTTCCTTGACAGTACCAACTCTCTTGATCCCTCACAGTATGGTTTCCGGAGGACCCATAGCACTGAGTCGGCACTTAAAGTGGTAGTCGATAGCATTCGCTCTAGGGTCTACACCGGTCATACCACCTTACTGGTTTTACTTGACCTTACGGCAGCTTTCGACACCCTGTCCCCTACTATTCTTGTTAACCGACTCAGTGAGCTGGGAGTCAAGGGTTCTGCACTCAATCTTCTTGCCTCCTTTCTTGACCAACGGAAGCAAAGGGTCAAGCTTGGCGAGTATATGTCACCTGTCAAGGCCGTGAAGTGTGGGGTCCCCCAGGGCTCTTCACTGAGCCCGACGCTTTTTAACATTTACGTCGCTCCTCTCGCCAGGCTTATAAGATCCTTTGGGCTGGAAGTTCTCTCCTATGCCGACGACACGCAGATTATGGCTTCCATCTCCCAATCTGTGAGCCTAACCGCATACAATTTTAAAAACTGTATGGAGGCGGTCGCCGGATGGATGCTTAAGAACTTCCTTAACTTGAATGGCGAGAAAACGGAGGTCCTTGTTTTCGGAGGCAAAAGTGAGATCTGGTCTATGGATTGGTGACCGTCTGTCCTTGGGGCCTGTCCTACGCCCACATTTTCTGCCCGTAACCTTGGGATCATATTGGACACCTCTCTTTCTCTGGATAAGCAGGTCAGTAGGACGGTGTCCACTTGCTGTAATGCCCTGAGGATCTTAAGAAAGATCACTCACTACCTTTCCCCTGAGGCACGCAAACAGGTAGCAATAGTGGTCATTGCCTCCAGACTGGACTATTGAAATGCCCTATACCTTGGCATTAGCAGTGGTCTTATTCAGTGCCTCCAGACCGTGCAGAATGCGGCTGCCCGGTTTGTTGTAGGTGCTCCTAAACGTTCCTCGGGCACTACCATCAGAAAAGACCTGCATTGGCTCCCCATACAGGCAAGGATCAACTTTAAGGCTTTATGCCTTACTCATCGTGCCCTTAATGAATCTGGACCGGAGGCTATTCGTGCCCTGGTGGCCCATTATGTCCCTGGGAGAGCACTCCGCTCTTCCAACAAAAACCTGCTTGTGGTTCCTCGTATATCCAAGGTCAGGTGGGGAGGAAGGTCTTTTCGCTTCCTTGCGCCCAGACTTTGGAATACGCTCCCTAGTGACCTCAAGTTGATATCCTCTCACCTTCAGTTCCGCAAGGCACTCAAGACTTGGCTATTCCAAGCAGCTTATCTCTAATTCCCCCCTCTGGTTGATATCTGAGCTCTCTGGTTTACCATCTTCAGCGCCTTGATGCCCATGGGTTTAGTTGCGCTTTTGTATACAAATTGCCATTAATAATAATAATAATAATAATAATAATAATAATAATAATAATAATATCGCGGGAGCGTTTTTTGCACACAAGTTGCACCAAGGACTTGCTGACTGCCGTGAGGGGAATGGCTAATTGGCCCACATTCCTGCCATCGTCGCCTGTCGTGAGGAGAACGGCTCGTCGCTTTTCGCTCTCGTGCCCCACCAGCACCATCGCCGCCGCAGGGACTCCATTTCCCAGGTGCCCCGGCGGCGGTGGCGCAAGAGTGACGTCATCAGAGTGCCCGGAGGCGCGTTAAAGGACAGGAGCGCCAAGCGCTCAGTGGGAGCGTTTTTTGCACACAAGTTACACCAAGGACTTGCCTGACTGCTGTGAGCGGAACAGCTAATTGGCCCACATCCCTGCCATTGTCGCCTGTCGTGAGGGGAACGGCTCGTCGCTCTTCGCTCTCGTGCCCTACCAGCACCATCGCCGCCGCAGGGACTCCATTTCCCAGGTGCCCCAGCGGCTGTGGCATGAGAGTGACTTCATCAGAGCGCCCAGAGGCGCGTTAAAGGACAGGAGCGCTGAGTGCTCAGTGGGAGCATTTTTTGCACACAAGTTGCACCAAGGACTTGCCTGACTGCCGTGAGGGGAACGGCTAATTGGCCCACATCCCTGCCATCGTCGCCTGCCATGAGGGAAACAGCTCGTCGCTCTTCGCTCTCGTGCCCCACCAGCACCATCGCCGCTGCAGGGACTCCATTTCCCAGGTGCCCCGGCGGCTGTGGCGCGAGAGTGATGTCATCAGAGCGCCCGGAGGCGCGTTAAAGGACAGGAGCGCTGAGCACTCAGTGGGAGCGTTTTTTACACACAAGTTGCACCGAGGACTTGCCTGACTGCCGCGAGGGGAACGGCTAATTGGCCCACATCCCTGCCATCGTCGCCTGCCGTGAGGGGAACGGCTCGTCGCTCTTCGCACTCATGCCCCACCAGCACCATCGCCGCCACAGGGACTCCATTTCCCAGGTGCCCCGGCGGCTGTGGCGCGAGAGTGATGTCATCAGAGCGCCCGGAGGTGCGTTAAAGGACAGGAGCGCCGAGCGCTCAGTGGGAGCGTTTTTTGCACATAAGTTGCACCAAGGACTTGCCTGACTGCCGTGAGGGGAACGGCTAATTGGCCCACATCCCTGCCATCATCGCCTGCCGTGAGGGGAACGGCTCGTCGCTCTTCGCTCTCGTGCCCCACCAGGACCATCGCCGCCGCAGGGACTCCATTTCCCAGGTGCCCCGGTGGCTGTGGGGCGAGAGTGACGTCATCAGAGCGCCCGCAGGCGGGTTAAAGGACAGGAACACCTCTCGCCTCGCGAGTCGCGCGCGGGAGCGCCCGGGCAAAGGGCGGGCCCTCTGAGGCCCTCAGAGGCATGACGAGGCCGGGCTGGGCCTATATCCTAACGTGTCGTGTAGGACTATCTGTAATTACATTTGTTTGCCTCTTTACTATGGCTGAGATACGAGACAAACCCATATCTGGAGGCATTTTTGGGAATATCAAGGGTACCTTGGAAAACTACTTATTCAAAACTGTCACTGATCCTGATAGGGAGAGTGCTTTGGCTGAACACAGGGCGGAGCGGCGCCGCTCTATTGAGTGCCTGAAAAGTAGACCCCTTTTGGATAGCCTGCCCTGTACTACATCACTTGGTGCTAGTATCCATACAGATAATGAGGACACTCTTTCTACTGACAATGTTCCTATACTTTTACGTGATACGCCTCTCCCACCTGATTCCCCCAACAGCTCATCTACAAATATTGTATCTCTCCCCGGCGATACCATCGCATGTACAGATGTGATAGTTGAGCAGCCTGTGCCTGTATCTGAGACCGCTAGGAAAAAAAAGGCTAGGAAACCAGCCGTGCCTAAAGTTTATGGCCCGCCACCTAACAAGAGAAGGAAAAGGGGTGGTGAGCCGCTTAGAAGCAGGATTCCCCACTCTGACTTTGGCAAAACCACTAAGGTGAACGCAATACTTACATCTACCCTGAAGACCACTGTACCAAATGCTCAAATCTCTTCAGCCCCTACGCACACTGTACTAACTCCAAAATCCCCTACACTGATTGTATCAACACCATCAGGTCCCCTGAACTGTCCGTCTAAGACAACAGTGCCGGCTGTTCCTCTTGAAGGTTTTGAACACTTAATTAGGTCCTTTGTTTTACCCATACTAGAGAGGTTGAAGAGGGTGGAAGAAAGGTTGGGAGCTCTAGAATTGGCCGTTAACAAAAATGTTGCACCATCTAAGGGTCCTGTGAAGTTAGCCCCATCCCTGTAACAGCACTGCCATCTTTCACTCCTGCTGTTGAGATGGGTGCAAATAAAACTAGTAAGTCCACTAATACAAAACAATTAAGGGCAATACCCCCTAAACTGGTTCAACAATCACTACCTCGCACAGCTAGTGAAGTTCCCAAGGTAGGAAACAAACCGCTTATGGGAAGCAAGCGAGAGGAGAGGGGAACAACTAGTCCACATAGGACAGAGAAGTCTAGGGGGCGCCATGTTGAATTACCCCCCAAAGCGGTCCCTTTCGTGGTTGTCCGACACTAGAGGATGGTAAGAAGGAAGGGTTTTTCCAGTTAAAAAATAAAACCATGCACTGGCTTAACCAAAATCGACCACTTCCCTTTAATGTCATTGGTGAAATCTTGCATGTTCGCCGACTCCCTTGGTTGTGAAACAGAGCGAAAAACATAAACGGGATCTAATTGTCATCAATTTTAGAGATCCTGGGGCTGTAAGATATATTCTAGAATGGATCCCATGGAGCATTGGTAATTCCATTGTTCCCTGTGATCTGACTTACTTTTACCCAAGATCTCTAGTGAACCCTGTATTAAGAAAACTGCTCCTTGGTTCGGCCAAGAACTACAGACCTTGAAAACGGTCTGTAAGAAACTTGAGAGAGCCTGGCGCCATAACTTCTGTGCAGTTACTAAAATACAATATAAAACAGCACAGAGAGAATATTACAAATCCGTTCGCCTGGCCAAAGCTGAGCATTATCACACTCGCATTACGGAAGTAGGCAACTCCTCTAGGGAACTGTTTCAAATATATAAAGAGATATCCATAGTGGAGACGTCCTCCTCCACCCAAAATGACTCAGTGGAATCGTGCAATAATATCGCTCAGTATTTTGCTGGCAAAATTAGTAAAATCTACACTACTTTCTCTGAACAGGGAGCCCCGGCAGCGGACTTTACTGAAAATGATAAAATTGTAAATACTCCCGTGTGCCTTAAATCTTTTGTAGTTCCCTCCTATGAGATTTTGTCCAAAATGTGCAATAAAATTAAATCAGGATCGCCCCGGGACCCGGCACCACCAAAAATTTTAGCTGAAGCCTTTTCAGTATTGGAACCTCATCTGAGGCACCTACTACAAACTTCCTTTTCAACCTCTTGTCTCCCGGAGGAATGGAAACAGGCAATAGTGCTACCAATTAAGAAAAAACCCAACATCAGTTTTGACATAATGGATAATTTACGACCTATATCCCTGCTACCTTATGTGGCCAAGTTAGCAGAGAAAATCGCTAACACTCAACTGATGGAACATCTTGAGACCCATAATGTTCTTCATAAATCTCAGTCGGGTTTTAGATCTGGTTTCTCTACGGAGACAGCTCTCCTGAGGGCCACAGAAACCCTACGTGAGGGAGCAGATGAGGGAAAGACAATGGCACTCACCATGCTTGATCTCAGTGCCGCTTTTGACACTGTAGCACACTCCATCTTGCTACAGTGTCTAAACAAAGCGGGAGTCACCAATAAGGCACTGGGATGGCTGAAAGCTTTCTTGCTTAACAGGAGCTTCCAAGTCCAAAGGAGGACTTCTCTCTCCGACAGGGTGATGCTTGAGCAGGGGGTGCCTCAGGGCTCTGCCCTGAGCCCCACCCTGTTTAATCTATACATGGCCCCATTGGCTGAGGTAGTGCAGTCGTTCGGCGTGGAGCTTGTCTCCTACGCCGACGACACGCAACTTCTTATATCTCTGACCCAAGCCCCTTCTAAGGAAGCTGATAACTTTAATGCCTGCATGACCAAACTTGCCACATGGATGAATGACCATTGTCTGAAACTCAATGGGACAAAGACAGAGGTCCTCATTATTGGTGGCAATGAGGTCAAATGGACGACAGAGTGGTGGCCCAGTTGCCTTGGTCCTTTGCCCTCCCCCTCTCGAGAGGCGAAGAATTTGGGTGTGTGGGTGGACAATAAACTGTCCTTTGATAGCCACATAAGAAAAACTGTAGGCAAATGCTTTGGGGTGATGAAAACTCTGAATCGCACCCTTGACCTGTTACCCATCAATTCCAGACGTACCATGACGCAAGCACTGATAACGTCCCGTATTGATTACGGAAACGTGCTGCTCATGGGGACATCTGAGAAAAACATCAAAAAGTTACAGGTCTTACAGAATTCGGCAGCTCGCCTGGTCTTAAGGCTTCCCCGCAGAGCACCATCACGCCCCTCTCTCGCAGCCCTCCACTGGTTACCTATCAGGAAGAGGATTGATTTTAAAGCGATGCTATGGTGCCATAAAATAATTCATCACAGAGCACCGGCTTATATGTCGGATCTGGCATCTGTTTATGAACCTAGCAGGTCGCTTAGATCTAAAGGAACGGGTCTGCTCAGAACTACCTGCCCCAAAAAAGTTAGAATGGGAGGCAGATCATTTCGTACTTTAGCTGCTAGGAAATGGAACCTTCTTCCTTTGGATATCAGGATGGAGAATAATGAAATCCTGTTTAGGAAGAAGTTGAAAACCTGCCTCTTTACCTTGTGATTGGTTTCCTCTACACTATCTCACACTCTCTCCACAGCGCGGGGACACGCCGGGAGGCGTCACCAGGCGCTCTACAAACTCCTTTAAATTTAAATTAAATTAAATAAATATTCCATCCCGGGGCACTAGCATGTCCGCAGATCATACCATCTATACCATTCAACAACCGGTATATGATGCAGGCATCTGACCCCATGACCGCTGAAAATGCACCTAGGTGGGAAACTATACCTTTCAGGCGCATTTTAAATGGAAATAAGAGGTTTGATCACTTTGTAGGAAATGGGAGGATGGATCACCTGTTACCCTTCACCCCGTTGGAAGTCGCAAATAGGTTCAATGCCTTCTCAGGCTTTGATGATTGCTATTGACAAGAGGGACCTCTCACTAACAAGCGATTTGTAAATGTAAACCAAGATGCTAATGTCATATCTAGTCCTCTATTACAAGTCCTGACATTAGAACAAACTATCCAACCCCCCATTGGTAGCTCATTTGATGACCAATCCTCACTGAATTGTGAGTTTGAGTTGGGGCCACCCCCTAGCGCATCCAGTACCAATGACCCTCCTGGTATACTGGATTGTAAAGCAACTAATCAAGGTCTCCCGGTTTCCCAGGTTAAAATCCTTTCCTGGAATGTGGCGGGTCTTAAAAACAAACTGCCCATCCAGAGTGGGGCACTTTTATGGCCTCGCATGATATTTGTATGCTCCAAGAAACCCGGCCCTTAAAAGAAAGTGGGGTCCAAGGGTTTGCAACATACGATTTCCTGGCGAGCATGGGGGAGAGGGGCAGGCCTTTGGGTGGGCTGTCCATATGGGTTGGTACACATCTTGGTGTAAAGGCTTCTCAAATTCCAACCAACTCAATGGACGTACAGTGTGTGATGTTGACTACATTAAATGGGCTGGATATTGCCTTGATCAATGTATATTCAAGGCCAGTTAGGCGGGGTCTTGAGTCAGAGGCCACCGAGACCCTGTTATCCTTTACCCAATCGATCGATCCTTCCACTGTATTAATCCTGGGTGGAGATTTTAACTGCCATTTTGAGCCACTCTTGGATTCGAATTTGAGTAATTCAGATGAGGTTGACCTGCTGTGGGCTGTTCCTGACCCACTGATTACTAGGGTGAAAGCATGGACCCCTTTGGTTCTACAGTTACAGGCATTCTCGTTAGCGACTTCATTGCGAGCCTGTAATGGGGGGGTTGAGCCTGATAGACCAGGGAAAAATACGTTTAATCGATTAAAAACTAGTACTTCAATAATCGATTATATTTTCATCGAGGCCAGGCACTGGGACAGGCTACACGAGTTTAGAGTTGTTGAAGGTCAGACAGTGATCATAACGCATTGGTCCTGTCACTCAAACCGGGGAGCTTTTGGCTGAAATGTCAAACTCCGGCTGAAGACTCTACCACCGTGCCTTTAATAATAACAAATTGCAGGCGCAGGGTTAAATGGCCAGATTTTCAGATGTCCACTAGCAAACTTGCAGAACTATTTGAGTCTGTTATTCCATTCATTGAAGACAATCGGAAGTTCGGGCATTTAGGCAGGGCATCTGAAATACACACTCATCTGGTAGCCGCACTCAAAGGTATTCTGTATCCGGTGAGAAAACCAAAACACCCTCAAACATTAATATCTAGATGGTATAACGCCTCCTGTAGGAAAGCCAAAAAGGCCCTTCTTAGAGCAATAAAAACTAATAATAGGGAAGACATTAGAGCCCATTGCATCGTGTACAAAAGGACACTTTGCGATGCCAAGAAGGAATGGGAGGCCTCCATGTGGGATGAATTGGGATCCGCCCTCAATATTAATGATTTTAAATCATTTTGGTCCATAGTCGCAACAAGACTTAGTGGGCATACCCCTGCACTCGCCCCGAATATTGGTCCTGAAATTTGGAAAAGCTATTTCTGCGATCTTCATGGCATCCCTGAGCCTGATGAAAAGCTTGCTACTATTCTGGAATCCCAGCAGCCTGCAAGTACTAGCGGGATCGAGCGGGGACGGTCAATCACAGCTTCTTTATGCCCCACCCCAGTTGAACTTTTCACCCTGGCTGAGGTAGAGATGGCCCTAGGTAAGTTGGTTCCTAACAAAGCTCCGGGCTTGGACAAATTGCCAGGGGATTTGTTTAGGAAGCAACCGAAAATCTGGGCCCCTTATCTGGTTGCTTTGTTTAATGGTATCCTACAGGGAGAGGACCCCCCACCTACATGGTTAGAGGCTGAAATCATGCCAATTTAAAAAAAGGGCTGTCCCTTAGCCCCTTCTAATTATAGGCCGATCAGCCTAATCGATACATCTCAAAAGCTGATGGGGAGGGTTATCCTTGATAGGATTCTAGGTTGGATTGAGGATGAAAGGGTATTGTCCATACTCCAGGCAGGCTTTAGGTCTGGTACCTCCACTCTAGATCAAATATTTTGCCTGCAGGTCCTATATAACCCTGGGCGTAGTTCGCGGAGTCGGACTCCGCGGAGCTACGCGAAGCTGCACTTGCACTCCGCGAACTACGCGTAGCTCCGCAGCCATGCATAGTTGCTTGCTAGACCCGTTCGCGCGCCGTTTTTCGTCTTCGGGAGCGCGGTGCGCGTGTTCGGGGCGTTGCCTGCATGCTCGGGATGGCTAGCGCGCTAAGTTACCCAAGAGGTTTGTCCCGCCCGCTTGCGTTCCCTTATTTCCTGTTCCGGGTCACAAGTAACGTGTTCGGGGTGTGCAAGACATGTTCGGGAACTCATCTTCTCGTTCGCACTACAAAAGTGCGTGATCGCGTTAAATATCGCGCGAACCTACCCACGCGGTCGCGATGGGCGCAGCCATCTTGGATCACACACTCTGGCTATGGTTTTGGGCCTACTTTAGCATCTTGCTGATATCTCTTCAATCCTGGTCTTTTTACTTACTTTTTCAAACTTTCTTTAGTTATTTCCTATCTCTCTCTGTGCCTAGGTTTATATTTTTCATTTTATTTCTACTTTTACATCTTTTCTATTGTTTTATTTTACTTCCTTCTTTTACCTTGCTTCTTCTTTCCCCTACCTGTTTTTCTTGAACTTTTCTTCTCCCCTCCACCAGAACCATGGTCAAGGGCGCCAGCAGCAGCGGCGGCTCAAAGGGCAAGGCGCCTGTGCCCCAAAAAACCTGGCTGCCTTGCGGCAGAATGCGCCCCCTAGGGGTGAGGCCCCGCCAACTTTTTGGGGAGGAGGAGGTGGCTGCCCTGGTCTTTTTTATCCAGCGCCACCTCCCCTTGATGTTGGCAGCAGGCGGCAGGCCCGGCTCCGGCTACCACCAGATTGAAGAGCGTCTCCGGCGGTGGGCGAAGGTGCGCCGGGCAGTCTTCCGCTGCTCCGGTATCCGGCGTACCCACTATCAGCTGACCCACCGCTGGGCAGACATTTTGGACCGGGAGCAGGACCTGTTGGACCTGCTTGGTGTCGAGGTCGTGGGTCTTGGTGAGTGGCTTCCCCCCAAAAAAAGTGTGTGTGTAATATATATCTATAGTAGTATAAGTATTGTTATTGTATCTTTGTAAATCTTGGCTGAATAAATAACGCGATGACTGGTGCTCCTAGTTACATTTCCGATGTATTCCGTTAGATCTACTGTAATTGTATGACACTGGTCTGTGCTGCGCTTCTTCATCTTCACTGACTCTTGCGTGTTCAATTTGGCGCTAGCTTTTGCTGTTTATTGATGTGAGATTTTCTTTATTGTAGAGAACTGAAGTTAGTTAATGCTATTAATAGAGTCTTGTGACTCTTGTCCTTCCTTTGTCCATCAGTGAAATAGCGGATTGATGGATAATTGTACGTGTTTGCATATTGTATCATTTTTTTTTCACGGCCTTCTCTTCTGCATGAATCCTCCTCTGGCAATGAATGCTAAAGTTACTTTGTTCTTCTTACCTCAGCCAGGGCCGGCTTTAGGCATGTGCAAGCTGTGCAACTGCACAGGGCCACCAAACGCCAGGGGCCACCACACCAATATATATCCTTAATTTCATAATCCTCATAGGATGGCTACATATTTGCGTGGCGGCCCCTGGCAGGGATTTGGTGCCTCCGGCTCTGTTCCACTTCCAAACACCCTGACTCCCCCCTCTTCACTGGCCTCCACGCTCCGCCCCGACCTCCTCTTCCGGGCCCCCCTACCTACGCTCCCTGGCCAGGACCACCATGAGCCTAGAGCCGCCCCTGCCTCAGCCCTCCATAGAACTGATGTAGTTTGTTTACTGAGTGGGTAGGGCAGCAGTAGCATTCAGTGAGTAGCAGGACAAAATATGATGCAATGAACGTACAATTTCGTGTTAGTATGCACAAAGTTAAGCATGTCTCCTCCTTGTGATCTATGCATTTTGCTGGCAAAAATAAAAAAGAAATGCCTACTTACAGATAATTGATGACCCCATTCTTGAATCGGTGGTGTTGTTCAGGTGTTACTACCTCTGTGTTACTTAGTAATCTGCAATAAGATTGTTTATGGAACATTTGATTTGTTTTCTCCAAGTATAGAGTCAGTGAATCATGCAAGGCAGTAGTCATTTGGTAGATCAATGTTTCTTTCTTTGAATGTTGTAGCAGTCATTTTTGAAATGCTGTGCTGTCTATGTTTCACAGCACTCAATGCTTTTCTCTTTCTTTATTATTTCTTACATGAACCACAGAACCCAGGGGCAAGCAGAAGGCTGGGACCGAGTCGGCGGGTGAACCTGAACCACAGGCACAGAGCTCCTCTACTGAGGATCCTACTGCTGTCCCCAGTAAGTCCAACAGTGCTTTCTTTTAGAACAATGATATTTCCCTAACTTTCTAACTGAGTTTTTGTTTTTCCAACCGATTAATGACATTTCATTCCTAACTAAATTTTGACAAATGCTTTTTTGATTTTGATTATGTTTTCAAAATTTTGGGTATCTGTCCCTGCCTTTCTGTTCCTTCAAAGAGCCTCTGTTAAGACTCTCTGTGCTACTACTAGACCGTCTGTAGGTAAGCTTGCCCTGTTGCCCACTCTTTAGTTAAGGTAATAATCTTTTAAAAAAATCTGTGATAGAATAGCTGCAGGCACAGGGTCCACTCCTGTCTTATGCTTTTTCCTCGGTAATGTCTCTTCTTTGCCAATTGACACCAACGAAGTATGCATCCAGATGTTGGTCTAGTATTTTGTAAACGTTAGTATACCACTACTACTCTTCTGGGTATTCTATTCTTCTATGCAGTCACATACATAACTATGTAACTATGCACCACAAAATTGGATGTTGGTGATAGGCAGGTTGGACCTTACTTACAGTCTTACACCTCAGTCACAGAACTCTGAGGAACCCACAATTCACTGAACGACAACCTATATGGGCTCAGTCATTGTTCAATTATTCAATTATCCCACTCCTGAACCCCAATACCAAGATGCCCAATGCTTTTATTACACAATCCATAACCTAAGTAACCCCCTTTTGCTCACTCTCTCGTGTAAGTCTACAAGACAACAGACACTGAAAATATACTTCCGAGTCAATGTGGTACTTCAAAAGCTTTATTTTGTTACAAGTAACTAAGTAAGTAACATCAAAGTTTTTTTAAGTTGTTCCGAGAAATACGTCAAGGGCAGGCCCACCATAAAAAATCCAGAGTTAAAAAAGGCTGAATAAAGTAATCTACAATTGTACAGCTACCAGTTCACGATAGGGAAATGTGGGAAATGTCGGAGACCCCTCACCATTGAACGTATACTGGTTACATATGCCTCTTTTTGGTAAGCTCTGGAAATCTCTGCTTCGTAGAAGGAAATCTTCTCATCTGCCGAAAAATAATGACAATAGTGGTGCACGTTAGACAGTATGAAAAAATTAAATACATTTATGCAAGTTTTTACTTTTAGCAGTCATGCTAAAAAAAAGGTGTAACCTGAGGCTGTAAGCAAACTCGATTCCACAATCCACATTGAAAAAGTAAATACGGGCCTTTTTATTTTCCAAACTCTTCAGGTGTATGCTTTGAACAATCATGTGGCCTCAAAGGCGTCTTCTCGTACTGCGCAACAAGCTGCGAGGTAGCATGCGCAAAACTGTAGACATTGATGTACAAACTGGTTAGGTTACATGGTTCAGTCTAACTTTCCAAGGACTAGAGTAGCAGTAGAGATGAGATGAGCTTGGGTACCATACCATAACAAATGAATGCTAAATGTGTAGTAGTGAGTTACTTACTCTGCTGTACTAGGCAATGTGGACTTCTACTGATTACGTTGTACTTAACTGTTTTGCAGAACTCCATTCTTGGTGAACAAGTACAATGGGGGCTGTGCATCCATCTAAAAAGGTGTACTTATTTCTATAGGTGCAGAACCGGTACCATCCACCAGTGCCGATGGGGACAGCGGCGCAGCGTCAGCAAAGGCGATCACGGAGGGGACAGGAGGACCAGAGGCACCTACACCAGCACCAGTGGGGGAGGAGCCAACAACATTGGGCGATGGCAAGTTACATTCAATAGTGATCCGCATTACTTGGTGGGTGGGGAAAACTTCCTCACTGTACTCTGGTATTTATAATGAACTTGAAGTTCTACTGGACAATAACAATATATGACGCCACCTTTATTAATCATTACCAAGCTTAGCATTACCACCGGCGACAATTGATAAAATAACAGGCCTCTTCTATCTGACAACTCAGCTGTGAAAGGTTGGTGGCAGACTAAAAAAGTCTTATCCACAACATTACATGAACGCGATGGTTTAACACTAAGGAGATTGATTTTAAGTATGATGAAAGGAGCAAGGAAAAAGCACCAATCATCTAATATAGAAGGATACTTTGGAATCAGCAATGCAGGTGGCTGATAGCAGTCGGATGCATGGGTTGTTGTGGAAGCATAGAAAGGGGAAAACACAGCTGCCTGCGTGGGTGGGAGACACATCCAATATCGGTGGGTAGTGGTGGATAGTGTCAGCAGCGGTGTTTTGGTCAAACCCAAAAGCAAGGGAAGGAGGGGACGACTGGATGCATTCCAGGTCGTTGCTGGCGAAACACAAACCACCTAAGGTTTGTTGCGCGATATAAAGAATGATAGTCTCTACTAGACATTTACTAGTACTAGCTGGCTCCTGTTAATTAATGTTAGTTTGAGACTTTCACTGTTCCCGGAAGCACAGAGTATATGATATAAAAAAACGAGATATGAAAAAGACAGGTGTTCGTATGTGTGTGACCGTTGAAGTACACCCATGCTATGCTACTAGGGCAGGCATAATGCCGTGCCAAAAAGTCAAACAAATTAAGTATATAAGCCGTAGAATGTTCAAGATAGATAAAACACAATTTTTTGTACTCAGCTTGCTTGCTAGTGCTACTGTACTGTGCCAATATGTGTTGAATACATTTTGTGTTCTTGATTTGCTGGGATTTAGGATTACAACAATTCTGTCTCTTTCTTTATTGTTACTCCTTCAAAACCAACGAGAAAGGAGTTGGCAGTCCAGGCCCGGCAGCGGAAACTGCAGGCCATCGTTGAGGCCTACTGCTTGCTGGTGGCTCAGGCCGAGGAGGAGGAGGAGGCGGCGGCAGCAGCTGCTCCCTCTTCCAATGCCCCGGCCCCCAAGCCTGCAGGAGTACGTCGCCGTGGTCAGGCAGCTGCCCGCCGCCAGATTTTTACAGCATCGCCCACCCCCCCACAACAACATGCATGCCAATGTAGGTGCCGTCAGTTCCAAAGAAAGATTCTCCTCCGGCTAGCCGGGCTGGAGGGTGAAATAGAGGAGCGTGTGAAGGTCATTGTTGATAAACACTTAAAAGCCCGCCGGCTTTGAGATGGACCCTGTTTGTTTGCCCCTTTTTCAATCCTTTTGTTGGTGGGTGGGAATTGGGTGTTGGGGTTGCATTGAACGTAGAAATTTGGTTGGGGTTAGGGGAGGCGGGTAGGGACAGCTGTGGGGTAAGATTTAATATATATTTTATTTTTGTATCATCTTTATTTATATTATTTTCAAATAAACGATAAACGAGACACAAAGTTATGTTCAAAAGAAAACATTTGAAGTTAATTTGCGTTTCTTGGGGGGGGTGGAGGGGGGATTGTTTCACCAAATAATGTACGTTGTGCAACATCGCAAGGTTTAATTGGCCATGCAGGTCGGCGGACAGTGCTTTCTAATAAAAAAATATATTGCCCACATCTTTAACATGCAGACAGATAGATGCGGTAAACCCTCACCGAGTTATATTTGTAGTATTAGAAGAACTACCAGTCTGTCTTGCATTATACCTCACAGCAAACTTATCTTACCTGTGATTGCTGATGATGATTTATGATGAAGTGTGGCACTGCAAGGGCTGCATTTGTTTCCCAAGACAATGGAGAAGAATCTGTGGTCTGAACTTCTGTGATAGTACTAGTAGTAGACAGACCCTGCCAGTAGCATTTTGAGACAAAAAGAAAGAGGCAGTCATTTGCGTGACAGGCAATGTGGGGGTAGTATAAGTAAGTACAGTACATTACACGACTGACCCAATATTGCAACTGCTAAACTGAAACAAAACAATGGTTTTGGGGACTGGAAAGTAAGTGCAAGAGAAGATAAGATGTTCAACTGTAGTTGTAGTACTCACGGCAACGTCAAACTTTTCTAAATCATAATGCTTTAAACTTAAACCCAAACAATTACGCCAATTCACTAGATGTATTCGTTGTTTGATGGTAATGGTAAATTAATTGCCATTATACACAGAGCTTGATTTGGGAAGCCGAAGAAGATCCTGGCCATGCCTTGTTGACATTTCACTATTGTTGCTTTCACCACATCTGCCCCAGCAAGCGCGTGATCAAATTGTTGGTGTATATTTAATGTAAGAAACATCACACCTCAATGAAACCACGCAGCCCGGGGGAAGAGGGTTAGGGTTTGTTGAATGGATGGGTACGGGGGTTTTGGGAAAGGTTTGAGAAAGAAAAACAGTACGCATGGAGACAACAAAAGCAAAACAATGAAGACGATGATTTATGATGTTGATCCACTACCGAATGAATGTAAGGAATAAACGTAAGAAAAGGACACGCTGAATATCATTCTTGGCTTCCCGTCATGCAATTGCTTGATGATGAGGATTAGTGGTAAGGGTGAGTTGATGCTCATAGTATAATAGCAGTGGGTGAAAAACGTCCAGCCTGAAAAAGAAAAGGCAAATACAAAAGAATGTGAATGACCTAAACAAATTGTAATACAGTAAAGATCAAAAATACTACAAGAGGAGTAGTCGTATGAGAGGACTTTCAGACTGAGGCGGCTTGGATACAATATGTATAAGTCTACTAGTTGCACATCATTATTAATCTAGAAGTACAAGAAAAGACAGGAGCCAGCACAGAACAGGCCCACGACGACGACACAGGGTCGCCCGTAATACAAACTGCGTTTCCCTAAAAATTTCACAGAGCCACAGAAAGGCGAATAAAAAAGCAACCTACCGTTTACAAAATTAATCAACAAAATCAATGCGTCATTCTCAGTCATCAATCCTACCACTATTGTACTCTACCACTGCACAGTGCACACACATGTAGTAGCCTGGGTCTACTGTGCTGTGCCTCTTATTTGTATTTATTACCTTGTATTCCACTCCAAGAAACATCGTACATCAATCAGCTCAGATCCAACTGCCTGACAGCAAAGATATGGTGGTCACCATCATTATCAGGTGTGGCACGTCTAGTCCAACAGCAACAGCAACTCAGTCTGTAGTGAGTGACTACGATAAATTAAGTCCTGACTGCACCTGTAGTAGTAGGAACACAAGTGCGTAAATAATTTATATTATTAAATAACATGGAAAAATTGGCTATCACGTGAGTCTGAAGTTACTAGTATACTTCAACTCCATGCACATTTGCTCAGAGTCAGCAAAACATCCAATGCAATGCATGGCATCATTCATTTAATATACCTGTCTTGCTCTTCTCTTTCACTGTCAGATGATTGATCACAGATGCTGCTGAGCCTTTTAAAAGTAATGCGAGTCACAACAAGTTGACTTCAGTTGTGGATGCCTGCTCAAGTTTCTTTTGACACTGAAGAGTCGTCTATGAATGCCTGCTCAAGTTTCTTTTGACACTGAAGAGTCGTCTATGAATGCCTGCAGACAGAAGTGGTAGCCTTAAGACTCAGTAAGGCAGTGATGAGTTGCAGATTCCAAATGAAATAGAGGATGGCTGTAGTCATGTACGGTACACTTGTTATGGAGGGACTGTTAGAGGCTACATTATTGTTATTGTACTATACTCCATCTACAACATCCAATGTATGGCTGGCAAGATGGAATTGTATTGACTTGAGTGGGAGTCAAGAAGATGGAGCAAGACTCTGAGGAGTGCAGTCAACATGGAACATAAATTCACAGGCGTGCAACTCCAGGAGGTAAATAAAAAGATACAGTGAAAATAAATGCACAGGCGTGCAACTCCAGTACGTACATAAAAAGAATCAGTGGTGGGGATGGATTTGGTTGTGGTTTTTATTAGCAGTTTTGCACCAGAAAGCCATTGTTAATAAGAAAATAAATAACACAAATAAAGGAAGGGAGAAAGTAACAATTTAAAAGCCTATTTGTCAGGGAAGAGGAGCTCGTCCTCAAACTCAGGGGGTTCAGACAGAAGTAGATCATGTAACACAGTAGTGATGATGTCTTCTGACTCGCTTTCTTCATCCAGCTCTGATTCACGTACAGTATAGTCTGGTGGTATGAAGTGTTGATTAATTTTTATCATTGTCAGCCTCTCCACGCTTTTGGGGGAGAGACTGGTCCTTTTCGATGTCACAATGGCACCAGCAGCACTGAAAACCCGCTCAGAAGGGACACTGGCTACAGGACAAGCCAGATACTTTATCGCCAGCCTGCTCAGCACTGGCCACTGTCTCCTTCTTTCATACCAATAGACCAATGGGCTTTGCTCCATGAACACCTTTGTTGTGTCATCCAGATAGGCCTGAACCATCCGCTCAGTGTTCATTGGTGCTCGGCTTTGCTGGTCCTCTTTCCCCTTTGCAACATCAACGGACTTACCCATCCCTTTTTGTAGAAAAAAAGCAGTTATGCTTTTGGTTGTGTCTGCTGAATCAGATCGTGTAGGTGCTGCTTTTGGTACTGTTGGTGCCTGCTGGGAAGCAGACGCACTGCTCTCACGCTCTGATGAACTTGCCTCAGGAGGATGGCCTGGAGTACTTTGACTGTCCTGGGCTGGCACTGACAGGCCTTTAAGTAACAGCCATTCGGTTTCTAAATCATTAGCTTCCACAGCTATGGAAGTTTTGTAATTGGCAACATCCCTATCTGAAAAAGGAATTACTGCGCTACTGCTGACAAACAATTTGTACCGTGGATCCAACATTGTTGCAGTTATGTAATGTTGATCTGACACAATCCCTTGAAGCCTTGCATTTACAGATAAGCGGTTGGCTAAGGCCTTGGCCAAGGTATATGCATCAACTTTTTCTTCGTCACCTTCGTATATTTCACAGACCTCCTTCAGCTGTTGCTCGAGCATGTACAACGATGGGATGGCTTGGCCCATAGTACAGTCCTCCCTGCTAACTACACGTGTGAAGACCTCAAAAGGTTGTAGCATCTCTGTCAAGCATTTAATGATGTCCCACTGCCACATCTCAATGGTCAGGGTTTTAAGATTAACAGTAGGGTCCCCTAATCTTCTTGACATGACATAAGCATTCAGTGGTATGTACTGCTCAAAGAGACGCTCAAGCATGAAATAAGTAGAGTTCCAACGTGTTGGGACCTCCTGGATCAGTGCTTTGACTGGCAATCTATGCTCACGCTGAATGACGCGTAGCAGCTTCCGTGCTTTAAAAGAATGGTTAAAATGCGTGCATATTCTTCTGCAGATGGTCAGTATGTTGCTGACTTTGGCTTCAGTTTTCAGAAAGTCTTGAACGACTAAGTTAATGCAGTGTGCCAAACAGGGTACCCTGAAATAATGCCCTTCTCTCATTGCCTTCACTACATTACTGCCATTGTCGGTGGCAACAAAACCAATCTTAAGGCCTCTTGGTTGCAGCCATTCAAAGACCTTGCTGTTAAACTCTGACAAAATGTTTTCAGCAGTATGATTTTTCTCCATACCAAACATGGCTACAGTTGCATGTCTGCGAGTATCATTAAAAATCCCAGCAACGTCAAGGCCTGAAGTTAACTTGTCTTTAACACCTGCAAAAGAGATCCAGTGTGCGGTGATGCACATATAATCTGCTGTGGCTTCGCGACTGCTCCACATGTCTGTTGTCAGGTGGATACAATGGACAACACTCTGTTGTAAGGCTTTCCCAATCAATTCCAGCACGTCGTGGTGTAGTGCTGGAATAGCAACTCTTGCAAAATAGTAGCGACTGGGAACATCCCATTTTGGGGAGAGTGTTGCCACTAATTCCCGAAATCCCACTGCCTCAACAAATGAAAATGGGAGAAGGTCGAGTGCCAACATTTTTGCGAGTTTCGCATTATACAAACGTGCTATTGGGTGGTTCCGCTCGTACTTTCCCTCCTGCCTAAACATGCTAGTAATGGTAAGCTGCTTGGTATTTCTTTCTGTTATGCTAGACGGACCACCTTTTAACGCAGACTTTGCACTCCTTGGTGTCTCCGGCTTACTCTGGTGCCACTGAGAAGTTGCTGATGCGGAGGATGTGGACTGCACCACTCCAGTGCTGGTGACAGGGCTCATTTGTATACCACTCCCAGATAGAAGGTCATCGTCTGCCTCTTCTTCCTCCTGGTCAACCATGAGTGGACCTTGTAGTACTGTATCCCCACCAACACCAGTGCTGACATTTTTTAAGCTTGCAAGGTGGTTCTCCCACTGGATTACGTGTGTTTTTTTCAAATGGGTCGTTTGGCCTCCAGTACCATAGTTTGTACCAATCTTACCACGACTAACATTGGTATGACAAATGGTACATATAGCAATGTTCTCCTGATGGGGGTGAACCGTAAAAAAATCCCACACTGGGGAGGTAAACTTTTGTCTCCTGCCATAGGAAGAGGACCCACTTCCAATGCCGGATGAACTGGAGGATTTTTGTTGAATTTCCCTATGTGACAGCTCAGTACTAGTACTGCCACTACCTCCTTCTGTTGAGGTGGCGCTTGTGCTGGATGTCGGACGCTGCCGGGCCTTCGCTGATGAAAAAATGGGAGCTGGTGTTACTTTGGGTGCTGAGTGTGTAGGAGTTATACGTGCTACCTGCTCATCACTAATCGCAGCCCTTCTGGATAGGGTGAAAATGTTGGTCTCTACATCCTCTGCACCAGGAATAACGCTCGTGATGATAACAGTGTCAGACCCGTCTTTATCACCAGCAGTATCCTGCTCACCTACATCGACCTCCATTTCAAGCCTTGGTGGATCCTTCCTTTTTCCTAGCCTGGTCTTGGGATGTCTCTCCTTTGAATGCTCAGATACTTTTGGATGCCACTCCTCATCAAGGTCATCTGAAGGGACGCTTGGCGAAGAAGTCGATGCACTGCCACCACTAACCCTCCTTTTCCTTGGTAAATTGAAAGACAATAGATCACCTCCAGAAGTGGCTTCCTCTTCTTCTTCCTCGGAATGAGGCTCCACTTCCTGAACTGCCCCGACTTCAGGAGGAACAACTACTACTATTGCGTGCGGAGATGGTGGTTGTTGTTCTTGAGGAAGTACTATAGCGGGCTGTGGTTCTTCAACAACTACTATTGTGGGATTTGGTTGTTGTTGTTGAACAACTATTGCGGGCGGTGCTTGTGGTTGTTCAACAACTATTGCGGGAAGTGGTTGTTGAACATCTAGTGCTGGCGGTGGTTGTTGAGCACTTTCATCTTGCAAGGATTGTGTACTACTTTGAGACAGCGATAAGTTTAGTTCAGGCTCAGTATCACTGCTTTGTAACACTAGGCTGGCTACCTCTTCGACCCTCATGTGCTTGGCCCTGGGTTGGTGGCTTGGCCCCGTTAATGCGGATGTGCTGGCCCCAGCTTGCACCCCGGACACCGCTGCTGCAGGCGTACCTTTTGGGGGCCCAAAAAAGGTTTTGGGGTCCATACCACACTTAAGTGACACTTCCTTCTTCTGTACCTTCTTCTCAGCAACTTTCTTGGTGGTGGAGGACCTGGTACCTGCTTTCTTAGGGCCCATCTTCTTCTGATGTCCGCACACAGCAGCACTCAGTAGCACAAATTGCAGAGATGTGTGGTGGTCAGATGAGTCACACACCACACGTGGCGTACAACTGAAGGACGTCCGTCTGGCAGTAGAACGGGTGATGGATGAAAACAAACAGCACCTCCTCAGTCTTTCTTTGTGCACCTTCCATTCAAAGAAGACAGAACAACATCAGTCAAACAAGCAGTAAGCCAACATGAACAATTGAAAGACACACAGGCCAATGTATAGAACACAAAACAGAAGACTAATACTACCAGCACCACAGCTCCCAGCCACATGAAGTCCAGAAAGAACCAATAAAGTCAAGTGGGCCTATATACCAATATGGACAGAAAAAGGAGGATGCATGCTACACATGACAGGTTAATGCAAGGAATAAAAAAAAAAAACCCATGGCTAAGAGGTTGGAAACCTACACCGCAAAAACACATACAAGGCGCAAAAACACATACAAGGCATAACATTATTACACACACAAAAAAAGTTACCTACACCCCTGCCCAGACAACACATTTGGGAATGCAATGCCATACACACATGCACTAATGATGTTAATTGAATAGACCAAATAGAAACAGCTACATAGAGCAGCCCCGCTAACTACTACCTCTGGGACTCTGGCCTACTGTCAGATCAGACCAAAAGCAGGGAGGCCAATGACAAATTCACAAAGGAAGTACCTACAAAATGGCCGCCACCACATGGCCTGGCCACCAACAACAACATGGCAGAATCATCACAAAGGAAGTACACACAAAATGGCCACCACCACATGGCCTGGCCACCCACAACAACATGAAAAGAAAGAGAAGACAGACAATAAAAGCCTATGGCAAAGGGACAATGCTTAGCTTCACAAAATGGACACACCACTGCCCAAATTGGTCACCCCACCCATAAACAAGAAATCATTACATAGAGGACAGAAAGAAACTGGAAGAGGTCCATGCTCCAATAAGACAACACTACAACCAAATGACACATAAATGAGGACTTTTTGTAGCACAAGAAACACATTAAACATTTTCGAGGAACTTTTATTCAACTCGGGACATATTGTTCGCGAGAATGCAAAATCGGCGTGTTCGGCAGCGCGAATTGAATGAAACGTCGTTATCGCGTTCCCGAGCCAGTACATTGAGCGCGTGAACAAGACAAAAAATGTAAGGTCACGTTCTCACACTGTGCGAAGTTACCAAAACTACACAAGCTGTATTCCTAGGGTTACCTAATGGCAGAAATTGACAGATTCCTTAAACACACCCAAAACCTGACATACCCCACACATAAAAATAAGATTTTCTAAATCAAACCAAGCCATCCATGATTTTCTAATTAAGGGTACACCACAAAAACAGTTGATTAACTTTCATGACCCTATGACTAGTACCTCTGGCCTACTGGCAGAGTAGGCCACAAGGTTGGAGGCCTATGGCAAGAGCAAAGTGGCTGGGAATCATAAAATGGCCGCCAACACATGGCCAGGCCAACCACACAAAGTTAATACAATGAACTCAAGCATGCCTACACACTAACTACATGGAGTACTAGGGTCAGCTATTGGCTTAAAAAAAATAAAAACCATTTAAATTACACAAACAGAAATTCCACAACAGACATTGGTATTGCATATTGACCATAATCCAATGTCAGCCATGATGTTTGTTTACAAACTTGAATAAAAATTTAAACACAGACCACAGAATTATGATTTTACCCATGGGTACCTCTCTATGTAGCCTGGATGAAATTTAAAAAGAAATACAAGTTGGGACCTCATAAAAGTACAGGCCCCCATCAATAATTTAAATCCAGGAATGAATGAATACTGTAGTTAAAAAAATCTCAAATCAAACAAACACAAGTCTACAACATCATACTCACTCATACATTACTGAAACTTACTTGAAAAAGAGAATTCAAAATCCAAAAGTCCTCAATAAAATCCAAGAAAAAGCAGTAATGCAGCCAACACACACAGAAAGTGATCCTTCCAGCTCAAAATCCAAATGAAAG
The DNA here is from genome assembly GCF_964263255.1 of Lissotriton vulgaris. NCBI lineage: Eukaryota > Metazoa > Chordata > Amphibia > Caudata > Salamandridae > Lissotriton > Lissotriton vulgaris. Next base: position 778,178,024 of record NC_141691.1, read on the forward strand.
TGAGCACCTCATGGACAAAGCACTGGGAGGAGCCTGGTGGACAGGAACAGGAAGTTGTAAACTCAAGAGCCCTTCCTCCCTAATCTTCAAAAATAGAGTAGAAACAAAAAGAGGACTCCTTCCCCCCAAAAAATACAGCCAAAGGTACAACTTTAAGGGGTTTCTCACTTTTTGGCTAACCAAAATGGTAATTTATTATTATGGTTTAACTTTTAACATGCTCGCGAGTTATTCTGTGCAAGATTGCAGGTTCTGCGTGTTCGGCAACTCGATCTTACGAACAAGCATCCTCGCGCGTCCTTATGACGCTATCGCGCATCCAAATGACGTTATCGCGTTCGCACAGTCGCACGGAATGGTGCGGGAGGGTTTACAAACATGGTGGCACACGCGACCGGGAAAAAGTGAACGCGGAACCAAGGTAAGCCATTGCCGCGCACGCGATAATGTTATTCAGCGCGCGAGAACTACGCTACGCACCGGATCGCGGAGTAATCGACAGCTACGCGTACTCCGCGGAACGCGGAGTTGCCGAAACTCAGCAAACTCCGCGAACGGAGCGTAGTTCTTCGCCCAGGGTTAGTCCTATATTGGAAGACTGCCAAGGTGGAGGGTGGCAGCCTCTACCTTGTATTTGTCGACCTGCGGGCAGCATTTGATCTAGTTCTACGGGAAAAACTTTGGAGAGTACTAGCAGACCTGGGCCTTCCGCCCTACTTGTTAGCCATCCTTTCTAAGCTCCATGATAAAAATTTCACCCAGGTGAGGTGTGGCAGGAATGAAAAAACTCACAGAGCAATTCCCTGTCCAAAAAGGAGTTTGCCAAGGGTGCGTACTGGCGCCAACGCTATTTCGCCTTTACATAAATGGCCTTGTGGAACACCTGAATGATGTAGAAAACAATGATGCCCCTAAACTAGCCACAGGTAGAGTGTCTGCTCTGATGTTCGCAGACGAAACCCTGTTGTTTTCTAGAACATCATCGGGCATTCAAAGAATACTTGATGGGTTTGTGGAATTTTGCGACCTTCGGGGCTGGAAATCAACTTAAGTAAAACCAAATTTATGATTTTTAACCCGCCGAAGCGTGTACGCCCAAATCCTGTTTTACACGGCATTCACCTTGAAAGGGTTAAAACATTTGTTTATTTGGGTGTCACGTTAACTGAGAACTTTGGTTGGAATATGCAGATCGCTAAATCAACACTTAAGTTATCCCAGTTAGCGGAAGGCATAGGCAAAGTTTCCAGGGCATCTACTTTTAGGCCGGCATCTCCAGCCCTTGAGATATACTGCCGGCAGGCTAGACCGGCAGCGACCTATGGCGCTGAACTTTGGGGGCACAAGCAGATTATGAGTCTCAAAAGGGTGGAGCATTCCTTTGTTAGGAACTTAGGTGGGTTACCACCTAGCACGCCTTAGATCCCCCTCAGATTTGATCTTGGCATGTTGCCAATAGAGGAGGTCACTACTGCTAGACCTATAATGTACTGGATGAGGTTATGGTCAGTCCCTGAATTGGATGCGTATAGAATGGAACTTTCTGAGATTTTGCCTCTTCTAAAGAACAAAAAGATCCCCTGGCTCCAGCATATTCGTGCTGTTAGTACCCGTTTAGGTTTTCCTGAACTGTGGGAAATTCCTGCGATCTTTTGCCAGGGGATATCCAAGAAAGAACTCCTCTCTCAGATATATACGTTAAATTACCAACTACTAATGAACTCTGCATCATTGGGTAAGCTGACATCTGAATTCCTCCTAGTCAAATCAGAATCTAAACTAGAGGAATTTATGGACTTAATCGAACCCCCAGCTGCCAGAAAGCTCTATTTACAGTTAAGACATGGCACCCTTCCAGTTAGGTCCTTTACATCCAAATGGTTAAACTCTAATAGTGAAGCTTGCCCAGCTTGCAGCCACAAAACCGAGAACGTAATCCACGTATTGTTTTTTGCCCCGCTTATTCCGCAATCAGAAAACGTTGGCTAATACCCATTTGTAAGAACTTGGGTCTTTTGCACTTTACACAGGCATGTAGGATAATGATATATGATACACATCCACCCATTGTGTTCGCAGTCTCCCGTTATTTGTTTAGTATGTGGCGTAGGAGATATACCTTTTTAACTTGATTGTTGTACGTACAAATCTGCCTAAATGCATTGTCTTATGATAACTTCTAGTTTAATTCTCTTTTTAAGATTTTATGAATATTTATTTTTTTATTGTCTGTGCTGATGTATTATTATGGTCTTTTGATCGAAATAAAAGTTATCAAGCTATATTCTCAGTGATATTCACGCATTTCGCCGCTATCGTTGGATATTTTAGCACGATGGAGAATAAAGTTGCTAATAGCATGTTTTCTCCGCTAACATATCCAGCGATAGGCAGTGTTAAAAAAATCGTCGCTAAGCCTATTTAGTGATAATTATCGCTACTTGTTGGTAATATGCCTCCAAATTCCTTTAGGCTTTCAGAGAGGTGTCGTTTCTGAGGAGAGCGGCTTCACTATCTTTTTGGATGACCAGCCTAGTTGTGCACTTTTCCAGTCACAGCTCTGTATTATTCTATCAATACTTTTCAAGCAAGAGTTAATGTTAGCAAGCTTCCTTTACATGGCATCTGGGGCGAAATAAATCATTAAATCACTGCAATAGTTAATGATGACCAACTATGAACAAAGGTTTGTTGAAACCTGCAGTATGTGTGCATAATGGTAATATTCTCCGGCTGCGAATTTGGGGTTATGATTACTTCCAGTACCAGCCGGTCTGCACAGTGCTAGTACATGTCACTGTAGAATTTGCCACGTTAAACGTATTGTCAAGCATCAGCAAGTGCGTAATTTCCTTTATGGGGATGAAATGGCATGTAATTACCACATTTTGCAATGTGCAAAATATGTGACATTTTGGCTCTCTTTAATAAAAAATTTAATTTCAGTAATTTTGTCCCAAGGAAAACTGTTGAGAGCAGAAGACGTCTTGCAGGAAAAACACAATTATTCCTGGGAAAATGTTTCTCTTCAAAGACCGCTCCTGCCGGTATCTTGTATGACTTGTGTATGCACGGTAGGTCATCACCTGCGATTTTCATACAAGTCACAGTACGACCTGTTGAACATAATTTTGCATAAGAAAAAGTAGGTAAATTTCAAAAAATGAAATTATACAAATTACGCACACTCCTAGTCATGATTCTTGTAAAACATCTAAACAAGCATTCTGCAAAGCAATAGGTCTCGCATTTGCGAGAGTTTGAGCTATTGGCATTGTAAATGACAATGCCTTTTATGTATCTGTTTTGATAATTAACATAAATAAATAACATTGTCATATACAATGGCAGTAGCTTAAACTCTTTAAATGTGAGACCTATTTCACTTAAAAGCCGTGGCCGCCATAGTCCCGGCCTGCTTGGAAAGTGAAAGCGGGCATGGCGCGCTGCATTTTGCAGGAAAGCATGTTGTGCCTGCAGTAGGAGAAACTCATTTACGAATATATTGCTTACAGGCTAAATAAGACGTGTCGTGTAACAACAGAAGTAAAAGTGCCAGTCCTCATGGGAGGTTACTAATGAAGACAAGGCTGTACTAAGGAGGGACTAACAAGCCTATTAACGAATCAGAAGCCAGCATTTACAAAGGACAATGACACAAGCCAATGAAAAATATTGGCGGAGATTGGGCGGAGCTTCAAGTCTATACCCAAATACAGCATGTCTCGCAGAGCAGTGCATGCAATGCCCAGGCTCGACCCAAAAAGTGGCTAACCATGGGCCATCTGTTGACATAAGGAATGACCATGTTTTGTTCTCTTTTCATGAAGCTAGTGTGGGTTGCTTTTCAACTACTGAATCTGCCAACTGCTTGCGCAGGTTTAACATGTTGAAGCTAAGTAGGCCTTCATCAGTGAAAGAAATGTGGCCAATAAAACATCTTTCTCTTGTAAAATAGGCCGCTTCACGTTCTTCTCCATCACAGAGATTCTGTTCTTAAAATGTTGACTTTCTGATGGTAGCATCCATTCTTTGAGAGTTAGGAGGACTCTACGACTACAACTTCACTTTAGGTACAAGACACAACCCCATTGTGATAATTTTACAATTCTTTGTAGAGACAATGTCTTTCTAAAAAGGTGAAAAAGACAAAATATGCATGTTGGTACATCAATAAGAATGCATGGGAGCCGAGTCCCAAAAACCTTTACGAAAACCGGAAATTGTACTAAATGACTACTTTTTTATGTATTCTTAGATGCCTTTGTGAATTGGCCCCAAAACATCCAACTCCCTACTAGTAGGAGAGCAATGACTGCACAGTTCTTTTGATCTGCACATAATGTATATGAATATTCTCGGAATATTACTATTTTAGACACATTTTAGATGTTGTGAAGTAAACTGAAAAAGAAATGCAAGTATATGTTAATTAGTTTCACAGGTGTATTAGTTTTTGTACTCCAAAGCGCCTTAGTGAATAAGCTCCTCAAACTTTAGGGTGTTTGATGTGCTTCAACAACCATCAAAAAATCCAGTCTTCATTCTTTACGTAGTTGCTTTCCTTCATGCCTCCTGCAATTCCAATACAGCCTTTGGCTTAGTTTGAAAACAATTTCATACTTTTCCCATTTCATGAACACTTTAATCTCTTCAAAATTCTGTAATTATACGTGGATTATTGGCTTAAAGCCATATTTCATTTCTGTATATTCATGATGAAACTTTGTTGAGCTCTGCAACAGAGCAAGCAAAAAATAAGTGTCCCAAAGATACACTTTAATTAATCTGTTACGAGTCTAATTAAACTCCTGTTACTACGCTGGAGCTCAACCAGGTTTCACTGAAAAAAACAATACATTTTTCCGAATACATGTTAATATGTTAACTTAATGTATATATAGAGGATAGCTGAGTCTTCCCCATGTATACAGCAAGTATGTTGTTTTCGATTTTGTAATAGACTGTCTAAGCATCAGAGCCGAAAAACTGATTTACAGATTTACAGAACTGGGAAACACAAATCTGTCTTTCTTCTGACTTGGTATGGGTGATACGATGAAGCAAACACCCTGGTGTTGTATAGTGACGCTATGTGTGCTAGGACCCTTGCCGTTCTTGGTGGACTCAACCTAGGATTTACTTAACTTGCTGGGAGGTGTTAAGGTGTGATTATTAATGGTTATGACGTGATGATTATTTAGTGTGTGATCTCATGCTGACGAGTAAAGACATCTGTGACAGAGCTCTGTGTGGGGCGTATTCATTTGCATAATCCTGGGCTGGGGAGAAAGCTACATCTGGTACATCCAAGTCTTGTGGCTTAGTGGACTAATGCTTCCCCTGTAGGGGCCTCCATTTCACCTCATGGTCACAGGTTCAAATCCTGATGGGTCCACTCAGCCTTTCATCATCTGAAGTCGATAAAATGAGTACCATTGAGTTGGGTAACTATAAAAGTATGTTGTTCAGTGCCAAGATACCCTTGGGTGAATGTGCTCTGTACAAATACATGTGTTATGTTATCTGGTGACAAGTAGGAGATACGTGCTCCAAAGACACAAGCCTTCTCTCCCGGAAGGTTTGCAATGATACAGCAAACTGCTTGTGCATGACACATGCGCCTAAATCGATGAGAAGTTGGTGTGTGGAGTTGAAGCCCTGATCAAGCCCATATATGGCCCTTGAAGAAGTGGAAGGCCCCGTGGAGAAGCACATTTAAAAAGCCATCCAGAACCTGTTGATTAGGTTGAAAGAAGGAATACTGAGTCATGGCCAATGTTCCCTCTATTTATTTTGCTCTGTGGGCGGCACTCAAAGGTCTCAGTGCGCTGCAGCCAATGTTATGTGCGCCCAAGAACCAGACTGCGCGTGTGGGTACAGCGACAAATATTAGTGCAAAAATCACCCCAAACTTTTGCTTAAAAAGTGAAAAGATGGTGCATTGCCACACATGCAGCGCCACATGATGGGTCTTAAGGCGAGTTTGCATTTCAAATACACACACCTTGCCATTAAATTGGCTACCCAAGCAAGTACACTTCGGCTTTGGAAAAGCACAGGACTTTAACGGTGGTACCAATATAAGATTTTTCAATAATACAAAAACATTTGTTTTTAAATAAAAACCCATATTTTGCTATTCTGTCTAAATTCATAAAGAAACCACATATCTACATATTTATCTAAGGATTTGCACATTCTGAACAAGGAACACAACCCCAGACCCACCCCTGCTCCCCCCAACAGGTTTACATTCTATACCATCTATCAAAAGGCACACACTACTGCGTACCATGCAAACATATGCACTTACCATGGCACACTCTAAATCAAATAAGGTGTCCATAATGCTCCCCTCTTATCAACTTAATAAAGATGACAAATGGTTTCACGAGAACACAAAAATAATGTAGTTCCCTCTCTCCAAGTCCTATTTATCACAGTACAGGATGTATCTGTAGACATAAGCATACTCAAGTTAGTGTCAAAATCCAATGCATGATTCCAGGTTATGTACCTCAGGTAACTCAAAGGTAGTTCTGCTTTCTGTTTTTACCATCTCACCTTATACTTTGATGTAGATAAATATTCAGGTCGGTGTCGTCCCTTATTAATCGCTGCCATGGTTTGCTTTTAAAATCCGCAATAATATAATACAGCTCTAAGTATATATATCCCAAAGCCTAATGCGTAGACCTGTTGTTTTGCATACTATAATAGACCCACATTTAAAAATGGAGCTTGATGAGATTAATTGAAAATCTCAAATCCTTTCGATCATTTAGGGTTTGTACAAATTGACCCTTTGTCCAGATAGAACTAAAAGAGACCAAGGAGGAAATGAATAAACAAAATGTTTCTCTCCTACTACCAGACAAGTGACTGTAGAACTCACCTATTCTTCCTATCATAACAGAGCCAGCGCTCCATTCTAGAAAGCCCGTTAAAGGCAAAGAATTGTAGGCATGTTAAAACCGGGGGCCCCCCATTGTCGTTCGGGAACCCAGGACGAAGCTGGGAGTCTCTCCTGCAACCAACTCGTCATAGACCATAGGCCTCACAAGTAAGTGAGACTGATAGTGCTTGCTGTAGCTAACCGAGTGAGTTAATATTAATTACATATTATTTGTTTTTAGAAGCAGCACGATCAGCTGCCTCAATGCCAGTCGTGTTGCAGTAAATGCTAGTTCAGAGTGCTGCCCAGGCATTGCTACAGACTCGAGGCTGCCGGCGTGCTGTGTGTTACCAAGTGTGTGCCTGAGAATACCTTTCCAAAATGCCCGGGGCTCCGTGCATGTTGCTGTCTGCCCCTGTTACTGAAAGAGCTGTAGGTGGGTTTCATAAGTCCTCACAAGGTCCAGGTCATAGGCGAGAACTAAATAGCATAAAGGAAACGTAACCAACCTCTGTGAAAACAGCAGAGTGGGAGGCGAACCAATCAAACCTGTGCCGGTCAGTGCACCACACATGGAGAGTGCAAAGAGGGAGGTTTTCTATCAGAATAAGTAACAGTCATGAATAGGGTGCACTGTTTCGGTACAATGGCATAGTTTTTGCTGCTTTTTTCTGTGTTGCCCTTATGTCAGGAAACCGAGTCCCGCCGCTCCCGATCATCTTTACTCATTAATAGACTCATGATCACCACCTATTGCTAACGCCATCGACTGAAGAGGAAGCTATGAAACGAAACTCCTGGCTGCATTTTCGGTTTCCTCCTCGGGATCTTCTGTAAAAAGAAGGGAGGCCATTCCGTGCAGCCAGAGGGAGAAGATGGAAGGCACAAGGCACAAATACTCCCTTCATTTTACAGAACAATAAGAGAAGGAAACTGAAAATACAGCCAGGTCAGTTACAGACACTGGACCATCCCTACTGGCTGTGGTGATACATGACCTAGATCCACAAAGGGAGAACTGGTCTGAAGCACTGGGTAGGTCTGCTGTTAACACTCCTCTGTGAGCTGGTGGGTGTCGAGGGCCATAAGCAGGAGAGGAATCGACACTAGGAATTAGCGATCATGCCCCGGGAGGCTTACAAACAGCACAACTTTGGGGTATTCCCAGACAGCAGAATAGCCAGGACTTGAGTCAAGAGTAGGCACAGCAAACAGCAGCAGTCTGCATAATTTTATCCTACAGACAACCTTCCCCTTTGCAAACATTCAGCACTATTACTATTACGTTTCTGACTGTGATGTTGGTGGATTTTGCGCAGTTTGAAGACATTTTAGAGCTTTGCGTTGACAAAAGGCTGTTAATTCTAATATTTATCTCTTTCCAACATTGCGTATTTTGCTCACACTAAAGTGTCACTCATAGTCGTTGAGGTCACTCATAATTACACTGATATTATGGAAATATCACTCATAAGCAACTTGAAACCTTGGCAGCTATGCGTAATGGTGCGCCCTGCTCCCCATCGAGCTATATATTTAGCAACTTACTCTGGTCTACCCTAATTAATGTATGCTCCTCAAGGAGGTCTTCTCATTACAAATTGTCCAATAAGTTCCGGCCATACATATAAATCATACCCCGGAAGTAAAGGTGTGCTTTCATAATCCTGAAAACACACGTCGTGCTTCTTGACTTTCTGCTTTCGTTTTCATAATAGTGCGCTACTGCGGGCTGATGTGGGCCTTTCAAAGGCCCACATCAGCCTCACAGCTGCGCACTATTAGGAAAATGAATGCAGCAAGTGAATGCTGGTGAATCCGAGGCCCCCACAGGCCATAAGGGAAAACAGCACCTTGTGTCACCCTTGTCTCTTTCCCTGCCTCCAGGCCGCAACCAGGAAATTACCAATTTTCGCCCCGCTCGCATTTTAAAAGTGGAGGCACGAACTGTCTCGCTGGATGTCAGGAACAGTATGTGCGCTAAAACCAGGACATTGCACGCTTGGGATGACTTTGCTGCGTGAGCGCGCAGACGCGCTGCTTATCGGGAACAGTGGTCATGCCATAATACAGAGCCACTATGCATGCAAAGCAAACACTAAAGGCAGGGCTAACTATGTGTAAAAGTATAAACATACATATCAGCAGGAGTGAGGAAAGTGTCAGACAATCTGGATTTGTGTGTGATGACCCAGGACCTGGTGACGGTATGATGCGTGCTTGTGACTGGGATTGAATACTGGCCCCTCCATCATCAACAGTGAAAATGTTCCCGGGGCTAACTGTACCCACTTTTGCAGCAGTTCCTGTGTGTCCTACTCCAAAAATACCAATGTTCTTTGCTCACTAAACTCAAGAAGGAGAAGCCCTTCTCCCCTGTTCAGAATCTGTGTGCCCTCCCAGAGGTATGGCCAGGGTAATGAGCGGTCTCCTCCTCCTTGATCAACCCAAACCAGTTCTGGGGTCAGTATTACCCCCACTGGGTTTGCGCCTGCCTAATCTAGTAGGACAAAGGAGAACATTTGAGCAGGTGTGAGCTATATATGTGTCTTACAGGGAGGTACCTTTGAAGTAAAGTTCCTAGGCACACCCCAACAGGTCATTCTTCCAGAGGAGCAAAACACCTTCGCATATCCAGGTATTTTTCTCTACTGTGGGAGCATGTTTATTCATCAGCCAGGTGACAGTTGGAGGCTAATACAAATTAGCTTCCAGGAGCCTCAGACAGGGAAAATTTAACTTTCTAAATGTCCATTCTTTGATTATTGTTTAATAAAATCCTGACTTTACCATTGAGTTAAGCCTTTAATGAATATTAAATATTGTCCTTGTATTATGTTTCCAGAGCTGGTACCCAGTGTGAGATAGTAAAATTATTATTTAATATTGTTTCCCAGTATTTCTCTAAGGGTCAGCCAGCCTTTAACTTGAAAATAGCTTTTCAGTGCTAGCTATGGTAAGGAACTTTACATTTCTACATGTCCTACTTTTAAATACCTTGAACCATGCCTTGTGGGTAACAACACCTACACAGACTGGCTTATTTTCTCCTGACAAAAGGGTTTATTTTGACAGGTCAGTTGCTGTTTTAAACTGCAGCTGTCATGCTGCAGTGGCAGGCCTAGAGTCATGTTTGCCTGGTCACACTTGTGGATGGCACAGTAGGCCATGAGTAGTGCTGTTGGCTATAAGTGGAATTTAACAATCCATGCCTTAGGTGTAATGTAGGAGACTAAATTCCTTGGACTTATATGGAAGTTAAGCATACCAATAAGGTGTTAGTAATTCAAAATTTTTAAGGGTCTAACACATGTATTGCGCCTGGTTAGCAGGATGCAAGTGCACACAATCAAACAAAAGTAGCATTATTTCACAAAAAACAGAGCAACCATTCAAAAGGAGGCACTTTCTTACATACTTGAAGCAGCAAAACTTGTGAAGATAGCCTTGTGGAGCAGATAAATGTACTAAAACAGAGGCAGTGCTTAATTTGAGGCCAGGGTTTCTGGTGCTCGGGACCGGTACTTAATTGCCGGGACCGGCATTTAATTGCTGGAATCTGTACCTATGACGGATGCCACATGGTTGGGCTGATTGTGTAATTTAAAATAGCAGAAAAACAGTTGCTTGCTTATTAAACATACATTCAAAACTACTAACACCTGCCACTCAAGCCATTAATTAAAGTTGTGCCTGCCTTAAACAGTCTGCATTGTCACACTTGTAGCCGTGTGATATTTAGTAGTTGGATCATTTCAGTGGCAATGTGTGGTGCCAACTGCAGTGGCCTCCTGCCGAGGGCCAGGCACTTATTTTCTCACAAATTAAGCACTGTTCAGAGGTGTTCGCAAATGTACTACAACACTCACTACAACAGTGAGTGGCAAAAAGAAACTTTGTTTTGAGAAAATGAGATACAGAAAATTACTCCCAAATATCTGGTCTAGTTTGCCAGCCCTATTGAAGTGAACACTGCAGATTTGCATGTGCTACACAAATATTATTTTAGCTCAAAATAAAGCAGTCTATGGGTGACTCAAGCTTCTGAAAATCATAGGAGGGACATAGGTAAAAGTATGTTGAATCACAAACAGAATCCTGCTGAGATTGTTAATCTTAATGTAATTTACAAAGTCAACCAATAATACATGTTTCTGTAAACAGAGACCAGATATCACTAATGTTAAATTTGTATAATACATCAAGAAGATGAGGCGTCATGACTATTTGGCTACCTTGTGCTGTTGTACTTAATGCTCAGTTTTGCCATTTCCTGTGTTCCGGAACATGACGTTTCTGTTTGCAGCAAATGTTTTAATCTACAATAAAAAATCAAAGGGCTGCAGCTCCTTCATCAAGATTAGGCCAAGGGTTTTTCATGGCTATCACTACCAATTCAAAAGGAAGGAACTCCAAAGAGTTCTATATGTCATAAAACCACCAAGGGTAACTACGAAATTAGGTTACTGGTTGAGGGGGTGAAAATCTTCTCAAGCAGTAACCACAATATTCCTCAGGGTGAAGCCACAAGCAACCCCTAAATTAATCTGGTTTCAAGTCTCAGGTAGCTTGGCATTGAGCAGTCAGGTTTAACTCAGAGTCAATGTGTATAGCATGTGTGCAACACTTCAAAGAGTGACACAGGGAGACACACCACAAAAGGAGTCCATAGCAAATTTAGAAATGATAGTATTTTTTGTCAAATACATTTGTTTTGATTTCAAAGATAAAACAGTACACAGAAAAACCACACTGTGGAAGAGGACCCAAATGCATCTTATGTGCCAAGAGTTACAGAGTGCTAAAGTAACACATACAGTTTGTGAACTAGGATTCGGCAAGCTCTAAATATGCTCAGCGTATACACCCCAGGTCTCCACCGGAACTCGCACATTGCTGCCATCAATGTGATCTTGTAGGAGGTCTTGGCAGTCAACCTTTCCCCACACACTTCCCCCCATAACACATAACAATAAACACAAATATTCAAACTATGGTGTCACGATCAAAGAAAGTTCAAATGTGGTTGCAGATGAAGGCAGGACCCCAGGCAGAGGGGGTCTCCACTGCCCTCAGCGAAACCGGGGAGCCACTAGAAACTCTAAATATGGAAGAGATGGAGAGCTTGCAGCCTTGGACCACATGAAAAAAGAGGCAGCCCCTCCGATAGATATTCAACTGGGGGGCCCAAACATTCTCGAATCCCTTTTGGGAATCTTCCACAATGTCCGCCATTCTTTCCATCGCCAGTGCACGCCAGAGCCTCGTGTGCCATTGGGCAAGGAAGGGAGCCTCTATTTTATTCCATGCAGCCGCTAAAGCCATCTTAGCGGCCCAAGGCACAGCTACATCACTGACCGACCCCCCCCTGTGTTTGGCGCTTCAGGTTGGGATCCCAGATCACCAAGAGAGTGCGTTCTAGTGTGTTCGGAATCGGATAGCCCAGAATTAGTTCAATTTGGAACAGTACCTCCTTCCAAAAGGGTTTTATGCATGGACAGTCCCACCAGATATGTCTGAAGTCACCTGTCAAGTACCTGCTCCAAACTGTAGCTTCCACAGGAGCTGATGTGAATTCCTCATTTCCCAACTTCCCTAATTGCGAGTTTCAATGCTCACAGATAAGTAAGAGGGGTAAATTTGGAGTAGGAATGAGAAAGATAGACTGCACTGCTTCGTCTTCTTCAGACGTTCATTCTTTTGTTCTTCACGTAGAACCCTGCAACAAATAAGAGTATGTAACAACAGTAGTTCTCTTTCTATTCACTATTTTCCCACTACTACTCTTATGTGACCTGTCTTCGCACAGTGTTTAGCAGCTCTCTTGAAAGTGCTGATCGAGACTTCTTGATCTAGCTCTATTCTATACTGGGTAGGTGCTTGTTCGGTCTTGTCGAATTCTGTAATACAAAAAATATGTAATTTCTGTCACTAAATATTCACTACAAATGTCTGTGCCTTATTGTCAGAGAAATCTTCTGAAGTCCTTTTAAACTACTTTCCTATGCTGCCCAACATAATTATACAAGTCTTGTATTCACAGTTCCAAAGTAAATTTTGCACAATGAGGACAAAAATAACTCAGGAGTGACTTAGCTGTCCTGCTCGTAGCTACCAGTGCCCAAAACGTGGAATCTTTAACAGGAAGGCAGGGCTCTTCTCAAACATTGCCTTTCTCTTAGGAATTAAGGTAAAAAGTGAGCACGGTACTCGCAAGTGGGCACAATCATAGCTGCGATCGCTCGCGAGAACTGACTAGAACAAGCAACTCCGCATCGTTTGAGTGCAGCCATCTTGGAATTCTGTGGCCATGTACCTAAAAGAATACACATCAATAGGGATACCAGAGTCAAGGAAATGACTCGGCACAGTCACCCATAGATGGAAAGTGTGTACAGAGGTCTTGTTAGGCTTCTAACTTGCTTTGGTGCCCATCTGATAATTTCACTCCTGACAGTACCTCCCACAAAGGCCCCCTTCTCCGTCACTTTTGGTTTACTAGGATGTGTTCTATTGAACTCTTTCATCATCCTGGGGGCATGCATATTGTCTACAGGTTCCCAAGTTCTCTCTTCAGGGCCATAACCTTTCCAATCCACCAAGTAGAAAAACTTTCCTTTCTTGATCTTGGAATCTATGATTCTCTTTACTTCAAACTCTTCCGAAGATTGAATTTGAACAGATGCTGGTGGACCTTTAAATCTCAAATTTATGGGATTATTCTTCAGCAGAGAGACATGAAAAACTGGATGTAACCATAATCTAGGTGAAAGTTTAACCTTCACACTCACTGAATTCACCATTCTCTCTACTAGCAAAGGACCCACAAAATGAGGTTGAAATTTAACATTTCCTTTAAGGAGCATATTTTGAGTCGAAAACCACACCTTTTCTCCATGTTCATAAATGGGATTAGCACGTTTCTTCTTATCAGCTTGTTTCTTATAGGAAATCTTAGCCTTGATCAGATTGTCAGTAACTACCTTATAAGCCTATTGTAACTCCTGTACCGCCTCTTCAACTGCTGGGACCTCACTCTTCTGTTTTCTCACTAAGGTGTTTGCATATCTCCCAGAACTTATATAAAAATGAGAAAATCCAGTGGTGGAATGGACTGCATTGTTGTAAGCAAATTCAGCCGCCCAAATTAGACTCAGCCATTCACCCTCGTGGTCCGTCAAAAACAAGCGCAAATATTCATCAATCAATCTCCAATCTCCTAAGAAAGGCTCTCCAAAAATGAGAAACAAACCTAGGTCCCCTGTCCGAAATAACCATCCTGGGAATGCCATGCGTCCTGACTACATGCTGGGTGAACAAGGAGCCTAATTGGGTGGCAGTAGGAATTAACTTCAGAGGGATAAAGTGACTCATCTTAGTGAAATGATCAACCACCTCCCAAATAGTAGAGTAGCCCTAATTAGAGGGAAGATCCACAATGAAATCCATGGTATGGCATGGATAGGGGGCTGGAGGCAAGGGTTGCAACAACCCTTGTGGGGCCATCCTAGAAGTTTTTCCCTTCATGCATTGCTCACAGGATGCCACATATTGTCTCACCTGAGTTTCCATGGCGGGCCACCAACATTGACGCTGAATTAGCTCCAAAGTTTTCTTGACTCCCTTGTGACCAGCCAGCAAATCATCCTGACAGTGTCGAATTACTTCCAAACAAATTTTATCATTGCATACAAAAAGGTTTTCAAAATATTAAGGTTTCCCATTATTGATCTTCCTTCTGATTCCTTTGTTTGACCCAATTACTCAACTCTTTCTTCGAAAGAGAGTTCCTTAACTTGTCTTCAAATTCTGGATAGGAGATGACTCCGATTGTTTTGTCCGATGGAATAATCAAATCTTCCTTGTTTTTGCTTTCTTCATCACCAGAGTAGAGACGAGATAAGGCATCAGCCTTTCCATTTGCAGACCTGGGTCGATAAGTTAACACAAAATTGTAATTGGCAAAAAACAGAGACCATCTCAATTGCCTAGGGGTGAGCGTCCGAGCTGATCTTAAAAATTGCAGATTACGATGATCCGTGAAAACTGTCACGTCATGCTTTGCTCCTAACAAATAGTGTTGTCATACTTGAAATGCGTCTTTAACTGCAAGCAACTCTTTGTCAGCAATGGAATAATTTAATTCTGCTGCAGATCATTTTTGTGATCTGTAAGCTACCGGATGAAGCTGTCCAGTAACCTTGTGTCTTTGCGACAAGACTCTCCCAATGGCCAAATGTGACGCATCGGCTTCCACATAAAAGGGTTCCTCCGGGTTTGGGTGCTGCAGAAGAGGTGCTATAACAAAAATCTTCTTAAGTTCCACAAAGGCTTTTCAATATCGGCATTCCATTCAAATTTGGTTTCCTTCTTAAGCAGACGAGTCAATGGGCAAACCTTTTCTGAAAATTGAGGAATGAAGCGTCTGTAGAAATTAGCGAACCCAATGAAACTCTGCACCTCTTTTATGTTTTGTGGGAAAGGCCAATCCATTATTGCCTTTACCATAGCCTCCTACATAGAAACTCATTCGGACGACAGAACAAACCCTAATAACTCTACTTGATTGGCATGGAACACACATTTCTCGAACTTGACAAACAGTTGGTTTTCCAGTAATCTGCTCAAGATAGCACGTACATGTTGTACATGTACCTCCATGTTAGCGGAAAAAATTAGAAGGTCGTCGATGTAGACAACGGCGAAGCGATCTAAAAACTCTCCTAACATATCATTTACAAAATGTTGGAAAGCCGCAGGGGCATTGCACAAACCAAATGGCATAACTTGATATTCAAACAAACCCACCCCGGTTTGGAATTCAGTCTTCCATTCATCTTCTTCAGCTATGCGCACCAAATGATAGGCTCCACGCAAATTAAATTTGGTGTCCATCTTTGCCTCCTTTACTTGATCAAGCAGTTCTGAAATCAGCAGTAAAGGGTATCGATTTTTCTTTGTGACTAAATTTAAGGCCCACTAGTCAATCCTCATTCTCAGGTTGCCATCCTTCTTCGGAATAAAGAAGAGTGGAGAAGAAACAGGGGATTGAGATGGATGGATGAAACAGTTAGCCAAATATTGTTCTAGATACTCCTTTAGGTGTTGATTTTCCACTTCAGAAAGCGCATATATCCTACTACAAGTCAGCGACGCTCCTGGCTCCAACTCAATCCAACAATCATACTTTCGATGCGGCTGTAATTTCTTAGATTCTTGTTCATCAAAAACTCAGGCTAAATTCTGGTATTCTTGCGGAATCCTTGGAGTCTCTAGCGCACAAATGGTCGGAGTAAGACTGGCCAAACTCATTGATGGTGTTGTCACCTGATTCTCACATTCTTTTCCAAAACAATGTTGCTGGCAATCACCTGGACCCATTTCAATGGATCTTGTGACCCAATCAATCCTTGGGTTGTGTCCCGTTAGCCAGGGTAGCCCCAATATAACTTGAAACTGAGGGGCATCTATGAGACTAAATTGTGAAATGCTGAGATGGTTGTCAGGACCCCTCAAGGAAATTTCATCTGTTTCAAATACAATGGGGCCAGAGGAAAGGTTAGTCCCATCCACAGCTCGTACTGCTTCTGGTTTATCCTTCTTCAAAAATTGAATCTTCATGGATTGAGCAAATCTAATATCACAAAAGATTCCCATTGCCCCAGAATCAATCATGACCAATATCTTATTGACTTCTGAATTTCCAAATTTTATTTGAAATGAAATTATTAAATGTGGAGCAGACAACTGCAACATATTAGCAATGAATTGAGTGTCCGGAGTTGACTTATCAACCGCTTCCACCAGAGCAACTCCTCCTACTGGTAGAGCCTGTCTTTTACCCAAGTATTATTTTTGGGCTTCTTTTTACACTCCTTGACAAAATGGCCTGAGTTTCCGCAATACATACAAAGCTTGCCAACTCTTCTCTTCTCTCTTTCCTCCTTGGACAAAGGTCCCCGCACTGACCCAATTTGCATAGATTCTTCTTCATTTGTACATTTTATGGGTTTGGAATATTCAGACTTCATTCTGTCAAATTGCGGAGGAATATACCTAACATCCTTGCGCCTCTCATTCTTTCTTTCACATTGGCGCTGGTCAATCTGCAAAACCAGGTCAATTAATTCTGAAACTTCAGTAGGTCACTTAGGAATGTCCTCCAGACCATCCTTCAACTCATCTTTCAAACCTCTATAAAAGATTGCGGCTCTCTTGGCTTCAGGCCTATTGGTCTCAACAGTCAGTTTGTTAAATTGAGGCAGGTATGCTACCAAATCTCGATTACCCTGCTCAAGATCTAAAAGTTTGTTATCAGTGGTTTGAGATATGGATCGTCTATCAAAAATAGATAGAAATTCTTTCTAAAAGGCATCCAAGTCATACAAAATGGAGTTGTTGGTATTTACCACGGGCATCGACTAAGCCGCAGCATCTCCGCTCAGGTAAGACAATATGAAGGCCACCTTAGATTGGTCTTCCTTGAAATGTATGGGTCTATACAGGAAGTGTAAAGAGCACTCAGTAAAAATAAATTGAGCCATATGAGGAGCCCCACTAAATCGTTCTGGCACTGCCAAAGGAATAGTGGGGGAGATAGCATGTATGACCTGAGTAGTCAACTCTGTGGCTGTTGGAGCTGTAGAGAAAGACTGAGCCTTACTCTCCTTAGACACGGAAGGGGAACTTAGGGAGAACTCTTCAAACCGTTGACGCAAGAACAAAGCCTCCTGATGAGACTTCCTTACTTCTTCTCTAAGAGATTTACTTTCTTCCATAGTATCACCCAATTGCTTCTGTATGCCATCCAAAACAGATGCCAAAGCCTTAACATCTATCTACTCTGCCATCTTGCTCGGGTGGAAGTTTGGAAGGGCACTTCAATCTGTCACGTACCTGCACCAAACTGTGGCTTCCACAGGAGTCGATGTGAAAGCTTCAATTCCCGACTTCCCTAACTGTGAGTTTCAATGCTCACAGATAGGAGAGAGGGGGAAAGTGGAGTTGGAATGAGAAAGAGAGACTGCACTGCTTCATCTTCTTCAGATTGGATTCTAATGTTCTTCGCGTAGAACCCTGTAACAAATAATAGCATGTAACCACAGTAGTTCGCTTTCTACCCACTATTTTCCCACTAATACTCTTATGTTACCTTTCTTCCCACAGTGTTTAGCAGCTCTCTTGATAGTGCTGGTCAAATTCCTTATTGCAGATTGCCAATTGTTTTTTCCTTACTAATAGATTTTACTGATGTCCTATTAATCTAGAACTCTAATGCAAAACATGTCTGTGCCTTGTTGTCAGAGAAATCTTCTGAAGTCTTTTTAAACAACTTTCCTATGCTGCCAAAAATAAGTTTACAAGTCTTGTATTCACAATTCCAAAGTAAATTTTGCACAATGAGGAAAAAATAACTCAGGAATGACTTAGCTGTCCTGCTCGAAGCGACCAGTGCCCAAAACGTCAAATCTTTAACAGGAAGGCAGAGCTCTTCCTCAAACGCTGCCTTTCTCTCAGGAATTCAGTTGAAGTGCGCAACTGTACTGGAGAGCGGGCGCTATCACAGCTGCGATCGCTCGCGAGTAAAAAGACTCGACTGAGCACCACCGCATCGGTCAAGTGCAGCCATCTTGGAATTCCGCGGCCGCGTACCTAAAAGAATACACAATAATAGGGAGACCAGAGTCAAGGAAATGACTTGGCGTAGTCTCCCATAGATGGGAAGTGTGCACAGAGGTCTGGTTAGGCATCTAACTTGCCTTGGTGCCCATCTGATACTTTCACCCCTGACATCACCCAGCAGCCCACAGCCCCTCCAACACCTATCTGAGGAGTTAGGAAAGATAGTGTGTAGCTTCTGGGGTGCAGGTACCATTCGTACATAATTTTATAATGAGCCTCCCTTAAAAACATGGAGCGATTAAACTTGGGAAAAAGTGAGGTACATTGTTTCTTCCGCAATGAGGTGTCTAAGAGTGCGTCCCAGAATCTTTCGTGTCTAGGGGTGTGATGAGATCTCAAAGACCGTATGAGTGAGTAAAAGAAAGAGATGGTCCCCTTTGTAGAGGTTCCTGACTGCACAAATTTCTCGATGGGAAGTAGATCCCTAGTGGCCGCCTGCCGTATCTGCAGTTGTAGGACCCAATGCTTAAGTTGCACGTAGTGAAAATCTTCAGATGGCTGGAGGTGAAAGTCTTGAACACATTCTGTAAATGTCAACAATTTCCCCTGTTCAAACATATGAGAGAGCATAAGACTCCCGCCAAGCCTCAAATGGTCCCACCCTTAGCACCGGAGGAAACTTGGGGTTTAAGTGAATGGGCGTGTAGGGGGTAGGGAAGGTGGTAAGAGGAATTGATGAGGTTAACTCACCCCAAACCGTTATGGTGGTCACTGTAAGGGCACTGATATAGGCATTGTGTGGTCAATTGTGTTTTCTGGATTTCACAAAAATCAAACTGGAGGGCATGGAATTCTTCAGGAAAATAAGATTGAGGTGGTTCTTTAGGGATTCAACGGACCAGGTTCCAACAGAAGCCTCAGGGCTTCGTAATAAATCGACATTTTGTCCTCCTAACCATAATACCTCAAAGAATATTATCGCTTTTGAGCGCTCCGTGATGTCATCTTTGAATACACTTGAGAAGAGACACCTGTTTGCACCTGGGAACGTCACCAAGAAACAAAGAGAAGCCATAGGCGAATTGAGGAACCAGCAGGAAGCCTTCATAAGGCCTGCAGATAAAGGAGGAGCTGTGGCCCTCTGGTCGAGGGACCTCTACAGAACCGAGGGACGAAGCCATGTCTACAACCAAGAGTGGTACCGCCGGATCACACATGACCCTACAGCCCAGATCCTGGATGAGATTACTAAAATTGTGAATGGGGCCAGAGAAGCTGGGATACTTGGTCCTAAGGAGTCCGAATATCTGGTGAAGAAATACCCACGAACTCCCCATCTATACTTTCTCCCGAAAGTACTTAAAGACTCCAAAACACCTCCGGGACGCCCCATTGTGTCTGGGTGCGACTCTGTTTTTGAACCAATCTCTCAATTTGTGGACATTTTTCTTAAACCTCTAGTTGTCCAAGTTCCATCGTATCTGAGAGATACCATGGATTTCATTAATAGGGTTGAAGGACTGAAATTCGATTCCAATTCTCAACTACTTGTCACCATGGACGTATCTTCTTTGTATACGCAGATTCTGCAGCAAGATGGCCTCGATGTTATCGAACTCTACCTGGAGACCAGACCTCGTCCACACAGGGTTCCCACTGATCTCATCGTCTCGTTTGCTACATTGGCTCTCAAAAAGAACTTTTTTACATTTGAGGAAGAAATGTTTTTGCAGATCAAAGGCTCAGCTATGGGCTGTCCCTTTGCGCCTGAAATGGCGATCCTCTATATGGGTCAATACGAGGAGAAATATGTGTATACCAACAATCCCTACAGAGATCATATTGAGCAGTGGCTCAGATATATAGACGATGTCTGGTGCGTCTGGAACGGGTCCCCAGCTTCACTTGAGGAATTTCACGCCTGGCTGAACAATAGAAGTCCAGATATCAAATTCAGCTTGAGCTACGACTCTAAATCACTACCTTTTCTTGATGTGGAAGTGTCAGCCAAGACAGAGGGACTCATGTGCTCCTTGTATCAGAAGAAAACCGATAAGAATAACGCACTTCACTACAGGAGCTACCATCCCAGGAGTCTGAGGGATAAGACGAAATTGTTCGTCTTTACAGCAGTTTGATCTCCATGGTCAAGCATTCACAGCCAAACTACAGGAAAGAGGCTATCCTTACAAGCTGTTGAAGCATTCGATGAAAAGAGCAAGATGGACTCCGAGGGAGCACCTCTTAGAAAAAAGATCCAGACCTGCAACCCAGAGGATGGTGTGCGTATCGACGTTTGGCCCCCATACCAACCAGCTCCAAAAAATCATCAGGAGGAGTTGGCATTTGGTGGAAGAAGTGTTACCAGATGTGGGAGTACCACTGTTTGCTCTCAAAAAGAACTGCAGTATAGGCCAGATGATTACCTCGACACGGCCTCCTCCAAAAAGAGAGACTCAAAGTACTATCTTTGGGTCCAACCCCGTGAAGGGGCATCAAAAATGTGGGACATGCACAGTCTGCGACCTCACTATGGAGGGGTCCCTCTTTACAGACGGTTAAAAAATTTGGAGACATGAAGAACACACCAATTGTAAGACCAAAAATACAGTATACGCCATCCAATGTCCCTGCAAAAAGGTGTACATTGGGAAGACCACCCAGGAGGTTCGTCAGCGAATCATTCAACATCGATCCAGAATAAACAATAAGACTCTAACAGCCCCTTTGGTTTCCCATTTCATACAGTACAAACACTCAGCCAATGAAATAAGATGGACCGTGCTTGCTGTCATCAGAGGTGGCAGTGGGGACCCTGATGCACGCCTTTCTCAGAAGGAGGCTTACCTGATTCTGAAATTCGATACTTCAAACTCTAGCTTGAACGAAATGTCTGAACTTGGCAATCTTTAATTCACCTCTCTTTCTGCTTTTAGCTCGAGCCGTACTGCTTGGATTATAGTAATGTATTGTACTAATTCTACAAATTTCCCGTCCATGGCACTCATTCCCGGTTTTGACGAGTGGTTTCTTCTTTATCAGTGGCAATGTCTTGTTTCACTTCTGTTCACCTTCGTTGAGGTCTCAGTACATTGATACCTTAAATGTGTTTAGATGCGGTGTTTGAATATCTGTAACAGTTGACATATTTATGTATCTAAGATTATTGTTCATGCGGAGCTCTGATGTATGCAAATGAAATGTGATAATATGTCATCTATGTTGCATTGCACAAAACACACTGTTCGATGTGTCCCATACTGAGGTTTTGCCCGCATAATGATATGTTATAGTTCGGAAATGTGCGAATATTTCAATTATGTTCTATGGTACAAAACACACTGTTCCACTTTTGTTTTGTTTAAATATACGAGGCAATGCCCGCAGATGGTTCCGAACAATGTCTCCGTTCAGATATGTGAGAATGTGCTAACCGCATCTAATTGAACAGAACACACTGTCCCATTATAAAACACACTGTTCCATTTTTGTTTTTTTTTAAAAACGAGGTCAGGTCCGCAGATGGTTCCGAGCAATGTCTTCGTTCGGAAATGGAATATGATAACAGTGCCCAATTTAACAAAACACACATTGTTCCGTTCTGTATGGAATGAGGTAATGTCTGCAGATGTTCCCGAATACTGACACATCCCTGCTCAGTCTTATGAGTCGGACTGGCTGGACTTCAAGTACCAGCATCCCTGGGTATTCCCCAGTGTCCTTTCTCACTTTCGGTTTTGTTACCGAGTTTGTATTTAGTAGTTTACTAACCAGTCCGCGTCAAGGACCCCTTGAACGCCTTCGGTCGCCGCTCGGATTCAATCCCTGCTGCACATGTAAATTGTGTCCCCGAGATTTCCTGCCGATCGTAGCAGATCATGCGTCTGCTTTTGCAGGTAATTTTACAAACTCCTTCTTTGTGCCCTCTGCAGCGGCTCCGTGCGGTTGAATCTTTTGCGCCTCACTTAATTAAGAATCCCCGACTTCACTTCGACACTGCCGACGCCTCTGGTACACGGCGTGCAGGTAGGAAAAGCACCGCATATGAGTTTACCGATCAGCGTCCACTTGACTGGTGTTCGGTGTTTTGATGCGGGTTATTCTCGCTCTCTCTTTTCCAGCTCATATTAGGAATGTGAACTCTGCCACCTCTCTAACAGCGCACCGCTTGGCGGGCGTCCTTTGCTGTTGACACCTGTACGACCCGATTCAGGTAACTGAGCTCCTGTACAAACACACAAGCTTGGTGAGTGTGTCTAAGTCAAATAGTCCATCGCCCTGATTGCCACTCATTTTATTCTTTCTACAGATTTCCCTGCTTCGCAGATTACCTCCACTCCTGCAATTTTTTGTGCACAAGGTGCAGGTAACTTGTTTTGTTTATCTACTTGTGGAGAGTTAGAGAGGTCCTCCAAATTAAGACACTACTAGCTTGACACCACCCTTTTTAAATGTCTTCACTGTGAAGATTGTACCCAGTCCATGTACTGAGGAGAACCTTGAATTACGTTGGTTCGAAACGCGTTGACCCCCAGCCCGTGGCAATGAAGAAGGGTGCAGCCAGGGATCAACTTACTCCACTTGTGTGGGCCCTGGCATGCAACCATTTTGAACATTCAGTCACGGGGTTTGTGAGACAGGCAGGCATTGGTTTACCACCCCTAATTCCGCCTGTCCACTGGTATTTCAGTTAAAGGACTGTTTTTTTCTTTTCCTTCATGCTTTATGGTTTTGAATTACAATTGATTTGGACTGTACATATTGTATTTCAAGTTGCACTTTGGTGTCATATAATCGCTTGAATATTTAGTATTCACGTTTGTATATTTTGTATTTATGGTGCACACAATTGTTTGTTTTTGCCTTTGACTTGACTGTTTTTGACAGTGTTCTCTCTTTTTTGATGTCATGTTTCTATGAACTTTGAAAAATGATTATGAACTGAAATAAATGTTTTGCTAAACAAACGGCTTGGTCACACAGTACCTATGGGCGGTGTGGGTTCTAATCTTCAATCAAAGCATTCTGGCTAGCCATTTTTGTTCTGTTTTGCAAACATATGAGAGAGCATAAGACTCCCGCCAAGCCTCAAATGGTCCCACCCTTATCACCGGAGGAAACTTGGGGTTTAAATGAATGGGCGTGTAGGGGGAAGGGAAGGTGGTAAGAGGAATTGATGAGGTTAACTCATCCCAAACCGTTATGGTGGTCTTCGTAGGGGCACTGATATAGGCATTGTGTGGTCAATTGTGTTTCTGTTTCCAAAGGAGGTCCCAGGTTGTTCTCCCTGTTATTTTTCGGTCCATGTGAAGCCAATGTTTTTCCAATTGTCGGAGGGACCATTACATAATCAATCTAAGTTGAGCTGCCCTTTAGTATCCCAGGAAGTCCTGCAAGGCCAATCGCCCCTCCTCTCGTAATCTAGCTAACACGCGGTTGGAAAGCCGAGCCCTTGGCCCCTGCCAAATAAACTTGGTAATCATTGTTTTCAGTTCAGAAAAAAAGCACCTTATCTCCTGGGATAGGAAGGCCCTGAAAGAGATATAATATTTTAATGACATTAACCTGCCCTATCCAGGAAAGATAGGCCATCCTCCATCTAGATAGATAAGCTTTAAACTGGTGCAGCAGAGGAGGGTATTTAGCCCCATAAAGATGTTCCAGCTTAGGGGTGATTTTTATTGCTGAGATATCTGATTCCTTTGTGCACGCTCTGAAAAATGGTTGCACCTTCAATAGCCCGCATGTCCTCCTTAGGCACAGTTAAGTTAAGAAGAAAGGACTTCGAGAGGTTCACCTTTAAGCCTGATGCCTATTCATAAGAGGCAAGATTAGATTGGATCGCTGGGAGAAAAGATTGCGACCTTGTGACTGTAAGAAGAACATCATCTGCAGAGAAGAATATCTTATGTTCGTCTGTGCCAAATGGGACCACCCCTATGTATGGGTTGGACTGAATGCGCTCTGCGAAAGGTTCGATGCTGAGCGCGAATAGTAGGGGGGACAAAGGGCACCCCTGCCAGGTTCCCCTAGAAACATTAAAAGGTTCCAACGCAATCCCATTTACCACGACCCTGGATCGCGGCGGGCAATAATTCACTTGCACCATTCCAGTGAAGGCCTCATCAAAACCAAACCATCGCAGTGTACAGATCATAAAGTCCCAATCAACCATTTCAAATGCCTTTTCTGCATAAAGCGAGAGAAGGACCGTAGGTATGACCTTCCTCTGTGCTTTCGCAGTAATGTGAATTACTCTCCGGAGGTTATCATGTGTTTGCCTCCCCTTGATGAAACCCGCCTTGTCTGGCTGCACTAGTAACGGCATGATATTCTCCAGGTGAGAGGCCAAGATTTTATAATATTGCTTTGGCATTCAGATTCAGGTGCGCTATAGGTCTGTAAGAGGTGCAGCTAGCTGGGTCTTTCCCCGGTTTGGGTATGATGGAGATCAGAGCCTCCCCTATCGGAGGAGTCACCTTATGTGTGTTAGCAATATCATTGAAGAGCATCACAAGACCGGTGACTTATTCTAGTGCAAAAGTACAAAAGAAGTCGGCATTGAGACCATCAGGGCTGGGACTTTTGGAGCTTAAAAGAGTCTGTCGCCTTTTGGACCTCTTCTGTGGAAATGGGTCTACTTAACTCTTCATTGGTGGAGTCAGGAACCTGGGTCAGACCCAGAGCCTCTAGGTATTGGTCCTGAACTTGTGCGTCTAATTGATATGCGGTGTACAGGGAGCGAGAAAATTCCTCAAAAGCTTTAGCTTTCCCTACCTTGCGTTGGTGGAAGACCCCCATCCCATCAACTGTGTGCTTAAAGTACTCCTTCTGCTTCACTCAAAATTGACGTGCTAATAGAGAACCCACCTTGTTCCCTCCCTCATAACGGCATGCCTGTAGGTATAGGAGGATCTTTTCAGC
The DNA here is from genome assembly GCF_964263255.1 of Lissotriton vulgaris. Classification (NCBI taxonomy): domain Eukaryota; kingdom Metazoa; phylum Chordata; class Amphibia; order Caudata; family Salamandridae; genus Lissotriton; species Lissotriton vulgaris. The sequence continues at coordinate 778,203,468 of NC_141691.1, forward strand.
CCCATTAGTTTAAATAGCCTGTAGCTTCCCCTTGACCTGTGTAATCTTAAGGAGGGATTGGCACAAGGAATTAGACTTATGGACATTCATGGCTGCTCGGAGCTCATCCTCGAGGAGAAGACTTTCCCCCTTGCATTGTGCCTTGAGAGTGGCCTCTAGCTCGATACACTTCACCTGAATAACTGCCTTTGAAGGCATCCCAATTGTTGGCTAGGGAGGTTTGCTCCAGGTCGTTAGGGAAAAAAAAATAGTGATTGCCTTTCAGAACTCATCCCTAAGAAGTGGATCTCTACAAAGGAGATTGGGAAAATACCACCTGGCTAGTTTGTAGCGTGGGTCAGGCTAATCAAGGACCAGTTCGAATGGAGCATGATCAGAGAGGCTAATCGGGTGGAACTGGGATACTGTTACTGTGTGGAGGAGGGACTGACTTATGAATGCATGATCGATCCTGGAGTATGTCCTATGCAAATGACAGAAGAAGGAGTAAACCCGGGTTGTGAGGTTGACCACCCTCCAAATGACTAGTATACCCCAACCTTTGTAAAGCAGCTTTAAATGGTTTGCTAAAGACCCCCCCCCACGCCCTATGGAAGTGTGAAGTGTCAATAGCCGAATCCCATATCAGATTGAAGTCTCCAACCAATAAGATGTCTCCCCTTGCAAATTCCACTAGTGTGACAAGGTGTGAGTTTAAAAAATCATGTTGCCCTGTGTTGGGTGCATACATCGTGGCTATAGTGCATGATCGACCCATTATCCCACCATCAAGAACCTCTCCTCTTTGTCCGTTTTAGTGTCATGGTTTAGAAACGGGATCGATGCATTAAAGAGAAGTGCCACCCCATTGTGTTTAGTGTGTGCCAAGGAGCAAAAAATATGCGGATAGGCCATATGCTTCAATCGTTGTTCCTTCTTGCATGGAAGATGTGTCAACTGAAGAATTTCCCTATGTGCAACTTAAGCAATGAATCCCCATCAGTTAGCATTAAACCCTCTAGCTTGTTTCTCCAGCTGCCCTCTGGGGAGCACGTCCCTCCATACCAATGCCCCCTCTCTCCCATTGTAGCAAAGCAACCTTAAATAAAAGCAGAGTATATTGTGACACCAAAACAATCTAAACAGTAACAAACATAAACCATAACTGTGAGTTCGGGGGTACTCTGCCACAAAGGAGAACCATAATTTGAGCATTGTCTGGGGCGGTCCAAATCCGCCTCCAAGGCCCATAGAACTGCTACGTAGGCACAAGTAAGATATTAGCTAGAAATAAAAATAAGTGCTGTTGATGGTCACAACCCTTTTGACCCCTTCCCCCTCTCAACCTCATCTTTAAGAGTCAGAATGACCGATGTCCGAAGGGCATGAGTCCAAGACTCCTGCATAGACCCGCAAACTGCAAGTTCGACCAGAGTCCTCGTAAGAAACATAGCATGTGGATTGCAGAGAGCAGATACCTCATCAACCCGTAGTGTTCTGGCCAGCTCTCTGCTGCTGTAGCCATGACCCCCCCTGCTTCTTTGAACCCGCTGCTTCCTCCACAACTCTTAATTCTGGCATTCGGACTGGGGCAGGCAACTCAATACCCAGAATAGTAGTCGCCTCCACCAAATCGGTGCAGTGGTAGTTCTTATTGTCAAGTGAGAAAGCTAGGCCAAAGGGGTAGGTCCATCTATGTTTCACCTTACGGTCTCTTAGGGCAGCTGTGAATGGGCGGAACAGCTGGTGTTGAACAAATGTTGCTTGGGCTACATCCTTGTACAAAGGACACGTTACTCCCTGGAAGAGCACCTTGTTGAGTGCACGCGCCTTCTGAAGAAAAAATCCTTGGTTTTGAATGTGCCAAAATTTGCCAACGTGTCCCGGGGCCTCCTGGAATCACCTGGGATGCAGGGCCCCACCCTGTGGAACCGCTCAAGATGAACCTCTAGCTCAGAGTCTCCCAGCACCTCCGAGAAAAGCTCACAATGAAGGCATCTAAATCAAGGCCTTCGTAGCCTTCTTCCAGTCCCCTCATGGGAATGTTATCTCACCGGGGGTGATTCTCAAGGTCTTCCCATCGGAGCACTGGTGCTTTCAGCTGACTTCGTAATTTACTAGAGTGGACTTCCAGGGGACCCACGCGGTCTTCCAGCTCCTGGTATTTTGCTTCAATATCAAGAGCAGGGTCACTATTGAGTTGACATATGATTGCAAGGACTCCAGCCGGCCGCCCATTTTAGACTTAAACGCATCAAAAGAGGCCCCCATGTCAGCCTTGATATTATCTCTGAGCTCTTGTTTAAATTCTCACAATGAGGCCATCAAATCTTCCAGGGTAAGCCCCATAGTGCTGTCTGGTTGCGCTGTTCCTTCACTACCCGATCCCTTGGTAGCATGGGTGAAGAGAAGTTGGAGACCTTTGTGGATAATGCTTTTTTGGGTGGCATAGGGACCCACGCCCACTGCTTGGTCAGGGCATTTCCGCGACAGGAGAAACAAAATCGGGGAGGGGGACTGGGACCTGTCCCGTCACCCCAGCTCTGCACCCTTGAGTAGGATTCTTGACCCAAACGAGCCACAACCTCTCAAGATCGTCAGTCAGGGATCCCTGCTTCAGGGGGCAAGCTGCTACCCAGGATGCCCTGCACCAAAATCCGGTCTCATGGAGCCAAGGGACCCCCTCCACTATTCTTTTCAATCCCTTGCCCCTCACCGGAGGAAAGGAGCCCCTTGTCGACTGCTCACACTTTCAGCGTTGCGTCCAATTATTGACTGGCGGGCTTATAACCTGGGACGCAATGCAACCCAGGGATTCAGGGGGACCCCCGTTCCATGCCTCAACTCCCTCCCGACCTGGAGCAAGGGAGCCCATCGCTACCAGAGCCACACTTGGAGAGAGATTGTGTGCTGGAGGTCAATGGGATCAGGAGCTCTTCACCCACGTTGAGAGGGATTCGGGTACCGAGACACCATGTGGGACATAGGGCCATGGGTCGGGGCTTACCCACGATCACTCCTGGTAGTCCACCCTTGTGTCAGGGCCTCAGGGGAGCCCTTCTGGCCTCCTCTGTATCTGGGATTTTGTACAAGACAGGTCCTCAAGAGCTTATGCTCCACTGGTTGACCCCCCTAAGTCAACGGGGGTCTCGGCATGTAGATCAGCCCTTCTGTCATGGGTGCTGATGCCAGGTTCACTTCTCCTTTGTGGCTGAAAGAGGTTCCCGGGGGGTAGGCGGATAGCGTCACCAATGTCCACCTTTACTGCAGCCTCTGCATGGTTCCTCCCAGGTCCCGGGGCCGCAGCGTTCGCTGCAGAGATCGAGCTCGGGAATGGCTCCCATCCAAGAGGGCGGCGCAGGCTCAGGCATCAGGAGTGACTTTGCTCTGCAAACAGCACCTGTGGTTCCTAGCTCGCCTCCGGGAAGCCCCTGCACCACCAGGCACGCCCAGACATCTGGCAACTCAGTTTTGGGGGCTGAAAGTACCTCGCTACTTGTAGACGTGGCTGGGGCTAGAGAGGAGCTGATCGGAGTAAGGTACAATCAGCCATGATGGTTTGGCCACGCCTCAATATTTTTTATTAAAGAGCAAACTAACAAAAATCCAATCAATAGAACCAGAGATATTCAATTTGAAAAATCTTAGTAAAATGGTGCCAAAGTGCGAAAAGTGCCCACTGTGAATATCAGGTTGTGCCAGTCCAGGACAAAGTCACAGGATCAGGTCAACCACAATGAGTGAGGGCCAGTTACAGGGACTCAGTTAGGTCTCTGAACAAAGTACCTTCAATCCTGGTATGCATTTGTTCTAAGACACTGCAATGCTGCTCTCCAAGGTCCTTATGCAGGATCATAGACAATTTGGTTGACAAGGGCTTGCGATACTAAGTTGGAAGTCATGGATGTGTGGCACAGTCAGGGACCTTTGTCAGGTCTGAGGAGCTGCAAAGCTGTAATGATAAATCTGGCATCATCGAGGCTGCTGATGATGAACAATGTCAGGGCCTACAACAAGGATGCGTCATAGAGGCTGGCAGTGCACCTTAGGCCCAAATCCAAGGCTCCAGGACTAGAGTGGCACTACTTGGCAGGCTAGTCTCATGGATGGCAGAGACCAGGTGCAGGTGCAAGATTGTTGTTGCCTTCTGTCCCTGAAGCTCAAGTCAGGTGGCCAGCCTCTGGGGTTCTGGGTTCAAAAGATGTAGTTCCAGGTCTTCTCCCTCAGGCAGCAGGTCAGCACAGCAAGGCTGTACTCAAGCAGAGTGCAGTCCAGGAGGATGGCAGTTCTTCAGCAGCACAGCAATCCTTCTTCCTGGTAGAGCATCCTCTGGCCTACAAGTGTACTGAATTGGTGGCGTCCGAGGTCTAGTATTTATACCCATTTGTGCCTTCCCCTGTGTGTGGAGGATGGACTACGCCTATTCAAGTGTAAGTGGGGCTGTGCCTAGCTCCGCCCTCCCATCCTGCCAGTGATGTCCAACCAGACACACCTAAGTTCCCTATTGTATGTGGCTGTCTAGGAGAATACACAATGCTCAATTGTCAGCTGCACCTAGCCATGCAACCCAAGTATAGGCTACAGGCACCAAATGGCTAAGGCAACAAAATGCCAACATTTTAAACATGCCATTTTCAAAATTGTAATTCAAAATCTGACTTTGCCATAAATTAAGATTTTAAATTCCAATCCTGGAGACACAACAAATGAAGTGTCTACCTTGTCCCATTTGAAAAAGACATTTTATCTTAGTGAGAGGCAAGCCTTACAGTAGTGGAAACATATTTAAGACGTTTTCACTACCAGGACATGTAACATTTAAAAGTACAGTTTCAACCTTTTAAAAACATTGTACCCTGCCCTCTGGGCAGTTAAGGGCCTGACCCACGGTGGCTTATATGTATTAAAAAATAAGGGTTGGGCTTGGACCAAAGGTTTGCCTTGCTAGTTCGAAATGTCAGTATAAAACTGCACACACAGGCTGCCCTGGCAGTCCTGGGACATGTTTAAAGTGTTATTTGGGTGAGTGGCATCATCGGTGCTGCAGGCCCACAAGTAGCTTTCAATTTACAGACCCTGGGTACATTTAGCAGCACTTCATTAGCTACTTATATGTAAATTAAATATGCCAATTGGGTATAAGTGAATTGTGATGTAATCATCACATGTGTTCCACTCTGGAATTGTGCATAGAATGTGAAACATACAATGTTGTGGATGGAGCGTTCTCAGGGAGCTGGTCCCGAGCAGTTTAAGGATGAGGTGTACTTAATAAATCTTACCTCCTTTTCTTCCCTGGTTCTTTGTGAAGTCTCCGCTTGTGACTGTAACATTGGCGACAAGGAGCCCATTTAGATATGAAGTACATTTCAACATGGAGATCAGCGAGGCAGGAATGAAGTTTTGACGCCTCCCTGAGTTCAATCCCGAAGCAAAGTTCAGCAGAGCAGTGGGGAGTCACATGCTATGGAGGAATAATTGCTTATGGTACTGCCTATATACAAGATACAACTGATTATGAGATGCCACAGGAAGTGAGGCCACCAGATTTGAATGAAATACATTTGTGTTTCATGCTGGCAAGAGAACATGCTCTACCTGCCGTAGAGACAAAAGGATATGGTGAAGAAACAATCTTTACAGCTTGCAGAAAGAGCACTTCATGACACAACGAGGGCTATCGGCCATAGAAATTGACGCTGTGAACAGTTTTGCATCCATTTTGAATGCAGTGAAATTAGCAGTCAATGACCACAAAGCTTTGTCATGCTGTGTCAGAAGGGAGTGCTACATAAGTTCATGTTGTGAACATGGCATACTACTGAATTTGAAATAAGACCTTGTTCAACTCTTCACACTGTGATAGGCAAACCTCAATTTTAATTTGTCGACCTTAAATGCTTCATCATTACTAATGATCTTCTTGGTAATCGGCATGTCATCAGTGAAAGACACACTATATTTTACAGGAAAATGAGAAGTTGCGGAAGACTATTGTGTGTTATATTGTTGTACTGCATATTATAGTGTGTTCTTAACGTGTAAGTTTGTTTGTAGTTTGTTTTTGGTACAAGGTGATATAAGTCAGACAAAAATGTATACAATTTGGTTTATATAGGGTAAGAAGTATGTGTTGAGAGCATTTACTACTAATAAAATGCAGAATATATATCGCCACTACTGTTCTTTTTTGAGTGGCCTGGGGGAACTACCTGTGAAGTGGACTAAATGGAAAAAATGTGTGCCCATTATGCAAGGGTTTGTGACATTAGTTTGAGTGCAGAAAGAAAGTATTAATTGTGAATGCATTGTCTGGAAACTTTGACGGAGTTAAGTACGGAAGAACATAGAGATTTGAATGAATATGAAGCATGTTTGTTGAAAATGGATAGCCATTTTCTTTGAATGGTGAGCACATTAGGGAAAATGATCATTTTGGAAAAAGGGAACAAGGAAAAGAGGAAACTATAGAGGAGTACATCACTAGCCTCAGAAAGTTGGCGGCAACATGTAAGTTTGGCGCAACACTTGAAGAAAGAATCCCTGACCGATTTGTGATTAGATGAGCGAGTGATTAGGAGGAGCTGTGGTTGAAAGATTAGCCACCTTTAGGAGAAGTCATCTTGGTGGCTAAGAGGATGGAGCACATGCTTAAATACACATCAGAGTTAAACTCCACCAAGAAGAAACACAATACACCAACTAGGAAAGTAAAGGAAGTTGAATGTGAAGTTAATCTTAAGAAATTTGATAAAGATACATATATAAAATTCACTGGTGAATGTTTTAGGTGTGGAAGAAGAGGCCACGAGGTGAATGCCATTGAATGCCCAGCATTAAAGGTACATTGTGAAGGTTGTGGTAAGAAAAGTCATTCTTTAAAATGTTGCAGAAACAGATCAAAGAAGAATGTAAAGAAAGAGGTAAACGTTTCACAAGAAATTGTATTTCAGGTGGGTGGTCTAGGAGCACATGATGAACACCCCACCGAACTGGTGAAAGTGGATGGAGTAAATGCACTAAAAAATAATTACATGTTCACACCTAACCATTATTTCAAAAACCACTTATGAAGGTCTTTTTGCAAAAACAAATAGTTTGCATGTCATGGAAGTGGTTCCAGGAGAATATGGTGTCCAACCTATTAAAATGTTGGGGTATTTTGAGACATGTCTTGAGTTGGGGGGAAGATATTTGACTGGGAAGATTTATGTATCCATTAAGGAGGATGACTTATTACATTGGCCACATCAAAGATTGTCAGGAGTGGGTCTGAATCCTAATGCACAATCACAGGTTTAAATTCAGGAGACAGAAGTGAGGAACAATGATTTTGTGTCTGAATTTGCTGATTTATTCCATGGAACTTTAGGTTGCATGAGAGGATATAAACATCACATCAGGCAAATGAGGGGTGTGATTCCAGGAACTACAAAAGTAAGTTGGGTTTGCAAGAACAAGTAGACTAAATTTAAAAGTTTGGTAGATTTGGATATCATAGAGACATTTCCAGCCACTGAATGTGTGCCTACCATAGTGGCAGCTAAGAAGCCCAATGGCAACATAAGATTATGTGTGGACCTTAGAGCACTTAACCAAGAAGTAAGAGTTGATAAATGTCCTCTTCCTAATTTAGAATAAATAATGTTGACATTAAGAGGAGCAACATTTTTACTATGCAAGATCTCAGCTCGGCTTACCACCAGCTTGAATTAGATGACATGTCACAAAAATGAAGGGTGTTCTGAACACATATGGCAGATTTTAAGTTTAAAAGAATGTTGTTTGGATTTTTGCCAGCTGCCTTTGTTTGTCCAGAGTATTGACAGCCATAAAGGGTGTGAAGTGTTACCAAGACGAGGTGTACGTTTTTGGTAGCACTACGGAACAACATTATAACAGGGTGTGTAAAGTGCTGATGAGTTTAATGAATGCAGTTTTACTGCGGAAGAGGGAAAAATGTCAATTTAGAATGCTAGAAGTCAGCTACTTAGGACATTTATTATCAGGTTATAAGGGTTAAACCTAAACAAGCATTAATTGACATCATTAATAAATTGAAGGAACCTGAATCTAAAGAGGAAAATGCTTATTTCTGGGGATGATGGAATATTATAGAAGATGTATAAGAAATTTGGATGAAAAATTCCAAAATCAGAGAACATTGTTAAAAAAAAGCAAGGAATATGAGAGGAATGAGTTATGTAAATCGGAGTTTGATTCCTTAAGGAAGAGCTAGGATATGCTTCCTGCGTACAAGCCTACAATTCAGGTGAGGACACATGTATTATAACGGATGCCAGCTCTAAAGGTTTGGGGCAGTCTTAATTAAATAAAAAACAAAGTTTAAGAAAGGTTGAGTGCATGTGCCTCCAGGTCATTGGGTAAATCGGAGAAAAACTATTCAGTTACAGAAAGGGGGACTTGCTCTATTTTTGGGGTGTTTTGCGACTTTGTTAGGGGCAGAGTGTTTGGGGTCTATACGGACCATAAACTTTACACGTAAATTACAGAGGGTTTGAAGTTACCAAACATTACCAAAAATAGTAACATGAGGTCGAGAATTACAAAATGGTAGATAATTACAAAAAAAGAAAATGTACAAGAAATTTGAACAAAACAAATGTTTTTACAAGAGGTATATACAGCAGTGAAATGATGGTAGTGCAGTTTTCTGTGTCGAGGTTAGTTGAAATATCAGAGTATCCTTGAAGCTAGCTCTCGGCACGAACCCCATTCACAGGGTAAAATGTTTTCATAAATTGGTTGTACTCCTGCCATTACAAGGCATAGCAACAGTGTGGTCTAGCTACCACTATTGCTGCAATCATTCAGAACGAGCTGTGCCTACCAAGCAGGTTTGGATTGGGATACAAAATTGGCCAAGGTGCGCTAGACAAAAGTGGCCCACATTTGTTGAGTGTCTTTTTTCAAATCACTGCCTCATTGCTTTAAGTGTTATAAAAAAGGAGGAGGGTTCCTATGAAAGAGGCATGTTTTCTAAACTTCACTAAGATAAAAGAAATTCAAATGTTGCCAGGTCTATTTGTTTATGGATTAGTTCACAATGGTGAAGCACACCTGAATATAAGTGAGGCCACTTTTGCCCAGGCACCCTGCCCATGCTCAATCTGCATTCAATAATGGGAAGGCACATTGAGAGATTAGGAATGACACCTCCCTCTGCCCCTTAGTGAAAGGGGGGTAATAGAGGCCCATCTGCCTATGGAAAGGACGGCCAGGCCCCCATTGGGCCGCTGGCGGCATCTCAACTACACAGACACAGCTCATACACTCTACCATGTTGACCAAAACAGTGGATCTCGGATACCTGCCATCGCCCTTTGCCCACCTTACCAATTTGACCCTGCTACCAAGAATGAATGTGCCCTTGTGTAATGCAACTAGTGCTCGTTTAAAGCGCTTCAGTACCTTCGGGCTGAGTTCACGATTTAAAAAAGTGCAACAAAAAACTGCAGTAAGCATGAGAGGCATTTTAGTGATTGGAGGGCTGGGGCTACCGCTGAAGCAATGCCTGCAGATGGGTTCAACTGACATTTCAGTGCGAGGGATGCTGGCACTTCAGGCAAACACTGACAGCAGTGAGGTTTTGATACCAGTAGTGCTAATGCCTTCGTAACTTGCTTTGCTCATATCCTGTCTGTAAGGCAGGCAGATATTCAATTACAATTTGCTTGCGGGCAAAGTAGCCATTCCGTAATTACATGTGCCTTTTAAACATTGTCTGGCCTACCAATTATCTAAACTTGAGCGATAGTGTCCTCTAGTGCCTTATTAACAGAATACGCTTGACTAAATGAGAGGATAACTTGGCTCAAACGGGCTCAAACAGGCTTAAACAGGCTCAAACAGGCTCACTGGCTCAATATGGCTCAAAAAGACTCGAACCAGCTCAAGCCGGCTCAAACCGGCTCAAACCGGCTCAAACCAGCTCAAACTGGCTCAAACTGGCTCAAACCGGCTCAAACCGGCTCAAACTGGCTCAAACCAGTTCAATCAGGCTCAAACTGGCTCAAACCGGTTAAAACCGGTGCAAACTGGCTCAGACCATCTCAAACTGGCTCAAACCGGTTCAAACTGGCTCAAACCGCCTCAAACCTGTTCAAACCGGCTCAAACAGGCTCAAACCGGCTGGAATCCTGAACCGGCTCAAATAGGCTACAACCGGTTCAAACCAGTGCAAACAGTCTTGAACCGGTTCAAACCGGTTCAAACTGGCTCAAACTGGCTCTTCAAACTGGCTCAAACCAGTTCAAACTGGCTCAAACCGGCTCAAACCGGTTCAAACTGGGTCAAACCGGCTCAAACCGGTTCAAACTGGCTCAAACTGGTTCAAACCGATTCAAACTTGCTCAAGCTGGCTCTGTCTCAAACTGGCTCAAACCGTTTAGAACTGGTTCAAATCAGTTCCAACTGGTTCAAAGTGGCTCAAACCGGTTCAAACTGGCTCAACCCGTTTCAAACTGGCTCAGACCGTCTCAAACTGGCTCAAACCAGTTCAAACGGGTTCAAACTGGATCCAACTTTTTCGAACCGGTTCAATCCGGCTGAAACCAGCTCAAACTGTCTCATACAGGTTCAAACGCTCAAACTGGCTCAATCCGGTTCAAACTGGCTCAAACCGGTTCAAACTGGCTCAAACCAGTTCAAATCAGCTCAAACTGTCTGAAAACCAGTTCAAACCGGCAAACCGGCTCAAACTGGTTCAAACTGGCTCAAACAGGTTCAAATTGGCTCAAACCGGTTCAAACCGGCTCAAACCGGTTCACTGGCTCAAACTGGTTCAAACTGGCTCAAACCATCTCAAACCTGCTCAAACCGTCTCAAACCGGTTTAAACTGGCTCAGACCATCTCAAACTCGCTCAAACTGGTTCAAACTGGTTCAAACTGGCTCAATCCGGTTCAAACCGTCTCAAACTGGTTCAAACCAGCTCAAACTGGTTCAAATGCTCAAACTGGCTCAAACCGGCTCAAACTGGCTCAAACCGGCTCAAACTGGATCAACTGGGTAAAACTGGCTCAAATCGGCTCAAACTGTCTGAAAACCACTTCAAACCGGCAAACCGGCTCAAACTGGTTCAAACTGGCTCAAACAGGTTCAAATTGGCTCAAACCGGTTCAAACCGGCTCAAACTGGTTCACTGGCTCAAACTGGTTCAAACTGGCTCAAACCGTCTCAAACCTGCTCAAACCGTCTCAAACCGGTTCAAACTGGCTCAGACCATCTCAAACTGGCTCAAACTGGTTCAAACCAGTAAAAACTGGCTCAAACCGTCTCGAACCGGTTCAACCGGCTCAAACGGATTGGTCATATTTGTTTTATCAAACCAAATGTTGAGGTCACACAGAACGCATAGGTTGGAGTGTATTGTTATCAGATTTGAAACTGTATCTAGAAGTGCGTCTGGGAATGTTGCCTTGCTGGGTGAGGTCTGTAAAGGAGCCGGAAGTTACAGGTGGAAGACGGTGTAGGAATGCATCTTGTAAGAAGAGCCTCACAATTCTTTATGGAGATGTTGTCAACAGCTAGACCACCTCCATTTTTGGCAATACGATTTTGGGTGATTATTTGATAGCCTAGTATTTGATAGCCTAGAGGAATGGCTTCATGCAGGACTGGAGCATTATCCTCTCCCAACCATGATTCGGTTATGAATAGTATGTCTGGTGTTGCATCAGTGAGAAGGTCGTAGGTGTGATGCTTGTTTTTAGAGAGGGATCGAGCATTTATTAGTAGACAGTGTAGAGAGTGGCCTTTGGTGATTGTGGGACTTTGTTTTGTAGAAGAGTGATCAGTATTGTGTGGGTGTGTAGCAGGTGTGTTTTTAGTGCTGGTATTAGCTGTATTAGGATAGCAATCGTGTAGCTGTTCTGTATTGTGTTCCTCATCCAGCATGCTAAGAAGACATTTTGATGGGTCTGCATGTGTATGTGTTGGAGATGGTGTTTGAGAGTGAGTTGGAGTGCTGTGTTGCTTTTGTGGTGTAACATGGTTGTGAGGTAGACTTGGGGAAGCAAAGTTGTGAGGTGTGGCATGTTTCTTATATTTTTTGCATGTGTATAAGGCGGAAGGTGTAAGAGTCAGGGGAGGTGGGTCATGTCGTAATGTTCTAAACTTCACTAAGATAAAAGAAATTCAAAATGTTGCCAGGTCTGTTTGTTTATGGATTAGTTCACAATGGTGAACCATACCTGAATAAAAGTGAGGCCACTTTTGCCCAGGCACCCTGCCCATGCTCCATCTGCATTCAATAATGGGAAGGCCCAGTGAGAGACTAGGATTGACACCTCCCTCTGCCCCTTAGTGAAAAGGGGGTATTAGAGGCCCATCTGCCTATGGAAAGGCTGCCCAGGCCCCTGTTGGGCTGCTGGCGGCATCTCAACTGCACAGATACAGCTCATACAGTCCACCATGTTGACCAAAACAGCGGATCTCAGATACCAGCCATCGCCCTTTGCCCACCTTACCAATTTGACCCTGCTACCAAGAATGAATGTGCCCTTGTGTAATGCAACTAGTGCTCGTGTAAAGCACTTCAGTACCTTTGGGCTGAGTTCACGCTTTAAAAAGCTGCAACAAAAAACTGCAGTAAGCATGAGAGGCATTTTAGTGATTGGAGGGCTGGGGCTAGTGCCGAAACAATGCCTGCAGATGGGTTCAACTGACATTTCAGTGCGAGGGATGCTGGCACTTCAGGCAAACACTGACTGCAGTGAGGTTTTGATACCAGTAGTGCTAATGCATTCGTAACTTGCTTTGCTCATTTCCTGTTTGGAAGGCAGGCAGATATTCAATTACAATTTGCTCATGGGCAAAGTAGCCATTCCGAAATTACACGTGTCTTTTAAACATTGTCTGGCCTACCAATTATCTAAACTTGAGCGATAGTGTCCTCTAGTGCCTTAATAACAGAATACGCGTGGCTAAATAAGAGGATAACTTGGCTCAAACGGGCTTAAACAGGCTCAAAACAGGATCAAAACATGCTCAAGCTGGCTCAAACAGGCTCAAACTGGCTCAAACTAGTTAAACCGGCTCAAACAGGCACAAACTGTCTCAAACTGGCTCAAACAGGCTCAAACAGGCTCAATCCGGCTCAAACAGTCTCACTGGCTCAAACCGGCACAAACCGGCTTAAACAGGCTTAAACAGGCTTAAAGAGGCTTCAACAGGCTAAAACAGGCTCACTGCCTCTATTTGGCTCAAACCAGCTCAAACCAGCTCAAACCAGCTCAAGCCGGCTCAAACCGGCTCAAACCAGCTCAATCTGGCTCAAACCAGCTCAAACTGGCTCAAACCAGTTCAATCTGGCTCAAACTGCTTCAAACTGGCTCAAACCGGTTCAAATTGGCTCAAACCGGTTCATACCAGCTCAGACCGGTTTACTGGCTCAAACTGGTTCAAACTGGATCAAACCGTCTCAAACCGGCTCAAACCATCTCAAACTGGTTCAAACTGGCTCAGACCATCTCAAACTGGCTCAAACCGGTTCAAACCAGTTCAAACTGGCTCAAACCGTCTCGAACCGGTTCAAACTGCCTCAAACGGATGGGTCACATTGGTTTTATCAAACCAAATGTTGAGGTCACCCATACCGCATAGGTTGGAGTGTATTGTTATCAGGTTTGAAACTGTGTCTAGCAGTGCGTCTGGGAATGTTGCCTTGCTGGGTGAGGTCTGTGAAGGAGCAGGAAGTTACAGGTGGAAGACGGTGTAGGATTGCACCTTGTAAGAAGCCTAGAGGAATAGCTTCATGCAGGACTGGAGCATTATCCTCTCCCAACCATGATTTGGTTATGAATAGGTGTGGTGGAAGAGTGAAAGCTTGGCATTGGAGTTTGTTCCTTTATGTGGTGTGAAAGGTGGGTATATGTATGTATTTTGTGATGGTAAATATTATGAGGTGTTGTGCTCTGAAGATCTTGTTGTGCTGGTGTGTGTGATATGTTTTGCTTTTCGAGGTGTAGTGAAAAGGGGTATAGGTGTATAGGTTTCATGCACTGGATTTGGTTGTGTAGTATTGTTTGTGAGAGGAGGTTGTGACGTAGAGGGGGTCGTGATGTGCTTATGAGTAGAGTGTAGGTTGTGTGTAGGAGGGAATGAAGTAGACATGAGAGTGTTTATATTAGACTGGTTTGTTTCAAGAGTTACAAAGTGTGGTGGTGTGCAGTGTGTGTGTTGTGTGTTAGTGTTATTATTGTAGAAGGGAGAGGAGGGTGTTTGTTGGACAACTGAGGAAAGGATCATTAAATGTTTTTTATTGATAAAAGGTGGTCTGTTAGGTGTATACAGCAGGGAGAGTGTGTCTGAATGGGATGTAGTTATGTACGGTGATGATTGGCGTTGTGTTAGTGATGTGTATTGGTTAGTGGTATAGGATAGAGTTGTGTACTGTTTGTGGGTGATGGTGGATAAGTGTGGTAGTTGGGATAGTAGGGTGTGTAGATGTGGTTTGGTTGGGTTGGTGGTGCATGCTGGTACATTATTCTGTGCATAGTGTTGTGCGTGGTGTACATTTGGTGTGAGTGTGTTGCTCTGTTGTGGATGTGGATGGTGTGGGCTGTGTATTTCTAAATGAGAAAAAGGGCAGCATTTCTAGCTTTAGTCCTGAACCGGCTCAAACCAGCACAAACCGGTTCAAACCTGCTCAAACCGGCTGGAATCTAGAAGCGGCTCAAACAGGCTCAAACAGCATCAAACCGGCTGGAATGCCAAACTGGGTCAAACCAGTTCAAACCAGCTCAAACTGGCTCAAACAGGCTCAAACCGGCTGGATACCCAATCCGGTTCAAATCAGCTCAAACTGGCTGGAATCCTGAACCGGCTCAAACCGGTTCAAACTGGTTCAAACCATCTTGAACCGGTTCAAACCGGTTCAAACTATCTTGAACCGATTCAAACTGGCTCAAACCGGTTCAAACTGGGTCAAACTGGGTCAAACCTTGGGCGGCTCTTTACTATATCGCCCTCCGGGCCCTGCTGGGGTCTTTTTGGACACTTGCGGTGACATTATAGCGGAGAGAGCCCTTAGGTTTTCCAAATTCCTTTTGCTGGGCGACCTCAATTTACATCTAGACTCAGCAGAGTCGCCGGACGGCGCCACTTTTCGGGATATCCACCAGTTAGCTATGCTCTCCCAATTGGTGAGTGATCCCACCCATAAGGGGGGTCATACCTTGGACCTCATTTGTTCCAACTTCTCGGTCCTGGTCCAAAAACCCCTCCTGGTCACCTGGTCAGATCACTTTCCAGTATTCTTTTCGTGGACGACTTTGCGAGAACGTCCACCAGTCTGTCATCGCGCCCCGAAGGCCAAGAAGATTGATGCTGCACATCTGAGCGCTAAGCTGGTGGTCTCGCGCCCGACTCTTGGGGGCACCTTATCGGATAATGTTACCACGTTTTCGAGCTGGATTAGTGATGCCGTTGTGGGCCTCTCGGCCGCCGGCCCTTGTAAGTTGGGGAGAGAAACCCCCTCCAAGCCTTGGTTCACCGCAGAGCTGAGGGATCTCAAACACTCTTGTAAGGTTTTGGAGAGAATTTGGAGGGCCAGTGGCTATTGTCCGAGGGCCAAACAGGCTCTTAGGGACAAACAGAAAGTGTACTACACAGCCATCTCCTCAGCAAAAAGTTCCCATTTTGCCGCTCGCATTGATAGGGCAAATAATAATGCGAAGGAAATCTTTGCCATTGTGCAGAGTTTTGTAGCTCCTTGTGCACAGGAGGCTGTTGCTACCCCCTCAGTCACTTGGGCGAACACTTTGTCCAATCACTTTAGGGAGAAAATCAGGGATATTCAAGATTCCTTCCAAAAAAATGTGATGCCTGCTTTGCCCTTGGGGGGGTCTTGTGTGGCAAAGGACCTGGATTATTCCCTTTCTGCCTTTAGCCCCATCGACCTCTTGGTCTCTCGCAAAATCCTCGGGGCTCTGAAATCTGGTTCCCCCCACGACCCTTGCGCGGCTCGGTTGCTGGTAGATCTAGCTGACTCAATTAACCCGGAAGTTAATAATCTGATTAATCAGTCGCTTCGCGAGGCACATGTCCCGCTTGCTTGGAAGCAGGCCCTGTTATTGCCTTTACTCAAGAAGCCCACTCTCAACCCCTCGCTTCCTGGTAATTACAGACCTATTTCTCTTTTGCCTAGCTTGGCCAAGGTCTGCGAAAAGGTGGTCACTTCGCAGCTAACCAACTATGTGGCGAAGTCGGGCGCGCTACATCCTGCGCAATCGGGGTTTCGGGCTGCCCACAGCACAGAGTCTCCACCCCCTGTTGTTTGATTATTTTGTCCACCATAAGCGTGGAAGGGTATACTCAGACGTGAGTCCCTAGCTCATTGCACCATCAGGATTCAAGCAAGCCGGGCCGAAGACGGCTGAAATGCCAGAAACCGGTCCCCGGTAGCTTGTTTCCTTCCCAGTGAAAGAATTGGCTTGGTAGTTTGGTTTGCCCTGTTCCCATGATACACTGGGCCAGGGACAGACTAATTTGCATATAGCCAGGTTCTGAGCTGGGATGGTGCAGTGAGCTAAAAAACGGTGTTGGATTAAGCCCTGATCTCTTGACTGGGTGAGAGTATTCTGCTTAATTCAGAAACTCTGTCCATCACCACCCCCTGTTGTTTAATTATTTTGTCCACCATAAGCGTGGAAGGGTATACTCAGACGTGAGTCCCTAGCTCATTGCACCATCAGGATTCAAGCAAGCCGGGCCGAAGACGGCTGAAATGCCAGAAACCGGTCCCCGGTAGCTTGTTTCCTTCCCAGTGAAAGAATTGGCTTGGTAGTTTGGTTTGCCCTGTTCCCATGATACACTGGGCCAGGGACAGACTAATTTGCATATAGCCAGGTTCTGAGCTGGGATGGTGCAGTGAGCTAAAAAACGGTGTTGGATCAAGCCCTGATCTCTTGACTGGGTGAGAGTATTCTGCTTAATTCAGAAACTCTGTTCATCACCACCCCCTGTTGTTTAATTACAGCACAGAGTTGGCATTGTTGGAGGTGGCTGAGGATATTAGGGACTGTTTGGATGCCGGCGGGAGAGCAGCCTTGGTGATGCTGGATCTCTCAGCGGCTTTCGACACGGTTCCTCATTCTCTCCTCCGTAAGCGATTGGCTGATATCGGCATTACGGGTACAGCGTGGAGTTGGTTGCAATCTTTTTTGGAGGACAGGTCACAGCAAGTCTGGCTGCCTCCGTTTTCCTCGTCATCTTCCCCTCTCTCCATTGGTGTCCCGCAGGGCTCTTCCCTTAGCCCCCTTTTGTTTAACATCTTTATGACTCCCCTGGTTTACCTCGCGGAGTCACTGGGGGCTAGGGTGATGGCATATGCGGATGACACGCAGTTATTGTTCACCTGGAAAAGGAGTGAGGACTCGGTCATCATGGTTCAGCGCTGTCTTTCTGCTGTGTTTGGCTGGCTGGCCAATGCACAACTTAAGTGCAACGAGAAGAAGTCGGAGGTGCTCCTGTTTGGGGCATTTCCTACTGGCTTTAGAACTAGACTATGGCCTCCGGACTTTCCGTCCCCTCAATCAGACAAGGGCCTCGCAAAAAAATTGAGGGTGTGGTTTGAGGAAAATCTGAATTTTGCAACGCATGTCAAAAAACTCACAGGGACTTGTTTTGGTATACTTAAAACCCTACGAAAATTCCTCCCCCTTCTGCCTATGGAGGCCAAAGAAACAGTAGTCCGGGCTTTGATTCTTTCGCGGTTGGATTATTCCAACGCGCTTTTAGTTGGTTGTCCAGGCTATTTGATAAAAAAGTTGCATGTAGTCCAAAACCCGGCTGCTTGGCTCCTACTGGGCCTCTCTTCCGTGCAGAGCGTGCGGGTCCATCTCCATCACCTTCATTGGCTCCCTGTTGAGGCCCGTTTGAAATTTAAAATGTTGGTCATTGTCCAACAGGCCTTGTATGGATTGGGCCCACTCTATTTGCAGAAGCGTTTTACTTTTTACTTCCCTACTAGGACTCTACGGTCTTCGGACCAACTCCTTATCCAGACTCCGTGTTTTTTGAGCCATAGGTTAGGTGGCTGCTCTTTCACCCGTAAAGCTGGCCTAGCCTGGAATGAGCTTCCTCTTGCTCTTAGGAAGGTTGCTGATCCGGCTGTCTTTAAAAAGAGCCTAAAAACACTATTGTTCTGAGCCCATTCTTTTGAGGCTTTGCCTGCTGTGTTGGTGGGCGGGGGTTCAGGGTAGCAGCGCCGGGATACTCTGAGTAAGTGCGCTTTAGAAATGCAGGATAACATAACAAAACATAACATAACAAACAGGCTCAAACCGGTTCAAACCTGCTTCGGTTCAAACTGGTTCAAACAGGTTCAAACCAGTTCAAACGGTTCAAACGGGCTCAAACCGGTTCAAACCGGCTCAAACTGGTTCAAACTGGCTCAAACTGGTTCAAACTGGCTCAATCCGGCTCAAACTGGCTCAAACTGGCTCAAACCGGCTAAAACCGACTCAAACCGGCTCAAACCATCTCAAACCAGTTCAAACTGGCTCAAACTAGCTCACAGGCTCAAACCGTCTCAACACGGCTCAAACCGTCTCAACCTGGCTCAAACTGGCTCAAACCGGCTCACAGGCTCAAACCGAATTAAATAGGCTAAAACCGACTTAAACAGGCTCACTGGCTCAATCCGGCTCAAACTGGCTCAAACTGGCTCAAACCGGCTCAAACTGGCTCAAACCGGCTCAAACAGCCTCAAACAGGCTCAACCCGGCTCAAACAGCCTCAAACAGGCTCAACCCGGCTTAAACAAGCTCAAACTGGCTCAAACCGGCTAAAACCGGCTCAAACCATCTCAAACCGGTTCAAACTGGCTCAAACTGGCTCTCTGGCTCAAACCGTCTCAACACGGCTCAAACTGTCTCAACCTGGCTCAAACTGGCTCAAACCGGCTCACAGGCTCAAAACTAATTAAACAGGCTAAAACGGCTTAAACAGGCTCACTGGCTCAATCCGGCTCAAACCGGCTCAAACTGGCTCAAACCGGCTCAAACTGGCTCAAACCGGCTCAAACAGCCTCAAACAGGCTCAACCCGGCTCAAACAGCCTCAAACAGGCTCAACCTGGCTTAAACAAGCTCAAACCGTCTCAAACCGGCTCAAACCGGCTCAAACAGCCTCAAACAGCCTCAAACATGGCTCAAACCGGCTCAAACAGGCTCACATGCTTAATACGGCTAAAACCGGCTCAAACCGGCTCAAACCATCTCAAACCGGTTCAAACTGGCTCAAACTGGCTCTCAGGCTCAAACCGTCTCAACACGGCTCAAACCGTCTCAACCTGGCTCAAACTGGCTCACAGGCTCAAACCGAATTAAACAGGCTAAAACCGGCTTAAACAGGCTCACTGGCTCAATCCGGCTCAAACCGGCTCAAACTGGCTCAAACCGGCTCAAACAGCCTCAAACAGGCTCAACCCGGCTCAAACAGCCTCAAACAGGCTCAACCCGGCTTAAACAAGCTCAAACCGTCTCAAACAGCCTCAAACAGCCTCAAACAGCCTCAAACAGGCTCAACCCGGCTTAAACAGGCTCAAACCAGCTCAAACCGGCTCACATGCTCAAACTGGCTCAAACCGGCTTAAACAGGCTCAAACAGGCTCACAGGCTCAAACTGGCTTAAACATGCTCAAACAGGCTTAAACAGGCTCAAACAGGATCAAACAGTCACTGCCCTTGTCCTCGCTTCCCTTAGCCTCAAGGGCCGGGCTGAGACACTCGAACCCTGGCCTCTTTTATAGCCCTAGTAATCAGGGGATCCCTTCAGCCAAAGGGAACACTAGCCCTAACACTATCCAATCACAACACTAGCCCTAAAATCTAGAACCAATAGGAGACCAGGACCTTACAGCCAATATTATCCCTAGTCCATCACCCAATCAGTTCAAAAACTCTAATCTCTACGTCCAATAAAAGCACCTACCCCTACCAGTAGTCCCAAAACAATTCCATGGTACCAATGGCACAGGTAGCCCTAATCCCTACTTCCAATAGAAAGCCTAACCCTACTTCAAGTCCTATACTTAGTCCAGCAACCAATAACACCAGAAGCCCTAATCTCTACTTCCAATTAAAGGTCTAACAATAGCCCTAGGTCCCAAACTACTCCCAACAACCAATAAAATAGGAAGCCCTAGTCCATACTTACAATAGAAATCCTAACCCTAGCCCTAGTCTCAACCCTACAATGATTGAATCACAGACCCAGAAACCAATCCGAACCCTCAAATACCCAACCAATGAGGACATTAACCCTAATCCAATAGAAACACCAGATACAACCACCAATCAGTGTAGATATGTACCAACCACTAGCAGACCATATAAGGTCCCAGCGACCTCAGACAAGGTTTGCTGGCCAGGGAGTTAGAAGCTACTTCTCCTGTTCAGAATCTCCTAGGAGACAAACAGGCTCAATCCACACTTTGGACTAACTTGAAATCTAACAATACTGTTTGAATAAAACTTTACTCCCTCTGCTGGCCAAAAAATGAAGTGCACAGGCACTAGTAAACATAGTTTAAACAGCTCACAGAAGCACCTCTGATGTAGAAAATCCCTGTTGCTGGAGGGGGGAGGCAGGGGGGCTGGTTGCACTGGATTGTGAACACAAAATGGTGGATGGGAGTGCATTGTTTTAACATACAGGTCTTAGCACAGAGCAAAGGAGAAATTCAGAGGGAAAATAGAATTGTCACCAAGGAATGAGAGGGACAAACTACAGAGGTTGGACTGTAAATCCCACAATTCAACACGCTAAATGGAGGCAATCATGGGCAGGGAAACGACAAGTTTAAAACACAACACAGGTGATAAAATATACGATTTTAGGCAGGCTAAAACTACAATTTTAAACTGTAACAACCACAGGCAAAGACAGTAAACACAGAAAGTGAAAATTGTTTTTTAAACAACTTTTTTTCTTGGGAAGAGACAGCACTGCTCTGTTTCCTTACTACTTCCTGGACTCTGCTCGCTGCAATCTGGGGCACTGGTAGGCCTCAACTCAAAAGATGGAGGAGAATGATTTGGGGTGCACCCATCAAGGCCGTAAGGGGCTGGGCAGGTGAGAGTGCCTCTTATTATTCATGCACATATATTTATGCATGCATATATGTAGCGCTGACATTAGCCAAAGGCTGGAGAGATTTACAGTAGACATGTGACGTAACATGTAAATTACAAAGGGTTTGAAATGACCAAACATTACCAAAAATAGTTACATCAGGTCGAGAATTACAAAATGGCAGATCATTACAAAAAAAAGAAAATGTACAAGAAGTTTGAACAAAAGAAATGTTTTTGCAAGAGGTGCAGTTTTCCGTGTCGAGGTTAGTTGAAATATCAGAGAATCCTTGAAGCTAGTTCTCGGCACGAACCCCCCCTTCACAGGGTAAAATGTTTTCATAAATTGGTTGTACTCCGGCCATTACAAGGCATAACAACCGTGTGGTCTAGCTACCACTATTGCTGCAATCATAACAGAACGAGCTGTGCCTACCAAGCAGGGTTGGATAGGGATACAAAATTGGCCAAGGTGCCCTTAAAAAAAGTGGCCCACATTTGTCGACTGTCTTTTTTCAAACCACTGCCTCATTGCTTTAAGTGTTATAAAAAAGGAGGAGGGTTCCTATGAAAGAGGCATGTTTTCCAAACTTCACTAAGATAAAAGAAATTCAAATGTTGCCAGGTCTATTTGTTAATGGATTAGTTCACAATGGTGAACCACACCTGAATACAAGTGAGGCCACTTTTGCCCAGGCACCCTGCCCATGCTCAATCTGCATTCAATAATGGGAAGGCCCAGTGAGAGACTAGGAATGACACCTCCTTCTGCCCCTTAGTGAAAGGGGGGTAATAGAGGCCCATTTGCCTATGGAAAGGCGGCCCAGGCCCCCGTTGGGCCACTGGCGGCATCTCAACTGCACAGACACAGCTCATACAGTCCACCATGTTGACCAAAACAGCGGATCTCGGATACCAGCCATCGCCCTTTGCCCACCTTACCAATTTGACCCTGCTACCAAGAATGAATGTGCCCTTGTGTAATGCAACTAGTGCTCGTGTAAAGCGCTTCAGTACCTTCGGGCTGCGTTCACCCTTTAAAAAACTGCAAAAAAAAACTGCAGTAAGCATGAGAGGCATTTTAGTGATTGGATGGCTGGGGCTAGCGCTGAAACAATGTCTGCAGATGGGTTCAACTGACATTTCAGTGCGAGTGATGCTGGCACTTCAGGCAAACACAGACAGCAGTGAGGTTTTGATACCAGTAGTGCTAATGCCTTCGTAACTTGCTTTGCTCATTTCCTGTTTGGAAGGCAGGCAGATATTCAATTACAATTTGCTCGTGGGCAAAGTAGCCATTCCGAAATTACACGTGTCTTGCAAACATTGTCTGGCCTACCAATTATCTAAACTTGAGCGATAGTGTCCTCTAGTGCCTTAATAACAGAATACGTGTGACTAAATAAGATGATAACTTGGCTCAAACAGGCTCAAACAGGCTCAAAACAGGATCAAAACAGGCTCAAACTGGCTCAAACAGGCTCAAACTGGTTCAAACCGGATCAAACAGGCACAAAATGGCTCAAAATGGCTCAAACCGGCTAAAACCGGCTAAAACAGGCTCAATCCGGCTCAAACAGTCTCACTGGCTCAAACCGGCTCAAACCGGATTAAACAGACTTAAAGAGCTTAAACAGTCACAAACAGGCTCACTGCCTCTATTCGGCTCGAACCAGCTCAAGCCGGCTCAAACCAGCTCAAACTGGCTCAAACCGGCTCAAACCAGCTCAAACTGGCTCAAACCAGTTCAATCTGGCTCAAACAGGCTCAAACTGCTTCAAACTCGCTCAAACCGGTTCAAATTGGCTCAAACCGGTTCAAACCAGCTCAGACCGGTTCACTTGCTCAAACTGGTTCAAACTGGATCAAACCATGTCAAACCGGCTCAAACCGTCTCAAACCGGTTCAAACTGGTTCAAACTGGCTCAAACATCTCGAACCGGTTCAAACCGGCTCAAACGGATGGGTCATATTGGTTTTATCAAACCAAATGTTGAGGTCACCCATAACGCATAGGTTGGAGTGTATTGTTATCAGGTTTGAAACTGTGTCTAGAAGTGCGTCTGGGAATGTTGCCTTGCTGGGTGAGGTCTGTACCGGAGCAGGAAGTTACAGGTGGAAGACGGTGTAGGATTGCATCTTGTAAGAAGAGCCTCACAATTCTTTATGGAGATGTTGTCAACTTTAGTGATATGTATTGTTTGCCTGAATACAACAGCTAGACCACCTCAATTTTTGGCAATACGATTTTGGGTGATTATTTGATAGCCTAGAGGAATGACTTCATGCAGGACTGCAGCATTATCCTCTCCCAACCATGAATCGGTTATGAATAGTATGTCTGGTTTTGCATCAGTGAGAAGGTCGTAGGTGTGATGCTTGTTTTTAGAGAGGGATCGAGCATTTATTAATAGACAGTGTAGAGAGTGGACTTTGGCGATAGTGGGACTTTGTTTTGTAGAAGAGTGATCAGTATTGTGCGGGTGTGTAGCAGGTGTGTTTTTAGTGCTGGTATTAGCTGTATTAGGATAGCAATCGTGTAGCTGTTCTGTATCTTGTTCCTCATCCAGCATGCTAAGAAGACATTTTGATGGGTCTGCATGTGTATGTGTTGGAGATGGTGTTTAGGAGTGAGTTGGAGTGCTGTGTTGCTTTTGTGGTGTAACATTATTGTGAGGTAGACTTGGGGAAGCAAAGTTGTGAGGTGTGGCATGTTGCTTATATTTTTTACGTGTTTTTAAGGCGGAAGGTGTAAGAGTCAGGGGAGGTGGTGCAGCATGTGGGTCAGGTCGTAATGTTCTGAATTGTCCAATTGATGAGAGGCGGTTAGAAGAGAGGTGCTGTATTGCTGTATCTGTGTTAGGTGTGGTGGAAGAGTGAAAGCTTGGCATTGGAGTTTGCTCCTTTATGTGGTGTGAAAGGTGGGTATATGTATGTATTTTGTGATGGTAAGTATTATGAGGTGTTGTGCTCTGAAGACCTTGTTGTGCTGGTGTGTGATATGTTTTGCTTTTGAGATGTAGTAAAAAGGGGTGCTGATGTATAGGTTTCATGCACTGGATTTGGTTGTGTAGTATTGTTTGTGATAGGAGGTTATGACATAGAGGGGGTGGTGATGTGCTTATGAGTCGAGTTTAGGTTGTGTGTAGGAGTGAATGAAGTAGACATGAGAGTGTTTATCTTAGACTGGTTTGTTTCAAGAGTTACAAAGTGTGGCGGTGTGCAGTGTGTGTGTTGTGTGTTAGTGTTATTATTGTAGAAGGGAGAGGAGGGTGTTTGTTGGACAATTGATGAAAGGATCATTATATGTTTTTTATTGATAAAAGGGAGGTAATGTTAGGTGTTAGGTGTATACAGCAGGGAGAGTGTGTCTGAATGGGATGTACAGTGTTGATTGGCGTTGTGTTAGTGGTGTGTATTGGTTAGTGGTATAGGATAGAGTTGTGTACTGTTTGTAGGTGATGGTAGATAAGTGTGGTAGTTGGGATAGTAGGGTGTGTAGAAGTGGTTTGGTTGGGTTGGTGGTGCATGCTGGTACATTAATCTGTGCATAGTGTTGTGCATGGTGTACATTTGGTGTCAGTGTGTTGCTCTGTTGTGGATGTGGATGGTGTGGGCTGGGTATTTTGTAAATGAGAAAAAAGGCAGCATTTCTGGCCCTAGTCCCGAACCGGCTCAAACCGGCACAAACAGGTTCAAACCCGCTCAAACCGGCTAGAATCCAGAACCTGCTCAAACAGGCTCAAACCAGCTGGAATGCCAAACTGGGTCAAACCGGTTCAAACAGGCTCAAACCGGCTGGAATCCTAATCCAGTTCAAATCGGCTCAAACCGGCTGGAATCCTGAACCGGCTCAAACCGGCTAGAACTGGTTCAAACCAGTTCAAACTGTCTAGAACCGGTTCAAACCGGTCCAAACTGGCTCAAACCATCTCGCAACGGTTCAAACTGGCTCAAACCTGTTCAAACTGGCTCAAACTGTCTCAAACCAGCTCAAACCATAAAACAGGTTCAAACTAGCTCAAACCAGTTCAAACCTGCTTCGGTTCAAACCGGTTCAAACCGGTTTAAACCGGCTCAAAGCTGTTCAAACCGGCTGTTTTCAAACTGGCTCAAACCTTTTCAAACCGGCTCAAACCAGTTCAAACTGATTCATCTTAAACCGGCTCAAACTGGCTCAAATGGGATCAAACTGGTTCAAACCGGTTCAAACTGGCTCAAATTGGTGCAAACTGGCTCAAACCGGCTCAAACCGGTTCAAACCGGCTCAAACCGGTACAAACTGGCTCAAACTGGTTCAAACTCGCTCAATCTGGATCAAACTGGCTCAAACTGGCTCAAACCGGCTAAAACCGGCTCAAACCGGCTCACAGGCTCAAACCGGCTTAAACAGGCTAAAACCGGCTTAAATAGGCTCACTGGCTCCATCCGGTTCAAACTGGCTCAAACTGGCTCAAACCGGCTCAAACTCGCTCAACCCAGCTCAAACCGGTTCAAACCGGCCCAAACTGGCTCAAACTGGCTCAAACAGGCTCACAGGCTCAAACCGGCTCAAACCGGCTCAAACTGGTTCAAACTGGCTCAAACCGGCTCACAGGCTCAAACAGGCTTAAAACAGGTTCAATTGGCGTAAATAACAAGGACCCCCTGTTAGACAACTGAATTTGTTATACAGGGAAAATGGACAATGTAATAATAGCAAGTACAAAATTGAATTTATTTATGAGTATACATATTCATGGTAAAAACATTTTAAACTCATAAAACATGGACACAAAACAAATTAAGAAAGCAAATTAATCAAATGCAAATAAAATATCTTTCTAACACAGTTACACAAAAATTCATAAAACAGTGGCAGACAGAAATAGTCATCTAGATGACTATTTCTGTCTGCCACTGTTTTATGAATTTTTGTGTAACTGTGTTAGAAAGGTTTTTTGAGTTTAAAATGTTTTTACCATGAATATGTATACTCATAAATAAATTCAATTTTTTACTTTTTTAATTGGTTGCTGTGCTTCCTACATGTTGTTTCTCCCTGGCTACGTTATCTAACCGCTTGCTATTATTACATTGTTAAAACAGGTTCAAACCAGCTCAAACCAGCTTAAACAGGCTTAAACCGGCTTAAACAGGCTCACTGGCTCAATCTGGCTCAAACTGGCTCACATCGGCTCACAGGCTCAAAATAAATCAAAAAAGCTCAAACATGCTCAGCCGTCTTAAACATGCTAAAACCGGCTCAAACAGGCTTACAGGCTCACTGGCTCAATCCGGCTCAAACCAGCTCAAACAGGCTCAAACTGCCTCAAACAGGCTTAAACCGACTTAAACAGGCGAAAACCTGCTCAAACTGGCTCAAACCGGCTCAAACCGCCTTAAACAGGCTCACTGGCTCAAACCACCTTAAACTGGCTCAAATCGGCTCAAACCGGCTCAACCCGGCTCAAACCGGCTCAATCCGGCTCAAACTGACTCAAACTGGCTCAAACCGCTCACAGGCTCAAACTGGCTCAAACAGGCTCAACAGGCTCAAACCGGCCTAAACAGGCTCAAACCGGCTCAAACAGGCTCACAGGCTCAATCCGGATCAAACCGGCTTAAATAAGCTCAAACCGACTAAAACCGGCTCAAACCCGCTCAAACCCGCTCACACAGGCTCAACCCGGCTCAAACAGGCTCACAGGCTCAAACTTGCTCAAACTGGCTCAAACAGGCACAAACAGGCTCAAACAGGCACTGCCCTTGTCATCGCTTCCCTTAGCCTTGACGCCCGGGCTGAGACACTCAAACCCTGGCGTTTTTATAGCCCTAGTAATCAGGAGACCCCTTCAGCCAAAGGGAACCCTAGCCCTAACACTATCCAATCACAACACTAGCCCTAAAATCTAGAACCAATAGGAGACCAGGACCTTACAGCCAATATTAGCCCTAGGCCAAGCACCCAATCAGTTTGGTTTGAGACAGTTTGAACTGGTTCAAACTGGTTCAAACTGTCTCAAACCGGTTCAAACCGGTTCAAACTGGCTCAAACCATCTCAAACCATTTCAAACCGGTTCAAACTTGCCCAAACCGGTTCAAACTGGCTCAAACTAGCTCAAACCGGCTCAAACAGGTTAAAACAGGTTCAAACTGGGTCAAACCGGTACAAACCTGCTTCGGTTCAAACTGGTTCAAACCGGCTCAAACCATTTCAAACCGGCTGTGTTCAAGCTGGCTCAAACCAGTTCAAAACAGCTCAAACTGGTTCAAACGGGTTAAAAACGGCTCAAACCGGTTCAAACGGGCTCAAATGGGATCAAACCGGTTCAAACCGGTTCAAACTGGCTCAAACTGGTTCAAACAGGATCAAACCGGCTCAAACCAGTTCAAACTGGCTCAAACCAGTTCAAACCAGCTCAAACCAGTTCAAACTGGCTCAAACTGGTTCAAACTTGCTCAATCCGACTCAAACTGGCTCAAACCGGCTAAAACCGGCTCAAACAGGCTCACAGGCTCAAACCGGCTTAAACAGGCTCAAACCGGCTTAAACAGGCTAAAACCGGCTTAAATAGGCTCACTGGCTCCATCCGGCTCAAACTGGCTCAAACTGGCTCAAACCGGCTCAAACTCGCTCAACCCAGCTCAAACCGGCTCAAAATGGCCCAAACTGGCTCAAACTGGCTCAAAAAGGCTCACAGGCTCAAACCGGCTCAAACCGGCTCAAATTGGCTCAAACCGGCTCATCCCGGATCAAACCGGCTCAAACTGGTTCAAACTGGCTCAAACCGGCTCACAGGCTCAAACAGGCTCAAAACAGGTTCAAACCAGCTCAAACCAGCTCAAACCAGCTTAAACAGGCTTAAACCGGCTTAAACAGGCTCACTGGCTCAATCTGGCTCAAACTGGCTCACATCGGCTCACAGGCTCAAAATGGATCAAAAAGGCTCAAACATGCTCAGCCGTCTTAAACATGCTAAAACTGGCTTAAACAGGCTTACAGGCTCACTGGCTCAATCCGGCTCAAACCAGCTCAAACAGGCTCAAACTGCCTCAAACAGGCTTAAACCGACTTAAACAGGCGAAAACCAGCTCAAACTGGCTCAAACCGGCTCAAACCGCCTTAAACAGGCTCACTGGCTCAAACCACCTCAAACTGTCTCAAATCGGCTCAAACCGGCTCAACCCGGCTCAAACCGGCTCAATCCAGCTCAAACTGACTCAAACTGGCTCAAACCGCTCACAGGCTCAAACTGGCTCAAACAGGCTCAACAGGCTCAAACCGGCCTAAACAGGCTCAAACCGGCTCAAACAGGCTCACAGGCTCAATCCGGATCAAACCGGCTTAAATAAGCTCAAACCGACTAAAACCGGCTCAAACCCGCTCAAACCCGCTCACACAGGCTCAACCCGGCTCAAACAGGCTCACAGGCTCAAACTTGCTCAAACCGGCTCAAACTGGCTTAAACTGGCTCAAACTGGCTCAAACAGGCACAAACAGGCTCAAACAGGCACTGCCCTTGTCATCGCTTCCCTTTAGCCTTGACGCCCGGGCTGAGACACTCAAACCCTGGCGTTTTTATAGCCCTAGTAATCAGGAGACCCCTTCAGCCAAAGGGAACCCTAGCCCTAACACTATCCAATCACAACACTAGCCCTAAAATCTAGAACCAATAGGAGACCAGGACCTTACAGCCAATATTAGCCCTAGGCCAAGCACCCAATCAGTTCGGTTTGAGACAGTTTGAACTGGTTCAAACTGGTTCAAACTGTCTCAAACCAGTTCAAACCGGTTCAAACTGGCTCAAACCATCTCAAACCGTTTCAAACCGGTTCAAACTTGCTCAAACCGGTTCAAACTGGCTCAAACTAGCTCAAACCGGCTCAAACCTGTTAAAACAGGTTCAAACTGGGTCAAACCGGTACAAACCTGCTTCGGTTCAAACTGGTTCAAACCGGCTCAAACCGTTTCAAACTGGCTGGGTTCAAACTGGCTCAAACCAGTTCAAAACAGCTCAAACCGGTTCAAACGGGTTAAAAACGGCTCAAACCGGTTCAAACGGGCTCAAACAGGATCAAACTGGTTCAAACTGGTTCAAACTGGTTCAAACTGGCTCAAACTGGTTCAAACAGGATCAAACCGGCTCAAACCGGTTCAAACTGGCTCAAACTGGCTCAAACCAGTTCAAACCTGCTCAAACCAGTTCAAACTGGCTCAAACTGGTTCAAACTCGCTCAATCCGACTCAAACTGGCTCAAACCGGCTAAAACCGGCTCAAACAGGCTCACAGGCTCAAACCGGCTTAAACAGGCTCAAACCGGCTTAAACAGGCTAAAACCAGTTTAAATATGTTCACTGGCTCAATCCCGCTCAAACCGGCTCAAACACGCTCAAACCGGCTCAACCCGACTCAAAGCGGCTCAAACCGGCCCAAATGGGCTCAAATTGGCTCAAACCAGCTCACAGGCTCAAACTGGATCAAACCGGCTCAAACTGGTTCAAACCGGCTCAAACCGGATCACAGGCTCAAACAGGCTAAAACCGGCTTAAGCTGGCCCAATCCGGCTCAAACTGGCTCAAACCGGCTCAACCCGGCTCAAACTGGTTCAAACTGGCTCAAACCGGATCACAGGCTCAAACAGGCTCAACACAGGCTCAAACCAGCTAAAACCGGCTTAAACAGGCTTAAACCGGCTTAAACAGGCTCACTGGCTCAATCCTGCTCAAACTGGCTCAAATCGGCTCACAGGCTCAAAATGGATCAAACAGGCTCAAACATGCTCAAACCGGCTTAAACAGGCTAAAACCGGCTCAAACTGGCTCACAGGCTCACTGGCTGAATCTGGCTCAAATCGGCTCAAACTGGCTTAAACTGGCTCACACAGGCTAAAACCCGATCAAATAGGCTCAAGCAGGCTTTCAGCTCACCCAGGCCGCCGTTGGGCCGCTGGCGGCATTTCAACTGCACAGACACAGCTCATACAGTCCACCATGTTGAGCAAAACAGCGGATCTCTGATACCAGCCATCGCCCTTTGCCCACCTTACCAATTTGACCCTGCTACCAAGAATGAATGTGCCCTTGTGTAATGCAACTAGTGCTCGTGTAAAGCGCTTCAGTACCTTTGGGCTGAGTTCGCGCTTTATAAAACTGCAACAAAAAACTGCAGTAAGCATGAGAGGCATTTTAGTGATTGGAGGGCTGGGGCTAGCGCTGAAACAATGCCTGCAGATGGGTTCAACTGACATTTCAGTGCGAGGGATGCTGGCACTTCAGGCAAACACTGACAGCAGTGAGGTTTTGATACCAGTAGTGCTAATGCCTTCGTAACTTGCTTTGCTCATATCCTGTTTGGAAGTCAGGCAGATATTCAATTGCAATTTGCTCGTGGGCAAAGTAGCCATTCCGAAATTACACGTGTCTTTTAAACATTGTCTGGCCTAACAATTATCTAAACTTGAGTGATAGTGTCTGCTAGTGCCTTAATAACAGAATACGTGTGACTAAATGAGAGGATAACTTAGCTCAAACTGGCTCAAACAGGCTCAAACCGGCTCAAACTGGCTCAAACCGGCTCAAACAGGCTCAAACTGGCTCAAACCGGCTCAAAATAGGCTCAATCCGTCTCAAACAGTCTCACTGGCTCAAACTGACTCGAACCGGCTTAAACAGGCTTAAACAGGTTTAAACAGGCTCAAACAGGCTCACTGGCTCAATTCGGCTCAAACCAGCTCAAAGCAGCTCAAGCCGGCTCTAACCGGCTCAAACCAGCTCAAACTGGCTCACACCAGCTCAAATAATAATAATAATAATAATAGGGAAGCTTATAAAGCGCCTGGTTACCCGCACCGGCGTGTCCCCGTGCTATGGTGTGATGGCTGCAACAGGATGCAAAAGGAGGGGAGACGGACCAACTACTGAACATATAAGTAGGTTTTGAGTTTAGACCGGAACCTGGTCTCCGAGGGCTCAAGCGGTAATTTGTTCCATTTAAACGCTGCCAGGTACCTAAACGATCTTCCCCCCCATGCGCGCTTTTTTTACCTTGGGAATTTTCACCAGTCCCGAGCCCGCAGATCTTAAGGCACGGGACGGTTGATAGCGCGCTATCAGGCTCTGCAGCGGTTGTGGCGCCCTGCCATTCAAAATGCGATGGCAGGTACAGAGTGCCTTGTACTCCACTCTTCTCCTCACCGGGAGCCAGTGGAGAGTCTGAAGTGCCATTTTTGAAGATGCTCTCTTGGGTAGCCTCAAGATCAGGCGTGCCGCAGCATTCTGCAATACCTGAAGGCGACCAATGCTCTTCTCTGGTGCCCCCAGATACAGCAGATTCCCATAATCCAATCTTGCGGTCACCAATGCATGCACCAGTGTCTTGCGTGCTTCAGTTGGTAGAAGCTCCAGAACTTTCCTCAGAGTTTTCATGACACCGAAGCAAACACCGACCACATGATTGATTTGGGATCCAAAGGTGAGACCTGCATCGAACCATACTCCCAGGTTCCTGGCTTCCTGGCAGGGCGTCGGTGCCGTCCCTAGGCAGGATGGCCTCCACGCCGACGACCACGCCGACTGGCCTCCCCCCACTATGAGCACCTCGGTCTTGCCGCCGTTCAGTTTCAGACAATTGGTGGACATCCAACCAGAAAGATCATGCATGCATGTTCTGAAATTGTCCACGGCAAGACAGGGCGCGCACGATAGGGAGATGACCAGCTGCGTGTCGTCTGCGTAGGACACTATTCATAAGCCATAGCTCTCAACAATAGTTGCAACAGGGGCAACATATAGGTTAAATAAGGTTGGTCTCAGGGACGAGCCCTGGGGGACGCCCTGGCCCAGAGTGACCACTCTGGAATAACAGTCCCCTTGCCTGACTTGAAATCCACGATCTGCCAAGAAGGACTGGATCCATCTCAGCGCTGCACCTGATATTCCCCCTTTATTCAGACACTGTAGCAAGGTGGAATGTGCTACAGTGTCGAAGGCAGCGCTGAGGTCCAACAGGATCAGGGCCATAGTTTGTCCCTCATCTGCACCCTTCCTCAAGGTCTCAGTTGCCATGAGTAGGGCCGACTCCGTTGAGTGGCGGGGCCTGAAACCAAACTGAGTGTCATGGAGTAAGTTCGCCTCCACCACATATTGCATCAGCTGGGCATTCACAACCTTCTCAGCCACTTTGGACATATAGGGCAACAGAGATATTGGACGAAGATTTTCTAATGTCTCAAAACTGATGTTTGGTTTTTTTCGGAGGGGGAGCACGACTGCTTGTTTCCAGCCACTAGGCAGCAAGCTGGTCCTAAAGTAGAGATCCAGGATATGCCTTATATAGGGTTCCAGAACCCCTAGACTGTCCCCAAGCCACCTAGGTGACATAGGGTCATGAGGAGAGCCCGACTTCACCGATCTACATATCCTGATTAGCTCTTCTGGAGAGGGGGTGAGGAAGCGGGTTAAGGCACACTGGTCCTCTGCTCCCCCCGGTGCTTCGGCGGTCTCTGCCCCCGTGGCGGGTTGACCCGCGAAAGATGTGTAAATCTTTGCAACCTTATCCGAGAAATAATCCGCTATACGGTTGCATGCTTCCACTGAGCAAATCTCCGGTCCTGCCGATGATTTTTTGGTCGCGAGGGACTTATAGATGCAGAAAAGCTCTTAGCAGAGTTCTCTGCCTCCATAATCCACTCTGTGTA
Organism: Lissotriton vulgaris; assembly: GCF_964263255.1. Classification (NCBI taxonomy): domain Eukaryota; kingdom Metazoa; phylum Chordata; class Amphibia; order Caudata; family Salamandridae; genus Lissotriton; species Lissotriton vulgaris. Next base: position 778,236,226 of record NC_141691.1, read on the forward strand.
GAAGCCCATTTTCGCCTTCTTAATCATCCTATGGTATATTCGCCTTTTTGCCAGATAAGTCTCCCTAGCCTGACTATCGAAGGCTGCCCTCCAGTGCCTTTCCGCCCGTTTGCATTCTGCTTTTGTAAGCCGCAATTCTTCATCAAACCACGGTGCCGTTCTCTTAGTGCGGCTACCAGCCGTGGTCTGACAGAGCGGGGCAGTGCAGTCTAACGCCTCTGTAATGCGTTTATTGAAATTGCTATTAGCCGTTTCAACATCCTCCCCACCTGGCTGACCTCCTGCTAACAGTGCCTCGTTGAATCTTTCCCGGGAGAATTTGGCCCATTTCCTGCTCTGATGGTTCATGGGTGCCAGGTTAGGCCCTTTAGTGTCTGAGATGTATATCGCAAACGGTACAAGGAAATGGTCCGTCCAGGGAATCGGTACTACCGGAAATACCTCAACTTCCCCCCAGTTCGCAAATATAGGGTCCAGTAAATGGCCCTGTTGATGGGTGGGGGTCAGGACTTTCAATTCTAGCTGCAAGACCTGGATATCCTTGCGGAACTCCTCGACCCCTTTGTCTGCAAGGCAGTTCAAATGAATGTTGAGGTCCCCCAACACCATGAACTTATCCCTACGCAAAGCAGCCTCAGTGATACCTTCCAACAGGCTCTCCGTGAACTTGGTATAGGGCCCAGGTGGTCTGTAAATAAGGTAACCCTTAACCGTGGTGCCCCCATCGATTTTTATGGTGAAAGTGCCTGCCTCGCTGTCCAGGACCGATACTGGCTCCATTTGACATCCAAGGTTCTGTTTAACAATAATTGCAATTCCCCTCCTTTCCCAACAGGCCTATCTTGCTTCACCATCAAATAATTATCAGGCATTGCCTCAATGATGTCCGAGTCAGAGTGTGTGTCCAGCCACGTTTCTGTGAGGAACAGCAGGTCAAATTGCTTATCCGTGAGCAGATCAAAAACATCAAGCCTGTGCTTACGCAATGACCTCACGTTCAGCAGTCCACAGGATAGATTAACTCGTTCACAAGTGCCCTCAGAACCAGATGTAAATCGAAACTGACAGCATCCACACCCTGCTTTTTCTCCCACATATATGCTATGTAAACATAGGTTGGGGATATCTGTGCGGAGGCTGAGAAGTCGATCTCTGGTCCAGTAAGTTCTGCCTCCTGGGCCAGGGGTTCTCGCCCTAGCCCGCGCCCGGCCACGGACGGGCGCAGACGGGCTTAACTTAGGCGCAACTTCGTCGCGCCTTCGTCGCACCCGCTGCACTCGACCGCTGCGCTGCCGGGGTAGCATCCGCCTTAAGTAGCCCGCAGCCTGTCTGCCTCCCAAACACTGGACCGCTACCCGGCCCCCTCACGCACCGGAAGTGGCTGTCTCTCACCTCCACGCCCTCCGCACAACGGTGCTAGCCACCTCGTCGGACCGGGGCGTGAAGGAAGGGAAACGAGATCAGCCCCTCCGTTTGCGTCCGCTAAAGATAAGTCTGGGAAGTGCGGGGAGAATTCAGGAGCCGCGCTCTAGATTGACAAGACGAGATGCCTAAATCGCTGTCTCGTCATCAGCCCACAAAGGTCCGCTAAAAATTGCACAGTGCAGCAGATTAAAATCACCAGTGACCAGTGCAGAAATTAAAAATTATTCAAGCGCGCTGGCGCCACACACAGCAGTAATGGGCCCTGCCACTGCCCTCTCACTCAAACTGGGTCAAACTAGCTCAATCTGGCTCAACCAGGCTCAAACTGGTTCAAACTGGCTCAAACCGGTTCAAATTGGCTCAAACCGGTTCAAACCAGCTCAGACCGGTTCACTGGCTCAAACTGGTTCAAACTGGCTCAAACCATCTGAAATCGTCTCAAACCGTCTCAAACCGGTTCAAACTGGCTCAGACCATCTCAAAGTGGCTCAAACCGGTTCAAACGGATGGGTCATATTGATTTTAACAAACCAAATGTTGAGGTCACCCATAACGCATATTTTGGAGTGTATTGTTATCAGGTTTGAAACTGTGTCTAGAAGTGCGTCTGGGAATGTTGCCTTGCTGGGTGAGGTCTGTAAAGGAGCAGGAAGTTACAGGTGGAAGACGGTGTAGGATTGCATCTTGTAAGAAGAGCCTCACAATTCTTTATGGAGATTTTGGGTGATTATTTGATAGCCTAGAGGAAAGCTTCATGCAGGACTGGAGCATTATCCTCTCCCAACCATGATTCGGTTATGAATAGTATGTCTGGTTTTGCATCAGTGAGAAGGTCGTAGGTGTGATGCTTGTTTTTAAAAAAGGATCGAACATTTATTAGTAGACAGTGTAGAGAGTGGCCTTCGGTGATAGTGGGATTTTGTTTTGTAGAAGAGAGATCAGTATTGTGTGGGTGTGTAGCAGGTGTGTTTTTAGTGCTGGTATTAGCTGTATTAGGATAGCAATCGTGTAGCTGTTCTGTATCGTGTTCCTCATCCAGCATGCTAAGAAGACATTTTGATGGGTCTGCATGTGTATGTGTTGTAGATGGTGTTTGAGAGTGAGTTGGAGTTCTGTGTTGCTTTTGTGGTATAACATTGTTGTGAGGTAGACTTGGGGAAGCAAAGTTGTGAGGTGTGGCATGTTGCTTATATTTTTGGCGTGTGTTTAAGGCGGAAGGTGTAAGAGTCAGGGGAGGTGGTGCAGCATGTGGGTCATGTCGTAATGTTCTAAATTGTCCCCTGGATGAGAGGCGGTTAGAAGAGAGGTGCTGTATTGCTGTATCTGCGTTAGGTGTGGTGGAAGAATGAAAGCTTGGCATTGGAGTTTGTTCCTTTTATGTGGTGTGAAAGGTGGGTATATGTATGTATTTTGTGATGGTTGTATTATGAGGTGTTGTGCTCTGAAGATCTTGTTGTGCTGGTGTGTGTGATATGTTTTGCTTTTGAGGTGTAGTGAAAAGGGGTGCTGATGTATAGGTTTCATACACTGGATTTGGTTGTGTAGTATTGTTTGTGAGAGGAGGTTGTGACGTAGAGGGGGTCGTGATGTGCTTATGAGTAGAGTGTAGGTTGTGCGTAGGAGGTAATGAAGTAGACATGAGAGTTTATCTTAGACTGGTTTGTTTCAAGAGTTACAAAGTGTGGCGGTGTGCAGTGTGTGTGTTGTGTGTTAGTGTTATTATTGTAGAAGGGAGAGGAGGGTGTTTGTTGGACAACTGAGGAAAGTATAATTAAATGTTTTTATGGATAAAAGGTGGTCTGTTAGGCGTGTACAGCAGGGAGAGTGTGTCTGAATGGGATGTAGTTATGTAGGATGTAGTTTTGTACGGTGTTGATTGGCGTTGTGTTAGTGATGTGTATTGGTTAGTGGTATAGGATAGAGTTGTGTACTGTTTGTGGGTGAAGGTGGATAAGTGTGGTAGTTGGGATAGTAGGGTGTGTAGATGTGGTTTGGTTGGGTTGGTGGTGCATGCTGGTACATTAATCTGTGCATAGTGTTGTGCGTGGTGTACATTTGGTGTGAGTGTGTTGCTCTGTTGTGGATGTGGATGGTGTGGGCTTGGTATTTCTAAATGAGAAAAAGGGCAGCATTTCTGGCTTTAGTCCCGAACTGGCTCAAACCAGCACAAACCGGTTCAAACCGGCTCAAACCGGTTGGAATCCAGAACCGGCTCAAACAGGCTCAAGCAGCGTCAAACCCGCTGGAATGCCAAACTGGGTCAAACCAGTTCAAACCAGCTCAAACTGGCTCAAATAGGCTCAAACCGGCTGGAATCCCAATCCGGTTCAAATCAGCTCAAACTGGCTGGAATCCTGAACCGGCTCAAACCGGCTAGAACCGGTTCAAACTGGTTCAAACTATCTTGAACCAGTTCAAACCGGTTCAAACTATCTTGAACCGGTTCAAACTGGCTCAAACCGGTTCAAACTGGCTCAAACTGTCTCAAACCGGCTCAAACCGGTTAAAACAGGTGCAAACTGGCTCAAACCGCTTCAAACCTGCCTTGGTTCAAACTGGTTCAAACCGGTTCAAACCGGTTCAAACCAGTTCAAACTGGCTCAAACCGGTTCAAACTGGCTCAAACCAGTTCAAACTGGCTCAAACTGGTTCAAACTGGCTCAATCCGGCTCAAACCGGATCAAACTGGCTCAAACCGGCTAAAACCGGCTCAAACCGGTTCAAACTCGCTCAAACTGGCTCACAGACTCAAACTGGCTCAACCCGGCTCAAACCGTCTCAACCTGGCTCAAACTGGCTCAAAGCGGCTCACAGGCTCAAACCGAATTAAACAGGCAAAACCGGCTTAAACAGGCTCACTGGCTCAATCCGGCTCAAACTGGCTCAAACTGGCTCAAACCGGCTCAAACAGGCTCAACCCGGCTTAAACAGGCTCAAACCGGCTCAAACAGGCTCACAGGCTCAATCCCGCTCAAACCTGCTCAAACCGGCTTAAACAAGCTAAAACCAGCTAAAACCGGCTCAAACTGGCTCAAACAGGCTCAAACAGGCTCAAACCAGCTCAAACCGGCTCACAGGCTCAAACTGGCTCAAACCGGCTCACATAGGCTCACCCCGGCTCCAACAGGCTCGCAGGCTCAAACTGGCTTAAACAGGATCAAACAGGCTTAAACAGGCTCAAACAGGATCAAACAGTCACTGCCCTTGTCCTCGCTTCCCTTAGCCTCAAGGGCCGGGCTGAGACACTCAAACCCTGGCCTCTTTTATAGCCCTAGTAATCAGGGGATCCCTTCAGCCAAAGGGAACCCTGGCCCTAACACTATCCAATCACAACACTAGCCCTAAAATCTAGAACCAATAGGAGACCAGGACCTTACAGCCATTATTAGCCCTAGTCCAAGCACCCAATCAGTTCAAAAACTCTAATCTCTATGTCCAATAAAGGCCCTAGCCCTACCAGTAGTCCCAAAACAAGTCCATGGTACCAATGGCACAGGTAGCCCTAGTCCTTACTTCCAATAGAAAGCCTAACCCTACTCTAAGTCCTATACTTAGTCCAGCAACCAATAACACCAGAAGCCCTAATCTCTACTTCCTATTAAAGGTCTAACCATAGCCCTAGTCCCAAACTACTCCAACAACCAATAAAATAGGAAGCCCTAGTCAATACTTACAATAGAAATCCTAACCTTAGCCCTAGTCTCAACCCTACAATGATTGAATCACAGAGCCAGAAACCAATCCGAACCCTCAAATACCCAACCAATGAGGACATTAACCCACTAGCAGACCATATAAGATCCCAGCGACCTCAGACTAGGTTTGCTGGCCAGGGAGTTAGAAGCTACTTCCCCTGTTCAGAATCTCCTAGGAGACAGACAGTCTCAGTCCACACTCCGGACTAACTTGAAATCTAACAATACTGTTTGAATAAAACTTTACTCTCCTCTGCTGGCCAAAAAACGAAGTGCACAGGCACTAGTAAACACAGTTTAAACAGCTCACAGAAGCACCTCTGGTGTAGAAAATCCCTTTTGCTGGAGGGGGGAGGCAGGGGGGCTGGTTGCACTGCCTTGTGAACACAAAATGGTGGATGGGAGTGCATTGTTTTAACATACAGGTCTTAGCACGGAGCAAAGGGGAAATTCGGAGGGAAAATAGAATTGTCACCAAGGAATGAGAGGGACAAACTACAGAGGTTGGACTGTAAATCCCACAATTCAACACGCTAAATGGAGGCAATCATGGGCAGGGAAACGACAAGTTTAAAACACAACACAGGTGATAAAATATACGATTGTAGGCAGGCTAAAACTATAATTTTAAACTGTAACAACCACAGGCAAAGACCGTAAACTCAGAAAGTGAAAATTGTTTTTTAAACACCTTTTTGTCTTGGGAAGAGACAGCACTGCTCTGTTTCCTTAGTACTTCCTGGACTCTGCTCACTGCAATCTGGGGCACAGGTAGGCTGCAACTCAAAAGATGGAGGAGAATGATTTGGGGTGCACCCATCAAGGCCGTAAGGGGCTGGGCAGGTGAGAGTGCCTCTTATTATTCATGCACATATATTTATGCATGCATATATGTAGCGCTGACATTAGCCAAAGGCTAGAGAGATTTACAGTAGACATGTGACGTAACATGTAAATTACAGAGGGTTTGAAATGACCAAACATTACCAAAAATAGTTACATGAGGTCGAGAATTACAAAATGGCAGATTATTACAAAAAAAGAAAATGTACAAGAAGTTTGAACAAAAGAAATGTTTTTGCAAGAGGTATATACAGCAGTGAAATGATGGTAGTGCAGTTTTCTGTGTCGAGGTTAGTTGAAATAACAGAGAATCCTTGAAGCTAGCTCTCGGGACGAACCCCGCCTTCACAGAGTAAAATGTTTTCATAAATTGGTTGTACTCCTGCCATTACAAGTCATAACAACCGTGTGGTCTAGCTACCACTATTGCTGCAATCATAACAGAACGAGCTGTGCCTACCAAGCAGGGTTGGATTGGGATAAAAAATTGGTCAAGGTGTCCTAAAAATAAATGGCCCACATTTGTCGACTGTGTTTTTTCAAACCACTGCCTCATTGCTTTAAGTGTTATAAAAAAGGAGGAGGGTTCCTATGAAAGAGGCATGTTTTCTAAACTTCACTAAGATAAAAGAAATTCAAATGTTGCCAGGTCTATTTGTTTATGGATTAGTTCATAATGGGGAACCACACCTGAATACAAGTGAGGCCACTTTTGCCCAGGCACCCTGCCCATGCTCAATCTGCATTCAATAATGGGAAGGCCCAGTGAGAGACTAGGATTGACACCTCCCTCTGCCCCTTAGTGAAAGGGGGGTAATAGAGGCCCATCTGCCTATGGAAAGGCCGCCCAGGCCCCCATTGGGCCGCTGGCGGCATCTCAACTGCACAGACACAGCTCATACAGTCCACCATGTTGACCAAAACAGCGGATCTCGGATACCAGCCCTCACCCTTTGCCCACCTCACCAATTTGACCCTGCTACCAAGAATGAATGTGCCCTTGTGTAATGCAACTAGTGCTCGTGTAAAACGCTTCAGTACCTTCGGGCTGCGTTCACGCTTCAAAAAACTGCAACAAAAAACTGCAGTAAGCATGAGAGGCATTTTAGTGATTGGAGGGCTGGGGCTAGCGCCGAAACAATGCCTGCAGATGGGTTCAACTGACATTTCAGTGCGAGGGATGCTGGCACTTCAGGCAAACACTGACTGCAGTGAGGTTTTGATACCAGTAGTGCTAATGCCTTCGTAACTTGCTTTGCTCATATCCTGTTTGGAAGGCAGGCAGATATTCAATTACAATTTGCTCGTCGGCAAAGTAGCCACTCCGAAATCACACGTGTCTTTAAAACATTGGCTGGCCTACCAATTATCTAAACTTGAGCGATAGTGTCTTATAGTGGCTCAATAACAGAATACACATGACTAAATGAGAGGAGAACGTGGCTCAAACAGGCTCAAACAGGCTCAACACAGGCTCAAAACAGGCTCAAACTACCTCATTAGTTTTGAAAATTTCTTAAAGATTTGTCAAACAGCGCCAAAGTTATTGGCAACTCAAAAAATGCTCTTCCTTTGGAAACTAGGCCGGTCCTAAGTATAACTACCTAGGTAATATATATATATATATGTAATAGATATATATGTACCGCTCCCACCAAGCCATAGCAAAACATCTACTTTCAGCAAGTAAGAGCAGAACATGCTCTTGTTTGCTGAAAGCAGAGGTTGTCCATTTCCCTGCCCACTGTCAAGTGAGCAGGGAAACAAACATTGTTTTGAGATCCCGGGATCTGCATGGTCAGCAGCTCCATTGGTCTTATAGTAATCCCGGCTCCTACAGAGCCAGCAGGGACAGCAAGGTCCTTGAGGCTCCTCCTGTGGTCCCCATCGTTCCTAAAGACTGGGCTCTAGGGGATGTGGTCTGCACGGCCAAAAATCGCCAGGGATAGGATTTGAGCAGCCCCCTCCTTTAAAAAAAAAGTAATATTTTTTTTAAAGTGGCAGGCCCTTGGGGATGGGGTTCTTGAGCCACAAATGGCCCAGGAGGGGGGTGCTTGGCCATATACATATATCTTCAAGGTACATAGATGTGAACTTAAGAATAGTAACATATACCTCCCTCTCTGCTCTTATCTCCCATTTTAAGGATTGGCCCTGGGGAGGTGGTGGCCCCCCAGCCCAAATATAAGAAGCCCCAGGAAGGTGGTGTTCCCCGGGGTAAGGGTGTCAGCGAGCCCACCCCCCCCCAATATATATATATTGGAAATAAACCTGGGGAGATGGCGGTTCCCAGGGCTGTGGGCAGGCCCAGTGGGCCCACCCGAATACCTAATTAAATGAGCCCCGGGGAGGTGGCGGTCCCCAGGAGGGGGACCCATGCACCCCCTCCTTTATTTATGTATTTAATCATATGCCCCAGAGACCTTTGTCACTGTGAGGTTATTCAAAAGCAAGCATGGAGCCTACGCTTGCACTTTTTAAAATGTTTGCTGCGGATCCGTGGACCCACCCGCGAGTCTGCCTCAACATTTAAAAAAAAATGTTTTTTATCCCACATGTGGTCCCTGAGTGACCTCCTCCACCATATCTGGGGGTCCTGGTATTCCTACCTTGATCCCTTTGCTTTATTTTTTACTTTTTGTCTGGGACTCGGGACACTACTACTGGTGGGGCGATGAGGTTCTCCTGTGTCCTGAGGACCTCAGGACCCAAGTGGATTTCATTCCCTCAAGCAGCAGTGCGCCAAAAGGTGTATTTGCAGAGTGCTGTAAAAAGAGGGTGTGGCCTCAGACCACCTCTCTTTTGGACTAGTTGGTCCCCAGGGATGCTCTGTATTCAAGTGGAATTAATTCCCCAACTAACAACGCAACAGAGGGCGCGTTTTGCAGAGTGGTGGAGAAAGGGGGCATGGCCTTTGTCTACCTCCCAGCTTACTGGAAGTAAGAGGTAGGCTTGTTGGCCCCTAAAGGACCTCCAGCTGTGAAGGGGACTTCAATTCCTATCCAAGAGTGTGCCAGGGAGCGAGTTTGTAGAGTGGCGGTCAAAGTTGGTGTGGCCTGCTCTTCAAACTTAGCAAAGCTGCTGTTTGGGACTTACTGGAGGTAATAGAAGGAGTAGTTGGCCCCCAAGGATGTCCTTGGGGGCCAACAACTGCTCTTTTTACCTCCAGTAAGTCCCGCACATTTGAATTGCTAAGACGTCATCGGAGGCCATGACCTCCTTTCTCCACCATTCTGCAAAGGCGTCTCCTGGCAGACTATGGAATGGGGGATGAAGTCCAATGTAGTCCTGAGGGACTTTGGTGGCAAAGAAGCTCTACTGGTACCCCCGTAAGCCCTATGCACCGGAATTCCTGAACTCTGGTCGGAGGCCCTGCACTCTTTCTCCACCACTCTGCAAATGGGACTACTATTTAAAGAAGTGTTTGCAATGTAATAGGTATCACATTTTACGAGAATTAGAACTATTGGTGTTGTAAATGCAAATGTTTTTTACAAATGTTTTTTTGGAGTGGAGTGGATGTACATTATGTGTAGTGTAATTATGTGGTATGTTGTACAGGGAAAATATGTAGATAGAAAGTATGTGGTATTTAGTGTATAGGAATTATGTAGAGTGAGATTATGTGTTATTGAGAGTAATTATGTGGTATGGTAGTCTGTGTTGTGGAGTGGTGACCTCAGGTTTAGTCTTCCTCATTTCCATAGAAGCTCAACTATGAACTCAGTGAGACAAAAAACAATGGAATCACTGAGGAGCACTTGTGGACTCAGTCAGAGGTATGAGCAGGGCCACTGGAATTAAGTGACTGTTTGGCTGCACCGACTTTCGCACAATGATACATTTTCTGCATTAGCAACATAATTCATCATCTGTACCCTAATCTGCAGATTTGAACAAAAAAGCCTTGTTTTTAGCTGAAACACATCAAATGTTACCAAAAATGCAGCAACAAGTATTACAGCGTGGTGGAAGGCCCTTTGCAAACCTAGAATGAGCACATGTTACGTATTGCTAAATGTGGGTGTTAAATTGGTACTAATGGTGTGCAAGCCACTCTTGCTTCCCTCTGCGCCTCTCTTGCCTCTTTATGCATTTCTGTTGCTTCTTTCTGCATGTTCCTTTCTTTTTCTGCACATCTCTTAACTAAGCATGGGCGGAAAATCCGTTTCGCTCGCGGATTTTGCGGATTTTCGGTAAATTCGCAATCCGCGAGATTCGCGAATCTCCCGCAAAATCCGCAAATCCGCGAGCAGCGGATTTCATGGCTTGCTCGCACTGTTCGCGTGAGTTCGCGGCTTCCCAGTACAACTTCGCGCCCCGCGAATAAGCGCAAAATTGCAGAAATACGATCTTAGCAAAACTGAAACTACTTACCAGGTTCAAAAGTTCAGGCTCATCATTAGTAGCCATTTCCTGTAGTGCTTCCTGAGGGGCCCCTCCAGAGTTCAGTTGCCAGTTGCAACTATTATGTGACCCTGCTCTGAACCTCAGAATAGTTACACATATGCCACAAAGGTCCTGAATTACAGCTAAGGGAGGCAAGCAGGAGCCAGGCTGGAGGTTCAAATCCATTAATCAGCCCCTAATTCATTATTGTCAGTTGGGGCAGGGCAGGTGTTGTAACTAATTTTGCAACAATGAAAGCACTTAGCAAGTGCAAAAGATCACTAATCAGGAAGCACTAAGGAAGCAGGTGCCAGCTAAAAAAATATTCTGTGACACATTAATCAGCCCCAAATTAATTCAGGTCACTTGAGGCAGGGAAGGTGTGCTTGCGTTGCCACAATAATGTACACTGACTGGACAACCAGAGGGTGCTGTGATGAAACAGAGGGTGGCATGGGTGGGCCAGAGGGTGGCATGAGTAGTCAGAGAGTGGCAGTGGTGACAGAGAGTGGCAGTGATGAAGAAGAGTGTCCCAAACAGGCTGGACACGTAGAAACAACAAGTTCGCGAAACTTGCGACCTGACAGGTAAGTTCGCGTTTTGCGAAATTGTACAAAACCCTCGCGAACTGGCAGAAACCCACGCGAACACACAAAAAAAAAAAAATCCGCAAATTCGCGAGAATTCGCGGATTTTGCGGATTGCGAGTTCGCAAATCCGCAAAATTCGCGATTTTTTTGCACTGCTATTGCTTCTTTCTGCACCTCACTGGCCTCTTTCTGCACTTCACTTGCTTCTTTCTGCACCTCTCTTGCCTCTTTTGGCACCTGTGTTGCGTCTTTCTGTACTTCTCTTGCATCCTTCTACACCACTTAGAGGTCATTTACCCCCTGCCCTATTATGTACTAGGGCCATACAGGGGAGGTAATGCCAATCACTTGGGTACCCCTACCCAAAGTGTACCCTAGTGTATGTAGGTGTTTTCACTGTATTCTAAGTGTCTTTCAGCATAGCACTGGCTCCTGTCCTGGTTAGTCAGAGTCAGTTACCACCAGTACCCGACAGCAACAAGTTGGGGGCACAGGATGACTTTGCAACGAGGCTTCATTCTGCTCCTCTGTTGGTTCTTTGTGCACATCTCTTGCTTCTTTCTGTACCTTTCTTCGACTTTCTGGACTTCTGTTGCGTCTTTCTGCATTTCTCTTGCTCCTTTGTGCGCCTTTCTTCCTCTTTCTGCATATGCCCTACCTTTGTTGGCATAGTTAGAAATTAACATTAGAAAAACTTTGAAATTCACTGAAAAAACCATAGGTTTCAGGAACGTTATAGTTAGAAATTAGCATTTAAAAAACCTTAGAAATTCACTGAAAAAAACCACAGGTTTCAGGGACGTTATAGTTAGTTGGACATTTCACTCATACAAAACCAGAGAAATTTGGCCGTTATAGTTAGTTCAGCTAACTATAACCACGCCCCGCAATGCACTGCTGATGACTTCACATATTACATCATTCATGACATGGTCAGTGACATCACTAATGACATCATCCAAGTGATAATCTGATGTACCTCCTTATACCCTAATATAACCTTTGATACACCCACTCTAAAATACAGACTACCATTTTTTAAACCATAGACACACCAATACCAGCTAGTACATGCCACTCAGTAATTCCTAGATCTACACACACATCCACTCATTCACCCATACAGTCTCTCATACATGCAGTCAACCATCAATAGAGCACTATCATATGCACTCACATATCTATACAGATACTCACACACCACCACTCATCATAGAGTTACTCACACACCTACATCAGTCTGGCAAAGAATCAATCACACCCCCATTTACTCACCTATACAGTTATACACTCACCACCTCACTTATTCAAACATATACTAACACATACTTACACTCTTATACATTAACTAATACAAGCACACACTCATCCATACAGCTACTCTCACAATCACTCACTCTCACATATAGTCATTTATATACTCCAACACTCACATATACTGCCTTTCACATATGCAGTTACTCACACATGTACCACTAAGGCATTCATTCACTCACCAACAAACCCATACACACACTCACCCACCCAGGGGGTGTGGCAAACCACCAAGCATGGCGGACGTGTATTTAGGAAGCTCTGGAGCCCAGCTACAGCTTTAAATTGTGTCCAGTGGAGCCTGTTGCAATGGGAACACAGCACGGAACTACTGTAACACCTTCTGGTGCCGTCCTTGGTTCCCAATGGCAATGGGGTGGACAATTTCTGGACCCTTGACACAGTGGGCTGGACGCTGCTGCATGCTGGTTTAGTGCACACGCCACTACGTTCCATGAGGCAGATCGCGATGAAATTGTTGCAGCCGTGTGTGATGCGTCCCATAGAACTGTTCTTCTCCATTGGTCAGTCCTTTCTATGAGCCAGGGGGCAGTGCAACTAGTGCTGGAGAAGTAGTAGGCGGAACCTTCCCCCGATACCGAGACCTGCATCAGCCCGGATCTGAAGAGGCTTTGGAGCTGAGCCTCCACTGGTGCCAGCGCCTTCGAGAGTGTGGTGTTCTAACTTTTCCACCTCCACTGTCTCCCTCTCCCATGCTGAATGGAGCTACGGACTTTACCTGGTCCGATGTGTATTGCTGCACGGGCGTGCCTGGTACGATTGTGCTCCTACTTGTGCTCTCTGCTCCGCTGCTGGACACCGTCCTTCCCGGTACGCTTAAAGCTATGTGGTCTTTACAGGCAGCTGCCTCCCTCTCTATGCACTCTGTGGGTGTCGGACACACTTTCCTCGTCCAATAAGTCCTAAGTGAAGTCAGTGGCACTCTGGGTGGGATGAGTAGAGGCCCTGGTGGGCGCAGCAAGAGGATGGCACCGGATAGGATGATCAAGAGGGCCGCATATCCATACTATTTACAACAAGGGGTGGTGAGGGACAGAGTCTCTGAATTAAGCAGAAAGCTCTCACCCAGTCAAGAGATCAGGGCTAGATCCAACACCGTTTTTTAGCTCACTGCACCATCCCAGTTTCAGAACCTGGCTGTATGCAAATTAGTCTGTTCCTGTCCCAGTGCATGATGGGAACAGGGCAAACCAAACTACAAAAGCCAATTCTTACACTGGGAAGGAAACAAGCTCCCGGGGACCGGTTTCTGGCATTACGGCCGTCTTCGGCCCGGTTTGCTTGAATCCTGATGGTGCAATGAGCAAGGGTCTCACATCTGAGAATACCCTTCCACGCTTAGGGTGGACAAAAATATTTACAACAAGGGGTGGTGAGGGACAGAGTCTCTGAATTAAGCAGAAAGCTCTCACCCAGTCAAGAGATCAGGGCTAGATCCAACACCGTTTGTGGTCTGTTTAACTCAGACACTCTGTTCATCACCACCCCCTTTTTGTAAATCGTTTTTGGCCACTATAGGTGTGGCAGGGTATACTCAGACATGAGTCCCTTTCTCACTGCTCCATCAGGATTCAAGCAAGCCGGGCCGAAGAAGGCTGAAATGCCAGAAACCGGTCCCCGGTAGCTTGTCTCCTTTCTGGTGAAGAATTGGCTTGGTAGTTTAGTCTGCCCTGTTCCCATGATGCACTGGGCCAGGGACAGACTGATTTGCATATAGCCAGGTTCTGAGCTGGGATGGGGCAGTGAGATAAATAACGGTGATGGATCAAGCCCTGATCTTTGGACTGGGTAAGAGTGGTCTGTTTAACTCAGACACTCTGTTCATCACCACCCCCTTTTTGTAAATCGTTTTTGGCCACTATAGGTGTGGCAGGGTATACTCAGACATGAGTCCCTTTCTCACTGCTCCATCAGGATTCAAGCAAGCCGGGCCGAAGAAGGCTGAAATGCCAGAAACCGGTCCCCGGTAGCTTGTCTCCTTTCTGGTGAAGAATTGGCTTGGTAGTTTAGTCTGCCCTGTTCCCATGATGCACTGGGCCAGGGACAGACTGATTTGCATATAGCCAGGTTCTGAGCTGGGATGGGGTAGTGAGATAAATAACGGTGATGGATCAAGCCCTGATCTTTGGACTGGGTAAGAGTGGTCTGTTTAACTCAGACACTCTGTTCATCACCACCCCCTTTTTGTAAATCGTTTTTGGCCACTATAGGTGTGGCAGGGTATACTCAGACATGAGTCCCTTTCTCACTGCTCCATCAGGATTCAAGCAAGCCGGGCCGAAGAAGGCTGAAATGCCAGAAACCGGTCCCCGGTAGCTTGTCTCCTTTCTGGTGAAGAATTGGCTTGGTAGTTTAGTCTGCCCTGTTCCCATGATGCACTGGGCCAGGGACAGACTGATTTGCATATAGCCAGGTTCTGAGCTGGGATGGGGCAGTGAGATAAATAACGGTGATGGATCAAGCCCTGATCTTTGGACTGGGTAAGAGTGGTCTGTTTAACTCAGACACTCTGTTCATCACCACCCCCTTTTTGTAAATCGTTTTTGGCCACTATAGGTGTGGCAGGGTATACTCAGACATGAGTCCCTTTCTCACTGCTCCATCAGGATTCAAGCAAGCCGGGCCGAAGAAGGCTGAAATGCCAGAAACCGGTCCCCGGTAGCTTGTCTCCTTTCTGGTGAAGAATTGGCTTGGTAGTTTAGTCTGCCCTGTTCCCATGATGCACTGGGCCAGGGACAGACTGATTTGCATATAGCCAGGTTCTGAGCTGTGATGGGGCAGTGAGATAAATAACGGTGATGGATCAAGCCCTGATCTTTGGACTGGGTAAGAGTGGTCTGTTTAACTCAGACACTCTGTTCATCACCACCCCCTTTTTGTAAATCGTTTTTGGCCACTATAGGTGTGGCAGGGTATACTCAGACATGAGTCCCTTTCTCACTGCTCCATCAGGATTCAAGCAAGCCGGGCCGAAGAAGGCTGAAATGCCAGAAACCGGTCCCCGGTAGCTTGTCTCCTTTCTGGTGAAGAATTGGCTTGGTAGTTTAGTCTGCCCTGTTCCCATGATGCACTGGGCCAGGGACAGACTGATTTGCATATAGCCAGGTTCTGAGCTGGGATGGGGCAGTGAGATAAATAACAGTGATGGATCAAGCCCTGATCTTTGGACTGGGTAAGAGTGGTCTGTTTAACTCAGACACTCTGTTCATCACCACCCCCTTTTTGTAAATCGCATATCCATACTGGCAGAGTCATCATTACACCGTGTCATTATGCTGACTCCCTGGTGACTCAGGTCAGTGCCTATTAATGTGGCCCTGGAGGAGTGTAAACTCTGAACTCCTGCAGGGCAACATGGTTCCATGGGGCCTAGATCTAAACCTAGTGGTCCTGATTTCCACACAGTGATTCCTTATGTAGCTGCTTCCTCATAGTGCTTCACAGTGGAGCACTATTGGAATGGGTCTGTGCTCTGTCCAAAAAGTGACAAACAATCCACTCCTCTTGTGATTTCCACTATCAGTTGCGACGTCAAATGTGTGTGGGGTTGCTGTGATGGCCCACCAGCGGATTTGTGCCATACAGTAGACAGTAGTGAGTGGTGGCCTGTGACTGCCTCTGGGGGACAATGTCTCTGTATGAGACATTGTCCTGTACTGTGAAAAATGGAAAGTGTTTGGCAAACCTAATAAGGCTCAGGTCGATTCCACCCCCCGGCGATACTGTCAACACTGTGGTGTCTGTGTGACTGATGTGTCTGAAGCATAGTGTGCAATAGGATGACAAAGAGGGAGAATGCAGGAGCCCCCTGTTTCTAACTCACAGTCCACTGAAGAACTGGAACAGTCTACTTGACCCCCTCACTTTCCTTTGTGCCACCTGCTATGGAAACGTCGGCTCCGGACAAATTGGATTTAATTTTACTAGAGGTCAGGGAGTCCAGAAGAGTGATTGAGCAACAAATTGGCTCACTCACTGCGGGTTTCACACTGCTCAAGGCAGACCATTCAAAGCAGCTAGCTTCTAAGGTACAAACCAATAGTGAAGCCCTGGCAGAACTTGTACCACAGCACAAAGAACAGGCATCACAACTAGTGGCATTAAAACTTCAAGTCATGGGCCTTCTGGGCAGGGTAGAATATGCCAAAGGAAGAGCGAGACGCAATAATATTCGCATCATTAGCCTTCCCGAGCGTTCAGAAGGATCCGATGCAATCTCATTCATGGAACAATGGTTCAGAGAGTATGTAGCTCCTGATGGGCTCTCAAACTTCTTTTGTGTAGAAAAATTGCCCACAGGATACCCACTGGTAGACCAAAGGCTGGTGCCCCCCCCCCCGATGCCGATAATAGTCAAAATCCTGAATTTTAGGGACCGAGATGCTCTGCTTCAGCGGGCAAGAGAGCGATCCCAAATTAGGTATGAGAACTGTCAAGTGTCCCTACTGGTCAAACGGAGGCGGTCCTTATTTTAACTTGTCAAAAAGAAATTGTGGGACATGAACCTCAAGTATACCTCATTATTCCCGTCCAGATTAAATTATATGCAATCAGAAAACCTACTTCTTTGATACTCCTGAGGACGTGGAAGAGTGGATAGAAGTGACCGAACCAGCAACTATATCTAGAACAATCCACCAGACACACTCTGGTGACTCTATGCGAACAAAGACACAATGCTCACGTCGCACGGGCAAAGGCCCCCACTCAAAAGTAACCCACATCCTCACTGATGAGCATGTGCAGAAAAGTAAGGGTGGGCGTAGTTCGCGAAGTAGCGCTGCGCGAACTTCACGTAGCACTACGCGAGCTGCGTAGTAGCATGTTCGCACTGTGCAAGATGTGTTTTCAATTACTTCTCATACATGCTGGTCTTGCTCATCTCCACAAGCCACTTTGTTTCACATGTTATACTTATGTACCTCTGTTCATGATTTTTGGTTACAGGTTTGGGCTCAAATTAATCTGATTATTCATACATGTATCCCCTTTTCTCATACAAAGATTTTCTTAGGCAGCCTTTCCCCTTGCTGGGATAATGTTGAACTAAAGCCTCAGACTATTGATTTGCTACTGGCTGCTGCATTCCAGCAGATAACGGTAAATTGGAAGGACTTCTCCAATATCTCCTTTAAGGTGTGGTGGTTTAATGTCTGCCATAACCATAGACTTGACACTGCTTTTGTTTTTCCGGCTCGTATGGCTGCAAAGCGTATGGACTTATGGCTCCCTGTCACGCTTTACTTGGATGCAAGTGCTAATCGTTTGTTTCGTCCACTGCCTTCGCAACAAGAAGTCCCCAAGCCTCCTTAAATGCTCATTGCATTCCATTTTTCTTCACTGTATCATCTTTATGTTCCTTTCGAATATTTTCATGCTTATTATGATTACTGTTTCAAATGCTTTTTCCTTTTCTTTTCTTTTTATTCCATTGTCCAGATTTACCTTTTGATACTATTTACAACCGTATGCTTGTTTTATTTATCATAGTTTTCAACGTTTATATTCCAATGTACTTTGTTTTGACACCCTGTTTTTCTCTTGTCATTATCAAATAAAATTTTCTTGAACTTAAAGATGTGTTTTCAATGATTGCACAGTGCGGACAAGCATCCGGCACTGTGCAATCATTGAAAACGGCATCTTGCACAGTGTGAGCTGTAGTTTTCTGCTGCTCGAGTAGATTATTACTCAAGCTGCAGCTTTCTCAATGCGAGCTGGTAGTTTCTCATTGAGAGCGGTCGCGAGCATGCGCAACCACTCACAATGAGAAACCTTACCTCCCCGCGTTGAGAATCTCGCCAGGATGTCATTTTGCTTGTTCGCGGTCGCGAACATGACGTTCAGGACCGCGAACAAGCAAAAAATGAGCGCTGCACTATGCTACGCTGCACTACGCGTGTTCGCACTGTGCTACGTGCAGCTCGCGTAGTGCGAAGTTGAGCAAACATCACAAACTCCGCGAGCGTAGCGTAGTGCTTCACCCAGGGCTACAGAAAAGCAGAGATGAGGCTTTAGATACTGCGACTACGTTCAAAGACTCTACCTTGCATGTGGACTCCGATTCCACGGAAAGAAGTGTTGAACAATCTGAGCATTCTGACTTAGAGGGCAGCATCACCTTGTTCCCCACAGTAACACCTCAAACAGGTTATAATCTCCTGGGCTGTTAAACACAGAACCGAAGCCTCATCTGTACAGTAGTCTATGCAAGCACAGAGCTATTGTTGCATGCTCCCAACAACATACATATCCTTTTTTCAGTGATTTACATGGCTTTTTAATGTTTCAATAATTTACTCAGGCTCTCTCGAGCAACTATGTGTAGGCACAGAATCGTGCTTGGCATAAGCAACGTACCCCCATTTGTGTATGCACTAGTTCAATCCAACACAATGTTGGTTGTTGTATTTTTGGTTAGGTCCAGCATAGTTTGTCAGCTGGGCCTTGTATTACTGGTTTGTTGGGGATTAATGTGTTCTGATGTAACCTTATAATGCCCTAATTCTTGGTGTCTTGCCCTGTACACGGGTCCTCCCACTATACATGTCAGGCCATGCATAAGCTACACGCTTACTCTTTAATAATATGGAATGTTCGGAGTCTGGGTTTTGTTCATAAACGGCACAGAGTTCGAGCGCAATTGCTCAGACGCAGAGCGCAAATTGTTCTTTTGCAGCAGACTCTTACAATATCAGAAGCGGCAAAAATACGCAAGAAATGGAAAGGGCAATTATACTCTACTGATTATTCCGCCTTTGCCAGAGGTGTTGCAATTTGGATCAGGTACGGTGTCCCATTTGTGGAACTGGGACGACGGCATGATGCGCAGGGCAGATAACTTTTTATTCACTGGACAGTTGATGGTAGGCATGTTGTATTAGGGAACATATACTTCATTAGACTTAATGCAATTTTACCGAGATGAGAAGCACTTCCATGGGTAATAGGTGGTCATGAATATCACCCCCCCCCCCAGTGCCGGGGCTGTTAAACAATCTGAAGCTCTTAGTAATTTGGTGACTATCTGGAATTTATGTGAGGTCTGGGGCCTGCAAAATAAAGCCCATAGAGACTGCTCCTTCTAGTCCCCATTCCATAACTTGCATACAAGGATTGACAGTTTTTTCTGCTCTCCCACCATAGTTGCACAAATACCTCATGCTACCTACTTGGCGAAAACCTTCTCTGATCACAACCCACTAGAAATCCATATTGCATGGGGTAAGGTTCCCGCCCAAGGCCCTACCTGGAGAGTATGGCCTCAATTATTGGAGGATGTGGTTTTTCGATCTACATTATCCACTACAGCTGTGAATTATTTTGATGAAAATGGCAATACTGCATCCTCTTTTTTAGTAGAATGGAAGACAGTGAATAGGGGTGCCGCAATTAACACTACAGTGGGGGCCAGGCAGGGAATACATGCAAATTGGAAATCTACTGAGGAGAATATGGGTAGTTTGGAGCAGGAAGCGGTGGGAGACACTGATAAACATAGCGCACTGCAAGAGGCGCACATAAAACACGCTAAAGTTCTGGAAACTCTTAAGTGTGATATAATAGAGAGCATACACACAATTGCAACACAGAGAGGCTGGAAAAGCTCTTGGCGAAGGTATTGAAAGCGGATCCTCCGCCTACTGTGATAAGTCAAGTATCCTTACCTTTGGGAAATATGGTTTATACTCAACAATAGATAAATGATTCCTTTCATACGTATTACACTGCCCTGTACAGTAGGCTGGACCCAGTGATAATTGCCATGATAGATACATTCCTGGTGGACCTGCCATATCCCCAGATTCCTGAAGGATGCAGAGATGGATTGGAAGGCCCATTCACAAGCATTGAAATAAAAGCCACTAGAAATGGATTACCATGCAATAAGACACCAGGACTAGACGGTTTACAGGTAGAATTTTACACTACATACTCAGAAAATTTGATCCCACAACTAGAAATCCTATACAAAACATCACTACAATTGGGCAGGTTCCCTGACTCCACTAAACAGGCGCTAATAGTTACAGGGTCCCATCCACTCTCACTACTAGTGACTGAATATAGAATATTAAGTAAAATATTAGCTGACAGACTACTCCCCATTTACACAAACTAACTCACACAGACCAATGCGGATTTATATCTGTACGCAATATGTCCTTTAACATACGAAGACTCCACCACATAATGTCAACTAACCCAGACCATTTGATTAATGCAGGTTGTATAGCACTTGACCTCAGACAGGCGTTTGATACTTTATCGTGGGATTAAATGTTCCAGGCTCTTGAGAGATGTGGACTCACCCAGGTTACCTTTTCTGGGTACACCTATTGTACAATGCTCCTACTGCTAGGGTCAAAATAGGTAGTCATATATCTAAGGAATATCCCATATACAAAGGTACACATCAGGGCTGTCCACTCTCCCCACTAATGTTCGTACTTGCCTTGGAGCCGCTAGCACTCAATTTACGACATGAGGCATTACATGCAGGATACCGTCCGTCAACACCACACATTTAATATCTGCATACGCAGATGACAAAATAATTTATGCAAGTGAGCTCATGGGCAACTTGGATCTGATATCTGGAATCTTTGCCTCATTTGCAGGTATATCTGGTTTGACCATAAATGAGTCAAAATCAAATGCCTTTTTCTTTCACCAGCATACATGCCCTGAAGAGATTGACTTTGGACTGTACAGACTCCCGGTCACACACACACCACTTTTAAATATTTTGGCATCCAGATTTACAGATCATCGGTGGATATGTTGGAGGGCAATATGCATAAGGCCATATGAGGGCTGCGCTCCAGCATAGCATTCTGGACCTCGCATCCACTCTCAAGAATGGGTTGTGTAGCGATATCCGAGATGCTGGTCCTACCTCGACTCCTATACTATTTTACAAATTTACCGACCATAATTACTCCCCCCCCCTTTTTAGATACTGCACTCTTAAAATTAATTTGGGGACCTGGTAGAACTCGAATACCCCTTAAAAAATTACAACTGGGAACACAAGTGGGGGAACTTGGTGTGCCAGACTTCCAATCATATTACTTTGCATGCCAAGTCCAGTGGCTATCATACTAGACCGCTG
Source organism: Lissotriton vulgaris (assembly GCF_964263255.1). Taxonomy (NCBI): domain Eukaryota; kingdom Metazoa; phylum Chordata; class Amphibia; order Caudata; family Salamandridae; genus Lissotriton; species Lissotriton vulgaris. The sequence goes on from NC_141691.1 coordinate 778,257,618, forward strand.
GCCGCAAACTGCAAGAGACAGGCTACGCAGCGGCCTGCATCGAGGAAGGGGCACTTCACCCTCTACTACTACCAAAGGCTAGGATTCCACTGGACACAGCGCCCCTCTTGTGAACAGCACTACACAGTTGGAAGAGAACACTACAATACACGGCCACTTCCCCCCACTATGCAGACAATATCCCACTGTTGGGCATCCCACTTCACACTGGTAGACTTACTTCATCCAGGCTCTGGGCATGGTCGACTGAAGGTGTGGACACGATTTGGGACTTTTTTAATGCTCGAATATTAATGGACCATGATAACTTTGTTCGGGAAAACGGGGTACCGAATCACCTATAAATGCTTTATGAGTCGATCTTATATTATGTGAAAAAAAAATGGTCCCCTCAACGGGAAGAACACCAAACACATGAACTAGTCAAAGCATTGTATTATATGGGACGAGGTAGTCACCTCATTAAATGGTTGTACGTAGGGATCCGTGCCCACGCGGCGATACCTCTAGATGCCCTGAAGGCTTAGTGGGTGGTGGATGTTGGACATGATATAACAGACAGGGAATGGGCGTCCATAAGAGAATATCCTAAAAAAGAGTCTAGGAATGCAAATTTTAAAGTCATACAATGTATGACACTACACAGGGCTTATCTCACACCGCACCGCTTACAGAAGATGTATTCCCACACACAGCAACGATGCCCTAGATATCAAATGGAAGAAGCAGATTTATTCCACAGGCTGTGGACTGTCCACACCTGAGGGAATACTGGGTAGTGTTATGCCAACATACACACTCGGTCATAGGTATGGGTATTGAAGATTCGATTTTGGAATGTTTACTAGTTCTCCGTGAGCAATCGTCCTCCGACAAGGTCCAACTCCGTTTTCTTAACTTGGCAATTATATTGGCAAAAAGATCCATCACTATGAGGTGGAAATCGAATACATGGCACAGTGAAATGCTACGACGGGGAGGAGCTGAAAGTGCAGCTATCCGTCGTGAAGAGGCACGCGGCCTCCTTAAAAAGCAAATATCCATGGAATGGGGCACAATGCTAGAGGCACTCAAGGGTATAACTACAGACCATGCACCTAGCACCCAGAGCACACAATACATTACATTACCGATGTGACACGCTAGGACATGTGTGGTATTTACCCAGACGGGAACACAATATCAACAAGAATTATTACATCCAGACCAGGAACATGAGGAGGTGACATGCTTTAAATTAGCTACAAACTCTAGAACACTGAGGGGAGGGATCGTGTATGTTACAATAAAATTGGTGGTGGTTTATATGATTAGCTGTGCTATGAATATTAGGACAAATTGTATGAACATCTGTCACAGGTGCAACTGTTAAAATGTACAGACTATAGCACGTCTATGTTAAAATGCAACTCTGTATCTATTCTGTATTAAGGCTGTATAAACGCTGCTGTAAGAACATTACAATATCCATGTCCTATGAGAATGTTTATGAAAATCAATAAACTACGTTTAAAAAACACACACACACACTCACCCACCCATACAGCACTTCACAGATGACTCTTGAAGCCATACATCCAGTGAATCACCCACTCACACATCTATGCACGGAGTCACACACCCCCATCCACCCACACAGAAACTCAGGCACCCATACAGATTCTCAGACAACCAATCAATAACCCATATAGACCCTCATTTAGCTACTCACCAACCCATGCAACCACTTACACACCAACTGGCAAACTTAACAGTGTGAATGTCTGTATCAGTCACTAACCCATGCATTCAGTAAGACACATTTAATCACTCACTTACACAGTCAGTCATGCACCTACTAAATCATCCATTCTGACACTTATACACCCACTCATTCTTCAATACACCTTGGCCTATGAATATATATATATTCACTGAAAAAACCATAGGTTATAGACCATATATAGTTAGGAATTCGCATTTACAAAACCTTATTTTACTCACACAAAACCATTGAAATTCCATATATAGTTAGTTGCACTAACTATATATCGCGCACCCGCAATCCACTGCTGATGATGTCACATATTACATCATTCATGACATGGTCAGTGACATCACTGATGACATCACTGATGACATCTCAAATGACATCACTGATGACATCTCAAATGACATCACTGATGACATCACTGATGACATCTCATTTCACATTACTGATCACATCACTGATGATATCATTCATGTGATAATACGATGAACCTCTTCAGACTCTAATATAACCTTAGATACAATCAGTGTAAACAGACACTCACAGACTGTCACTCATCCATGGAGTTACTCACACACCTAGTCAGTCATGCAAAGAATCAATCACACCTCCATTTCCTCAACTATACAGTTATACAAACTTTACTTATTCAAACATATACTAACACATATTTACTCTCTTATACAATCCCTGATACAAGTTCACAATGATCCATACAGCCACTCACACATTCACTGGCTCTTATGCACAGTTATTTATATATGTCAACTCTCACATGTACTGTGTTTTACATATGTACTTACTTTGACATGTAGCACTGAAATATCCATTCACTCACCAATACACTCATGCACACAGTCAACCGCCCATACAGCTGTTTCCACATGCACTTTTGAAACCATACATCTAGTGAATCAACTGCTCACACATCTATGCACAGAGTCATACACCTCCCAGCCACCCACACACACACTCAGTCTCCCATACAAATACTTGGGCAACCAATCAATAACCCATATAGTTACTCATATAGCTACTTATCAACACATACAACAGTTTACAGAACAACAGACATAATGATGCACAAATTAAGACAGTTTAGTCACTAACCCATGCACTCAGTGAGACACATTTAATCACTCACTCATACAGTCAGTCATGCACCAACTAAATCCTTCATCCAGACACTTATACATCCACTCATTCTTCAATATGTAAGACATATTTTAACTTTACAGAAACATACAGTCACTGGATGTTGTCATCAGTGATGTCATCAGTGATGTCATTTGAGATGTCATCAGTGATGTCATCAGTGATGTCACTGACCATGTCATGAATGATGTAATATGTGACATCATCAGCAGTGGATTGCGGGTGCGCGATATATAGTTAGTGCAACTAACTATATATGCGCATTTCAATGGTTTTGTGTGAGTAAAATAAGGTTTTGTAAATGCGAATTCCTAACTATATATGGTCTATAACCTATGGTTTTTTCAGTGAATTTTCAAGGTTTTGTAAATGCTAATTCCTAACTATATATGGTCTATAACCTATGGTTTTTTCAGTGAATTTTCAAGGTTTTGTAAATGCTAATTCCTAACTATATATGGTCCATAACCTATGGTTTTTTCAGTGAATATATATATACATACATATATACATACATATATAAACATATATCATCTGTATATCTATATAAATACAAACATAAATGCATGCATACATATACTTATATGCATACAGATGCATGTTATTTACATGAAAGTTGAAAAAACACTAATAAAAGCAAAGCTAAAAAGCCACCTCATTACAAACAGAATGGCTTTAACTTAAACGAGGGCGAGATCTATTGCATTTTCAATGCTTGTTTACTTTGGTTCCATCAAGAAGGCATTCAGATGTGTCACACATTTGCCATAAATTCTGAATGTTAGCACTCTAGTTGCACATTAGATCACTGTAGTAAAGCTACTGCTCACCAGGGACGTCTGCTGCTGGTATTCAAAGTGCATGTTTCAGTCTGCATGTCAGAATTTTTTTAATGAAATAGAAGAGGATTTGAGAAGTCACGCAAAATGATCCCTAATTTTTCTTTCTGAAGCACTAATCATACTTTCTATGGCAAAATTAACCCCCTCATGTTGTTCCTTTTTAAATTGAGTGTTTTCAGACTTACCACTTCATTCCAATCAAGATGGCTTCTGGTGTGCCATACTTTTGTCATAAGTAAGACTGTTAGCGCTCTAGTTGTTCTTTAGAACACTCTGGGACATTCTGTCATTGGGCTATACTTGGGGTACATCTGGGTGATATTTGGGCTACATTTAGGCTCTTTTGTCTCTGGTGGCCATCTTGGGAGACTGTATGTCAGAATTTTTTAATGAAATTGAAGAGGGTTTGAGAAGTCGCTCAAAATGTGCCCTAATTTTTCTTTCTGCAGCACTAATCATAATTCATATGGCAAAATATACCCCCTCATTTTGTTCCTTTTTAAATTAAATGTTTTAAGAGTTACCACTTTATTCCCATCACGATGGCTCCAGGTGTGCTATACCTTTGTAATAAGTAGGACTGTTAGCGCTCTAGTTGTTCTTTAGAACACTCTGGGACATTCTGTCATTGGGCTATACTTGGGCTACATCTGGGTGATATTTGGGCTACATTTGGGCTCTTTTGTCTCTGGCGGCCATTTTGGGAGACTGCATGTCAGAATGTTTTAATGAAATAGAAAAGGATTTGAGAAGTCACTCAAAATGTGCCCTAATTTTTCATTCTGCAGCACTAATCAAACTTTCTATGGCAAAATATACCCCCTCATGTTGTTTCTTTTTAAATTAAATGTTTTAAGAGTTACCACTTTATTCCAATCAAGATGGCTTCAGGTGTGCCATACCTTTGTAATAAGTAGGACTGTTAGTGCTCTAGTTGTTCTTTAGAACACTCTGGGACATTCTGACATTGGGCTATACTTGGGCTACATCTGGGTGATATTTGGGCTACATTTGGGCTCTTTTGTCTCTGGTGGCCATTTTGGGAGACTGCATGTCAGAATGTTTTAATGAAATAGAAAAGGATTTGAGAAGTCACTCAAAATGTGCCCTAATTTTTCATTCTGCAGCACTAATCATACTTTCTATGGCAAAATATACCCCCTCATGTTGTTTCTTTTTAAATTAAATGTTTTAAGAGTTACCACTTTATTCCAATCAAGATGGCTTCAGGTGTGCCATACCTTTGTAATAAGTAGGACTGTTAGCGCTCTAGTTGTTCTTTAGAACACTCTAGGAGGCTGCAGTAGAACACAAAGGAATCAACTGACAGTCTCTGTCCTTGTTGGATGTACATGTTTTACTGAGAATGTCAGACTTCATTTTCACATGACTGAGAAAGATAATGTGAATTTACAGAAAATATGCTTTCAGTTTAGCTTATAGATCCCCTTCCAAACCACTGTGGGAAAATCATGAGATATTAGTTTTCTTTCAAACAATATTCATGATATCACAGCAGAAGGTTTTTTCACATGGTAAAATCACCTTAGAACCCACCACAATTCCTAAAACGAGTATGGTACCATCAACAAATGATTTATAATGTAACTAAAGTCCTAAAACCCTCTATTAACTACAATGCTTTTTAATGAGGTGCTATCATGTATATTGGTCCCAAGATGGCTGCCAACACTTCTTGGATGAAGTGCTGACAGCCAATCAGATCAGATGTGTGGTTAGGCTCCGCCCAGATATATATCTTTTTTTGAACCTAAATTACTCAAAATCCACTGGAGCACATATATTGAGACCTAGCAAAGGCACATCGGGCTAACAGTCCCTACAATTTTGCCAAGTTTCGTGCAAATCCATTCAGCCGTTCGAGCTAAAAGTGAGGCCAACCGCCCTATGGAAATTAACATGGGAAAAACGCGTTTTGGGACCCCCCTTTTTTCTCAGCCCCACTGAGAAAAATATATATATATATATTTCACTGAAAAAACCATAGGTTATAGACCATATATAGTTAGGAATTAGAATTTACAAAACCTTGAAAATTCACTGAAAAAACCATAGGTTATAGACCATATATAGTTAGGGATTAGCATTTACAAAACCTTAATTTACTCGCACAAAACCATTGAAATTCACATATATAGTTAGTTGCACTGACTATATATCGCGCACCCGTAATCCACTGCTGATGATGTCACATATTACATCATTCATGACATGGTCAGTGACATCACTGATGACATCACTGATGACAACATCCAGTGACTGTATGTTTCTGTAAAATTAAAATATGTCTTACATATTGAAGAATGAGTGGATGTATAAGTGTCTGGATGAAGGATTTAGTAGGTGCCTGACTGACTGTATGAGAGAGTGATTAAATGTGTCTCACTGAGTGCATGGGTTAGTGACTAAACTGTCTTAATTTGTGCATCATTATGTCTATTGTTCTGTAAACTGCTGCATGGTGATCAGTAGCTATATGAGTAACTATATGGGTTATTGATTGGTTGCCCAAGTATTTGTATGGGAGACTGAGTGTGTGTGTGGGTGGCTGGGAGGTGTGTGACTCTGTGCATAGATGTATGAGCAGTTGATTCACTAGATGTATGGGTTCAAAAGTGCATGTGGAAACAGCTGTATGGGTGGTTGACTATCTGCATGAGTGTATTGGTGAGTGAATGGATTTCTCAGTGCTACATGTCAAAGTAAGTACATATGTAAAACACAGTACATGTGAGAGTTGACATATATAAATAACTGTGCATAAGAGCCAGTGAATGTGTGAGTGGCTGTATGGATCATTGTGAACTTGTATCAGGGATTGTATAAGAGAGTAAATATGTGTTAGTATATGTTTGAATACGTAAGGTGTGTATAACTGTATAGTTGAGAAAATGGAGGTGTGATTGATTCTTTGCATGACTGACTAGGTGTGTGAGTAACTCCATGGATAAGTGACAGTCTGTAAGTGTCTGTTTACACTGATTGTATCTAAGGTTATATCAGAGTCGGAAGAGGTTCATCGTATTATCACATGAATGATATCATCAGTGATGTGATCAGTAATGTCAAATGAGATGTCATCAGTGATGTCATCAGTGATGTCATTTGAGATGTCATCAGTGATGTCATCAGTGATGTCACTGACCATGTCATGAATGATGTAATATGTGACATCATCAGCAGTGGATTGCGGGTGCGCGATATATAGTTAGTGCAACTAACTATATTTGCGAATTTCAATGGTTTTGTGCGAGTAAATTAAGGTTTTGTAAATGTTAATCCCTAACTATATATGGTCTATAACCTATGGTTTTTTCAGTGAATTTTCAAGGTTTTGTAAATGCTAATTCCTAACTATATATGGTCTATAACCTATGTTTTTTTCAGTGAATTTCAATGTTTTTTTAATAGCAAATATCAAAAGCTGTAAAATGTCAAGTACGTGGTAGGTAAAAACATTTTCGTATTTATGCACGCTGATGTGCTTTGAACGCTGCCCCCCCCTTCCCCCCCCATCTCTTTTCTTTTAGGAGTATTCTCTCTTTGCAGATAGTGAAGGGTAGGTAACACAGGCCTTTGCCCCCGTTGTAATCCGTCGTGCCTGCTTCCCTCTCCATTTGATTGATTGTTATTCTAGCATTTATTGTTTTGGAATTGGTTCTCTTTGGTTCATTCTCTATTTACAAACAAGCACAGAGTCGCAATACTCTGTTTAGTCTTTGCAGATAGTGAAAAATCGTTAAAAAAACTAAAGGAATCAAGCAAAATCAGTAGGCCACTAATGGAATCTCTTTTTGACCTCACTAAAATAAAAACATTATGAACAACCCCTCATGACAAATACGAAACTAGTGAGAGGAACTGAGCTCGACACCATGATGGCTGCAAGACAGCTCGGCTCCGCCGCCCACCCCACCCAAAATAACGACAAACCGTATGCAAATATTATAAATATATACAACACACCAGCAAAGTAACAGGCTAAAACGTTTTATTAAATAACTATTTACATGGCAGTCTGCTGCAACATCGATCCAAACAAGCCTTTGTATTTTGGGCTCAAAATAAACCATCAATAGTAAGATTTTCATAGGTGAGTGTAGGTTCATGGTTTTCCATCCACAGACTAAAAGCCTGGAGTGGGAGTGAAAGAACAATAACTAGGTAAGAAGGAAGGCAGAGGTTGTGGGAAGGACTCTGGATATGGTATGTTGCTTGGTCCCTGAGATGCTTCGATGTCACTGCCTTGCACAAATGGCATACGTCCTGGATGTTGGGTGCCATAGTTAAGGGTTCCGAGCAACGCTTGTAACACTGTCTGAAGCTTATTTGCACCTGCTACAGCTTCACTATTCTCAAAGTAAATGGGGGCTGTTTGTGGACCTGACTGCATTGGAAAACAATGTGATGTGGTGCCTCCCTGAACCACTTGACGGAGGCCCCTGAGATAATTGTGCCTGCTCCACACCTTGTCCCAAACGGATTGTTTGACCTGAAGACACGTCCTGCGGTGCCCTGGTCCGACCATCACATATACCTGCGCCAGGAGACGGCGTGGGGTGCAGTAGAAGGGAGAGGCGGCGCGAACGAGCCTCCCCCGCCTCCCCAGGTGGAGGTTTCTCAGCTACACCCCAGCGCTTCACTCGACCAGCTGACTTGCGCCCGCTCTTGCGACACAGTGCCTCGCTCGGCCAGCTGAATTGCGCCTGCTCTTGCTATTACAACGTCTCACCCGCCATCCAACGGAATTGCACCCAATCTTGCGGTACAGTGACAGGCGGCTGCTACGGAGCTCACGAAATGGCGGTCGGCTCCACAGACTTGGGCCTGGCCTGCAAAGATGGCTCTGGGCAACCGTGGAACTCGGACGCTTGACTGCTAGGGCATGGGCCCCATTCCCAAAAGAGTCCCCTCAGCCTTGAAGATTCTACAACAGTCACCGGGACCCCCGACTCCCGTAGACTTCCGGTGGGGAGCGACTGCCATGATTGCTCGCGGAATGGCCACAACGTAGCAACGAGATGGTGGTGCTCTCATGTTGACGCCAGCTTCAGTCTGAAACATCCAGAAACACTGTAGACTACCAATTCGATCAGTTCCGGTGGAGCCCCAACGTGACCCGGTAGAGAAGAACTTGCCCTCCCCTCTATGACTGATGGTTCTTGTTGCCTGTCCCTTCTCTTGTCATTTAACAGAACTTTTTGGACTGCTGAAAGGGGTTGTGTTCCGACCGCTGGTTGGTGGAGACATTTTGACTATATTCTGGACCTGCGTTGTCGCGTAATGCGTCATATGACGCGCCGCGTTAGCGCACCCGGAAGTGCTCCGGTGCGCAAGGCGCAGCTTCCCGGAAACGATCCAGAGAGCGGCGCGCAGCGCGTAACGTAAGCATAACAGGTCATGTGACTTGTTAATAAAACTTTTCATTGGTTCATTTTACTTTTGTTATTCTAATCATGAAAGGCTTGGTCATATGACCTACAAATAACGCTTTTCATTGCTTTCGAACATTTTTTTTCCCAAATGATGAAAGCCCCACCTTTTTTTTTCTCACTCTGACTTGTAAAGCAAAGGACCCAGATGCATTTACAGTTTATCACTAACAATGTTCCAGGCTAATGTATTTTCCCGGGAAATTTACAACTGTCCTGCAAGTAAAATATTCCTTTTTCGAGAAAAAGGGCGTTTCTTCGTCCCATGAGGGAGCTGTTGAGCAAAAGAGGCTCGGCCTGCTGTCTTAGTCGCTGATAGGCATGAATATCAGATTCTTATCGATCACTTTATGTTGCAGGAGTAGAAAACACAACAGCCCTTGACCATTTATCTTTACTGCGTTCCTGCGTATTATACCTTTTAACAGTCATGTAATTGGACTGCTTTATTTCACTTGCCTTTTACTGATTCGAAAACAGTGGCTATAATTCAAAACTTTACCAATGTAGGTACTACTACCATGTTTTGTTTTAAAAACCTTTATTGTGAAAATGTCAGTATACAAATACGGGCCTATAACCACGTGGGCCGGCCACGGAGCAAACTGGAATCGTATATGATGAGGGAACATTTACACTGTAGAAGAACGTAAAGGGCGACCCATTAGGTTGCAAGAACTAAGGTGTCTAACATTTGCGGAATCGGTGGACGTACATTTTATAATTAAAGTACGACAGGGCCAGTTACAATAAAATTATCTAGATATACATTTGCGGGCAAGTACCATAGGTGACGTTAATTTGAACTTTCAATAGTACAGTAATCAATAACACATCAGAACTTAATATCAATAGGGATGTCCAAATGTTCAATCAATTCTCGTCCCCGCCCGCCATGTGCTTCAAAACTGCATACGTTTCTCGTGATATCAAGGTTGGGCAACCAGTACACAACAAGGAGTTACGAGTCCCATTTATACAGGCGCCATTTTGGGCGAGGCCGGACAGGTCCAGGATATAGTCAAAATGTCTCCACCAACCAGCGGTCGGACCAGAACCCTTTTCGGCAGTCCAAAAAGGTTCCGGTAAATGACAACAGAAGAAATAGGCAACAAGAACAATCAGTCAAAAGAGGGGACGCTTTCGTGAATGGGGCCCATGCCCTAGCAGGCAAGCGTCCGAGTTCCAAGGTGTCCCAGAGCCATTTTAGTGGTCCAGGCCCAAATCCAAAGAGCTGGCCACCATTTTGAGAGTCCTGTTGCAGCCGGCTATCGCTGCACCACAGGAGTAGCCGCAATTCAGCTAGATAGCGGGTGAGTCACTGTTCCGCAAAAGCGGGCGGAACTCAGCTGAAAGGCGAGTGAAACGCTAAGAGGCGCCCCACTGCAGATGAGGTGCCTCCACCTTGGGAGGTGGGAGAGGCCCGTTTGCGCTGCCTCACCCCCCCCCCCGGGCACCCCACGCCGTCTTTCGGCGCAGCATTGTAGGATGGCCACACCAGTGAAACTTGCTGGACACCACCTCGGTGCCATCCGGATCTCGGCGCATTCGAGTCACTGTACCGCAAGAGCGGAGAAACTCAGCTGGATGGCGGGCGAGATGCTGTACCGCAAGAGCGGGCGGAACTCAGCTGGATGGAGGGTGAGGCACTGTGCCGCAAGAGCGGGCAGAACTCTGCTGGAAGGCGGGTGAAACGCTAAGAGGCGCCCCACTGCAGATGAGGTGCCTTCATCTGGGGAGGCGGAAGAGGTCCGTTTACGCCGCCTCTCCCTCCCCCCCCCCCCCCCGGGCACCCCACGCCGTCTTTCGGCGCAGCATTGTAGGATGGCCACACCAGTGAAACTTGCTGGACACCACCTCGGTGCCATCCGGATCTCGGCGCGTTGTGCTGCCTTCGGCGTACTGTAGCAGCAAAAGTAACTGCAACTCAGCTGGACACGCCGTCTTTCGGCGCAGCATTGTAGGATGGCCACACCAGTGCAGCAACTTGCTGGACACCACCTCGGTGCCATCCGGATCTCGGCGCGTTGTGCTGCCTTCGGCCTATTCGCACATCGGTCCGCTACTGACGCCGCCTCACAGGCCAACGGATTTTGTAGGCTTTTTATAGCCCAAAGCCGCATAACAGGTCATGTGACTTGTTTATAAAACTTTTCATTGGTTCATTTTACTTTTGGTTTCCTAATGATGAAATGCTTGATCATATGACCTAAAAATAACACTTTTCATTGGATTAAAACATTTTTTTTTCCCAAACGATGAAAGCCCCACCTTTTTTTTTCTCACTCGGCAATCCAAAAAGGTTCCGTTAGATGACAACAGAGGGGACAGGCAACAAGAACCATCACTCAAAAAAGGGGAGGGCAAGTTCTTCCCTACCGGGTCACGTTGGGGCTCCACCGGAACTCATCGAATTGATAGTCTACAGTGTTTCTGGATGTTTCAGACTGAAGCTGGCGTCAGCATGAGAGCACCACCATCTCGTAGCTCCGTCGTGGCCATTCCGCAAGCAATCATGGCAGCCGCTCCCCACCGGAAGCCTGCGGGAGTCGGGGGCCCCCAAGACTTTTGTAGAATCTTCAAGGCTGAGGGGACGCTTTCGAGAATGGGGCCCAAGCCCTAGCAGACAAGCGTCCGAGTTCCAAGGTGTCCCAGGGCCATTTTAGTGGACCAGGCCCAAATCCGAAAAGCCGGCCGCCATTTTAAGAGTCCTGTGGCAGCCACCTATCGCTGCACCGCAAGAGTGGGCGCAATTCAACTAGATGGTGAGCGAGACGCTGTAGCCGCAAGAGCGGGCGGTAAACAGCTGAATGGCGGATGAGGCACAGTGCAGCAAAAGCGGGCGGTAAACCGCTGAATGGCAAGTGAAACGCTAAAGGGGCTCCCCACTACAGAAGACGAGCCTCCACCTGGGGAGGCCCGTTCACGCCGCCTCCCCCCCCCCCCCGGGGCGCCCCACGCCGTTTTTCGGAGCAGCATTGTAGGATGCCAAAACCAGTGCGGCAAGTAAAGGACATCACCTGGGTGCCGTCCAGATCTCAGCGCGTTGTGCTGCCTTCGGACTATTCGCACAACAGACCGCTACTGACGAGGCACAGTGCAGCGAAAGCGGGCGGAAAACCGCTGAATGGCAAGTGAAATGTAGTAAATGATCTTAACATACACAGTGGACTGTGCATCTTCCTTTACTACATGAAACGCTAAAGGGGCGCCCCACTACAGCAGACGAGCCTCCACCTGGGGAGGCCCGTTCACGCCAGGGAGATGCTTGCGAGGGTGGAGAGCCATGCTGAGGATCGGCGGCGTGCAGAGAGTGTTTCTGGTCAAGGCATCTAAAATGGCTGCCGTGCACGACAAAAGTGTGGCATTGGAAAAAAAGCAAGATGGCGCGGACAATGTTTATCAATACGAATTAATTTATAACAATTATTTTTAACAATATATTTACTCGCAGTGTCAAAATGGCGGTCAACACTTCCTGATTTCCTTCGAATCGAACGTTAACAGACGTCACGCAGCAAAAAAAAACAAAAAAAAAACGCTCACGCGCAGCCGCTGGAAGACAAGTATCAACATATATGAGCATCCTCAGCCACCCTCAGAAAACATAGGGGGTCAGGATACGTCTCCCGTACCCCCTTATACCCATTTCTCACATTGTTTTTCCTCCATCTTGTAATTTAATTAAATCGAAACACAAAATGGCGAATTCCCGTTTCGCGTCCCGGTTCACTACCCGGTTCGCGAACCGGAAAGCGCTTCTACTGCAAAAAAACAATATTTTTTTATTTGCCCCACGGGACCCTTTAATAACCCCAACATCATTCCTAGGGGGTCAAGAAGGGTCTACCTTGCCCCCTTTCATTAAATTCCCCCTTCGTTTTTTTCTCCTCTTCTTGTCTCTCGATCCTACCGAGAGACAAGATGGCGGCCGCTCCGGACTGTTTAGAATGTTGACAGACACCGGAGAGCCAATCAGCTTCGCTTCGCAAAGTTCCGTTACGCGAAAAGTTCGCGAACCGGAGCGCTATCCGGGACGCTGTCACAGATATATCTGTTTTTTAAAACGTTAATTTCTCAAAATCCACTGGAGCACATATATTGAGACCCAGCAAAGGCACATCGGGCTAACAGTCCCTACAATTTTGCCAAGTTTCGTGCAAATCCATTCAGCCGTTCGAGCTAAAAGTGAGGCCAAACGCCCTATGGAAAACTCAATGTTAAAAACGCGTTTTGGGACCCCCCTTTTTTCTCGGCCCCCCCTTGACGAAACCCCCCCCAAATTTTCAGAGGCTGCTCAGAAACAAAATGTGCCATTTTCCTGAAAATTTCAGCCGATTCCGTCCACAAACGCCAAAGTTATTAGACATAGAATTTTCAAAAGTCCCATAGAGAAAAAATCCTAACTATATATACCTACTGGCAACCGCCAGTAGGTAATATATATATATATATATATATATATATATATATATATATATATATATATATATATATATTATATATATATATATATGTATAATACACCGTCAAGGCATCACAACTACCAGCAGGCAGTGTGACAGGCGGCTGCTACGGAGCTCACGAAATGGCGGTCGGCTCCACAGACTTGGGCCTGGCCTGCAAAGATGGCTCTGGGCAACCATGGAACTCGGACGCTTGACTGCTAGGGCATGGGCCCCATTCCCAAAAGAGTCCCCTCAGCCTTGAAGATTCTACAACAGTCACCGGGACCCCCGACTCCCGTAGACTTCCGGTGGGGAGCGACTGCCATGATTGCTCGCGGAATGACCACAACGTAGCAACGAGATGGTGGTGCTCTCATGTTGATGACATTTGAGATGTCATCAGTGATGTCATCATTGATGTCACTGACCATTTCATGAATGATGTAATATGTGACATCATCAGCAGTGGATTGCGGGTGCGCGATATATAGTTAGTGCAACTAACTATATATGGAATTTCAATGGTTTTGTGTGAGTAAAATAAGGTTTTGTAAATGCGAATTCCTAACTATATATGGTCTATAACCTATGGTTTTTTCAGTGAATTTTCAAGGTTTTGTAAATGCTAATTCCTAACTATATATGGTCTATAACCTATGGTTTTTTCAGTGAATTTTCAAGGTTTTGTAAATGCTAATTCCTAACTATATATGGTCTATAACCTATGGTTTTTTCAGTGAATATATATATATACATACATATATAAACATATATCATCTGTATATCTATATAAATACAAACATAAATGCATGCATACATATACATATATGCATACAGATGCATGTTATTTACATGAAAGTTGAAAAAACACTAATAAAAGCAAAGCTAAAAAGCCACCTCATTACAAACAGAATGGCTATAACTTAAACGAGGGCGAGATCTATTGCATTTTCAATGCTTGTTTACTTTGGCTCCATCAAGAAGGCATTCAGATGTGTCACACATTTGCCATAAATTCTGAATGTTAGCACTCTAGTTGCACATTAGCTCACTGTAGTAAAGCTACTGCTCACCAGGGACGTCTGCTGCTGGTATTCAAAGTGCATGTTTCAGTCTGCATGTCAGAATTTTTTTAATGAAATAGAAGAGGATTTGAGAAGTCACTCAAAATGATCCCTAATTTTTCTTTCTGAAGCACTAATCATACTTTCTATGGCAAAAGTAACCCCCTCATGTTGTTCCTTTTTAATTTGAGTGTTTTCAGACTTACCACTTCATTCCAATCAAGATGGCTTCTGGTGTGCCATACTTTTGTCATAAGTAAGACTGTTAGCGCTCTAGTTGTTCTTTAGAACACTCTGGGACATTCTGTCATTGGGCTATACTTGGGGTACATCTGGGTGATATTTGGGCTACATTTAGGCTCTTTTGTCTCTGGTGGCCATCTTGGGAGACTGTATGTCAGAATTTTTTAATGAAATTGAAGAGGGTTTGAGAAGTCACTCAAAATGTGCCCTAATTTTTCTTTCTGCAGCACTAATCATAATTCATATGGCAAAATATACCCCCTCATTTTGTTCCTTTTTAAATTAAATGTTTTAAGAGTTACCACTTTATTCCAATCAAGATGGCTTCAGGTGTGCCATACCTTTGTAATAAGTAGGACTGTTAGCGCTCTAGTTGTTCTTTAGAACACTCTGGGACATTCTGTCATTGGGCTATACTTGGGCTACATCTGGGTGATATTTGGGCTACATTTGGGCTCTTTTGTCTCTGGTGGCCATTTTGGGAGACTGCATGTCAGAATTTTTTAATGAAATAGAAGAGGATTTGAAAAGTCACTCAAAATGTGCCCTAATTTTTCTTTCTGCAGCACTAATAATACCTTCTATTGCATAATATACCCCTCATTTTGTTCCTTTTTAAATTAAATGTTTTAAGAGTTACCACTTTATTCCCATCACGATGGCTCCAGGTGTGCTATACCTTTGTAATACGTAGGACTGTTAGCGCTCTAGTTGTTCTTTAGAACACTTTAGGAGGCTGCAGTAGAGCACAAAGGAATCAACTGACAGTCTCTGTCCTTGTTGGATGTACATGTTTTACTGAGAATGTCAGACTTCATTTTCACATGACTGAGAAAGATAATGTGAATTTACAGAAAATATGCTTTCAGTTTAGCTTATAGATCCCCTTCCAAACCACTGTGGGAAAATCATGAGATATTAGTTTTCTTTCAAACAATATTCATGATATCACAGCAGAAGGCTTTTTCACATGGTAAAATCACCTTAGAACCCACCACAATTCCTAAAACGAGTATGGTACCATCAACAAATGATTTATAATGTAACTAAAGTCCTAAAACCCTCTATTAACTACAATGCTTTTTAATGAGGTGCTATCATGTATATTGGTCCCAAGATGGCTGCCAACACTTCTTGGATGAAGTGCTGACAGCCAATCAGGTCAGATGTGTGGTTAGGCTCCGCCCAGATATATATCTTTTTTTGAACCTAAATTACTCAAAATCCACTGGAGCACATATATTGAGACCTAGCAAAGGCACATCGGGCTAACAGTCCCTACAATTTTGCCAAGTTTCGTGCAAATCCATTCAGCCGTTCCAGCTAAAAGTGAGGCCAACCGCCCTATGGAAATTAACATGGGAAAAACACGTTTTGGGACCCCCCTTTTTTCTCGGCCCCCCCTTGATGAAACCCCCCCAAATTTTCAGGGGCTGCTCAGAAACAAAATGTTCCATTTTCCTGAAAATTTCAGCCGATTCCGTCCACAAACGCCAAAGTTATTAGACATAGAATTTTCAAAAATCCCATAGAGAAAAAATCCTAACTATATATACCTACTGGCGCCCGCCAGTAGGTAATATATATATATATATATATATATATATATATATATATATATATATATATATATATATATATATATATATATATATATATATATATATATATATATTATATATATATATATACAACATTATATATATATATATTACCTACTGGCGGTCGCCAGTAGGTAGTTATAGTTAGGATTATTTTCAATAGGGAAATCGCAACATTCTATTGTGAATAACTTTGGCGCCGGTTGAGGAATCTGCCTGAAAATCTCCTCAAATTTACCTCGCGGCGCTCCGGTCCTTCCCTGAAAGTTTGGGGGGGATTCGTCAAGCGGGGGACGAGACAAAAGGGGGGTCCCCAAACGTGTTTTCCCCATGTTAATTTCCATAGGGCGGTCGACCTCACTTTTAGCCCGAACGGCTGAATGGATTTCCAAGAAACTTGGCAAAATTGTAGGGACTGGTAGCCCAATGTGCCTTTGCTATGTCTCCAGATATGTGCTCCAGTGGATTTTGAGTAAATTAGGTTCAAAAAAATATATATATCTATAAGCGCGCCCTGGTTCGCGCACCGGGGCGCTAACCAGCGCGCTACGCGAGTTCGCGCGCGGAAAGCTGATTGGCTCTCGGGTGTCTTTCAACATTCCAAACAGTCCGGAGCGGCCGCCATCTTGTGTCTCGGTAGGATTGAGACACAAGAGGTGGCAAAAACAAAGGGGGAAATGACCATAAGGGGGCAGAGTAGACCCCCCCTGACCCCCTAGGTTTGATGTGGGGGCTATAAAAGGGCCCCGCGGGACAACATATTTTTTTTTTTTTCGATTTGCGCGGGGCGAGTGCCCGGTACGCGCACCGGGGAGCGGACCAGGGAGCGTACCATGGGGAAAAAAAGAATGACAGAGTTTTTAAAAAATTTAGCCTTTTTTATAAATTGGAGGTAGTTCTAAAAATAACTGTTTTTTTTCTTCTTTTTGTTGTTTTATATTTTTGTATGTTTTTTTGAACATTTTGTACTTTTTTTGCCTTTTATGAACTATTTTATATTTTTTTTGTTATTTTTATGGGGAGAAACAAAAACAGGGAATTGTAAACTGCTCAACTGGAGCAAAAAAAAATCAGGAAAAAATTAATGTTTTTTGGGGCAATTGTGGTTGTCGCCAGCACGGTTGATGAGCTTTATGCTTTGCTCACCATAGGTGATGGTCTTTCCACAAAATATACAAGAGATCTTGTATTCCCCAAACTGTGGTTGTATGTTTGGGACCATCTCCCTTGTCTCTGGTCCCGATGGAGTGGGTTGCTTTCGTTTGGAGGTGCTGGGTGAAGATTGGGGAGGGTTTCTGGCCAGTTCTCTCACCTCTGCCGCAGCATAGTTGTTGGGATGCTTGCGCTGCATGTGCCGAATCATGGTGTTATTGCCAAATGAGTATTTCTTATTAGGGTTGCCCCTTGAAAGTTTAATGCCACAGATTTGGCAAGTCACCTTTGGCGCATTCACTTTCTTCTTGCCCTCTGGGATGGAAAAAAACTCCCATACAATGTGCTGCTTTGGCCTATATGGGGTATTGTCTTCTGGTAGGAATGTCCTACTCCCCTCCTCCTCCTCCTCCTCTTCTTCATCTCCACCACTGTGGTGTTGTGGTGGTCCCCTTGGTGGTGGTGGTGGTGGTGCAGATGCTCCAGCTGCTGCTGCTACTGTAGCCATTTTAAAGTACAAAATATTAGCCACAGATCTCCAAACAGGTCTTCCTCAGTCAAAGGACAAAGTCAGAATAAGGAAAAAAGGTGGGGGCTTTCATCATTTGGAAAAAAAACTGTCCTGAACCAATGAAAAGTGTTTTTTTCAGGTCACATGACCCGGGCTTTCATCATTTGGAAACCAAAACTGTTCTGCACCAATAAAAAGTGTTATTTTCAGGTCACATGACCCGACGCGCTTACGCTACGCGCCCCCGGGCGCGCCCCGGGAAGCGTTGCGTAAGCGCGTCGGATGTTTACGTTGCACGATCATATTCGCTCGAGTGCTTCCGGGAGCGCTTACGCCGTGCGTATCACGCTGACGCGGCTACGTGATACGTCATGATGATGTTTTCGTTCGCGGCAATAGCGCTAAGGGGACGCTCAGCGGTGCGCACCCCGGGGCGCGCCGGAAAACTTCGCTTTCCGGTGCGCTCACCAGGGCGCGCACCGGGAGCGCTCCAGGGCAAAAAAAAAAAAAGTATTATATAAATATACAATATAGGATTCATTATAAAAAATATTACATTTCATAGGTTTGAGGCCCTATATATAGTAAGGAATTAGCATTTAAAAAACCTATGAAATTCACTAAAAAAACCATAGGTTTCACACCAGTTATAGTTAGGAATTAGTATTTAAAAAACCTATGAAATTCACTGAAAAAACCATAGGTTTCACACCAGTTATAGTTAGGAATTAGCATTTAAAAAACCTATTAAATTCACTGAAAAAACCATAGGTTTCACACCAGTTATAGTTAGCTGGAAATTTTACTGACATAAAACCATTGAAATTCCCACGTTATAGTTAGTTGGACTCACTATAACTTGCGCGCCTGCAATGCACTGCTGATGACGTCACATATTACATCACTCATGACATGGTCAGTGACATCACTCATGACATCACTGATGACACCATCCTTGTGACAGACTGACAGACCTCCTTTCAGTGTAATGTAACCCTTGAAACACATATTCAAAAATAGAAACTAACATTTTCAAAAAAATGGAGATACCCATACCAGTTACAACAACCAATTCAGTAATACCACCATCTATATACACATCCACTCATTCACCAACAGTTCTATATAGTCACTCATACATATATTCACTCTTCATATGTAGTGAAACACCTATACATCCTGATACACACCGACAGTCATCCAAAAGTTACTCACACACATAATCACACATGCAAATAAACTATTGAACATCCATTTATTTGCATATACAGCTAAACACACACTACCACCTTACTTCTAAGGAAACTTACACATACTTACTCTCTAAAGCAATCACTTATAGAAACACATACTTATTTAAACAAGAACTCTTTCAATCTCTCACTCTCACATATACTCACTTATATACATCATTACTCACATACACTAGATTAAAACATATGGAGTTACTGATAAAGACACTAGTGAGACAGTCATTCACTCACTAACACACACATATACACACTCATCCACCCATACAGTACTGCACATATGCTGTCTTCAAAACACATACAAACAGTGAGTCAGTCATTGATGCATCTATGTGCTAAGTAACACCCCCACCAAACCATACAAACACTCATACTGATACTAAAAAACATCTAATAACCCATATACACACACATGTAGCTACTCACCCACCCATGCAGCCACTTATACACAAAAGTGAAACACTGATACAAACATTTAAATATTTAAACAATACTCGCTAATATATGTATTCACTAAGATACACTTAATAAGCCAGTTAACCAATCAATTTTTTTTAAAAAAAACATCCATTAAGACATTTAATAAAACATTTATTCTTCCATCGACCTTTACATATACATATATAAAACATATTTATTTTTCAGAAAGACACACATTCACTGGATGGTGTCATCAGTGATGTCATGAGTGATGTCACTGACCATGTCATGAGTGATGTAATATGTGACGTCATTAGCAGCGCATTGCAGGCGCGCAAGTTATAGTGAGTCCAACTAACTATAATGTGGGAATTTCAATGGTTTTATGTCAGTAAAATTTCCAGCTAACTATAACTGGTGTGAAACCTATGGTTTTTTCAGTGAATTTAATAGGTTTTTTAAATGCTAATTCCTAACTATAACTGGTGTGAAACCTATGTTTTTTTCAGTGAATATATATATATATATATACATATATATATATATTCACTGAAAAAACCATAGGTTATAGACCATATATAGTTAGGAATTCGCATTTACAAAACCTTATTTTACTCACACAAAACCATTGAAATTCCATATATAGTTAGTTGCACTAACTATATATCGCGCACCCGCAATCCACTGCTGATGATGTCACATATTACATCATTCATGACATGGTCAGTGACATCACTGATGACATCACTGATGACATCTCAAATGACATCACTGATGACATCTTAAATGACATCACTGATGACATCACTGATGACATCTCATTTGACATTACTGATCACATCACTGATGATATCATTCATGTGATAATACGATGAACCTCTTCAGACTCTAATATAACCTTAGATACAATCAGTGTAAACAGACACTCACAGACTGTCACTCATCCATGGAGTTACTCACACACCTAGTCAGTCATGCAAAGAATCAATCACACCTCCATTTCCTCAACTATACAGTTATACAAACTTTACTTATTCAAACATATACTAACACATATTTACTCTCTTATACAATCCCTGATACAAGTTCACAATGATCCATACAGCCACTCACACATTCACTGGCTCTTATGCACAGTTATTTATATATGTCAACTCTCACATGTACTGTGTTTTACATATGTACTTACTTTGACATGTAGCACTGAGATATCCATTCACTCACCAATACACTCATGCACACAGTCAACCACCCATACAGCTGTTTCCACATGCACTTTTGAAACCATACATCTAGTGAATCAACTGCTCACACATCTATGCACAGAGTCATACACCTCCCAGCCACCCACACACACACTCAGTCTCCCATACAAATACTTGGGCAACCAATCAATAACCCATATAGTTACTCATATAGCTACTTATCAACACATGCAACAGTTTACAGAACAACAGACATAATGATGCACAAATTAAGACAGTTTAGTCACTAACCCATGCACTCAGTGAGACACATTTAATCACTCACTCATACAGTCAGTCATGCACCTACTAAATCCTTCATCCAGACACTTATACATCCACTCATTCTTCAATATGTAAGACATATTTTAACTTTACAGAAACATACAGTCACTGGATGTTGTCATCAGTGATGTCATCAGTGATGTCATTTGAGATGTCATCAGTGATGTCATCAGTGAAGTCACTGACCATGTCATGAATGATGTAATATGTGACATCATCAGCAGTGGATTGCGGGTGCGCGATATATAGTTAGTGCAACTAACTATATATGGAATTTCAATGGTTTTGTGTGAGTAAAATAAGGTTTTGTAAATGCGAATTCCTAACTATATATGGTCTATAACCTATGGTTTTTTCAGTGAATTTTCAAGGTTTTGTAAATGCTAATTCCTAACTATATATGGTCTATAACCTATGGTTTTTTCAGTGAATTTTCAAGGTTTTGTAAATGCTAATTCCTAACTATATATGGTCTATAACCTATGGTTTTTTCAGTGAATATATATATATACATACATATATAAACATATATCATCTGTATATCTATATAAATACAAACATAAA
This sequence comes from Lissotriton vulgaris, assembly GCF_964263255.1. Lineage (NCBI taxonomy): Eukaryota > Metazoa > Chordata > Amphibia > Caudata > Salamandridae > Lissotriton > Lissotriton vulgaris. The sequence continues at coordinate 778,279,600 of NC_141691.1, forward strand.
TGCATGCATACATATACTTATATGCATACAGATGCATGTTATTTACATGAAAGTTGAAAAAACACTAATAAAAGCAAAGCTAAAAAGCCACCTCATTACAAACAGAATGGCTTTAACTTAAACGAGGGCGAGATCTATTGCATTTTCAATGCTTGTTTACTTTGGTTCCATCAAGAAGGCATTCAGATGTGTCACACATTTGCCATAAATTCTGAATGTTAGCACTCTAGTTGCACATTAGATCACTGTAGTAAAGCTACTGCTCACCAGGGACGTCTGCTGCTGGTATTCAAAGTGCATGTTTCAGTCTGCATGTCAGAATTTTTTTAATGAAATAGAAGAGGATTTGAGAAGTCACTCAAAATGATCCCTAATTTTTCTTTTTGAAGCACTAATCATACTTTCTATGGCAAAATTAACCCCCTCATGTTGTTCCTTTTTAAATTGAGTGTTTTCAGACTTACCACTTCATTCCAATCAAGATGGCTTCTGGTGTGCCATACTTTTGTCATAAGTAAGACTGTTAGCGCTCTAGTTGTTCTTTAGAACACTCTGGGACATTTTGTCATTGGGCTATACTTGGGGTACATCTGGGTGATATTTGGGCTACATTTAGGCTCTTTTGTCTCTGGTGGCCATCTTGGGAGACTGTATGTCAGAATTTTTTAATGAAATTGAAGAGGGTTTGAGAAGTCACTCAAAATGTGCCCTAATTTTTCTTTCTGCAGCACTAATCATAATTCATATGGCAAAATATACCCCCTCATTTTGTTCCTTTTTAAATTAAATGTTTTAAGAGTTACTACTTTATTCCCATCACGATGGCTCCAGGTGTGCTATACCTTTGTAATAAGTAGGACTGTTAGCGCTCTAGTTGTTCTTTAGAACACTCTGGGACATTCTGTCATTGGGCTATACTTGGGCTACATCTGGGTGATATTTGGGCTACATTTGGGCTCTTTTGTCTCTGGTGGCCATTTTGGGAGACTGCATGTCAGAATGTTTTAATGAAATAGAAAAGGATTTGAGAAGTCACTCAAAATGTGCCCTAATTTTTCATTCTGCAGCACTAATCATACTTTCTATGGCAAAATATACCCCCTCATGTTGTTTCTTTTTAAATTAAATGTTTTAAGAGTTACCACTTTATTCCAATCAAGATGGCTTCAGGTGTGCCATACCTTTGTAATAAGTAGGACTGTTAGCGCGCTAGTTGTTCTTTAGAACACTCTGGGACATTCTGTCATTGGGCTATACTTGGGCTACATCTGGGTGATATTTGGGCTACATTTGGGCTCTTTTGTCTCTGGTGGCCATTTTGGGAGACTGCATGTCAGAATGTTTTAATGAAATAGAAAAGGATTTGAGAAGTCACTCAAAATGTGCCCTAATTTTTCATTCTGCAGCACTAATCATACTTTCTATGGCAAAATATACCCCCTCATGTTGTTTCTTTTTAAATTAAATGTTTTAAGAGTTACCACTTTATTCCAATCAAGATGGCTTCAGGTGTGCCATACCTTTGTAATAAGTAGGACTGTTAGCGCTCTAGTTGTTCTTTAGAACACTCTAGGAGGCTGCAGTAGAACACAAAGGAATCAACTGACAGTCTCTGTCCTTGTTGGATGTACATGTTTTACTGAGAATGTCAGACTTCATTTTCACATGACTGAGAAAGATAATGTGAATTTACAGAAAATATGCTTTCAGTTTAGCTTATAGATCCCCTTCCAAACCACTGTGGGAAAATCATGAGATATTAGTTTTCTTTCAAACAATATTCATGATATCACAGCAGAAGGTTTTTTCACATGGTAAAATCACCTTAGAACCCACCACAATTCCTAAAACGAGTATGGTACCATCAACAAATGATTTATAATGTAACTAAAGTCCTAAAACCCTCTATTAACTACAATGCTTTTTAATGAGGTGCTATCATGTATATTGGTCCCAAGATGGCTGCCAACACCTCTTGGATGAAGTGCTGACAGCCAATCAGATCAGATGTGTGGTTAGGCTCCGCCCAGATATATATCTTTTTTTGAACCTAAATTACTCAAAATCCACTGGAGCACATATATTGAGACCTAGCAAAGGCACATCGGGCTAACAGTCCCTACAATTTTGCCAAGTTTTGTGCAAATCCATTCAGCCGTTCGAGCTAAAAGTGAGGCCAACCGCCCTATGGAAATTAACATGGGAAAAACACGTTTTGGGACCCCCCTTTTTTCTCGGCCCCCCCTTGATGAAACCCCCCCAAATTGTCAGGGGCTGCTCAGAAACAAAATGTTCCATTTTCCTGAAAATTTCAGCCAATTCCGTCCACAAACGCCAAAGTTATTAGACATAGAATTTTCAAAAATCCCATAGAGAAAAAATCCTAACTATATATACCTACTGGCGACCGCCAGTAGGTAATATATATATATATATATATATATATATATATATATATATATATATATATATATATATATATATATATATATATATATATATATATATATATATATACAACATTAACATTTTACAGAAACACACAGTCACTGGATGATGTCATCAGTGATTTGAGATGTCATCAGTGATGTCACTGCCCATGTCATGAATGATGTAATATGTGACGTCATCTGCAGTGCTTTGCGGGGGCGCGAGTTATAGTTAGCTGAACTAACTATAAAGGTCACATTTCTCTGGTTTTGAATGAGTGAAATGTCCAACTAACTACAACGTCCCTGAAACCTGTGGTTTTTTCAGTGTGTATATATATATATATATATATATATATATATATATATATACATATATACACACTGAACAAGGCGGGAGCAAGCCGCCGAAACGCGTCTAAGCAGCAACTGAGAGAATACATTTTCTTTGGATTATGATTTACTGAGTCAGTGCCTTTCTTAATTGAGAGTTTGGACTGGTTTTCAATATATATATAGGCCATCACCCTTGAGAAATATCAGGAGGAGAAAAGAATTCCCAGAGGATTGCGAATTTTAATTGCTCCTTTGCATGAAGAACCCAATATTGAATTGGCGGAAGAATGGGCCGAGAACCTAATGGATTGCTAAAATCGAATGCTTTCTATCTTAATCAAACACGCATGGAAAGATAGAATGTCATTACTGAAATTGATTGCGGATTTAAAAGATGAATTAATGAAGGAGGACACAACTGAGAATTTCACAAAGAAAATGGAGGAAATAAACAACAAAATGACCAAACATGAAGATGACATTGTGGCCAAAAAAGAAAGAAAGTTTCTGAGAGATAAAATTGATTATCAAGAAGGTCGCATATTCACCTTCAGCCGCAAGTACGACAACTTACAAAGAAAGGGGGTGCAAGCAAATATAGATGCAGTAAGTGCTGTGGTAACAGTATCGGAGGAGGAAGTAGTGGAGAGCGATGTATCAGAGGATGGTCAACTACAGGCTCCCAAAACTGCACCTAAACATACAAGCAAGGCCTCAAATTTTTGGGCGGAATTCAAAATGATGAATCAGACTACGCAACAACAAAACTGGCAAATAGACAGAGGTCGAGGACAAGGAAGAGGATACAGAGGAAAAGGCAGAGGAAGAGGCAATCCTGGAGGAAACACACCAAAAAACAACGGCGAGTAAGGAGGGGCGGCTGGAACAAGTGGAATCACAACAACCCCGATGGGAGTGGAAACACGGGGTCAAAAGAAAATACAAGGAAAATGAATCAACGAAATGTGGTAAACCTCTCCTCTCATGTACTATCTAAAGTAGAATATGATGTATTGCAATTTGGCCTCTCGTTTTGTCCCTCGGCTAATTTTAATTACTCTCAGGAACGTGTAGACCTGTTCAAATTTACCAGGAAGCTGCGGTTGCATAAATGGAACAAGCTCAAGGTTAAAAATGTAGCAATGGCTGTTTCCAATGCTGAGCCAGCAAGAGAGATCATTGAGGAGGTGGAAACATTAATTGCTATGAAAGATTTGGAGTTTGGTACACCAGACAATACTCCTAATGATGCAACCTCTTTGGGTAATAGAACAGATTTGAATTGTCCAAATCATTTTAAATCTAAGTCTACGTTTAACCCAACATTACCTGCTTGCAGCATAGATACATTCGAGACTTTGGTCATAAATGATTTCAAGGAGCTGGCTAAAAAGAAGTGTTGGTCTAATGATAACCTAAGTAAAGCAGAAAGAATAGCCAAGAAGTCATTAGAAGATGACCCCTCTATTGTCATTCGTCAATCTGACAAAGGGGGGAATGTGGTTGTAATGGATGTTGAAAACTATATCAGTGAGGGTATGAGACAACTGAATGTAAAAGAATGTTACGAAGTCTCTTCCTTACAGGTGATTGAACAAAGCAACAACACCTACTATGAGATGCTAAAAAATTGGCGCTCGAGTGGTATCATCGAATGGGATGAGTATTCTTTCTTGCTAAATCGGAATCCTAAAATAGCAGTTCTATACTTACTGCCTAAGTTACATAAAGATCCTAACACTCCTCCGGGCAGGCCGATAGTATCTTCGATTGGCTCTCTTTTGGAAAGCACGTCAAGATACATTGACTTTTTTCTGAGACCCTTTGTTGAAAATGTCCCCTCATATCTCAAAGACAGCAGAGATTTTATCAATAAACTCACTGACTTTGAGTGGCAGGATGGCTATCTACTCATTACTTTAGACGTATGCAGTCTTTATACGTCTATTAGACATGAGGATGGCATCAGAGCTTGTCGGAAATTTCTGAGCTCCAGATCTATTTCATATCTGAACCATTCTGAGATGATTATTCAGATGATGAAGTTTTGCTTGGAACATAATCTCTTTGTATTCAACGATGTCTACTACAGACAACGACAAGGGACGGCGATGGGAACTTGTTTTGCTCCCAGCTTTGCTAATCTATTCATGGCAAGCTGGGAGCAGCAAGTTGAGAAGACTCACCAGATGTACCGCAGCCATGTGAAAATATGGCTGCGTTACATCGATGATTTGTTCATCATATGGGAGGGCACACAGAGCGAAGCAGAGAATTTCGTTGTGGACCTTAACAGGAATGACCAAAACATCAAATTGGAAGGTCACATGAACACACAGAGCATGGTGTTTCTGGATCTGCATGTAAAAGTGTCTGATAAGAAACTAACTACCAGTTTATACCGCAAAGATACTGCGGGGAATACTTTATTACATGCAGACAGTGGACACCCGAAAGCCTTGATTAAAAGTATCCCCTTTGGTGAATTTCTCCGGGCTCGGAGAAATTGTAGTACTGAAGATGATTTTTTGAGTGAGAGTGTATGTATGAGAGAGCGTTTTGTCGAAAGAGGGTATCAACCTTCCATCATAGATGCTGCACTGAAAAAAGCCAGTGAAATTAGTCACCAGTCTCTCTTAGTTCCCGACAAAGACTCTAAATCTGCTAACACCAACGAGGTAGTCAGATTTATTTCCACGTATCACTCTAGATCATGGCAAGTACATAATACTTTCAAACGCCATTGGAACGTCCTTAGGACGGAATCTACTCTGAGTGATGTTTTGAGTGAGAATCCCAAGATGACCTATAGGAAAGCTCATTCCCTGAAGGATAAGTTAAGTAAAAATGAAGTGAGCATGAACACAGCTAAAGCAAATGACATCAAAGGCTTCTATACCTGCATGAAATGCAAGGCTTGCAGGTATAGTCATAATATCAAAAGAGTCTTCTTCCCTGTCGAGGCAGTCGAAAAAACAATCAATAAACATCTAACATGCCTTTCCGAGTATTGCGTGTATGTCTTGACGTGCCCATGTGCTAGGAAGTATGTAGGGAGCACCATGTTCCCTGCGAAAAAACGTGTCCTGGAACACATGAGATCCATTGACAACAAAGACCAGAATTCACCAATTGTACGTCACTTCGAAGAACTACACAAAAGCAACAGAAATTTGTTGAAGTTCTTCGTAATTGACAAGCTTCCTGCCATGAAAAGAGGTGGTGACAAAATCCGCAAGTTAAGACACATGGAGAACAGGTATATTCTTGAGCTAGACACCCTGATGCCCAGAGGCTTGAACTCTGAGAAAGAAATGAAATGGCATCTAGGGGATTAGGATACAGGCTGTATTCCTCGTTTAGTGAAAAGTTTTTGTTCAAGAATTGAGTATGTCTGTTTGGTATTGTAATGTGATTTGGGTTCAAGGTCTATACTGTGCCTACTGCTGATTTTAATGTAAGTTGTATTGAATTGATAATTTTGTTTCACTACTTAACTCACTTAGTTGGTGACTCATAGCCAATTTGGCAGCCTATTGGTATGCTTTAATTCACAAATATTCTGATTGGCCTCTTCTTCTTTTTGTGTTTCAACTGTAGGTATTGACAATGTAAAGGTGCACAGGAAGAAAAATCCTACTGAGGATTTGATACTTGGATTGGTTTGAGTGTATGCACTGTTTCATAATCTCACTTGGGACTATATACCTTATGAAAAATACTTTATTTACTTTAATGCATTAATTTGTTACAGTTTGTGCAACATAACTCACTGGAGTTGGGAACAAGTAACAAACGACTTGAGATATTAATATTGAAAAGATGCAATGTATAGAATCTCACTAGGGCTTGGACAAAAATGTTAATTTCTAGAATTATGGTATGACAACTCACTTGAGGTGGTATTACGTTGAATTTTGTTCCTAGTATGCAACATAGCTAGAATGCTATTTTGACGGGAAACACATGATTAGCGTTAGCTGTGATTACAATTCTTTTGATATAATGGGTGAATATATCTGAAAAAGTATAAACAAAGTATTTTGAAACACATTTGTTAAATGTACATACATTTTTGGCCATTCGTTTTATGTAAGCGCACTCCACTCCAAGATGGCCGCGACATTTAAGCTATGAGTCTGTTTTTGTCACTTACTCACGTGAAACTTTATTTATTGTTTGCTCATTGTTTTTGGAATCACCCGTGACCAAGGCGAGTTTCCTCGCCGAAACGCGTTGGGTTGTTTTCCGTGTTTCATCACGATGCTGCATTTGAATGAATAAATGGATTTGGAAAAGCGCACTTTGTATTGAATTGTGATCCCTGGTTTCTCGAGGAGAGTGCAGAAGCGTAGCGTTGCTACGCATTGTGGACCTGAATATATATATATATATATATATATATATATATATATATATTCACTGAAAAAACCATAGGTTTCAGGGGTGTTATAGTTAGCTGGACATTTAACTCGTACAAAACCATGGAAATTCCTCTGTTATAGTTAGTTCTGCTAACTATAACTCATGCGCCCGCAATGCACTGCTGATGATGTCACATATTACATCATTTATGACATGGTCAGTGAAATCACTGATGACATCACTGATGACATCTCAAATGACATCACTGATGACATCATCCATGTCACAATCTGATTCACCTCATCATACACTAGTATAACCTTTCATCACTCGCTGTAAAATACAGAGTACCACATTTGAAAGCATTGACATACCAATACCAGTTACTACATACCCACTCACTGATTCCTAAGTCTACACACACAACTATGCATTCAAAAACAGAATCACTTATACATGCAGTCACTAATCAATAGAACACCATCAAATGCACTTATACACATATATAGACATTGAAACATCAGCAGTCATCTTAGTCAGTTATGCAGTCATCCTACTCACTCATGAAAATAATTAATCACACTTACATTTACTCACTTACACAAGTATACACAGAATACCTCATTTATTCAAACACATAGCAACTCATAGTTAATATGTTAAAACCCTCAATGCCTTTTAATTTTTTACTTTGTTGAAGATGTACAACTAAAACATGTATTCGCTCACCAATACACAAATAAATACACTCAGTCACCCAAACAACTGTTTTTCCACATGTACTCTGACACCTATACACCTAGTCAATCAACCATTCACACATCTATGCATAGAGTTACACACACCCCATCCAATCACACACACACTCAGTGTCCCATACAAATACTCACCCAATTAATCAATAACTAATATACACACTCATGTAGTTAGTGACCAACTGATGCAGCATGTAATACAACAACAGAGACAGTGATGCACACATTCACATCCTTTAGTTACTAATCCATGTATTAAGTGAGACACTTTAATTACTCACTTAAACAGACAGTCAGACAGCTACTCAATCCTCCATCCAGTCGGTTATATATCTACTCAATCTTCAATACAGATTGGTATATATATAATACATATTTAGATTTCAAACTAAACCACATTCGCTGGATGATGTAATCCGTGATGTCATCAGTGTTGTCACTGACCATGTCATGAATGATGTAATATGTGAGATCATCAGCAGTGCTTAACGGGCGAGCGAGTTATAGTTAGCAGAACTAACTATAACGGACCATGTCATGAGTGATGTAATATGTGAAGTCATCAGCAGTGCATTGCGGGCGCGCGAGTTATAGTTAGCTGAAGTAACTATAACGGGGGAATTTCATTGGTTTTATATGAGTAAAATATCCAGCTAACTATAACATGTGTCAAATCTATGGTTTTTTCAGTGAATGTCATAGGTTTTGTAAATGCTACTTCCTAACTATAACATGTGTAAAACCTATGTTTTTTTCAGTGAATTTCATAGGTTTTTTAAATGCAACTTCCTAACTATAACGTGTTTAAAACCTATGGTTTTTTCAGTGAATTTCATAGGTTTTTTGAATGCTACTTCCTAACTATAACAGGTTTAAAACCTATGGTTTTTTCAGTGAATTTCAAAGGTTTTGTAAATGCTAATTCCTAACTATACCGTGTGTTGTACAATTGTGGTCGAATGTGTGCATGGTTTCATCTCTCTTGATATACAATGGACGTCGGCTGTTTGATGTACAACAATCCTTTAACCCCTCCCACGCTTATGATGGAACCGCTCCATCATAGCCCTCGCGTGGGCTGCGCTGGTGACGGAGTGGTTCCGTAATGGCCCGCCCGGCACGTCTGCGCGGCGCTGATTTCGCGCCTGCGCTGACGATCTGAAGAACGGGCGGGGCCATGACGGAACCAGATGCGTCACATTGTAAATAGCCCGCACCATGGCGCATCTTTTGCACCGCCACTGCGTCACAAAAGTGACGCAACAGCGGCGCAAAACAGGTGAAAGGGGCTTGTAAATCTGCCCCAAGGTGTCTAAAGGTAGGGTAGTGAGTTAAGGGAAATTAAAAATATGGGAAGAGCAGTATGGAAAAGAAAGTAAAGGAGGAGGAGTGACAGAAGGGGAGTGAGGATGGACATATGTAAGGAGAGTAAGGGACAAAGAGAGATACATAGAGTAGGGTAAGGGGAATGAAGGTAAAAGAAATGGAAAGATGTGAGGGAAGGGGATTTGAGGATGATAAAAGCGAGGTAAGTGACCCCCAAGGCAAAAAAAAATGGTTTTTTTTTTAGACAATCATGGGGTGCGCGCACGGTGCGCGCACCCCGCGATTTTTCAAAAAAAGAATTATTTTTTTTTGCCTTGGGGGTCCCTGTGGGACCCCCAGAGCAGGCCTAGGGGGTCAGGGTGCTTCTACCCTGCCCCCTTTTCGAGTTCTACACCTTGGTTTTTCTGCTTTCCTGTGCCTGTGGCAGCCAATCAGCATGAAGCTCGTGCACGGCAAGGTGCACGCACGGTGCGCGCTTATAGATATATAATTGATTTCAACTTTAATTTTCTCAGCAACTACTGGAGGGATTTACACCATTTAAACAAAAGCGTGATCTGCGTACCAGACCCTACCATTTTCCCAAATTTGGTGTAATTCCGTTCAGCGGTTCGGGCTGTAGCCGTGTCTAAAGGTCCTATGGAAATTAACATGGGGAAAACACGTTTGGGACCCCCCTTTTTTCTCGGCCCTCGCTTGACGAATCTTCCCGAGATTTTCAGGGAAGGAGCGGAGCGTAGCGAGCCATCTTCTTTGAGAAATTCGTGGAGATTCATCAACCGGCGCAAAAGTTATTCCCAATAGAATGTTGCGGATTTCCTATGGAAACTAGGTCCTAACTATAACTACCTACTGGCTACCGCCAGTAGGTAATATATATAATATATATAACTATAACTATAACTATATATATATATATATATATATATATATATATATATATATATATATATATATATATATATATATATATTCACTGAAAAAACCATAGGTTATAGACCATATATAGTTAGGGATTCGCATTTACAAAACCTTATTTTACTCGCACAAAACCATAGAAATTCGCATATATAGTTAGTTGCAATAACTATATATCGCGCACCCGCAATCCACTGCTGATGATGTCACATATTACATCATTCATGACATGGTCAGTGACATCACTGATGACATCACTGATGACATCTCAAATGACATCACTGATGACATCTCAAATGACATCACTGATGACATCACTGATGACATCTCAAATGACATCACTGATGACATCACTGATGACATCTCAAATGACATCACTGATGACATCTCAAATGACATCACTGATGACATCACTGATGACATCTCAAATGACACCACTGATGACATCACTGATGACAACACCCATTGAGTGTATGTTTCTGTAAAGTTAAAATATGTCTTACATATTGAAGAATGAGTGGATGTATAAGTGTCTGGATGAAGGATTTAGTAGGTGCATGACTGACTGTATGAGTGAGTGATTTAATGTGTCTCACTGAGTGCATGGGTTAGTGACTAAACTGTCTTAATTTGTGCATGATTATGTCTGTTGTTCTGTAAACTGCTGCATGTGTTGATCAGTAGCTATATGAGTAACTATATGGGTTATTGATTGGTTGTCCAAGTATTTGTATGGGAGACTGAGTGTGTGTGTGGGTGGCTGGGAGGTGTGTGACTCTGTGCATAGATGTGTGAGTAGTTGATTCACTATATGTATGGGTTCAAAAGTGCATGTGGAAACAGCTGTATGGGCGCTTGACTGTCTGCATGAGTGTATTGGTGATTGAATGGATTTCTCAGTGCTACATGTCAAAGTAAATTGTAGGGACTGTTAGCCCGATGTGCCTTTGCTAGGTCTCAATATATGTGCTCCAGTGGATTTTGAGTAATTTAGGTTCAAAAAAAGATATATATCTGGGCGGAGCCTAACCACACATCTGATCTGATTGGCTGTCAGCACTTCATCCAAGAGGTGTTGGCAGCCATCTTGGGACCAATATACATGATAGCACCTCATTAAAAAGCATTGTAGTTAATAGAGGGTTTTAGGACTTTAGTGACATTATAAATCATTTGTTGATGGTACCATACTCGTTTTAGGAATTGTGGTGGGTTCTAAGGTGATTTTACCACGTGAAAAAACCTTCTGCTGTGATATCATGAATATTGTTTGAAAGAAAACTAATATCTCATGATTTTCCCACAGTGGTTTGGAAGGGGATCTATAAGCTAAACTGAAAGCATATTTTCTGTAAATTCACATTATCTTTCTCAGTCATGTGAAAATGAAGTCTGACATTCTCAGTAAAACATGTACATCCAACAAGGACAGAGACTGTCAGTTGATTCCTTTGTGTTCTACTGCAGCCTCCTAGAGTGTTCTAAAGAACAACTAGAGCGCTAACAGTCCTACTTATTACAAAGGTATGGCACACCTGAAGCCATCTTGATTGGAATAAAGTGGTAACTCTTAAAACATTTAATTTAAAAAGAAACAACATGAGGGGGTATATTTTGCCATAGAAAGTATGATTAGTGCTGCAGAATGAAAAATTAAGGCACATTTTGAGTGACTTCTCAAATCCTTTTCTATTTCATTAAAACATTCTGACATGCAGTCTCCCAAAATGGCCACCAGAGACAAAAGAGCCCAAATGTAGCCCAAATATCACCCAGATGTAGCCCAAGTATAGCCCAATGACAGAATGTCCCAGAGTGTTCTAAAGAACAACTAGCGCGCTAACAGTCCTACTTATTACAAAGGTATGGCACACCTGAAGCCATCTTGATTGGAATAAAGTGGTAACTCTTAAAACATTTAATTTAAAAAGAAACAACATGAGGGGGTATATTTTGCCATAGAAAGTATGATTAGTGCTGCAGAATGAAAAATTAGGGCACATTTTGAGTGACTTCTCAAATCCTTTTCTATTTCATTAAAACATTCTGACATGCAGTCTCCCAAAATGGCCACCAGAGACAAAAGAGCCCAAATGTAGCCCAAATATCACCCAGATGTAGCCCAAGTATAGCCCAATGACAGAATGTCCCAGAGTGTTCTAAAGAACAACTAGAGCGCTAACAGTCCTACTTATTACAAAGGTATAGCACACCTGGAGCCATCGTGATGCCAATAAAGTGGTAACTCTTAAAACATTTAATTTAAAAAGGAACAAAATGAGGGGGTATATTTTGCCATTTGAATTATGATTAGTGCTGCAGAAAGAAAAATTAGGGCACATTTTGAGTGACTTCTCAAACCCTCTTCAATTTCATTAAAAAATTCTGACATACAGTCTCCCAAGATGGCCACCAGAGACAAAAGATCCTAAATGTAGCCCAAATATCACCCAGATGTACCCCAAGTATAGCCCAATGACAGAATGTCCCAGAGTGTTCTAAAGAACAACTAGAGCGCTAACAGTCTTACTTATGACAAAAGTATGGCACACCAGAAGCCATCTTGATTGGAATGAAGTGGTAAGTCTGAAAACACTCAATTTAAAAAGGAACAACATGAGGGGGTTAATTTTGCCATAGAAAGTATGATTAGTGCTTCATCAGTGATGTCATCAGTGATGTCATTGACCATGTCATGAATGATGTAATATGTGACATCATCAGCAGTGGATTGCGGGTGTGCGATATATAGTTATTGCAACTAACTATATATGCGAATTTCTATGGTTTTGTGCGAGTAAATTAAGGTTTTGTAAATGCGAATCCCTAACTATATATGGTCTATAACCTATGGTTTTTTCAGTGAATTTCAATGGTTTTTTAATAGCAAATATCAAAAGCTGTAAAATGTCAAGTACGTGGTAGGTAAAAACATTTTCGTATTTATGCACGCTGATGTGCTTTGAACGCTGCCCCCCCCTCCTCTTTTCTTTTAGGAGTATTCTCTCTTTGCAGATAGTGAAGGGTAGGTAACGTAAGCCTTTGCCCCCATTGTAACCCGTCATGCCTGCTTCCCTCTACATTTGATTGATTGTTATCCAAGCCTTTACTGTTTTAGAATTGGGTGCTCTCATGCTGACGCCAGCTTCAATCTGAAACATCCAGAAACACTGTAGACTACCAATTCGATCAGTTCCGGTGGAGCCCCAACTTGACCCGGTAGAGAAGAACTTGCCCTCCCCTCTTTGACTGATTGTTCTTGTTGCCTGTCCCTTCTCTTGTCATTTAACAGAACTTTTTGGACTGCTGAAAGGGGTTGTATTCCGACCGCTGGTTGGTGGAGACATTTTGACTATATTCTGGACCTGCGTTGTCGCGTAATGCGTCATATGACGCGCCGCGTTAGCGCACCCGGAAGTGCTCCGGTGCGCAAGGCGCAGCTTCCCGGAAACGATCCAGAGCGCGGCGCGCAGCGCGTAACGTAAGCATAACAGGTCATGTGACTTGTTAATAAAACTTTTCATTGGTTCATTTTACTTTTGTTATTCTAATGATGAAAGGCTTGGTCATATGACCTAAAAATAACGCTTTTCATTGCTTTCGAACATTTTTTTTTCCCAAATGATGAAAGCCCCACCTTTTTTTTCTCACTCTGACTTGTAAAGCAAAGGACCCAGATGCATTTACAGTTTATCACTAACAATGTTCCAGGCTAATGTATTTTCCCGGGAAATTTACAACTGTCCTGCAAGTAAAATATTCCTTTTTCGAGAAAAAGGGCGTTTCTTCGTCCCATGAGGGAGCAGTTGAGCAAAAGAGGCTCGGCCTGCTGTCTTAGTCGCTGATAGGCATGAATATCAGATTCTTATCGATCACTTTATGTTGCAGGAGTAGAAAACACAACAGCCCTTGACCATTTTTCTTTACTGCATTCCTGCGTATTATACCTTTTAACAGTCATGTAATTGGACTGCTTTATTTCACTTGCCTTTTACTGATTCGAAAACAGTGGCTATTATTCAAAACTTTACCAATGTAGGTACTACTACCATGTTTTTTTTAAAAAACCTTTATTGTGAAAATGTCAGTATACAAATACGGGCCTATAACCACGTGGGCCGGCCACGGAGCAAACTGGAATCGTATATGATGAGGGCACATTTACACTGTAGAAGAACGTAACGGGCGACCCATTAGATTGCAAGAACTAAGGTGTCTAACATTTGCGGAATCGGTGGACGTACATTTTATAATTAAAGTACGACAGGGCCAGTTACAATAAAATTATCTAGATATACATTTGCGGGCAAGTACGATGGGTGACGTTAATTCGAACTTTCAATAGTACAGTAATCAATAACACATCAGAACTTAATATCAATAGGGATGTCAAAATGTTCAATCAATTCTCGTCCCCGCCCGCCATGTGCTTCAAAACTGCATACGTATCTCGTGATATCAAGGTTGGGCAACCAGTAAACAACAAGGAGTTACGAGTCCCATTTATACCGGCGCCATTTTGGGCGAGGCCGGGCAGGTCCAGGATATAGTGAAAATGTCTCCACCAACCAGCGGTCGGACCAGAACCATTTTCGGCAGTCCAAAAATGTTCCGTTAAATGACAACAGAAGAAATAGGCAACAAGAACAATCAGTCAAAAGAGGGGACGCTTTCGTGAATGGGGCCCATGCCCTAGCAGGCAAGCGTCCGAGTTCCAAGGTGTCCCAGAGCCATTTTAGTGGACCAGGCCCAAATCCAAAGAGCTGGCCGCCATTTTGAGAGTCTTGTTGCAGCCGGCTATCGCTGCACCACAAGAATAGCCGCAATTCAGCTAGATGGCGGGTGAGTCACTGTACCGCAAAAGCGGGCGGAACTCAGCTGAAAGGCGAGTGAAACGCTAAGAGGCACCCCACTGCAGATGAGGTGCCTCCACCTGGGGAGGAGGGAGAGGCCCGTTTGCGCTGCCTCCCCCCCCCCCCCCCCGGGCACCCCACGCCGTCTTTCGGCGCAGCTTTGTAGGATGGCCACACCAGTGAAACTTGCTAGACACCACCTCGGTGCCATCCGGATCTCGGCGCGTTTGAGTCACTGTACCGCAAGAGCGGGAGAAACTCAGCTGGACGCGCCGTCTTTCGGCGCAGCATTGTAGGATGGCCACACCAGTGCGGCAACTTGCTGGACACCACCTCGGTGCCATCCGGATCTCGGCGCGTTGTGCTGCCTTCGGCGTACTGTAGCAGCAAGAGTGACCGCAACTCAGCTGGACATGCCGTCTTTCGGCGCAGCATTGTAGGATGGCCACACCAGTGCGGCAACTTGCTGGACACCACTTTGGTGCCATCCGGATCTCGGTGCGTTCGAGTCACTGTACCGCAAGAGCGGGAGAAACTCACCTGGACACGCCGTCTTTCGGCGCAGCATTGTAGGATGGCCACACCAGTGCGGCAACTTGCTGGTCACCACCTCGGTGCCATCTGGATCTCGGCGCGTTGTGCTGCCTTCGGCCTACTGTAGCAGCAAGTGCGGGCGCAACTCGGCTGGACGGCGTGTGAAACGCTAAGGGGCGCCGCACTGCAGATGAGGTGCCTCCACCTGGGGAGGCGGAAGAGGGCCGTTCGCGCCGCCTCCCCCCGGGCACCCCACGCCGTCTTTCGGCACAGCATTGTAGGATGGCCACACCAGTGCAACTTGCTGGACACCAACTCGGTGCCATCCGGATCTCGGCGCGTTTTGCTGCCTTCGGCCTATTCGCACATCGGTCCGCTACTGACGCCGCCTCATGGGCCAACGGATTTTGTACGCTTTTTATAGCCCAAAGCCGCATAACAGGTCATGTGACTTGTTTATAAAACTTTTCATTGGTTCATTTTACTTTTGGTTTCCTAATGATGGAAGGCTTGATCATATGACCTAAAAATAACACTTTTCATTGGATTAAAACATTTTTTTTTCCCAAACGATGAAAGACCCACCTTTTTTTTTCTCAGTCGGCAATCAAAAAAGGTTCCGTTAGATGACAACAGAGGGGACAGGCAACAAGAACCAGCACTCAAAAAAGGGGAGGGCAAGTTCTTCCCTACCGGGTCACGTTGGGGCTCCACCGGAACTCATCGAATTGATAGTCTACAGTGTTTCTGGATGTTTCAGACTGAAGCTGGCGTCAGCATGAGAGCACCACCATCTCGTAGCTCCGTCGTGGCCATTCCGCAAGCAATCATGGCAGCCGCTCCCTACCGGAAGCCTGCGGGAGTCAGGGGCCCCCAAGACTTTTGTAGAATCTTCAAGGCTGAGGGGACGCTTTCGAGAATGGAGCCCAAGCCCTAGCAGACAAGCGTCCGAGTTGCAAGGTGTCCCAGAGCCATTTTAGTGGACCAGGCCCAAATCCAAAGAGCTGGCCGCCATTTTGAGAGTCTTGTTGCAGCCGGCTATCGCTGCACCACAAGAATAGCCGCAATTCAGCTAGATGGCGGGTGAGTCACTGTACCGCAAAAGCGGGCGGAACTCAGCTGAAAGGCGAGTGAAACGCTAAGAGGCACCCCACTGCAGATGAGGTGCCTCCACCTGGGGAGGAGGGAGAGGCCCGTTTGCGCTGCCTCCCCCCCCCCCCGGGCACCCCACGCCGTCTTTCGGCGCAGCATTGTAGGATGGCCACACCAGTGAAACTTGCTAGACACCACCTCGGTGCCATCCGGATCTCGGCGCGTTTGAGTCACTGTACCGCAAGAGCGGGAGAAACTCAGCTGGACGCGCCGTCTTTCGGCGCAGCATTGTAGGATGGCCACACCAGTGCGGCAACTTGCTGGACACCACCTCGGTGCCATCCGGATCTCGGCGCGTTGTGCTGCCTTCGGCGTACTGTAGCAGCAAGAGTGACCGCAACTCAGCGGGACACGCCGTCTTTCGGCGCAGCATTGTAGGATGGCCACACCAGTGCGGCAACTTGCTGGACACCACCTCGGTGCCACCCGGATCTCGGTGCGTTCGAGTCACTGTACCGCAAGAGCGGGAGAAACTCAGCTGGACACGCCGTCTTTCGGCGCAGCATTGTAGGATGGCCACACCAGTGCGGCAACTTGCTGGTCACCACCTCGGTGCCATCTGGATCTCGGCGCGTTGTGCTGCCTTCGGCCTACTGTAGCAGCAAGTGCGGGCGCAACTCGGCTGGACGGCGTGTGAAACGCTAAGGGGCGCCGCACTGCAGATGAGGTGCCTCCACCTGGGGAGGCGGAAGAGGGCCGTTCGCGCCGCCTCCCCCCGGGCACCCCACGCCGTCTTTCGGCACAGCATTGTAGGATGGCCACACCAGTGCAACTTGCTGGACACCAACTCGGTGCCATCCGGATCTCGGCGCGTTGTGCTGCCTTCGGCCTATTCGCACATCGGTCCGCTACTGACGCCGCCTCATGGGCCAACGGATTTTGTACGCTTTTTATAGCCCAAAGCCGCATAACAGGTCATGTGACTTGTTTATAAAACTTTTCATTGGTTCATTTTACTTTTGGTTTCCTAATGATGGAAGGCTTGATCATATGACCTAAAAATAACACTTTTCATTGGATTAAAACATTTTTTTTTCCCAAACGATGAAAGACCCACCTTTTTTTTCTCACTCGGCAATCAAAAAAGGTTCCGTTAGATGACAACAGAGGGGACAGGCAACAAGAACCAGCACTCAAAAAAGGGGAGGGCAAGTTCTTCCCTATCGGGTCACGTTGGGGCTCCACCGGAACTCATCGAATTGATAGTCTACAGTGTTTCTGGATGTTTCAGACTGAAGCTGGCGTCAGCATGAGAGCACCACCATCTCGTAGCTCCTTTGTGGCCATTCCGCAAGCAATCATGGCAGCCGCTCCCCACAGGAAGCCTGCGGGAGTCGGGGGCCCCCAAGACTTTTGTAGAATCTTCAAGGCTGAGGGGACGCTTTCGTGAATGGAGCCCAAGCCCTAGCAGGCAAGCGTCCGAGTTCCAAGGTGTCCCAGGGCCATTTTAGTGGACCAGGCCCGAATCCGAAGAGCCGACCGCCATTTTAAGAGTCCTGTGGCAGCCGCCTATCGCTGCACCGCAAGAGTGGGTGCAACTCAACTACATGGTGAGCGAGACGCTTTAGCCGCAAGAGCGGGCGATAAACACCTGAATGGCGGATGAGGCACAGTGTAGCAAAAGCGGGCGGAATGGCAACTGAAACGGTAAAGGGGGGCCCCACTACAGCAGACGAGCCTCCACCTGGGGAGGCCCGTTCACTCCGCCTCCCCCCCCCCCCGGGGCGCCCCACGCCGTTTTTCGGAGCAGCATTGTAGGATACCAAAACCAGTGCGGCACCCAGGTGACATCACCTGGGTGGCGTCCAGAACTCAGCACGTTGTGCTGCCTTGGGACTATTCGCACAACAGACCGCTACTGACCATTGTTGCTTCTGTTTTAAAAAATTTTTTTTAACGTGTTTACAGTTTTTGTTGCGTTGTATATATTTATAAGTTATTAAAGTTTTATAATCCTACTACTTTGTTGGAGTGCTATATATTTTTAATGTGACACATAATTGTAAAAACTTTGATGTACAAAGAGGCATCCCTGGAATCTTCCGCTTCAGGCTCGGTCCCACACACCCTCACAGTGAGAATCCCCTCCCCAATCACAATACAGGATCGTTATCAGATAGTAGGAACGCGTGTGGTGTGACGGATCTCATCAGGTGGGGGCCTTGATCTACTGTAACTCCTTTGAAGAGGGGTGATTCTTTACAGTTGAGGCCATAAACTACATCCGCAGGGCTACGTGATAGCCTGGGACCGGCCTGGACAATCAGACACAAAGGAAGAGGAATGTCAGAGGGTGCGGTAGTGAATAGGGTGAAAGGGTGGTGTCGGGCGGGAACAGGGTGTGATTCTCAGGGAAGAGCAGCGCAGATGGGGGGAGGTTTATGGCCCATGCATAAGACAGAGAGCAGGGGTGACCAGTGCGTGGGGGAGATGCTTGCGAGGGTGGGGAGCCATGCTGAGGATCGGCGGCGTGCAGAGAGTGGGTCTGGTCAAGGCATCTAAAATGGCTGGCGTGCACGACAAAAGTGTGGCATTGGAAAAAAAGCAAGATGGCGCAAACAATGTTTATCAATACGGATTAATTTATAACAATTATTTTTAACAATATATTTACTCGCAGTGTCAAAATGGCGGTCAACACTTCCTGATTTCCTTCTAATCGAACGTTAACAGACGTCACGCAGCAAAAAAAAAAAAAAAACGCTCACGCGCAGCCGCTGGAAGACAAGTATCAACATATATGAGCCTCCTCAGCCACCTTCAGAAAACATAGGGGGTCAGGATACGTCTAACGTACCCCCTTATACCCATTTCTCACATTGTTTTTCCTCCATCTTGTAATTTAATTAAATCGAAACACAAAATGGCGAATTCCCGTTTCGCGTCCCGGTTCGCGAACCGGAAAGCGCTTCTACTGCAAAAAATCAATATTTTTTTATTTGCCCCACGGGACCCTTTAATAACCCCAACATCATTCCTAGGGGGTCAAGAAGGGTCTACCTTGCCCCCTTTCATTAAACTCCCCCTTCGTTTTTCTCCTCCTCTTGTCTCTCGATCCTACCGAGAGACAAGATGGCGGCCGCTCCGGACTGTTTAGAATGTTGACAGACACCGGAGAGCCAATCAGCTTCGCTACGCAAAGTTCCGTTACGCGAAAAGTACGCGAACTGGTGCGCTACCCGGGACGCTGTAACAGATATATCTGTTTTTTAAACGTTAATTTCTCAAAATCCACTGGAGCACATATATTGAGACCCAGCAAAGGCACATCCGGCTAACGGTCCCTACAATTTTGCCAAGTTTCGTGCAAATCCATTCAGACGTTCGAGCTAAAAGTGAGGCCAAACGCCCTATGGAAAACTCAATGTTAAAAACGTGTTTTGGGACCCCCCTTTTTTCTCGGCCCCCCTTGACGAAACCCCCCCAAATTTTCAGGGGCTGCTCAGAAACAAAATGTGCCATTTTCCTGAAAATTTCAGCCGATTCTGTCCACAAACGCCAAAGTTATTAGACATAGAATTTTCAAAAGTTACATAGAGAAAAAATCCTAACTATATATACCTACTGGCGACCGCCAGTAGGTAATATATATATATATATATATCAAGCTCCTGGTTGACACACGCAGTTTGGAAGGCACACGAGCAGCTGCGTAAGGCTCAACCTGTTCCTTGAATCACTGGTACGGGCAACATCCGCCTGCAAGCAGAAAATAAATGCAAATCACTTTTTTGCCTGACGCGTTTCGTTTATTCACTTCTTCAGAGGCAATACCATGATGAACACTCCCCCATTGCTTTTAACGTCTATTTAACATCTGCCACGCCCAGATGGGCTGTAGGAATGGAACTGTGGTGATTTCTGGGAATTGTAGTGTCCGAAATGTGTGCATTTAGTGCAATAAATGCAATGAGTGCATTTATTTTCTGCTTGCAGGCGGATGTTGCCCGTACCAGTGATTCAAGGAACAGGTTGAGCCTTACGCAGCTGCTCGTGTGCCTTCCAAACTGCGTGTGTCAACCAGGAGCTTGATGTTTTGGCGGCTGCACGGCCTTCGGAAGGGCACCACCCCGCGAACATTGGGGGCCATAAGGCTTGGTATTCACCTACCTGATCATGGGGCAACTGTGCTGGATTGAGGACAGTGACGCTTGTGGGGGCTCATCCAGAGCTTAAAAGAAATGTGCTTCCATTTGAGGATAAATTTCGGACACTCCAATTCCCAGAAATCACCACAGTTCCATTCGGACAGCCCATCTGGGCGTGGCAGATGTTAAATAGACGTTAAAAGCAATGGGGGAGTGTTCATCATGGTATTGCCTCTGAAGAAGTGAATAAACGAAACGCGTCAGGCAAAAAAGTGATTTGCATTTATTTTCTGCTTGCAGGCGGATGTTGCCCGTACCAGTGATTCAAGGAACAGGTTGAGCCTTACGCAGCTGCTCGTGTGCCTTCCAAACTGCGTGTGTCAACCAGGAGCTTGATATATATATATATATATATATATATATATATATATATATATATATATATATATATATATATATATATATATATATATATATATATATATATATTACCTACTGGCGGTCGCCAGTAGGTATATATAGTTAGGATTTTTTCCCTATGGCATTTCTGAAAATTCTATGTCTAATAACTTTGGCGTTTGTCGACGGAATCGGCTGAAATTTTCAGGAAAATGGCACATTTTGTTTCTGAGCAGCTCCTGGAAATTTGGGGGGGGGTCGTCAAGGGGGGGCTGAGAAAAAAGGGGGGTCCCAAAACGCGTTTTTCCCATGTTAATTTCCATAGGGCGGTTGGACTCACTTTTAGCCCGAACGGCTGAATGGATTTTCACGAAACTTGGCAAAATTGTAGGGACTGTTAGCCCGATGTGCCTTTGCTAGGTCTCAATATATGTGCTTCAGTGGATTTTGAGAAATTAACGTTTAAATCAAGATATATATCTGTAACAGCGCTCCGGGCAGCGATCCGGTTAGCGAACTTTTCGCGTATCGGAACTTTGCGATGCGAAGCTGATTGGCCCTCCGGTGTCTGTCAACATTCTAAACAGTCTGGAGCGGCCGCCATCTTATCTCTCGGTAGGATCGAGAGAGAAGAAGAGGTGAAAAACGAAGGGGGAATTTAATGAAAGGGGGCAAGGTATACCCCTCTTGACCCCCTAGGATTGTTGTTGGGGTTATTAAAGGGTCCCGTGGGGAAAATAAAAAAAAAATGATTTTTCACGGTAGAAGCGCTTCACGGGCCGCGAACTGGGCCGCAAAGTGGTAGCGAAACGGGAATTTGCCATTTTGTGCTTCGTTTTAATTGTTTAGAGACAAAAATTATCGCCGCACATTGGCCACAATGCATGAATATCGCTGAAAAGTCAGCGATATTCATGCATTATCCAGCAAATGCTCTTAGCCATGTTATCCACCTTCCATTGGATAACATGGCTAAAAACTGCTCTGTGCGTGAGCTTTTTTTTTTTTTTTTTGCTGCGTGACGTTTGTTAACGTTCGATTCGATGGAAATCAGGAAGTGTTGACCACCATTTTGTTACTGCGAGTAAATATTTTGTTATAAATGAATCCTTATTGATAAACATTGTCTGCGCCATCTTGCGTTTTTGTCCAATGCCACAATTTTGTCGTGCACGGCAGCCATTTTAGATGCCTTGACCAGGGCCACTCTCTGCACGCCGCCGATCCTCAGCATGGCTCCCCACCCTCGCAAGCATCTCCCCCACGCACTGGTCACCCCCGCTCTTTCTCTCATGCATGGGCCATATACTTCCCCCCATCTGCGCTGCTCTTCTCTGAGAATCACACCCTGTGCCCGCCCGACACCTCCCTTTCACCCTATTCACTACCGCACCCTCTGACACTCCTCTTCCTCTGTGTCCGATTGTCCAGGCCGGACCTAGGCTATCACCTAGCCCTGCGGATGTAGTTTATGGCCTCAGATGTAGAGTATCCAGACATGCCAACCTTCCCGATTCAGGCGTGAGACTACTGATTTCAGTGCTAGTCTCCCGCCTCCCGATTCCTGCAAGCAAAAACCCGGGGGCATATTACCAACAACTAGCGATAATTTTTGTCTCTAACTTGTTTAGAGACAAAAATTATCGCCGCACATCGGCGAATTTTATCGCACATAAACCTTGCTATTAGCAAGGTTTATCGCAAATGCGATAAAAAACGGCCGCAATGCATGAATATCGTTGAAAAGTCAGCGATATTCATGCATTATCCAGCAAATGCTCTTAGCCATGTTATCCACTTCCCATTGGATAACATGGCTAAAACTGCTCAGGGCAGGTGTTAGGTTTTGGAGATATTCGCGCTTAGCGCGAATATCTCCAAAAGTTGGTAATAGGAGATAGCGATGGTTAGGGACTGTTTCCAGTCGCTAAAATCTTGGCACGCCCACTTTGCATGTCATTAGTGATAAATATCACTGATATGCAAAGCGGGGCCCAAGATGGTCGCTATCTCCTTTTAGCTGTCACTAACTGGTGTTAGCGACAGCTTGGTAATAGGGAGATAATTTTATCTCTTTTTTTTTTGGCTTTTAAAGCCAAAAAAGCGGAAATAACCCCCCTTGATAATATGCCCCATGATTTCTCGGGGGTTTCAGCTGACAGGGCTTGGTATTGTGTTACGTGCTAATTCTTCCAGGAAACGTCAGAGGGTCGATGCAGGGGTTCTAGAAGGGGTGATAAACCATTTAAGCCTCATGAACAAGCGCATGGTCTTTTAAAGATTTATGAAGTACTCGGGGCGGCGGTGTGTGTGTGCCCTCTTTCAGGAGCGGGCGGGGGGGGCACTGCCAGCAACTTGCCAGGCCAGGCAGTGTTCAACACGTGCATCACCCTTTCTCTGCCTGCTATTGCGCTCCATGCTTCGGAAAGGTAAGAAAAAGAACGTGCATTTGAGTTTGAAATGTCCGATCTTGTAGCAGTACACTTGCAAAGCCCACACATGACAATAATCCGATTCAAGGCCCCATTCACCCGATTTTTTAAACATATATAGCACTCCAACAAAGATAGATTTTAAAACTTTATTAACATTTAACTATAATGAACGGAACAAAAACTGTAAAAACATTTAAACATTTTTCACCCAAAAAAGCAACAATGGTCAGAAGCTGTCTTTTGTGCGAATAGTCCCAAGGCAGCACAACGTGCAGAGTTCTGGACGGCACCCAGGTGATGTCACCTGGGTGCCGCACTGGTTTTTGGGATCCTACAATGCAGCTCAGAAAAACAGCGTGGGGCGTCCCGGGTGGTGCGGGGGGAGGCCTCGTCAGTAGCGGTCTGTTGTGCGAATAGTCCCAAGGCAGCAGAACGTGCTGAGATGTGGATGGCACCCAGGTGATGTCCAGTAAACTGCCGCACTGGTTTTGGTATCCTACAATGCTGCTCCGAAAATTTGCGTGCGGCGGCCCGGGAGGGGGGGGGGGCGCGTGGGGGAGGCGGCGTGAACGGGCCTCCCCAGGTGGCGGCCATCCAGCTGAGTTGCGCCCGCTCTTGCGGCTACAGCGTCTCGCTCACCATGCTGTTGAGTTGCTCCCACTCTTGCAGTGCAGCGATAGGCGCCTGCCACATGACTCTTAAAATGGCGGACGGCTCTTCGGTTTTGGGCCTGGTCCACTGAAATGGCCCTGGGACACCTTGGAACTCGGACGCTTGCCTGCTAGGGCTTGGGCTCCATTCTCGAAAAGCGGCCCCTCAGCCGTGAAGATTCTACAAAAGTCTTGGGGGCCCCCGACTCCCGCAGGCTTCCGGTGGGGAGCGGCTGCCATGATTGCTCGCGGAATGACCATGACGGAGCCACGAGATGGTGGTGCTCTCATGCTGACGCCAGCTTCAGTCTGAATGATCCAGAAACAAGGTGGGGCTTTCATCGTTTGGGAAAAAAAAATGTTCTAAACCAATGAAAAGTGTTATTTTTAGGTCATATGACCAAGCCTTCCATCTTTAGGAAACCAAAAGTAAAATGATCCAATGAAAAGTTTTATAAACAAGTCACATGACCTGTTATGCGGCATAGGGCTACAAAAAGCGTAGAAAATCCGTTGGCACGTGAGGCGGCGTCAGTAGCGAACCGATGTGCGAATAGGCCGAAGGCAGCACAACGCGCTGAGATCCGGATGGCACCGAGGTGGTGTCCAGCAAATTGCTGCAGTGGTGTGGC
Source organism: Lissotriton vulgaris (assembly GCF_964263255.1). Lineage (NCBI taxonomy): Eukaryota > Metazoa > Chordata > Amphibia > Caudata > Salamandridae > Lissotriton > Lissotriton vulgaris. Next base: position 778,304,472 of record NC_141691.1, read on the forward strand.
CATCCTACAATGCTGCGCCGAAAGACGGCGTGTCCAGCTGAGTTCCGGTCACTCTTGCGGTACAGTGAGTCGAACGTGCCGAGATCCGGATGGCACCGAGGTTGTGTCCAGCAAGTTGCCGCACTGGTGTGGCCATCCTACAATGCTGCGCCGAAAGACGGCGTGACCAGCTGAGTTCCGGTCACTCTTGCGGTACAGTGACTCGAACGCTCCGAGATCCGGATGGCACCGAGGTGGTGTCCAGCAAGTTGCCGCACTGGTGTGGCCATCCTACAATGCTGCGCCGAAAGTCAGTGTGGGGTGCCCCGTTGGCTTATGAGGTGATGTCAGTAGTGGACCGATGTGTGAATAGGTCGGAAGCAGCACAAGGCGCCCTGCACTGTTGAGCTTTTTTCAATGCCTGTTTTTTGTTGTTTCCCCTCCATCAAAAACAAAAAACAAAATATAAAACTGTGCAAAAATACAAAAAAATCTTTAGAAAAGCAGTGCTTGTAAGACTGTCTGAAGCTCTTTTGCACCTGCTGCAGCTTCACTATTGCCCTGGTGTGGACAAAGATCGCCCATGACTTAGGCTGATTGAGAGTTTGTAGAAAAATGGCTTCAGATTTTCCACATATTACTCTTCAACATTCTTCCTAAATGTAACAATGTGAGACTCACTAGGAGAACGGCTGTTTATCTTTCCTTTCAAAATGCTGCCAACAATATTTTCTGAATGGAAGACACCATCTTGTAGCATAAAGGGCCGAAAGGGGTTCTGGTCTGGCCGATTGTTGGTGGAGACATTTTGACTATATCTTGGACCTGCCCGGCCTCGCCCAAAATGGCGCCGGTATAAATGGGACTCGTAACTCCTTGCCCGCAAATGTATATCTAGAAAATTTTATTGTAAGTGGCCCTGTCTTATTTTAATTACAAAATGTACGTCCACCGATTCCGCAACTGTTAGACACCTTAGTTCTTGCAACCTAATGGCTCGCTCGTTACGTTCCTCTACAGTGTAAATGTCTCCTCATCATATACGATTTCAGTTTGCTCCGTGGCCGGCCCAGGTGGTTATAGGCCCGTATTTGTATACTGACATTTTCACAATAAAGGTTTTTAAATCAAACACGGTAGTAGTATTTACATTGGTAAAGTTTTTACTTTTAGTCACTGTTTTCGAATCAGTAAAAGGCAAGTGAAATAAAGCAGTCCAATTACATGACGGATAAAAGGTATAATATGTAGGAACGTAGTAAAGATAAATGGTCAAGGGCAGTTGTGTTTTCCACTCCTGCAACATAAAGTGATCGATAAGAATCTGATAATCAGGCGTATCGGCGACTAAGACAGCAGGCCCAGTCTCTTTTACTCAACGGCTCCGTCATGGAACGAAGAAACGCCCTTTTTCTCGAAAAAGGAATATATTTTACTTGCAGGACAGTTGTAAATTTTCCGGGAAAGTACATTAGCCTGGAATATTATAACATATATGTTTTAAAAAAAATAATGTTCGGAAAAATAAAAAGCGTAATTTTTAGGTCATATGACCAAGCTTTTCATCATTAAAATAACAAAAGTAAAATGAACCAATGAAAAGTTTTATTAACAAGTCACATGACCTGTTATGCTTACGCTACGCGCTGCGCGCCGCGCCCCGGATCACTTCCGGGTGCGCTAACGCGGCGTGTCATATAACGCATTACGCGACAACGTAGGTCAAGAATATAGTCAAAATGTCTCCACCAACCAGCGTTCGGAACACAACCCCTTTCAGCAGTCCAAAAAGTTCTGTTAAATGACAACAGAGGGGACAGGCAACAAGAACCATCAGTCAAAGAGGGGAGGGCAAGTTCTTCTCTTCCGGGTCATGTTGGGGCGCTACCGGAACTGATCGAATTGGTAGTCTACAGTGTTTCTGGATGTTTCAGACTAAAGCTGGCGTCAGCATGAGAGCACTACCATCTCGTAGCTCCGTCGTGGCCATTCCACGAGCAATCATGGCAGCCGCTCCCCACCAGAAGCCTGCGGGAGTCGGGGGCCCCCAAGACTTTTGTAGAATCTTCACGGCTGAGGGGACGCTTTCGAGAATGGGACCCAAGCCCTATCAGGGAAGCGTCCGAGTTCCAAGGTGTCCCAGGGCCATTTTAGTGGACCAGGCCCAAAACCGAAGAGCCGGCCGCCATTTTGAGAGTCCTGTGGCAGCCGCCTATCGCTGCACCGCAAGAGCGGGAGCAACTTAACTACATGGTGAGCGAGACGCTGTAGTCGCAAGAGCGGGCGGTAAACAGCTGAATGGCGGAAGAGGCACAGTGTAGCAAAAGCGGGCGGAATGGCAACTAAAACGGTAAAGGGGCGCCCCACTACAGCGTGTCTTCAGGTCAAACGGATTGTGGGACAAAGTCCAGAATAGAAGAGTCATCAAAAGGCAAAAAGTTCCGCCGGACCCCGGGAGCTGGCCGCCTATGTCGGGGGCGATCTCAGGCTACACCAGTGCTATAAGACTTGGGGAGGGGGTCGGAGCCAAGCGTCTTCTCCGAGTCCGTGTCATCACACCGCCCCTCGGGGGCCTCCGTCAAGCGGTTTAGGGAGGTACCATATAACATTGTTTTCAAATGCAGTCAGGTCCACAAACGACCCTCACTTACTTTGAGAATAGTGAAGCTGCAGTAGGTGGAAATAAGCTTCAGACAGTCTTACAAGCACTGCTTTTGTAAACATTTTTTGTTTTTTTTGTATTTTTGCACATTTTTTTTTTGTTTTTGATGGAGGGGAAACAACAAAGCACAGGCATTGAAAAAGGCTCAAACTCAGAACTCTGAACTATGGCACCCAATATCCAGGACTTTCCATCCGGATCTTGGCGCCTTGTGCTGCTTCCGACCTATTCACACATCGGTCCACTACTGACATCATCTTATAAACCAACGTTATGTAAATAGTTATTTAATAAAATGTTTTACCCTGTTTCTTTGCTGGTGTGTTGTCTATATTTTTAATATTTGCATAGGGTTTGTCGTTATTTTGGGCGGGATGGGTGACGGAGCCGAGCTGTCTTGCAGCCCTCATGAAAACAATCAAATGGAGAGACAAGCAGGCAGGACGGATTACAACGGGGGTAAAGGCCTGCGTTAACTACTCTTCACTATCTGCAAAGAGAGAGTACTACTAAGAGAAAAGAGGGGAGGGGGGCAGCGTTCAAAGCACATCAGCGTGCATAAATACGAAAATGTTTTTATCTATCACGTACTTGACATTTTAAAGCTTTTCATATTTGCTATTAAAAAACCAATGAAATTCACAGAAAAAACCATAGGTTATAGTGGATATATAGTTAGGAATTTGCATTTACAAAACCTTGAAAATTCAATGAAAAAACCATTGGTTTTAGGCCATATATAGTTAGGAATTTGCATTTACAAAACCTTGAAAATTCAATGAAAAAACCATTGGTTTTAGGCCATATATAGTTAGGGATTTGCATTTACAAAACCTTATTTTACTCGCATAAAACCATTGAAATTCCATATATAGTTATAAGCGCTAACTATATATCGCGCACCCGCAATCCACTGCTGATGATGTCACATATTACATCATTCATGACATGGTTAGTGACATCACTGATGACATCACTGATGACATCTCAAATGACATCACTGATGACATCACTGAAAACATCTCATTTGACATGACTGATAACATCACTGATGATATCATTCATGTGATAATACCATGAACCTCTTCAGACTCTAATATAACCTTAGATACAATCAGTGTAAACAGACAGTCACAGACTGTCACTCATCCATGGAGTTACTCACACACCTAGTCAGTTATGCCAAAAATCAATCACACCTCCATTTTCTCAACTATACAGTTATACACACCTTACTTATTCAAACATATACTAACACATATTTACTTTACTCTCTTATACAATCTCTGATACATGTTCACAATGATCCATACAGCCACTCACACATTCACTGGCTCTTATGCACAGTTATTTATAGATGTCAACTCTCACATGTACTGTGTTTTACATATGTACTTAATTTGACATGTAGCACTGAGATATCCATTCACTCACTAATACACTCATGCACAGTCAACCGCCCATACAGCTGTTTCCACATACACTTTTGAATCCATACATATAGTGAATCAACTACTCACAGATCTATGTACAGAGTCACACACCTCCCAGCCACCCATACACACACACTCAGTTTCCCATACAAATACTTGGACAACCAATGAATAACCCATACAGTTACTCATATAGCTACTGATCAACATATGCAGCAGTTTGTAGAACAACAGATATAATGATGCACAAATTAAAACAGTTTAGTCACTAACCCATGCACTCAGTGAGACACATTTAATCACTCACTCATACAGTCAGTCACGCACCTACTAAATCCTTCATCCAGACACTTATACATCCACTCATTCTTCAATATGTAAGACATATTTTAACTTTACAGAAACATACAGTCACTGGATGTTGTCATCAGTGATGTCATCAGTGATGTCATTTGAGATGTCATCAGTGATGTCATCAGTGATGTCACTAACCATGTCATGAATGATGTAATATGTGACATCATCAGCAGTGGATTGCGGGTGCGCGATATATAGTTAGCGCTTATAACTATATATGGAATTTCAATGGTTTTATGCGAGTAAAATAAGGTTTTGTAAATGCAAATCCCTAACTATATATGGCCTAAAACCAATGGTTTTTTCATTGAATATATATATATATATATATATATATGTACATATATATATGAGATAGATAGATAGATAGATAGATAGATAGATAGATAGATAGATAGATAGATAGATAGATAGATAGATAGATAGATAGATAGATAGATAGATAGATAGATAGATATTTGGTCATGATATTGTCACGATATTGTGGTTATTCAATATTGATTTGCTGTAATCCAGACTACAACTCCCTACTCAATACTGAAGGCAACATCAGTGCACGTATTAGTACTCTCTCAATAATGTTATCTCTATTCCAAGAAAGAGGAGGTATTTAAAATTGTTGCAAATGTGTTTGAAATGGATAAAATATGCAAGCGAAGTTAACTTTAGGACTCCCAGAATATTTTGACCAATCTTTTTTTAACCCTAGATTAACACCAGAGTGGAGTAGTTCTGAATGAAAGCAAACAAGAGTGCTTTATAAAATATATATCTGCAGATGTAGAATGTCTGGCAATAAATGACGAAAAACAATTCAGTAGTATTTCCAATTCGCTACAGTCTGGCCTCCCATCACTCTCACATCTGATATTTTGATGTATTCGCACACATAAATTATTATTTATATAAAATTCATTTTTTTCTGTAAACAGTTGTGCTTTCTCTTATTTATCTCCAGTTAATGTGTACTTTGTTGAAAGTAGATAATGTGAACCTTCACTAGTCTACCCTATAATTAAATAAATCGACTTTGAAATTATGACGCCTGTTATTAAAAGATGAAAAGTAAGGGGATGGGAATGGGAATGTAAGAAGCATGCACGGAAAAGGTTATTTTCAGTTAATTTAAATGGTTTTAATTCTTTTTAGACTTTGTCAACCATTGTGTGCGGGTACTAAAGCTCTTAGTTGCTGCATTGTGAAAAGGATCTATGCATCAGCATTTTAATGATATGTTTCAGATCTCTCTTTGTTAGGCAAAGTGCTTAGGAAATGCTTAATTTTCCTCAGGAGTTGTTGTGAGCAACATTTGATGAAATGTGACATCCGCAAATTAAATTGAGAGTGTACGTGCTTTCAGTATTTAAATGAACGCAGAAAGGGCAGGTTGTGCCATGCACCCTGATGCGAGCTACACGTGTCAAGTTCTTGAACGTTCAAGAGCAGTCCCTATTATTCCGGGCGCTTTCCATTCCATCAAGCCATTGAAGACAGAGACAAACCAGGCCATGTTAGACATTACCCTGTGCTCAGACCATTTATGCCAACTATTTACAACAGAAAAGTGGGAGTTTTTGAGAAATAATCGGGGGAATGTATTTTCACCATTGATTTCTTCGAAGCAGAGGCAATTTCAGACGGGAGGCAGCAAAAATAAAGCTTCAAAAATCGACACTCTCCCGCCTGAATTGGGTCCATTGGCATATAGGACCGTCATTGGTCCTGGCCTCACCTGTGCAGTTTAATTTGCATAAGATTGGGTCCTATCAAAACGACACAGAAAAGCTAAATAAGTATAAAGTTAGGAAAGACTCCAACTTAAATATCAATGGTTAGAACTGATTGAAAAAATACTTCAGTGAAGCTGTGCTTTAGGAGTCAACCTTCATCTCTCTGAGGAGGCACATGAAGGCAATTCCAGTGTTCTCATTCGGAGGGAAATCTCGAGGCTCAAGTCGTGTGGGTCGACAGCACCTACCCACTATTTTCAAAGGGTGGAAACCGTCCAGCGGCATCTCCTCCGCTATGGCGGAGGAGCATTGCCCCCCTATCAGCAGCATAAAGAAAAAAAAAAAAATGATAATAAACTGTGGTTTCTTATAATTTTATTTGTGTCCCAGAGTCTTAGGGGCAGGTTGGGGAATATCACGGGCACCCACAGGAGTGGTATGCACTGTTATCAGTGGGCATGACAGTTTGGGCGGACGCTCAGGGCTGCCAAACCATCATGCGCACTTTGCATGTTCTCCACTCAGGCTGCTTTACTGCCTGGGTGCAGATCATGCTCAGACTCCCAGTCCCTGGCTGAGTGCCAAACCACAGCGCTCAGACCAATCCCAAGCACAATGCTGCACTGCCCATAACAAAGGCAGAATTTAACCCCTTCTATGCTCATGACGGAGCCGCTCCGTCATGAGCCTCGGTTGAGCTGTGCTCATGACGGAGCGGTTCCGTCATGGCCCGCTCGGCCGCCTGCGTGGCGCGAATTTCGCGCCTGCGCTGGACGTTCCATTGAGTGGGCGGGGCCATGACGGAACCGCTCCGTCATGAGCACAGCTCAACCGCGGCTCGTGACGGAGCAGCTCCGTCACGAGCATGCGAGCGCCGCTCTGCCCCCCCGCCCCCTTAGCGGGGGGAAGGGGTTAAGAGGCCATGAAGCCTCTTTTTGTTGGATTATCTTTGCTGGGAGCTATTGGGAGCCTCACACCTAAATGCAATGCAGAGGAAGCAAAGGCACACAGCTTATCACTTCACAGGTAGTGAAAAGAGGTAGGCTTTTGATTTTCTTCTGTCCCTGTATATATGCACTGTAAAAATTTCAGATGTGTTGATCTATTATTTGTTTTAGCACCTCGCAACCCACTTTTGGGTGTCAGAGTGCTTTACAGCACACATACGTATTATACATTGACAATTTATCATATGTGTGTAAATCAATGTAAAGGACCATCACAGCTCACTGTGCTATATTGGAAGAATTTATGAACTGCAAGTAACACAAGTATTTCTCTGTTAAATACAGTGACCCACTTACCAATTTAAATGAAATAAAAATCTGTCATCTGTGTGTACCATAATGTGCTTTACAGGAGCCATATTCACCTTCTATGCTACTTTTGTTTGTAAGATAGGGCTAGAAAAAACTCAGATCTCTCCAGCAAATATGTCAACCTCTAGAGTTATCTTCCCATTATTATTATTCTCTGGGATTTAGTTGGCACACAAAGATATTTGCTGCAGGTGAAGTAACCCCATACGATTTTTTAAAATGCAGACTTTGCAACCAACCAAGCATAACAGCTTTAATGCCATGTTTCTACTTGTTGCAAATTTCTTTAAAAAAATAAATCTATACATTGAGGCCCATATTTTGCATTGGGGTTGTGTCACTTTTTAGCTACAACCCCATTGCAAAATCTCATTTTTAAAACATTTTAATGTGATCATGCTTGAGTAAGAGGATGTGGCATAATGGCCTGAGCGGTCGACTTCTGAGCGGGTGCAAACCAGGTTCAAGTCTCAGAGTTTGTGTCTACATTTTGTGATTCTGAAATCACTTAATCTTCCTGCACCTAATGATTTGTCACCTTAAGAACCTCACGGGTGATTTGCCATTTTACAAATCCTGGAACTATGATACACCTGCCAAAGTCATGTGCGAGGTCTGAAGATATGATGTCACTTCTTGTGATGTTACTTCCTGTGCGGTAATGGTTTGTGATATCACTTGCCATAATGTCACTTGCATACTCCCTAACATGGTTAGCCCCCTCACTTCTTTTTTTAGGACTTAGGCCCTCGGAATCTGATCCAGCAATTTAGGCTTGACCACCGTTTTTGAGTCCTGTCCTTAACTGTTTTGCACATGGGAAGTGTTTGCCTGTAATGGGACAAGCAAGCTAAGAAAACAATAGAATAGAGTGTTCACAGAATATATATACATAACTCAGAACGAGTTAAGTATATTTATCCATCACTTTTGGGTGACCTATCATTTAAATGGCAATATTTAGCTTTATATAAGATTGAAGTAAAATGCAACAAACTATTATGCCACACTTAACTTCCCCTGAATTTATCTGAAGTTCAACTCTGCCTTAGCTTCAACCCTTTATTCTGCACATTTACTTCAAATCACAGATTAAAAAATAGGAGTTTTCCCAGAGATTATATACATAACAATATTGTTATGTGTCAGAAGAGTCGCTGATGATGCACACAATGAGCACTACTAAAGCATGTAGCTTACATTGTTACATAGTTTTCATCACTATATTGCATTTGTTGTGTATCTATGTCATCTGAATGTATGACAGCTCAAAGAACAAGGGGACCATTAAAAGTGGACAGGACAATGGGCTGGCAATTGGTCTCTGGAACAACCAATGTTCTGGGTGTCTGTAACTCCATGGGTGGGGGAACAGAGGGGCATATTACCAAGCAATAGCGATAATTATCGCTATTGCTTGGTTAGAGACAAAAATTTACCGCTGAGCTGCGGCGATTTTTACCGCAAATAAACCTTGGAGTGACCTTGGCACGCCCACTTTGCATGTCATTAGTGATAAATATCACTGACATGCAAAGTGGGGCCCAAGATGGTCGCTATCTCCTACTAGCTGTCGCTAACTGGTGTTAGCGACAGCTAGGTAATAGGGAGATAATTTTATCTCCGCTTTCTTGGCTTTTAAAGCCAAAAAAGCGGAGATAAACCCCCTTGATAATATGCCCCTGAGTTACTCCCTTTTATGATTTTCTGGGAAATACCATGCAGAAATCTGTGTTTCCGTACTGTTCCATGCATCATTTCCCACTGTATTTCATCCAGATAAGTCACCTGCTTTGCACACAAAAAGTGTTCTGGTGAAAAACTCCACACCTGTGAGTTGCTCAAGATCCTGTAATTCCATTGACAGTGGTAAGTAATTTAGTGATTTTGAAAATGTTATCACCTAAATCTTGAATATAGAAGTGTAATCTTACATTGATACATTGATGATTTTAGAGAAAGTATTTATGTAGGTGCTTTGTCACCTTGTGATCACATAAAATGTCCAGAAGACACACATTATAAAGGTGAAAGTTCATAAAGCAAGTCCATTAGCAACAGTGATTGATGGACTCTAGGAGCAAAGAGGCCTTAGAGCTCATAGGATGCTGGTGGTCAGTCTGTGGTACTCTTAAGCTGGTTAAAGGAATCAGCAAGTTAAATAATAGCAGCTGACCTTCAGGTCATAAGTTAAATACCAGAAAGACCAACTCATTATTACATGTTTCGGATACTGGCAAACTGAGTACCATTAAAATACTTGTATGACGTGCGAGCGAGTGATTCAAGATGGAGGCTTGAATTTTGGCTCCGGCTCACCTATCCGTACAATGAGGTAATTAAGAAGAATTATGCAGGATTAATTAATTTCTTGCTATAAGCCCTACATGCCTGTTAATTGTGGAGTGTTTCTTCCATTTTTTCTGGGGATTTAAGCAGCTTTTGGACCCCCTCTGGCTCCCAGCTCTCCTCCACCGAGACTTCCCTCAGCTTGCTCCAGGGTGCCTGTCAGGGAGGCGGAGTCCTGCAATAAGAGAGGGTGCGGCTTCGGCCTAGGTTTCCTCCCACAGCTAGTTTTAGCTGCTGCACTGGTTTGAAGTATATAACTGTATTTCTCTTGTCATTCTGACGACCACTGCCTGGGTTTAGTAATTTTCTTAAGAATGGAAGGTAAGTCTGTAGCAAATAAACGTAACAGACAGTTTCTACCCGCACCTTTGAAATCAAAAATGGTAGGTTCATTGGAATCCTCCCTTATCACTATTATGGAGGAATTAAAGGCTATTAGATCAAATACTGACAATATTGCCATGGAAATTAAAAATATACGGAAAGACGTGGTCAGTCTTTCAACAAAGGTTACAGATAATGAGATCAAGTTGCATGATGTTATAATCAAAACTGATACGATATTACCAATGGTTACAAAAATCCCCTTCATTAACACTAGACTACTTGAAATAGAGAAGAGGAATAGGCAATCTAACGTATGTAATTTTAATTTGCCTAAAGATATTGAAGGGAGTGATTGCAGGCGATATTTTGAAAATCTGCTACCTAATCTATTGAATGTGAAGTTCTCGGAAAAAATTGAGATAGATAAAGCACATTGTATTCCATCTCACCATAAACCAGGTCAAACTAAACCCAGGCAAGTTATCATCAAGGTTCTACGCCATTACCACTTCATCTTTATCAGGAAGGCATCTCGTGAGATTCTCTCTCTTATAGTTAACGGCTCGAAGATTTTCATCCATCAACACTTCGCCAAGGAAACGGTTGCAATGCGACAAGATTTTGCAGCTTGGAGACCACAACTGAGAGACTTTGGCTTCAAGAATGGACTCTTCGATCCACACACCATGCTTATATGGGAAGGCGACATCTCCAAATCTTTTCATCGGCTGGAAGACCTTCAAGCTTTTCTGGATACTCATGATTCTTCAACCTGAAGTTATTTCAATAGTATTACTGTTTATGTTTTACTCCTGTGTGGTATCTCATAGGTATATTTGTTGCTAAGTCAGTACTATTCCTGTTACTATTATGATAGTCCTTTTTAGTACGAGTATACCACCCTGCGCTCTTCTTTCTTCTTGGGTTGCACATTTGTGTCTCTTCATTGATTATGTATTTTTTTTCCTAATTGTATATACATTTGTTTATTTGCATTTTATCCTTGTTGTTCATTGGCTACTTCTTTGGTCTCTTATAATACTCCTATCATATATTGTATTTCCTCCACTCTCTCTTTATTTTCCTTCTTTATTTTCCAATTTATAAACTATGAATAGTTCTCCTAAAGTTAAAATTGTTTCATTGAATGCCAAAGGTCTACGTCATCCAGTTAAAAGATTAAAGATTTTTGACTACTTATATAGGCAAAAAGCTGATATTTGTTTATTACAAGAAACCCACATTGATGACACCATTTTAGCTTTTATGCAAAAGAAGTGGGTTGGACAAATTAGCTCCTCCCCTGCGCAAGATAAAAAGAATGGCTTGGCTATTCTTTTTTCAAAAAGTCACCAGCTACAAGTTCTAGACAAATCTGTCTAGAACTTGTAGCTGATTCAGAAGGTAGATTTCTTTTAGTTAAAGTAAAAATTGGGTACGTGATTTTACACCTAATTAATATATATGGGCCAACAGCATATAACCGTAATTTTTGGTCTCATACTACTTCAGAGAGTCTTCCACTTGGGAAAGTCTTCTTCATTTTGGGGTGTGACTTTGATTTGATTAGTTACCCTCTTTTAGATAGACTATCCTCAACCAAATATACTCCTCCCAGAGCATCTCATTCCCTCAGAACGTTATTTAAAAACACTAAGTTGGTCGATATCTGGAGGCTACATTTCCCCACCCAGAAATAATTCACTTTTTTCTCCAATCCCCATAACTCTCATTCATGCTTAGATTATTTGTTGGTTTCTAGAGACTTAGTGAAAACTATAACTCGACCTACCATTGGTAGTATTGAAATTTCAGACTGCGCATGCGCCCACGCATGAGCAGTTGTCATCAAGACGTTGCGATGGAGGAAGAGGGCAGCCCGGGCATGCATCAGTTCAGGTAAGGCTTTTTTAATACTTTATATTGTTTTTTTAAGCTTGTATAACAGTTGTTACTACGGCGGGTGAGAGGCGGGTGGTGCGTAGCGGAGCTACATGGAGTGTGCAGAGTTTATTTTAAACTCTGTCGTGCTTTGCGTAGCCTCACTATGCCCACTACGCCCACTATGCCCAGGACCATTTTAAAACCTATTCATTTATATTTTTTACATAATCCTGATGATGTTACAATCCCTATTATAAAATGGGATGCTTTTAAAGCTTATTAAAGTGTAATTGTTATTTCTATCATGTGACATGAGAATAAATTGTTTAACACCAAATTGTTACACCTAGAAAAACAGATTGCAAAATTTGAACAACTGTTTATCTCTTCTCAGAATCTTGATTTTAAAACCACACTGCAAAAATATAGATATGAGTATAACTCAACGTTGAGTAAAAGAGCCTGTATCCAGATTACCAACCAAAAAGCTAAATTTGCTTTCAATGTTAACAAGTCAGGAAAACTTTTAGGTAATTATCTCTGCATCAAGAAAGATAGAAATAAATTTCACTCCATCCACAGGCACAATGACACCGTTGCTGTATCGACATCAGATATTAAAGATTCATTTCTTAAATGTTATTCTTCGTTATATAGTAACCCGAATCTTCTAGATTCTCAAATTATTGATAATTTTTTAATAGCTGCCAATCCACCACAACTTTCTCAGTATGATAAAATCAAATTAGATAACCCTATCCCGTCAGATGAACTTTTATTTGCTATTTAGTCACTTAAACTTAAAAAATCTCTTGGCCCTGATGGCATTCCTGCAGAATTTAATAAAGCCTTTGCAGACACTCTTATTTCTCACCTACATCATTTATTCACTACATTTGCTCAATCTGGCTTACTTGATGGCTCTTTTACAGAAGCGTTAATTTTAGTTGTACCTAAACTAGATAAAGATCACACCAAAGTTTCAAACTAACGTCCTATTTCTCTGATAGTCAGGATTGTAAATGTTTTGCAAAATCCTAGCCACCAGATTAGCTTGAGTTTTATTGTCCCTTACCGATATTGATCAATCTGGATTTATGTCAAAACTTTTCTTCATTAATAACACAAAACTCCTTTTTCATGTTATTGATAAGGCCTCTACCCTTACCTCTCCTGCCGGCCTCTTAGCTTTAGACGTTGGAGAAAGTGTTTGATAAGGTTCACTGGCTATTTCTTTTTATAAACTGTTTCTTCTTTTGATTTTGGTAATAATTTTATAAAAATGGTATCGACTTTATATGGCTCCCCTTCTGTCCGACTCTTTATTATGGTCAATTTTCAAATCCCATTCTCTATATAGAGGAACCCGACAAGGTTGTCCATTGTTACCTCTTCTTTTTTGTTAGCAATTGAACCTTTTCTTTCCCATATTCAAAATTATGTTGATATTGAAGGAATTATGTTAGCTGATGTTATTCTTAAAATGTCTGCCTAAGCAGATGATGTCCTACTATATCTTAAACCCAGCCACATCTCACCTGCGGGTTTAGATGTTATATGTAAATATTCTACTGTTTCTGGTTATACCTTGAATACTCATAAAACTGATTTTTTTTCCCCTGGATGTTCACTGCAAACCTTCAGTACTAGACAATACTGAAATTATTTGGCAAAAAGAGAAAAGGAAATATTTAGGTATACTCTTTTCACTTCCCTTAAAATACTCTGTCACTCTCAATTTATCATGGTGGGGTAAACTTGAAACCATTAAAATGGTATTAGCCCCAATTAGTTTCTATACCTTGTCTATGATCCCTACACAATTACCTCTCTCAGTCTACATAAAAATTGATAAGCTTATTTCTAAATTTATATGGAATCACAAACCCCCTCGTATTGCTTATACTAAACTTAAATTGCCTAAACTGAATGGAGGATTTGGTATACCCGATTTCTTTAAATACCATAATGCATTTATTTTAAAACAAGGTTCACTTTGGTTCACATGTTTGGACCTTAACTATTCTCCTAAATGGTTAATGATTGAGCACAATTTAATATCACCATTTCCTCTCCCATCATTTATGTCCATGTTTAATTCAAATAAACCTTTTAAATCCTCCCCCATCATTGCATCCACTAAATTGATTATTACTGATTTTGATGCCTCCTTTTCAACACGTACTTCAGATTCTACCATGATCTCCCTTTGGCATAATCCTGTATTGAAATGTAACGGGTCAATTACATTCTGGAAACAGTGGCTTTCGGCTGACATTTTCTTTCTCCAGAATATTTATGAAGATGATGCTTTATTATCTTTCTCTGAACTGCAGGCCAGATTCATGTTACCCACTGCCGAAGCCCTTAAATATGTAATTCTTTGTAACAGACTGCTTAACACCTATCCAAATGTGCTACCCCATATTAAGACTCTAGATTCGGTAGGTAGTATTAAAGCTTTTTCTGCCTCTCTACATACTGGGCCCGATTCACAGAATGAACTTAAGACTCAATCCTAAACGTACTACTATTTTGGTATTCACAGAATGCACTTACTCATTTCGGTATTCACACTCGTTTACAAAGTACCTACAGGTGCAGGCCTGACCAAACACACTTAAGGATATGCAGCTGGAGCATGAAGACTCTCACAATGCCAGGACTCTACATGGTGGTCAGGCGGCGAAGGCTACAGCGAGCAGCACGGAACAGACATAGGATCCAAAAGCGGATATTCCACCAGCAGGTCACCCTTCTGGGCCAAACCAGGGAGCAAATTTACGCTAAGTAACGCCTGAATGGGCCAATGATCATCAAGCTGATCCGGGACCTAGACCCGCTGATGCAGCACCCAACAAGGAGGACCAATGACGTGCCCACACATGTCCAGGTATTGTGCAGCCTGCACCTTCTGGCCTCCAGAAGCTTCCAGGGGATAGTCGCTGTTGCAGGGGGGATATCCCAGCCCACCATGTCCCGCTGCCTAAGGAGTTTCCTGGAGGCTATGCTGACCCGGCTACACCACTACATCTCATTCCCCACCAGCCAACAGGACTTGGATGACAACAAGCTAAAATTTTACAACGTAGCACAATTTCCACATATAATAGAATGCATTGACTGTACCCACATCCACATCTGCCCACCAGCACAAACGGAATACATGTATCGCAACCGCAAGTCCTACCACTCACTCAATATCCAGATGGTGTGCAATGCAAAGACAATCATCACGGACATAGTGGCACAGTACCCGGGGAGCACACATGACCCCTTCATATTCCGGCACAGCGGCATTTCCACACGACTGGCCAGGGGAGACTTTGGAGAAGGACACCTACTAGGTAAGAACACATGCCCCACAATATTACACTGTGATAATGTAGCTGCGCAGCACAGGCACTCACCCTCTGCTCCTATCATTCAGGTGACAGCGGCTACGCTCTCCGTGAGTACCTCCTCACCCCATACCTCAACCCTGCAACACCACAGCAACGGCGTTACAATGCTGCACACATACGCACAAGAAATTGCATTGAGAGGACATTTGGCCTTTTGAAGAGCAGATTCCACATACTGCACAAGACTGGTGGGGCCATCAAATACGAGTCAGAGGTCTGCTGCCGCATCGTGGCTGTGTGTGCAATCCTCCACAACATTGCTACCAAGCGCAAGATACCTGTAGACACCTCTGGCAGTGAGTCGGAAGGGGACAACCGACCACTTCCACATGTGCGTCACCCACGCGGGGAGAATCCTGCAGAAGGACACAGGCGCCGTAACCAAATCAGCATGAACTATTTCTAGTGCACCCACTCCCCACACCCATTACTTCACTCATGCATGACAACATTAATAATGACATGAGTCAGATTAAGTCAGACCGAATATTTGTTTTTGTTACAGCACAATAAAGTGGGGATTCCCCAAACTGGTACATGATTGACATATTGCGTCAAATGTCTGTTCTTCATGAGGGCATGCTTGTAGCAGCAGCATGGCCCCTCATGTAAATGTTCAAATGTTCAATGCCGCCTCCGGGCAGATGCTCCCAACCTCCTTTCCACATCCTCCTCCTGATTCGGCCGTGAGGCAGCAGAGGGCCTGCTGCTGCGGCGGGGTGCCTCCACCGGTGGCACGGACTGGCTACTATGGCTGGAAGTAGCCTCACTAGTGTCGTCACCCTCCCCACCTGGCCATGGCCGGTGGCCTGCATGCCCTGTACTGCTGTTGTCACCTGCTCCAGAGCTCTTGCGACTTCCTGACAGCACTGGACCATTTAGACCTGCATGGCCAAGGAGCGTTGCGAGAGCTGGGAGATCGCGTTGCCTATAATGTAATTGGACCGTGTGTATGCTGACAGGCGGGTCAGCAGCTGCCGGTGCCTGCGGCGGTTGAGGTCCCGCAGGCTGTACATGGCCTGTGTGTTGGCCTCCATAGTAACTGTCATCCTCTCCATGCGGTCTGACATTTGAGAAACATTTCGGGCGGTCTTGTTTAGCTGGAGGTGGATAGCCACAAGATGACGGGCTTGTGTTTGATGGACATGTAGCATACGGCGCTCAATGGAGAGCCCACCTGGCCGCACGTTTGGTCCCCTGCCAGCGCGGGAAGTGTTACTGCGCTGCTCCCTCACCAGTCCGCTTGACTGGCTCCTCACAGCCGCAGGGCGATGGGTTTGTCGGCGTACTGCTGCTGGTGTTGTCAGCCCCACTGGTGGTTGAGTGACGCGCTGTGGCACTGCTGCGCCTGTTGGCGCAGAGGTGGCACTGTCCACAGGGGCAGGTGGTGGAATGACCGCTGTTGCGGCAGCTTGCCCTGATGGTCCTGGCTGTGGGGATAGATGTAATTCTCCCTCTGTGTCCTCTGTGATGTCCTCAATTTGAAGGGCATCGCTGTCTGTACTGGGGACTTCTGCGCCACCTGTGATGTAAAGTGGACGTTGATTAGTGACATGTTTCTTCATTTAAGCTTTCTACATGCATGCAGGCTACCATTCCCTGAGTCACTGCAGGATTGCCTCTCACTGAACAGGTCTGGCTTTATGGGGCTAGATGGTAATTGTGGTCAGACTACATGTCCCACAATGCAAAAGCGCTTTTGTGGTGTGCTTTGGCTGCATGACTGGGATTTGAAATGGGATGATCTGGAGTCATGGACATTGTTAGGGGACAGGGGGTCGCAGTCGCATGGCACTTACCTTGTGTATCTTGGGTGGGTTGGGAGGAGTCCAGCTGGATCACACCCACGCATGCCTGTGGGTTAATGGTGTCCTCCACTCGGTCCTCGAGTGGTGTGTTTGGTGGGACAGTGGGCTCCCCTCCACCTGTCGCAACACGCTCCCCCAGCCTCTCAGCAATCTACTCCTTTGCCCGCCCTCTGAGGTCGTACCAACATTTTTTGAGCTCATCCACGGAGCGCTGGGTCACCCCCACAGAGTTCACTTTCGCGCGGATGCGCACCCATATACGCCTTTTATCGGCCTCAGGCACCCTTCTGGAGTCTTTACCGAAGAGCCGATTGTGGTCCTTGCAGACTCCTCCGATCAAATATTCGAGCTCTTGCTCAGAAAATTTAATTTTCCTTTTTCTTCCACTGGAAGTTCCACCCGCAGCTTCCTGTGACATCCTGGCCACTGGGGTGTCTCCTGGTTTTCGCCTGTAGGGACTCTGGAGGGGAGCTCTGGCAATGCTGCTTCCACTTCAGGCTCTCACTGCTGAATGAGGGTGGAACCTGCCTACTTCCTGGTTGTGATGTCATCACTGTGCTCAGGATGCGACTTCCCGTTTTGCAATTTCTGATTTTGGTAATTGCGAGATCGCAATTTCAACACGGGTATCGGCCAATTCTGCGAATATTTTGGGTACTCGCAATCGGCGATTGCGGCCGATTGCGATTCGCTTTTTTTTCTCACAAATATTCATGCATGCCATTCTGCGATTTCAAAATTGCGATTCGCTTTTTCTCGCAATTTAGAAATCGCAGAATTTGACATTGATGAATCTGGCTGATAGTTTCCATACTGAGGGTAGGCTGAGGCAGACATATAATTCACCATGGTGGGGCTTCTTATTGTTTTTAGTTTATTTGTAATGCTGCTCACTCTGTTTGGATGCATATATTTTCTAATTGCAACACAGATGTTTTATGATAGAACATGATAGTTTCTAGATATATTGTAACCTATTCTTGTGTTCATTTTTGGTTTCTTATAAACATGCATGAGTTAGGAAATGAAAGGTTAACAATCTGTTTCCATGGTTCCCTGAGGGGACTAGATTGTTGTGTTCTGGGGTATTAACCTACCGGTCACTCTGGGAAGGTTAGGAGGGCAGGTAAAGCACTATGAGCTAGTGTGGATTAGGGCTCATAGGTACTGATGTGTTATTGTGACTCTGTCCATACATTGTGACATTCTGTGGTCCCAGGCGTAGTACTGTGTACAGAGAATCCCTGCAACCGAGTAAAAGTAATTTCATTGTTAATTCTGAGCTAGCACAATAATGGCAGATGTGTTGCATGTGATGAGGCTAAAGAAAAAGTATAAGAGGAGAAGAAGTAATTATGCTATCTACTTTGGCAGGTAGGGAGTACAACGTTGAGAAGTGTGGTTTGCTGATAGAATTCCAAAGAAACTAAAGCACAACTCTTTTATATATTTTTTATTTCTATCTATAACTTTTTGAGTTTTCATGAACTGTTCAACCTCTGTAATAGCTGTTAGAAAGCCAACTGAATGGCAACATCAGATTTTTAATAAATAGTAAGGAAATGTAAGGGTTAGGACGATACCTTTTATCTGCCTCAAGTTCCAGAAAAATATTTTGCATTTCCTCTCCAGCTTCTCCCAGCCAACAAGTAGTCTTTAATAGGTGAGAAATTTCTCTCAGGATCAAAAAATAGACTTACCTGAAGGGTAGGGATGACTTCTCTGAATTCTATGGCCATCCTTCTTAACCAGTGTTGAATCCTACTTCATTGCCAAATCCTGTTATGCTTGATTTATATGTAACACTTGGGGAACACATGAAAGGGGAGAGAACAGGATGCTAAGAATATTCTTGAGGCACCAATGTCTGGTTGCTGTAAGACTTTTTTTTTGTACTACCAGACTTCTATCATTTTGTTTATTGTGGGTACAGTGGCTGCCTCAAACTGGAATTTTAGTGTTAGAAGTGGGAGGACACTGATGAATACCATAACACACTCACCCTCACACTCACACCCAGCCCTCAGAGTCCACGTTTAGTGTTGCAGACGACTTTGTTATCTTGAAAAGCCCCCAAAGTGGGTATGTTTGACCCTGGGTACTTTTGCCCTTGTTAGGGCATACCCAGGAATAATTCTCACCTACTAGCTAGTGCCAGGCAAAAATGTAACACATTGATGCAACCATTTGAGAATAATAGTAAAAATAATAATAATAATACAGACACTTACAAAAGCGCAACAGCTACCTCAAACAGAGGTGTCCCAGCGCTAAGCAAACAGTAGTACAGTGTTGGACAGTTCAGATCAGACCCTCAGGCCCTCAGTATGCCCTAAAGAGCCAGGTTTTTACCATTTTCCTGAAGAGGGACTCTGTTTCTATGGTTCGGAAATGACTCGGCAGGGAGTTACACAGTTTTGCTGCGCCGAGTGTAAAAGATCTGCCCCCCCATTCGCAACTTTTTGAAATGGGGGATGCACAGTAAATTTTGCAATTTGGACCTCAAGGGTGTGGACTGTTGATAACTAAGTAATCTGTGTTTTAGGTATCTAGGGCAGGTGCCATGCAAGGCACGGTATGCCAATGTCAAGGACTTAAATTTAATTCTTTTTGAAACTGG
Organism: Lissotriton vulgaris; assembly: GCF_964263255.1. Taxonomy (NCBI): domain Eukaryota; kingdom Metazoa; phylum Chordata; class Amphibia; order Caudata; family Salamandridae; genus Lissotriton; species Lissotriton vulgaris. The sequence goes on from NC_141691.1 coordinate 778,324,344, forward strand.
GAGCCAATTAAGTGTGTTTAGATGCGGAGAGACATGCTCGCGAAAGGGCACTCACCTGATTAGTCTTGCAGCCACATTTTGCACCATCTGCAGGCGTTTAACCAAGTAATCAGGCTGACCCAGGTAAAAGCCCATTGCATGGTCCAGCCTGGATGTCACTAAGGCATGTACTATGCTTTTCCGGCACTCCTCTGGCAGAAGATGTAGAACTTTCTTCAGATTTCTCAGTTGACAGAGACAGGTAGGGTCATCTGACGTATCTGACCAGAAAAAGAAAGGTCAGTCTCCCACTTCATACCCAGATTTTTTAAACAATCTGCCGGTGAAGGTGGGGGACCCATTTCAAAAGGCCACCAGAGGAGCCTGGAGGCAGCTCTTTCCCGAAGAACAGCAACTCTGTCTTTCCTGCATTGAGCTTGAGTTTGTTGTTATTCATCCACAACGCAATATCTTTCAGGCACCCGTTGACGCTCTCAAAAGCGACCTCGGTCTGCTCTTTAAAACTGAAAACTAACTGGGTATCATCCGCATTGGAGATCGCTTCTATCCCCCAGTTGGCTATCAAGGTGAACAGAGGAGCCAGATACAAATTAAACAGAAGAAGGCTTAGTGCTGACCCCTGAGGGACGCTGCACTAGAGCTGTTTTGGCTTAGATAGAAATAGCTGGAAAGCAACCTTCTGTGTGCGCTTAGCCAGGTAGGATTTCAACCATCCCAGAGGCGTGCCTCCAATGCCAATCTCCTGCAGTCTCTCAGCTAGCAAGGTGTAGTCGACTGTATCGAATGCAGCCGACAAATCCAGGAGCACCAACATCGCGGATGCCCCTGAATCTGCTGCCTGTCTAACTTGTTCCGCCACCTCCAGGAGGGCTGTCTCTGTACTAAAACCCGACCTGAAACTCGATTAGGTGTCATGCAAGATGCCCTCCCTCTCAATAAAGCTGGACAACTGCCTCTGCTCCAATTTTTCCAGCATCTTTGCTGGTGCAGGTAGCAAAGAGATGGGCCTATAATTGGTCAGATCCCCAGGATCCCCATTCGGTTTTTTCCTTAGCGGGAGGAAAGTAGCGTGTTTCCAGATATCGGTAAAAGTGCCGGTCATCAGGGAGGAGTTCCAGATGTGCATCTAAGTATGCGACATGAAGTGAGCCAACACATTCCAAAGTTTGGGGGGGCAAGGATCTTCAGGTGCCCCCGACTTGCACCTCACAATTTCTGCCAGAGCGTCTTGTGGAGATGCAGGAAAATGCCATAAAGGACGGCTCTATAACTCTAGCTACCTTCCTCTCACATTTCTCTGTCTCCGCCGGACCTGAGAAAGATTTATACAAAATTCCTGGATTTTATATTTTGACGGAGATCCTTTCACACAAGGAAAGTGAAGGTTGCACAGTAGACTCCACAGCTCTGGGTTTAAGAAAGGATTTGACAACTTTGAACGCCTCCTTGTTGAGTTGTCAGCCTTATAAATGCTATCAGCCAAGTACTGTCTTCTGGCTACCCTAATCATGCTGTGGAGTTCTTTCAGAGCAATTCAATAGATGTTCTTGGCAGACTCACTGTGACCTGACCTCCACAGCCGTTCCAGCTGTTTACAGTTGCTCTTGACCGACCTAAGTGCCTCTGTAAACCACGAGGCAGATGGGGAGAGCCTTGATGAGCTAGCAGCCTTGGCTGGGGCTGCAGCCTCGACAGCTGTCGCAATCCACATATTTAAAGCTCTGGAATCAGTGTTAGGGTCGGAAGAAAGTGATTGTTGGCTGGCCTGTAAAATAGGGTCCAACACCGCCGCTGTTAGGTTTTTCCAGCTTCGTTTAATATAGACTTGCTTACCCTTGCTCTGACTACGTCTACTGAACCTAAAACAAAATGGAATTAAGCAATGGCCCGACCAGACCAGTTTGATATGGGCCGCTGTGCTCAAGGGGGCCAGGTTGGAAAATACAAGATCCAAAGTGTGGCCTGCCTTATGTGTAGAGGAGATAACATAATGCACAAGATTACCCCCAGCTAAGGTCAACACACGTTGAGTTGCCTGCATGCAGGCAGTGTCAACAACATGTAAATTAAAATCCTCTAGCACTGTGAAATTTGCATACATTAATGATTTCTGGATAATGTAATTGCATAGGTCAATGGTTGTGTGGGAAGCACAGTCCGGTGGCCTATAGATTACAATTCCAGAGAAAGAGGTTAAAGGAATGCTTTCTGGATCCACAGAAGAGCATATGTGGACTAGACCTGCTGTCTGTGACCTGAAAGGAGGCATGAAGGACTGGACCTGCCCCCTCTTAAACACAAGACAAACAAATGAACTCTAAGGGTCATAGGCCGATCTCCTGGTTAAGCTATAGGGACACAATAATCTACAAGCGGTCTTTCTTGTAACTGCCCAGCTGACCAGTGGCAACTGGAACTGGACTGGACCCTGCTGTAGGCTTTTGCCCGTCACCCTGTGAGTGTCTTAGGGCCTTCCCTGAGGTGGGGGGGCTTTAGAAGTGTCATCAAGTCATCAAGTGGTGGATTGAGACTTAAACAACTAACTTAGAAGGTAACATCTTTGATCAGAATAAACCTGGTTGTTATATCTGACCCACATCAACATCACATTGCGCCTAGGTCTTGATCTACTGATACCATTGACTTTGCACTTTATGGAGCTATGTTCCCTTAAATCATACATTTTAAAAATAAAATATTCTGTTCTCCATATTGGACTTTTACCAGTTTGGTGTCATTTTGTTTATTACATTTTACTCTATTTTTCTAATTCAGTTTGGGATTTCTTTGTTAGCATTTTGACATTATTACTGTTTTGGTGTTAAATAAATACCTTACACCTTGACCTAAGTTAAACCTGTCTGCACTATGCCATAGCTACTGGGGGTTGACTTCAGGTGATTAAGTGCCTTTGAGGATTCACCCTGACTTGTTATTCTTAAATCAGGTATCTGTATAGTCACTTTCACCCACCCAACTATATTGACAGCCACCAGTATATACTCAGAAAGAAACCTTTTTGTGTGGTAACCCCATTTTTTTGCTGGATGGTATTGGTAGTGTTTGTACCAGAGGCGCAACTAGAGCCAAATTTCGGAGGGAGGGGGGGCTAAGAAAAAATTTCGGGGGGGGGGGGGCTGAACCTTTAATCAGTAGGCAGAGTGGAGCTGCAGGGGCTCTTAGAAGGGGTGAAACAACTTCAAGGCCTAATTAACATTCAAATGGTCTTTTAAAGACCTGTAAAACGTTCGGGTGCAGCTCTGTGTGTGCCCGGGATCTGTCTCATCCCGGGCTGCCACACACGACGGGGGGGGGGGGCTGAAGCCCGGTGAGTCCAATGGGTTTTGCGTGCCTGGTTTGTACTCAGAACACTGAAGCACTGCCGTCGGGCAGCCCGTGTGTGTGCTCTGACCCCTAAAAACATGTTTGGCCTATTTAGCTTCAGAGTTAGTTAAATGTCACTAGTGGACTGAAGCTCTTATTGTGCCGCCACCAACGTTTTTTTTGTTTGATATGTCTTTATTGGCATTTTGTATATCATGACAATTAGACAGGAAAAAGGATGCAAATATACAACAGCACTGATAGACGAATAGCATGTGGCAACATCACAATGAAAGTGACAATCGATGTATACAGTGAACTATATGACATGCAAGACCAATGTGCCGCTGAAGTAATGTTGAGACCAACTACCAGCAACTTGTGTCACTGGGGTGACTGCAGTGACATATCAGCGTAACAAGCACATTGAGACATGTGACAACACCAACAGCAAACAAAAAACTGTTTACTTAAGGGGTGGCAACAGTCTATAAGATGAATCTAGCTATGATGATCATCGAGTAGAATTGTGGTAGCGATGTAGGGGGGGCGGTAGAGAGGGAAAGTACCTGTCAGATATTGGGCCAGCCTTTGGCACGCACAAGGGGTATGGCTGCCGTACCGGGCCCCAGGCTGGGCTTGGCCTTCATTGAGCTGTGGCCCCATTGGATCGTGATCACTGGACAGCATCGCAAAGGGTCATCTGGTTCTTGCAACTTGAGCATGTGTGTGTCTCCCATTCATGCCTGCCCAAGCTCCACACCGTTGCCTCGCTTCACAGGACATCACATCTGCCTCTGTCAATGCCCACTTATGTACCACCAGCACGTCTTAGAGGGGGGCTGTGTTGCCTTCCATGACATTGCTATCTGCTGTTTGAAGAGTAGTATGGCCAGATCTACAAACCTCCGGTAGCGTTTCGTGTGCTTCCATCATTTTGTAATCCCCAGGAGGAAAAGCAACAGGTCTGGGGCCAGCCGTACATCTAAAATCTCGGAGACCTGTTGAACCACCTGTATCCACACTGGCACTAGTACCTGGCAGTCACACACATGTGCAGGAACAGGGTCTGCATGGTTGAATTGTGGGCATATTGGGGTTATCTAGGGGAACATCTTATGAAGGCGGTGGGGTGTGAGGTAGGTTTGATGCAGATAGTTAAACTGTGTGAATATCAGGTGGAGTTTTTGTAAAACACCCGCTTAACGTGTTCAAGATCCATCCCACATTGAGTTTCTATCAGAACCACCCTTAAGCTCGCCTCCCATCTAGCCTTACTACGTAGCATGTGACCTCTGTCGGAATCCTGTAAGGCAGCGTATAACACTGCAACTGCCCTTCTGCCTAACCCATGGGTCAAGGTGCATTGGAGTCCGAGGTGCAACTGTGGTTCCTCTTGCCCCATGCCCCAGGCACGTGCACCTCAAATACAAGTGCGCTGTGTTTCAAAAAGAGGCCATCTCATTTGTAGTCTGTAGTTCTTGAAAGGTTCGTAATGTGCCATCCGCATAGATGTCACCCTCTTGTGCCACTCCTGCTTCAAGCCATGGAGTTGGGTCGTGGACTTACAGCAGGCCTTTCATCCCTGGCACGCTCCACAAAGATAACTGTGGCATGCACAGCACCGGCCATCACCTGGGCTGGATATACCTATTCCAGAAAGCCTTCACTAACCGTGCTAGCCTGCTCAGTTCCCACGATGGGGCCAACAGCCAGTCCAACACTGCAGTGCCCAGGAGGTCATTCCTAATCACTCTACTTTCTGCTAGTACATCACCAGCCAGCCATCACATGGGCCACTGCAGCTGAGCTTTAATAATATGTACCTCTAGGTTCGGTATCCCGAAGATCCCCTCCAATAATGGCCGCTGCAAAGTGCCCATTAATACCCTTTTCCTGTCACCGCCCCATATCAAGTCAGACAACACTCCCCACAATTGCATGAAGAAGGACTGTGCGGGTATTACCGGGAGGGCTATAGAACAAGCATCTTAGTGATTGATGCCATTCCCATGGATGCAAAAGGGAGACACGTCTGAAAACCCAAAGATCGGCGCATCGCAGTCAGGGCTCTGCCATGATTTCCATCTAATCGATCCCTGTCAGTGTAGCACAAATTGATCCCTAGATACCAGAAACAAATTGATCCCTAGATACCAGAAAGTCTCACGACGCCAGGGAAGCCTCTTGGGCTCTGCCTCTGTCAACTCTCCTTGCCTTACACTAGGCGGGGGAACAAACACAAATTCTCCCGGTTAATCCTGAGGCTGGTTATAGCACCAAAAAACTCCAACAGTGCAAACAAGTCTGGCAGCAGCCCCCTATGATCTCTTATGTAAATCAAAGCATTGTTACCATATAAGGAGACAATTTGCCAGTTATACCCTACTAACACCTCCAAGTACAGTTCCTTAGTCAGGAGCAGAACAGTGAGGGTCCATAGACAGGGCAAAAATTATGGGTGAGAGGAAGCATCCCTGCCACGTGTCCCTCCCAATCTCAAACTGTTGCAACACCTGCTGTCCCATCTTTACTCTGGCCTACAACAGTCGACCCATCCAAAGAACTCAGGACCCATTCCTAGGGCATCCAAGACCATCAACAGGTAGGGCGAGTGTTATAAGTGGCCCTATGGGGTATGAACCCATTTTGGTTGGGGTGTACCAAGATCTGCATCAATGGAAGCAACCTATTCGGAGCACCTTACTGAAGATTTTATAGTTTATGTTAAGCATAGACAGTGGGCAAAAGGAGCTAACCTCAACGGGGTCTCTGCCAGGCTTAGGGAGTATCACAGAAAAGGCCTCATGGAGGGAAAGAGTCAGGCAGCTTCCCTTGCTGATGGGCCTCTAAATATACCTTCAGCAGTTAGAGGGCAAGTGACACAATGTATGTGGCATAGCATTATATGGGAAACCAGTCTGTACCTAAAAGACAGGAACTTTGTTCTGAGCCTTCTGGTGAATCGCTGATGTCACCTCTTCTAACTTAAGGGGCAGGTCCAGATCCCGTGTCTGAATAGGCATCAGGCAGGGAAGAGCTGCTGCCCGTACATGTTCCTTTATGCAGTCAGGGTTGGACCCGGGGAAGGGAATACAACGTCATACAGTATTTCCAAATCTGTGCATGTCTGCTAGTGTATTCACCCTTTGGTCGGCAGCATCTCAGATCGCCCTTATCAGGGTTTTATGCATGGCTGATCACGGCAGCCACTCCAGGGTGTGACCAGGTTTATTGCCCTAGGCATGCTGTCGAACCAGTTAGGCCTTATTATCAATGTCTGTTCATTGGCATGTTCCGGCTCTATCCTGAATGTGCAGTGCCGTTAGTCATGTCAAACCATACACTGAGAAAGATATATGAGAAACACGACTCGGGTCAAGACAATGTTGCGTGGACGCAGAAGTGCTGGGGAACCAAGGACCCACCCAAGGTGATAAACTAGGAGCCCCATGGAGATCATGTGCAGTTTGGGAACACAACAGCGTTCTCCGTACAAATCCATGTGTAAGTCGCAGTTGGAATTTTAAAGATTAAGGCCCCTTGTGAGTGGAACTTGAAGAAACCCCGTGGAAGACAGGAAGTTGGAGAGTCATCCTACCCGTGGATACCCTAGTACCCACATTACCTACACCAGGGAAGCCGGGTGCATAGGTGTGAATTGGTGTCAGAAACTGCCACCGAACCCAATGGATGACTTCAGGAAAGTACAGCTGTGGGAGAAGGAAAAAGTGTCCGGTGGAATCCGAAGGTGGATTCAGGATGAGAAGTAACCGCAAGCAGTGGGGACAGAGTCTATGTCACTCAGGAATGACCAGGAGATCTGGAAGACGAATGCCCACCAATGTCGGGGTTGCAGGAGAGTTGACATGACCTTGAGTCTGCAGCTGTGAGGACCAGGCAATGCTGAGGAATACCAGGAGCCATGCACAAGCTGTCCCAAGTTGGTTGTCAAGAGTTGAGTGGTCGGTGTTTGCCGGGAGCACCAACAAACCTTGGCAACTACAAACAATGTAGAAGTTGAAGAAGGTGCAATATCAGGACCAGCAAGGTCCAGGGGACTCACCACAAGCAGGGGAGTCAGGGCAGACCATAAGCAATTATTTGAGCCCAAAAGAAAACAAAGGTTACCCTCAAGAGGACCCACAGGCCGGAGGCACTGGAGTCGCAAGAGGACCTCAAGCAGCTCACCAAAAGATGCAAGCCATGTTGCAAACAATGTGATGTAGATGAAGACTTTGGTCACTGCAGATGCTTGATGTTGGGGCTACTTGGAACTCAAAGATCTTGGTGGAAGGAAGCCAAGAAGCCTTTATAACGGCAAGTCAATGTGGAGCACAGGGGTTCAGATCCTGAGGCTCCCACAAAGGGATATGGGCTTCAAACATGGTGAGAGGGCAGTGCAGGTCAGGTCTTAAGAGCTGTTGAAAACCAGAACCTGTGTTGCTGTGCCTTTTGGAATCTATAGGAGCTCAGGATCAGCTTAGGTGCAGTGCCTGCGGATGCAGGGAAGTGACTCTGTCACTTCAAGGGAGATTCTTTCAGGTGTCTTGGATGCCCACAGGCCTTGGAAGGTTCCTGTATGGTGCACAGGCACAGACAATGCAGCAGACTGAAAGGGGAGCCCAAACAAAGTCCAGTGAAGTCCTTTGGTTTTCATGCTAACATGGATCGTCCCACAACACTCCATTCATGGTGTCAATCAGTGAATTCTTGACCCAGTGCCCATAGAGTCTTTGCAAAAGTCTATGAAAGAGCCGGTTAAGAGAGTTGCCCTGATTCGAAAGTCTCCAGCTAGGCCACATCAAGCCCAAGGTCAGAGTTTGTGTTCTGGAGCGGTGCATCCCACAATCTGAAGAACAAATGGGGCCCACCGGACCCCTACCACCTGAGTCATGTTCAATTAAGTAGCAACCTACAGCACTCACCAACCGCCATCATTACCGTTCCTTCATTTTCCTCTGAGGTGACCCCTCCGGTGAGCTATTGATCTCCACTTTGGAGGCCACCAAATCAGGAGGCCCCTCCCATAATTCCAGATATGTGTCTGGGTATAGGACCTGAAACCTGTTCACATCACGCATGGAAAACTCTGTCACCAACTGTGCTCATTCAGTTGCTGCCTGTTCTCTTGTAGGGCATCATTGGTGTGGAGGTCTGCGGTACAGGGGCTTACCCAGTAACTCGTCCTTTCCGGGCCCCAGTGGGTGGCCCATCCCCTTGGAACGCAAACATGTTCAGGCCTCATCTGATGAAGAACTAAGACTCATCAGCGACCACCACTCGGAACCTCACCAGGAAGAGTAGTGTGTTGGACAAGGCCATGTTGTGGAGCTGTTCTTTGACATCCTCAAAACAGTTGCACTGTTCTGGACCTCTGCAATGTGGTCTGGATAGGCAGTGATAGTATTTCCATTGTAGTTCTAAGGGGCCTTCACTCAAAACAGCTGTAGCAGGAAGGTCCCTGTCTTTAAACTTTAAAAGGCATGCTATCACTGGCGTGGTGGGCCCCTGGAGGCAGGGGCCGGCCTGGGAACCTATGCGCCCGTCAAATTGAAAAATCTTTCAGGATACAGGGCCACCAGGACTGTAGAAGACAGCCATCCCTCTAAGATGGGTTCCGTTTTGGGGTCTTCGGACCTTTCAGGTAACCCCAAGAAGCAAATATTGTTGTGCCTGGAGTACCCTTCACTGTCCTCTTCCCATGCCCTGAGATCACGCACCTACATTTGTAGCCTTTTCAGTTAGTCCTGTATGGTCACCATGGAGGGCCGCATGGTGGTCAAGGAGGACTCCACCTCATCAAGTTATCTGATATGTTGGTGTGGTCTGCCTGTGGCAGGGCTGTCTCCACCAGCATTGCTACCACTTGTGCCTCCATCGCGGTCTTGGAGGCATGAATAGCCTCAGGACCTTGTCAAACATCCCTGTGTGCTTTTCCAGGGTGATTTCAAGCTAGAGGATTGGGTCCACTGGTGTAGGGGGAGCTGCTAACATGTCCAGAATGGTTTTTGGAGTTCTGGTATTCATCCTCCAGAGGCACCCTGTCCTCAACCGACCTTGAAGAACACACATCTCCCTCTGCCACCGGTTCCCAGACTCCTCACATGGTTACTCAGCGGGAGCAACAGTGGTATCGATGCATGAGCCCCGCTCTGCTGAAGCGAAATGAGGGTATTGCGTCCAATGAGGTGGCCGTCACTCTAGCAGTGTCCACTGCTGGTGATGCCCATTTACTGGGCTCCCCATAGTATGGCAGCCACCACAGCTCTTCACTGCAGTTCTGGCCCACATGGGGCTGTGGCTGGGGCTCCACTACTGTCCCGACGCAGCCTCTGTGTCAGACAGAGAGGTCGTCAACCCGGCTCCCCCCTTGCACTGCAGGAGAAGGTGTGCACCCACTGGCATGGCCAGCACCCACACACACAGGGCTTCCCGCATGTGAGACAGGTTAGGTCCCAAAGCTCTGTGAGCACACCCCGTAACAGCATTGCATGGGATCACCACCCTCCAATGGGTCCATCTACATTAGGCAGCCACTATCATCTTTAATTTGGGGTGTCAGTGGGCCTCCATATGCCAGGATAAATGTAGCTGGACCCGGCCTGTAGGAAAGCCTCACAATAAAGCAACAGCGCTCTGCACCATTTTGGTTATGCCCTTCCACCACTAAAGTTACCATTTAAAACATGACTCTAGGCTTCCCACAGCAGCCCAGCTGGGAACATTTTAAAATCTTAGTTCAGCCTGGCAAATTAACCTTTTTGCCAGGCCTAAATCTTAATTTTTAGGTTGTGCTTGTGAAATCTATTGTAATCAATTTAACTCTTAAAAGGGGCTTACATCCCACCCTTACTTTTAATTTGTTCTTGTGCTTGCTACCTACTTTTCCTTTGTTTCTGTTGGTTGTCGCATGCTATTTCCTGTTGTTCTTTTTGTGTTCTTATCACTGGAGCCTGGCCCAAGTACTCATTTTCATCTGCATTTTTTTTACCTACTTTGTTATTTGTGAGCAAGTGTATTTGTCGGCTGTGGGTGAATTTACTTTTGTTCTCAACCCAAACTTCCACCTGGACAACCCCAACAAACCCAACACCACCGCCCTCCTAAAGAACCTCATCAACATAGGACTGAAGCAACTTGTCACCACCCCCAACCACACAGCAGGGCACACACTTGACCCCATCTTCACAGAAGGAAACAGCATCTCCTACAGCCACACCACATAACCCCTCTGGACAGACCACCACTGCATCCACTTCTCCTTCAGAACACCCACCGTACACAAACATGCCCACCGCCTTCCCTGTAGAAGCTGGAACAAAGTCACAGAAGACCAGCGCACCTCTGCCCTCATTAGCACCCCACCACCAAAGACACCAGATGTTAACTCCACAGCACGCAACCTCCACCACTGGATCGTGAACTGCACCGACACACTGGCCCCCTCAAGATAACCACAAATGACACATCAAGAAAGCTCCTCAAATCTAAGAGCACAGCACTTTAAGACTCTCTTCAATTTATACTACACACCGGCGAAACTGTATGATTGGGGAAGGAGGGCGGATAACAACTGTCCTAGGTGTGGGAATGGGCCTGCTGATGCTGTGCATATGTTTTGTAGTTGTGGAAAATTAGGCCCCATTAAAAAGGAAATCGAAAAGTTTTTAGAGGGGCTGCTAGCTGTCAAAATAGACCTATCCCCTACACTTTTAATAATTGGGTGTGATGCTAAACTGGGTTTAAGCACAGAGTCTGAGGCGCTCGTTTTTATATTGACAGCTGTTTTTAGAATATTAATTGCTGCTGCATGGAAGGATGTCGAGGCCCCAACCTTCCAAATGTGGATTTGCAGGATGCTAGGGATCCATAACATCGAGTCAGAATTGTATGCTCTAAAGGGAGCTAAATCCAGGGAAACGGGGCTAAGGATCTGGGCGCCCGTGGCAGCATGGAGGCGGTCGAAATGTGGGGCTTTATAGTTTTCCTAATTACCTAACGTAGACATGACTATCAACTTATCATATTTATTGTATTTAATGCCTTATGCTATATCAGCTGATCTTTTATTCTCATTATGTATATTTATCTTTCTGTATTAATATTTATTGCTGTGTATAGAGTACATTATATTGTTATGAACTTTCAATAAAAAAAAATCAAAAAAAAAAATCAAGAAAGCAAGCTGTTTTACCCCTGCACTCCAAGAATCCAAGCGCTCCTGCCAATGACTCAAAAAGACATGAAGGAACAGCAAAACTCCCGAAACATGCACCGTCTACAGAGCAGCCACCACAGCACCCAACTAACTCATCAAATCCACAAAGAAGGTTTTCCTCCAGTACAGAATCCTCTCCAATGGCTACAAATCCAAAGAATTCTTCTCCATCATCAAGAAATTTGCTAAACCCGGCAGCAAAATAACAGACATCTCACCGTCCCAAGACCTCTGCAACTGACTCAGCACCTTCTTTTACCTCATTATTAAGACAATCTACATCAACTTTGACAACCAAGACCTCTTCACCGCTCCAGTTCCCACCGCCAGCGATGCCACCCAACATACCATGCTCAATTGGACCCCGCTCATGACAGAAGACACCTTAAAGAACATGAACCCCATCCACTCTGGAGCAACCTCAGACCCTTGCCCACCCCACATCTTCCACAGAGCTGCCACGTCCGTCGCACCTGAACTAAGCCATATGATCAACCGCTCCCTCTAAACCGCCACATTCCCCAATAACTGGAACCCCCTGAAGAAACCCTGCGCAGACCCGATAGACTTCAAGAACTTCAAGTCCATCTCTCTGCTTTCATTCACAGCCAAGGTCATCCAAAAGGCCATCAACACCCATCAAGCAAACTTTATCCAAGCCAACAACATCCTAGACATCTCCCAATCTGGATTCTGCAGCAACCACAGCACAGTGACCGACCTATTTGCTGCCACAGACGACATCAGCTCCCTCCTCGACCAGGGCCAAATGGCAGCCCTCATTCTCCTGGACCTCTTGGCTGACATCAAAACCATCTCCCACCGCACACAATCCACCAGACTCTACCTCGCTGGCATATGAGGAAAGGCCTTTGGCTGACTATGCTCATTTCTCACAGGCAGAACCCAGTGAGTCAGACACCTGCCCTACCTCTCAAACCAATGAAGACCAGATGTGGAATGTCCCAGGGATCTTCCCTTATCCCCACCCTTTTCAACATCTACATGGCCCCCCTTGCAACTGTCGTCAGAAACCATGGGTTCAAAATCATCTCCTATGCCGACGACACCCACCTCATCCTCTCCCTCACCAAAGAACATGACATCACTAGGCACAGCTTCCAAGAAGGAATGGAAGTCATCACTACTTGGATGAAGAAGAGCTGCCTGAAACTCAACTCTGAGAAAACAGAAGTCCTCCACATCCTTGACTCCATCCCCTCTGCATAGGATGACACCTTGTGGCCCCCCACCCTCAGTTACCCCAACAGAGCATGCACAAAACCTCAGCATAATACTAGACTCATCGATCATGATAAACTGCCAGATCAATGCTGTATCCTTTGCATGCTTCAACTCCCCATGCATACTCCAAAAATGTTCAGATGGATCCCTTTTGAATCCAGAAAAAAGGTTATGCCCACCCTCATCAGTAGCAGACTGGACTATGGCAATCCCCTCTATGCTGGAATCAACAAGAAACTACTTCACTAACTCCAGACCGTCCAGAATGCTGCAGCCAGACTGACTCTAGACATCCCCAGCTGCAACCACATCACCCAGCACCTACCTATGAGATCTCCTCTGGCTCCCCATCGAAAGAAGAATAACCTTCAGACTCCTCACTCATGCTTACAAGGCCCTCACAACATTGGACCAGCATACCTAAACAACCCCCTATCCTTCCATGCACCCAAGAGACACCTCCGATCAGCTGACCTCTCTCTGGCCACCATCCCACGCATCTGCACGACCAACATGGAAGGAAAGTCCTTCTCCAACCTCACAGCCAAGGCCTAGAACGACCTCCCCCTCCACTGCAAGACCTGGTCATTCAGATTATCCCAGCACTCAAGGGAACCACCCACCCTCCCTCCCCCAGCCCCTTGAGAACCTTGCAGGTGAGTAGCTGTGCTTTACCAACCCTGATTGATTGTTTTATTAATTGATTGCAGAAGACAGTCAACTCAGGCTCTTTGAGGGGAATCGGGTCCAATAGGTGGAAGTTAGAGAGGATAAAAGTTCATGTCTGGTTTCGGTATCTACTTAAGTATCGAGCGGAGGGGGAAAAACCCCTTAAGCATGCGCTCCTTTGCCCGGGTGGACTGAGGCAGCATTACAAATCTATGTCTATCGAGGCTGTAACTTGTGTACTTTTTAAATTTTTTACTTTATTTTTAAGAGTGGATTCTGGACCCTTTAGGTTTGCTGTGCTGCAGTGTACCAGGTGTGGTTTGGTTAAGGTGGTAGGGGAGGTGTGAGAGAGCTTGGTAATAAACTGTTTAAAAATGAGTCAGATGTCTCGTCCAATATCAGATGGGTGGTCTTCTCGTTTACTGAACATATATGGTTGTATTGGAGAAACAGACAATGAATGAATAGAGGAGGAATTATTCATGCACAGTTTGTTACTCTGTGGGGCATATGTACAAGGACTGGCAAAAACTAGAGCTAACGTTAGTTAGCGGTGGTTTTCTTACTGCTGTGTACCGCTGAAAACTATCACCTTGTTAGCAACGTATGTACAAGACGTTGCTACATGGCGATAGCTTTAGGGATCAGCAGTGAAAACTGTTGCTAACATTAAGGTGATGGCGATAGGAATTCTGGCGTTAGCGAGGGAAAACCAACAAAAGTCCCATTAGCGGCAAAAAAAATGCACGTTAGTCAGCCCAACGTGACTTTTTTTGCCTCTAATGGAAAAAGTAGGCTATCAGTCGACATCCAATAGGAAAATAGGCATCAAAAACAATGGAATGCAGAATGGAGCAACCAGGGCCAAGTGCAGCACACATCAACAACCCCCTCAAACCACCTAACATCCAGGATGACCAGGATGAGAGCCTGGATGCCTCGCAGGACCTGTGTCTGGAGCCTGGATGCCTCGCTGGACCTGCGTCTGGAGCCTGGATGCCTCACTGGACCTGCGTCTGGAGCCTGGATGCCTTGCTGGACCTGCGTCTGGAACCTGGGCGCCTCACTGGGCCTGCACCTGGAGCCTGGATGCCTCGAAGGATCTGGGCTGGAGCCTGGATTGGAATGCAGAGGAGCTATGGAGACAATGACCCGTGGCTGTAGACATTGAGGCTCAGCGATCGCCCGTGGCTGGTGGTGAAGTCTGACCAGTGGCATGGAGACACGTTGCTGACCTGTGTGTGAAGACTGCCTTGCGCCCCTTGGAGCTGTGAATGGTAGAGGCGCTCCTGTGCACAAACATAGGGAGGTCTGCACCGCATACTACGATCCACCACTACACCAGGGTGCATGGAGGGGATTACCAACATGGGCGGCACCTCTCTGCATCACAGGCCAGATGAAGTTGCGCTGGCCAGACGCAGTGGAGATTGAGGCCTCTGAGCTGTGCCAAACTTGTGTTGAGGGAGCACTGCAAGGTCACACCTAAGGGGGCCCTGCTGCATCAACTGCATCGGGAGGCTCACCAGCGGTCTAGGCGTCGACTGCTATACCCAGGCTTGTGCAATCCCACCTGGCTGAGACTCCTGCTGGCTGAGTCACAAATTTGGAGAGAGTTTAGCAGATTGCACCACGGTGTCAATGTCCAGGTAAGGAGAAGGTGGGACACGTAGCAGAGGAGGCTGGGGGGGTAGTGTAGCTCAGGCCTAGCACCTGTAGATCGGCTCATCCGCTACGGCGGCAGAGCGACTCCCCACTGCTTTCAAGCAGTGCAAGAAGAGGAAGAATCATCACATGATCATAACTTCCTCATATAATGGTGCCTTGTTTACTTTGCCTTTGGGCTGCTTCACTCACGGAGCAGGTCAGGGGTGGATTGGCATGCCAACTCAAGTGCGCAGTGACTGTTGGGTGGTCCGCTCAGGCCGCACAAATCAGTCATGCGTACTGTCCTGTTCGCATTGCAGGCTGCATTACAGCCTGCATGGAGAACATGCCCACACCTCCAACCCCTGGCTGAACGCCTCGCCCTGTCACCAATGACCAATCCCAACGCTGCAATCCAGCGTTGTGATTGGCTTAGGGGAGGGAGCCTGGCTGCCTACTTCCTTTTCCTGGAAGCAGATTCAGGAGAGCATGAGCAACAAAGACACGGGACCCGGCCTCGAGTTCTCTCATTTAAATATTTACCACACTCGCTCACACACACACCCCTGTGTCCACACCCCATCCGGTGTTCTTTCCGGCGTTTCCTACCTCCCAGCTGTACAGTCCCCCCCGCAGCACTTCTCAATGGTGGCCGCTGTGCTGTCAAGCGCAGCGAGTGTATTACTGGTGTGCCTAAGGAATATATGGAGTTACGACGCATACCATTATATCACATTCCATTACCATGCATACTAATACTAGGCATATTACAACAGTAGGGAAGGTGTAGGATTGTGGAGATGTAAACATTACTATACCCACTTCAGTGAGTGCAATCCTAAAACTAACCCTTACGCCCCATACAAAACTCTGAACCCTAAAATTCATCTGTGAGCCCCCGAAACCCACCCTAAAAATCATATTTGCCCCAAATTCACCCTTCAATTTTCATATTTGGTCCAAATGCACCCCCCAATTTTCATGATTGACCCCAAAACACACTCCAAATTTCAAATTTTACCACATAATACACACCACATTTAAATTCCGACACCCAAAACCCATACCCACGCTAATAATTAAAAATACCCGATTACTGACCTCACAATGCGTTGTAATGGAATGCAATGTAAAGGCACCTGCGTTGTTGGATTTGCATTGTAAAGGCATTACGAAGTAATGCCTGTGCTGTAATGGACGTCGCCCGTGCCAAAAGCAAGCCATAGGCAAGCACGTCGGCGTCCGTTTGCCCCTGGTCTGCGCTCAGCACCAAGGACCCTTGCTCTCGGACACTCCACCCCTACGGCGCCTGCACCCTCCTTGCTATCAACCCTGGATGCCACATCGCCTCCCAAGACCAACATCTGCTCCGGACCGGACATCGCCATCGCCATCGCCATCACGGATGTCTACTAAATCACCACAAGGACCACCCAACCATCCAGGAGTTGGCATTGCCATTACCTACAGATGCAAACTCCGACTGACCACACACTCTAATGACCCAACGGAGGCCATAGAACACCGTAACTTCCAAATCTGGACCAACCCCAACCCCTTCCTCTGTGGCGCCCTCATCTGCAGGCCCCCCGGGCCATGGACACCCATTCTCCTCTACCATTGTAAACCTCATTGCACACCAGGCTCTCCCATCCACCGACAACATCCTACTCGGCAAACTCAAGTTCCTCCTGGACAACCCCAGTGACCATAACACCACCCCCTCCTGGGGTACCTCTCTAACATCAGACTCAAGCAGCTAGGCACCGCAGCAAGCCACATAGCAGGACACGCGGTTGAGCACGTCTTCTCTGCCAGCAGTACCTTCAACTACAGCCACACCACCGGACTCTCCTGTACCGACCATCATTGTATACATCACATCTTCACCATGCTCACCGTACCCAACCGCCATCATCCCCCCCTCACAGCTGGATAAAGGCCACCGAAATACGTCTCATCAACTCTCTCAGCACCACCACTCCGCCAATGCTCACAGACAATGACACCGCAGTGTGCAACCACCACTGATTGATCTCCAACTGCGCTGACACCCGGGCACCCCTCAAGAACGGCACTGGGTCAGTACCTTATGCCTGCATGATGGCAGGCGTAAGAGTAACGCTGTGCCACACGGATAGGCTGGCCCCATGCATTACTGGAGTTGTGTCATGGTTGAGACATGACTGCAGCAAAGCATGACTTTAGTGCAGACAGATACGTCAGGATTCCAGACCTATCTGTTATTATTTGTGTCATGGAGCGCTGTCCAGTGAATACAGCGCATCCGTTGTGTCATAAGAAGGGAATAGTGAAAAGTGCTGTATCTCTGACTTGTTGCAGCGCTTCAACACTTTTCATGAGTGAGGCCCAGGAATACGCACTATCTTACTGATGGTGCGCAGTCCTGCCCTGTAATTTTGTCGCAGGGCAGCGCAGCAACATTGCTTGCAGCGCAGTCCAGCAACAAAACCTGCTGAAATTAGGCCCCAATGGTTGTCTCCATTTTTAAGACCAGCTATTTTCTGGTCTTAAAAAAACTGTGTATGGTTGTCCAAACTTGAAGAATCCCCTTGTAAATATCGCAAAGTGGAGTTAGTGGCCGTATTTGCACGGGAACGCCTCCCTTGCATGTCATTATCGCTAACAGAAGTGACGATCTTTATAATGTACGTTTTTGCCAGAAAACTGCTGCTAACAGAGATTAGAGACAGCTTGTACATATGGCGATAAAAATATTGCTGCAAAACCGTTGGAAAAGTGCAGCTAAGGCGGTGTTTGCCCCATGTACATATGCCCCTGTGTTTGTGTAGCGCCCTTATAGTATTTATAGGTTCTTGGTGCTCTTTCTTGTGCTGTAAAAAAATAATCTCTGCCCTCATTTTGTAACCTTAGTTTGCATAAATCTGATGAATCTGATTGAAAACCTCAGGGTTTTTTTTTTATTGCCTGCATTTCTTTGTACCTGTCCT
The DNA here is from genome assembly GCF_964263255.1 of Lissotriton vulgaris. Lineage (NCBI taxonomy): Eukaryota > Metazoa > Chordata > Amphibia > Caudata > Salamandridae > Lissotriton > Lissotriton vulgaris. The sequence continues at coordinate 778,342,422 of NC_141691.1, forward strand.
TCATTGGTTCTACTTCATGTTTTTTTACGTTGCTGTCTTTCAAATGTGGCACGGTTTAAGCAGTGTCTCTAGTTGTGCTTGCACACTTATGGAAACGTGTTTTCCTGTTTGAGCATCCTCATATAAGATCCCAGAACAATTGTGTTCGAGTTGTGGGCCCCCTACAATTGTTACTTGTCTGCAAGCACCAGCTTTTTGGCACACGATTGTATTTCCCCTTCTATAAAATATTGCCCATGATGAATCAAGGTTCCGCTCCAACGGACTGTAGAAAGCCCGAGGGGCGCGTGCATATCCGAGAGTACATTTGTTCCCTGGAAACATCTGAATGCTGCTGCCCTTCCATGGGCTTTGGAGACTTTTCACAAACACCACATCCTTTACGCCAAGATGGATCCTGCCCGAGAGCCCTAGGGGTGAAAGGGTGCAGAGAGCTTTAATTAACAAGCGGCTTCTGGCCTTTGGAGCCGGGGTCTGTTGTGTCTGTGCAACGTGCTGAGCAGAAATTACTGATGTGTTTATGCAATGTTGTTCCTAGTTTGTTGGCATTGCACCTTTGAAGAGTGGGAGGAAATGGTATGCTTAAGTAAGGATTGCCCCACCTCCTCCCCCCTTCTCATGCATGTTCCTATGCAGGAATATCTGTTGGGGACCAGGTCTTCAGAAGAGTTTTGAGAAAAATTATTTCGATGGTTCTGTGCTGCTAGAAGGGAATATTTAAATTTTAGCTGCTTCGGTATTACAATACTGTGCCACTCAGCTTATGTGATGCTGATGTGAAACGACCCACAACTCTATTTTCTACTTTCCATTACTGTAAACATTTGCTGCCATTTGGGCGGGGTATAGCTTCAAATTGCACGTCCTTTAAGAGTGTGTCTATTTTATTCTTATGATCCGAGGCAACGCACTTTCTTTAATTTAAATCCTATTACGTGGATCTTAAGTTATTGAAGGAGGGTGGGATAATGATTCTGAAAAAAATTGCACTATCTTACAATAGCACACATTAAGACCCAAATTCAATCAATCAATCATAGGCACTTATAGAGCGCTCTACTTACCCGGAGGGTCTCAAGGCGCTAGGGGGGGGGGGGGGGGGGGGGTGCTGCTGCTACCCGAACAGCCAAGTCTTGAGCTTCTTCCTGAAGGCGAGGTGGTCTTGGGTCAGGCGCAGGTCGGTCGGGAGGGAGTTCCAGGTCTTGGCGGCCAGGTAGGAGAAGGACCTTCCTCCTGTTGTCGTTCTTCGGATGCGGGGGACGGCGGCGAGGGCGTGACTGGCTGATCGGAGGTGGCGTTTGGGAGCGTAGAAGTTGATGCGGTTGTTGAGGTAGCTCGGGCCTTGGTCGTGAAGAGCTTTGTGTGCGTGGGTAAGGAGACGGAAGGTGATTCTCTTGTTGACCGGGAGCCAGTGCAGGTCTCTTAGGTGTCCGGAGATGTGGCTGTGTCGTGGGATGTCGAGGATGAGTCTGGCTGAGGCGTTCTGGATCCGTTGGAGTCTCTACTGGAGCTTGGCGGTGGTTCCGGCGTAGAGGGCGTTGCCGTAGTCCAGCCGGCTGGTGACGAGAGCCTGGGTGACAGTCTTCCTGGTCTCGGTGGGGATCCACCGGAAGATCTTCCGTAGCATGCGCAGGGTGTTGAAGCATGACGAAGAGACGGCGTTGACTTGCTTGGTCATGGAGAGGGAGGAGTCCAGGATGAAGCCCAGGTTGCGTGCGTGGTCTGTCGGTTTGGGTGCGGTGCCCAGGGCGGGGGGCCACCAGGAGTCGTCCCAGGCGGAGGGCGAGGATCCCAGGATGAGGACTTCCGTCTTGTCCGAGTTCAGCTTCAGGCGGCTGGTCGACATCCACTCGGCTACCTCTTTCATTCCTTCGTGAAGGTTGGCTCTGGCGGCGGCGGGGTTGTTGGTCAGGGAGAGGATCAGCTGGGTATCGTCGGCGTAGGAGATGATGTTGAGGTTGTGTTGGCGTGCGATGGCCGCGAGGGGGCTCATGTAGACGTTGAAGAGGGTTGGGCTCAGCGAGGATCCTTGAGGGACGCCGCAGATGACTTCGGTGGCCTCTGACTTGTACGGTGGTAGACGGACTCTCTGTGTTCTTCCGTCGAGGAAGGAGATGATCCATTCCAGCGCCTTCTCCTGGATTCCGACGTTGCTGAGGCGTTGCACTAGGGTGCGGTGGCAGACGGTGTCGAAGGCCGCGGAGAGGTCTAGTAGGATGAGGGCCGCTGTTTCTCCGTTGTCCATCAGGGTTCGGATGTCATCGGTGGCAGCGATGAGGGCGGTCTCGGTGCTGTGGTTGGCTCGGAAGCCAGACTGTGAGGGGTCGAGGGATCCGTTCGTCTCGAGGAAGGCGGCCAGCTGCTTGTTGACGGTCTTCTCGATGACTTTGGCTGGGAACGGGAGCAGCGAGATGGGGCGGTAATTCTTGAGTTCGGTGGGGTCCGCTGTTGGTTTCTTGAGTAGAGCGCTGAGTTCGGCATGCTTCCAGCTCTCAGGGAAGGTGGCGGTGGTGAAGGAGGTGTTGATGATGTCCCGCAGGTGGGGTGCGATGACGGCGTCGGCCTTGTTGAAGACGTGGTGAGGGCAGGGGTCGGTCGGAGATCCGGAGTGGATGGAGTTCATTATGCGGACGGTTTCTTCGGTGCAGATCGGAGTCCAGGCGCGGAGGGTGGTGGTGGGGGGCGGTGGTTCGGTCGGGTTGGACGTGGCGTTCGTCGGTTGGGTGTTGAAGCTGTTGTGTATGTCCGCGATCTTGTTGTGGAAGTAGGAGGCGAGGGAGTTGCAGAGTTCTTGCGATGGGGTGATGTCGTTGTTTCCGGCGTTGGGGTTGGAGAGCTCTTTCACGATGTTGAAGAGTTCCTTGCTGTTGTGTGCGTTGTTATCCAACCGGTCCTTGAATGCAGTTTTCTTGGTGTCGCGGATCAGTTGGTGATGCTTCCGGGTGGCAAGCTTGAGGGTGGTCATGTTGTCCGGTGTTGGCTCCCTTCTCCAGGCTTTCTCGAGGGCTCGGCAGTTCTTCTTGGAGCTCTTGAGTTCGTCGGTGAACCACGGGGCCTTCTTGCTGCCGGGTCTGCTGGGCGGGGTCCTCAGTGGGGCGAGTTCGTCCGCGCAGTTGCTGATCCACTTCGTGAGGTTGTCGGCGGCCTGGCTGGGGTTCGCTGAGCTGGCGGGAGGGTGCTGGCTCAGGGAAGCGGCGAGCTGGTCGGCTGTGATCTTGCTCCAGCTTCTGCGGGCAACCTGTTGCTGGCGGTGGTGGGTCGTCATTCTTCTGAAGGTGAAGTGGACGCAGCTGTGGTCCGTCCAGTGGAGTCCTGTGGCGTGGCTGAAGGCGATGTCTTTGCTGGATGAGAAGACGGCGTCGAGTGTGTGTCCGGCGAGGTGGGTAGGGGTGGTCACCAGTTGCTTGAGTCCGAGGTTGTCGAGGTTGTCGAGCAGGGTGGTGGTGTTGCGGTCGTTGTTGTTCTCCAGGTGGAAGTTGAGGTCCCCCAGGAGGATGTAGTCAGCGGAGGGGAGGGCATGCGGGCTGACGAAGTCGGCGATGTCCTCGCTGAATTGGGTGCGTGGTCCCGAGGGGTCGGTAGATCAGGGTGCCTCTGAGGGTGGTCTTCGGGTCGGTGTGGATCTGGAAGTGTAGGTGTTCGGCGGTAGTCAGGATGTCGTCGGTGTAGGTCGTGATGCGGATGGTGTCCCTGTGGATGATGGCGATGCCTCCTCCTATCTGGTTGGCGGTGCGGTCCCTCCGGGTGATCTTGTAGCCCTCTGGGATGGCGATGGCGATGTCGGGCGCTGAGGAGGCGTTCATCCAGGTCTCCGTGAGGAAGGCAACGTCAGGAGCAGTGGTGTCGATGAGGTTCCAGAGTTCGATGGCGTGTCTGTGGACTGAGCGGGTGTTGAGCAGGATGCACTTGAGGTGGTTGCTGCTGGTGTTCGTCTTGGCGGGTGCTGGTGCGAGGCAGGTCCGGATGCAGGTGAACTTGCAGGCGGTACAGCAGAAGGGTCCGTGGGAGCGTCTCGGGGTGGCACGGTAGCATCCCGGAACTCGTCCGTCGTTGAGTGCGATGAGGGTGGCGGCGTCGTACGTCTGGTGGGTGGGCTGGGAACTGCGGGGGCCAGGGGTCCTGGCACTGGGTGCGGTCCAGGCACGGACAGGCGCAGACGGGCTTACCTTTGGCGCACCTTCGGCGCTCAATCGGCGCTCCCGCTGCGCGCGTCCGCTGCGCGGTCGCTGAGTGGGCGTCATAAGAAGGGATCCGTGAGGGCGGGTCAGCTGTGAGGCGGGGAGCGCGTTGTCCTATCAGCAGGCGGGGGGCGGGGTCGCGGCAAAAACCGGCGCGAAAATCGAGTTGGGCGGCCCTGCGGCGGCTGGGGCGCCGGGTTGGAGTGGCGATCAAGTCGGGCGGCCCTGCGGCGGCTGGGGCGCCGGGCTGAAATGGCGTCAGCAGGCAGCAGGTAGGAGGCAGCAGCAGGCGGGGAGCGTGGGGGCAACCAGGCCGAGGGCACAGTGGTCGCTCGAACACATTCGAACACATACCTACGTAGCTGGAAAATGCAATAACAGGTTATTAAGGCAACCAGCAGCATAGCTACTGCATGCACATATTTACCGGGCAAAGAGCATGTGTACTAACCGATGGAATGCGTAAGTGCTTTAGTACTGTTCTCTCATCAGGCAGAAAAACCTAACAACTTGATAAAACTGCCAAAGCACTGACTACTTCCTTCCACAAAACTGGATGGGGCTCTGGTCTGCGATGGAAACGTATGCAAAGGCCGTTCCAGCACCAACAAAAGACGCTGCTATGTTGCACTAATTCATGGTAGAATGTACTACAAAAACGTACTAATGAAGAAGAAATGTCCACAATTAAAAAAAACTAAATTCTTGGTGCCTCGGGGGGTGTGGGGTGGGGGGGAGTAGTAGAAGGTGGAAGGAGACAGCGGTTTAGGGATTTGTAAGACGTGCAAGAGCATAGTGTTGGTTTACTGTGAGAAAATCTTGTAATGGGCTTGTTTCTTCCTGGTAGCCGTATCAGGGGCGTATCCTCCACTAAGGCCGAGAAGTGTCGCTCTCCAGAGCAGTGGAAATGAAAAAATAAAATGATTAAAACATAGTTATTCTCATTTTATTTTTCGTGGCAACTAGGTGGGGTGCGGCAGGTGTCACAGAGGCAGAGTGGTAAATCCACTTAATTGCGCATGGTGGTTTGGCCGTCCGTCTTGGGCCCGCCAGTGATGCGCACTTTGCGTGTTCTCCACAGTCTGTAATACACAGCCTGGGTGGAGAACATGCACATGCTGCATGTCTCCGTCTGACCACTGAAGCTCGGCACTCAGACAAATCACAACCCTGCATTGAAGCATTGTGATTGACTTAAGGGAGACTGGGTGCTTCTGGGTTCCGGAAGAGATGCAACGACTGAGAGACAGCGGCTGTGAAAAGGTAAGGTAAGTACGTTACGAATGGCATGAAAGCTATCACAGCCTGCATGGCTGTGAATTTTCTCCAGCTAAACAGGGGTAAAATAGAAATCATGCTCTTCGGCACTGCACTACTCTTATGGTCCCCTGGGTGGTGGCCACCCGAATCGGGAGTACCACCTACCCCACAATCCTTAATGTAAAACCGGGCATAAAATTAGACCATAATCTAACTATGAAAGACCAGGTGATGGCTACCACAATGACCTGCTTTCATGTTATGAGTCTACTGCGAAGAGTTTTTCCAATGCTCCCACTTGCAGTGCACAAGACCTTAGTCCAAGTACTGGTGATTAGTTGCCTAGATGATGGTAATGCTCTTCTGGCCGCGGTCAACAAATCCCTCCTGGATAAACTCCAGGTGGTTTAGAATACAGAGGCTCACCTAATTCATAATCTACCAGCAAGATCTGCCTCAGTCTTGACCCTGTGCCTCATGGGAACAGTCCAGCCTGAACTGCCAAGCCACGTTTCAGGTTTCACCCCTCATCAGCCAGGATAGCTTGAATCCAGTAGCACAGTGAGCACAGAACCCATGTCCGGCGCACTTAGGGCGAGAAAGCAAAACATAAACAATTGCTCACTGTGCACTGGATTCGAGCAAGCATGGCTGATGAAGGGTGGCATACCCCGAAACCGATCCCAGGATGATTGTTTCCAGTCCAGGGAGGACCTGGCTTCCAGTTCGGTATGGACTGTTCCATGAGGCACCAGGGTCAAGACACACTTGCATATGGCTGGGTCCAAACTGGGATGACGTAGTGGGCAAAAGAACGATGGATTTAACCCAGATCTCTTGACTGGGGGAGAATGTTTGAACCATTCAGCATTCCTAACATCATTTGTTGCAGTTATACTTTTGCCCTAAGTGGGACGGGTGTGCCAGACGAGGGTCCCTCGCACACTGTGCCTCTGGATTAAACCTAGCCTGGCTGATGAAGGGCGACATACCCCAAAACCAGTACCAGGATGCTTTTTTTCGGTCCAGGGAGGACCTGGCTTGGCAGTTTGGTTTGGTCTGGACTGTTCCCATTAGGCACAGCGTCAAGACTGATTTGTATATGGCTGGGTCCAAACAAGAGTGGCGTAGTGGGCAAAAGAATAATGGATTCAACCCAAATCTCTTGATTGGGGGAGAATGTTTGAATCATTCAGCATTTCGTCCATCTTTTTTTGCAGTTACACTTTCGTCCTAAGTGGGACAGGTGTGCCCATACGTGGGTCCCTTGCTCACTGTGCCACTGGATTTAAGCTAGCCTGGCTGATGAAGGGTGACATACCCCAAAACCGTTACCAGGATGCTTGTTTCTGGGCCAGGGAGGACCTGGCTTGGCAGTTCGGTCTGGACTGTTCCCATGAGGCACAGGATCAAGAGCGATTTTCATATGGCTGGGTCTAAACTGGGGTGGTGTAGTCGGCAAAAGAACAATGGATTCAACCCAGATCTCTTGATTGGGGGATAATGTTTGAATCATTCAGCATTCCGGCGATCATTTGTTGCAGTTACACTTTTAGAAAGTTGGCATTTTCCTGCCTAAGGCAATTGTGTGTTTCTGCCAGTGTTCAGTGTCACCTGACTCCTAATGACTCTCCTGTGGCTAAATGTGTATTACTCCCTGACAGAGGACAAAGGGCTTGGGTGTGGGGGAGATGCTCCCCGCTCTTGAAAGGATGGCCTGCTAGGATGTGCCTAGGAACTTCAAAAGGTACTTACCCTGACATGTGCAGATGTGGCTCACACCTTGGTCTGACCACTTCATTTTCCTGCTAGCTATTCAGGCCCCAAATCGAGTGGCAAAGGCCTGCCCCCAGAACTAGTTTTGAGAGGCCACATTTGCCTATTATCTTAGCTCCTCCTCTGAGTGGGTTCAGAGAGCTCTGCCCTGCTCTTTCCCAATGGTTGAAAGGTTCTGGCTTGTTGGCTTTAGGTAGAGCGGGGCACTGTGCTGTGGGATAGTTTAAAGTGAAGCACACAGAAAGTACTGCTAAAATGGTGAGGGGCACACCTGGAAACTTTTCCCCATTGGTAAGGGTGGGGCTAGGAGTTTTCCTCACCCACAGGATACACTGCGCATAAATTAGGAACCCTTAGTACCCCCTTTCAGAAGACATCTGTACCTATGGAAGACAGACAAAGGGCTGCACCCACTATTGAACCTGTTGAAAGAGACTCCAAGGGCTCAACCTGCACTCACTTATGACCCGGACTGAATAGTGGACTCCAAGGGTCAGCTGGCTGACCTCCTTTTAAGCTAAAGGGACACAACATATGCATGAAGCACTCCTTTGTGAAGAGCCCAGCTGACAGGTTTCAACTTGACATGCTTTGGATACTGCTGGTTGCTTCCCCTGGAATGTGTCCTGTCCACCAAGTGTTGTCCCTAAGGTCCTAGGGCTCTTGGATAAGTGGCAGAGTGTACTCGTCCTACGTAATCCTAAAAGTTGGAACTTTGAAAAGTTTTCAAAGATTTGTGCCTGGAGAACCTGCAGACGACTTGGAGCAATAAGCCAAGTCAAACCAACAAAGATGCATTGCCACTTGGCCAAAGGTTCGTGTTGCTTCCGCTCTGACCTTTTCTGCAGCAGGAAATCCATTTCAGCAGATGTCTCAAAGAAGGTATCCGGCCTTATGGACCCTTGTTCAGCTACAGCTTACAGCCGTGTCCCGCTGGAGAAATCGGACCTCCAAATAGTGACTATTTCCAAAGGTGCCAAAAGAATCTGCCAGTTGCTGGACCTCCCTTAGGCATGAAGATTGAATTTCTCTCGCTCTGACCTTTCCTGTCAAAAGTCAACAACTTTACCGGCACTTCATCTGATGGCTATCTGGCTCTGTGGAACCCCTCCCAGCAACAGCTTGCTGCCTTGCCCTGATGGGGATTTTTGACTTTCATTTCAGAGACTGGGACAGACAGTTCAATTTCTGATCCGATCGGACCTGGTCTTAGTAGCCCACCTGTGCTCCATTGCAGTTGACCTTAACTTTTGACTTTGACCCGGTCTAGTGTGACCAGTTACCTGCAGTCGACACGTTGAGATTTTTTGCACTAAAACTTGATATAATCTTTAAAAACTCAATCATCCAGTTCCCCTTATGGATGTTTCTCTTCATTAAAATATTCATGTGCTACAGCTACCAAGGGTTACACTCACGTTAAAATATTGAGACTTAAAGTGCCTGGTACTGAATTGGCCGGACTACACTTCCCATAATTCCTCTGGGTAAAATACTCTTCTGTCTATTGAAATTATTATTATGATTTTTTTTTATTTGGCTTCGTAGTTCAATCAAAGGTGGTACCCTGTTTTGATTAACACAACAAGTGATCCAAGCCAAGCTGATTCCATCTATCACATATGGAAGTGAAGCAATGAGAGGGAGGGATACGGGAACTCTAAACAGAGTAGTCTCAAAAGCAATGCGGATCATGTTCGGTCTTCCGAAATACACTTCACTGGCGCAGATCCGCCTAGAACTTGGGTTGGCCAAAGAAGAACTTGCACGAAAGGGAACTTACCTTAAGACCTGGCACAAGATAAGCAGAGGAGAAGAAAATACCCTTAACGCTCTCCTCTGGAAAGATCTACAAAGCAAAAATGACCGTCCAGCAAGACATTTCCTGGAGGATGCCATCAATCATCTTGGGGCAAGGCAGCTATGGGATCTTCAAGGGAGCCCGTCAGGTTTCAAAAAAACTATTAATAAAATAGTCAAGAAAGAATCCCTCTTGCAAGACAAAGCCTCATTAGCCAAGAGAGCACATGGCTGGCTGACTGTGCAAACATACAACAAACTTACTCCTCAGGCGAACCTAGTGAACAGTTTCTCCAAAACAACAAAAGAATCCTTTTTAAAACTACGACTAGGAGTGCTACCAGCAGCGGGCCACATGGCCCCGTGGCTGCGACCATCAAAACCAGCAAAATGCCGCCTGTGCGGAAGGCACGAGGAAAATATCACACACCTCATAACCATCTGCAAAGAGCTGCAGCAAGACCGGAAGAACCTACTGAGACCCTTGTTTATAAACAAAGGAATCAGGTCCTGCAGAGAAGCAGTCTTAAGCTGTTTTAGAGGAGACGACGGGCAAATGGCCTGCCGACTAGTAAAATACCTCCGATTGGCAGACACCAGGCTCAAAATGACGAGAGCACAAGCGGACATTGACATCACCTATATAACATCATCCACCTCCAGCCCTCAGACCGGGCAAGAGACCCATACTGACCAAGAACATTAAAGTACCTTCCCCAAGAAGCACAAACACTCTGGGAGAAGCCGGTTAGAAGGGGAGCGGAAGATATAGAATAACCCACTTGTCGAAAGCAAGCGCTCGGACATACACACAATTTTTTTATCTAAAACAGAAATTTACCTGTACTTAATGCTGGATGATCATTGTCCCATTTTTAATGGTATCAGACCGACCTTTTAACCGTTTTCCTTTAATTGATCATTTTCTTTTACTACTAATAGCTATTTGTAATGGTTTTTATTAACTGTACAATAAAACATTTACTTACTTACATTAACACAGCAAATATTTATTCGTTATGTCAAATATGACCTCAAAGATCACTTCGGGTATTCAGCTTGTAAAATATGGACATGGGACCGTTATAACTAGAGATAATTTAAGTGCCGAAGAAGCAGAACATCTTCACCCGGACAAGAGTTTAACTCTGTAGTTTCCAGGCATCACCCTGCAGAATTCAATATGCAGTAGATGTACGCCTTAACCCAAAATAAACATTAAAGATACAGCAGACGAGGCATTTTGAAAATGCAGGTAGAGCAGTAGAGACCTCTTAAAGTTTGACATCTGGCTGGAGAAGTCTAACGAATTTCAAGTTGTTTTAATGGTACTGTGCATTCATTTTGGGATTTAGCGAATAGTGTGTTATTTTTAAAGATGACACTGGTTTTCGGTTTGTTCCAGGCAATTTTCAATAAATAAAGAGAAGACATTGGACCCTCGTTGAAATGTAATCTTGGAATTATCTTCTCAATAGATGTGGGTTGTTTTGCATGTTTAGATTTTAAATGGATTTTTTAATCCGATATTTGGTGGTTTTAAGTCAATTGGTTTTCTTTTTGTTTCTCAGATGGAGGTTAATCGATGGTTGAATTTGCACTACTATTCAAATTTTCGGAGAAAAGAGGTAATATGGTGTGGAAGCATGTGTGATGAGTATGATTTTAATGGAAAAGAAGGAATGTATTTTTGTTAACATAAGTGTAATTTATTATTTTACAGCTCCCTAGTGTTCTGAGTCATGAGGAGAAACCTAAAAAACATACAGAAGGGTTTAAAACGTGTCAACTGTTTTCCATCTACCAAACAAGTGTACTGTATGTGTGATATACCTTAAGATCATCAGTAACTAAATTTTCAAAGACTTTTAATTTTTCTCTGAGCTCCGAAGGGCCACTGTTTGGTTTTAACCCTTGAGGGAGGAAATTGAATTACTGGGCAACAAGGGCAGTTGTTTCAAAATACGTTTTAATAAAAAATGTAACATGAGCTGTACTGTTGTTTTGTAATGTCTGTAGGTAAGGTTATAATTGTTTTGTGTATTGTGTATGTGATCAGTCTTCTAGTTTTAGTATTGTATTCTCCCTGTGTTTTAAAAAGTTTAAAAAGCAGCCTTTTATAATTATATGAATAATACATTAAAAAAGGTATTTTTTGTAAAAAAAAAAAAAGAGAAAAAGTTAAACATAAATAAATCCATTGATTTTCATGACAATTGAGGTGTGTGATCATGGTATGTCAATGAAATTAAGGAGTGACATTAGTACTAGCACTTGTGCTGTTTTTTTGAAGTTATATAGGGCCTAGCCTTACTGATTACAGGCCTAACCCTACATAGTTTTGATGTGGTACAGAATTGTGGCATTATTACTTGGTGAGGAGTCACATCCCCTCCAATTAATAATCCATACTATCACATTGAGGATCTGGCTATGATCTTTACGCCTCTGTAGAACTGAAAACTGACATTTGCTGTGCTACAAAGCATTGGTTGCTTAGATGAAGATTTTTAATTGATCATGTTTTTATCATGTGGTAGTCAGTAAAGCACCTGATACACCATTTCATGAAATACTTTGGCTGCCGCTTAAAGTGTGTCCATAGAGACCCGCATGTTGCTGGAAGTGATTTCAACTAGGGACCACCAGGTTTCATGTCCAGTTTAGAGGAGGAGTATTGATTCGTTGAAAAAAGATGTCATCCAGCATTGACACTGTGCATTGATCATGTTTCATGGCACTGTTGGGGGTCTGTAAGTCCAGGTAAATGAGTTTTGTTGGAAATGGCATCTCTGGCTGGCCAGGGCTTGCGCCAAAGTCAGTCAGAGACCACCACTCCCAAGTCAGGGCAAGGGGGTCACACGCCAAGACAACCCCTGCTCACCCTCTAGGTAACGTGGCGCGAGCTGCAAGGCCAATCTCGGAGGCTATGTGTAAAGTATTTGCGCACGCACCCACTAGCAACCACCTCCAGGGCCCCCCACAAAAGGAACTCCACACAAGGTATATATAAAAATAGTCTTTGTATTAAAAAGGACACCTGGAAATACGCACTTTACAAGGTGCCAGAGGCACAGGCAGGATTTACAAGGGACTATGTACAGGACAGGGCCAGGGGGGCTGCTGCCAGGAATATGCACTTGGTGGAATTGGCATTAAAATATATCACAACTGGGAGCTTCATAGAACTAGCACTAGAACACAGGGTAACCAGGAGCTAGCATTAGAACACATAACAACCCGGAGCTTCATAGAACTAGCAGTAGAACTCACTCTAACCAGAAGCAACCTACATGAGGCAATATATATTCAGGAGGGAAGGAATGACAAGGCACATAACACATTAGACGCACCTTCGGAGGCGCAACACATAAGAATTCTCAGGAGTCACATTTAACATTAGCCAATAACTTTCAACAGGCCAACTGGCCTTTCTGGGGCGGGGACGCCCAATGTCTCAATGTCAGGACAGGCTGCAGGGAGCCCTGGACGAACCTACACGTGGCAGCTGCCCATGAAGTGCTGGGCAGCTGAGGGACAAGGATACGGCCAACACGTTGGAGCCCCACAGGCTCGGAACAAATGTACCAGGAGGGAGCCTCTCGGGCTCAGGGACATAGGTGCGGGGCTGAGCCTCGCAGGCTCGAACAAGGGGCCAAGGGGGGAGCCTCTCAGGGCTCAAGAAAGTAGGGCAAGGTGGAGCCTCTCAGGGCTCGTCAGGGCAAGGGTAGTTGGAGTCCCTCTCGGGGGACTCGATATTACAGGGGGCCCCAAGGGCCTCTGCAGCAACACAACGGAGTATTGGAGGGGAGGGGCGGGCACCGGCAATGTGCCCCGATGCCCCCTCCCATTCTCGGCACTCACCGGGTCGATGCGCCAGTCTCTTCTGCTTCGCCGGCCTCCTCTCGCTCTCTGGGGCTCGCCCTCACTCTCGGGAGCCCCGGGGGGGGGGGGGTCGGTGGCATCTCGGGCAACGCAGGAGCGCGGAGTAGGCTCCCTCTGCTACCTGCTTCTTTCTGTTGGACAGGGCCGGACTTCAGACTCCTCGGGCCGGTGCCAATCACGGCGCGGCCTGAGGCAACGTCATGAGGGGAATCCCGGGCCGGCAGCCACTCCCAGCGCGGCCCGGGCAGACGTCACGAGGGGTCCGGGCCAGCGGCGGTAGGGGAAATCGACGAGGAGTAGGCTCCCTCGTAATGCAATACAGGAAGGAAATAAAGCGAGGTAGGCACTCGCTGAGGCTCAGGAACCTTCCTAAGCACGGGGCAAATGCCGTGTGGGCACCGGCTCGGTCAGGACAGCGCTCACAAGCGCTAGGCACCTAGATCGCGCTCTCAAGCGCCAAGGGTCCATGAAAAGCGCTCTCAGGCGCTAGGGTAATAGCGAGCAGCCAAGTCCTTCGGGGGTTGCAGCAAAGTCTCAAGCAAAGTCCCTCCATCAGCCCAGCAAGGCAGAGGGGTTCCCCCCAGAAGTCCTCCAGGCAGTCATCAGGAATCCAGGGGCTGGGCAGGGCTCAGGGAGGCAAGCCTTCCCCTGAGCCCAAGCCGCAGCACGCCCCTGGCAGGATTCAAGTCAGAACAGGAAAATTTTCAGAGTGTCACAGCACCCTTTTTATACACAACATCCTTTGTCTAAAGGGGCAGGCAGGGGGAGAACCAGCTAGAACTGGTTATGGGGGATTCTTTTCACTGGCCAGGCTAGGGACATCAGACGCACCCCAGGGGGTGAAGCCAGCATTGTGTGATGAAAACCCAGCCTCATTCAGGACCCTCAAACCAGACAGTCAATCCACAAGCAGGCCTAGGCTCACTCCTCCCCTCACATCAACATGCTAAACACTCCATTCACCACTGGGGCAGACCCTCCCAGATTCTTGGAGCCAGGCTCACCAGCCAGCCTCAGCCAATCACACGCCAGACACACATTACACAAATAAGCCAACTTCTAAAAGTGGCGCTTCTGCACGAGACACAATCATACCGCATATACCTTTGCGCAGCATTCAATCTCACGAGTTCACACATACCAGATTCGACCCTGCACACCCTACACATGGGGAACTACCAGGGACACATACATACCCCATGCATTCCTATGGAAGGGCAGGTCTCTCTCTTCACACGCACTCAGAGTGGGAATCACCATCCCCAGGTTACATATAACAACAAAAACTTCAGGGGTGAACCTGCCAGAAGGGCCAAGTCCAACAAGTTTCCAGTTGAGTTGCCTAAATCCGAAGAGCGAAACTGTCAAGGACACCATAGGAGTTAAACTTATCACTTTCTCCATGATAGTTTAATTCTAAAATTGGTCCAGTTCCTTATGGGCATCCCTTGGCATTGCAAACAGAACAAACAGTGGTGTAGCATAGCTTGTTAAATGTTATTGCTCCACGTCTTATTATGTTGATCTTTTAGGCAACTCGCACCCTGAAACGAAACATCAAACTCAGTCAAAATCTACTATCTCCATCATGTTTATGGAAGAGTAAATCATTGATTGGATAAAGTTGTTTTTAGTTGTGCAGGTCACCAAATTTTCATAGCAAACACCGCTAACCAAGAATCACACACATGTGTAGGAATTACTCACTCTATGTTGGAAAACACAACAGTCTTCCGAAGTGGCAATACCTGAAGCAAAGGTTCTCATTGGTGTACCTTATTAAAATGTGATGTTTAACATGTTGCCAAATCCGTCATGACACAATATTGGATAACACATTTGTGTCAATAAAAAAGGTCATAATCAGACACAACATGCAGGCAAAGGATATCACTGATGCAGACACAACCTACTTCCTTTTAACCTTGAATGGAGGAGAGCTGTCTAAAAATATACTAGTAACATTGTAAGTGCTTCAAGTGGTGTCTCTGCCTGTGGAGCACAATCATTCATTCCCTGTACTAACTTTTCCTGTCTCCCAGACAATCATTGGCTCCTATCAATACCAAGATTGGTCCTTCCATTTCATTATTGGATCTGTTGACCCTGAGTCAATAGTAAACACATGTTGTCAAATAGGCACACTTGAAGCCACTTGGTAAATATAACCCCGAGCTAGGGAATTAAGAAATGTTCCCTGTCTTATAACACTGAATACTGAATGTGTGTCATCGAATGATATTGCAGAGAAATCTTGTTTCTTTACTATACAGTTATTGCCATTTGCTTGTTTGCATTATTTCTAGTGTCAATGATTGGTTTGTGACAACAACAGTCCATAGAGAGTGACAGGAATTGGCAGGAATATGTGAAACATTTACTGCTACTATGCTCTTTTTGTTTGGGAACCATGCAGTGTTCAATAATATATAATTATCATGAGCAATACATATTGTGTGTAATTTTGGTGAACAGTATTTCAGCAAAGTTTCATGGTGTTGTTTAATTACTTATTTAGTTACGTGTTTTTTTACTACATTTTTATTTAATTAAAATATACAAAAGGGTCATTAAATAACATCCTTGGCTAGACACACCGATCTTTATTTTAAGTGATATAAGCTGGCTTTAGATCTAAGGTCAGCACAATTGACAAGGTCTTTGTACTGTTACGTTCGAAAATACTTCCCACAAAGCAAGACCATCTCTACATGGCAATTTTGGACTTAAGGGCAGCTTTCGACCTAAGCCAAACAGTAGGAAGTGTCAAATAATATGGGAGCCCTGGACAACTTACTGACACTAATACCGTGCTTGGACACCAATTTTTATTCTTAAGTTTGAAGAGGAACTAAGGGAAAATTGATGAATCATATTACGATCAAGAGAGGTGTCTATAAGGATTGTGTACTTGCCCCTACCCATTTTACTCTTTACATTAATGAGGTACTCTAATGTCTCTTTAACTGTGTCTAGGATTCCCCCACACTTGTTGGCCATACACTCCCTGCACTGCTATTTGCGGATGATACTTTTCTGATTTCCAAATCACCAATGGGTATGTAGACTTTTCTTAATAAGTTTTCCATCTTTTGCTACCATTCCGGTCAGAAATATAATCACACCAAGAGCAAATATATGGCATTAATCATCCCCAATGATCTTTTTTGGAGCGAACTGAAAATGGGTGATTTTGTCTTGGAGCTGATCAAGAATTCAAATTCCCTGGGAGTGACCCTGGCAAATTCACTCTGTTGGACACCACGGATTTTAAAAACTCAATTAACTCTACAGCATAGAGCAACTGAAATACAAAAAAATAAAAAATCTACCACCTTTCATTCTGTATTTCCTGCCTTGAATGTTTATCGACCTAAGGAACTGAAGGGCATATTACCTACAACTAGCGATGATTATCGCTATGTTGGTTTAGAGGCAATATTAATATCGCCGAGCTCCGCCGATTTTTATCGCTTAGGAGCCTTGCTATTATCAAGGTTTATCTCCTAAGCGATAAAAATCGGCCTAAATGCATGAATATTGGTGTAAAGTCACCGATATTCATGCATTACCGAGCAAATGCTCTTAGCCATGTTATCCATCTACCATTGGATAGCATGGCTAAGAACAGCTCTGGGCAGGCATTAGCTTGTGGAGATAATCGCGCTTAGCGCGATTTTTTCCTAAAGTTGGTAATAGGAGATAGAGATGTTAGCGACTGTTTCGAGTCGCTAACATCTTGGCACGCCCACTTTGCATGTCATTAGCGATAATTATCGCTGACATGCAAAGTGGGCACCTAAATGCCCGCTATCTCCTACTAGCTGTCGCTAACTGGTGTTAGCGACACCTAGGTAATAGGGCGATACAATGATCGCCGCTTTAACGGGAAAAATTCCCGCTACAGCGGCGGTAATGCCCTTGGTAATATGCCCCTGAGTACTGTGTTGTATGGTGCGGAGATCTAGGACAATTGTAACATTAATTGTATAGCCAGAGGAGAGAATACATTGCCCAAATGATATCTCTCCATTTGGATTTCGGTCTCAAAAACTTTGATCATGTTGCTTACCTAAAATCACTCTTCAACTGGCTGAGTTTCTGGTAGATTGATAAATTGGCACACTTCAGGTATTCCCTTATTCAACTTAAATACTCGGAAGGTGCTCTTAATCTACCCTGATTCAATTACGTAAACCACTAAGATGCAGAAATCCACCTCTTACCGAACTGTGATTATTAAAAAACAAATATTGGACTTTTGTCAGGAAAAGTATCAGTTTGAATGAAGATGTGCAGTTCGCTAGCAACTTGTTCCTGTGCTCCTCCTCTCTTTTGCATAATTCTATTGCACGCAAAAAGGTCTTTCTAAAGCAAAAAGAGTTGATTACGAATCAATACTTCCATTTTTATTTTACACAACATAATTAGGATAATATAGGGCTGATGATTCGTTTAATACTGTAGTTAAGATTGTAATTTATGAGGCTGGTTCACGAAGGTAATTTTGGTTGTAAACAAAGGTTTTGGATAACATTTTCCTACCCAACTATGAATCACAAAAGGTTTCCTGGAATGCCCATTCAAGGCTGTGGAGATCTATGCCATGGTTGCCGCTTTTTCTTCAGCTGTAAATACCATTCAAAATGTCGGAATATTGGTGTTTTCAGGGGTTTCAAGGCAGGGTTAAGACTGGAGGTTTGGGAATACTCACAAACAACCAGTCTATTCACAAACTCGTCACATTTCTCTTTGCTGTATAGAATAGGTCAAAAGTTTACTGTAGCACAATATTGGTAAACATCTTTCTCCAGGGTGTGACAAGGGATGAATTGCCCCTAGATTTGGTGAGGGTGTAGGGGAAGTGGGTTTACCATGGAGAAAAATATTTTCCCACAGCTAAAAACATGTGCGTTTGCAGAGCGGGCCCTACTTCTGCTCTGATGAGTTCTCCATTATAAAGAACTTCACTTAGGAGGAGTGGAGCCAAACGAGAATAGCACATTACATTCCAATGTAATATGTGCCTGGTGAACTTTTCTGTGAATTCCATGGGAATTTGTGTGAATTTTAGAAAGCAGTAACCATACACTCAGACGTAGGTGTAAATCTCTGGACTGATTCGCATAAGTAATTTACACTTTTGAGTAAGTTTACTACTTTTTGGTATTTACAGACTGCACTTTAGTAGTAACTTTCACTTTTGTAGAAAACGTACACTTTTGCAGTACGTCCAGCATTACACATGGCCAACCACTGATACTGCAACACCTTCCCATGGAAGGTAATGGAGGTAAGGACTTACTACAAAAGTGTGGGTTCTTCAAAAAGTGTTGTTTGTGAATAGCGCTTTTTAGTAAGTTCTGTTGTGCTACTTTAGTACTACCAAACTTACTGCAAATCAGTTTGTGAATCAGGCACTATGAGTGTAGATTTGCTACTGGCTTTGTTAATCAGCTCCTGTATGTTTCAAATTTTTATTGCACATTTTGGGACAATCTTTTTTTGCTGTAGCAAACATGAAATCGGCCGGTTTGTGACAGCAAAATAGGTCTGTGCAATGTACAAACCTTATTTTGCGAGTTGGTAACCTATTACCGACTCGCAAAATACGGTTTGAGACTCGCTATTAGGAAGGGGCATGCCAAGGGCGTCCCTTTCTAAAATCGAGTCTCACTTTTATGTACGATTGTTTTGCAACTGCAATTGCGGCCATAAAACACTTGCAGTTTACCTCCTATTCTAAAAATGTGGTAAGTCACTCGCAAAGGGGAAGGGGTCCTCAGGGGACCCCTTGCCCTTTGTGACTGGCAGCGAAAATATTTTTTAAGAACAGGCAGTGGTCCACTGCCTTCTCTTAAAAAATGAAATAGAAACATTTAATTTTTAATTTTTAAATGCATCCCGTTTTCCTTTAAGGAAAACAGGCTGCATTAAAAACAAATTGCTTTATTTAAAAAGCATTCGTGAAATCTCCAATGGGGTCAACCCAGTATCCCTAAGAACCTGGGCAGTTAATCGATATTATAACAATTGGTTCCTTCGGGTGTACCACATTTCTTTTTACTTACTCATAATTGTATGTAGTATATAAGATAAAGATCAGAATCCGACACCAATCATGTATTTATGCACTATTTTATGAATTATAGTCACTCATAAATACTCTTTGTAAATTTCAAGATAGGCTGTACAATAAGTGATAAAAAGTGCAAATTTGTGACATTTAGTGCTCAGTTCTGGTGGCGCAAAGGTGATCAAAGAACTATACAATAATTATATACAAGAAAATATGAACAGTAATTTAACTTGGTCTGCACAATCTCAAATATACCACTGTATACTACATTTGTCAGTTTTAGGTACAGAATAATGATAAGACAGATCCAACTATTCGTCGATGTTTCAACCCTCTACAAGCGCACGTGAGGCGTCAAACATGGGTCTTCATCAGGACTGGGGGGGGGGAAACAGCCTAAGTGATTTAAAAAAAGGAGGTGTTTTTTTAGTAGGGGTATTCTGAGAGGCATCGGAGTTCTAATGCCTATGCAAACCATAGCTGCACTCACCTTCATGTGAACCCAACCGGGTTCGAGGTGGGGCTTGAACAGCTTGAACTGCGTGCGTCTGTTCAGATAGAAAAGGACCTAATTAGTACCTTAATTCTATTGGTGGAGTTGGGACAATGTTATTTAGCCCACTTCCTATCTTCCTTACCTGTCGGCGGTGCGTGGAGTGCTCCCCCGACGGTTATTCTTGTTAATGTACTATGCCCACTTTTATCCTAACTGAAAAAATGAGGAGTATGTATTTAGTGATATTAAAATGCATTATTGAATATACACTGAGCGTAAGACACACAGTGCACAGGTAATTCAACTCACCTGGGTATTGGAGTAAATCTTGTACCCAGTCGTGGTTCAGATTACGAATTGCAGAACCAGAGATTTATGTGGTCAAAGGCCCACTACAACCGGAATAAAGAGGGAGATAAAATCTCAGTGACAACCATGGTCGGAGTTCGAAGTATGAGTTACTTTGAGCGGGCGCCTATGCAGGGACCGGGCTTACCTTCACTCCAGAAGTATTTTGAAAACAATGCCGAACGCTTTAGGAGAAGCCTCTTCCTACCCAGCGTGGTCCCAACTCCGTTTAGTGAACCGGCGGCAATTCGCTGCTGAACGTCAGCCGCTATATGTAAACAGACTCGCTGAGCGCGGGGTGATTCAAAACTACGTAATGACGCTGGGTTGTGACGTAAACACGAACTACGTGGTTGCCATAGTGATTGGACAGTTTGTTCAATCTGGCAAGTTCAAAACACTAACCTGCACTGAGCTACTTATGATGAATTCTGAAAGCTCATCGTAGTAGCCGCTGCTCAATCACTAATTGTACATGTAAAACAGACTCGCCGAGCGCGGGGTAATTCAAACCTATGTCCTGATGCTGGGTTGTGACGGAACCACGAACTACGTGGTTGCCATAGTGATTGGAAAGTTTATTCGGTCTGGCGGCTTCAAAACACTAACCTGCACTGAGCTTCTTACGATGAATTTAAAAGCTCATCGTAATAGCCGCTACTAAATCGCTACTTGTTCAGTCTAACGGATATTCTTCAGCAAGAAAAATGTTCTCCTCGGGTTAATGTCAATATCCCGATTACGGTAACCAAGGCAACCCTAGGCTTGACCTGCATGGTCACATGGCTCTTTGATCTGCCGAGTTTTCAATGAATATAGCAAGTTAACAATATTTCGGCATAGGACATATGGTGGCAGGGTATGCGTTGTTTAGACAATAAAAACAATGTTGTGCTGATAAAAACAATTCTACTTTACAATATGTACATATTTTACATATCCTATATTACAAATGCAATGAGGGCCATCCAACATGATTTATAAGTGCATATAAACATATCACCATTGTATCTGATTTTATAACCATCAATTTGTTATCATCTAGCCCTCTGAAAACAGGCGTCTGTCATTATTCTCCCACATATATATTGAGTTACAGTCTGAGTGCCAAAATCTGGAGACATTATCAGTTATATTTATCATAGTTGTCCCATTTGCCTATTGGTTTCCTCAGTCTCATTCAATCCATTTCTCACTGAGTCTAATGAATGTATCCAGCGGCACTCCTTATATTTTAATGCAAGTGAAATTGAACCTCCCCTTGGGTTAATGTGTATTTTTTCTAGGACCCACCATTTTATATCTTGAGGAGTATGTTTCTGAGTATGGAAATGCTCCACCAACGGTGCCCCCTGTGTTTTACATTTTACTCTACTCATGTGTTGTAAGATACGTGTCTTTATTTTTTGGGTCGTCTGTCCTACATATATTTTAGTGCATGGACACATTATTGCGTAGATCAGGTGAGAGCTGTTACAATTGCTGAAGTCATGGAGTTTGTATGTTCTACCTGCGTGTGTGAATTTGTTCCCTTCTTGACAAAGATCACAGGCCTTGCAAGAGCCACATTTAAAATGGCCAATAATAGGTGGCAGACTCAACATGCTCCGAAGATCTGGTTGTCTTTCTGGTTCTAGATAGGCATGTACCACTTCATCTCTCACATTCCTTCCTCTCTTGAAGGCAAACATGGGTTTTTCTTCAGTCTTCAATTCCCCAGCAACCAAATTCCAGTACTTCGATATGATTTTTTTCACATCATTGCTTTTGATGTTATAAGTCGTGACACACACAATGGTATTCACGTTTTCTTTTTTCTCCTTGACCTCAAGCAAGTCTGCCCTAGGGCTATACCAAGCCCTTTTCTTTGCACGCTTTAGCAGATTTCCTGGGTATCCCCTATTCTTTAGACGCTTGGTAAGTTCCTCGGCCTCGCGGAAAAAGTCTTTTCTTTGGCTACAATTTCTTCTTAGGCGGAGAAACTGGCCCAGTGGAAGGTTATTTCTTAGACTGCGTGGATGATGAGATTTGTACATCAATAAGGTATTCCGTTCCAAGGGCTTCCTGTATAAATCACAATATAACTTGCAGTCCTCCGTTTTGAAAGTGAGGTCCAGGAAGTTTATCGATGCAGTGCTGCTGGCCATTGTGAATTGTATGTCCTCACCTCTCTGATTTAACCATGTGAAGAAATTGTCCAATGTCTCTTTGTCCCCATTCCACACCATAATGACATCGTCAATGTATCTCCTCCATACCTCAATGTTGTTGAGGTATGGGTTGTGGTCTGTGTATAGGTGTTCTTCCTCATATTGATCCATGAAGATGTTCGCCAGGCTGGGGGTATATGTAGCCCCCATTTCCACTCCCTTACACTGAAAATAAAATTGATTTTCAAAAATAAAATAGTTCTTTCTCATGGCTATTTCCAGTAGGGTAATTATGAACGATGTAGGAATCCAGTGTGGTCTTGGTCTTTGGTCCAGTACTTCTTTCATTGTCTGGATTGCTTTATCTTGGGGGATTGATGTGTATAATGATGACACATCTAACGTCACCATTATGTTCTTTTCTTGATCAAAGGGAAATTCTTCCAATAGTTCAATGATGTGCATAGTATCACGCACATATGATTTCGTCAGTGGAACAAAAGGCTTTAAAAAATGATCTATGAGTTGGTTCAGTGGCTCTAATATTGAGCCACAGCCCGAGACAATTGGTCGCCCCTGGGGATTTTCCAGTTGTTTGTGCACTTTCGGCAACGTGTAAATTGTAGGTGTTCTGGGCTCCTTTTGATGTAAGAATTCAGATTCTTTCTTACTCAAAAAGCCTTCATTGACAGCATCCTCTATGGCATTCTTTATTAGGGTCTTTATCTCATTCATTGGATCATATGGGATACGCTGGTAACTCTGTATTATCTCCAATTGATGTTTGATTTCATTTGAGTAATCTTGTCTGTTCTGTATTACAATAGCTCCCCCCTTGTCGGCCACCTTAATGACGATTGATTTGTTACGTCCCAAACCAGAATGATAAAAGCTGATTTAATACATATTCCGTGACTGACAGGAATCATTAACACAAACATTGGGAATATCCTCCACTCCCATATGAGTCGGTTTCAACAAGAAATTCTGTGGATTTTAGTCACTAGAAGAAGTATAACTACAAGCCTTGAGAAAGCCCTGTGGGCGAAACGCGCGTCGGCTGCTTTCTTCCTGTGATGTATGAAAATAAACAGACTTCGATTCAAGAAGACCTGTTTGGATCATTATATCATTACCTCTTGAGACTATAATTTTTTCTTGGACTGAATCACATAGGGCACTGAGATTACCAAGACTGTGTGAAGCAACACTTATACTACTGGTATCAGAAACAATGAGAAGGGTGTGCTGAGGTATTCTATTCTTGTACCTACAATTTACACGTTGCCGAAAGTGAACAAACGACTGGAAAATCCCCCGGGGCGACCAATTGTCTCGGGCTGTGGCTCAATATTAGAGCCACTGAACCAATTCATAGATCAATTTTTACAGCCTTTTGTTCCACTGACGAAATCATATGTGGGTGATACTATGCACATCATTGAACTATTGGAAGAATTTCCCTTTGATCAAGAAAAGAACATAATGGTGACGTTAGATGTGTCATCATTATACACATCAATCCCCCAAGATAAAGCAATCCAGACAATGAAAGAAGTACTGGACCAAAGACCAAGACCACACTGGATTCCTACATCGTTCATAATTACCCTACTGGAAATAGCCATGAGAAAGAACTATTTTATTTTTGAAAATCAATTTTATTTTCAGTGTAAGGGAGTGGCGATGGGGGCTACATATGCCCCCAGCCTGGCGAACATCTTCATGGATCAATATGAGGAAGAACACCTATACACAGACCACAACCCATACCTCAACAACATCGAGGTATGGAAGAGATACATTGACGATGTCATTATGGTGTGGAATGGGGACAAAGAGACATTGGACAATTTCTTCACATGGTTAAATCAGAGAGGTGAGGACATACAATTCACAATGGCCAGCAGCACTGCATCGACAAAACTTCCTGGACCTCACTTTCAAAACGGAGGACTGCAAGTTATATTGTGATTTATACAGGAAGCCCTTGGAACAGAATACCTTATTGATGTACAAATCTCATCATCCACGCAGCCTAAGAGATAACCTTCCACTGGGCCAGTTTCTCCGCCTAAGAAGAAATTGTAGCCAAAGAAAAGACTTTTTCCGTGAGGCCCAGGAACTTACCAAGCGTCTAAAGGATAGGGGATACCCAGGAAATCTGCTAAAGCGTGCGAAGAAAAGGGCTTGGTATAGCCCTAGGGCAGACTTGCTTGAGGTCAAGGAGAAAAAAGAAAACGTGAATAACATTGTGTGTGTCACGACTTATAACATCAAAAGCAATGATGTGAAAAAAATCATATCGAAGTACTGGAATTTGGTTGCTGGGGAATTGAAGACTGAAGAAAAACCCATGTTTGCCTTCAAGAGAGGAAGGAATGTGAGGGATGAAGTGGTACATGCCTATCTAGAACCAGAAAGACAACCAGATCTTCGGAGCATGTTGAGTCTGCCACCTATTATTGGCCATTTTAAATGTGGCTCTTGCAAGGCCTGTGATCTTTGTCAAGAAGGGAACAAATTCACACACGCAGGTAGAACATACAAACTCCATGACTTCAGCAAATGTAACAGCTCTCACCTGATCTACGCAATAATGTGTCCATGCACTAAAATATATGTAGGACAGACGACCCAAAAAATAAAGACACGTATCTTACAACACATGAGTAGAGTAAAATGTAAAACACAGGGGGCACCGTTGGTGGAGCATTTCCATACTCAGAAACATACTCCTCGAGATATAAAATGGTGGGTCCTAGAAAAAATACACATTAACCCAAGGGGAGGTTCAATTTCACATGCATTAAAATATAAGGAGTGCCGCTGGATACATTCATTAGTCTCAGTGAGAAATGGATTGAATGAGACTGAGGAAACCAATAGGCAAATGGGACAACTATATTAAATATAACTGATAATGTCTCCAGATATTGGCACTCAGACTGTAACTCAATATATATGTGGGAGAATAATGACAGACGCCTGTTTTCAGAGGGCTAGATGATAACGAATTGATGGTTATAAAATCAGATACAATGGTGATATGTTTATATGCACTTATAAATCATATTGGATGGCCCTCATTGCATTTGTAATATAGGATATGTAAAATATGTACATATTGTAAAGTAGAATTGTTTTTATCAGCACAACATTGTTTTTATTGTCTAAACAACGCATACCCTGCCACCATATGTCCTATGCCGAAATATTGTTAACTTGCTATATTCATTGAAAACTCGGCAGATCAAAGAGCCATGTGACCATGCAGGTCTAGCCTAGGGTTGCCTAGGTTACTGTAATCGCGATATTGACATTAACCCGAGGAGAACATTTTTCTTGCTGAAGAATATCCGTTAGACTGAACAAGTAGCGATTTAGTAGCGGCTATTACGATGAGCTTTTAAATTCATCGTAAGAAGCTCAGTGCAGGTTAGTGTTTTGAAGCCGCCAGACCGAATAAACTTTCCAATCACTATGGCAACCACGTAGTTCGTGGTTCAGTCACAACCCAGCGTCAGGACATAGGTTTGAATTACCCCGCGCTCGGTGAGTCTGTTTTACATGTACAATTAGCCATTGAGCAGCGGCTACTTCGATGAGCTTTTAGAATTCATCATAAGTAGCTCAGTGCAGGTTAGTGTTTTGAACTTGCTAATTTGAACAAACTGTCCAATCACTATGGCAACCACGTAATTCGTGTTTACGTCACAACCCAGCATCCTTACGTAGTTTTGAATCACCCTGCGCTCGGCGAGTCTGTTTACATATAGCGGCTGACGTTCAGCAGCGAATTGCCGCCGGTTCACTAAACGGAGTTGGGACCACGCTGGGTAGGAAGAGGCTTCTCCTACAGCGTTCGGCATCGTTTTCAAAATACTTCTGGAGTGAAGGTAAGCCCGGTCCCTGCATAGGCGCCCGCTCAAAGTAACTCATACTTCGAACTCCGACCAT
Organism: Lissotriton vulgaris; assembly: GCF_964263255.1. Lineage (NCBI taxonomy): Eukaryota > Metazoa > Chordata > Amphibia > Caudata > Salamandridae > Lissotriton > Lissotriton vulgaris. The sequence continues at coordinate 778,368,354 of NC_141691.1, forward strand.
GGTTGTCACTGAGATTTTATCTCCCTCTTTATTCCGGTTGTAGTGGGACTTTGACCACATAAATCTCTGGTTCTGCAATTCGTAATCTGAACCACGACTGGGTACAAGATTTACTCCAATACCCAGGTGAGTTGAATTACCTGTGCACTGTGTGTCTTACGCTCAGTGTATATTCAATAATGCATTTTAATATCACTAAATACATACTCCTCATTTTTTCAGTTAGGATAAAAGTGGGCATAGTACATTAACAAGAATAACCATCGGGGGAGCACTCCACGCACCGCCGACAGGTAAGGAAGATAGGAAGTGGGCTAAATAACATTGTCCCAACTCCACCAATAGAATTAAGGTACTAATTAGGTCCTTTTCTATCTGAACAGACGCACGCAGTTCAAGCTGTTCAAGCCCCACCTCGAACCCGGTTGGATTCACATGAAGGTGAGTGCAGCTATGGTTTGCATAGGCATTAGAACTCCGATGCCTCTCAGAATACCCCTACTAAAAAAACACCTCCTTTTTTTAAATCACTTAGGCTGTTTCCCCCCCCCCCAGTCCTGATGAAGACCCATGTTTGACGCCTCACGTGCGCTTGTAGAGGGTTGAAACGTCGACGAATAGTTGGATCTGTCTTATCAATATTCTGTACCTAAAACTGACAAATGTAGTATACAGTGGTATATTTGAGATTGTGCAGGCCAAGTTAAATTACTGTTCATATTTTCTTGTATATAATTATTGTATAGTTCTTTGATCACCTTTGCGCCGCCAGCACTGAGCACTAAATGTCACAAATTTGCACTTTTTATCACTTATTGTACAGCCTATCTTGAAATTTACAAAGAGTATTTATGAGTGACTATAATTCATAAAATAGTGCATAAATACATGATTGGTGTCGGATTCTGATCTTTATCTTATATACTACATACAATTATGAGTAAGTAAAAAGAAATGTGGTACACTCGAAGGAACCAATTGTTATAATATCGATTAACTGCCCAGGTTCTTAGGGATACTGGGTTGACCCCATTGGAGATTTCACGAATGCTTTTTAAATAAAGCAATTTGTTTTTAATGCAGCCTGTTTTCCTTAAAGGAAAACCGGAAGCATTTAAAAATTAAAAATAAAATGTTTCTATTTCATTTTTTAAGAGAAGGCAGTGGACCACTGCCTGTTCTTAAAAAATATTTTCCCTGCCAGTCACAAAGGGCAAGGGGTCCCCTGAGGACCCCTTCCCCTTTGCGAGTGACTCACCACGTTTTTAGAATAGGAGGTAAACTGCAAGTGTTTTATGGCCGCAATTGCAGTTGCAAAACAATCGTACATAAAAGTGAGACTCGATTTTAGAAAGGGACGCCCTTGGCATGCCCCTTCCTAATAGCGAGTCTCAAACCCTATTTTGCGAGTCGGTAATAGGTTACCAACTCGCAAAATAAGGTTTGTACATTGCACAGACCTATTTTGCTGTCACAAACCGGCCGATTTCATGTTTGCTACAGCAAAAAAAGATTGTCCCAAAATGTGCAATAAAAATTTGAAACATACAGGAGCTGATTAACAAAGCCAGTAGCAAAACTACACTCATAGTGCCTGATTCACAAACTGATTTGTAGTAAGTTTGGTAGTACTAAAGTAGCACAACAGAACTTACTAAAAAGCGCTATTCACAAACAACACTTTTTGAAGAACCCACACTTTTGTAGTAAGTCCTTACCTCCATTACCTTCCATTGGAAGGTGTTGCAGTATCAGTAGTTGGCCATGTGTAATGCTGGACGTACTGCAAAAGTGTACGTTTTCTACAAAAGTGAAAGTTACTACTAAAGTGCAGTCTGTAAATACCAAAAAGTAGTAAACTTACTCAAACGTGTAAATTACCTATGTGAATCAGTCCAGAGATTTACACCTACGTCTGAGTGTATGGTTACTGCTTTCTAAAATTCACACAAATTCCCAAAGTTCACCAGGCACATATTACACTGGAATGTAATGTGCTATTCTCGTTTGGCTCCACTCCTCCTAAGTGAAGTTCTTTATAATGGAGAACTCATCAGAGCAGAAGTAGGGCCCGCTCTGCAAACGCACATGTTTTTAGCTGTGGGAAAATATTTTTCTCCATGGCAAACCCCCCTCCCCTACACCCTCACCAAATCTAGGGGCAATTCATCCCTTGTCACACCCTGGAGAAAGATGTTTACCAATATTGTGCTACAGTAAACTTTTGACCTATTCTATGCAGCAAAGAGAAATGTGACGAGTTTGTGAATAGACTGGTTGTTTGTGAGTATTCCCAAACCTCCAGTCTTAACCCTGCCTTGAAACCCCTGAAAACACCAATATTCCGACATTTTGAATGGTATTTACAGCTGAAGAAAAAGCTGCAACCAAGGTCAACCGAGAGGGAACTATCAACCGCAGCACCACCACCAGCAGGAAGAGCCGCAATTTGTTCGCGAGACACGGAGCAGGCAGTACTGGAAACAGGGAATGTGATTCCCATTTTTAATCTAACAAAACTAGAATTAGATGAACACAGTACTAGATTGCTATCCAAAGGATTGTCTTATGTCCCACACTCCAAACTCAATTTATTTGAGCTCTATTGCGATATAATCTCTTTCTTCCGCAAAATTTGTTTAAAAAAGTTTTTTGCACTAAATACTGCACTAGATGAAGAACATCCTTCCATAAAGCCCCTTTGTCTCCCATCTACCTTCAGCCCAGCCCTTGAGCAATTGGGGCCTGAAGTAGCAACCTTCGAGCTAGTTGTCCTAAAGAAATTAGACCAAGCCTTAAGATTTATCCCCAAACCCATTTATAATTTAGAAAAAGAAGAACACCAAGCCCTAATATCTTTTTCCTCTAATAAAGACCTCACCTTTAAAGGATGTGACAAAGGCGGTGGCATAGTGATCATTGATACATCTCAATATGAAATCAATATGCTCAAAATTCTAGATGACCCTACATTTTATGTCCCCGTCAGATCTTACTCCACGATAAACCTATCAAAGAGAATTATGTCTTTAACTAAAACTGCCCTAGAAGATGGATTCATTAGTACTAAAGAATTTGACTTCCTAAACCACAATCAGGGGAAAACCGCATGTATTTATGGTCTTCCCAAAATACATAAACACGCCAGCAACCCCCATATCACCCCATAGTTTCCACCATAGGCACAGCAACTGAACCACTTTCCAAATATGTGGATAATTACCTGCGTCCTTTTATTCCTAAAATTAACTCTTACATACGTGACACAGGTAATATGATACAGAAAATTGAAGGACTAGCCTTCAACTCCAATAATGACCTATTAGTAACAATGGACGTAGAGTCCTTATATAGCAATATCCCTTTGACTGATGCCATGAGAACTACAAGTTGGTTTATTGATCTGCACAAAATTCCCTGCCCCAAAACTTTTTTGCTTGCCTGCCTGGAAATTGTGTTAACAGAAAATATATTTGAGTTTGGCACCCATATCTACCGCCAGATCAAAGGCGTAAGTATGGGTGCGTCAGTAGCCCCATCGATAGCCAACATTTTCATGGCGGCCTTCGAGAAGGAATTTATCCAGAATGAGGTTGCCCCCTTTTACGAATCTATCTCCCATTGGTCCAGATATATTGACGACATCTTTTTTATCTGGACCGATGGGAGAGAAACCTTGGAGGAATTTCTCCAATGGATAAACGCAGCAAATCCTAACTTGCACTTTACTTCCCATATTAGCAATGAGAGAGTAGAATTTTTAGACATTGAAATAATAAATGATGCAGGGATCTTGAAAGTAGACCTTCATATAAAACCCACGGCAAGAAATACATTACTGCACTACCGTAGCTTTCACCCAAGAACGCAAAAAAACAGTATTCCCTTCTCCCAGTTCTTGCGCGTCAGGCGAAATTGTACAAATTCGAGTGATTTTGACAGGCAAGCATCAGTAATGAGATCGAAATTTATCGATAGGGGTTACCCCCATCGTTTAGTAAGGGATTCTTACAAACGAGCACGGTATTATGACCGAGACTGCCTTCTAAGAACCAAATCACCAAAACCTAGTGACCAAATAGTATGTATAACGAAGCACTCGACTATGAATGAAAAAGTAAAACAAGTCATAATTTCGAACTGGCACATTCTAAATAGCAACTGCTCTAGTGAACAGAAACTGATGAAGCCCCTTTTTGCACACAAAAGAAATAAAAACATCAAAGAATTTATTGTCCATTCCCGTTTTAAAACCACTGTAAACGAAGAAAATTGGACTCAAAGATCTATTCTAACGAATAATCCAGTCAAAGGGACTTTTCCATATTCCTCATGCACTTCATGCGGAAATATTCTGAGAGGTGAGGAATTCGTCCACAATGATCATAAAACCAAAGCAAAAGAGATGTGGAACTGCAAATCAACCAATGTGGTTTACTTCATACAATGTCCTTGTCTTCTAGGATATGTGGGAGAAACCTCACGTATGATTCAGACACGCTTGAGCGAACATCGCTCGGCCATAAAAACCAAAAAGATTGCTTCCCCCATGGTAAAGCACTTCATAGAAAAGGGCCATGGTGCTGAAGATTTTAAATGGAGAATTTTAGAAAAAATTCACACCCCAGACTCCAAAGGAGGAACAGCTATCCGAAGGAAAAGGGAGGTTTTTTGATTTTTGTTTTCAATACCTTCCGCCAAGGCTTGTATAACGAAATTCCATGGGAACATGCAATCTGCTGAAAATCCCTATAGTTAGAAAATATCGTAGGTATTGGCGAACACATGGAAGATACATGCACTTAATGTATTGTCATAGCTTACTTAGGAATATAGTCATGATATGCCCTAAGTTGCAATGACAGTGACAACTAGAGAGAGAGACATTGATGTTACAATCAGCCAGTCAGGACCCTAGTCAAAAAATAATAAAAATCTCCCCTATCTATAAGACTGACAGTCAACAAAGTAATAAGTCACTTCATAATAATAAGATACTTCTACTCCCATAGATGATAGATTGCCACGCGCACTGAATCCTGAATTGTTCCACACCATAGTGGAAGTAAAAAACAATAAACATTTATATAAGCAACCACTAAGAGATAGTTAAAACTGTAGACCGATATCGAAGTATAAACATCTTCTTTACTTATTGAATTGATAGTTATTAGATTAATAACCCAATTCTTAATAACTATATAGCTCCAATTTGATAGGCGATTTATTACCCTGCTATTGGAATTCAGATATATTTTATATCAGAACGCTAATGTTAATCACAGACATAAAAAATATATCGAGTCCGTTATAAGTCTGTTATAAGTCTAACAGGAGATAGCAATCATCTCCCTTTCCTTTATACAACAAGTGGCTGCTATTCATCTAACAATCTAATTCACATAAAGAATGTATCCTTATGTCCTCGATGGTAGGCAGTGTAAAGGGCAAAATTAGTTAAAACTACAAAACGAGAGTCTCTTTTCTCTTGCAAACGCCTACAATGAGCACCATACGGAGCTCCTCCTCTAATCATTGGAACGTGTGCGGCAATTTCACCATTACGTGTTTACCTTGTAGTCCTCTTTCTATTCCTTACTTTTCTGAACGGTAGTCCTACCTTAAGTTTTACTACTCGAACAGAAAATTAAAACAGGTGTAAATAATTTACACCAATTACCAACAATATATAAACGCGACTCCACGAACGTGCAATCAATTACCATTTCCCGCGTTCGTATCGTCATTCTGGGTAACCCGCCGCCGGACATAGAGAGCCCTGCCGATCATCCTCAGGTAAGACTGGAAACAAAACAACTCGCTCCGCTTGAGAACTTGTAGCTAGATCCTTGTGTAATGGAACTTGATATATATCCTTTTCATGTCCACAGGCAGGGAGATCTTTTATTATTATTCCTTCGTGTTCAGAATCCAAGAACCCTAAAATACTATCCATACCTTTGGAATACAAGGCTTCACTATTTTCGGTAAGAATATTGGCAATATGGGCATTTTTGCCCCTGTTTAAATACTCTATATAGAAGCAGAAGGTGTATACCTGACCCTTAAATCCTCTTTTTTGACTGATAGGAAGTTATTTAAAGCTGCACACCTCTATCAGATCGTAACCACAGATCGTAACCTGGGTTCAACACACTGTACAGCCGTCAAAAAAAGCAACAACACCTACCCTTAAAGGCCAATAGGTAAGATCAGATCACGTACAGAAACAGAAACATTAAAGTTATGTTATGATACTCTATGAGGAGTTTCCAACTTAGAGTCCCACTTAATTAAAATTATTATAGGAATAATAGAAACATATACATCTTTGTTTATATATTTTCCAAAATACAGATATCGTGAGATACATTGGAAGAATTCACCTTTTGAGTGCATATTATCCAACAACACTCTATATTAAAGGATCCGGTTGGCGGGAATTAAAACATTAACTTTTAATTAATCAGGTAAAAACTTTTAAAGACGTGTTTTTTCAATAAAACCTAACAGAGAGACGATAACCGAAAGACTCTGCAATATAAAGTTAATAATGCATACGATCTCTCCTCCTTTAGCTCCTGTAACATTTGACCAAGAGAAATTAAACAAGAAACAGAAACTGAACCCTATTAGTTTCACGAAAACTGCTACTCGTAAGTATTGGCAATATACGAAGTAAAACAATAGAAGACTGTTGGCCTAGATAGCATGTACAAGCTAGATAATAACAGAATCTTATTTGACAATAAGAAAAAAAGGAAAAAAATGTATACAGGTCGAATCATCCAAAAATCCTATATAAAAGAGTCTGAGTTGCAATTGAAGTGATGGGCTCACGCTGCTGACGCCCCTTAATTTGTGTACCCCTTTCTTTCCCAAATATTACAAATAGCAAGCTTACAGATAACCTTATGGCTGCTATAAATTCACTCATCATTAGTGAGTTTTCCCAAATATTACAAATAGCAAGCTTATAGATAACCTTATGGCTGCTATAAATTCACTCATCATTAGTGAGTTTTCCCAAATATCACAAATAGCAAGCCTAGAGATAACCTTGTGGCTGCTATAAATTCGCTCATCATTAATGAGTTTCCTTATCCCTTCTTAGTCCCCTCTTAGACCTCTGTTTCCATGGACAATGGCATAATACTGCAAGGAACTGAGAATTATAAGGATAAATAATCTGATTTAGATTGTTTGTAATCTTTGTAATTATAAAAGGTACTAACTGGCTACAAAAGTTAAAGTCCGTAATGTTAGAATTTTAATCTGTATAAATATGTTATTTTTCTGATGCATAATTATGTATTCTATATGTACTTTTACTTTATAGAAATTGCGTGGCTGCTCCGGCAGAAGGCGCTGGCCGCCGAAACGCGCGTAGAGACTCATTGTGCCACCTATCTACTATAGATATTTTTTAACTTGTGTTTAATTAATTTTTGTAAAATGTATTTTACATTAATAATGTGTCTTGTGAGATTTTAATTTTATTATTGTGTTGTGCCATTGAATTTTCTATTTTTAACTACTTAATAAAATACCAAGTTTTGTAGCCAGCTGTAGCCGATTGTCCTTTTTTATTGTTACTCAGTTCTAAATATTAGTTGCCTAGGTTGTTGTTTTTCAATTGTAAAAGTGGGCATAGTACATTAACAAGAATAACCGTCGGGGGAGCACTCCACGCACCGCCGACAGGTAAGGAACATAGGAAGTGGGCTAAATAACATTGTCCCAACTCCACCAATAGAATTAAGGTACTAATTAGGTCCTTTTCTATCTGAACAGACGCACGCAGTTCAAGCTGTTCAAGCCCCACCTCGAACCCGGTTGGGTTCACATGAAGGTGAGTGCAGCTATGGTTTGCACAGGCATTAGAACTCCGATACCTCTCAGAATACCCCTACTAAAAAAACACCTCCTTTTTTTAAATCACTTAGGCTGTTCCCCCCCCAGTCCTGATGAAGACCCGTGTTTGACGCCTCACGTGCGCTTGTAGAGGGTTGAAACGTCGACGAATAGTTGGATCTGTCTTATCAATATCCTGTACCTAAAACTGACAAATGTAGTATACACTGGTATATTTGAGATTGTGCAGACCAAGTTAAATTACTGTTCATATTTTCTTGTATATAATTATTGTATAGTTCTTTGATCACCTTTGCGCCGCCAGCACTGAGCACTAAATATCACAAATTTGCACTTTTTATCACTTATTGTACAGCCTATTTCGAAATTTACAAAGAGTATTTATGAGTGACTATAATTCATAAAATAGTGCATAAATACATGATTGGTGTGGAATTCTGATCTTTATCTTATATACTACATAAAAATTATGAGTAAGTAAAAAGAAATGTGGTACACCCGAAGGAATCAATTGTTATAATATTATTTAAAAAGCAGTCACAGACATGGTGGTCTGCTGACCCCAGAAGGCCATAATCCCTGTGAGTGCTGGCCATTCCCAATGGGGTCGCAAATTGTGACCTGCCTCATTAATATTAATGAGGCAGGTCATTTGCGACCCCATTGGGAATCACAAACAGTGTCAGAGACACTGTTGTACATTCCATTTTGCAAGTAGCAAATGGCGAGTTGCAAAACAACGCAATTTGTGACTTGCAAAATGGAAGGGATGGATGTCTGGCCCTTTGAATTCCATGCACTATACCAATATCATTGAATGCTGCTACAATAATAATAAAGAAATGAAAAATGCACAGCATGTAAAATAAATAAGAGGCAAGGAAAAACAATTGAACATTTTTTATTAAAGGTTTAGGGTTATATGTACTGCCAGTCAGGTTACTAGGTGATTTATATTCCTTGGAGAAGTTGCAAGGGCAGATTATCTGGTAAAAAAAAACTGATTTTAAATGATTTGTGCTTATACTACACAGACATCTGACTAACAGCATGGAGCCAGCTCACCCCACAGGATGCCGCCTTCATCATGAATTCAGTCCACTCAGAGGCCCCAACTGACCCAACCTTCACCACATTTTCAACCTTAGCAAAGCTAGAATCAATCAGCCACATACTCACTGCCTTGTTCACAATTACCACACCACCTTCCCCAAGGACTGGAAGCACGCAGAAGTCAACACCCTATTACAGAAACAATTGGTAGACCCCAGTGAACTCAACAGCTACTGACCGATCTACCTGCTCCCGTTCCTAGCTAAAGTATCAGAAACAGCCATCCACCAAACAACACTTCCCACCTCTGGAATTGAGCCTCCTACTTAACTCTTCCCGGTCTGGATTCTGCAGGAACCACAGCACAAAGACAGCCCTCATTGCGGCTACTGACGGCATCCAAGCCCTTCTGGAACAAGGAGAGACTGTGGCTGGGATCCTCCCACATCTACTGGCAGCCTTCACTATGCTTTATCTTCACACACTCAGCACAAGGCTGTACAACATAGGCATCTAAGGAGCAGTTCTCAGATGGATAACCTATAGCCTCACTGGTTAGATACAAAAAGTCTGCCTTCACCTTTGGAACCCAAGGAAATCGTTTGTGGAGGACCCCAAGCATCCTCACTCCACACCACCCTCTTCAATAACTTATATGACACCTCTGGCCAGTATCATCAAAACCCAGGGACTCAACATCATATCCTATACCAACGACACACAACTCATCCTTTCCCTCTCTGAAGACACCACCAACACCAAAACCAGCTTCCACAACTGCATGACAGATGTTGCCAACTGGATGAAGGACAACTGCCTGAAGCTCAACACAGACAAGACAAAGATACTGATTTATAGAAACAAAAGCTCCCCATGGGATGTATCCTGGTGGCCCATAGAAATCAGACCTACTGCTACCCTCACTGACCACACTAGGAACCTAGTTATCATTCTAAACAACAAGTTAACCATGATGACTCAGGTCAGCTGTTGCCTCATTCTGCTTCTTTATCCTCCGCATGCTCATAAGGTATTCAAATGGTTACCCCAAAGCTCAAAACGCATCATCATTCAAGCCTTCATCTACAGTTAACTGGACTATGGCAACGCTCTCTGGGCAGGGATCGCAGCTCTTCTCTTCCGATGAGTATAGACTATGCATAATGTCACAACCAGACTCATCCTGGTCCTCCCTAGATGAACCCACATCTCCCGCTACCTAGGGAACTCCACTGAAGACCTGGCTATTTGACTGTCCAACTGGACCCTGACAGCTCCTGAATATTCTCACGAGTGACAAGAAGCGCTCTACAAATCTACTGATTGATTGATTGATACTATATAAATGCCTTGTGATCTGACCTTTTCTGACAGTGGGTGACAGTAATGTCCAAAGAACAGGATGGCATTATTTCTCCGGCTGACTTCTCAGTTTTAGCCTCAACCCTAACAAAAGCAAATGCACACAAGACCCATCAATTGTCCGGCTGATTACAGGTTAGCACTTGTTTTTATGGCTATAAAAATGCAAACAGTGTTACATGAAGATCAATAAAGCAATGCAGGGCTCATAAATGGAATTCACAGCTGATTGGTATGTTGAATCCCTGACAGACACTGAATGATTTATAAGAGAAAGGAGAGCGCATAGTACAACTCCATTTAAATTAAAGCACGTTAAAGCTTTGCCTCCGACTTGATTAACATTTTTTGCCTTTTACTACATCTCGCAAAGTGCACTTCGTTCCTAGCGTTGATAAGATTTCTTTGTTGAACTCCTTTTAATATCTGATGTATTGTGTGGGATGCCGGATCTGCTCGAGTACATAATTTGATTTTATAGTGACATCAAATATCTGTATTCCCTTTACCAGTAAAAAACCTTTCTTGAAGAAAGAAAAAAATGCATTTGATTTTCTGATTATAGACTACTGATAAAGAGGCATCGGTGCTGTCATTTTTCCAATTTATACAGCTAAATAAATAGAACACATAAGATGTCAATATGATTAAATGTATGTTTAACATTACCGGTGAGACTTCAGGTATCATTGTGACAAAATAACCAAGGGCAATTAGGAGCCTACATCTTTTAAAAACTAGGTGCCATACTTATGACCCGGTTTACATTGCTCTTGCACCACCCAACGTACTGCAAGAGCGATGCAAACCTTAAGTCTGATTTTGTAAACCACAGAATGCCACATTGCGTGGGCATCACTGTCCTTCCGAATCCATCTTCCGAGCCAAACTCAAAACTTGGCTCTTCTCTGGACTCTGATTTCCCCCTGCTGCTCCCCTTGCTCTATGTTCCTTACTCCCCCTTAGAGACTCAGGATCTAGCGCCGGGACACCCCTTCGGGGGTAGCTGTGCGCTCTATAAACTACATAAATAAATAAATAAATAAATCAGTGGCTCAAAAAATCTGGAGAGACACAAAGCAACAATAAGCAACACAAATCACTACATTGAATTACTTAGCCCTGGGAAGGCATCCCATGGGCATTGCGTGGGAACACCCATACAACTCACATGGTTTTTGACATATTCCCATATTTGCAAGAACTTGTAAACCTGGGAATTTGCCAAAAAGATGAGCCTCCCCCAGCGAGGCACAATAAGAAAAGATATCTTTATCTCTCCCTGTTACTTACTCTTTTTATCTGTGCTGAATTCTATATCACACATAGAAAGAAGCAAATGCTTTTCAGGTTTTTTTTGTGCAGGAAGATGTCCCTTCCCTCACAAAAGCAATCCTGCTTGCATCTGAGGCACCCTTACACCATGGTGCAACGCTGCCTGGGTTGGTGCTAGGCTGCCAAAATGGTGCCAGTGCAAGGGGAAGAGTCATGACTGTGCCGTATGCCTTAAATATGGCACATTCCTGCCCTTTCCTAGTGCCGCAATGCAGCACAAACAAGTGACTTGCGAGCTGCACTGCACCATCATTCCATAAATATGCCCCTATATCTAATAGAGGGTTGCATTATTTGTCTCCTTTCAGGACACACCTGATTAGATTTGATGAAGCCCCCTGAAATGTGCGTAAAGAAGAATATCTGTAGAAAAAACAAGAATGTACTCTGTCACTCACTATACCAGTACTTTTTTGTGGTAAATGTTTAGATTTGTTCCGCATTCCGTCCATCTTTTGTGTGTCTTTTGCTTTCTCGCCCTAAATGGCCATGGGTATACCCAGGCATGGGTCCCTTGCTCGCTTTGCCACTGGATTCAAGCTAGTCTGATTAATGAGGGATGAAACCATAAAAATGGTCTGAGGATGCTTGTTGCTGGTCCAGGGAGGACCTGGCCTGGCAGTTTGGACTGGAGTGTTCCCATGAGGAACAGGGTCAAGATGTATTTGCAAATGAATGGGTCCAAACTGGGGTGGCATAGTGAGTAAAGGAATTATGGATTAATCCCAGATCTCTTGAATGAGGGTCAGTTGTTGAAAAGTTTCAGAACTGCGTCCATCATCTTGTTGTGTTTCTAAAAATTAGGGTATGTCAATCAAGATCTTGCCTACATTTGTTGTCAGACTTCCAAAGCCGTGCTAACTGGCTTGTATATCTCATATAGCCTACTTGACTCAGCTGAGGGCTTATTGGTAGGAATCTCCTTGGATGATGATACAGCAATGTGTTAGTGGAAAAGGGTGATTGGCAACCTGTTACTGTTTGAAAGCACTTTAGATAACTGGTGGTGATATAATTTTCAGCAGTAAGGATACTCTGTTGCAACTGCCACTGTGTATCCTTACTGCCAAGAATGCGGTCCACCTGCTAAATATAACTGCAGGCTGACAGTAGGGTTAATCACAGCAGATACTACTCCTTGTCCACGGTGATCAATCCCCTCCAGCAGCCCATTGAAGTAAGGGCCCTAGGAGGTTGACTAGTCATTCCACCCACCTAATTTAGACAACATAACCTTCTGGAAACGCTACATAGATGACATCTTGCTCATTTGGACAGGGAACCCCACAGAACTGGACACATTTGTTTTGAGGTTGAATGATAGATCAACTGACATTAAGTTTACGATGCACTCAGACCCCAAGACAATTGACTTCTTGAACATTTCCATCAAGACAGAGAATGACATACTGTACACCACCCTTTTCATGAAATCAACTGAAAGAAATACATTACTAAGGTACCGCAGCCATCACCCCAGAGGCCTGAGGGACAACTTGCCTTTTGGGCAATTTTTGAGAATCCGTCGGGAACTGCACACACAAATATGATTACTTTGAAGAATCAGAGGTGCTTCTCAATCGTCTCATCGAGAGGGGGTACCCAGAGAGACTAGATAAACGAGCTCGTAAAAGGGCATGGTTCAACCCAAGAGAGACTCTCATAAAACACCAAAGTCACACACCAATGATCCCGCAAACAGAATGATATGTGTCACCACCTACTGTACTTGCAGCAAATAAATCAGACGGATTGTGAACAACCACTGGAAACAGATCTCGACGATCTAGAACTGGTTGATCCCCCTATGCATTCCTTTAAAAAGAGCAAAAGCGTACATGACCATGTGGTCCAATCACTCCTTGAGACTCCACCACAAACTTCCATTCAACTGGCGGCGGCGTCTGCCTTGTGGCAGGGTGAGAGGCGCCGCCCTGGCAGAAACATTGGGCATTACGGTAGAGGACCACGCCCAGAGTTACATGCCTTTTATTCACACCCCTACAATGGCCTGGTGTACTCTGGGCCAGCCCACTCAGCTCGCGCTTACGGGGGGACGTAACAAGCTACATTTCCACAATCTTCCCCACTGGCTGACGTTACATGGTTGCATCCACTGTCCACTACACTCGAAACACCAGCGGTGTGTGCTGACATGGATATGTGTGTGGGCTGCATACTGCAGTCTGGCCCTCACATCCACGCCACACTTGGCATTGTGTACATTCTTATTCATTGGTCACTTGCCTCCTTCGCACATGCCTGGTCCCCACCTCTTCCCACATTCTGCTATTGTGTGGCTGAGGTGCCATGCCGTTGATGGTTAATGTACATGGCTGGCCCAGGTTCCCACAGTGAGTTGTGCTGTTGTGTCTGGTGGTTGTGCATGTTGTTTGGCATGTTGAATGTGAGCTTGTGACATGTGCATTCCCAGTCTTGTGAGTTGCATGATTGTGGAGTTGAGGTGTGTGGTGTGTTCATTTACTGTTTGCCAACGAGCAGTGCATTTCCGTGGGTGCCATCCTGGTAGCGCTGGTTGATGATGGACTGTTGGAAGATTTAGGGATCATGCACACTGCCTGGGTGGTTGGCGTCAACATGGGTGGGGATTCCCCGGTGGTACGCTATTGCCTGAACATTGATGGAATACGTGCGCTTTCTGTTGCGGTTATTGTGTGCAGTGTTGTCAGGAGGCACAAGTAGGACATGTCTGCAGTCAATTGCCCCCTAACACATGTGGGAAGCCAGCTGTGGGGTAGACACCTTGCTTGGTTTCCGGCTGCTCCTACGCAGTGTGCGGGAAGTATAGATAGTGGGGTACCAAGCACCATCATCGCACCCCAACTTAGAGAGATCATAAACAGCTCCTTCAAGACCTCCACCTTCCCAGAGAGCTGGAAACACGCCAAAATCCACGCCCTCCTCAAGAAACACAAAGCGGACCCAAAGGACCTAAAGAACTTCTGACCCATCTCCCTGCTCCTGTTACCGCAAAAGTCATTGAGAAGACCACCAATAGACAACTGACCCTCTTCCTGGAGGAGAACAACATCCTGGATTCCTCCTATTCAGGTTTCCGCAGCAACCACAGCACCGAGACCTCCCTCATTGCCGCCACTGACGACATCAGGACCCTACTAGACAAGGGCGAGACTGTGGCCCTCATTCTCCTGGACCTCTCTGCCACTTTCGACACCGTCTGCCACCACACCCCTTTGCACACGCCTCCACAATGCAGGGATCTGAGGCAAAACCCTGGACTGGATCACCTCCTTCCTCACCGGCAGAACCCAGAGAGTCCGCCTCCCCCTGTACCGATGCAAAGCCACCACGATCACCTGTGGGGTACCCCAAGGATCATCCTTCAGCCCAACCCTCTTTAACATATACATGGCATCGCTCGCCAACATCGTACGACAACACGACCTCAACATCGTCTCGTACGCCGACGATACGCAGCTGAACCTCTCCCTCACCAAAGACCCGGCCATTGCCAAATCCAACCTCCATGTGGAAATGAAGGCCGTCGCAGAATGGATGAAGACCAGCCGCCTGAAACTGAACTCGGACAATACGGAGGTCTTCATTCTCGGCTCCTCCCACTCCGCATGGGATGACTCCTGGTGGGCGACTGGGCTGGGTGCTGCCCCGACACCCACTAACCACACACGCAATCTGGGGTTCATCCTGGACTCAACACTCGCCATGACCCAGCAAGTCAACGCCGTCTCCTGCTTCAAAATCTACAGATGGATCCCCACCGAAACCAGGAGAATGGTCACCCAGGCAATCATCAGCAGCAGGCTGGACTACGGCACAGCACTCTACACAGGAACTTTAGCTACACTCCAGAGGAGACTCCAGCGCATACAGAACGTCTCTGCACTCCTCATCCTCGGACTCCCCCGCCACAGCCACATCACCACTCACCCACGAGATCTGCATTGGCTCTCGGTCAACAAGAGGATCACATTCAAACTCCTAACCAACGCACACAAAGCACTCCACATGCTGGACCAGCATACCTCAACGAACGACTGTCCTTCTACACCCTGAACTGACAACATGCGCTCTGCCGACCTCGCCCTCTCTACCGTCCCTCGCATCCGCCGAACGACCACCAGCGGCAGATCCTTCTCCCACCTCACTGCAAAGACATGGTACACCCTCCGCGCCCATCTACGTAACACCCAGAACCTTCTGACCTTCAGGAGATGCTTCAAGACATGGCTGTTCGAGCAGTAGCTGCCTACCCCCACACTTAGTGGCTTGAGACCCTCACGGGTATGTAGCGCGCTCTTTAAACGTTTTGATTGATTGATTGAGGGTGTCATCCATGACCGTTGTGAGGGACTTATATTGGGCTGGCTCTGTGACTCCTCTGACTCAGGCGGTTGTTGGCTGGAGGGTACCAGAGGCCAACATGTGCAGCATGGCCAGCAGCTTTGTCTGAGGTGGGATGTTGATTGCTCGCTGTGTTGGTACTGTCAGCCTCTGGGCAATGGTGGTCAGTATGCGGCGGATGGTTGTCCCTTTGAGCCTGTAGTGGGCGATGACATTCTCTGGTGTTGTGTCTGTGAGGTTGGTGTGTTTTCTGAGGGTAGCTGTCTTTGTATGCCCTGCCTCAGTGTTGGTCCGAAGGGGTACCTTGGGGGGGTGGAGGTGAGTGTTGTGGCCCTCTTGGGGCTCCGAGCTGCATGATCGTTGGCTCCATGCCAGTCTGGGCTGGGGTCCCTTTTATGGTGCAGGCTGCCGTCCGACTTTACATCAGGTAAGAGCAGGTGTTAATTTCCTGCTGCTAACGTGCAGTATCGCATTTTTTGGTATCTTATCGCCTATCTGGCTGGTCATTGAGAATGTTGCGGAGCGGTGTTGTCGCAGCTTTTTGAACGGGAACGCCTACTCTGCATCTCATTAGCAATAGTTGCTGGGGTCATCTGAGGCAATGTTTTTTGCTGTTGGTATCGCAGGTAAACTGGTGATATGGGCTGTTAGCACCAGCTTGTGAATGGGGCGATACATTTATGCCCAAGTTGGCTGCGATAAAGTGCCATTCACTCGGCGATAGCTCCTTGAGAATATGCCCCTATGTATTTTTATGCATATTTAACCTTCGAAGAGGCTGGATAGGTCACTATTAGATGTAAATACTGCACATTTCCTTTCCTTTTCTGACAACCCTCACTAGTGCATATCTTTGAGCACTCCTTTCTTCCCCTTTGGAGCACCTGACAACAATTCCGTATATATTTATGCAAAAACTGAATCTGAATGAAATCATGTTGTAATACAAATACATTTGACTAATTGAATTCCTACAGGTGATATTGGGTTTAGTGTTGAATACATTTCCACTGTGACCACCTCATTTTGTACCTAATTTAGATGGGTCAGTTTTCACTGTCGATCCACGACAAGTGAAAATGCTAAATTCTCCCCTAGCCATGGAAGGGGACTCCCATGGCAATGAGGGGATTGTATTTTTTATTTAAAAAAAAATCCAGTTTCTAGATTTATAGAAAAGGAACCTGTTTGGTAGGGGGTTCCATCCCACTGACTGAGCCTTGCACCAAACAAAAAATACTGTGACTGTGGTTCCTGTAAATATATTGTAAATGACCGCAAGCTTGGAGGTCATTCATATATCTGGCGAGTAACCTTCCACCAGGGAGAAGGAGTAATTTAATATTTTCACCCTGGCGGAACAATGGATTGTCCATCAATAAATATACGAGGCCCTTAGTCTGGTAGCTTAGTGACGTGTTGCTGGGAAAGATGTTATGGCAGCAAATATATTGTCAAACGTTTGTATGTATATCTAACGTGAAAGCTCTTGCTTGACAATTCACATTAATATTACAGCAGAATGGAAGTCATCGAAACTCTTTGCAAGAAAAACCTTATGTTAACATTATCACATAAGGAGGACAGTATGCCCACAAGCAAATAAACTAGGTCCTGTAGACGTGTAACCTAATAACCTACAAGGTAAGCAGTATGGGTAATTAGTTAGGCACTATACTCTGCAACATGTTTTCATATACCATGTAGAGATGCTACAATAAGGTGTGAAATAGCGAAAGCAATGCCTCCGGCAACTAGTGAAACCCAGACCATACAATCCACCTCTTGTATGCATATTGGCAAGATAGATATGCATTGAGAAATTTAAGATGTAAGTTATTGAAAAGATGGTGCAATACATATTAATAAAGTAAAAACCATGCTGAAGTGCTTAGTCTATAGTGAACTCGGATCACTGACATAATATCGAGGGACAGAATATCGACTATCAAAAATATCGTGGAAAAAATATCGACAGACAGAATATCGAGTTTGTATCTACAAACAGGTAAGTACAAAAATATAGAGTAAAAAATATCGTTTACTAAAATATAGTTTATAAAAATATTGACTTTATTAAAAACAATGTTAAATTAAATTATTATTAAAAATGTATTACTAAAATATACTTAAAAATACTTAAATGAACTTATAATAATTAAATAATTAATGAAAGTTATAGATAAAAATTTTGTAATCATATTTGTTAAAACATATATATATATATAGTAACATAATATAATTAAATATTATCCAAAATTATTACCGTACAATAGCTGAAGTGTAAAAATTACTATTCCCACTCGAAAGAGTGCAATTCTAGGGAAAGCGTTGGTTAGCGTAGGGGTTAAAATGACTATTCCCACTCCAGTGGGTGCAACAGTAGGGAAAGCGTTGGATAGCGTAGGGGTAAAAATTACTATTCCCACTCCAGTGGGTGCAACAGTAGGGAAAGCGTTGGATAGAGTAGGGGTAAAAATTACTATTCTAACTCCAAGGAGTGAAACAGTAGGGAAAGCGTTGGATAGCGTAGGAGTAAAAATTACTATTCCCACTCCAAATAGTGCAACAGTAGGGAAAGCGTTGGATAGCGTAGGGGTTAAAATTACTATTCCCACTCCAAAGAGTGCAACTGTAGGGAAAGCGTTGGTTAGAGTAGGGGTAAAAATTACTATTCCCACTCCAGTGGGTGCAACAGTAGGGAAAGCGTTGGATAGCGTAAGGGTAAAAATTACTATTCCCACTCCAAAGAGTGCAACAGTAGGGAAAGCGTTGGATAGCGTAGGGGTTAAAATTACTATTCCCACTCCAGTGGGTGCAACAGTAGGGAAAGCGTTGGATAGCGTAGAAGTAACATTTACTATTCCCACTCCAGTGGGTGCAACAGTAGGGAAAGCGTTGGATAGCATAGAGGTAACATTTACTATTTCCACTCCAGTGGGTGCAACAGTAGGGAAAGCGTTAGATAGCGTAGAGGTAAAATTTACTATTCCCATTCCAGTGGGTGCAACAGTAGGGAAAGCATTGGATAGCGTAGAGGTAAAATTTACTATTCCCACTCCAGTGGGTGCAACAGTAGGGAAAGGGTTGGATAGCGTAGGGGTAAAAATTACTATTCCCACTCCAGTAAGTGCAACAGTAGGGAAAGCGTTGGATAGCGTAGGGGTAAAAATTACTATTCCCACTCCAAAGAGTGCAACAATAGGGAAAGCGTTCGATAGCGTAGGGGTCAAAATTACTATTCCCACTACAAAGAGTGCAACAGTAGGGAAAGCATTGGATAGCGTAAGGGTTAAAATTACTATTCCCACTCCAGGGAATGCAACATTAGGGAAAGTAAATACTTCATATATTATTTAAAAAAATAAAAATTAATATCTATAAAAGATTATTTAACAGTAATTACCAATTTAATATAATATAATAATTAATCTATTAAAATTACTAATGAACATTAAATATTACAATTAGTTACCTATTAATAGAAATTAATTACAAATCAACAATTAATTATTAAATAAATAAATATTAATTAACAATTAATTCGAATTAAATACAATTAAATACATTTAATTATTTAATTAATTATAAATAAATTACTTCCCACCCTATTCCCTTATAAACCCACAACCCGCTACAGAAAATAAATTAGTAAAATTACCATAATTAGCAATTAATAAATTAATTAAAATTAATTACCTATTAAAATGTAATTATTTACCAAATATAAATTAATTAACAATTAATTAAAAATTAATGCCAATAAATAAATGTACATATTTAATTAATTATAATTAAATTACTTCCCACCCTCTTCCCCAATAAACCCACAACCCGCTGCAGAATTAAATTACGCAAAAATTATAAAAACAAAATTCATTAATCAAAATTAATTATAACATAAATATACACTTTTCACGCATATAATAACATAAAAAACGCTATAAAAAATTCGATATTATTAAAAAATCGATAATTTTAAAAACCTATATGATATACTTCGATATTTTAACTTTTTATATTTTTAACATTCGATATTACATTACTTACCTTAAAAACAATATTTTTGATGTCTATATTCTATCCATTCGATATTTTGTCCATTCTATATTTAAAACTCGATATTATGTCCATTCGATATTTTGGACTCGATATTTTGACTGTTCACCAGTGAACACATGGCGACACTGGTAGCAAAAAAGCCAAACAGGGAATCTTATTGGGTGTTACCTCAGAGTCATAAGGCTCCACTGACCTGGTGTACACACAGATGAAGTTGGTCAGACTGCAGATGTGAGGTGAAATTTGAGGCTACATGCCTCGATTAGGTGTCATGATGCAGAAGAGGCTGTGCAATGTCATCAAGGAAATGTCTGCTGTGATATGCTTGCTTCAGGCATAAGCAAAAAGGTTCTTGATAATGATGAAGAATGAGGAATAAGCAGGTGATGAGTACACATTGTTCAAATGAGTGCATACAACGGCCTTGACGAAAACATAGGTACTAATGTTAAAATATGTTATTAGGAGGGGCTATCAACAATGAACAGTGAAGGTCGACATGGAAGTCAATGATAGTACCGTGGGGGGTGTAAAAGGCTCAATTTAGGAAATAGCAGTTAAAGCAACGACTGATAAACTGCAATGCATGACCAATGCTGTGGCTTGATCGCTTGATGGAGGAAGCAAAAGCATCTGTTGATGCATAGGCTCAGATTGAAAAACAGAGGCTGCAAGTTAAGAAGAGAGGAACACTGTCCTGCAAAGGGTTCAGTGAAGAACATACATTGAGCAGTGCGGTGCCTTTGATGAGGAACCCATGGATGAGTTGGAGTTCAACAAGACAAGAAATAAGAGGCCTATGAATGAGGACAATGAAGAGATAGAGAGGAATGAGGTAGGGTGTCGGATGACTTAAAAGTCACCAGCAGGAAAAGTGATGACATGAAGGCACTGGAAGCATTCACCCAGTGCCAGACTGGGAACATCAACCAGCCCTGGCAGATTGCTGCTCGACCAGCCCTGGGGGCGTGGGGATGGGGGGAAGCTGCTAGTAAGAAGCACTGATGCAAAACCTACCGCCAGTGATGAAACCTGCCTCCACGGCCACAAAACCTGCCCCCACCCCTCCGGCCTGGCCCTGCATTCACCACAAGCACATAATGGAAGAACTCAAGTGGCAAGATCTTGATGACATTTCAATATAATGACGTGAAAAGAGGCCTGCATAACTTGAAGAATTTGGAAGCTAGGGTGCGACGAGTGAGCAGTCAATGGACAGTCAGCACTGCTGCTTAGAACTGTACCTCAGTGTTATTATTTGTAGAAAAAAAGGAACCCCAACACAGCTGTAAGAATGATGATAATCGGAGTCAATGCAGCAAGGAAGAGATGAGGAGGCCAGCTGTTTTTGACACATCACCAAGAATACATTTGAAGCTATGAAATAACCCAAATTCCAAAGATTTTAACTGAGTATCAATGAGATGCAGGAGAAATATTCCATGGGCATTGACAAAAATAGGTGGGTGCACTGTCTGTAGTATATTTGTACTAGGACAGTAATTAGATAAAGAATTTCAGGACCTAACACACCACAAGACGTTGAGAAATGAACTATTCAAGATCTTTGTTTAAACAAGAAGTGTGTTGCTAGATAAGGGGTTTAGGGGCAACTCTCAAGGGTCCAAGATGCCATGGCACTGCAAAGGTTATAATGAAGGGACTTAGAGCCACTTTCAATGATTCAAGCCTCACTGGGACTGAAGAAGCAAATTAAGAGTACATTATAACTTTCTTACACATAAGGGCATGGCCTAGAGTGTTGGTACAAATGTTAGCACTAAAAGCACAGACATTGTTCAAAAAGGCAATAATATGATATGGGTTTCCCATTGATAATGCATTTTGGTGTAAAACTAAACATGCAAACCACCCAAATGATTGTATCATTAAGCAACCCTCAAAACAATAACTGAAAAATTGGAATAAATAATAACATGAATCAGCCATGACAGATGAGGTGTTTCAAAAAGTCTCAAGACCTTATTATGATACGGCTCGGAAAGGCTGCCGCATCTTGGGTTAATTTCCGAGTGCAGCATTACAGTGCTGGGGGACGGAAATTAAACCAGCCGGTCATTAGGGCTGGATCCGAAGGCTCAAGGTGCCGGTCAGAGGCTGGCCTGTAATCCTAAAGGGTGGCCTTTTCCCCGTTGGGATTACGATACTCGGTCTCTGGCAGGCTTTCAATGTTAGGCTTTCCGACATGAAAAGCTTGTCATAGACCGCGTATGGGGGGCCCTAGCAGGGCCCACTTGCCTCTGTGCCTCCGGTTGGGGGCTGAGTGGGAACCTATGGTGCCCCGTGTTCATCCCTGCACCCTGAGGTGCCTGCTAAAAGGTGCAGGGATGAATACAGACTCCCATTCCACGACACGAGCTCCCATAGTGGAATGGGAGTATACAACCAAAATCCACCAGACACCGTAATCACCCCTTCAGTGTATGAAACTTCATTTTTTGTATAGTCAGTGAGGAATTTGCTGCCCCCTGCCTACTGTAAGCCCTTTCTTGATGCTTTAAGCCATATGCATCAAATAACAATGCTTCATCAAAGAGGAACCAAGAGTGATTTCAATGGTTATAAAACTCACTGAAGGTAAGAGATTAGTTTGTGTTTACTATTGCTCATGAATGCATTAAAGAACAATATTTAATGAAAGAGGAACCAAGGGCAAGGTGCGATTTCAATGCATATAAAGCTCATTGAGGGTAAGAGTTGGGTTTGTGTTATCGCTGTTCCCTCTGAGACAGTGAATATTTATTTCAGACAATATTTGTAGCTTTTTGCTTTTTAATTTCAGTTCAGCTTACATAGTTTTCACTGCCTCCTGGGTTTTTGGACAACATATCACGTTTTAAATATGAAGGAACATATATATTGGTAAAAATATATAATGTATTTGCTATAAAATGTAATTTTCAAGAATTTTGGTTTAATATTGTTTTAATTAACAAAGTTGTAACATTAAATTTTTTAATTTCAGTAATATGTTTTAGTTAATATGTTAATTTTAGGTGTCCCTATTGTTAGTATAATTGTTATACATTTTTTAAAATATAGTTTGTCATTTTAAGTGGTTTAGTAATTTATTTTTAAACGTATTAGTAATATATTGTGTAGTAGGGGGTTGTTGGGTTTGTCAGGAAACAGTGTGGGAAATTATTAAATTATAAATAATTTAATTAAATCGTTTTTATTGTAAATTAAAAATGTATTTTACAATCGATCTAATAAACTACTTAATAATTATATTTTCAGTTTATTTGATAATTTTAACACATATGTTTATTTTATTGTTAGTAAAAGTAAGTTATTTTTGGTAGCAGGTTGAAGGGTTTAAATATATTAAATGTATTATGAATTTATTATTTATGATAATTAAATGTTATTTGAATATTAATTATGTAAATCACTAAATATTTTAATGTTACATCTTTACAGTGTTTAATTTCTTTTATTGTGCATATTAATTTTTATAAGTTTATTATATATTTATTTTATTACTAGTATATTATTGTTTCCTAGTGGAAATGGTGGGCAGATATTAAAGTTCCAATATTTATTGTAATATTTGATATTTATGTACTTGATTCATTGATAAATAATTATGCATATTTGTACTGTTGTATTTATGTCAATTTTTTTATTTGAATTCTTAATTAAGTTAATGGTAAGTACTTTTGGAACTTTGTTTATGGAAAGGTTTTTGTTTTTAAATTGTATTTGTTTTTTTATTTGCTAATTCTTACAAATAGTTTGGTGCTTATTTTTTAGAAGGTGTATTTTTCTACTCGGCAAGTGAGTCTTATTATAAGTAATTTTCTTTAGTTCTTTTTTTAATTGTATTTCATATTTTAAAACAATTTCATAATTTTCATACATAATTTAGGGCCTTATTATGAGTACGGAGCTCCTGAGACCGCCGTACTCGAGGTGGCAGTCCGACTGCCTTATTATACTGGTGGTAGTGGGACCACCACCAGAACGCCAATATCTGCACCGCCGAGCAGAATACAAACTGTATTTCCACAACCCATTTCATGGCAGGGATCCCACCATGAAAATGGTGGCTGAAATTCAGGTAAAGGACCCTAACAGGACCACTGGATGAATGTGCACATGGGGATGTTTGCGGGAGGGCACATGTGGTGACCACTAGAATTGCTCCTACATGCATGCACTGTGTTGCATGCATGACATGTTGCATGCCACACAGTGCACTAATGCGCTGTAGGCGATGTCACAACAGCATTATGCTGTTTAGGCTCCACTATGAGCCTAACATACAGCTCGCCGTGAAATCTACTTGTAGTCCCGAGGGTGGGTTCACCTCTGGCTTGGCGGTCTTCCTGGGACTGCCATGGTGGTGGTCTTGCAGGAACACCACCAAACTTCTAATAAGGTCCTCTTTCTCCTCACACCATGCCACTTGCTTACTTCACTCCATGCTTCACACCAATTTATAGCAGTTCCATGGGCCTCAATCAAAACATTTAACCATCTGACTGCACATCAATGTGTGAACCCCACAAAGTATCACCTCTACATCATCTAAAGCCCTTGGATACACTCACCCCAAGACCATCATACTCCTACTCACCAACAAATATCATTTTACCGTCTTATTCAGCACTTGTCTTACATGAATCACAGGTCCCCAACTTGCATTTCACCTATGTAGTTGAGGTATGTTTGAAACCTGCTTCATTACTCTTGTGTTCATTACAAAAGAAAATAATGATCATGTTTAATCATTTTATAGTATTTGGGGACAACCCCCTTAACTCACTTACTCATGCTCACCCCTCCAACTAATTTCAGTTGCCTCTTGCACACCTGCGTGTCATTTGACAGGTTGCACTAATGTGAAGACTATTCTATCATTCCAACAACTCGTAACAAGAGAGTGCTACTGGTATGAGGGGCTCCCAAGCAGTCCCAGAACCTCCCTTTATGCGCTGTGTGATGTTGTGTTGACCTTTCTTGGCGCCAGGACGCCCCTTTGCTGGGGCAGCTGTGCGCGGTATAAAAGCCAATAACATAACATAACATAACAATCAATGGTGCCCACTGAACTTAAGTCTCCAAAAATGTCCCTGACTCGGGTAAATAGACACCAAGCACAAGTTTTCAAACAAGATAAAACGATTTTGTCATCCACAAATATTGTGATGCTGTCCCAGTCATTTTTCAGACGTACACAGTATTATTCCTAATATTGTTTCCTCCATAGAGGTTGGGTCTTTTAACCACATTTTGTAAGGTATGCCACAAAATGTTTTTTCTTGACAAATGATGTTCCACCTTACCTTCTCCAATAGCCCAGTGTGTTCTAACTTAGTCTGTTTTGTCCCTGTTTCATAGACACAATCCCTACCAGTTTCCTGTCCTGAGGACATCACCAAAATCTCTGTGGGTCTAAACGCATCAGCACCATATCCCAGGGGTTGAAGCTACGCAGAATTCAACAAATGTGGCACCATCAAAGAACTGAATACATCAACCTTTGTGCTCAAGATGAACTTTAGGGTTCCAGTTTCACTACTGTGAAATTAGTCACTTTGAGAAAGGGTCTCCCACAATGTTTTCCATCGTCCACTTTCTTCAGATATTCGACTGGTTCATCCCAAAGCTGTGATGATCAGACTTATATCTCTAAATATTGAACCGCTTTATTTGATTGTAAGCCTGATTTAGAGGATTTCCTCAATCATATGCACTCAATTTATTTAGCTGTTAGGGTCCTCACTCTCAGCTTAAGTTTTGAAATGCAGTTCTGAAAGGCATTTGAGCATTAGACATGGTGGTATTGCACTATTCCTCTCTCATGATGCAATGATTGTGAATTTCTGAATGTGATTATGCTGATACATAGAATGGGGACTATAAAGTAATTGCATATCGGACAACTGAAAACTTTCTCTTTTCACGTTTTATGAAATTACTGGAATTAATACTAGGGAGATACTTTTTTTTCTGCATGATAGTAGTTTGGCTAAAAGCACCAACTTCTATCCCATGTTAATAGGAGGGTCCTCCGCTACTCTAGTTACTGTATCTCATTGAAATACCCATGTTTAATTGAGATGCACCCATTGCAAAATCTAAGGTACCTAATCTCAAATAAAGAGATTTTGAAGCTACAGAGCCTTAAAAAGTAAGCAAATGGATTCAGCCTAAATTTAAAGAAACCACGCAATTGTCCTCCTATTGCTGAATAAACCATCTGTGGACCCTTCAACACTCACCAACAATGGATCGATCTCTCAGCTACCAGTCCCAGCCAATGTCTTAGAGAAAATCATCAACAGACACCTCAAGGAATTGAGGGAGAGAATTGGGGAGAGGATGTGGCCTTATGGCTAAAGCGTTCGACCTCAACAGTGGGGAAGAGGGTTCAAGTCTCGGCAGGGACTCTCAACATCCTGTGATTCTGGGCAAATCACTAAATATCCCAGTGCCTAACAAAAAATGAATGTGTCCTTCTGTAAGCAACTGGTGCTCATGTGCAAAATCCCAAAAATCTGAATACCTGAACAACCAACAACTCCTGGAAACCACTCAGCCTGGTTTCAGACCCAATCACAGCACAGAACCTGCCCTTATCACCACCACAAGTGACATCTACATGATTCTGTACAAAGGAGACACTGTGGCCCTCATCCTCCTGACCCCTTTGTAGAATTTAGTACAGTCTCCCACTCCTTCCTCATCAACGTCTACACAACATCGAAATGCTAGAATGCGCACTTCCATTAATCTTCTCCTTCCTGACTGGAAGGACCCAACCTGTCAGCCTGGCATAATATACCTCAGATACCTGCAACCTCATCTTTGCAGTTCCACAAGGATCCTCCCTGAAACCAACACTCTTCATTGCATACATGATCCCTTTAGCCAGCATCTAAATAATGAACCGCTTCATTTGAATGTAAGCCTGATTTAGAGGATTTCCTCAATCATATGCACTTAATTTATTTAGCTGTTAGGGTCCTCACTCTCAGCTTAAGGTTTGAAATGCAGTTCTGAAAGGCATTTGAGCATTCGACATGGTGTTATTGTACTATTCCTCTCTCATGATGCAATGATTGTGAATTTCCGAATGCGATTATGCTGATACATAGAATGCAGGTTATAAAGTAATTGCATATCGGACAACTGAAAACTTTCTCTTTTCACGTTTTATGAAATTACTGGACTTAATACTAGGGAGATACTTTTTTTCTGCATGCTAGTAGTTTGGCTAAAAGCACCAACTTCTATCCCATGTTAATAGGAGTGTCCTCCCCTACTCTAGAAACTGTATCTCATAGAAATATTAACCATGTTTAATTGAGATGCACCCATTGCAAAATCTAAGGTACCTAATCTCAAATAAAGAGATTTTGAAGCTACAGAGACTTAAAAAGTAAGCAAATGGATTCAGCCCAAATTTAAAGAAACCACGCAATTGTCCTCCTATTGCTGAAGAAACCATCTGTGGACCCTTCAACACTCACCAACAATGGATCGATCTCTCTGCTACCAGTCCCAGCCAATGTCTTAGAGAAAATCATCAACAGACCCCTCAAGGAATTGAGGGAGAGAATTGGGGAGAGGATGTGGCCTTATGGCTAAAGCGTTCAACCTCAACAGTGGGGAACAGGGTTCGAGTCTCGGCAGGGACACTCAACATCCTGTGATTCTGGGCAAATCCCTTAATCTCCCAGTGCCTAACAAAAAATGAATGTGTCCTTCTGTAAGCAACTGGTGCTCATGTGCAAAATCCCAAAAATCTGAATACCTGAACAACCAACAACTCCTGGAAACCACTCAGCCTGGTTTCAGACCCAATCACAGCACAGAACCTGCCCTTATCACCACCACAGATGACATCCACATGATTCTGGACAAAGGAGACACTGTGGCCCTCATCCTCATGACCTCTTTGTAGAATTTAGTACAGTCTCCCACTACTTCCTCATCAACGTCTACACAACATCGAAATGCTAGAATGCGCACTTCCATGAATCTTCTCCTTCCTGACTGAAGGACCCAACCTGTCAGCCTGGCATAATACACTTCAGATACCTCCAACCTCATCTTTGCAGTTCCACAAGGATACTCCCTGAAACCAACACTCTTCATTGCATACATGATCCCTCTAGCCAGCATCATCAACTCTCACATCATCATCCTCTCTGATGCTTACGACATGCAACTCATTGTCTCGCTCCCTTCCACTACCGGAATTAAGTTCAATGCCTGCATGAACGGAATTGCCCATTGTCAAACGTTGAACACTGACAATACCAAAATTCTGATCTTTGGAAAGAGCACATTACTGTGGGACTCCACCCGGTGGCCAACAGAGCTAGGGCTGACACCCACCCATGCCAAAAACCTAGGGCCCGATTCACAAAAGTAATCTGAAACAAAATCCTAACATTATGACTTTTGGTATTCACAAAAGGCATTTAGGAGTAGTAAAGTTAGGATTACTAACTTTACTACTCCTAAACTGAGACAAAATCCTAACTTTAAGACTTTCGGTATTAACAAAAAGCATTTAGGAATAGTAAAGTTAGGAATCCCAACTTTACTACTCCTAATTGCCTTTTGTGAATACTGAAAGTCATAAAGTGAGGATTTTGTCCCAGAATACTTATGTGATTCGGGCCCCATGGAATCATCATTGACAGCAAACCTGACAAGAACGCCCAAGTCAATGCCATCACCGCCTCATGCTTCCATACCCTGAAGATGCTGAGGAAAATATTCAAAAGCTCCCACTCAGCACCCATAAAAGCACCATACAAACCATGGTCACAAGCAAGCTGGAATACAGGAACACTCTCAATTCTGGGATCAACAAAAGACTCATCAAAATTCTGCAGACCAGGGCATGGTTTCGGCGCCGCTAAAGATGGCCGCTTGAACCGGCGACTCCACCGTACCGGGATGAAAATCAGCTGCTGGTGAAGTTTTCCATACCCTTTCTCGGCAGGAAACTACCTGTAATCAAAGATGCAGTGCATATGGCGATCGCTCTTTCAGCGCGAAGTGCGCTCTGCATGCCTCAGTTTTTGATGCAGATGTTATCTCTTCAGAGCGCCCGCCATCATGCCGGCAGTGCTACTTCATACTGAGGTAAACATACAGACTGACGATGCCCGCTCTTTGCTAGTGCTTGTTTGTTCCTGAGGAGGGCATCTGTATTTATTGGAGCACTACATCATTATAGTAAGCTGCTTGCTGATATGGATGGTTTTTCTCCATGATTTTTGCGGATGCCCCATTTACTTCAGAGCAGCATTTATTATGCCTGCATTGCTCTATCAGCTATTTTTATAAAATATACCATGGAATTCTTTTAACAGAGATACACACTGCCTACCAAGAACTATTCATGGACTGACAAGGTCTGCTCTTAGCTAATGCTCGCTTGGTTTTGAGGTGGAGTAACACACTACTGGAGTCAGTTGTTTGTCGCTATGGATGGATCTACTTTCATAATTTTTACGACTGACTCCTTTATTTCAGATCACTAACTATTATATCTACGATGATTTGTCAGATATTGCTATAATATGCCGCCTGGGAGATGTTTTGACAGAGCTGAGCACTTTGCCACATCATCACTTCAATTTATTTTTTAGGTACTTCCTCTCTTCAGAAGGCAGCATTCTTTCCATCGGACTTAATATTGCATCATAGTTAGATACCACTATTTCTGACGCGTGACTTACCTTCACAATTAATTCATTGTTGGCTCTCCTCTTGATGTTTC
Organism: Lissotriton vulgaris; assembly: GCF_964263255.1. NCBI lineage: Eukaryota > Metazoa > Chordata > Amphibia > Caudata > Salamandridae > Lissotriton > Lissotriton vulgaris. The sequence goes on from NC_141691.1 coordinate 778,398,157, forward strand.
TCAGGATGAACTTTACTCGGTGCCATTGTCCTGATTCATGATGGGATAGTATTTCCTATTCCGAAGCCTGTGATCACCTCAAGTGTCTACTCTGTGTTATTATTTTTATGAAGTCTGTAGGTTTGCGAATATTTGATATACCCTATATTACCTGTTTGTGCGACCTGTGTATTTTCTATATATGGGAAGACAGCGTAAACCGCAATTTGTTTTTATACCCAAGAAACATTTTTCTTCGATGTCGCTAACTTCTTCTTCAGCACCACTCTCATCTCATCACAAAGAAACGATGGCAGGAGTTACTTCTAATCGATCGACTTTGTCTCAGTCTAATGCTTTTAAAACTTCACTACCTTTGTCATCCTCCAAGTGTTTAAAGCATGATCCTCCCTCTCCTGACAAATCATCATATCCCATTTCCTTAGAGCTGTAGTTGCAAGAAATCCGTGTTCTACGCCCCTTTGTAGAGGAGACCAACAGTAAAATGCAACTCTTGGCGGATAAATGGTCCACAATAGAGAACAGAGTATCTTTGGTGGAGCAGCAACTCAATATGGTACAAGATAGCTCTCAGAGACTTTCTTCTTTAGAGAGAGAGGTGCGTGACCTTCGGCATCACACAGAGGATTTGGAAAACAGGAATAGGAGGAATAATCTACTCATCTATGGTCTACCTGAGGCTCTTGAAAGTGATGATCCTGTCTCCTTTTTTTCCTCCTTCTTGCCGAAACTCCTGGATATACCTTCTTTTACCTCTTTCGGTATTCAGAGAGCCCATAGATTGGGTCCATGCACTTCAAGTTCTACATCTCCGGTAAAACCAAAGGGAGTCATCATTCTATTTTTGAAATACACCAACCTACTTAATCTTCGAGCTCCCCTACGATCTCTAGGTGCTCGTTATGATCTTTTCCATCCCTGCATTTTCAAGGTGACTTATCAAAATCAGACTCAATCCTTTCAAGATCCTGTGGAGCTTAAGACGTTCATTCACTCTCATACTACAAGCACCATTGACATTGCTGGCCTTCCTCATGTCCTAGGCTTTTAGACATTTTCCTAGCCATGGCATGGCTTTTTCCTTAGTTGTTTCTTCTATTGACTTAGGATTGTTTTATTAGCAGCATATTTCAGTTACATATTCTAAATAGCATAAGTGGTTCATGTCTTTCATATCTCTTGTCATATGTTTACCAGATGTTCAATTTTCTTTGTATTATTTTAATGTTAATTATCTCTTTTATTTTTTTCCCCACAGATTTGTTTATGTCATATCATCCGTATGGTCCTCATCCCTTCCTCCCCTGTCCCGATGCATTCCGGATATCTTGAGTTTGGGCGGTCCGTCTTGTTATGTGTTGTCCTTGCCCAGTTGTTTCTCCCTTTGTTTCCCTCAGGTATGTTTTCTCAGTCATCCTTCTTGGATATGTACTGTCTCTACTTGCCTTTCCTCTATCTTTCCTCTTCCCCCTTTCCCTTTTTTTCCCATTCTCTAAGAAACATACTCTTCTTTTATCTTTCTTTGCTTGATCCGCCCTACTTTATTTTTTACCTTCTTTTTCCTTATTGTCTTTTATCCCTTTTCTTACAGTTATTACTAGACTTTGCTATTTTCCTAACTCTCCTCTACTTTCCATCTCTCTTATTTCTTCTCTTCATTTTCCATCATATCATCTTACCTCATACATGTATTCTTCTTAATTTTTTTGAATGCTCATTGTTCATTCTATATTTATTAGCATGTTTCTCAATATCATACTGTTATTTATCTAATATAATTTTTTTAATTCAGAGTTATAACATGGAATGTAAAAGGTTTCAATAACCCTATAAAGAGGCAGATAATTCTTTCACATTTAGGGCCAGATGTAGGTAATTCATATTTACCGACTCTTAAATACCAAATTTTACCGATTCCGTATTTAAGAGTCGGTAAATAGGAAGGGGGGAGATGTAGGTATTACAGATTCTGTAAATACCGAATCGTTAAGATTCGGTATTTACCGAATCTGTAAATACCGAATCGGTATTGCCCATTGATTCCTATGGGCCTTAAAGCCCATAGGAATCAATGGGCAATACCGATTCTGTAATTACAGAATCGGTAAATACCGAATTTTGCAAGGGTGCAGGGGTGTCACTTTGACACCCTCTGGCAGCCCAAAAATAGGCATGTGCGCCATGTGGCACACAGACATGCCCTAAGGGCATGTCTGTGTGTCACATGGCTAGGTGTGCATGCACACATGTGCATGCACACCTGAATTCGGTATTTTAACACCCAATTGGATTGGGGGGTAAAATACCGAATTTGTAGGGCCTTTGGGACTCAGAAGAGTCCCACCTACATCTGGGAATTACCGAATCGGTAAAAATACCGATTCGGTATTTCACAGATTCTGTAAATTTACCGATTCTGTAAATTTACAGAATCTGTAAAATCTGGCCCCCTACATCTCAAGATGCCAAATACCGGTCGGAAACGGACGAATTCGACCGTTTCTGACCGGTATTTGCCACCTACATCGGGCCCTTAGCCTCATATAAACCTGATTTAGTTTTGTTGCAAGAAACTCATCTATCTGAGGCTGAAGCTCTCAAACTTAAGCGTAGCTGGGTTGGTTCAGTATTGGTTTCTCCTACTAACACAAAGAAGAATGGGGTTGTCCTTCTATGCCATAAGAAAATGAAATGCACTGTTGTTAAGCAAGATATTGACTCTGATGGTAGGTGGCTTCTAGGTAAATGTTTAGTTAAAAATATCCCTCTTACTGTGTTTAACCTTTATGGCCTGACTCAACCCGATCCTTCTTTTTGGCCTGCTATTACAGATACTTTTTTTTCAAAACAAAGATGAATTGTTCATACTTGGAGGTGATTGCAATCATGTTTTAGACCCTTTTATTGATCGCAAGTCCCAGGTATATTTTATTCCCCACAAAACTCACAAACAATTCCTTAACACTATAACACAGACTCAATTAGTTGATGCATGGAGATTATGCAACCCTGACCAATCAGAAATTTACTTTTTTTTCTCCTCCTCATGGTTCCTTATCCCAGATTGATTATATTTTTGCTTGCAAATCCTTGGCCCAAAACGTTGTCTCCTCTTCGATTGAGCCAATCTTGATTTCGGATCGTGCTCCAGTATTTGTTGACTTTGACTTGCTTCCTCCTTGTTCCGAAATGTCTCGGTGAAGGTTTAATAATTATTGTTTACTAGATCCAGCTTTCTCCTCTTCTTTCATATCTTTTGCTGAAGAATTCTTCTCTATTAATGAAGATAATTCTGTGTCCCCTGTTCTTGTGTGAAATAGTTTCAAAGCCACCGCTCGCGGGTTTATTATAGATTTTGTATCCCAAAAAAAGAAACTATCGTCTAATAAACCTAATTCTTTTTTATCTTCCATTAGGCACTTCGAACCTCAGTTTTACTCCTCTTCCTCGGACTCCACCCTACAACAACTTATTAAAGCCAAGATGGAATTTAATAAAATTTCTACTGATAAAGCCTCTTTTACTATGCTTCGTAGCAGCGCCAGATACTATGGTGGTCGAAATAAAGCTGGCTCACTCTTGCTAATTATTCAAAATCTAAAAGGGAGAACACATTTATTGAATCCATTCAATCTAATGATGGCAGGCACCTCTTCAAAGATAAAGACATATAATCGGAATTCAAAATTTTTTATAGCGTTTAGTACACTCCTGAATCAACTCCCACCGAATCTCTTATTAATGACTATCTTAGTTCTATTCCTCCTCCTTCTACTTCTGATCTAGATTTAAATTGTACCTCTTTAGATACAGATATTTCACTTCAGGCAATCTCCTCCTCCTTAAATTCTTTAAAGAAAAATATATCCCCAGGTCTCAATAGTTTTTCTGTAGAATTCTATCTCCGTTTTTCCAACCTGCTATTGCCAATACTTTTTAATCTCTTCCAACATTCTTGCTCTTCTGGTGCAGCAAGTGGTACATTTTTAGAAGCCTTTATCTGTCTAATTCATAAGGAAGGCAAAGATCCTAAATTCTGCAAGAACTATCAACCCATTTCACTGGTAAATGTGGATTATAAGATTTTTGCTAAACATCTAGCTATGCGTTTTGAATCCTTCCTCCCCATTTAAAAGCTCCTGAACAATGTGGATTTGTAAAAGGCAGACTAACTTCTGATAATTCCCGTCTATTTTTTTCATGTTTTGAATAAAGCTCCCGCTATCTCTTTTCCCCTTGCGGCAATCTCCATTGATGCAGAAAAGGCTTTTGATAGGGTAGATTGGTCCTTTTTATTTCAATCTCTTTGATGGCATGATTTTGGTACCAAATTAATTTCCCCTATTTCTCTTCTCTACTCTACCCCGTCTGCTTCTACCATTGTAAACAGCCATACCTCGCAGTATTTTTCACTTCATCGAGGAGTTAGGCAAGGATGTCCATTATCCCCCCTTTTGTTTGCTCTCTCACTTAAAACTTTCCTTTTCCGTAGCCGTCAAAATTCTTCTGTCTTTGGATTCCCATATGATGATCATCAACTAAAGTTATCTGCATATGCAGATGACATTTTGTTTTTCAACTCAAATCCATACTCTTCTATTCCCTCATCGCTACAAGAAATTCTTGAATTCTCAGCGGTATCGGGATATAAGATCTACTCTGATAAAACTGAAGTTTACCCAATAACAACATTTTGCCTCAAACAACAATTTGAATCTATTGGTTTTCACTGGAATAGCTCTGAAATTAAATATCTCGGTATTTGGTTTTCCAATTCTATCTCTAACTCGAATAAATTGAACATGAACATAGCTCCAGATCGTATTTCTAGGCTTTTCTCTTCCTGGAATCCCCTTTTTCTCTCGTGGTGGGGCAGTCTCGACTCCATTAAGATGATGATTACTTCTAATTTATTATATTATTTTTCAATGATTCCTCTACATATCCCCGTTAATTTCTTTAAAAAAATTGACTCCCTTCTTTCTAAATTTCTATGGAAAAATAAAGCATCCAGGATCTCTTTATTTCACCTTAGAAATCCGAGACTTGTAGGTGCGGTTAATTTTCCTGATTTTCTTTTGTATCACAAAGCCTTTAGTTTAGAGCAAGCATCTCATTGGCTTTGCACAGAACCCTCTCCCTTTACTCCTTTATGGCTCAATATTGAATAATGTCTGTTTTCTCCTTTCTCGACTAAGGAAGTTCTTTCTTTTACTACCAAAAATGCTCTCACATCCCTCCCATTATTCAAACACACTTGCTCTTTGTTACGTCCTCATCTTCAGCCAACACTCACAACGAGACATACTTTTTTACATTCTCCTTTATGGCATAATAATCTCATAACTATAAATATTAGGCAGTTCACAAAAATTCCAAAAAAAGTAGTCTTTCAAGCGTGGGTGTTGAAGTTCATTTTCTTTATTCTGAAGCATGTGCTGATGTCAGTCAGCTTCCAGAAGAAACATCATCATTTCCTATACAATGGTTAACAGATTAACAGCCAACATGTTTCTTCCCCATCCGGGACATCATCAGGGCTGTAATAAGGAAAAACATATAACGTCACCATGCAATCATATCCTATTTGATTGCATAATCCAATCAATACCATTCCTCGAATTAACATGATGATATCCAGTAAAATAATGTCACAAAAGGCCAAAGCAAAGATACCACCCTGCCTATTGAACAATCTAAAAACCCTCTTATGGTCAACACCTTGAATTCGTATGGATAAGTGGGAACTACACGAAAGATGTTCATACTGAATGACCTAACTTAAAAGTAATGTATGAAATATTATCCAAATAGAGGAATACGGGTAGTAGAGGGTAGTTGAGCTCAAATAATGCAAATTAATAAATGAACTGCGACATGGCGCTTTTAGACATGGACATCAATTCACCAAAATACCAGGGGACCTGTGAAGTGTCATCACAGGTCAAGTGACTGCTGATTATATCACAGGAAGTGATGTCACATTGAATTTGACCTTGGTGATATCACAGGAAGTGATATTTCATGACCTCTGCCCCACAAAACACAGGAAGTGACATCCCCAGAGTTATCAAAAATAGCAATAACTACCAGATGTGCAGCTGCCAACTACCAAGGTACAGCCTTCATATGCATGCACCAGTCATCAATTCTCAGGAACATCCCTGAATCCTGGGGGGTCCATACTTTTGAGAGCAATGAAATTAGAACAATTCATTCAGGTAATAAAAACATCTGCTATTCAGTGCAAGAACAATTTTATTTAGCATTCACTTTTCAGCTCAAAATTTGTTTTGTGCTAGAAAGTTGTCTAAAAGTAATGCAAAGTAGTGCTGTTTTCCGCTACAACCACACCCTTGGTTTCTGCTCTGCACTGCTCTACTTTGTACTGAATGTGCACCATGGAGCTATAGGTTGGTAAAAATACACTTCTATTTCAACACAGAACTTCCGGAACAACGGCAAACACTGCTGACAGTATCACAGCAATCAATGCTTCCGCTAAGAATGCCTTAAAAATAATGTAAGACCAAGTTCCACAATTGTCCTGCCATTATTTAACCATTATATTGTATTAGATTATGAAATTAAATTGCACAAGTTTTAACCATACACTTATTGTCTCTGGTAAGCCAGCAACATTCAAATACATGGCCTAAAGTCTTAGTGGGTCAGGGCGTCACTCATACTATGGCAATTGTGACTACACATGAAATAAACAAGGCCTGAGCTAGCCCCAAAGCATTCTTATTGGTTTTTGGCTGACCTACCTTCAGAAATTAACTAATTAATTGTAGTCCACATAAGTTATGGATAAAATCCATTTTGTTATTAATGTAGGTCGAGAATCTGTTTTTTTAAGACTGTGGCGATGTATATAGAAGTAATTAACCATCTGATAAAGTGAGGAGAATACAAAGACAATGTACCTTGAGGAGGAAATAGGTTTTTGCTGGTTTGAAATTGCAAAAGGTAAATAATGCTATATGGGCCACATCACATAAAGGTATAATTATGAGGGCTAATTTAGTTACCAAGCTAGGCTGTTTCTTGTGATTTTGTGCTACATTACTGCAATTTGATGTTGTCATGTTGTAATGTGGTGTAGTGCTGCCCTCTGTTTTTATTGTTTTATTGTCCAGCGTCTTATGTTTCAATTGTGTTATTATGTTGCTTTGCCTAAGTTACTGTGTTATGTTCTGTTGTTTACTTGAAATATATCAAACATTGTTGCTACCTTTCCAGCCAAAAGCAGTACTTTACTTTAAATATCCTGTGTAATGCAACCATTTACCCCTGTCTCAGGTGGTAAGCACTGCTTCAGCAATTCAATAATTTACGACATCAATCGCCCAAACATTGCCTGCGACCACCCTAAATAGCACAGCCGAGGGTGGTTTCATACTCAGAATATACTGTGTGGACTGCAGGGGTTATTTAAAGCACACGGGGGCAAATTACCAAGGGCCTTATCGCCGCTTTAGCGGGAATTGTTCCCGCTAAAGCGGCGATAATTTTATCGCCCTATTACCTAGCTGTCGCTAACACCAGTTAGCAACAGCTAGTAGGAGATATCGATCATCTTGGGGCCCGCTTTGCATGTCAGCGATATTTATCGCTAATGACATGCAAAGTGGGCGGGCCAAGGTGTTAGCGACTGGAAACAGTCGCTAACATCGCTATCTCCTATTACCTACTTTTGGAAATATTCGCGCTAAGCGCGAATATCTCCAAAAGCTAACGCCTGCCCAGAGCAGTTCTTAGCCATGTTATCCAATGGTAGGTGGATAACATGGCTAAGAGCATTAGCTCGGTAATGCATGAATATCGCTGACTTTTCAGCAATATTCAAGCATTACGGACGATTTTTATTGCTTTTGAGATAAACCTTGATAATAGCAAGGTTTATCTGCGATAAAAATCGGCAGAGCTCGGCTATAATAAAATTGCCGCTAAGCCAACATAGCGATAATTATCGCTAGTTGTTGGTAATGCTAGAGCGCGCAGTTGCCCCGGGTCACCCGAGTTACCAATTCTTTACACGCACTGGGCCCTTGGCGTGAAAAAAACAACTTTATTACCACACAAATCTGTTCGGGTGACCTGGGTTGAGGATTTCTCCTCCTGCACGCTGCTAAGAGTAATCAAAGTTTGGATTTACCTCTGCTTACCATGTACCCGACTTACCACAGGCACAATTCTTACGACGGACCTAGAGCTATCAGGGAAAATAGTAGACAGGCCTAACATCAAGTACTCTTTATAATCAAAAAAATAATACTTTCCACACTTCTGTAAAATGACCACAGACACCTGATGAAGTTTAAAACTTTATATAAGATTTCAAAGAGAAGATGCCAAGATAATAAGCGATACACAGAATAATATATCAAACATTAAAATCAACACCAATAGGTAACTTTGCATCAAAAATATGACCATTAGGATATATGGGAAGACTAAAGGTAGAAGTTTTTAGAACAAAACTAGTCACTGCAATTTTATACTAGATCATAGAAATGGGGATGGGACCTAGAACATGTACTTATCCTAAGTGTTTAAACTATTCTAGCTAAGTTCACTGCAATCCACTAGAGGAAAGGGAAAAACGGGAACATGCTATTATTTTTATAAAATCAATGAACTTCTAAAGGAGAGGGGGAGAGAAGGAACCAACTAAAATCAGACACATATATTGATATTTCAACGGCAATAGAGCAATATCACAGGTAAGAATGCTTTAATAGATCAGACAAGAAAGAGGGAGAAAGAGAGAGATAGAGATACGCAAACCCACAATCAATAATTACCTAGTTCAGATTGAAGACCAACCCTGGCCACGGGTCAGTTGGGAAGACGGGGACAGGGACCCTCAGAAAAAGAATGCCAGAATGCGAGCAGGTACAGCTCACGGACAGTAAGGACAGGATACCCCTCAGGTTCAGGTCAAGGACTGGGCCTCCCAGGGTACGACCAACACCCACAGCTTCGGACAGCAACGCCTGCGTTACCCCCTCCTGCAAGTAATCCGCCAGAAACCCCGATTGGATTTCGAACTCCCCAGCAAAGTGCTTCGCCAGCACTTAGGATTTTCCACCCCTTAGGAGATTGTGGAAAGTATAGACAAAGTGCTCCGCAGCACTTTCAGAATGAGCACCTATTGAGATCGTAGGGTCAGTGACAGGTCTGCTACTCGGACAAGTCGGACAATTTTCCTAAGCTAAACTAGGGCAATTATACTGTTTTGGGGACCCTTAGACCACCCACCAATGTTGCAAGTGACAGTTTCCCACATTGTGATTGGTCAGGAGTGGTGGTGCGGTCATTACCACCTCCTAGAATTCAATGTTCCCATCATAATTATTCAATTTTGCACACCCGCCCCCCTGGTTCACGTTCCCAGGCATAGGAATACAGAAGACAATGCAAGAGTCCAGCATATAGCAACAGTGTATGACAATTCAAGGTGTAATCTTGCATCTTCGGGATGGGTTCCCAGGCGCATCGGGCTCCAGGAGCCAGCTGGCTAGTTTTAGCTTCTGCGCAGTTAGGACTCTCCCTGGTCAGCTGACAGGGTTCAGAGGAGCCTCAGCATGGCGTCGCTCATGTATGCCCCAGCCCACAAAGACGCGGTACATGAAAAGTAAGCGAAAACAAATTAAACTCATACATAAAAATGATCGCACTGTATACCATGATAAAATCTAACCAACCCTTACTTTATAATGACTATAGCATTATGGATTAGTGCGAAAAGACAGATAGGCAAAAGCAGCAGCAGCAAGCAGAGAGCGTGGTGAGAAACAAGCGGCCATTTGCATCAGTGCGCATGAGCACAGAATCCCTCCAGAATGCGAGTGCGTCACATCACATGGGTATGACCGACGCATGCGCAGACTGAATCTCAGCGAAGCAGCCATTTTAAGTGCAAGCTTCGTTTTAGTACGGAAAAACAAACAAGCAAGCATCCTGGGGACACCCGCGTGTTGGGAAAACACTTTATAAATGACGAATAATGAGGTTAATATTATTATGCAGTTTAGACAAGGGTTTGCATACGAGCAAGGCGCTTTACGTGCGAATCCTTGCTCCATCAATCCCCTCTTTGATGATATTTACTATCATCACTACATGAGGGAAACAGATGCCAACTTTTCTCATTCATTCACATCGTCCATTTCAATTTCAATAAACTTATTGTTTAGTTTTCTTTCAGCTTCTCTATGAGAGTGGTGATTTTTCGCCTTTTTGTAAATTGCACTCTTTAACTCTTCTAGTTCTAGTTCATCAATGTTTCTTTTCACCCCCCTCTGATTTACTGTATATTTCTTTTTGCACTTTTGGCATTTGCAGCAGATAAAAATGATCAACACAATCACACCTATTACACCTATTGGCATCAGTATTTTCCATAAAATATTTTTACCTAAGTTAGTAAACCAACTACCTATAGAGGAGAGACCTCCACTCAGTCTCGTCCAGGCACTGTCAACCTCCAATGGTTTGAGTTCCTTTTCCAAATTAGTTATGTTCTTTACATACTGTTTTAATTCGATACTTTTATCAGGAATGTAAGTGCAACAATGTTGCGCTTTCAGCATTCTACAGACTCCGCCCTCTTTTGCTAATAGAGTGTCAAGGGCAAGACGGTTTTGTAAAACCATTGATCTGATCGCAACCATTTCAGTATTGACCAGCAGGAAACCAGCAGCAGTGTCCGTTGATAACCGGTCCACTACTGTAGACAGTTTGCAGATTCTATGGGTGTTCAGAACTACCCCCATTCCAGGTATCAGTGCACTAAAAATATCACCTATAATTTCACCTACACTTTCACGTCTACTACGCACTAAGCCATTAGTTTCTTCATCGCTTCCAGCTGCATTATTCACATGGTATATTTTCGGGAAAACAATGCCAAAGTAGCAGCTTCCATACCAGTGATCCGGCAATTTGAAATAAGCCTTGTTCCCACATATATAATATATTCCGGGAAACACAGGCTCTGACCCATTTTTGAAACCCCAACCTCCAATTACCTTGTAATTATGTTCACACTCGCTGGAACCGATGAATACATTGTTATAGTACTCTGTCTTTTCCCTATGGATACAAAGTTTCCCCTTTCTTTCAAAATCCAGCAACAAGGCAGGACTGGCTTCGCCTTCCGAGGTGTTATCCATGTGCTCAGCCCACCTAGGGATTCTATCCTTCTCGTCATTTGCCTTCTTCTGAAACTTTTCTCTCCTTCTGTCTGCCATCTTTATAAACATCTTTTCCTGCTCTTGCAGTGAACAGGTCAGATTATCTTCTCTTGCTTGATCTAAATCTATGTTACCTATAGTCAGGAAATATTCTCCCATATAGCGGGTCACGTCACTTGTAGTATGTACACGGTTCAAGTGTCCTCTAACAGGAAGTTCAGAAAATACTACGTCATCATTTGAATAATAGTACTGCAAGGTGCTTCTATAGAACAAGCTAGCTAATATACTACAGGAGATTCCATAGGTCAAAGGTAGATGGTGGTATGTCACACCTTCAGCCACTGAGGTTGGTAGCTTCATGCAGACATAACAGTCCTCTATTTCCATTGCTTCTACATAATGCACTAACAAGTTAGCAAAAACATTTAGATGCGTCCTGTTTCTCATTTTGTGAAAATGGAGTCCATCCTCATCTGGTGCTTCTAATTTAGGTCGTGTGTGTGTCAGTCCTACTCGTTTGTCGCGTCTTTCTAGGCTTCGTGGTGTTTCTGCAGTCTGTACAACCCCTACGTCTACTGCTTCGGGTTCAGTAGGGGACAAGTTAGGATTTTTACTTATCATAAAAGGTAGAAACACTGTTAGTCCTATCCACATTACTATTAGCATGGCTATACTACACACGCATACCTTACAACAGGTTTTGAGACACCCACACCGGGATCTCCCAGAGACATTCGGATCAGACATATTTAGCTTACAGGTGGCTTTTGCTACCCCTCTTTGTTTCTTTGCACCAAAGGCTCACTTCGGGGCTCTCTCAAGGAGGATCTTCGTCCGAACTCCGATCAGCAATGGACTCGTTGTCACTGTTGCCACTGTGGTGTGGCTCGTCAATTTCTTCCAACACAAAGTACGTCCACTCAGGGCTCCGATACAGTCGGTTCTGTTTCTTTATTCTGTCGCTTTTTCTCAGTGATTTGCCTTGGGCTGCATTTCTTTCACTTTGAGCCCTTTTCCGGTCTTTATCGTTTTCTTCGACTGTCTTTAGTCTGAGCCTTAGTCTCTTGACGTATCGGGGTGCACTTCTTCCTCCGTGCCTCCCAGTGGTTGAGGAGACTTCGCCCTCTTCGTGCACTCTTTTCACCTTTTGTGGTGGCACCTCTGTTTTCCTGCCTGTCTGACTAGTTCCAGGTCTTTCATCTACTTCTTCTGCCTGGTTCCTAATCTGTCCCTGCTCAGATTCAAATCGCACTTTCTTTTTATTTCTGGTTACTGTTGTTTCCGTTGTCTGAGCACTTGGATCTAGTTCTATCTGTCCCTGTTCATGCTCTTCGATCTCTTCGTTTTCTTCTGCATGAACGTCAGCTCTGATTTCTAACTGTCCCTCTCCACTCTCAGGAGTTTCAGGAGGAGTTTCGATGTCCTGATCTGACCCTACTTGGCCTACGTCCTGATCAGGTGTGTTGTGGCTTTCGTTGACCTGACCTTCGTCCTCTATTTCTGACTCACCTGGACTATCCCACTCACTGTCTAAGTAAGAATATTTCCGGGTTCGTATTGGATCATGAACCGGTTCGTCGGCGGGATACCATTCAACGTCTCGACTTGTGCTCGGCAGTTCGATGTCAGCTAGCTCCGGACTTTCTTCCTCGGAAGCCTCTTCGGCTGCGCTGCCTTCAGCTCCAGTCGCGTTTTCTCCAGATACCCGCTTTGTGTGGCTGGCGTGGATCCACTTCGGTACACCAGCACACTTCACAGCAGTGGTCGTGACGAGGATCACTTGTCGCGGCTTTCCCCACCTTGGCTTCAGGCAACTGCTCCGGGTGTGTTTCTTTAACACCACCCAGTCTCCAGGTTGCAGTTTGTGTGCTGGAGTCTTTGGCCACTCGTCTTCTGTCTCTCCAATCTGCTGAGAGAGAGAATGCACTTGGTCACCCAGCTGCTTGCAGTATTCTAGCACCATATCATCAGAAATGCTTAGCAGTTTGTGTCCGGGTACCCATGCCTGGCGCATCACTCTTCCCATCAACACTTCATGGGGACTTAGGCCAGTCTTTCGGTTCGGGATACTTCTCAAACTCATCAGCACAAGGGGTAAAGCCTCTATCCAGTTCATTTTTGTGGAATCACACATTTTTCCCAATCTGGACTTCAGTGTGCCATTTATTTGTTCCACTACCCCAGAAGCCTCTGGATGGTAGGCGCAGTGCAATCTTTGCTTCATTTTGAATGCTTTACAGAGTTCTTCCAATACATCGTTGGCAAAATGCCCACCTTGGTCCGTTTCGATTGTCTCTGGGATCCCATACCTAGGTATCAACTCCCTGAGCAACAACTTGGCTGTGGTGATAGCGTCATTTTTCTTAGCTGGATATGCTTCCACCCACCTGGAGAATAGACAAACTATGACTAAGATATATCTATATCCTTTGCATCTGGGCATGGTTATGAAGTCTGCCTGCATTCTAACGAAGGGACCTACTGCCTTTCCAATAGTGCTCTGTTCCACTACAGTCTTTTTTCCTGCATTGAATTGCTGACACACTAGGCACCTCTGGCAAAGCCTTTCCGCCTGGTTCCTGAACTTTGAATTACAGAACACCTGTTCAAACACCCGACACATCGCGTCTCTTCCCATATGTGTTGGCTCATGTATCATTCTGATCATGGGGTCGATCAAACTATCAGGCAGTACAGGCACCCCAGTCGGATTTACCACCACACCATCTTCTCTCAACTCGCATCCATTTGCGGCCCACCTGCCTTTTTCTTGCCTGTCTGTGGCTTGTTGCAACTCCTTAAATTCTTCCCACGTTGACACATTCTCAAACAACATAAGTTGGCAGCTGGTTCCATCCCACAGGGCAATTTGTAGGGACATATGGTGTCGGGCACAAAACTGTGCAATTTGGTCAGCATACCTATTACCGGCAGTCACATCATCATTTCCAGATCTGTGAGCCGCACACTTGACCACAGCCAATTCTTTGGGTAATTGGATAGCTTCCAGTAAGTCATGCACCACCTTCCCATTTCTGATAGGAGTGCCTGAGGAAGTCATGAATTCTCTTTGTAGCCACAACTGGCCGAAGTCATGAACGACCCCAAAACAATACTGGCTGTCTGTATAAACAGTTATTCTCTTGTTCTTACCCCTCTTGCAGGCTCTGGTTAACGCGATGAGCTCTGCCACTTGTGCAGATTTCACCTCGCGCATGTAAGATGCTTCGATGGTTCCTGTCAGTGTAACCACAGCATAGGCAGCACTCAGACTCCCACTCTCATGTCTCAAACACGAGCCATCCACGAACATTGTTTTATCCCCATCAAGTAGCGCTATTTCACGGATGTCGGGACGGGGTTTTGTGCTATATTCAGTCAGATCGATGCAATTATGTTCCCCGCCCTCATCAGATTCTACATCCAGTGGGATAGGTAACAGTGTCGCAGGGTTTAGGACATTGCACCGGGAAATAGTTACATTTTCAGCACCAATCAAAATTCTCTCATACTTAGTCAGCCGACTAGGTGTGAGGTACTGGGTCTTAGTTCTAGTCAGTAGGATGACAACAGAATGAGGAACATAGACAGTGACGGGATGTTCCATGACAATGTTCTCACTCTGTTCCAGACTGACGCAAGTAGCGGCAACGGCTTTTAAGCATCCAGGCAATCCAGCAGCCACCGGATCTAGGGTGGCCGAAAAGTAGGCTACTGGTCTTCTGACTAATCCGTGCTCCTGAGTCAGGACTGAAAGAGCACAATTCTCTCTCGTGTCACAGAACAGCTCAAAGGGCTTAGTGTACTCCGGCATACCCAATGCAGGTGCGGTACACAGACAGTTTCTTAGAGTCACCCAAGCATTCATGCTTACACTATCCCAATGGACGGGGTCTTCTACTCCTTTCTTTGTCATATTTATCAGGGGTCGGGCTAGAGCCGCAAATCCTACAATCCATTGTCTGCAGTAACCCACAACTCCCAAGAACATTCTCACCTCTTTCTGGGTTCTGGGCAGTTCCATTGCTTTGATTATTTTCATCCTTTCGGTAGTGACCTTCCTGATTCCTTTTTCTATCTGGTGCCCCAGATACTTTACTGAGTTTTTACAGAATTGTAACTTGTCAGGCGACACTTTATGTCCTCCTTTTCCTAAGTGATTCAGCAAGGCAATTGTGTCAGTGACACAGTCAGTCTGGGTTTTAGATGCCACTAACAGGTCATCTATGTACTGTACCAAAACAGACTCTCTTGGCAGCACTAGGGATTCAAGGCACTTTTTCAGTATCTGGTTGAAAATCGATGGACTTTCGGTGTACCCCTGAGGGACACGATTCCAGACATAGATATGGCTGTCAAATTCAAAACTAAAAAGGAATTTGCTTTCTGGATGCAATGGGATGGAAAAGAAAGCGTGGCATAGGTCAATGACAGTGAACCATTCTGCGTTCCAGGGAATCTGATATAGAATTACTGCAGGGTTGGGCACAATAGGACAGCAAGGCACAACAATTTGGTTTACCTTGCGCAAATCTTGCACCACCCGGTACTTTCCGCTAGGCTTTTTGATCCCAATGATAGGCGAATTACAGGGGCTGCTCAACACTTTTTCTATTATTTCTGCTTCGAGCAGCCTCGTAATTTCAGTCGCTACTCCTGCCTTTACTTCTGCACTCATTTTGTACTGTCTGGTTTTGGGGTATACAGCATTTGTTTTTATGGCTATTTTCACTGGGTCCACATTTGCCATCAGGCCTACATCTTTTCCTGTGAAATCCCACACTTCTGGTACTACTCTTAACTGGAGTTCTTCAGGTAAATCCTCAATTGTCAAAGGCTTGATATCAGCATCTTGTCTGACCAACATCAGTTTGTACAGGCCATCTTCGTCGGGGGTCTGAATTTCTACGCCATTTGGTGTGCAGAAAATGGTACAACGCATCTTGCACAACAAATCACGTCCTAGCAGGTTCACAGGACTGGAATCACAGACCACAAATCTGTGCATTTCTTTAAAATTTCCTATAGAAATTTCCATTGGTTCAGTTACAGGGGTACTTATTATCTGATTTGAGACGCCCACTACTTGGATTGCTTCTCCCGAGAGGGGTAGGTTAGGAACATCCACTGTTCTTACAGTAGATCTGGTAGCACCAGTGTCCAACAGAAAGGTGACGTCTTTTCCCTCAACCTTTCCTTCAATGTATGGTCCAGTCTGGTCTACCGGTAAGGAGGCGCCAAGTACGCACTCCTCATCCTCCCCTCTCAGGCCCCGTCAATCTTGATCCTCACAAAGGAAGGTGTCATTTAGCAAGTACTGTGGAATGACTGCGTTTCTTTCACTCTCAACCTCCCATACTTCCGCCCTCTCATTCTGCTGACCCTGACTCTTAAAATTCTGTCTGGGAGCGCGGGGTACTGGAGGTAATTTTACCTGTTGCTGGGTTTTTCTTGTCCCCTCTTTCGGCACCTGCGGATTTAAACCATTTACAGGGGCATTACCGGCCTGTAGGTGTGGACACTCGTCTCGCCAATGCCCCAGCTGGCCGCACCCATGGCACGGAAACTTTTTCATGGCCTCTTCACGACTCATTTTAGGTCTGGGTTTTCCTCCCCCCCCAGTATTGGTATTCTGAACATTATTATCAGAAGTCATTTTACTTAACTGTTTTTCTTGCTGTTCAGCTAATTTCACCTGTGCCCACATGACCTTTTCCTTGAGGGCCTTCTTTTTATTTTCGATTTCATCTTCGCAGTATTTTGCATATTTCAGGACATCATCTATGGGCTTTCCCTGCCAACTGATTTTGTTATCTCGAATCCATTGTGAGATTTCAGGCCTTAATCCTAGCACAAATCTGTAACTGAAATGGGTCATGTCTTTCATGTCTACATTATCGATACCACTGTAAGTTTTGAATACCTGTAGTAACCTTTCATAGAATGAATGCACCGTTTCATCACGTTCCTGGGTGGTTCTATCTATTCGGGTCCAATCTGTCTCTTTTGCTGGCACCTTTTTCTTAAGGTACTGTATGACCTGGTCATATTTCCTCATTACATCCGGTGAAGGGGCTCCCGTTTTCTCATCTCTGGGATATTCATCATTAGGCCAATCAATTTCTATTTTACATTCCGTCCACAGATCTACAGGGACCACAATGTCGAAAAACCCATCCAGGTCTTTCAGCAGACATTTCTGAACTTTTATGAAACGTTCTACCTGTCTGTACCAGTCAACTGGTTTCTCACGTAATTTCGGGAAGTCGTTTGTAAATGACACAATGTCTTGTCTGGACCAAGGGACATGGACATATTTTCCCCCCGGGACCTCTCTCATGGGGCACAATTTTTCAGTTGGGGTTACTTCCTTTAATACGAATTCTGAAGATACTGACCCAGCCCTGCTGCCTTCCTTTTTCTTTGCCCACCTGGTTCTCCATTTTCCCACTTCGCCCCATTTCTGCAGGATTTTCAACAATTCTCTTACTTGGATCTGTTTTCCCATCACATTCAGGCTTTCTAAATCCTTGTCTGAAAAGTCCACTCTGTAGGGTTTCTGAAGAATTTTGGAGCGACTAACATCAATTCCCATTTCTGTTGCGGTATCCATTATCCTTTCATGGAGCAACCTAGCACTCCGGGTAAGACTTTTACTGATGAATAGTAACTCTTCTTCATTATACGAGCTTAGGCGCTCAACTCCTACGTTCCCAGCCATCATTTCTTCTATTTCTATTCTTAATTTATATATTTCCAATGCTTTAGGTTGGGGAGTGGTCTCCTTCTCTAGCTCCTTCGTCCATCTGTCCAATTCTTCAGGGGAAACTAAAGTGGCACTCCTAACCCCAGTTGCACTATCAATCACCACCTCCTTTTGTCTGGGCTGGCTTCTTGTCCCTGCTACACTAGCCCTTGATTCCCTAATGGGCAGATCCATCAGAACCACAGAATCACACTCACTTTCCTGATCCTCATCTATGTATACTTCCTTCCTCGGGGTCTGGATGCTAGGAGTAGGCAGTATTGGGGTGATAACAGGAGGATGGGGACTAGTCAGGTCATTTCTATACAGTGGAATAGCAGGACCAATAGTTACCGGAATAGTCAAGGAATCAGGATGGGGATGCATCTGGGCAATGGTGCGAACTAATTCTTCTCGCTGTTTGGTCAGGACTTCTTTCTCTTTTTCCTGCAACCCCCTTCCTGCAGAACTGCCATGCAATACCTGAGGTACTAAGGACGGATAAATACTCGGGGCAGTCGGAGCAACCAATCGAGGGGGACTTTCTCCGAATGGCTGATAATTTGGGACTGAGGATTTAGGTCTGCAAAACTCATCCCTTTCACTGGTTTTACTGCCTGTGGCCGTTCCGTCTGTATCACTGTCCCTCCTATTTCTGGGATAATTTGTAAAGGGAGTTTGAGAATGCACCGGTTCTAATTCGGCAACATAGGGAGGTGGATTCTTCATTAACAAATCTTCCAGGTGTTCATCTTCTATGTCCCCCATAGGTGCTAGGTGATGGGTCTTTTCTTTACATTTTCCTCCCTTCTCTTCTGATACCCCCATCATAGGGAACAGCCCTTCAGTTAACATAGATTGCCTCCACTGTTTCATTTTCTGCTCTTTGGTTGGCGTTGGAAGCCTGGGATACCATTTACTCACTCCCTTATCCATCCTGGGTTTATCTCGCTCTGCAGCCTCAATCTCCCATTCCTCCAAAGCTTCGTACTGGGTCAACCTGGGTCTAGGGTGCAATTCATTCATGCGGGTCCTTAAGTTAAACAGGATCCGACCATTAAATGTACCTTCAACAGGGAATGCTAGGACTCCGTCATCTACAGTATACTTTGCCCAATTTTCTAACCAGACACAAGTGTGATACCCTTTATCGAACAACATGAATGAAGCAGGGGTATTTGGCGGGGGAATGAGTACGCCTTCCCTCGTTCTAATTGGCTTGTCAGTTTTGAAAAAATTCTTTACTTTATCGGAAAATGACAGTTTTCTCTTTATTCCATACATCATGTGCGGTCTACCTCGTAAAGTCTGCTCCTTATGAAATCCTAGGTATTTGGGATTTGGTATGAAGTCTGGATACCACATACAACTCTCCAGACTCGCTTCTAGCTCGGCTGGATTAATTTTGTTTACCTTTGTGCTTCCAATGCTAGCGCGACTTTTATTTCGCACCACCCAACCAGGTCAGAGAATACAAATACTATTAACCAATGGGTGCGCGGCCTTTTCGCAAGACAGCGTCTCACGCTTCGGCACTCACCCCTCCTTTACAAATTCAGCTCCACTACCCACCCGCTGTTTTGACCAATACCAGCGCGGCACGGAGTGACGTCAGAGCAGCTCTCCGACTGACTCCCTCCTTCACAAGGTAACGGAAACTTTTTACTCTCTCTAAAGTGCGAGTGCACGTTTTAGTTAACAACACACAACATTTGCCACTATGTCTGAGTGTTCTAAAGAGAGAAAAGACTTTTCTTTCGCTACTAGTAAACCACTTCTGTCTACTTTTCATTCACTCTGGATAGACTTCGTTGCCTGTCCCTT
Source organism: Lissotriton vulgaris (assembly GCF_964263255.1). Lineage (NCBI taxonomy): Eukaryota > Metazoa > Chordata > Amphibia > Caudata > Salamandridae > Lissotriton > Lissotriton vulgaris. The sequence continues at coordinate 778,417,933 of NC_141691.1, forward strand.
CACACTAGTAACATAGAACCCGTTATTCTTCTGACTCATCCACTTTAGTCGGGGATATGTACTGAGCCAGGATTTCACCAGCGAACTATTTTACTTACCAGACAAGCCTCAGAGACCCTACTGTAGTGTAGTTCCTAGTTTCCCACTAGGCCCTGCGCATTGGAATAACATAAACAGTAGTATCGACGTGGAACTGCTTATATTCCAGGCCTCCACTGACTATGCTAAACTTAATTGGGTTGTGTTACCAACTAGCTCAGAGGTCACTGGAAACTTTCTTCTCTGCATAGGAAGTGATCAGCTTCCTTGGCACAGACAAGAAGGGATTCAGCTTTCCAACAACCGTGCAACATGACAACTTTGCTCCTCAGATCAAGAGTCGATCTCTAGGGTCGTGTGAAACAATAGACACAGATTTCACTCAGTCAGTCTAGTGCAGTTTACTTTCACAGTATGTAGAGAATAGAGAGACGGGCGTTTAGTCAATAAAGGGTTAACATTTATTGAACAGTCTTTCTTCTCATACAAGAGAAATGTATTGCCACAATTGCAATAACTGTTATTATGAAAAGTACGTACAGTAAGATAAGAATAGCGAAATAGAACTGTAAAAGCATTGATATGGTTTCTTAGCCATACAATGGTTTAAAAGTAATAAAACATATATACAGTCATATATACATTAGGCTAGCATACTCAACTGGTGCTTCTAACTAAGCCTACCCCAGTGTGCCTGACCTAAGCCTAACACGTGAGAAGGGGGAGTAAGTAAGTAGCTTAAGTTAAGTTGGTTTTGCCAAGGTTTGTTTCAAGAATTCTCGTCTAAGGGTTTAGTCAACACCATACCTCTGAATAGAATGATGGAGGATTGGTATCTCCTTCAGGGGTCTCTCTCGATATCCCAGTCACCTGCGAGGGTAAACTGGAAGCGCCGGGACTGGATTTCTCTGCACGAGAAAGGCAGCGGCTTCTCTCAGCGCGTCTGGAGGAAGGAGGGGTGACAGCGTCCGCGGGCAGCTGGGCTGGATGTCTTCGCAGAGGACGGCTGCACGGCTCCTCAAGCGTACTGCACCATAGGTCGCGCTGTAGCGGCGATAATGGTAATCAGTAGCTTCACCACCACAGGATAGCAGGCTGCAGCGACAGGCAACGCTCAACAGCAGTTAGCTTCGCTCTCACAGCTTACAGCTTCTCATTGCTTAAGGCAACGTTGGTAATATTTATACCTGACAGGTGCCGGGTTTGACGCAAGTTTGCTGGACATAAGACGTCAATTAAAGATGTCACTAGGAAGTGGCAGCTATCAGTTGCTCATTAGAGTTCCATTACTAATCAAAACATAGCAAGCGGGGATTTCCAGGTTTGCTAAGTTTTTATCTTGTTGAAGAACTCGGAGTGTTATCTAGGAATATCAGATAGTGACTGCTGCTCTGTCATTGCACTAATTGGTCGCAAAGGAAGTAGCAGAGAGTCATGCTGGAATGTGGCTCTGTGGCTCTGCTCGTGTGAGGCCAGAGATGACTTTACAGAAAATCGCACTTGAACGGTTATGCCAATATAGGGAATAAATGGATTTATAGCCGAATAGGGGCATAAGGTCATAGTATCGATCAGGAACCTAGATAAGCACATGACACCCACTCCACGAATTCATGTCCATCAAAATTACTAAAACTAAGCAATTTAGATGTATGTGTAACATTGTGTAACATAGCCCACCCCAAAATACATAAATGCATTCGAAATAGGCGTACTTGTAATACATGGAATTTTGGTACTGTACGTTTTTTAAAGCATAGTAATCATTCAAAAGGTATTGCATATGAAGTCAATGAACGATTATGCAAAAGAATTACACATGAAGTATCTCTGACAGAAGAAATGCGAGATAAATCATCACATAAAAATGCATTGTAATAATATGTGTGCTAGAGGCTGGTGTTATGTTATTATGTCTCTAGATGTGTTTTAGAAATAGAAGTGTGAAGCTTCTGTTCTCTAAGAATAGTTTTTACGTTAAGCAAAGAATTGTTCGTGCCAAAAGGAGAGGGTCAATATTTTTTAAAAATTGTCCAATTCAAAGAAAAATCAGTTTACCAAAGCTCCTGGCAGTTTTTGTTGATCAAAACTGAAGGCCGAATTCAGAGTTCATGGGAACGCCGTGTGTCGGAAAGCTTTTCAAAAGTTATTGTTTCTCTGTGGGTGAGAACATCGTATCAGACAGGCTCGCAAAGAATTGGTCTACAAAATCAGGTGATAGTTCAACCAAATTAGATAGCGCTGAAACTTGGCAGGTGTGAGAATGATTGCTGTCATCGAATGCAGGATCAGCAATGCTCACAGAACGTTGTACCTGGATGATGTTGCTTTTGTCACTCGCTCCACTGTTACCACTTGGCTGTAGTACAGGAGTCTCCACGAATGCCGTCATCAGGATTGGTAGCCGCTGGGGACAACACAATGCGTGAGCCGTTATTGGACTTAGCAAAGTATCGACGTCCATTGGTACTGCTGATGGAAGTGAAAGACAGATGTCCAACACGCATTCCTCGCCGCAAAGCATACACCGTAGCACAGGTAAAATGCAATTTTGCCATATCGGTCTGAATGAAAGGAACCAAGCCATGTTTAGATCTCTCAGCCTGGCCAATCCGAGGACGTTAGTTATCCTGTCCCTGTTGCGCATTGCTAGGATTGTCTCTTCCATTCCCATGGGAGCTATGTCTGAGCCGAGGCTTGCCATAACGTAGCAGAAGGGTCAAAAATAGAATCCCTGCGATGAGTCCAAAAAATAGTGGAATACCACCAAAGATGGAGTGCAGGCAAAATTAGGAAAGATTCCCAAAATTGCCTGGAAGGGTGTTAGCAGTCCCGTAAAGACTGTCTTAAATATGCCTGGGATGCTTGTAGCACTAGACATGTTAAGGAGTTGGTCGAGCATTTGTACGAAATGCACGGGGCAATTTGTTGATAAAAGGTCATGGACCTCAGTAGCCGTCCTTGCGACTAGAAGATCATACGTCTCTTTAGATGACGTTATAGGCACTGTTGTCTGTAAAAGCACAGATTTCATTTTGCTTAATGTATCAATTCGTATAGAATAGAGATTCAGACGAGGCCAGAGGGGAGTCACTGTGTCTGGAGGCCCGCTCGGGAACAATGCTTGCATGCAACATTTGACCATGGACGTTACTTCTACTAGATAACTTAGTCCGGGCGCGAGGCCACAGCACCTGTGATCCGTTCTTAGAATGTAACTCCCGTTTGCGAGTTGCATAAAGAAGGGCTCTATCTGAGTTGCAGGTGTGACTAGCTGGTGGCATGAAAGGTTGTTTGAATTGCCATCACATGCTCCGTGTAAATTAATACCCTGACACAAAAGTATACCGCTTAGTGAGTGTTTACAGTTGTCACCACTAAGAAATACATTTTTGTCGCTGTCACTATAGCAAGAATGAGTGTATGGTAATTTCCATTCGGATTTTACATATCCCTTACCCAATTGTTCATATTGGCCAGCAGGTATGTATTCAAGGCACTTTTTAAAGCGGAAAGTTGTTATCGGAATTGTGATAATTCCGTGTATTATCCATTCAATGACAGGACTCTCTGACATTGTTAATGATAATCTCTCGAGTTTCTCGATGCTCAAGATTGTATAGTCTGCTCCTTTCTGTGCCAAACTGATCTGTTTATCAGTAAGGTTAAAAATGGAAAATAATGACGTTGTGTTTATCAGACGCCAAGGCACATAGCCTGAACGAAGATTTTGCAGCGTCCAGCCTAGTTCTATAATAGAGCGTAATTGAGACTGGCCATGTTGTAACATTAGCAAATCTCTGTCTATCACATCAAAGGCAGAGGATACAATATTGTCCAAAGAATATATTCTGGAAGACAGAGTCATTAACCCATTGTCTACCACAGAAAGTGATTTTTCCAAATTAATACGATCAATTTCTCGTATCTTTTCAGCTGTTTCAATTTGCTTTACTTTCCAAGCCTCGTTGTAAGCAGCATAGATGCTGGTCGCTATGAAACGCTTTTGACGCTGTTTGCGTGGACCAAGAATGAAGTCGCGCAAATCAGCACCATCTTTTAACAAAGACAAGTGTTGCTTAATTTCAGCCAGTGTGGATGAAGTTAGCCATTCTAGGCAGAGTTTACCTACACTGTATGTGGTTATAATTCCTGGATGTTGTCTCTGGGAATATCTTGGGTCTAATCTGGTCATTTTTAACCCCTGTGTTTTATTCAGGAACCTATCTTGACAGTTATTTGTGTCTGTAGGCCAGATTAACCACTTTTTCCAATCAGGATGTGTTCTGTTGAAATTTAAAATGTGTGATACGTCTAACTCAATATCAGCTGTTGTATTTTCAGGTGTTGGCTTTGGTATAGACGGTGTTTTCATTTCTTTGTTCTTGGCTAGGCCAAGACAAGATGTTTGGTGTACAGTGTCATTTAAAAATAACATTTGTTCTGGTATCATGCATGTTCTAAACAGTGCTTCTATGCCTTGCACCTGCCAATCTTTTGTACCCCAAATCGTTTTTGTTTCAATATTATTTTTCCAATAATCAAAACCAAATGTCATCATTTTGTCATAAAATGCTTCTGAATATATCAATTTAGAATTTGTCAGCATTGTTTTCATTCCTGTTTTATCTAACAGTTTGTAATAAAACGTTTCTGCATCACTGGTGTTAAACCCTGAAAAATATTTGAATTTCTCAAAAAATGCTTTAGAACTGCTTTTAGGTGGTGTAGAACAATGTTCCCATTGATTATACATAAAAACATTTCTAGGCTGTGCAGATTTATGCAAGTAATGATCCCCATAGTGGGTGTAACAGAATAACTGCTCATAACTAGATGAACCTTGTAAATAATCATGATCTGTGAATCTAGCTGACATTACTAAATCAGACATCATGTCATTAATACTGTTAAAGTCCCAATCATCAGAGAATGTACTTGGTGTCACAAAGTCACTTAAGGAAACCTTTAGTTGATGAGGATACTTCAGGATTTCGACCGGACCATAGATCTCATAGTCTGTTTTCTCCCATACTACCCCACCAGGTATTGGAATTGCTGTGACATTTACTGTTGACAGTTCTCTTTTCTTCACGTGGGATGATCTGTGTGGTTTCAGGACTAGGTTGATGTTCTGACTTGCTGTGTCCATTGTAATATATTTTCCTTCAATGAATTTTCCCAAACACAGTACCATGATGAGCCAAAGCAGGAGGAAAAATACACCTAGACCGAACCAGAACTCTAGCCAAGGGGAAACGAGGTAGATTTCCTTCAGTTGATAAAAGAGTTCAGTTGCTTTTTCTTTAAAAGACTTTTTTGTTTCTGGCATCACTTCGGGGTCGTTAAAATCTTCAGAGAAGTTGTCGAAGTTGATGAAATAACCAGAGGCAGTTCTGTCAATTGATGGGATTGTTTTTTCAATCTGTCTCTCGGTAGCACTTTCTGATGCCACATTAGTGTAGACTGGTGTTGTTTCTTGACGAACTGTTTCAATCTGTGTTTCAAGAGGCACGAGTTCCATGGCATTATTGCATAGTCCTTCATTGTGCACTGCAGGCTGATCGAATGTGATTAGTCTTTCAGTTTGAACCTCTTGGATTGTTGCAAGTTTGGGTATTCTGTTGTTTCTTGGGAGTCCACTGGGCCTACTGTTGATTATAGGCCACATGCTTGTGGTTTTACCAGGTCGATGGACACGACTCTGTTCTCCTTTTTACCAGCAAGGGGCGGTAGCACAACTGATCTTGTTCCGGTGACTGCTAAGACAGGTACTGCTTTTCTGTAAGAAGGCCCAAATTCCTTCTTAACCGCGATCTTTTCTCTGACTAGATCCCCAATCTTTGGAATCCAGACAGGCCTTGCTGGGGCTGTTGCGGGTGGTGCCTCGTCAGTGGTATTTGGCTGTTGCTTTAACTTTATGTTGCTTAATGATTTTCTTGTTTCATTCAGTTCCTGTAAAACAGCCAAACGGTCTTTTACTTCAAACTGCTTTGTTTCTTCTTGTACCACTGACATCTGACTATCGAGGTCCTGAACGTTCATTCTTATTCCGAACAATAGTTCGTATGGGCTGAAACCTTTTAGAGAATTTCTTGGCATGTTGTTAAGACTAGTCTGGACACTTATTAAATGTTTGACCCACCCAGCGCCTGAACCTAATACCTTCGCTGTTATAGATTGCTTTATGTCCCGGTTTTTTCTTTCTACCACACTTGTGCGACGGACAAGAATACCGCAACCCAATTCCCATGCTGGCCATGGCCTCCCTATAAGCTCGAGAGCTGAAAGCAGGACCCTGGTCAGAATGGAACGTGGTAATTGCGTATGTGCCGATAAAGACTCGCAAATCTTTTATAACCGTTCTAGCGTCAGCCGAGCGCTGGAGGCCTCATTTTTTAAGTGTTTTTCGTCTTAAACGTTGTACACTGGGACGCGCTTCTCTTCTTTGATTGCGCAGATAGACCGCCTTATGCTGTCTAGTAGGGATCCTGAAACTACACTGGCCTGTTCATTACTGCGATCTCTGTTGCAGTCTTCACAATTTTGAGCAAAACATTGAATATCTATACTCATTCCTGGCCACCAGTACTCTGATTGCAATTCTTTCAGAGAGGCTTTTATTGTTTGGTGTTTCAGACCCAACCCCATGTGTGCTTCCAGTAGGAGGAAGCCCCTCCTGCTCCTGTTTGGAATTACTCTATCCCCCACTCCAGGGATTCGAGCAAAAGGAACGGAGTTTGCATCGATTATGTATGCATAATTGAGTGGATAGTTTACGGGTAGTGCTGCACAGTCGCCTTTTACGGTCGTTTTTACTGCCAGCATGGTTTCCCCGTCTATGTACTTATCTGTACGCTTTTCTGTGGCTACGGAAGCCGGGTTAGTTGCTTCCGCTTTGGCTGTATTAGCCAATGAATTCCCTGCAACGTGAACGCCATCACGCTGAAGACTCTGTGCGTGAATCACGTGAGTCTTTTGTAGTTCTTTGTGTAAAAGAGCTACCTCGTTCCAGAGCTTTTTATGCTTTATTGTGGCACCTGTGTCATCTTTGTAGTCGTTTTCGATCCAACTCTGCAGTTTGTTGTTGTAAGAATTGACGCAAAAATGAGAATCGCACACTATAAGTGTGGGGAATTCGCGTTCTGCATTTTCTAGCGCCATTTTTAAAGACCTGATTTCAGTTCTTTGAACCGAACAGTACTTTACTGATTCAGTTTTTGTTACTTTCGGTCTGAATTTACCGCACAGCCAACGACCTTTAATAATCGCACATGCTGCATCGTAGGATTTTCTCTCTACGTTGAAATGCTGTACAAAGCTATCTGTATAGATTATACATGCGTATTGTGGGAGAGGCAGGATTTCGATTGGCAGAGGATATTCTTCTTCATATTCTAAATCATTCAGTTCTTCGTATTGCGGGGCGAAATAGTATTTCACGTCTTCCGCTCCTAGAGAATCTATGCACTGTATCCATTTTGGATCCAGTGACACTGTAGGCAGGTTTACTGGGCTGAATAGCGCCTCGAAGGCGGATTCCGCTGTAAGGATATTAATCCGTTTGCCGTGTGCTAGTTCTCGTTCATTTGCTAATGCGATTTGCACTGCGTTCACAGTTCTTTCTGTGCGACTGAATGTTTTTTCTGCTTGTGTGTACAAGTGAGATTTAATTGAAATTGGTACCTTTTCTCCCTCATTAGAGGTCAGGTACGTGAATCCGCATCTTCCTGGGATGACTCGGATTACAAGATCAATCGTGTTGTCACGTGTATCTAATTTTGTTTTTGCTAACATGTCTGTTTGCAGTGATCTCAAAATTTCTGTGTGTTTTTGAGTCCAATTGATTTGTTTTAAATCAGGTTTTATTAGTTCGTAGAGAGGTTTAACCCTCTCTGCGTAATTTAGTATGTAAGTTCTTCCGAAATTCAGAAAACCTAGTATGGATTGTAAATTCTTCAGCGTTTTTGGAGCTTGGAGTACAGCGCACTTCTCTAAGAAGTTGTCCGCTAGGCTTTTCCCTTCACTTGATAATTCGTACCCTAAAAACAGTACTGTCAGATGGGCAATTCGGGACTTTTTAAAGTTGAATTTGTAACCCTCTGCTGCGAACCCAAGTATAATGGTGTTCACTCTTTTCAAGTGAGTATCCAAGTCGTCGTCTGTGAGATAAATATCATCTACGTAAGATAATGCTTCATCATCATAGATTTGTAGTAACTCTGTTACCCTAGCTGAGAATAGTCCTGGGCTGTTCTTGAACCCCTGTGGGAGTCGACAGAATTTTTTCTGTGACCCAAATGCGGAGAAAGCGGTCAAATACCTGCTTTCTGGTGCAATGTTTTGACAAAAGAAACCATTAGAAATGTCTAATGTCGTTTTGTATTTTTTCCTAACTATGTTATTCATTAGGGCTGCACTATGCGAGTTTTGTACTGCAAAAGTTTTGCAACATGTATTAAGGTGTCTGTAGTCCAAAACTAGACGATATGAATTGTCTGGCTTGGAGACAGGAAACAAAGGATTGTTCATTTGAGAGGTGCATGTTTCAATCACCCCCTGGTACTCAAGTTGATCTAAGATCTCCCTGACCTGTTTTTTAGCTTCTTGCTTTATGGGATACTGCCGTTGGGCAGTTGGTTCACTTTTTAGTTGGATTTTGTGAGGAGGTGAATCCTCATCCCATCCTACATGATTTTTATACAATGCAGGTGCCTGGGCTACAGCCCATTTCCTTGCATATGTGTATTTTTTGTGAATCGGTATGTGATTCGAGAAGGCAGGCATAATCACTTCTTCGCCACGAGGGCACTCCCTGACAAACTCCGGGGGCCAATCTTTTTCAGCTAACAGAATATCATAGCCTTTTGAGAGCTTATCCCAAAATAGACCCTTAATTTTCCTAGTCTTATCACCCTCTATACGCAATGTTATTTTGTATATTTTATGGGGCTCGCTAAGTCTGGCGTCGGCAGTTTCAACTTGAATGTACTCATTCGTGTCCACTGTCTCCAGATGACTCATCAAGATCTTGCGCGCTATACTGATTTCTGCTGCACTGTCCAACATTGTCAATGCCCACTCCCCGTTTTTCAACTGTGTCCTCAGTATTCTCGGCATGGTTGATTACTCTAATACTGGCTACCTTCTTTTTCTGAAATTGAGATTTCTTATTTTGAGCAGGTTCCTTGTCTTTGGACTTGGTGTGCTCTCCTGGGTCTGACCGTCCTCTTCTTTCCGAATTCTGTGGAAAAGATCGAGAGGGACGTGTATCAATACTTTGATATCTATCAGGTTTTTTCAGATTATCCCTATTTCTAAGGTTATATCTTTTCTCAGAGGGCTCCCGTTGGGGAGACTGGCGTTCTCGAGTCGGAGTTCTTTCCCTCCGTCGAGGAGACCTTCCTCTGGACTGGAAAACTTTTTCCTTGGGAGTGGATTGTTTATTTCCATCCCAGCTCTTTTTAGGAGTGTTTGAATTATTTTTAATAAATAATTTTTCTGGATTTTCGAGCAGTTGGGGCTTAACTGGTTTCCCACCCAAGCTGTCTCTACCTAATTCTTCATAGCATTTTTCTATGATTTTTGCAAGCTCAACAGGATCTTTTATATCTGTTTCCCTCAACTTCTGGCGAATCGCCACAGATGCTGCTTCTCCCTTTACGTTGGCTAATAATATAGCCGTGACCTGCTTGAAGTCTTTCAGTAATTTCATACCTAGATTTAAAGCTGGTTCTGGACCGAATTCATTTTGAATCTGTTTTAGCACTTCTGGTATTACCGCCATAGACGGAACACCGTGTGTTTTTGTGTAAATGGAAGCAAAGACTGTACCCCAAGTGTCGCAGTCCTCCACGTGTGGTGCGATTCCCATAGGAAGGCAGATGGTCAAGATTCTGTGTTTCTCAATAGGGGTAGTATCAGGAAATACTGCCTCTATTTGAGTGATTTTCTGGGCTAACCAGAAAGGAATTTGTTCCCGTTTTACGGGTGTTTTACCAAGACATGACTGTATGTTCTGTGGTGTAATTTTATTTGTGTTCCCCTGATGAGGGGTCAGCTGGTGTGAATTAACAGCTGGCTGGACTGTTGCAGTCCGTATTACATATTGGACTAATTGCCTATGTATTTTTATTAATGTGTTTAGCTGTGCTAACAGCTCTTCTCTAGACATTCTTGTAATGTCAGGATGTGGTGTGTAGCTGGCTAGAACCGGCCACGTGGCTCCTGGTCTACCTAGTGGACCGAGCCTGGTTATGTGATCATTGTGTTTTAGGGCGCCATTAAACCAGAGCAGGTGCTCTTGAAATTTAAGTGGAATTTCAACCTCCTCGAAAGGGGCGTACTCATCCGGAGGTTCCTCTATTTTGTAATAGTGAAACTCTTGTGTTATAGCGTTTACCGCTGGAAAGTTTATCCATGAATAGAATACCTCTGTCTGCCGATACTCGTGAGCCTCTATCACGAAAATTACTGTACCACCTTGAGGTGGCAGTCCGTTTTCTATAAGTTTTAACGTTATAGATCTTCTTAACTGGACCGGGATGATAATAGCATCCGGGTCTGTGTATTCGGGACCTTGCTGAGTCGCATCTGCTGCGGCCCCAGGGGCTCCGTTTTCTGGCATTGTAAAAAATGCGAGGTTTGCAGAGTAGGTCTCCAAGGAGACAAAGATTAGATGCACAATATTTTGGAACACTGTATCCTTCAACGTTGAATAAACCAGAGCTTTACATAGGAATCTCTTCCTACTAAGGTCGGGCGGATTTTAACCTTTCACCCACTCCAGACGTCTATTGGAGTATTTACGGGAGAAAGGGGTGTGAAATATGCACGACTGAGTTACTCTACAAGTCTTACGTTAGTTTATCGCCTTACCAAACGTTAGGGCGCCATGTAGTGTAGTTCCTAGTTTCCCACTAGGCCCTGCGCATTGGAATAACATAAACAGTAGTATCGACGTGGAACTGCTTATATTCCAGGCCTCCACTGACTATGCTAAACTTAATTGGGTTGTGTTACCAACTAGCTCAGAGGTCACTGGAAACTTTCTTCTCTGCATAGGAAGTGATCAGCTTCCTTGGCACAGACAAGAAGGGATTCAGCTTTCCAACAACCGTGCAACATGACAACTTTGCTCCTCAGATCAAGAGTCGATCTCTAGGGTCGTGTGAAACAATAGACACAGATTTCACTCAGTCAGTCTAGTGCAGTTTACTTTCACAGTATGTAGAGAATAGAGAGACGGGCGTTTAGTCAATAAAGGGTTAACATTTATTGAACAGTCTTTCTTCTCATACAAGAGAAATGTATTGCCACAATTGCAATAACTGTTATTATGAAAAGTACGTACAGTAAGATAAGAATAGCGAAATAGAACTGTAAAAGCATTGATATGGTTTCTTAGCCATACAATGGTTTAAAAGTAATAAAACATATATACAGTCATATATACATTAGGCTAGCATACTCAACTGGTGCTTCTAACTAAGCCTACCCCAGTGTGCCTGACCTAAGCCTAACACGTGAGAAGGGGGAGTAAGTAAGTAGCTTAAGTTAAGTTGGTTTTGCCAAGGTTTGTTTCAAGAATTCTCGTCTAAGGGTTTAGTCAACACCATACCTCTGAATAGAATGATGGAGGATTGGTATCTCCTTCAGGGGTCTCTCTCGATATCCCAGTCACCTGCGAGGGTAAACTGGAAGCGCCGGGACTGGATTTCTCTGCACGAGAAAGGCAGCGGCTTCTCTCAGCGCGTCTGGAGGAAGGAGGGGTGACAGCGTCCGCGGGCAGCTGGGCTGGATGTCTTCGCAGAGGACGGCTGCACGGCTCCTCAAGCGTACTGCACCATAGGTCGCGCTGTAGCGGCGATAATGGTAATCAGTAGCTTCACCACCACAGGATAGCAGGCTGCAGCGACAGGCAACGCTCAACAGCAGTTAGCTTCGCTCTCACAGCTTACAGCTTCTCATTGCTTAAGGCAACGTTGGTAATATTTATACCTGACAGGTGCCGGGTTTGACGCAAGTTTGCTGGACATAAGACGTCAATTAAAGATGTCACTAGGAAGTGGCAGCTATCAGTTGCTCATTAGAGTTCCATTACTAATCAAAACATAGCAAGCGGGGATTTCCAGGTTTGCTAAGTTTTTATCTTGTTGAAGAACTCGGAGTGTTATCTAGGAATATCAGATAGTGACTGCTGCTCTGTCATTGCACTAATTGGTCGCAAAGGAAGTAGCAGAGAGTCATGCTGGAATGTGGCTCTGTGGCTCTGCTCGTGTGAGGCCAGAGATGACTTTACAGAAAATCGCACTTGAACGGTTATGCCAATATAGGGAATAAATGGATTTATAGCCGAATAGGGGCATAAGGTCATAGTATCGATCAGGAACCTAGATAAGCACATGACACTACTACTCCTTCCGTGTGCGACCCTTACTAGGTGATATCGCAATGAAAGTTTTATAAAGGACTCGTAGCTATCATTCACTCTAAAACAAAAAGGACCTAATTAGTGCTTCCAGTTATTCCTTTAACCCTGCACTAATGATTCAAACCCTAGTGACTTCAACAGCTAACCGGATTCTACTCACCGTTAGCTAAAATACTTCCCCGGGGATTCGGACTACACTGAACTTTCACAAACAATTCTGGGTTAATTCAACATGCAACATTTATAGCAGCAATGCAAAAATCATATACATTATCACATAAATCCTTAAAACATTTCACATTTTTGAATCAATACAGTAGAAAATCAGCAGCACTCTTAATCTTCACGGTTTGTTTATGACCTATCCTGTCTACCTAATCTAACTAGTCCAAACCATCCTCTGGCTGCCAGAAAATTACTGCTAGAGCGCGCAGTTGCCCCGGGTCACCCGAGTTACCAATTCTTTACACGCACTGGGCCCTTGGCGTGAAAAAAACAACTTTATTACCACACAAATCTGTTCGGGTGACCTGGGTTGAGGATTTCTCCTCCTGCACGCTGCTAAGAGTAATCAAAGTTTGGATTTACCTCTGCTTACCATGTACCCGACTTACCACAGGCACAATTCTTACGACGGACCTAGAGCTATCAGGGAAAATAGTAGACAGGCCTAACATCAAGTACTCTTTATAATCAAAAAAATAATACTTTCCACACTTCTGTAAAATGACCACAGACACCTGATGAAGTTTAAAACTTTATATAAGATTTCAAAGAGAAGATGCCAAGATAATAAGCGATACACAGAATAATATATCAAACATTAAAATCAACACCAATAGGTAACTTTGCATCAAAAATATGACCATTAGGATATATGGGAAGACTAAAGGTAGAAGTTTTTAGAACAAAACTAGTCACTGCAATTTTATACTAGATCATAGAAATGGGGATGGGACCTAGAACATGTACTTATCCTAAGTGTTTAAACTATTCTAGCTAAGTTCACTGCAATCCACTAGAGGAAAGGGAAAAACGGGAACATGCTATTATTTTTATAAAATCAATGAACTTCTAAAGGAGAGGGGGAGAGAAGGAACCAACTAAAATCAGACACATATATTGATATTTCAACGGCAATAGAGCAATATCACAGGTAAGAATGCTTTAATAGATCAGACAAGAAAGAGGGAGAAAGAGAGAGATAGAGATACGCAAACCCACAATCAATAATTACCTAGTTCAGATTGAAGACCAACCCTGGCCACGGGTCAGTTGGGAAGACGGGGACAGGGACCCTCAGAAAAAGAATGCCAGAATGCCAGCAGGTACAGCTCACGGACAGTAAGGACAGGATACCCCTCAGGGTCAGGTCAAGGACTGGGCCTCCCAGGGTACGACCAACACCCACAGCTTCGGACAGCAACGCCTGCGTTACCCCCTCCTGCAAGTAATCCGCCAGAAACCCCGATTGGATTTCGAACTCCCCAGCAAAGTGCTTCGCCAGCACTTAGGATTTTCCACCCCTTAGGAGATTGTGGAAAGTATAGACAAAGTGCTCCGCAGCACTTTCAGAATGAGCACCTATTGAGATCGTAGGGTCAGTGACAGGTCTGCTACTCGGACAAGTCGGACAATTTTCCTAAGCTAAACTAGGGCAATTATACTGTTTTGGGGACCCTTAGACCACCCACCAATGTTGCAAGTGACAGTTTCCCACATTGTGATTGGTCAGGAGTGGTGGTGCGGTCATTACCACCTCCTAGAATTCAATGTTCCCATCATAATTATTCAATTTTGCACACCCGCCCCCCTGGTTCACGTTCCCAGGCATAGGAATACAGAAGACAATGCAAGAGTCCAGCATATAGCAACAGTGTATGACAATTCAAGGTGTAATCTTGCATCTTCGGGATGGGTTCCCAGGCGCATCGGGCTCCAGGAGCCAGCTGGCTAGTTTTAGCTTCTGCGCAGTTAGGACTCTCCCTGGTCAGCTGACAGGGTTCAGAGGAGCCTCAGCATGGCGTCGCTCATGTATGCCCCAGCCCACAAAGACGCGGTACATGAAAAGTAAGCGAAAACAAATTAAACTCATACATAAAAATGATCGCACTGTATACCATGATAAAATCTAACCAACCCTTACTTTATAATGACTATAGCATTATGGATTAGTGCGAAAAGACAGATAGGCAAAAGCAGCAGCAGCAAGCAGAGAGCGTGGTGAGAAACAAGCGGCCATTTGCATCAGTGCGCATGAGCACAGAATCCCTCCAGAATGCGAGTGCGTCACATCACATGGGTATGACCGACGCATGCGCAGACTGAATCTCAGCGAAGCAGCCATTTTAAGTGCAAGCTTCGTTTTAGTACGGAAAAACAAACAAGCAAGCATCCTGGGGACACCCGCGTGTTGGGAAAACACTTTATAAATGACGAATAATGAGGTTAATATTATTATGCAGTTTAGACAAGGGTTTGCATACGAGCAAGGCGCTTTACGTGCGAATCCTTGCTCCATCAGTAATATGCCCCATGGAGTGGCTTGAGAACTCTACTGCCTACGACTTGTATCCATGTGCAGGCTGAGCTGCATGTTCTGCAGTCATGTGTGCCTAGTGCTTTGTAGTAAGAGTAGGACTTAGGGCAACATTGTACTGGGCAACAACATTGCTGGTGCTGCAGACAGTGATATGATTGTCATAGTTTACCCCTCCCTAACTGTTTCTAGTTAATAGAGACATTTGAGAGAGTCCCTACTGTGACGTCTCCTGTAGGTCTACCATGTGTGTGAGACTCCCACAACAATGACAAGAACATATTACCAAGAATACCCAAAGACAGAGTGGGTAGTGGAGCATTTAACCTCTTCTCGCCTTCATTTTCTCTTAAAGGTCTGTAAAAGGAGAACTGCTATTTCTAAGTGCGAGTATGACACAAGATGGGGAGAGAGAGATACTGAAGAAGAAACAGGAACGTATTATAGAGGGAAAAGAAAATGGGGGAGAAGTAAAGAAGAGGGTTTAGGCAAGGCACCACACAGGTAGGTGTAAGGCAGGGTTTTGTTGCTTGCTTGGGAGGATGATTTCCTTCTATTCACTGGGACCCACCGTGCTCTTGTAATGTGACTGTTTATGTCAATACCAGTGCGGTGTGTCTTTACAGCTGTAAGCTGGCATAGTCGGCCCATTACTACATTTCTTGGTATGCAAACCTTCCAACTTTTGCAGTCAAAATGACTTACCAGAATGGACACTTTTTTCTCCTTCTAACTCAACAATGTCTCAACTAACTGAAAAGGACAGTGTCCCGACCTACTTTTCATGATTAATGAAGCTCTACTTTTTAGTCCCTAGCAGTTAGCCAGTCAGACCCTTAGTTAATTAATTTGTCCAATGAAAGTGAGTTCTGTAAACATCTAGGGACTGATTCACAAACTGTATTTTGTAGCAGGTAACATAGTACTTAAGTGCTACTAATTACTACTATAAAATGAAATTCCCTAACCTACGGGTGGAAATCTCCATCTCCAGTGCTCTGATATTTGCTATTACGATGCTTGTCGGACAAGCATTCGACCAACATCGTGGCGGGAATGGGACCGCCCGACAAGTAGTCGGAGTCGGCACCCGCTAAACTGCAATGCAACCATCAGCACAGTGGCCAGAAACATACCCTTTACTATTGAAGCTTGTGCTGCCAGCCGGAAAGGGGCCACAGCACGAGCCGCAATAGTGAAGGGTATGTTTTCAAACATTTATGCACCATGTGCCTGACACTGTGATGTCTGGCACAGGATGCATGGATGTTTCGGGGGCACCACAGGTGTCCCCCAGGCGCCATAGACCAAACTCCCTTTCCAAATGCCTTTTCATGGCGGTCAGACCACCATGAAAAAGCAGAGGGAAAAGGACATTGTAATCCCGTCTGTGGTGCCTGCGCAGCCACTGCCGCCATTTAGGGATTATTTGTCTGATCACCACTGCAACTGGATCTCCGATCCTGTCAGAATCAGCTGTCTTTCCCCCACCCACAGCACTCTGATCACCAGAATCATAATCCCGTGGTCGGACTGTGGCCCTGAATGTCGGGCGGACTGCCACTGAAGGCCTTTCGGTCCGACATTGTAAGCGGGCCCTAAGTGGTAAGTGTGGGAGGAATTCAGGGAGTGGTGAAAATATGGGAAATATGCACTATTAGGGAGGGCTGGATTGGAAACCCAAACCATATTTAGCACATTTTATCAGACCAGTTCGCATATGGTGCATAGCTAGGGAGCGCAGTGAGCGAGCCTGACCACTACAAGGGGGGTGGAGGCTCTCCTTCCAAGAAAATGTGGGGAAATATGGCCAACATTGTGCATTTTACAACACATTTGTCATTATAAATTCAATTGTATTAGTTTATGAAGCATAGAAAATTATACCCCTACATTGCACCATGATACAACAATCTTTATTGGGGCTCTTCCATTATTCCCCCACTATCACCCTACAAGAGTGCCTCTCATCTCTCTATAACCCCTCTCTCAAATGTATTTCACTTGTTTTATAGCACCTGTCATGCCAGTGTAAAGTGTCAGAGTATTTTATGTCACAAACACATACAGAGACAATGAATCATACATTTTTAAATCAGGGTATAGAAAATGTTATATATGACCAAGGGCACTACAAAGTGTAGGATTTAATTCCATGCATAATGGCAGGCATGGTTTAAGAGTGTTTTGCCTGGGGAGGCACAAACTTAGGATTCAGAACAGGACACAGTGGTTAGGATTGACTATACTAATAAGAATTTATTTCTACTCTACAAACCCTTTGTAGCAAAATGTAGATAATGAAAGAAAGGGAAAAAAAAATTACTTTCTAACTTATATTACAATTGTAACTTATAAACTGCACAGTAACAAAAGGAACTCTGTGGCAAAAGCAGTAACCCACTGACGTATGCACATAAAATGTTGTGTGATATACATGGTACACACACTTTGCGGCAGTCATATTAACCCTTTATGCTACCATAGATGTTTCAAAGCTACTCCTAAACAAATTTGCAATCAGCAGGTACAATAATCGCTGGAGTTATCTTGGAACTTTTCTTGTTGTTTGAAAACTGTTAGATATACAAGGAACCCTGCAGTGCTTGAAAAACGGGAAACAACACTTACAACACAACTTTTACAACACACTACCTTTACAACTAAACTTTTACAACGCAACATCCATTACAACGCATGCCATTACAACGCAACCATTACAACGCATGTCACTACAACGCATACCACTACAACGCATGTCATTACAACGCAGTCCTTACAACGCATACCATTACAACGCATACCTACACTAGCCAGCACTTACCCTACTGTTGCACCCCCTGGAGTTAGAATAGTAATTTTTACCCCTACACTATCCAACACTTACCCTACTGTTGCACCCCCTGGAGTTAGAATAGTAATTTTTACCCTTACACTATCCAACACTTACCCTACTGTTGCACCCCCCTGGAGTTAGAATAGTAATTTTTACCCCTACACTATCCAATACTTACCATACATGCAATGTAATGGTATGCATTGTAAATGTAGTATATGTGTAGTGGAATGCGTTGTAAAGGTAGTTTCAAAGAATTCGTTGTAATGGCATGCATTGTAATGGAATGCGTTGTAATGGATGTTGCGGTGTAAAAAATGTGTTGTAAAGGTATGCGTTGTAAAAGTATGCGTTGTAAGGACATACATCCTTGAAAAACTGCTGCACTGCTACAAAAGCGGCTACCAGTAACACAAGCACCCCCAACCTTCCAGCCTCCAGGGCAAATGCCTTATGCCCAGTACAGCCAGTCTGCCCTTGCTAATAAGTAAGAGAGAGTTAGGGAGGAATAAGTATGGGTTTAGGGAGCAGAACCGCAGAGTTTAGGGAGGGGCATACGAACACAAACACCCACAGACAAAAGAGTAAGAACATAGCTATCCCCAAACTACAAATCTAATGTTACTACTGCACAAAACATCATAAAACAGTAGTAAATAAACTCAAGTCCAACCTTGGTGTATGTCTAGCACCAAACAAGCCCACTCACATGTACTGCGACACACTACTACAGAAAACAATAGAGGCAGGGACTTAATATATCATATATTTTGACTTTGAAATTGTGTTTGCTCGTATATATATGTTTTTATTTAAAAAGTGTTTTTCTTTTGCCAATATCTTAGGCGCTGCTTGACGAATCTTCCCAAAAGTTCAGCTCCTATCTTGAAAGTTTTGGGGGGATTTGTCAAGTGGGGGCCGAGAAAAAAAAGGGGTCCCAAAACGCTTTTCCGCCATGTAAATTTCTATAGGAATTTTGGAACAGGCTACAGCTTGAACTGCTGAACGGAATGACAACAGATTTGACAAAAACGTAGCTCTTGATTCAGAAAGCACCCTTTTTGTAAATGGTAAATGGTGTAAATCCGTTCAGTAGATGCTGAGAAATAAAAAATAAAAAAATGTACGTATCTGAGCACTGAGGAGGTTTTGTGAACCCCCCCCAAGCACAAGCCTAATTCTGATTAGGACTCAGTAACTGAGTCACAAAGACACAGTAGAAAAAACATTAAAAAACTAGAAAACTGGACAGGTAGAAATACCCTGACCACCTAGGCCTGCTCAGGGGGTCCCCTGGGGCCTAAAAAGGCTTAAAAAAAATAATCGGGCAAATTTGCGCTGGGTGCGCGAATCCGGCTGAAAAAAATAAAATGAAACAAAGTGTGGGCTCCTTTACTAAATTTTCTATAAGCCCCTGGGTGGGCCAGGTTCTGGGGGCAATGCCAACATAATTAGCGTGGGCCCACGGAGGCCCCCGCAGCCCCAGGAACTGCCACCTACTCGGAGCTTAGATAAAGATTTGCGGGGGGTATGGGCCCCCCCGCCGCCGCGGGGACCACCACCTCCCGGGGCTTTTTATGTAAAATACATGGGGGGGCTCCTGCTCCCCCACGCTGCCACGGGGACCACCACCTCCTCGGGGCATTCAATATTTGAGTCTCCCCAAGCCCCTGGGACCAACACCTCCCAGAGGTTATATGCTTTGAATGCAGGGGGGTCAAGAGGCCCTCACACAGCCCCGGGGACCGCCACCTCCCTGGGGTTACAGTTAAAAACCCTTTTTGGGGGGTGGAGCCCCCCTATATGGCCCCGGGGACCACCACCTCCCCAGGGCACTTATTATTGAAATACGAGGGTCTGTTGCGGCCCAGGGGACCACTGCCTCCCTGGGGTTGTGAACATTTAGGGAGGGGAGCCTTGCGGCCCCCCTCCTGGAGCACTAGATAGCCCTGGGGACTGCCACCTACCAGGGCCAGCTCCTGCAATGTCCCGGGGTGCACACCCCTGGGACATTGCTGTTTGAAATGGCAGGGTGGGAGCACTGCTCCTGCCCTAATACAGCAAACACTGTTTTGCTTATTGGAAGCTAGAGCAGGAAACCTGCTTTCCTTCTTGGAAGCTAGAGCAGGAAACCTGCCTTCACTTCCAAGAAGCAAAGCAGAATTGCTTTGGGCAAGGGGAGCTGCATGTTAGCAGCTCCCCTTGCCCAAAAGCAATGCTGGATTTTGCAGGAGGGGGGGAGCCATCAGGTACCGTGGGGACATTGGGGCTACCACCACGGGCCCCAACTTGAGGGCCGGCCCGGGAGCCAGAAGTTGCCAAACGGGGGGCCACTCGGCACCTCTCCCCTTTATTTATTTTGTTTTTTTAAAGGAAGGCTGGCCCTGGGGGATAGGGTCCCTGGGGACATATTTGGCCTTAGGAGGCCCCCACTCCCCAAAATGAATCCCCAGTGGGATGGGGTCCCCAGGCCAAGAAGTTGCCAAGGGAAGGGGGCCTCCTCTTTAATTTAAAAAAAGAAAAATAATGGTCCCTGGGGCCATTATTGGCATCAGGAGGGGGGCCACGCGGCCTCCCTCCTAATTTCTTTTTTTTAAATATGGGCCAGGCCCCAGGCCAATAGCGGCCCAGGTAAGGAAGGCCACACGGCCCCCATCCCGTTTTCTTTTATTTTTTTAAAAATGCTCAGGCCCTGGGGGATGGGGTACCCAGGGCCCAAAAAATACTAAAAGAAAGGTGGCCCAACAGCCCCCTTGTAAAAATAATTTAAAAAATGAAAAGCCGGCACCTCGCTGTAGTCCCAGCCCCCTCCCTGCATCACTCTGCAAACGCGCCCCCTTGGCGCATTCTAACTTGGGGGATTAAGTCCCCTTCATTCCTGAGTGTCCCTGGGGGCCAACTAGCCCACCAGGTACCTCCAGTAAGCCCCACACAGTGGGATTATTGAGAGGTGGCCCGAGGCCACGCTCCTTTTTACACCACTCTACAAACGCGCCACAGGACATAAGTGGACTTCATCCCCTGGGCAGCAGTGTGCCAGGAGGCGCATTTGCAGAGTGGTGTAAAAAGGAGGCATGGCCTCAGCTCATTCTCAGCACACCAGCTGTATGGGGCTTACTGGGGGGAACAGGAGGTATAGTTGGCCCCAGGGACCCTAAGGAGGAAAGGGAGTCTTCATCAACCAACCAAGAGAGAGTCAGGAGGCGCGTTTGCAGAGTAGTGGACAAAGGCGGTGTGGCCTGTGTCCACCTATCAGCAATCCCACTATCTGGGGCAGACTTTAGGTATCAGGTAGGCTAGTTGGCCCCTAACGACCCCCAGCAGTGAAGGGGACTTTAATCCCCATCCAAGGGCGACCAGGGAGTGTGTTTGCAGACTGCTGGAGAAAGGGGGAGTGGCCTTGGATGACAACTTAGCAATTCCACTGTGTGGGATTTACTGGAGGTAACAGGAGGGGTACTTGGCCCCCAGGGTTGTTCTTGGGGGACAACTAGCTCTCATATTACCTCCACTAAGTCCCACACAGTGCGATTGCTAAGATGTCTTCATAGGCCACGTCCCCTTTTTCCATCACTCTGCAAACGCACCTCCTGGCACTGAACTGGCTGGGGGATGAAGTTCACTTCACTCCTGAGGTACTTTTGGGGCCAAGAAGCCCTCCTGGTACCTCCTGTAAGTCCTACGTAGTGGAATTCCTGATTGCTGTTCTGAGACCTAGCCCCCTTTCTGCATCACTCTGCAAACGTGACTACCAGTTAAGGAAGCATTTGTAATGTAATAGGTCTCGTATTTGCGAGAGTTAGAGCTATTGGTTCTATAAATGTATAAGATTTTTACTAATGTTTTTTGGTGTCGAGTGGATGTACGTTGTGTTTAGTGGAATTATGTGGTATGTTGTGCAGTGCCATTATGTGATCAGAAAGTATGTGACATTTAGTGTATATTAATTATGTGGAGTTGGATTATGTATTTTGGAGAGTAGTAGTAATAGTAAATAGCTTTATTTCGATAAAAACATATCTTAAAAGCAGTTGAACACGATTAAAAATATAATAAAAAGCTCTACTGTTTAAAAACAAGATACATTCTAACAAGTCTTGATTGTTAAGAACAAAAAACATGTTAACAAATATTATTGTACCCCACACACCCTACAATTCATCATTGCTAATGGGGACTAGTTAATCAATGAAGAAGGGGGCATTTTGGGGATTAAAAGGGAGACGCGGCCACAAAGAGAAAAAAGGAGGAAGGGACGCTTTAGGGAATTGCACTCAAAGCTCTCAATCTGATGTTCCATGCCCATCTCAGGAATTTGGCCAGACCACATGTATACAGTGCTCGCGCATCAGACCTGAAAATGCGCAACGCTGCAGAATGGGTGCGGGTACCCAGATCTCTGCAGAGTGGTTTAAGCCAACGTTCCCTTGGCAGTTTGTAAGCTGGGCAAGCAAAAAAGACATGCGCAATTGACTCAGATTTAGCCTCACAATTCGGGCATAGAGGTGATGTTTGGTACGGTTGCTTCTAATGCGCAATCAATTTGCGTATAGGCAGTGATCCTACCCTGAACTCCAAAAACAGGGCCCTATCAAAAGGTTTCTGTATGATATCAAGGTATGGTTCATATTGTGTGAGGTGCTTATGTTGAAAGAACTCCTCAGTCATCCTGCCTAATTTGGGATCGAGAAAACCCTTGCTGCTGACCCAAGTCCAGTATGCCTTCTTGAGCTCTGCCTTAGGTGGGGCAGTTCTGTTTATCCGTGCATCTTTAAGATCAAGATCGTACAGTAGCGATTTTAAGTCCTTTAACCATTTAATTTTTTGCCACTCATCCATGGACATAATATCTGATAAACCCTCTGTATATTTTGTTAGCTCTGGTGTCCGACACAAGCGGGCCCACAACAAGAGGGGACAAAGTCTGGCTAGGTGTTTAAATGAGTAGCATCCTAAATCCTGCAATAGGGGCACAGTGGGGGTCCTCTGGGGAAGCATCATAAGGTCTTTAAAGAATTTGTTTTCTGACCTCGTTATTTGGTCCGAGTTAGTGGAACCCCAAAGTTCGGCACCAATAAGGGTTGAACTCACTCCTCTGGCCTTGTAGATGTTGATAGCGGGGGCAATAGGTTTGCTTGTTGAGGAGCGATGCTCCTTTAGTATTGCCCCCACTACCCTTCTGTGGTTCAGGAGCATTTTTTGCATGTGGGAATTCCAGAGCATAGAGTCGGAGATGCGAATACCTAGGTAGTCAAACACGGTAACCCTTTCCAGGGGATTACAGTTCAGGACAGGAGGGGACCCAAGCTTTTTAGGTGGATTAAGCACTAAATACTTTGTTTTCGCTGAGTTGATGACAAGCCCTCTCCTGGTGCAAAACGACTGGAAACTATCCAGAAGGCTCTGCAAGCCCCTTGAGGTCTTAGAGATGAGGAGGGTATCATCAGCGAATAGGAGGGTTGGAATTTTTTCGCCTGCCAAGGATGGGGCGTCAGATGGTACGCGCTGTAAATGCTTGACCACCCCATTCACGTACAATACAGAGAATGGTGGATTTGCTACAATGACCTGCACATCAATATCAGTTCTCTTAATCATATTGACTTTCGTCTCAATTTTACAAACAAAGTTCAATAAAGAGTGCAGCTTTGATGTTTGATGCACATCCACCTAGGGCATCCACAAGTACCTCTTGCCAAAATATAAATTCAGGCAGTAAGTCCCAATATCAAAAACATTACACCAGTGCACATCCAAGATAGTCACTTTTATCCCTTGTGCAATTCAGCAATTTCGTGTACATCAAAGTTCTTTATCAGAATCGACTTCCAGTAGCCATATGATGTTAGTAGTTAAATTTTATTATTCAATCGACAATGATCCACAGCCGACGCGCGTTTCGCCCCATTCTGGCTTTCTCAAGGCTGTACGTCATACATAATACAGAAAAAGAAACATATGCTATAAACTATGCATTTCAGTTGCTTATACATAGATATGCATACAATTGATAGCTTTCTAGGTTTGATCATGCATAGTTTACATGCATAGAGAAAACATCAAGTAATGACCACCATCACCACTAAGACATGTGCCAATGTTCTCTTTAACCTCATTATTTAAAACCATATTCTCTTCTCAATAGTGTTGCACACCAAGGAGAAAACGACGAACGCCACGTAATTTTCGTGATTCAATCAATCTGTCCAGATATTAAGAAAAAAAACATTTATGAAAAAAGGGAAACGAGATACAGATGTTAATTTCAAAAGATAAGCACCAAACTATCCAGATATTGAGGAAAAAACCCATTTGTGAAGAGAGGGAGAAGAAATTACAACATTACTCTCCAATGATAAGCACCAATAATGAAAAAATAAGTAAAAATATAGAAATTGAGATCCACACGTGTGTACTAAGACCCAAAACCAAGTAGATAAAATTTCATTCCATGTGTGTCACTCTAAAACTAGACCTATTTATTCATGCACGAACATTGTCTAAATCACGCCCGCTCACCTCTTAACTTGCGTATTGTACAAATCTCTTTTGGAAGTGCGGCTTGTAATTTCAAATCCAAGATTTCTACAAGAGATATTAAGTGCAATAATTTTCAAGTTCTCTATTACATGCACTATATGAGAGGCATCTTCTATTCATATTTATACAACAATCTCATCATTAGACATGTCTGCCTCTTACCCCACTTTGACGTTCCACCATTAAATTGTTCCAATCATATTGTAAATACATGATGTAATGTGTTGATCCTCCACCATATATTTGTTTAAGGAGCCATGATAAGTTCCATCTATCCTGTAAATACAACCATATAGTTTTTCATTCCTTCATCCCTATTGTGTACTGATTCACAGATACCTTATAACTCTAAAAACCTTATCCACACATGTACATAGCTTCATTTAGTGTGGTCTGCTTTCTAATATTCCATTTTCTTGACCTTCTTATCCTTCTTATATCCACAATCTATGCTAATCACAATGACTCTGACCTACAACACCATCCATGTTGGATTCCTATCATTTAGGTATACATATCAATGCTAATCAATTATTATATTAGCCAAATATTCTTTAATGCCTACAGCAACTTGGTTTGTTTTTGATAGTATATTGGACGCTGCATATGTCCCAGTATGATTCGAAATGTAAGCACAGCACATGTAAAGTCTGTATCCTTAAACAAACTACTGATCTTATTCGACTCGCTGTTTAACTTATTATACTCGCAAACATCATTTGTTTCGCCATACCCTTTATCGGTATTATCACCATCTAATGCCCCCGTCCGTACGTAATAAACTCCTTATTTAAATACAATATCCCTGAACTTAACTCACCTACAAATTAGTAGAAGTCCATTCAGTACGCCATTATTGTCACCAGGCGGCAATTTCCTTGGCATTTCCACTCACTCTATTTACCCGCCATACGATCTGCCAACATAGACAAGAAAAATGCGCAACGCCGCAGAATGGCTGCGGGTACCCAGATCTCTGCAGAGTGGTTTAAGCCAACGTTCCCTTGGCAGTTTGTAAGCTGGGCAAGCAAAAAAGACAAGCGCAATTGATTCAGATTTAGCCTCACAATTCGGGCATAGAGGTGATGTTTGGTACGGAGGCTTCCAATCTGCAGTCAATTTGCGCATAGGCAGTGATCCTACCCTGAACTCCAAAAACAGGGCCCTATCAAAAGGTTTCTGTATGATATCAAGATATGGTTCCTATTGTGTGAGGTGCTTATGTTGAAAGAACTCCTCAGTCATCCTGCCTAATTTGGGATTGAGAAAACCCTTGCTACTGACCCAAGCCCAGTATGCCTTCTTGAACTCTGCCTTAGGTGGGGCAGTTCTCTTTATCCATGCATCTTTAAGATCAAGATTGTACAGTAGAGATTTTAAGTCCTTTAACCATTTAATTTTTTGCCACCCATCCATAGACATAATCTCTGATAAACCCTCTGCATATTTTGTTAGCTCTGGTGTCCGCCACAAGCGGGCCCACAACAAGAGGGGACAAGTCTTGCTAGGTCTTTAAATGAGTGGCATCCTAAATCCTGCAATAGGGGCACAGTGGGTGTCCTCTGGGGAAGCATCATGAGGTCTTTTAAGAATTTGTTTTCTGACTTGGTTATTTGGTCTGAGTTAGTGGAACCCCAAAGTTCGGCACCATAAAGGGCCGAACTCACTCCTCTGGCCTTGTAGATGTCGATACCGGGGGCAATAGGTCTGCTTGTTGAGGAGCGATGCTCCTTTAGTATTGCCCCCACTACCCTTCTGTGGTTCAGGAGCATTTTTTGCATGTGGGAATTCCAGAGCATAGAGTCGGAGATGCGAATACCTAGGTAGTCAAACACGGTAACCCTTTCCAGGGGATTACAGTTCAGGACAGGAGGGGACCCAAGCTTTTTAGGTGGATTAAGCACTAAATACTTTGTTTTCGCTGAGTTGATGACAAGCCCTCTCCTGGTGCAAAACGACTGGAAACTATCCAGAAGGCTCTGCAAGCCCCTTGAGGTCTTAGAGATGA
Organism: Lissotriton vulgaris; assembly: GCF_964263255.1. Classification (NCBI taxonomy): domain Eukaryota; kingdom Metazoa; phylum Chordata; class Amphibia; order Caudata; family Salamandridae; genus Lissotriton; species Lissotriton vulgaris. Next base: position 778,444,328 of record NC_141691.1, read on the forward strand.
GGAGGGTATCATCAGCGAATAGGAGGGTTGGAATTTTTTCACCCGCCAAGGCTGGGGCGTCAGATGGTACGCGCTATAAATGCTCGACCACCCCTTTCACGTACAACGAGAATAGGGTGGGGGCTAGAACACAGCCTTGGCGGACTCCCCTATTCACTGGAATCCTGGCGGTTTTCTGTCCTTGAGATCCCCATCTCACTTGGGCAAAGTTACCCTTATGAAGTCGCACCAGTATATCTAAGGTGTTCATTGGGACCCCCTGCTCAGCTAATACCCGCCAAAGGCGCTCCAGAGGGACCAGGTCAAAGGCAGTCTTTAGGTCAATGAACGCGAGATAAAGACTGCCCTTGCCTATGCGGACCACCTTCCAGTAAAGAAGGAGTAGTCTAAAGACCTGCTCTATAGTCCCAGTGCCTGCCCTGAAGCCCGCTTGATAGTCAGACAGGATCTTGTTTTCATCAGCCCATTCTAGTATCTTTTCCAGCACTACCCTCCCAACAACCTTTTGGACTGAATCAATCAAGCTTATGGGACGGTAGTTAGCGGGGTCGTCCCTGGGCCCCTTTTTAAAGATGGGGAAGAACCTCGGCTCCTTTCCAGGAATCTGGAATCGGGGAGCCATTGTCAATTGCATTAATTAAGATGGTAATGAACTTTGCCCATTTGGCCAAATCAGTCCGAAGTAGGTCCCCAGGGATGCCGTCCGGGCCCGCTGCCTTTGCTGGCACTATACACCTAATGGCAGTTTCCACTTCCAGTTCAGAGAAGGGGTATCTAATAATTTCCCCCGAATTTACTCTGAAGTCAGTAGCTGAAACTTCACTCTGTGCTTCCAGTGGGGTAGAATAAAGCTTGAGAAAATGATCGTACCAGGTTTGGCTTGTAATATTGCTAGTAATTAACTCGCAATCAGGTCTGGTTCCAGAAGCGACCAGCATCCTTCTCGGCGCTAGCCGCTTTTAGAGGTTGCCAGTGCTGCTCCTCCCACTCTTTCTTGGCATTGGAAACGGCCGCCTTGTAGTACTTTTTTGCTAACTGTATCCTCGGAAGGGATTTGCTTTTAACAGCCTCTACCAGTGCAGTTTTTTTCCTTCTACAGGTATTCGTGTACCATCTTTCATTACCATTGGGCTTCTTGCGTGCTGCCCCCTGCCCTGCTCCGTTGTTTGTACAAAAAAAATTTCCCAGGGTGCTAACAGTTTTTCCATACATTTTAGGCACACTATCAGGAGCATCTTGATCTATGGGGCCTCACCCATTTCACTTAGGGCCTCTGTCAGGGCCTCACCAATGCCGTGTACTTTCTTTTCGTCTATAGTGATTTTATGCCATTTCAAGCGCCTACCACAGTTAGAAGGAACCACTTCCAATGTTGACATTACATTTGCCGTGTCTGTGGGCCCAAAATTGGGCAACCACAGAGATTTTAGAGAGTAATTATGTGGTATTGTAGTCTGTGTTGGGGAGTGGTAACCTCATGTTTAGTCTTCCTTGTTTCCATAGAATCAAACTATACTAAGCTAAACTATAAACTCAATGAGGCACAAAAAAACAAGGAACCACTGAGGAGCACTTCTGGACCTCGACAGAGGTATGAGAAGGGCCACTGGAATTATGTGACTGTTCCGCTGCACCAATTTTAACATAATTAAACATTTTCTGCATATGCCAAATATTTCATCATCTGCTGCCTAATCTGCAGATTTGAGCAAAACAAGCCTTGTTTCTAGCTCTAACAGCTCAAATGTTCACAAAAATGCAGCATCATGTGTTACAGCATGGTGGAAGGCCCTTTGCAAAGTGGGAATGGTCATGTGTTATTGCAAAATGTGGGTGTTAAACTAGAAGTAATAGAGCACAAGCCTCTTTTCTTTCTGTGCCTCTCTTGCCTCTTTCTGCATTCATCTTGCTTCTTTCTTCACCTTTCTTCCCTTCCCTTCCCTTCCCTTTCCTCTTTCTGCACTTCTCTTGCCAGTTTCTGCACCTCTCTTGCCTCTTTCTACACCTCTCTTGTCTCTATCTGCTCCTCTCTTTCTTCCTTGTCCATTTCTCTTGCCTGTTTCTGCAGTTCCCTTGCCTTTCTGTGCCTCTCCTGCCTCTTTCTGCACCTCACCTCTTCTATCTGTATCTCACTCTCTTCCTTCTGCCACTCTCTTCCCTCTTTCTGCACTTCTCTTGGCTCTTTCTGTATTTCTCAAGCATGTTTCTGTACGTCTCTTGCCTCTTCCTGCACTTCAAGTGACTCTTTCTGCACTTCTCTTGCCTCTTTCTACACTTATCTTACCTCTTTCAATATCTATCTTGCCTCTTTCTGTACCTCACTTGCCACTTTCTGCTCTTTTCTTGCCTCTTTCTGAACCTCACTCTTCTTTCTGCACCTCTCTTGCCTTTTTCTGCTCTGCACTTGTTTCTTTCTGTACCGCTCTTGCCTCTTTCTGCACTTCTGTTGCTTCTTTCTATAGCTCTCTTGCCTCTTTCTGCTCCTCTCTTGCCTCTTTGTACATTTTTCTTACCTGTTTCTGCAACTCTGTGGCTTCTTTCTGCACTTCTCTTGACTTTTTCTGCACCCTTCTTGTCTCTTTCAGAACCTCTGATGCTTCTTTCTGCACTTCTCTTCCTTCTTTCTGCACCCCTCTTGCCTCTTTTTGTACCCTTCTTGCCTCTTTGTGCACTTCTCCTACCTCTTTCTGCACATCTCTTGCCTCTTTTTGCACCTCTGTTTGTTCTTTATGCACTGCTCTTGCTTCTTTCTGTACCTCACTTGCCTCTTTCTGCACTCCTCTTGCTTCTTTCTACACCTCTGTTGCTTCTTTCAGCAATTCTCTTGCCTGTTTCTGCACTTCTCATGCTTGTTTCTGTACATCTCTTGCATCTTTCTGAACCTCTCTTGCCTCTTTCTGCACCTCACTTGCTTATTTCTGTATCCTTCTTACTTCTTTCTGTACCCATCTCCCCCTTTTTGCACCTTGCTTGCCTTTTTCTGCACCCCTGTACCTCTGTTGCTTCTTTCTGCACTTCTCTTGTTCTTTCTGCACCCTTTGCACCTCTTTCAGCACCTCTATTGCTTCTTTTTGTACTTCTCTTCCTGGTTCCTTCTGCTCTGCTCTTGCTTCTTTCTGCACCTGACTTGACTCTTTCTGTTTTTCTATTGCTTCTTTCCACAACTCTGTTGCTTCTTTCAGCAATTCTCTTAACTCTTTCTACACTTCTCTTACTTCTTTTTGAACCCCTCCTGCCTCTTTCTGTACCTCTCTAGCCTTTTTTGCACCTCTCCTACCTCTTTCTGTACCCCTCTTGCCTCTTTTTGCACCTCAGTTGGTTCTTTCACCACTGCTCTTACTTCTTTCTGCACCGCACTTGCCTCTTTCTGCACTTCCCTCGCTTCTTTACATACCCATGCTGCTTCTTTCAGTAATTCTCTTGCCTCTTTCTGCACCTCACTTGCTTATTTCTGTACCCCTCTTTCCTCTTCCTGCACCCCTCTCCCCTCTTTCTGCACCTCTCTTGACCATTTCTATACCTATGTTGCTTCTTTCTGCAATTATCGTGCTCTTACTGCACCCTTCACACCTCTTTAAGCACCTCTGTTGCTTCTTTCTGCACTTTGCTTCCTTCTTTCTGAACCCCTCCTGCCTCTTTCTGTACCACTCTACCTCTTTGTGCACCTTTCCGTCCTGTTTATGTTATGCACCTCTGTTTCGTCTTTCTGCACATTACTTGCTACTTTCTTCACCTCTCTTGCCTCTTACTGTACCTCTGACTGAGAGGTAGTTTTGTACTAGGGCCTTACAGGGGAGGTCTTGTCAATCACAGGACTTACCCCAACCCATAGTGTACCCTAGTGTATGTAGGTGTTTTTACTGTATTCTAAGTGTCTTTTAGCATAGCACTGGCTCTGGGCCTGGGTATTCAGAGTCAGTTACCACCAGAAGCTGTCAGCAAAACGTTGAGGGCACAGGATTACTTTGCAACAAGGCCTCTTTCTGCCCCTTTGTTGGTACTTTCTGCATATCGCTTGCTTCTTTCTGCAAGTTACTTCGTCTTTCTGGACTTCTGCAGCCTCTTTCTTCATTTCTCTTGCTTCTTTCTGCACCTTTATTCCTCTTCTTTATGCACATGTCCTACCTATGTAGGCATAGTTAGAAATTAGCATTTAAAAAACCTTGGAAATTCACAGAAAACAACAAAGGTTTCAGGGACGATATAGTTAGTTGCACATTTCACTCGTACGAAACCAGAGAAATTCACTGTTATAGTTAGTTAAGCTGGGTTTCAGGGACGATATAGTTAGTTGCACATTTCACTCGTACGAAACCAGAGAAATTCACTGTTATAGTTAGTTAAGCTGATGTCATTTGAGATGTCATCAGTGATGTCACTGACCATGTCATAAATGATGTAATATGTGATGTCATCAGTAGTGCATTGCAGGGCCATGAGTTAAAGTTAGCTCAACTAACTATACCTGCCAAATTCCTCTGTTTTTGTACGAGTGAAATGTCCAAATAACTAATTTTGTAAGGTTTTTTATTTGCTAATTTCTAGCTATAACGTCCCTGAAACTGATGGTTTTTTCAGTGAATTTCAAAGGTTTTTTAAATGCTAATTTCTAAATACAACGTCCGGGAAACCTATAGTTTTTTTCGGTGAACATATATATTTTTGCACACACATAAGCTGTACTCAGTAAATCCTTCATATTTTTCTTTTAATAATAAACAGCACTAATCCACCAATGTGTTTCGACCTCACAGGGTCTTTTTCATGGTAGGTGAGTCTTTTTTCTCATTCTATTTATACCTTCACCATCATCTGCCCATTATGAGGCATGATGGAAGTTGTGGTTAAAAGTATTATTACACACAGTTATCGGCATAATGGATTACATAAATCAACTTCTGGTGAAAATAGGATTTTTGTGTGATAGATTGCGTTAGTTCTTGTTTACAGTTAGTACTGAGAATGTCTATATATACCACATTAAATGGCTTAGTACCATATTCATGTGTGAGTGACCACATTGTTAATCAAATACTGCATGAACTGTTTTAGTATCAATTCATGCATTATGCATTCCTGCTGTCAGCTATTGTTAGCATGTTATGCTTGTTGGTCTAGTATCAATGGTCAATATACCCTTTCATTAAATGCAATCTATCACTTTGATGGTTATTACTATAATTCCTAAATGTACAAATAATTCCTCATCAACGTTTAAGCCAGTTGGCATCTTTGTTCTGAGTCTTATTATATAGCGACATTCTAATTGTCTCAGTTTTCTTGTTCTCTCTCCCCCACGTTCATCCTGTGGGATTATGTCCAGTTCAAAGTATCTCATTGCTCTCCAATCCGCTTTCTTGCATTAAATTATATGTTTTGTTGTGGCATAGTTTATGTCTTTGTTCTTAACGGCTCACATATGCTCTAGTATCCTTTTCTTTCGCATGCATGTAGTGCTCCCAATATATTGTAAGCCACAGCTACATTGAATCACATATACTACATATGTTGTTTTGCAGATGATATGTTTTATGTGGATTGTTTTACCCTCTTTGTCAATTAGATGTTCCTTATTTACTCCAATTTTGCACACTTTGCAGTTATTACATCTGGTAAACCTTTTTCTAGCTTCAACTAGCCAATTTCTTGCTGTTGTTGTTTCCTGTAGATGACTTCGAACCAACTTATCTTTCAAAGATTGGGTTTTTCTCTAGGTGACTAATGTTTGTGTACTCAGAAGATGACCTATAGCTGGAACTTTTACCATCAGATGTCAGTGTTTTTGTATCGCGTTCATGATTTTCTTACTTTCCTCACTCTCCGTAATGATCAGTCTTGCTGCTTCTTGATGTTCTTTTGCGATTTCAATATGTTCTGTTCCCATTTTAGTGATTAACGTGTCTGCACGTGATTTCATTCTGGCTTTCATAAGACAGGCAGCCAAGTCTTTTTGTTTGTATACTGTCTTTTTCATCCTTGGTAATGTCTCTGCAGACATTATCTCTGCATCCTCATCTTTGGAGCAATTTTGTCGCATTCTTATTAGCTCTCCATATAGAATACTTTTAATAATGAAGTCGGTGGAAGTTTACTCCATGGAGTATGCTATTGGTAGCTGTCTTCTTCCTGAATAAGGTAGAATGGATTGCACCTGGGTCTATATAGATGTGTGTTTCTAAATAAATCTATGTTTGCTTTGCTCGTTGTGCTTGTGAAAGACAGTCCTATGTTATTCCAATTCAGTTTGTCAAAATATTCCATGAAGTCATTGTTATTGCCATTTCATTTAAAAAATAGATCGTCTATGTACCTGACCCAAAGTATGATGTTTTCTGGTTCTTTTTGATACTCAGGTCCCCACGATATTTCCTTCTCCAACCAACCCATTGTAATGTTCACATAGTTTGGTGAGAAAAAAATGCTTATTGCGGTACTGCATCGTTGAGAAAAAAGCTTGTGGTTAAACATGAAAACATTGTTCGTCAGGCACATGTCGATCATCATTAGGAGCATTTTAGAATGTTGTAGTTCAGAGATATTTCTGTTTCACAAAATAGGTGCAGGCCTGCAATCCAATTTTGTGTTCAATGGACGTATACAGAGATCCGACGTCTATGGTCACCATCATGTAGTTGTCATTCCAATTGGTCTCTGCTAGAATGCGTAGAAAGTTGCCAGTGGCTCTGATGTAAAAGCTTAAACTTTGTGCTATTGGTACTAAGCAGGTATCCACATATGTTGGTTGATTCTCATAAAGTGAATCGCATGAAGAGACGATCGGTCTCCGTGGTGGATTTATAAGTGTCTTATAAATTTTGGGAAAAAATATATGGTTGGCATTGTTGGATGATCATTCATTAAAAATTTGAATTCATCGTTGTTTATCAAATTCATCTTGTTCCATTGTTTCAATTGTTTAATCAATTCTATAATCATTTGATTGATTGGATTGGATGTCAATTTAACATACTTTGTCTTGTTGTCCAGTTATTTATACGCCTCTCGCATGTAGCTGTTTTTATTTTGGAGAACTATGTTTCGTCCCTTGTCTGTAGTCTTGATTTATTTGATCATTATCCATGTGCTTCCGGAGCGCTTTATGCTCATTCAGAGTTAGATTTTCATTTTTGGATACTCTCATTTTGGTTATTTCCTCCAATTCCAGAGTTAGAGTGTCCGAAAACAGATCAATTTATTTCCAGATGAAAGTGTGGGGCAATATTTTGATTTATTTTTGAGTTTACTGAAAGAGTGTTGATCAGTTTCTATTGATAGTTCTTGCAGTATGTCACTTTCTATCATGTCTTCTTCATTGAGGTTATACATGAGATCAAACATGTTTTTGAGATCCGGTATTTGTTCTATTGTTAATGCAGTGTTTTTTTGTATCTCTGATGTTGGAGCATTGACCCCAGCTGGTTTGGTTGCATGAATTCTTGTCAATTTTAATTTACTTTTGTATCTACATAGATCAGTTTTGGTATCTGTATAATTGAAATGGTGTTCAAGACATTTTGCAGAATTTAGCAGAAAGTTGAAACTTTACTGATAAAGGGTGCTTTCCTTTTTTTAGCATAAATCAGTTCAATAATTTTTGAAAATATGTATTTGAAGATATGCTTGAGGTGGTCATAAAGTTGTTAATCTCATAGAGAAGTATGTGGTATCTGGACCGATATGTACTCCAGTGGTACTGAATACTCAAACACCATTGGCCAAGGCGCCCTTTTCTCCTGTCAACCAATGTGGTACACTGACACCCAGGACCTTACCATGGTAACTCTCAATCTGATTGGCCAGTGCAACAGCTCATAAAAATGTTCCAGCAGCAATTACGGGACTCAGGTATTCAGTCCCTGTGTCCTGAAAACGTTTTTTAAAAAGGCCATAATAGGGCAGGGTAGAGAAACACATACACCTAGGCACTTTTAATGGGTTCAGAGGACCCCATCCCCCAATGAAAGTTCTTTAAAAATAAGGTTTTGGGTACCTTTGTACTCTCATTGGATCCAGTACAGTCAGCAGTACAACTGCTGGAGACCCTGTGCTTGCTTCCAAGCCATAGTATGGTGGCACTGTGTAAGCTGCTTCAGGATCTCTTACACTGAACTGTGGTATCATGAGATGGAAGCTTAGGTGGATGGTACTGCGGTAGTTCCACGGTAACCGAAAAAAGCTTAGAATAAAAATAAAAGGGAGAAGACAATGCAGTTTGGGTGTGTATGGACAAAATATGATAGCTGTAGCTGTGAAAGGAGGAGTGTTATGCATTGGGCTTGCTACCCCACCATGTAAAAAAATCCTAGCTACACAAACGTTAACAAAAAGACCAAAAGACATCCCAGCCTTGGGGAGCGAGGAATCTCTTTCACTGAGAGCTATGACGCCTTGTGATGAAAGTCCGAGATCCCTGGAAACAACAAAGTCAATCGACTTGCTTTGATCCAAGACCATCACCATCGGGACATGGAACCTGAGGACTATGCACAAGACAGACAAGAGAGACCAAGTGGCAGTGCAGAGGTGAAAAAATACAACCTCACCATGCTTTCCATCAGTGAGAGCAGATAGGCACAGTTCAGACAGAAAAGACTGGCTCCAGGAGGAATACTGCTGTATTCTGGACACAAGGAAGAGAATGCCACACATATTCAGGGAGTAGCATTGATGCTAATCCCAGCATCCAGCAGAGCTCTGATTGGATGGGAATCTGACGGTCACAGAATCATTGCAGCAACCTTTCACACAAAGACAAAAAAGGACAACATGAATGGTATCCAAATCTATGAACCCACAAATGACAGCAAAGAGAAAAAAGAAGAATTTAAAACAGACTCTAGTTCATCCTAGAGAAATGCCTTGAAAGTGATATCACAATACTGATGGGGGACCTGAATGCCAAGATTAGAAGCGAAAACACTTGGTACGAAGAAGCCATGGCAACCAAGGCCTTGGTGACATGAACGCTAATGGTGAAAGGCTTGCAGATCTCTATGCTTTGAATAGTGTGTTGATAGGCGGTAGTGTATTCCTGCACAAAAGAATATACAAGGACATGTGGGTATCACCAGACCATTCAACAGAGAATACAATTTTCTGCATTGCAAAGAAGATCTGGAGGTCCCTGCAGGATAAGTGAGTGATCAGAGGAGTAGGTATGACATCAGACCATCACCTTGTTCGGCCAGGTCAAAGCAGCTGAAGAAAGCATTGATAGAACTCGCAAACCAACGCCACTCTCCTTAAAGATGCACAGAAATGGAGTGAATACTCAGTCACACTCAGAAGGAAATATCAAGTTCTACAAGAACTAGAGGACAACATAGACCCAGTAGAAAGTCGGTGGGAGAAGATCAAAGACACCCTGAAATCAACCTGCCAGGAGGTGAAGGTGCCCAAGAATGGATCTTCACCAAGACTCTCAGCAAAAATTCAAGAGAGAAAGGAATGGAAATCGGCAGTCAACACCAGCTAAACAAGAGCAGAAAAAGAAAAAGTTAAAGGCAAATACACCAAAACCAACAAGGAAGCAAAGCTTGAGAGCAGACAAGTGAAGATTCATTGATGGTCTTGCCATAGAAATGCAGGAAGCAGCAAGCCATGGAAATTTGAAAGTACTCTACAAAATAAGAATAAAGGGGCATATTACCAACAACTAGCGATATTTATCGCTAAATGGGCTTAGCGAGTTTTTTTTTAATCGCCAAGCATCGCCAGATAACGTGCTATTAGCAACATTCATCTCTAAAGCGATAAAATATCCGGTGATAGCGACGAAATGCGTGAATATCGTTGAGAATACAGCGATATTCACACATTAACGCCAATAGGGTCTTAGCCATAATATCCACCTTCCATTGGATATAGGGCCAGATGTATCAAGCCTTTTGCGACTCGCAAAGGCCGAAATTCGCAGAATTTCGGCCTTTGCGAATCGCAAACGGCCTTTTTGCATGTTTTGGAATGCATGAAAAAATCGCAATTTGAGGAATCGCAAAAAATTGCGATTCCTTATTTTGCCATAGCATTTAGGGAATCGCAATTTTTGCGATTCCTTAAATGCTATGTATGTAGCAATTTCAATTTGCGATTTTTGGTTAAGAAATTGCAAATTACCACCAACTTGTTGTTGATGGTAATTTGCGGATTCCTTAAAAAAAGCACAAATTGACATTTGTTAAGGTGGCATGTGACGCACACACATGCCCATAGGGCATGTTTGTGCGCCATATGCACACACATGTACATTTCAGGGGTGCAGCAGGGTGTCTTTGAGACACCCCTGCACTCTTGAAATAATTCTCAAATTGCGATTAGCAAATTGCGAATTCGCAATTTGAGAATTACTTCACAATCATACCTATGGGCCTCCTGACCCATAGGAATGCATTGGAAATTATTCCTTATTTGCGAATTCGAAAATGCGAATTCGCAAATAAAGAATATTAAGGAATCTCTAAAAAATAGCGATTTTGTACATACATTCCATTTTGCGAATTCTAAATAGCAATTCGCAAAAAAACGCTATTTAGAATTCGCAAATTTGAATCTTGATACATGTGCCCCATAATGGCTAAGAACTGGTCTGAGCAGGCGTTAGCTTTTGGAGATAGTCGCGCTTAGCCTAAATATTTTCATCGCTACGCCTGCGTTGATAATAGGCGATAGCGATGTTAGCGACTGTTTTTAGTCGCTAACAGGTTGGGTACGCCCACTTTGCATGTCATTAGCGATAAATGTAGCGGACATGCACAGCGTGCCGCAAACCGCTCGCTCTCGCCTACAAGCTGTAGCTAACTGCTGTTAGAGACAGCTTGCTAATAGAGCGATAGAATTATCACCGATTAGCAGCCGAAAACGGCCGCTAAAGCGGCAATAATCTCTTATCGCCCTCCTTGATAATATGCCCCGAAATTCTCCAGCAGGTACAGCAAGCCAGAAAGACCTGTGAAAGACAAAGCTGGGAAAACAATCATGGGTAACAAAGTCCACCAGCCAAGATGGGTAGAGCACCTTGAAGACCTGCTGAGCAAGCTTGTGTCGCAGTCTCCACCAGAGATACAGCCAGCTGACAAGGACATTGCATATGAACTGCAGCAAACCAATTAAGGAAGTAATACAGCAAGCTATCAAACATCTGAGAAATGGGAAGGCAGCAGGACCCGGCCACATTTGTGCACAGGCACTGAAGGCCGACATTGGAACATCAGTAGGCATGCTCTACCCCATGTTTGGATTGATCTAGGAATAGGAAAAGGTGCTGTCAGCCTGGAAGGAGGGATATCTCATCAAGATCCCCTAGAAAGGTGACCTGAGTAACTGCCCAAACTACAGTTGGATACTTCTTCTATTAACCCCAGGCAAAGTGTTCAGCAGAGTTGGCCTGAACAGAATGAATGAACAAGTCGATACTCATTTGGATCGACTTTCAGCATTGACATCTGGCTTCTGAAACGACCAGCTTGCAACACTGTGCATTACCAATGAGCGGTTGATTGAATAGAACACCCCCTCTATGTCAACTTCATCGACTATGAGAAGGCATTCAACAGCGGGGGCAGAGAAGCACTTTGGAAACTCCTCCACTACTATGGTGTGCCAGATAAACTCATAAGAATCATCAGGAACTCTAACGAGGGAATGACCTGCAACATAGTCAATGGAGGACAAGCCTTCCAAGGGAGGACCAGAGTCTGCCAGGGTTGTTGGCTCTTGTCTTTTTTCTTTCTACTGGCCATAGACTGGATTGTAAAGACATCCAGAGTGAAGAGAAGACACTATGGACACAGCTCAACAACCTGGACTTTACAGACGACCTGGCCCAGCTTAACCATACCCATCTGCAGATGCCGGAGAAGAATGACAAGTTGGCAGCCACATCAGCACAACTTAGCCTCAACATTCACAGGGGAAAAACCAAGATCCTGAAGGATAACACAGCCAGCACAACTGCAGTCACTTTGCAGGCATGCACTGGAAGAGGCTGAGGTCCTCACCTACCTGGGCAGTGTCATAGAAAAACAGGGCGGCACATATGCTGACGTCAAGGCAAGAATCTGCAAAGCAAGGGCTGCCTTTCTTCAGCTGAAGATCTTTTGCTCCAAGGACCTAACGCTTCAAACCAAGGTAAGGTTTTTTAACACCAACATGAAATCGGTACTTCTGTAAGGAGCAGTTACTTGGAGGACAGCAGTCACCATCACCAACAAAGTTCAGGCCTTCATCAACACCGACCTGAGTAAAATCCTCCAAATCAGTTGGCCTAGCACCATCAGCAACAACCAATGGCACCAGAATTTGCAATTCCCTGCTCATGAAGAAATCATGAAAAGATGCTGGGGCCAGACAGGTCACACCCTCTGCAAGCCTGCACCAATCACCAGCAGGCAAGTCCTGACCTGGAACACTCAAGGCTAAAGAATAGGAGGAAGGCAACAAAACACCTGGTGCCGAGGCCCCAAGGCTGACTGCCAGGGGGTAGGTTACACCTGGATTCAGATTGAAAGAAAAGCCAAGGCCAGAGGTGGCTGGAGAGTCCTGGTTGATGGCCTAAACCCCAGGAGGGGTAGTAGGCATAAGTAAGTGTGTGCAGTGGTTGGCCACCAATAGGGGTTAGGCACACAGTCTGGCAAGAGGCTTTGTTTAGTGATGTTTGGCACAACACAAAGGGTTGGCTGTTGGTTTAATTTAATTAAAAAACCTTTCAGATTCACTGAAAAAAACAAAGGTTAAAATGACACTAAAGTTTAGGTTACATTTAAAACATTTATTTATTTCCCTTGTGCTCAAAGGGCATTGTATTATATATTATTTTGTCAGGTGCACCTCGGGAACGTGTCACTATGTGGCACTAGACTGAGGCAGTCATGGGGGAATGTGTCTTTGATTATGCATAAGTCTGCATAATCAAAGACACATTTCCTTCTCTCATGTGCGTAACTTTATAATGCAGTGCTTATGCCTTCACATATTACAATGCTAACGACATGTGAGAATTAAATAAAGGGGTGTGAATGTGGCTTGAGAGTTTGCACAGAGATGGGTGCAGGGCCTGGCCTGCACCGATGCATGATAGGACAGAAGTTAAAGGTTTTTTTTTACTAAACTATAACTGGTGTATTTCAGTGATATTTGTGTTTTCTGACACTTGCGCATAGATAGATAGACAGTCAGACGGATAGATAGATAGATAGATAGATAGATAGATAGATAGATAGATAGATAGATAGACAGACAGACAGACAGATAGATAGATAGATAGATAGATAGATAGATAGATAGATAGATAGATAGATAGATAGATAGATAGATAGATAGATAGATAGATAGATAGATAGATAGATACTTTCATTAGAATATTTCAATGTGCACGCATTAAAAACCACAATATCTGCCTATATAAAATATACAGCCACCCCCAAGCTGTGAACACATTTGAAAGTTCTACATTCTCCAAAAGTCACCTTTTAACATTTTCATCCCATCCCATGGAGCTGTGTTTTCCCTTTTAATACCTGAGCAAATGCAAATGAAGTAATTACCCCGTTAAATTATGAACAGACATTATTCATTTGAGCAATCATTACTTTGTAGTGCAAAGGAAGCAGTTTTTTTCACCTTTGGCGCTATCCAATATACTTATTTTGATCTAAATTGATTGCTGTGGGATTATTCAAGATTCATTAAAATGTTGCTGTATTGACATTCACTAATGTCTTTTAATTAGTAGTTTCATATTCCAACACTTGGGAAAGGCCATGCAGAGATTTGACGAGGTGAAATCCAATAAGCATTTTATTGTTTGAATTGCATTTATTTAAAAAAAAAAGTACCATGATTTATTATACATTGCAATTTTCACGAAACCTCTGTGTTATTTGAACCTAGATCAGAAACTGCGGCTGCTACCAAGTGAACGATGGCTTTGGGATATTTATGGCACAGTTTATATCATTACACAATTCCCTGGAATGAATGCAATTTGCATACTTATTTCGGAAGAGCTAAGGGAGGGCGTAAAATGTACACATGTTGTGAAGTTTTTTTTAATGATTTAGAAAATGTTGTTTTTCAAGTTGGCAAATATGATCGGCATCTCACTGGCGTGTGACTAATGAAACTGAAACGGTATCTCGTTTCTATTTAGTATTTAAATGATTACATTATTCAATAGCTATCGAAGTGGGTTAAATATTTTAATACAGTTAATGTTAAATGCCGTAGCGATGGTAAACCTTACGCTTGAGCAACAGGGGCTCAGGGACTTCCCATTATATTGAACTTAATGGGAGTTTTCTATTAATTGCAAACGAATGAGCATTGTAAAGCCGATATATAATAGACATGATCCTCTTTAGAATGACTCATATGCTACGCAATGTGTTCTTCTCTGATAGGCATCACAACATAAATATGGTCCCCACACATTTATTTATTTCCCTTGTGCTCAAAGGGCATTGTATTATATATTATTTTGTCAGGTGCACCTCGGGAACGTGTCACTATGTGGCACTAGACTGAGGCAGTCATGGGGGAATGTGTCTTTGATTATGCATAAGTCTGCATAATCAAAGACACATTTCCTTCTCTCATGTGCATAAAACTCAGGTTTACCCTAGGTAGTACCATTCATACTCCATTCAGTCTGCAATGAACTTGATGTATGGCTCCAGAACCTAATGCACAGTCTCTTCAGTCTGCATGGACATCATAACATTTGTATATTTTATTTTTATTTTAGGTTTCTAGTGTGAATTAAGCCAGAAAGGCTTCAAAGTGCTAGCACTTGTCAGAAACAGCTAAGGTAAGACTGCAAGAGCATCATTAAGGTTTAGCGACTAACAAGATTTTAAGATGCCTGCGAAACCCTGAGTAGGAATTCAGCTTCACGTTATGTATTGGCAGTCACTGCTCCTGCAGGGGAGCCCAGTGAGGTGGTGGGGTGGGGCGGGGGCATGGCAGGGGTGGGGAAGTGACAAATGAAGGAATAGGGAAAATAAAATAAATTCAAAAATAAAAACACTTACCTTGCGCACGCCGCATTGCCGACTCGCGTGCGCAAGGTAAGGGGTTTTATTTATGTATTATGCGAAAAAGAGTATTTTGTTATTTGACAAGATTTCACAAAATTGGGATTACTACACCAGTACATAAGGAGAGAATCAATATTTATTACCAAAGCAAGAAATCAGAGCAATTCCTCACTACGTCCCAGCTATGAATGTGAGAGGTTTTCGTACATAACACAAATATTGTAACTGGTGGTAATAAATATCGAAATCCCAGTTCATCTATTACTGGTCTCTGATATTAGAACAAATATGGTGTCCCTGGGGTTTTCAGTGGGACTCTTCAACTTGTGCGTGAGGCACATACTACTGAACGAAGTGGTCTTGTGGTACTTTGTAAAAACAATGAATTGGATAGGGACTCGTGACTTGACATACCTTAACCCTTTCACTGCTAGGCCTTCCCCGCCTCCCTGTGCTAAGCCTTTTTTTGGCTATTTGGGTTAGTTCGAGCTTAGGCCCATGTAACTTTTTGACAACATAAGGTATCCATGCCAAATGTATTTCTTTTCTTCCAAATTCATTGGGATTTTAACAGTTCCCAGGGTTTGTTGATTCCCTTGGAGGAGACCTAGAAATTAGCCAAAATACGGTCACATTTTGTTTTTTGGGGAAAATTGGAAAAAAGTGCTGAAGACGAAATCATCTGTTTTTTTCCCTGCATTTGGTATCAATAAAGTGTTTGTCGTGCTGAAATCACCATCTTTGCAGTTTTCAGGGACAAGCTGCCTTTTGTCAGGAAGCCAACATTGTTTACACAATTTTGGCATTTTACTGGGACATAGCCAATTTTTTCTAGTTTTTGTGATTTCAGCCTCCTTCCAGTTAATGGTAGAAATGGGAATGAAAGCAATAAAGGATCTTGGAAAGCTATACATTTCAATAAAAGTAGACACAATTTTTAATTCAGCAAGGGGTCCTTTGTGTAGATCCTTCAAGGTTTTTTTTAAAAGAAACTAACAGTTGAAAATAGGAAAAATTGATAATGAGTTGAAAACAGCCATTTGTGACAACGTTTTCACCTGTAACTTCTTATAAGTATGACAGATTTTTCAAAGCAATATACTATTACATCCACTGGACGCTTCTGGTTGTGGGGATATATAGGACTGGTAGGTTCACCAAGATCCGACGAATCCGGAGCCAATAACTGAGCAGCGTCTTACAATGATTTTTTATTGTGTACCTGGTATATATCAATTCATTTGGGAAAATATAAACAGTGAAAAATTGGTATGAAAGACACCTATGCATTTCTGAAATGGCAACAAAATATAGAGTTGAGAAACAGTAGCTATTTGCACATCTCCGACATTGTTGGTACACATAATACCATGAGAATTAGAGGACATTTTTCAAAGTGATTTCTTTTTTACACATTTTCTTACATTTGGAAGGCAGATGTGCATCGAATGTCAATAAACAAGTAATAACAGGTGCTCTACAATTCTGTGTTTCCCTTAGTCTCCCAAATAGAATGGTACCCCACTTGTGTGGGTAGACCTAGTGTCAGCGACAGCAAATATCCCAAAATGCAACTTGGACACACCAAATGTATTTATTGAAAAAAAAAATATTTTGCATTTTGATAAATCAGAACAAGGCACCGATTGCAATGAAAGAACATCTTGGATACGAACATGTGGCATGGTCAATGTAAGTGTTATGTTTGATACACAGTAGGTAACACAACAAATATTGAACAATACATATAAAACAAGCAAGGCCCATCCTGAGCGAAATTGCACATTGTGGATCTGCAGACACACCACATTTTTATAGTGAAAACTGACCCTTTTTTCCAAGGTGCCTAGCTATATATTTTGTACCCTAGCTATGGCCGGCACCTATGAAAACCTAGAAAACCTATACATTTCTTTAAACTAGGTACCCAGGGGAATCAAGGATGGGGGGAATTGTCAGGTTAACACCCGGTTGTGTTACCCAGAATCCCTTTCAAATCTCAAACGTTGTAAAAAAACACCTTTTCCTCTAATTTATTTGATAGAAAGTTCTGGAATCTGAATGGATCCATTGAATTCCACCCACCCGCATTCCGCAAAGTCTTCTGAGAAAAATGGTACTACACTTGTGTGGGCAGGCTTAGTAGCGGTGACAGGAAATGGCCCAAAACGCATTGTGGACACACTACATTTTTACAGCGAAAACTGACCCTTTTTTTGCAAAGTGCAGAGCTCTAGATTTTGAACCCTAGCTCTGCCAGAAACTACCAAACCTAGCAAACCTATACATTTTTTTAAACTTTTAGGCACCCAGAGTAATCCGGGAAGGGGTGATTTGTCTGGCTCTCAACAGGGTCTGTTACCCAGAATCCCTTGCAAGCCTCAAAATTTGTAAAAAAAACATATTTTCATCTAATTTATGTGATTGCAAGTTCTGGAATCTGCATGGATCCACAGAATTCCACCCACCCCGCATTTTCCAAACTCTTCCGAGAAAAACTGGTACCTCACTTGTGTGGGCAGGCCTACTGCCTGTCACAGGAAACGGACCAAAACGCAAAGTGGACACAAATATTTTTACTGTGAATACTGCCCCTTTTTTTGCAAAGTGCCTTGCTGTAGATTTTGAACCCTAGCTCTGCCGACAGCTAGGTAAAATTAGCAAACCTATACATTTTTGAAAACTAGACACCAAGGGAAATCCAGGATGGGGTGACTTTTATGGCTCTAAATAGGGTTTCTCACCCAGAATCCCTTGCAAAACTCAAAATTCGTCCAAAAAACAAACACATTTTCCTCACATTTCTCTGAAAGAAAGTTCTGGAATCTGCATGGATCCCGAAAATTGCATGCACCCTGCAATTCCGAATGTCTTCCCATAAAATGATATCTCACTTGTGTGGGTAGGCCAGGAAACCGTGCAAAATGCAACATGGACACAACACATTTTTAAATGGAAAACTGACCCTTTTTTGCAAAGTGCCTAGCTGTAGATTTATAACCCTATCTCTGCCGGCACCTAGGGAATTCTAGAAAACCTGTACATTTTTTAACACTAGACAGCGGGGGAATCCAGGATGGTGTGACCTGTGTTGCTCTCACCAGGTTCTCTTAATCAGAATCCCTTACAAACCTCAAACTTTGTAAAAAAAAAACATTTTCCTCACATTTCTGTGATGGAAAGTTCTGGTATCTGGCTGGATCTACAAAAGTCCATACACCCTGCTTTTCCCAAATTCGTCCGATAAAAATTATACCTCACTTGTGTGGGCAGGTCTAGTGCCCACGAGAGGAAACAGCGCAAAATGCAACATGGACACACCTCATTTTACAGAGAAAATTTACCCTTTTTTTGAAAAGTGCCTAGCTGTGGATTTTGAACCCTAGCTCTCCCAGGACCTAGGGAAAACTGGCAAACGCATACATTTTTTAAAACTAGACACCAAGGGAAATCCAGGATGGGGCAACTTGTGTGGCTCTCACCAGGTTATCTCACCCAGAATCCCTTTCAAATCTCAAACTTTGTCCAAAAAACACATTTTCCTCACATTTCTGTGAAAGGAAGTTCTGGAATCTGTGTGGATCCGCAAAATCCCACACACCCTGCATTCCTCAAAGTCTTTCCATAAAAATTATATCTCCCTTGTGTGGTACGCCTGTGCATGCAACAGGAAATAGCGCAAAATAAAACATGGACACCCAACATTTTTACAATGAAAACTGAACTTTTTTTTGCAAAGTGTTGAGCTGTAGAATTTGAACCCTATCTCACGGCACCTAGGGAGACCTAGCAAACTTATACACTTTTTAAAACTAGACACCCAGGGGAATCCAGGAAGGGGTGACTTGTGTGACTCTCACCAGGTTCTCTTACCCAGAATCCCTTGCAAACCTCAGACTTTGTAAAAAAACACATTTCCCTCACATTTCTGTGATGGAAAGTTCTGGAATTTGTGTGGATCCACAAAATTCCACCCACCCTGCATTTCCCAAAGTCTTCTGATAAAATTGATACCTCACTTGTGTGGGTAGGCCGAGTGCCTATGACAGGAAACTGCACACAATGCAACATGGGCACACTACATTTTTACAGTGAAAACTGACCCTTTTTTGCCTAGCTGTAGATTTTGAACCCTAGCTCTGCTGGCACCCAATGAAACCTAGCAAACCTATACATTTTTGCTAACTAGACACCCATGGAAATCCATAATGGGGTGACTTGTGTAGCTATCACCAGGTTCTTCTACCCAGAATCCCTTGCAAACCTCAAACTTAAAAAAAACCCAAATCCTCACATTTCTGTGATGAAAAGTACCCTAATCTGAGTGGAGCCACAAAAATACCCCCAGCCTGCATTTCCCAAAGTCTTCTGATAAAAAAGATACCTCACTTGTGTGTGTAGGCCTACTGCCTACAACAGTAAACTGCGCAAAATGCAACATGGGCACACTACATTTTTAAAGTGAAAACTGACCCTTTTTTACCTAGCTGTAGATTTTGAACCCTAGCTCTGCTGGCACCCAATGAAACCTAGCAAACCTATACATTTTTTAAAACTAGACATCCAGCGAAATCCAGGATGGGGTGACTTGTGTGGATCTCACTAGGTTCTGTTACCCAGAATCCCTTGCAAACCTCAAACAAGTTTGCTATGTTTCCCTAGGTGTCGGTGCACTAGGACCCAAAATACACAGGTAGGCACATTCTGAAAAAAAGTCAGTGTCTAGTGGGCTTTCTGATGCCCTGGGGAGGAGGGAAATTGGGGGCTATTGCCCTGATATGCCTCTAAGGGGGCAGAAAGACTGTGGCTGTTCTTTTGGGTGTGGGACCATTGGGATGTCAATTCTGGGCATTTCCCACCCCTACGTATAGAAAATTCAGCTTAATTGCTGCTGCCTAGTGGGCTCTCAGCCTCCCCAGGGGGCAGATCAGGGGCGTCTGCCCCATCTGCCAACTGGAGGGTCACAAAGACTTTGGCATCTTTTTAGGAAGGGATTGGTGCATTGGTCTACCCATTCTGGTCAGCCCCCAACCCGAACTTTTGGAAAAAATCTCTGTTGGCTGGCGGGCTGTCTGCCCCCTTGGGGGGAAGATAAGGGTCAATTGCCCCATTTGCCTCCCAGGGTGGGCAGAAAGACTGCAGCATTTTCTTTGGGGGGTTTGGCATTGACATGCCCATTCTGGGCAGCCCCCACACTTACCTATATAAAAAGCATACATCCATGGCATTTAGTAGGCTTTCCGCTGCTCAAGGGGCAGATCAGGGGCTATTGCACCTATCTGCCTCCTGGGAGGGCAGAAAGTCTTTTGTATTCTTTGGGGGGTAGGGTGGAGGCATTAGCATGCCCACTCTGCTCAGCCCTCACCCCGGGAATATAAAACAATATTCTAGGGTGCTTTCTGTCCCCATGAGGCAGAAAGTCTGGAATTTTGTGGTGGGAGGGTTTATTGGGGGAAAAAACCCTCGCATCTTAGGAGCTCTCTCCTCCTGCGTGGCGGGGCAGAAAGATTGTAATTTTACTGGAGGGGTGGGGGCATTGGTATGCCCATATTGGCCAGCCCCACCCATAATTAAATTTGGGAAAGAATCCCTGGTTTCTAGTGGGTTTTCTGTTCCCCTGGGGGCTGAAAGATTGAACTTACCCAATGTTATGGGGAAGCAAAGGCCCTTGCGTAAGGGGCTGCTCCCAGCTCTCCGGGACCTAGTGGGTGGATACCTGCTTGGGAATCGCCCTCCTGGGGTGAACCCCAGGCAGGGATCCACTAGGGAGAGGGACCATTTGAAAGGGGAGATTCGCCCCTAACCTACGATGCCTTTCCTGACTTTCTATGTGCTCAGGGGGCTGAGATAACCCCCTGAGCAAGTGGAAAGTGAAACTGAAATAGCCAAGAGGCTCATTACAGTTTCGGTTTCACTGAAATGACATAAGCGCGATGTACGCGCTGATCCTCATTTCAGGGAAACCAAAGAAACAGCCTGGGGACCTCCTGAGGCTGTTGGGGGGCAAGGGAATCCCTCTCGTGCCTGCACGAGAGGTATTCCCTGTGCCATGTGTTAAGCTGACGCACATGAGCACTGGTGAATCGGACGACCCCCAGCCGTCCGACGCACTGAAAGGGTTAAGTAGAGGTCAGAGAGAGGGGCCAGACCCATGCCAGACACGTGTTTCACCATTCCTGCAGTGTGTAGTGAAGAGAAATCCAAATGGTATACTACGGGCATGGCACCAGCGGAGAGCAAGCTCGAGCCCAAACACTTCTGGAGAATGTCCCATGCCCTGCGCATGGTCTCCACCGTGTCGATTTCTCCACGTGGTGGCTTGGCAGGGGCAAACCACACAGAGACTAACACATTCACACACAGGCCAATACAGTCACTGACACACCCACTGATAAAAACACTGACAGAACCAGGCTCATCCAGTGAAAGTGTGTTTCTGTAAAGTTTAAATATGTTTTATATATAGATATATATACCAAGTTGTATTGAAGAATGAGTGGGTGTATAAGTGACTGAGTGGATGATTTAGTAGGTGCGTGACTGACTGTATAAGTGAGTGATTAATCGTGTCTTACTGAATGCAGGGGTTAGTGGCCAAACTGTGTGAATGGCTGTACTAGTCTGTCAGTTGGTGTGTAAGCGGCTGCATGGGTTGGTGAAAAGCTATGGGGTTATCAAATTGGTTGTCTGCTGATCTGTATGGGTGTCTGAGTGTCTGTGTGGGTGGGTGAGGGATTATGTGACTGTGAATAGATGTGTGATTAGGTGATTCACTGGGTGTATGGATTCAAGAGTGCATCTGTGAATGGCTTTATGGGTGGGTGAGTATGTGCATGGGTATATTGTTAAATGAACGGATGTCTCAGTGGTACATGTGTGAGTAACTACATATGTGAAAGGCAGTATATGTGAGTATTGGAGTATATACATGACTATATGTGAGAGTGAGAGATTGTGAGAGTGGCTGTATAGCTAAGTATGTGCTTGTGTCAGTGATTCTAGAAGAAAATAAGCTTGTGTTAGTATCTGTATGAGTATAGGTGAGTAAATGAGAGTATGATTGATTTTTTGCATGACTGACTAGGTGTGCGAGTAACTTCATGGGTGAGTGGTGGTATGTGAGTGTCTGTATAGGTATATGAGTGCATATGATAGTGCTATATTAATGAGTGACTGCATGTATGAGTAACTGTAAGGGTGAATGAGTGGAAATGGGTGTAGACCTAGGAATCAGTGAGAGGGTATGCAGTAACTGGTGTTGGTGTGCCTATGGTTTTGAAAATGGTAGTCTGCATTTTAGAGTGGGTATATCAATGGTTATATTAGGGTGTGAGGAGGTGCATCAGATTATCACATGAATGATGTCATCAGTGATATCATCAATTATGTAATTTGAGATGTCATCAGTGATGTCACTGACCATGCCATGAATGATGTAATATGTGATTTCATCAGCAGTGCATTGTGGAGGCGTCAGTTATAGTTAGCTCAACTAACTATAACGGCTGAATTTCTATGGTTTTGTATGAGTGAAATGTCCAACTAACTATAACGTCCCTGAAACCTATGTTTTTTTCAGTGAATTTCTATGGTTTTAAAGGCTAATTTCTAACTATAACGTCCCTGAAACATATGTTTTTTTCGGTGAATTTCAAAGGTTTTTTAATGATAATTTCTAATTATAACGTCCCTGAAACCTATGGTTTTTCAGTGAATGTCAAAGGTTTTTTTATGATAATTTCTAACTATAATGTCCCTGAAACATATGTTTTTTTCAGTGAATTTCAAAGGTTTTTTAAATAATGATTTCTAAATATAACTTCCCTGATACCTATGTTTTGTTCAGTAAATATCAAAGTAGTATTGTCCTATTCATCATTACAACTCTGTTCAAAGTTTAACTCTACGTACAATAAATTACGCTGAAAAACTGTTATGTAAGGTAATGTATTTCACAAAAAATGTCCCTGTTAAAGCCCCCCCCCCAGTATTTTCCTACAAGGCTCAATCTGCAGAAAACCATTTCTTGTACATTTCCCTAGCCAACTTTGGAACCCACTTCATCCCTATACCTTACCCACAAGACCATATAGTCCTTGCAACACCACACACTGCACTCGTGTATCACAGAAACCGATCGCAGCTTTCTCTGTGCTGTACAGATGGGACCAACAGGCCAGTGAAGGTGTAAGTGCTATTTTTCAGGGTAGATGGGCCTCTGTTACCTTCCTTTTACAAACAACAGGAGAAGAACCATTAGAGAGAGGGAGGAAGGAGGGAGAGGTCAAGGGACGTGTCATTTCCAGTTTCTCGATCTGCTGGCCCTGTAATATACGGGAATTAACCACAACAGGAAACCGGACAACTAGCTTCACTTATAGTCACGAGTGCTTTACGACTGTGAGCAAACCAGTGCACCAACTGTCCTGGCAACATTTCATTTTCCTTTATGTTCCACAAACCAATTTTGAACCCCTATTCATCACAGGACTTCAGACACAAGACCATATCGTTCTTTCAACATGACTCCATGATTAGCTAGTTTGATTCACTTGTCAGACCCTAATACAGTGCACTGCATGTGCCCAGGGCCTGTAAATCAAAAGCTGCTGGAGGGCTTGCAGCACTGGTTGTGCCACCCACAGAAGCAGCCTGTAAAGTGTGGCTCAGGTCTGCCGTTGCAGAGCCTGTGTGCAGTCTGGTACTGCCATGTTCACTGGGCAAGACAAAGGATTTTGGTGTTTAAAAGGGGGGACCCAACATTTTAGATCACTTTTGAGAAACAAGAAGAACCTTTGCTGAGAAGAGGAACCAGAGAAACTGAGGAGGAGACTATCACTAAGCTGAGTGCTGTTTGGGGGATTGGCCTGCAGTGGTTTCCTGACTGCCAAAGAAACGAGAAAGGACATTGTGCTACTTTCAAATCAACTTGCAAAGGATCTCCAAGGGCTTGAGATAAAGCTGGCCTCCTGCTGAAGTCTCAGGGTCAACAGACTATACCAACGAGCTCCCCTGCCTTCCCTTGCTAGGAATTGAAGTGCCTGATGTTGAGCTGGGCCTTCTGAGGGACTGCGTGTCTCTGGGACCTGGAAGCGCAACTCAAGACAAAGAAGTGTGTTGTCGCCGCAGCCGTTGCCGTCGCATCACCGGAGAAGATTGTCGTCGTCTCAGCAGATGCCGTCGCATCACCGGAGATGCATGCCACCGATGTCGCCATCGCATCACCCGAAGCGCCTCGCATCACCGGAGAAGAGTGTCGCCGCCACAGCAGACGGCACCGCATAACCCTTAGAAGCGTGTTGCAGGGCCTGTCGTGGCTCAGAAGAATGGTTGAGTCACCGCACGGCCGTTGGGTGTGAACGCTTTGTTGTTGCATCAAGAAGAAGGCGGCATTTTGTTTCATTGCACCGAATCTTCATTGCATCACAGCGCTGCTGGTCACATCGCCATGGAAGCGCAGTAAGAAACCCAAGCATCACCTCCCCACACAAAGAAGAACCAACACATCCCCTACGCAGCAGTAGGGACCAGACGCATCACCGTTCTTGCGTGTAAGGAACTGATGCATCACCTTCCCTGCAACACTTTCATTTTATAGCGTTACGCATTCAAAGGTACATTGCACTTAAAGTGTCGTATTTTTACATCTAAAAAGAACTGAGCTATTTCTACCATTTTTAATGTACAGTATTGTGGATTTTTGTTGTTTGTGGTCTCGTGTTACGTCTATATAAAAATTATTATTTTATACTAAAACTTGTGTGGTGTCCATCTGTAGTGCTGTCATTGGGTTACTGTATGTGTTCACAATTGCTTTACACACTGCCTCTGAGATAAGCCTGTCTGCTCAAGCCAAGCTACTAAGGCGGTGAGCAGGGGATATTTTAGGAGTGTACCCCATTACCCTGAGTAGACGCAAGGGTCCCTATTTGGTCGAAGGTACCTACCTTTGCCAACTAGAGACCCCAAAATCTAACAGTGACTATTTATGTGATTGGTGGAATTAACCATTGTAATTGCTTCTTGTGTTCTAGGAAACAAGTAACTAAAAGTATTTCTTGAAAGAATAATATTTAGAAAAATGATTCATTATATCTGGATATCGAGACTTATCAAGATAGGAAAACTTTAGATATTTGTATATATGATGCTAAAAAGTTCAATGTGTGATTGAGTTGTTACATTATTTGTTTATTTGCATATACATCAAACGTCACCAACTCCTGTTCACAACGAGACAGAATTCAGAAGACACAGTTCCTTTGCGAAAACCTACATTCCCGAGTCCCTGAATATAGTCTGAGCGTGTATATTCTACTACTTTCATTCTTTTGCTCCTCAGAGGGGTTGGGGGCCTGTCTGCGCCAGGACTGAACAATCTGGAATACAGTTTAGTGGCCGTCTTAACATATTGCCTCACAGTTTCTATGTGTCACAGTGTGTTGCCAGAATAATTGGAGAAATGCTTCCATTGTACATCAGTGAATGGATAAGTTCATAGATAGTACTTCAAAAAAATCATCTCTGCATACATTGGGGCATAGTCAAGTCAAAGTCAAATGGTCTTCATTCGGGTATAAAATATCCATAAAAGTACAAATCATCACAACCAATAGTACATAAATATATGATCACATAAAACACATACATAAAAACGGGTTGGGTTTGTCAATCGCACTTCAGTAATGACGTGAGACCAATGTACAAGAATAGCAATAAAGTGCAAATAGTTACTATGTATATATTATGGAAACAGCAATTCTAGCGATATCTTTGTGCAAATCTGCAATACGTAAACTTTAGACTATGTGCAAAAACAGCAGATATATGTGCAAATGGTTCACTTTGTCTATGGCATATTCATAGGAACTCGCGAGCGTACCACAGATTGCAGAAAGGAGCTTACTCTGAAGATCATATCATCACTACCTAGCTGCTGTATTTCATGGAATGCCAGATTGTAATCAATAATAGCATGTGCTTTAAAATAAGGAATTAAATACTGTTTGGTATATCTAATATAAAATCTACAGAAAAACAGAAAATGTAACAGTATTTGTTTACAACCGGTGCCACACGGGCAAGACAGGTTCTCCAAATTTTTGTTAAAACCTAACGGGAAACAAAGTGAGTATTTTATATGCCCATCCCTAAGATGAAAAACAGACTCCTATTCCATCTCACAAGGTTTTTTCTGAGATATACCTGTGGCATGTTGTTATTCTTGCCTGGTGACACCAGAAAGGGGGTGTATCTAATGATTGATGGTTTGTGGAGCTCCGTGTTCTCTCTTTCCTTACGGTATAAATCATACAGTGCCCCTCTCACGGACTTTAGGTTTATACAGTCTGTGGCTAGGGGAGAGAGGAAAGTATGCTCCAGCTTCACGCTGGCTAGGCTTTTCTTTACTGCTCCTAGCCAAGGTATATAACTACCCCTGTCACATTTAATGCAATCTGTAAATATTTCTTGTGTTAAAAGTGTGGCAGGATTTCGCCATATCTTTAGCCAGAATAGTACTGGCCGCGATTTTAGGAAATCATCCACATAATGAAGATTTAATTCCTTATGGCATATAAAGGTAGGCGCTGAGATTTGGGCCCCTAGTACCTTCCTACAAAATCTGTTTTCTTCGGTTTGGATACCGCTACAATTTTATAGCCCCACACCTCTGCGCCAAAAGTCGCCGTCGGTATACATTGGGCTCTGTAAATCTGTAGTAGCGGTATCACCACTTCTGCCTGCTTTGGCTGTCGGAGGCTAATAATTGATTTTATCGCCTTGACGAGTTTATTTCTTCCAAGGACCACATGTGCTTGCCAAGATCCTGAGTCTGAGAAAACTAAACCCAGGTAGTGGAAAGTGCTAGTGCTTTTTAGGAGCTCTTTTCCTGACACTATATGATTAATGCGGTGCTTTTTAGGCCCGCAGGACATTATGTGAGATTTATTAAAATAAGTGCACAGATCCAAATCTGCCATAAAGGATACAAAGCCCGTTATTAAAGTGCGAAGTGCTTTTGGTGTGCGGCCCATCAAGACCGCATCGTCCGCATATAAAAGTACGGGGAGCAATTTGCCATTATTTTTGGCACATCACAAGTTGACTTAGACAGGGAGGTATTTATTTCATTTATATAAAGAATAAAAAGTAAGGGGGCTAGGACACAGCCTTGTCTACCCCCCCTACCAATTAAAATATCCCCAGAAATCTCTCCTTCATTGTTTATCCTGACCCGTGCTTTCAGGTCTCTGTGCAAATGCGCCAAGAAGTGCACGAGTGCCTTATCCAACCCGTAATTTAAAAGAATCTCCCATAATCGTGAACGATTAACAAAATCAAAGGCCGAAATTAAATCCATAAAACCCAAATATAGTGGGACTTTTTTAGCAATAGTATATTTGCCCAGTATAAGATTTAGGTTCAAGCACTGTTCTACAGTTCCCACGTTGGTCCTAAATCCCAACTGACAGGAATTTAAAAGTTGGTTATCCTCTGCCCAATTCCTGATTTTGTTAAAAACCACTCTTCCCAAAATCTTCAAAGTGTTATCAATCAACGATATAGGGCGATAGCAGCTGTGGTTGAGTCTATCGCCCTTCTTAAAGATGGGCACAATGATAGTATTTGACCAGGTTTTTGGGATGGTAGTATTAGACAAATTGTTAAAAAACATTACATAATAAGGGGGTCCAGAAATCTGGCTCAGATTTGATTAGGTCAATTGATAATCCGTCAGGACCTGGTGCTTTATTCCCTGCACTTTGGTTTATGGCATCTTCAACTTCGGTTATGGATATATTAACCGTGTTAACTGGGCAGTAACTATCAGCAGCAGTGCTGTGTATATTCTTGAGAAATACTCCTCCCACGACTTACTAGCTATGTTGCAGTTTATCGGGGTGATGTTTTAGCCCATAGACCTCATGGATTTTACCTCGCCCCAAAACCCAGTGACATCTTTGAGTGTGGCGGAGCGTGCAAGAGAATCCCACCGCTCCTTCAGTATCTCCTCTGTAGGCGTTTTAGTCGCTTTCTTGTAGCGTTCTCTCAGAACTCTAACCAGAGTCATATCCCTGGGTTCCACAGCTAGTGCTTCACGTAGTTCTCGGTTCGCCCGGGAACAAGTGCCATTAAACCATCTGGGGTTTTTACTTGAGTTACTGACGGGTTTGGAAATTTCTTTTTTGATGCCCGGGCATAGCCCAGTAAAAGCCTGAATGATTTCTATGCCTGTGCATCTAATGGACAAGCACGTTTCCACAAATATGGGATAGGATTTTATAATACGTGATAGGAGGGCCTTGTTATCTATGCTCTTACAGATTACTTTTGTGGGTTGATGCGACCAGATTCTTCGCCCCTATTTCCTTACGTTTTGTAAATTTATTAGCAAATTTAATAATTGTCAGAATTGGGTTATGGTCACTGTGAACAGTACTTAAAACATCGGCCTTTACTAAACAATTCTCAAGGGAGGAAGATATAAAAACATAATCAATGGTAGACGAACAACCACGTCCTCTAAAGGTTGGCAGTGGACCTTTGTCCCACATACAAACAACTTTGTCCATGACGTTAGTTAAATCCCGAATGGCTAGGTGATTATGCAGTTCTTCCCCTCTTTTGCACGGAATTACCCGGACAGATGTAACAGCTGGTTTGTCCATTCCTTTGTGCAAATGCGCATTAAAATCACCCCCCAAACAGATTCCATCAAGTTATCCATGCCTCTGTTCATCTACAATCTTATCAATAAAATCAAATAAGTTGATAAAATTCCTATTTGGTTGTGAAGTAAAGTCGTTATTATAAAAATGTATTAAACATAACGTGATTCCGTTGGAATAGATTGTGGCCTGGAAGTTACTATCATTTTTCTCCAGGGGTTTAATGTTACTTCCTGCAGTAATCTTTATCCATGTAGATAAACCCCCACTAGGTCGGCCTGCTTCAGGGCTGGGTACAATATTATTATGGCAAGAAAATCCCTCAAGAAGCAAGCCACTAGTACACCATGTTTCTTGGAACATTAAAATATCAAAATTACTGACCCAATCGGTCCACTCTGCCATATTCATTTTTGACTTTAGGCCGGCAATGTTCCAGCTAAGTATGCTTAAATTGTGTTCTAAGGAACCAAAGTCATCAATAACAGGACAGGATGGCAACGATTCTTCCAGGCAGACTTTTTGAGAGGTACCATGGGTGGACCTAGGTTTGATCACAGCCTGATTAACCATTTGTGCATCCTGGGGCCATTCTACAATATTCAGGGGTTCTTTTTGTAGTCAGTCCTGGCTCTCTAGGTCAGATAGGGCGCTGAACCGATTATGTACAGAGTATATTGGGGTAGCTGGGATGTAGGCTCTCCGGGGCGGTCTATAAAAGAAACCTAGCTTATGTTATGATGGTTGGGGAGCTAAAGTGATCGGTGTTGCCTTTTAATATATATTTCACGAGGGAAGGGTGTCTAAAGTTCATGACTATGCAGTCACCTGTGATATTCTTAACCGAAGGTCCTACCCATCCCACCCGACGTACCATCAGGATTTCATTAGTAATCTCCATACCCATCCCTTTGTACCTAAATAGCCAGTCAATGCACTTATTTTTAAGGTGGTCCTAGGACTCGCTTTGCTCTTCTTTCAGGGGGTACTCCAGCTAAAATTATAACATAGGGGCATGCCTCTGGAGGCAGATGAAGGACAGCCTCAGCATGTTTTTTAGCCCGTATGACAGAAATAGGCTTATTGTTTAGATCTTTCACAGATTTTGTGAGGGCTGACACAGATGGGGCAGGCGAGGCTACCTTGAGCAAAGAGGTTTGACAAGAGGGCTTGTCTACTGCGGACACCAATGGCGGCGGCGATGTGACCACCGTAGTACGGGGTGTGACATTAGAGGATGGATTATTCTTATCACCATCACACTTTTCACATACATTATTAGTACCAGATATATTACGGTTACCGCTTCCCCCCCCCCGCCGGTGCCCCTGTTGACAGCCTCCATGTCTTTCAAGAGCCGTTCACCCCTGATTTGGTCAATAATAGTAACCCCTTTTCTTTTGGCATCTTCTTTCACCACCAGGCTTTCTAATCTATCCAAACGTTTAAAAATAAGATTAAACTGTTTATCCATTAGACTTTTCAATTGATTAAAAGTTGAGTCCACTATGGTGTCAATTAAGTTTCCATTTAGCCTTTCTTGTGTACCATTTGCAGAAATTGGCTCAGTCTGTGTGCAAATGGAATTAAATCCCGCTCCCATTGAGGTTAAATCTACAGTGCTGTCATCTGGTTGCAAGGTCGTACTGGCTGACACCCCACTTGTTACAGTTTTTTCTCGTGACCACATACTCAACGGAGTTGGTTGACTTTTATTGCGGGGGAGTTGTTTCCTCTTATTAATAGGCATTTTTAAAGGGCCTCTCTTCCTCTTCTCTCCTACAATCTTGGTGTTGGCTTCAGTGTCCTGCTGAGAATCAGGAATGGCAATTACATTATTATCCGCCATCGAACACAGCAGCACACATGGAAAAAGCAAAAACGGGGAGAAATAAAGCATTTCTCCTTGTTTCAGCAAATTAAGATTAGGGTTTACCTGGTCTTAATTTTGGCGCTGCTTCCTATTAATGCTGTCCTTGTTAATAAGAGGCAGTGTCAAAATCAATGGGTGTTGTCGTGGAACGCCCACTACAACACCCACCGGACGCCCCTTTCATGCTAAACTCAGCGCAAAAGGGGGCTTTATTAACACGGCAGAGTTAAGCCATGTTAAGTGGCTTAACACTGCCTTGTTAATAAGGTGAGGCCCCTATCACCACCACAACATCACTGAAAGTGATGTTGTGGTGGTGATAGGGGCATGTTAATATGCCCCATAGTGCCTCTGTGAATGATTCAGTGCAAATGTACTCCCTCGCTCATTGCATAACTGCTTAAGTAATCCCTGATTGATTGAATTTGTGTGGTAGTAGTGCCTACTTGATTCTATCACTGCATTGCTACTGCCTAAGTATGTATATATGTAAAAAGATAATACCTACCTGTTTACAACACTGCATTGAAACTGCCTGAGTGAAAATATGACTTTAAGAGTAATTTCTGGGTCATTGTGGGAGAGCATAGGTAGTACCTGAGGGAATCGATGAGTGCTTTCGTACTACCTCACGGCAGTGCAAGAATACAAACAGGGGATTGCATAATTCTGTTGGTAATTGATTGATCTCTGTATAGCACAGCTTCCATGATGCATAAAACATTACCCGTCATACATTACCCCGCTATCTCATTCTTGCTGCACAATGATACTCCTAGCACGTACACCCCCCTCTCCAGCCAACCGCCATCAGGTCAGCTGCTGGCATATAAGGACACCCCATCACCACTTAGAAAACACGCCGCCCTCAGGTTACACATCGCACCCAGATACACTTCCCACACCCACACACCAGCCAGCCACACCCACAAATCAGCCAATTTTTTCCACAATTCATACATCCACATTCGTAACACTGCCTCAAACTCCACTCAGACCTGCACCTGACCAAAGACCTAACAAGATCACATTGCAGCCATTCACACTCATAACACTGCCACCAACCCCATTCATAACCGCTCCAGACCCCAGACTGGATGAGATTATGTTCACACTTCACCAAATCAAAGAGGAACTCCAAGCTTTTAAAGAGGTGATATTGAGACAACCATGGTGCACTAGGTCTTCAAAACCCTCTAAATCTAGCAAGCTCCCGAATCACCTAATATTCACCTCAAAAAGTACTCTACCCAGCTGTAAATCAGTCCCCTCCTGTAATACATCAACCCGCTCAACTTGAAGCACAAATCCGTTTTCGGAGAGAGATCTACTTTCTCTACTACTCTCCTATGAACCCTCTCTCATGAACGTCATAACCTCCACTTCTATGACCATCCCTACTATCCCCCAATCCTCACCATTCCTCTAAACACAACAATAGAGGAATCATCAACAACAACCTAAGAAGAGTCCCACTCACTCAGGAGCCCACTTCATCCCTCATCACACCCCGTCTGAAATGCATACTCCTAAACTGTAGATCAACTTCTAGACACACAGCGGACATAGCTGACCTCATTATCTCACAAGAACTTGACCTGTTAATGTTAACCGAAACCTGGCTAATGGAATCCTCCACACCTATCATCGACATTCTAGTATACCCAAACTACAACATCATTAGATTGGACAGAATGGATAAGACAGGGGAAGGTATCGCCTGTATACATCATAGCAACATCTCTGTTAACAGAGCCATTTTCCCTGTATTCCCCTTGCAAATACACATGCCTCAACATCAACAGCAATGGCAAACCATTATGCTCGTTACACATCATCTATCATCCACCTAGTGACAACCTCACCTCATGGATATGGTCTCAACGAACACCGGGCGGCAAAACACCCAAATATTCCTTGGCGACTTCAATCTCCATTGGAACGACCACAATGATGCAATGGTCAATAGCCTCAAAAATGTCCTTGATGCTCTAGACCTCACCCAAATTTGCAACAGCCCTACACACAACAAAGGCTCAATCCTGGATTTAATTATCTCCAAAAGTGATTCCATTCAGCTTGAGTCGATCCAACCCTGTGACTGGTCAAACCATCATATTATCATCTTCCTTATCAAGGAAACAGTGAAACTAAGGTATGGATAAGAGACTTGAAAAAACTCAACCCTAACATATTACATTCCTCCAGCTACAACCTTCTTCTGCCGCCTGCAGGCTCGTCCGAAGTCCATGTTCTCACCAACCACTACCTCTATTCCATGACCTCGATATTAAACGAGGTAGCCCCTTTTCAACTAAAGAGAGTCTCGACAAAAGACTCTAAACCCTGGTACAATGGTCTACTCAACGAGGATAGACGGTCTCTCAGAACTTCTGAACGCAATTGGAGATCAGTTCCATCCGCCAATCACCTCAAGATACTAAGGAAAACAAGAAATGCACATTATAGAAAGATCAAACGCACCAAAGCAGACTTCTTTAGCCACCAACTAGACCAAGCAAGAAATTGTCCCCAAAAAATTTTGAACTCATCAAAATCCAATCTAAAGACGCACCTCACCGTCAACAAGCCATAGCCCGCCCACAACCCAACTGTGAAGAATTTTCTGCCTTCTTTAGTCAGAAGTCTGACAACATCAAGTAGGATCTCCTCAATTACCTAATTTCACACTCGGGTCCTCATACGAAAACCTCCACAGCATTCCCCATGGCGCCTCACCAAATCACTTAGTTTGCCCTAAAAAAAGACGCAGCTTGGGTCAGCTTTTGCAACTTACACTGAAGAAGCTATGTGCAAGACCCTTAGTGCCCTGAAGCCTGCCAATCACCTCACCGATCCTCTCCCCTCAAATGCTTTTAAAGACTTCACTCCATTGCATCTGCTTCTCTGGACCAAGATCATTTACAGTTCACTGCAACAAGGTTGCATCCCGGACACCCTCAAAGTTGGACAGGTATCCCCATTCTAAAGAAACCCACGGCTGATCCTACAGACCTAAACAATTATCGCCCTATTTCCAATATTCCTACCTTGGCCAAACTTGGAAAAATGTGTACACCACCAACTGACAAGGCATATTGACCACTTTGACCTTCTTAACAAATACCAATCAGGCTTCCGGGCAGGGCACAGCACTGAATCAGCTATGACACACATAATTGACGATGCGCTACGAATCCTTGATCAGAACGAAACATGCTTACTCATCCTGCTAGACCTCTCCACAGCCTTTGATATGGTCAAACATGCGAACTTGATAGATCTTCTGAAACACAGAATGGGTCTAGCAGGGTCAGTGCTAAACTTGTTTACCTCATTCGTCCAAAACCGGACAGAAAAATTTAACGTCAACAACACCCTGTCCAAACCCGTTACAGTAATGTTGGGAGTCCCGCAAGGGCACTCACTATCCCCGACATTGTTTAATCTTTTCATGGAACCACTCACTGACAAGCTACAAGCGTCTAACGTGCAATATCACATGTAGGCTGACAACAAGTCAAGTCAGTAAATTTATATAGCGCGCTACATACCCAGAGGGTCTCAAGGCGCTTGAAGAGGGGTGGGGAATTACTTCTCGAATATCCAGGTTTTAAGTTGCTTTCTGAATGCTAGGTGGTTTTGAGTGAGTCGAAGGTGCATGGGAAGTGAGTTCCAGGTTTTGGCCGCTAGGTAGGAGAATGATCTACCTCCCATGGTGCTTTTGTTGACGCGGGGAACAGCAGCGAGGGCTTGGTTGGAAGAGCGCAGCTGGCGGGGGGGGTGTAGAAGGAAAGACGTGTATTGAGGCAATCGGGTCCAAGTTCGTAAAGAGCTTTGTGTGCGTGGGTGAGGAGGCGGAAAGTTATCCTCTTATTGACGGGGAGCCATTGAAGGTTTTTCAGGTGACCAGAAATGTGTTCTTTACGCAGGATGTCTAATATGAGTCTGGCTGATGCGTTCTGGATGCGTTGGAGTTTTTTCTGAAGTTTTGAGGTGGTGCCGGCGTAAAGGGTGTTTCCGTAGTCCAGGCGGCTTGTGACCAGTGCGTGGGTGACCATTTTTCTAGTTTCGGTGGGGATCCAGCGAAATGTTTTTTTGAGCATGCGGAGAATGTTGAAGCAAGATGAAGAGACGGCGTTGACTTGTCTGGTCATCGAGAGTGAGGAATCCAGGATGACGCCTAGGTTCCGTGCGTGATCCTTCGGGATGGGTGCTTTTCCAAGGGCCTCTGGCCACCAAGAGTCGTCCCAGGCGGAGGGGGAGGTACCTAAGATAAGGACTTCTGTTTTGTCTGAATTCAGTTTCAGACGGCTATTCTTCATCCATTAGGCTACCTCTTTCATTCCTTCATGTAGGTTGTTTTTGGCGATGTTTGGGTCTTTGGTGAGTGAGAGGATCAGTTGAGTGTCATCAGCGTAGGAGATGATGTTGAGGTTGTGTTGGCGAGCGATGGTCGCGAGGGGGCTCATGTAAACGTTGAAGAGGGTGGGGCTGAGTGAAGATCCTTGTGGTACGCCGCAGATGACTTCTGTGGCCTCTGACTTGAATGGAGGGAGGCGTACTCTCTGAGTTCTTCGGGCAAGGAATGAGGTGATCCATTCCAGTGCTTTTCCTTGGATTCCGATGTTTCTGAGTCGTTGTAACAGGGTGCTATGACAGACTGTGTCGAAGGCTGTGGAGAGGTCGAGGAGGATTAGGGCGACTGTGTCTCCATTGTCCAGTAGAGTACGGATGTCGTCTGTTGCTGCGATGAGTGCGGTCTCAGTACTGTGTTTGGCTCGGAAGCCGGACTGTGAGGAGTCGAGGGATTTGTTGGCTTCGAGGAAGGCGGCGAGCTGGTTGTTGACAGCTTTCTCGATGACTTTGGCCGGGAATGGAAGGAGCGAGATGGGGCAGTAGTTTTTGAGTTCGGTGGGGTCAGCTGTGGGTTTTTTCAGAAGGGCGCTGAGTTCGGCGTGTTTCCAGCTTTCTGGGAAGGTGCCGGAGTTGAGGGAGCAGTTGATGACGTCTCGGAGGTGTGGTGCTATGATGGAGTCTGCTTTGTTGAAGATGTGGTGAGGGCAAGGGTCTGTGGGGGATCCTGAGTGGATGGAGTTCATCAGGCGGATGGTGTCCTCAGTGGAGATTGGGTTCCAGTCATTAAGGATGTTCAAGGGGGGTGAAGGTACGGCAGTGGGTTGTGTGGGTTGGTCTTCGGGTTCGTTGTCAAAGCTGTTGTGGATGTCTGCGATTTTGTCGTGGAAGAACGAAGCTAGGGAGTCGCAAAGGGTTTGAGAGGGGGTGATGTCGTTGGAGTTGGCAGTGGGGTTGGTAAACTCTTTGACGATGTTGAATAGTTCCTTGCTGTTGTGGGCGTTTTTGTCTAGTCGGTCTTTGAAAGCGGTTTTCTTGGCAGTCCGGATTAATTGGTGGTGTATTCTGGTGGCGTTTTTGAAGGCGTCCCTGGTGTTGGTGTTTGGGTCTTTTTTCCAGGCTCTCTCAAGGGAGCGACAGAGTTTCTTGGATTTCTTAAGATCCTCGTTGAACCAGGGGGCGTTTTTGCTGCCTGGTTTGATTTGACGTTTTTTCAAAGGTGCTAGGTTGTCGGCGGTGTTGCTTAGCCATTGAGTGAGGTTGATGGCTGCTTGGTTGGGGTTCGATGAGTGGGCAGGGGGGTTTTGAAGAAGCGATGTGGAGATCTGGTCGATGGTGATTTTGTTCCAGTTTCTTCGCAGGGAAGGTTGAGGATGGTTGTGGGTCGTGGTCTTTTTGTAGACAAAGTGAACACAGCTGTGATCCGTCCATTGGAGAGCTGTGGTGTGACTGAAGGAAATATGTTTGCTGGAGGTGAAGATAGGGTCGAGAGTGTGTCCTGCGTGGTGTGTGGGGGTGTTAACAAGTTGTTTGAGTCCGAGGTTGGCGAGATTGTCTAGAAGGGTGGTGGTGTTGTTGTCGTTGCTCTTTTCCAGGTGAAAATTGAGGTCTCCCAATAGAATGTAGTCCTCGGAGGGGAGGGCGTGTGGGGTGATAAAGTCAGTGATGTCGTCACTGAATTGTGCCCTGGGTCCTGGAGGCCGGTAGAGGAGGGTGCCCCTGAGTGTGGTCTTGGGGTCGGTGTGGATCTGGAAGTGGAGGTGTTCGGCGCTGGCCAGGTTGACGTCTGAACTGGTTGAGATGCGGATGGAGTTCTTGTGGACGATAGCGATGCCTCCTCCAGTATGCTTGATGCGGTCCTTACGGATAATCTTGTATCCTTCCGGGATAGCAATGGTGATGTCTGGGGCATTCATCCAAGTTTCTGTTAGGAAGGCGACGTCCGGTGAGATGGTGTCTAGTAGATTCCAGAGGTCGATGGCGTGTCTGTGGACCGAGCGGGTGTTGAGCAGGATGCATTTTAGGTGGTTGGAGTTCGGTCTCTGTTTGGTGTTGGTGGATGAGGAGTTGGTTTTGGTGCCGTCGAACTTGCAGGAGTTGCAAGAGAAGGGTCCATGGGTGTGTCCAGGAGCGGCTTGGACGCAGTTGAGGGAACGGCCGGGGTTTAGGGCTAAGAGGGTGGTGGCATCGTAAGTAATGCGAGAGGGCTGGGCATTACGGGAACCAGGGGGTCTGGCGCTGGGCGCGGTCCAGGCGCGGACGGGCGTAGACGGGCTTACCTTTGGCGAACCTTCGGCGCGGCCGTAGCGCGTGGACGCTGCGCGTTGGGACATCTGACATAAATGGGGAGTGGACGGGGGCGGAGCGTGGGAGGGTCAGCTGGGAGGCGGTCTCGGGGAGGCGTGTCAGGGGAAAGCACAACACACAAGATGGTGGTGGAGCCTCAAAACGAAACTTAAGAAACAATACCAGCAATCCTTTAAAGCACAGCCAGAATCAGCAGCGGGCTCTCTAAGGGCACCAGGTGATAGCGCTAACAGTTGAATAATGCTGCGGCCACAGAGCGTTACCACAGACAACAATACACAGTTAGAAATCGCTGCAAACTGAATAGGTAATAATGCTCAGCGCGCAATTCCTAAAGCGGAGCTACGATACCAATCTAGAGTCAACAATGCAGGTGAGTCACGCGTCGAGAGCAGCTTCAGCTGTGGGCTCTGGGCGCTGCAGTTAGCAGGAGTCAGGGAGCGTGAGGGAGCGTGGGGGAGCGGCCGTTCAGGACGAGGTCCAGGCGGTCACAATCTGGCTTGGGAGGACGGGAACCCTCTGTTCGTGGGTGGGAGGGTCAGCTGGGAGGCGGTCTCGGGGAGGCGTGTCAGGGGAAAGCACAACACACAAGATGGTGGTGGAGCCTCAAAACGAAACTTAGGAAACAATACCAGCAATCCTTTAAAGCACAGCCAGAATCGGCAGCGCGCTCTCTAAGGGCACCAGGTGATAGCGCTAACAGTTGAATAATGCTGCGGCCACAGAGCGTTAACACAGACAACAATACACAGTTAGAAATCGCTGCAAACTGAATAGGTAATAATGCTCAGCGCGCAATTCCTAAAGCGGAGCTACGATACCAATCTAGAGTCAACAATGCAGGTGAGTCACGCGTCGAGAGCAGCTTCAGCTGTGGGCTCTGGGCGCTGCAGTTAGCAGGAGTCAGGGAGCGTGAGGGAGCGCGGGGGAGCGGCCGTTCAGGACGAGGTCCAGGCGGTCACAATCTGGCTTGGGAGGACGGGAACCCTCTGTTCGTGGGTGGGAGGGTCAGCTGGGAGGCGGTCTCCGGGAGGCGTGTCAGGGGAAAGCACAACACACAAGATGGTGGTGGAGCCTCAAAACGAAACTTAGGAAACAATACCAGCAATCCTTTAAAGCACAGCCAGAATCAGCAGCGCGCTCTCTAAGGGCACCAGGTGATAGCGCTAACAGTTGAATAATGCTGCGGCCACAGAGCGTTAACACAGACAACAATACACAGTTAGAAATCGCTGCAAACTGAATAGGTAATAATGTTCAGCGCGCAATTCCTAAAGCGGAGCTACGATACCAATCTAGAGTCAACAATGCAGGTGAGTCACGCGTCGAGAGCAGCTTCAGCTGTGGGCTCTGGGCGCTGCAGTTAGCAGGAGTCAGGGAGCGTGAGGGAGCGTGGGGGAGCGGCCGTTCAGGACGAGGTCCAGGCGGTCACAATCTGGCTTGGGAGGACGGGAACCCTCTGTTCGTGGGTGGGAGGGTCAGCTGGGAGGCGGTCTCGGGGAGGCGTGTCAGGGGAAAGCACAACACACAAGATGGTGGTGGAGCCTCAAAACGAAACTTAGGAAACAATACCAGCAATCCTTTAAAGCACAGCCAGAATCAGCAGCGCGCTCTCTAAGGGCACCAGGTGATAGCGCTAACAGTTGAATAATGCTGCGGCCACAGAGCGTTAACACAGACAACAATACACAGTTAGAAATCGCTGCAAACTGAATAGGTAATAATGCTCAGCGCGCAATTCCTAAAGCGGAGCTACGATACCAATCTAGAGTCAACAATGCAGGTGAGTCACGCGTCGAGAGCAGCTTCAGCTGTGGGCTCTGGGCGCTGCAGTTAGCAGGAGTCAGGGAGCGTGAGGGAGCGTGGGGGAGCGGCCGTTCAGGACGAGGTCCAGGCGGCACCATACACACAACTATACCTTAAGATCCACACCCTTGAAGACATTGAATTGCTTAACACATCGCTAAGAAATACCCAGATATGGCTAGCAGAAAACCATCTCAAATTGAACGCCCTAAAAACCGAATTCCTCCTAATAGCACCGCCTGCCAAAGTCACTATAATGCAAGCTTCGCTCAAACATCTTAAAGCACTAAACGTTCAACCAGCCATTGTTTACTCTACAAAATCATTGGGAATAACTCTTGATAGCAACCTCAATATTCAGAAACACATTAGCAACGCTACAAAAGGCGCAAACTTCCAGATAAACACATTGAGGAAGTTGAAACCCTTCCTGCCAGCTAATGATTTCAAGCTGGCAGTACAAGCTCTAGTTAACCCTTGTGTGGAGTACAGAAGTGTCTCTCTGTGTGGCCTTCCAAAAGCTACAACAGCACCTCTAAGAGCTTC
Source organism: Lissotriton vulgaris (assembly GCF_964263255.1). NCBI lineage: Eukaryota > Metazoa > Chordata > Amphibia > Caudata > Salamandridae > Lissotriton > Lissotriton vulgaris. The sequence goes on from NC_141691.1 coordinate 778,483,918, forward strand.
AATAAATGCTGCAGCGAGACTCATCACTGGTTCGAAAAGAAGTTCCCACATCTCCCCAGACTTAACATCCTTGAATTGGCTACCACTGGAAGCCAGAATTCACTTGAAAATAGCGCGTATGACGCATAAAGCCATGCATCACAAGGCACCCAGCCATCTGGCACAGAAACTGGCGATCTCTGGTGGGACAATATCTTCAAGAAGCGCGAAAAACCTTCTACTGAAACCGCAAAGATTCAACAAGAAGAAAGCATATAAACGAACCTTCTCAGGAAAGGTGCCCAGGATATGGAATGCACTACCACCAGAAACCAGACTGAACTCTTCTGCTGCATCTTTCAAAAAGGAAGTAAAAGCGATTCTCATGGCAAAATTCACCTGACCATAGTCTAAAGAATTTCGAGACCAGTCGCACCCTCGCTACTTACCCGTACTAATGCCAAGGGTCTAACTTGACAACCTAGACACTATATCTACCCTTGACCTGAATCATCGGAATTGTTCTGTTTTGTACCCTACTGCCTTAATTTTACAAGATGTTATGTATACGTGTTTAACCTACATTTATTTGTTATATAATTAACCTCTCTTATTGTAAAGTGCTCTGATATCCGCAAGGGTCTTGCTCGAGCTCTATAACATTTTCAAAATAAATAAATAAATAAATAAATACATTTAACTACCTTAAAACTACAATTATTCATGAATTGAATTCATTGGTTTTGCATTTTGCTGTCAGAATGAAGATAAGTAAGTTTTTGTAACAGTGCCCTACACTTTGCTCCGTTCAATATTCTTTAGTTTGTACACAAGTTAAATTAAACGGAAATTCTAACTTTCTGCCCATAATTTAAACTGTTTTTTAAAACAAACTCCAGTGGCTGCTGTTAATCCCACACTCAGTGTCCTTTTCAAAAGCAATTATCTGATTCCAAAAAACGCAATTGCTGTGACCTACAAGCAGGCGTCCCATACAGAGCAACTCTTTCACAACACCAATGTCTTTTGTCCTTCACCACATGCACTTGAAGATAGTTTGGTCTGGCCTTCCATTCCTACTTGGAAAATATACATTAATTGTGAACACTAACAGAAAACGCTACTGTTTCAACAACAAACTGCTTTCACATAACCTTGTGAGACCTTCAAATAGGAGGTGGCTAAACCAGCAAGCACAATTGATACACCAAATATTTTATCCGTCTGAAACTCAAGGCCTACCACATTTTTCTAAATTATCTGACTTCCGCCTTGTATAGTAATACCGGATTTCATTCATTCTAATTTTGCAAGCACATTTGGCGGGTCCCTTGGTGCTCCTTCCTTGTTTCCGCAGTAGTTGTTCTTTAGCTCCTACTATGAAATGGCTGCCTGGCCTCTGCTTCAACCCCATCCACGACAAATGCAGCTATACAGTGAACGAATGCTACAGCTTTTTGAATGCTTGCCATTGGCGATATTTGGCATTAGATATAGGCTGAATTTCCGCTACGAGTATATCACCTATGTGCAACAGGTCTTCTACTGTCTATGGTGCCCCTTTGAATGCGACCTGCATGTCTGCATCTCTTCGACTCACAAGATCCCCTTGAGTGTGAACTGTTGCTGAGTCCATTGCTGGCTAATGACTAGCACTGTTCCGGGGACACATGCTTGATAGATGTTTTTAATAATGCAATAAGGGGAAGATGGAGTACATGCACTCATATGGAGAGCCTCTTGCAGCAGGCTATCATCGAATCTCCTGCAAGTTGCCCTGACACGGTCCTGCTTGCAGAAGATTACGATGACCATGTCTGTTCTTTCGACTTGCTGAATTGGATGGCAACGCTCTTTGCTTGGAGAGGTCCAGATGACCTTTTGGAACTGATTGCATATCATGGTGCTTCTGAGTTCTTGATTTTTAATGAATCTCCATAAGTGGGCATTGTAACCCAATTTGATGAGCTCTTATTTTTACACTTCAAGAACACTGGTCTTTTTTCCTTTTTTCTCATTTTGCTTTTCCTTCCTTTTTGGATTTTCAGACATTTACTTTCTTTCCGAATTCCCCTTTACAGACTTGGTTACTCTCTCTTGATGTTTCTGCTCTGTTTGCCTGGTTGTTACAGAGCTAGTCGACAAAATGGGAGACTTGGCCGTTGGGGACTTTACTATCTATATTAAAAGGTATGTAGTCTGCAGACAAACCTCTGAGATGTTCTATTTTATTAAAACACTTCTTTTTAGCTGAGAGAGAAATGTAACTCAAGATGGTCCTTTCTCTCTTTTCTTTCTGATGACATCTCCCTTTATCAGATATCGATTCACTACCATACTGATTATAATTCTATCATACCGTTTCTTTTTTGTTGTGGCACATATACTGCACATTACTCCATGTACTTTAAAATATATATTTTTTAAATGTTTCATGTCTGTGTCATATGTTACAAATACAATACTGACAGTTAATTCCTTTCCCACCATGTCTTTAATGTCATTTGCCTGTTCCATGTTCACTACCCACCAACTACTAACAATCTTGGGCCTAACCAAATGCAAACCAGAAACCTTTTCTAGGTTACACCAATCGTCGAGCAATGTAAATTGGGGCGATATGTAAGTTGCAACTGTATGCATCTTTTTTCTATAGCACAGAAATCGATTATGACTTTCTCTTTGCCCATCACATGCCCCCAGCAGCCCAGTGACTCAACGCAGATGGGCCTCTGTTACCTTCCTTTTACAAATGACGGGAGACAAACCGTTAGAGAGCGGGAGGAAGGAGGGGGGCTCCAGGGACCTGTCATTCCCTGTCTCTCTAACTGCCGCCCCTGTAATGTATGCAGGTTCAGCACAAGAAGGAAGCTTGACAATACCTTAACTTATTTTTATGTGTGCTTCACAAGTGTGCACAAACCAATGCACAAAGTGTGCAAACAACATTTCATTTTTTATCTCACTGAAGTTAATAAAGCATGTCCATGTTAAAGCCCCTCCGTATTTTTCCACAAGTTTCAATCTGCAGAAGGCCATTTCTTGTACATTAACCTGGCCGATTTTGGACCCTAATTCATCCCTGTACCTTAGACACAAGACCATGTAACCCTGGCAACATCACACACTGCACTCATGGACCACTGAAATGGATTGCAACTTTCTCTGTGCTGTACAGATGCCACCAACAAGCCAGTAAAGTTCTAAGCGCTATTTTTCAGGTTAGATGAGCCTCTCTTACCTTCCTTTTACAAATGACGGGAGACAATCCATTAGAGAGCGGGAGGAAGAAGGGGGGGCTCAAGGGACGTTTCATTCCTAGTCTCTCGATCTGCTGCCCCTGTGATGTACGCAGGTTCAGCACGAGCAGGAAGCTTGACAATACATTAACTTATATTCATGTGTGCTTCATAAGTGTGCACAAACCAATGCACGAAGTGTGCAAACAACATATAATTTTTTTATCTCACTGAAGTTAATAAAGCATATCCGTGTTAAACCACCCCCAGTATTTTCCCACAATCTTCAATCTGCAGAAGGGCATTTCTTGTACATTACCCCACGCGATTTTGGGCCCAAATTCTTCCCTGTACCTTAGACACAAGACCATGTAACCCTTGCAACATCACACACTGCACTCGTGTACCACTGAAACCAATTGCATCTTTCTCTTGCTGTACAAATGCCACCGACAAGACAGTGAAGGTCCAAGTGCTATTTTTCAGGGTACATGGGCCTCTTTTACCTTCCTTTTACAAACGATGGGAGACAAACCATTAGAGAGCAGCAGGAAGGAGGGGGGTCTAGGGACGTGTCATTCCCAAACTCTTGATCTGCCGGCCCTCTAATATGCACAGATTCAGCACAGGGAATCACCCTGACAATACCCTCCATTTATATTCACATGTACTTCACCAATGTGAACAAATTTGTACACAAAATCATTCAGAACATTTCCATTTCTTTTTTTATCTCTCACACATTCATAAAACATATCTCTTGTAAAGAACCCCCCCCACCTGTATTTTCAGACAAAACACAATCTACAAACATCCCTATTTCTCCTACATTGACCAGGCCGATTTTCGATATTAATTCAACCCTGTACCGTAATCGCAACACCATGCAGACCTTTCAACATAAGAGACTGCATTCCTCATTTCATGAAAACACTTAAATATATAAGTTGCACTTCAACAATGCCTTCCAAAACACTCATACGAAATACCATAATCACTAATCCCTTTACCACCATGTATTTCACCTCATCTGTCTTTTCAATCTTTACTACTCAGCAACTACCTAGTGTTGAGTCTATCCAAATGCAAAGCAGAAACCCTTTTCATATCACAGTTGAGAGTGTCACCATATCACTGAAAGCATGCGTACATGGTGCTCTATCTTTTCCTAGTAGCACATACTTAAAATAAATATACAAATAGATATATACAACTATTATATAGTTATTGAATCTTCTGATGCATAACATGTGTAAAAATACAGATAGAATGGGATTTGTCATTCTAAGTCTCTTGATCTGCCGGCCTTCTAATGTCTGTACATTCTGCACGCCCAGGGACTGTGACAGTTGCCTACACTTATATACAAAATAGCTCACCAGTGTAAAAAGTCCGAGCACAACGTCTGCATGCAACATTTCTTTTTTGTTTATTTCCCTCAAGTTAATAAAACATGCCTCTTCTAACCCCCTCCCCCACTATTTTTCGACAAGTAACAACGTGCAAACGTGCAACATTTTTTTTATGTTGCCTGTATCCATTTTGGAACCCAAATTAACCCTGTACCTCACTTTCAAAACCTTATACTCCTTTAAACATGACAAACTACACTTCTTCTTCCTTGAAAACTCCTAAATATATATGTGGTACTTGTTCAGCAACTACTCACACTCTATGCACATTTTGTAACAAATGTAAAACAGTACACTTCAGTAATACTATGTTATTTACCCTCAAAAAATATTTTCAAACATACAAATATTGTGTCAAAGACTTAATCACTACTACACAATATATAACCCTCCTTATTAATTTGTAACTCACCTCTGTAGTTGGTATGCAGATTTCAAATTCCACAAACGCATACAATATTTTCTTTCTCAGACAAATGTAATTCTAGACTCTCGTCAAGAATAGTACCCGTAATGGCAACATTTCCCTCTCTTTCCAAACAGAAATACATGTACATAACAAATCAAAATCCTTCCTTCATTATTTCAAATTGCAAATCACATTCCTATTCATTACTCATATTAATCCTCTTTAACTCTCTTCTAAAATGTCCCAAACTGGTTCTCCTATTTTGTGGATTGGACACTCCCCCACACTGCCGCATCGCCATACAGCCCGAACCCCTACAACAATTCAGAAGCGTATTTCTAATAATACTACAGCAAATTGTAAACAGCACACTTCTTCTAGACATACTACTCATTTTAAAAAATTAACTTTAATAGCTTACCAGTTGTAATTAACTTTGCATTTCATATTTTAATACCTGTTATTTCTACTACTCCCCCAACCACCTTTCCGCAAATTTCCATACCAACAGTTTCTGCAACATTCAAGGGAAGGCTGCAGGTTACAAGTTCACCAAATTTCCCCCCAACAGTTTCCTTAACATTCAATGCCATGTGCAGGTCATAAGTCCACCATACTTCATCCTAACTGTTTCAGTAACATTCAACAGCAGGTGCAGGGCACAAGTTCACCATTTTTTTAAGTTCAGAACAGTATCTTCCAAATGCAAGTAGCAAGTGTACTTGTGCTCTGCATATCAGATCATATCCTATGTAATGTAGGTTTCAAATAATTTTTATTAACCAATCAGAAAAATACTTTTTCACAAAAGTAACATGCAATCCTAGTTTTCACTACACAATGTTCTTCATCACCCAATCAGTTATCATTTTCTCAAAAAAAAGTTCTTCTCCACCTTTCAGCATATCTCTCATTCTACCAACAGACTACATGAGCCACAAACATATTCTGATTCCTACCAGCCATACCTTCAAAATGCTAGTATGGATCGTATGACACAGCTATGTTTTCTGGTGCAAAAGGTATTCTGAACCCAGACATATTGACAAAGACTTAGGTTTACAAAATGTGGACATTAAACGGTTTGCACAGAGAAGATTTAATTGGCACCAATTGTTGCCTGTGGTTAAAACCTCTTTGCATCTCCAACCCCCCGATTCTAATGATTGCGTACTGTGGTGGCAATGACTTAGGCACATTGACTGGGCTAGGTCTGGAAATGCTCATGAAGGATACCTTTGGACAATTAATGTTGCTTTTGTCTCAAACTGTCTTTGTATACTCCAATATATGCCAAAGACAGAAGTGGAAATTGTAAAATCTATTCTATCTCCAGATTCAGAAAGCAAGAAAGAATGTCAATAAAGCTGAGTCTGCATACCTCAGAGATCATAGAATGGGGGTCCATCTACAACAACAACATACGTTTTGATATGGATGACATATACAGAAGTGATGGAGTTCACTTCACAGATCAAGGAAACCGTCTTTTTCTTAAAAACTTTTAGCTGTGCATCCATAATAAATGCACAGTAGTAGTAAATTTAGACTTTTGGTCTAAGGTAGACTTTTGGTCTAAACTTAGACCAAATGTCTAACTTTAATAGTAGTAAAGTTAGACTTTTGGTCTAATCTTAGACTAAAAGTCTAAATTTACTACTACTAAAGTTAGACTTTAGATTGAAAATTTGACTTCAGGTCTAAATTTGGACTTTTGGTCTAAGTTTACTTTTTTAAATCAGGCCTTTCAGTGGGTAGATGATTTCAAGTTTGTTACAATGGACGCCAACTCTCTCCACACTTGTATTCCTTTGGACAAGGGCATACTAGCCATTATATCCTCCCTTTCCATGCTCTTTGAACCCACAATAATGATCCTTGACTTGATATGCCTAGTACATCTTTCCACTCAACTGCAACTGGTTCTGACAGGTGCAAGATGATGCCCTGGACTAAAACTGATCCCCTTCATATGCAAATCTATACATGGGCACATTTGAAAATCAACATGTATGGACCGCATGACTGCCAGACATTACACAACATATCACATATTGGGGATGATATATAGATATATAGCCAGAAATTATCCAACATTTAAATGACAACACATATAACTTGTGGTTCACACACCACATGAACGATAAGGAGATAGACTTTCTAGATGTTGTCGTTTACAGAGATGGTAGCAAAATAACTTCACAACATTTTAGGAAACCAACCCCATGCAACTCCATCTTATAAAGTAACAGTGCACATCCGAGTACACAAGTCAATACCATTCCTCTAGGTGAAATTACACATCTTAGACATAATTACTGTGCACAATTTTCCTGCAAGAATTACAGCTACTCGAGGCTCGTTTCAAACATAGACATTATGCTGAGAGGAACTTAACTGAAGCGAAAAGTAAGATTATCACAATACAATGACACTCCCTTTTGAAAAACAAAATGAGAAAGAAACAGACTGAACAGAGACTGACACATCACCAAATATAGCTCACAGAGCACAAACTTTATGGGTACGTAACAGACGCTGGCACTAGTCCCCACATTCGCAAAATACATTGCTCCCAAACCAAGAATTACACATAGTGGGGACACCAAGTTGAGCAGCATTCTAGTGTGCTTTGACTAAAGCACACTAGTACTGTTAATAACAAATGGCCTAACTACTATATGTGACCGGGGGTCACCTATGTTTTGTATAACGCTGCAGACATTTTAAGTGTGTCATTTTCCAAATCATCAGAAACTGCCAAATAATTAAAAGCTACTTTATATGATGATTTGCAACCCACAGTTCCTTGGGACATAGCTGGAAACCTTTTCACTTGACTCTACCTATATCTTATAGCAGCACAATTATTATTTTAGACATGATTACCTTTCAGCATGCATGGCCCCCATTTGTGCCAATGCATGTACTCACTAGACTTGCATGACAATGATTTTGGCATGCTGATCGCTTTATTAACTTTTTTCCTATCTTTACTTATTGGCCCGCTAGTTATGATCACCTTGCAATTCTTTACTTTTTTTATTCTCCCTGTCCCCATTGACCTTTCTCCCTCTTCTCATGCAGATGTGAAATTCATTAGCCCCACTCACTGTTGTGATGCATTACACATAAAACCATGATGACTGATGTTATTTGCACCTTGGACACCTCAAAATTACTGCTATATTTACTGCAGATTGTGGGACTTTTACTCTAACAGTTCTTCTTCGCTGGCTAGTAATGGCACTCCACTTAAAAGTCAGCCATACAGTGTTTTCACCAATCGCCGAGATACCGGAGAGTAAGACTTTGTCACGTAGGACTTCTGTCTGCAATTAGGTTAAATGCCAACTCTAGTGTTATGGTTCACATTTTTAATGCCAGTATGTTCACTCATTTACTGGCAGATGGCCGGTCCCGGTGATGGGTTATGCTCTTTTAAATACACGTAACTAGGTCACACCACTGTAATCAGAGCTATTAACTGTGTGTGGTTTCACATTGCAATCAGCAAGCTGTATACGCCACTTAATGTTTTGAAGTCACTAGGAAAATATTCACATTTGTGTCTATTTTGAAATCTCCACACACTGCATGTTATCTCAAAGTCTGTTTAATTAATACTGCACAATATCAGACTAACGCGTTAGAAGATTTACTCTTGAGGGAGTATTTTTTGCTTGAATTTCTTCAATCAATTCAATTATTTATGTTTCTCATTTCCCACATACGGTCTTGCATCAAAAAACAGGTTCTGTAAGTTTTGTACATTCTGATATGATACTCACCCAACACATTTGTATCTGCTTTTCTAAATATGTTATAATTTTAACTTTGTTTGCAAATAACTTCACAGCCTTGAAAAAGTTAATCTTTGACAAAACACGTGCCATTTCCGAAGGATGAATATGAGAATGTGAATAAACAGAGGATCACAGAACTTTGGGTGTACAAAGCAAGTTGCCTTGGTACAAGATTTGTACACCCAAAATCTGTGTCTGTCTTTCCCAGGATCAGCCCATGTTTCCTTAGTACTTTGAAACAACACCACATATCTTGAAATGCCACAACTCCAAAATGTCCAAATGAAAAATAAATTGTAGTGTAGTTCCTATATTCCCAATAGGCTCTGCGCATTGGAATAACATATACTATAGTTTAGACGTAGGACTGAACGACTAGGTCTCTATCGTATATATTAGACTTAATTGTGAGTGCCAGCTAGCTCAGAGGTCACTAGAAACTTTCTTGAATTCACAAGAAGGGATTAGTTTCCGACAACCTCATAAACATGACAACTTTATTTCCCAAGAATAAGAAAGCAATCTCTGGAGTCGCGGAAACAATAGATAGCTATTTTACTCAGTCAATCGTGCATGCTTCGTTTCACCAGAGGTGCTGAGAAAATAGAGAGACAGGTGTTTTCAATAAAAAGTATTTATTGAACAGTCTTCTTTCTCAAGCAAAAGAAATGTACTGCTACAATCGAAATACTGGTTATAAAGTACAGGGCATATAATACGAGAAGTATTATAAAGTAGTACTGTAAAAGCATGATATGGTTTCTAAGCCATAAGTTGCCTAAAACGTATAAAATACATACAGTAATAAAATAATGACTAAGAGTACTCAACTGGTGCTTCTAAAATATGCCTACCCCAGTGTACCTAACCTAAGTCTAGTACAAGGAAAGAAGTAGGTGAGGAGTAGCTTAAGTTTAGTATTTCTCTGCCAAGGATCTATCCAAGAATTGTCTAAGGGTCTAATCAGCTCTGTATCTTGGTTTAGAATGGGGGAGGTCTTGTATCTCTCTCTCAGGACTCCATTTCCCAGCAACCCGCAAGGGTAGCCTAGAAACACTGGAGATGGATTTCTTGGCAGGAGAAAAGACAGCGTCTCTCAGTGCTTCAGCTGGAGGGTCGGCTTCCTTCGGCACTTGCTGCTGCAGGGCGTCAGGCAAGTAGTTAGTCGATCTGCTCCAAACCACTGTGTGTTTGTCTGGGCAAATCTAGGCATATTTATACTTTGAAGGTGCCAAGTTTGACGTGTGATTGGACTTAATAACGTCATCAAAGACTCAGTTCTTCGAAAAGTCCATGATTTCCTTGGTAAATTAGTATTCAGGCAAGGGGAAGTCCCTAGCTGCTGAAGTCGGGTTTCTCTAAGAAATCGTTGTCAATTCTTGTAAGTTAGTGGAAGTAGCCATGCCGTATTTGGGCTGCATAGGCTCAGTCTAAATAGGGTAATGATTTCTATGCCTATATAAGGATCGAACAATCTATTCCTATATAAGGGCATAAATCAGGAAAAATTGCACTAGTCCTAGATTAATTTACAACAAAATGGTGAAGTATTCTAAAACAGAACAAAACATATAGATTACCAATCAAACATAATAAAATAGACACATTAAAAGTCAACTTTTGGAGGACACAGTTTCACAAAACAATCGGAGATAAACAATGTAACTGAACACAATAGTCATTGTGTCAAACCTTTGATCAATAACCACCTTTGGCCTGAATTTCCCTTAACTTGCCCTTCCTTACAAATTTACCACTACATACTTCTTTCATCATCACATCAATAGTTGGTGTAACGGTGAAAGTGAGAACATGTAAAAATATAGTTACACTCATGAGAAGAAGTTGTCAATGGCATCTTGATATAACACCTTCCTCTTCACCACTATCATATTCATTTGCCATTTCAGGATCTTCCCCCAGTGGCTCTTCAGGGTCTCCATCCTCTGTGATGTAAGGGATGTTCTGTCACAGAGTGATGTTGTGGAGCTGATCAGGTGAGTAGAGTAGGGGTCTACCAGTTTTGTCCAGACAATTAAGTCTGGCCTTTAGGAGGCCCAAAGCCCACTCCACAGGCCACTGTGTTATTCCATGGGCCTCATTGAAGCAGACTTCCCCTTACGTTGTCGGATTCCTCTGCAGTGCTAACAATCGGGGTTGGTTGGGATAAGCTCAGTCCCCCTAAAAGACAAAAAAAATTGCCAAGCAATGTGACACAATTTCTTATAATTCAACTAAAAATACCCCAATCAAGATTATGAAAGATTATACTGACCAACGAGCCAAACCCTCGCAGGTCCAAGTTTTGACAATTGCAGGGCTATTAAACTGTTCTGTAGTACAAAGGAACCATGGGCAGTTGATTGAATGGAAGTGTTTCCTATTCCAGTAGACCAGTTCTGTGGCATGTGGTTGCAGTAAGGCAATATGTGTGGCATTGATTGCTCCAACCACATGTGGTAGGTGGCTCAAACAATAAAAGTCACCTTAACATTGGCTAAACCGTGCTGTTGTGGAAATTGGATGAAGCTGCTGATATGTCTCATCAATGAAGATATAACTTCTTGTAGCACACCCTGAAAGTTGGTTGTGACATTCCACCAGATGCTGCCAAAGTGTATTGGAAGAATCCTGTGGCCACAACATGAAATACAACCATAAGTTTGACAATTGGTGTAATAGATAAATCCAGTACAGTTTGCCAATACAATCTGAACTTCTCAATTATATCCTGTTCTTCCATCGTGGCAAGGTCTGGAAATGGGCGGTACACCTGAGGTTGTCGTCTCCTCACTACCCCAGGGTTTATATATCTGCAGTGGTTTAAAATTTTTCACATTTTCTACTGCAACATATTTGATATTTACCACTAAAGTGATGTAGCTAAACAAAATATATATGGTTTTACTACACATTTTAAAGGAACATTTGCTTTTTGTCCTTTCTTCTTCATAAATTACATTTAGAGCTTAACAATTATTTAAAAGCAAAGGTGTAAATAATACAATTCAAATGTATTATTTACACATTTCTTTAAAATAATTTCCTCCCAACAATATCATCAACTGAGGTGTAAACAACATGGCGCTAGCATCGCTTTTCAGCACATTAACACACTACATATAAATGTTTATATTGAAAAAAATGCATGACCATTGAAGTATGCATATGCAAACAAACTAGTTCCCATTTTGAGAGGTGGCGTCGCACTTAACAGTCATAAACACACTGGGCCCGGTTCACAAAGGTAAAATGAGATGAAAGTCTAACTATACGACTTTCGGTATTCAAAAGGCCGTTTACTACTCGCAAATGCCCTTTGTGAATACCGCAAGCCGTAAAGTTCAATTTTTGGTATTCATAAAGGGCATTTACCTATAGTGAATGCCCTTTGTGAATATCAAAAGACATAAAGGTAGATTTTCGTCTCAGTTAACCTTTGTGAATCGGGCCCAGTACTTCTAAAATGGCGGATGCCTGACCACGCCAATAGGACATTTGGAATCAGATGGGCACAGCAAAAGTTGACCACTTAGTGGGCTCAAAACTCCATGATTGACACAGTCATAGGATAATGTTGGTGAAAGAAATATATGAAAACAAATGGCTGTGTCCGTCTATGCTGACAATTGAGTAATGATAACTGGTCAAAAAAGAGAGATACCCCTGCCATCTTGCCAGAGGAGCTGGGCTTTCTTGCAGATGATGGAGCAGGGTTTTTGAGAAAAAAAAAACCTGCTCGGATTGAACCCTCAGTAACATCATTTACTAACCCTGTGCAGTGAAAATTAGGCGGAAAAGTCCTAACATGAGAGAAAATGCTACTGCACAAGCAGGTACTAAAGTACTAAGAGTAGTCCACAAATGCTTTTTGACAAAGGAAAATAAAAAGGACTAATGCTGTTTTTGTGCACGTTAATAACATTTCTTAGGAAAAGGTAATGAATAAAATGGTTTGAACAGGGATAAATGCACCATTTGGTTGGTGCATAGAGAAAAGGCATTATAAGTGAATAATAATGTTTGTGTTTATTTTATAGCAGTGTGGTTCTCTAATTCTGCATGGCAACTAATGGATTAAGGAGATACTGGAAAAATAAAACATTTAAAAGATGAAAAATTGAGAGTGAATAAGGAGATGGAAAATTATTATGTCTTTCAAGTCCTAAGTACCTGCAAAAACCAGTGTGAAAGAACAATGCGACAAACAGAGGGAAGCTTCCTCTCCGAAGAGGCTCTCAGCGAGAAAAAGATATACAAAGCTGGTAATATTGCCGGAGCAGAGGAAGAGAAGAATGACAGAGGCTCGAATTTGTATTTCCTGGGGTGGAAGTTTATGTCATTGATTAAATAAAACAATGAGACATTTAGTAAGTTGGACGTGATGAGAGTGGTGTGCCTATACACCCCCTTCCATAACCAATCAAATGTGAAGAAAACCCTTAGCTAGATACATTTGTGGGTTGGACATTTGGGTTCTAGGGTATAATTGAGGTGCCTGATGGGAAGGGTTATGAGACTGACTAGTGAGACTATTGGAAGTTTGTTGCTGTCGTCGGTTTTGCTGTCCTGTTTCCTGATTTCTGACTTAGACTTGGGCTCTTCAAAGCTTCTTGAGAGGCCTTGCTGCTCTCATGGCCAGAGAGTAGATTTCCTTATTCTTATTTGGGCTAGTATAGACTGAAATATTACATTTCATAATCATGTGCAAATGAATTTAGACCTTTTGTCTTTTTGCCTATCCACTCCTTTTTGCATTGACATTGACATGAATTTGTCATTTTCTTTTCTGATTTTGTTTGCCTTGTGACGATTTATGGTTCATGTTCTATGTTTGTATCAAAGAGCATTATTTCACATTATTTAGATAAACATTATAAAGTACAAATGAGTCTGTCTTTATTAGAAGTGATTTATTCAAGAGTATTGATTTGCCAAATGTAATTAACTATATAAAGATTGTATTGCCAAATTTGTATATCAGAGATGAGAGTACATTATTGGAGATTGGTAAATTCGGTTTAGTTTGGAATTACACTAACCCAGCGTGAAGGGACTCTGGTGGGTAATTGAAATTGGGTCTTGTCTTTAGGAAGGTTTTAGTCCTGAATCACTGGATCAGTTTTGGTAGCAGAATTTGATGGTTATATTGATTATTGTGGCACATTAATGATTAATTTAATGATTTTGATTACTAACATGAAAAGTTAGTGTCTTAGGTTTTATGTTGTCTGGAAGTACGGGAACAGAGTTGCCTAAGGTCCCCGGATGTTCATTTAAGCCGTTGTGGCATAATCATATTATGAAGAAATATCACACTGGAAGTTTTTTGACTGTTGTTGTAATATCAAACAGTGAAAGGCTGTTGATGTTATTTTATGGACTTACTCTGTTGTAAGGAGAGTGTATGAAATAGTGGAAAGTCAGCTTCTGAAACTCTGCCCTTATCCCTAAAGGAGTACCAAGACCTCTTTTAAGAAAAAGTAATCTTCGAAACTTTGGCCTTATCCTGAGAGGAGTACCCAGACTATGTTTCACTTTTTTGGGAGCAGAGTGACCCTGGTCTTTATTTTACTAGAAGTAAAAGGAATCTATTGGAGAAATTGAACAATCTCTCTATAGTGGAGCAGAGAAAGGAGTTGTTTTGTGTCGTTTCTGATAAGAATTTAGTTACAAAAACGTTGTTTTACATTGCCGTAAATTTTTTTACTATGTGTAGGGAGGGTCAGTAGCAGGAGTTATACTGATGTCACAAAGGCCATGCAGGCATTGGTCAGAATAGCGGGTGTGTATTGGGCTGTGATTGTTTGGTTGGTATGAGTCTCACTGGTATTGGATAAGCGTGAGCCAATAGAGTGAGTGGAATTACAGAAGGATTTCCTTGGTTTCCCAAAATAGTTAGTGAAGAGAAAAGAGAGTGTTTCTTTAAAAAAAATAAAGTGATTGTGATTAGAGAGGGAATTCCTGTACCTCCTCCAATATCAGCTGCTTCTTTATGATGTTAGAGCATGGGTACCATTCATGTTCGTGGTTGGAGAAGTGGGTAAAATATTTAGAGGATGATGGAGAGTTAGCTTTTCCAGAGTATGGTACATTTAATGTGAACATTTTGGAGAATTTGAGGAGACAAATGAATCCTTTGAATCCAAATCCTAGACCTATGCAGTATGAGGCGCTTCGGGAATGGGAGCATAAAGGGTATAGAAGGGAGAGAGACAGGAATGGATTGAAATACAAGAATAAAAAGAGATGGTTTTCAGAGGCTAAGTGGGATGCTCGAATGAGGAGATGGAGGAGAGATGCAATTCTAGATGGATTATATCCAGTAATGGTTGCTGAGGATCAGGCTGGTGGAAAATGTAAAGAGAAAAAAACAACTATAGAAACTTCTGAATTAGATATGGATCTAAATAAATAGATGATGAGTTACTAAAGGAGATGTTATTGAAAATACCTCCACCATATCAGCAGAGGCCTGATGGGATTACTCTAAGTGCACCGTTAATTCAAATAGAAGTTCCCCAAAATAGAAGCTCCCCAAATTCCACAGATTTCGCAGGTTTCCCGAATGTCACAGGAAAAAGAGATTGAGATGCTTAATAGAGAAAAGGAAGAATTGACTCAGAAAATGTATTAGATGAGTTTAAATGCAGAAGTGTTGACAGTTCCAGTGACAATTGGTCCTATAGTTCCGTTGTCTTGTGAGGGTCAAAATATTTCAAGAGTACATGTATTGACATTTCTGGTGAATGGTGTTAGAAATGTTAGTGGATCTGAGTCGAATGAGACAAGTACATCATTAATTAATCTTCAAGTAAATGGAAAAGTGCCTGAAACACCAAATAGAAGTGTTCGGGTAGATCCTAGAAAATTATTGCTGAATGCGAGAGAAACAACTTCTATATCAGAGGGTTCTGGTTCAGTGGGAGTTGGATGAATGGATAGGAGGAATGGCATCTAATAGATCTAAGGAAATTAAATGAAGATTTGAAATAAATGATTATTGGTACAATCAGTCCAGAGAGATTGAGTCAATATCAGGATGAAGAGTTTTTATTCATGTTTAAGCATATTACATTGAAAGCGTAAAATTTGCAAGAGAAGTTGGCAGCAGCTGCACAAGAATATGGTGTAGATATAGAAAAATAAAACCTTTGTAAAAGACATATAGGTTGGATTTTAGTGGCAAAGATTTGGAGATTTTGAATGCTTCTTGAAAACAATTGCAAATAAAGGAGTTGATAAATACTTTGAAAAGATGGGGTGATGTGGAACGTTGGAAGGGTAGATGGATGAGAAATAAAGAAGTAGCACTCAAGAATAAGGATGTTACTGCTTCTCCTTTACTTCCATTAAAAGAGACCGAGTCAGCTGAAATGGTATACCCAATCAGAGAAGTTCTGGGTGGTGGATATGTTCACATCCCTTGGTCAAGACAGGATATATTGGCTTTCACGAATGAGTTCCCAAGATTGAGAGAGAAGTCTGTTGAATGCTACAAACAGGTATAGAGATTTGTAAAAGTTTCAAAAGTCTTGTTGAAAGATTTGGACGGCTTGTTTGTAATTGTGGTTACAGCTGATTTATGGACTGAATGTAAGATTGCAGTTTATTGGCCAAAAGATTATTATCCTAGAAATATTAAAAGAGGAGCGCCCTCAGATGAAGTGATGACAAAAATATAATCAAGTGATTACTTATTTGAAAGTCAAGATTTCTCCAAAAGAAACAGATTGGGTTAAGATTGACAGGATGACACAGGAATCAAAAGAATTAGTGCATGCTTATTATGAGAGTCTTTTACAGGTCTTCAAACAGTATACTGGTTTTGAAAGCATTACTGACAAGGATATCGGACATTTTGTCTATAAGTTTGTGTTTGGATTGAAACCAGAGATTAGCAATATGATTCAGCAGCATTTGATTTGTTGGCAGAACAAAACAATGGATGAAATCCTGAGGTATGCAAAGTATTGGAATGATGATATTGAATCAAGACATAAGAAATTGAAGGAAAAAGTGATGTGGGCACAGGTAAAAGTGGCACAACAGAATAATGGGAATTTTGTTGATGGTTCACAAACAAGTTATCAGGTGAAAGGGCAGAATCAGAATTTTTAAAATGGTCAGGTAACTATGAATATTGCATCAAATAGAGGTGTTCAAGTGCAGTTAACAGGAAAAGGTAGAAGTAAGGGTAATACAAAAGAAATGAAAAAGACATTTCTGGGTCATGGATGCAGCCAATTAGGGCACTGGAGGAATGAGTGTAAGTCTATGTTAAGAAATATTGGAATGGTTCAAAATTTCAATCAACAGATGCAGGGTGAGGTGGTTATGAATCAACAACAACAGCTAGTTACACCAAGGAACAACATGTACAAGTGCCTCAAGCACCTATGCCAAATAATGTGAATGCTCAGGTACAGATATACAGTGCGGATGTTGGTTTTCATGTGGGTGAACAAGTTGGTAAGAATCAAAATGTACAAATGGCTTAGCAATACTGGTTGCAATGTGTGGAGAGTGATTCAGATTCATCTCAATTACAGTGCCGAGGGGGGAGGAAGAGTGTGTGCTTGGCGTATCTCTAAAGGTAGATCAGTCAGGTGCGTTTGTGGATGGGAAAGTGGAAGGTAATGATATTACATTCCTTGTGGATACTGGTGCTACCTGTTCTGCTGTGAGAACAGCGGAAATTCCAAACCTATCCCTCTCGGGAGAAACTATCCAAGTCGTAGGAGTCTCAAATAGATATATTAAGACTCCAGTGACCAAACCAACGGAGGTTCATATTGGAAAATTCAAAGATTTGCATTGGTTTGTGGTGTGTGACTCGAGTCCAGTGAATCTTTTATGTAGAGACTTTCTGTGCAAAATGAATTGCGCAATTTATTGTGCACTGGATAGTATTGTGTTTCAAACACCAGATGAGGATGTTGCTTTTAAGATGATGTTAGCGAAGCAAGGGACAGAGGTGAATGATTTGTATCCAATGTTTACAGCAAGAGATATGCCTGTTGAATCAAGAGACACAGCGACAATTGATGTGTGGGATCTTTCAGGGAAAGACATCTAATTAATAAAAGGTGTTGATCCTATCCAGATTATGGTCAAGCAGGGTGCAGGATTTCCGAAAACACCACAGGATGAAATGAGTCCTGAGACCATAGAGAGAGTTACACCCGTAATTGAACAAATGATTGAACAAGGAATTTTGAGAGCCATAGTAGGGAATCCTTGTAGTTCACCTATAATGGGAATTAAGGAACTGAGTGGAAAATATAGGAGTGTGCAAGATTTGCGCAAGGTTAATAAGATTGTGGCACCTCGTTTGTACGATAGTGATCAATCCAGCAGTGATTCTTTACCAAATCCCTTGTGATGCGGAGTGGTTCACAGTGATTGATCTGTGTCAAGTGTTTTTCTCGATACCCCTGCATCCAGATAGCCAATATCTTTTTGCTTTCCATTTCGGAGACTGTGTTTTGGCATGCTGTCGAGTTCCTCAAGGGTTTACAGAGAGTCCTTCAATTCTCAATCAAATTCTCAAAAAGTGTCTAGAGTCTTTGGTTATGCCAGAAGACTCAGTATTGGTGCAATACATCGGTGATCTATTAGTGGCATCAAAGTCACGAGAGGCATGTGTGACAGATACAATTGCTCTACTGACCCATTTGGCAATAGGTGGACATAAAGTACCACTAGCAAAATTACAATTCTGTCAAAAAGAAGTTCAATATTTGGGGCACAAAATTGAAAAAGAAGTTAGGAAATTATCACAAGCTCCAATTGCTGTGATCTTGCAAATGGGACCTCCTAAAATGCAAAAACATGTTCTAATGTTTTTGGGCATGGTTGGATACTGCAGACAGTCGATTAGTGGATTTTCTTTGACAGCTAAGAAATTACAGAGATTGACTCACAAAGATGTAGTCGATCCAATTCAGTTAAATGAAGAAAGCATGAATGTTTTTGTGGCATCGCAAGATAGTCTATGTCCAGCGCCTGCATTGGGAATGCCAGATTATGGTAAAGAGTTTGCATTGTTCCGTTGTGAGAGAGATGGGTGTGAACTTTCGGTCCTGACACAGACACATGGAATGGCACGTCGACCAGTAGCATATTTCTCTGCTACTTTTGATTTGGTGGCTGCAGCATTGCCAGGTTGTTTGAAAGCAGTGGCTGCAACTTATGTGAGTTTGGAGCAGAGTGAGTCGATTGTAATGGGACATCCAGTGAGAGTGTATGTGCCACATTCTATTGAGATCCTACTGACACATACTAGGACTCAACAGATGACAAGCAGTCGTTTAACCAGATATGAAAGAGTGATCTAGGGTGCTGAAAATGTGATGGTAACAAGTTGCACTACATTTAAACCCAGCAAC
Source organism: Lissotriton vulgaris (assembly GCF_964263255.1). Taxonomy (NCBI): domain Eukaryota; kingdom Metazoa; phylum Chordata; class Amphibia; order Caudata; family Salamandridae; genus Lissotriton; species Lissotriton vulgaris. The sequence goes on from NC_141691.1 coordinate 778,503,154, forward strand.
ATTGTTGCAGTGTTCAAGTTGTGAAGAAGTGAAAGATGAAGCTGATCATGATTGTCTGGATATTACAGAATTGTGTACGAAGCCGAGGCCTGACATAAAAGATGTGCATTGTCAGAGTCAGATTTTGTGATGTTCATGGATGGTTCCTGTCTGAGAGACGAAAAAGGTGTTTTGCTTGCTTCATATGCTGTATGTACAGTGGCCATGGTTTTTGAAGCATATTGTTTAAGAGGATGAATTCCGCCCACATTTCTGAGTTGGTTGCTTTGACCAGGTACTGCATAATGGGCAAAAATCTTAGAATAACCTTATTTAAGGACAGTCAATACGGTTTTGGGGTGGTGCATGACTTTGGTCAATTGTGGATGCAAGGTGGATTTATGACTTCTTCAGGATCACCAATTCAGAACAGTAAAGATGTAAAAGATTTTTTGAATGCACTACAATTGCCTAAATAGATTGAAATGGTTAAATGTCTGGCACACAGATCAGGAAATGATTATGTGACCAGTGGAACCAGATAGGTTGACCAAGTGGCCCATTTCTGTGCACAATATTCAGTCTTGATTAATAAAGGAACAGAGAAAAAGAATAACAATTGTCACTTGATGCTCTCTACTATTAAAACACAGGATGACGTTAGACAGTTGCAGGAAGAAGCCAGTGAAGAAGAAAAAGAACTTTGGATAAAATCAGTTTGTATAAAGAGATCTGAGGATGAAATATGGGTGTATACAGATGATAGAGTAGTAAATGCCAGATTGTTTGCTTTCCTAAATGGCTAGGATGTACCATGGAATGAGACATGTGGGAAGAGATGCCATTATTAGACTCTTCAAGCAGTCATGGTATAACCCCAAGTTTAGGGTTATTGCAGAGAGTCTATGCAAAAGGTGCGTAGTGTGCCAGCAGAAGATTACAGGCAGAAAGTTGGAGCAGAATTGGAAAAGCAGCCAGACCTTTTATTAGGTTGCAGGCTGACTTTATCAAGCTCCCTCCTTGAAATGGACTGAAATATGTGCTGGTTGTTGTTTGTCTGTTTTTTCGTTGGGGAGAGGCTTATCTAACAGGAAGAAGTGATAGTCTAACAGTTGCTAAATTGCTTTTAAGAGAGATCATTCCTAGATTTGGTTTTCCAGTCTCTTTAGAAACAGATAGCGGTACTCATTTTAATAATGGAATCATTTGAATGATTTGCGCAGCATCACATATTGAGCAAAAGCTGCATTGTGCCTATCGACCAGAAGACTCAGGTGTGGTTGAGCAAATTAACGGCACTATTAAGTCCAGATTGTCAAAAGTGTGTGTATCCACAACACTGAAATGGCCAGATGCGTTACCCTTGATGTTAATGAGTTTGACAAGCATTCCAGAGAAATAGACTGGATTATCCCCTGATGAAGTTATAATGGGGAGAGCAATGAGGCAGCCGATTGTACCAGCAAATCAACTGATGAATATTACTGATGATCTAGTGCTTGATTATTGCAAAGGATTAGCTGATGTGGTGCGTTCTGTGTCTTATCAGGTTGGAGAAATCGCAACCCCAACATAGCAGGAGCAAGCACATGATTTAAGTCCAAGTGAGTGGATCCTGGTGCAGAAACACATGAGAAAGTTGTGCTTGGAGCCTATATGGCATGGCCCTTAACAGTTAATATTGGTAATGACAATAGCAGTGTGGTGGCTTGCCGAATTGGATACACTCAAGTCATACACGAAGAGTCCCAAGTCCACTTGAAAGGCAAGAAGAAGAGCAGAAACTGGTGGAGCGACAACAATAACCAGAAGCTGAAGAACCTGAAGCCACAGAGTGTGAAGCTACAGATTCTGAAAGTGTTGAACACATGCTTGAACAGGGAATAAGTTGAATAAAGTGGGCACCAGCTGCTGGGTTTTATAAGACTGCTGTTGAAGGAGACAATGGAGAAGTTTTGAGTGAAAATCAAGAGCAAATGCAACAGAGAAAAGGACTGAATAAAATAATGTGTGATCATGACACAGAAGCAGAAGAGGCTGTGCAAGTTAAAAAGGCAAGAAAAGGTGATCCATGACCAAAAGGAGTGAAAAGACTGAAATACACTCTGAAACAAAAATCTCCTGACACGATAATTGAAGTTCCAGATCAGACTGAGCAAAGTGAATCTGAAGAAGAATCAGTAAGTAAAACAAAAAGAGTAAAGGTTCAGAACAAGAAATATACAGCTCCAGAATGGACATATGTAGTGCTGGAAGAAATTGAGAAATTCAGATAAGATCAAAGAAGATGTTGGTACAGAGCAAAGTGAAGGAAACAGTTTTGAACCACCTTAAAGAACTCTGTAAAAATAATGTATAGAATCAAGAAAATCAAAAATTCATTAAAGAATTGCAGGAAATCTGAGCTGAGATCTGAAAAAGAAGAAGAAATTTAAAAAAAGAAAAAGAGGGGGTAAAGAAGAAAGCCATGAAGTGTGAAGATAAACTTATTTGGATAGATCTTACCAAATTTTCATATACATTAGATTTTTTGATAGATTTTTGAGTTTTTTCTTAGTTTTTAAGTTTTTTTAGAATTTACACAAATTTGATTAGAAATGGCAAATACAGCAGAGACTGGACATCAAAATCATAGTTTTAAATGTAGATGTATTAATGCTTGCTTAGTTAGTATTGTTTTACTAATGTTGGTGTGGTTAACATTAATTGTCATTGTGCCTGTCTTACTGGTGGCTTAATGGTAGCTAATTACAAAAATAATAATACTAATGCTAATGGTGTGATGAGTGATAAAGTAGACACTAAGGGCCTCATTTATGAGGTTTTGCCGCAGGGAAGCACAGCAGGCCTTCCTGCTGCGCTCCCTACGGCAAAAGAAAAGGGCAGGTATGCGCCATATCTAAAAGATACGGCGCATTCCTGTCCTTTTCCCTGCGTTGGCACACAATGGGCTGCCTGCGCCAACACAAGCACCTTTGCACCGTAGTGTAAGGGTGCCTGCATTGCAGGATGATTATTTGTGTACAGGAAGGGAATCCTTTCTCTACAAAAATAATCACAAGAGGCTTTTCCTCTTTCTATGTGTGCTGAAGAATGTAGCACACATAGAAAAAGGAAAAACAAGGAGAAATAAAGATATTTCTCCCAGTTGCGCCTCCCCAGGGGAGGCGTAAGCTTTTGGCACTGCCTCAGATTTACGATTTCTCATAAATCTGGGGCAGTATCAAAAGGTCATGGATGTTGCTGGGAACGCCCTCAGCAGCACACACTGCCCGCCCCTTTAACTCAGAACACTGCGTTAAAGGGACTGATATTTATCAGGCAGAATTAAGCCAAAAAAAGTGGCTTAGTGCTGCCTGGTAAATATCACGCAGGATTCTGTGCCACGGAGCATCACAAAGTGTGACGTTCCGATGGCGCAAGGGGCCTCATAAAAGATTCCCTTCTTTTTTTGAAGAAGGCTCACATACTAATTTAGAGATGATGAAAGATGACAGTATCTATCATTATGAAAAATCGATTATTGATTTTTCGTTAAATGTTTTCACAAAATTACTTTATGAGTATGTGGATACAATGGATGCGAGAGCCTGTTATGTGTGTATGCAATTACCGTCATCTGTTATGTTATGTTATGTGGTTTTTTATTTGGCGCACAGATGCTCCAGCTAAGTGTCAAAGGTGGTGATCTATCATCCCCTACCTTTAACATATGGTGTGTCTTGTAGTGTATTAACAAGTCTCTTCTACAAGAGGGGAAGTCTCCAGTATTTCTACTTTAACATGGACTTAGTATTTTCAGAAATTCCTATAAGAAAGAATATGAATAAAATAAATAGCGCTAGAAATGCAGAATATATGGGAGAGTTCTTTCATACCACACCAATGATAGATACAGTATATGCACATAGACACAATCTAACCTGTAGTTTACAGTTTGAAGAAATAGAATTTATTAACATGGTGGAAGATAGACAACAAGATTTTCAGAGAAAAGCTGCTGAGCAAAAGTCTCCTGTACCTCAATGGGCTTTCAGAGAAGGAAATTATAAGATAGGAAAGACGTATGCTGCCTTGACGTTAGACTGGTATCATATAGGGAAGCTTTCTTTGCTTTGACAAAAGACTGTTTATAATAATTATTTCATTGGTTCTAGTGAATGTGACCATACTTTCCTAGGTATGGTAGGATGGGGAATAAAACGAGGAACTGATCCTGTCTTTCCAGTAATTTATTATGTGTGTGGTAGGAATACCTATAATAGGTTGCCTGCACCTTGTTATGGGTGTTGTTACTTAACCATAGTATTTCCGAAGATATATCACATGGATACAAATCATAGAATCATGAAGTAAAGAATGGACTAATACGTAATAAGAGAGCATGATTTTCAGAAATAATTGGGGATGATTTTGGAGCATTAATGCCTTCAGTCGGAGTTATTCTGAATTTGCATTAAATTAGAACATTGTCCAAAGTGGTTGATCGTTTATCAACAGGCACTGCTGGTTGGTTCTTAATGGCTGATACTGAAACGGTTGCAGTTAGGTCCATTGTTTTACAAAATTGACTCTTCCTTGATGTATTATTGGCTAAAGAGGGTGGAGTCCGCAATATGTTGAAGAAACAACAATGTTGAACTTACATTCCAGACAAGAGTAAGAGTCTTGAGGGGTATATTAAGAATATTACAGATCTTCATCAAGATTTGTATGACTTGAAGGTTGGTGGTGCTTGGAATAAACTTGGTAAGAGTTTCTCCTCTGTGCGTAATTGGTTTACTACCTTTGGAAATAGTGTATTAGAGAAAATACCTACTACTAATATTGCAGTAGCTACAGCAATATTAATGATTTTTTTGATCTATAAGTGTTGTAGATGCAAAAGAGATACATCTGATAATAAACGAAAAGCAAGGAAGAGATTGAGAGAAGAAATAGAATTAGAGAATATGTAAGGAAATTATTATGAAGTCATGAAGGATTTAGATTGAATAATGATAAAACGAGAGAGAACATCTGCTTTCTAAATAAGTAACAATTGGTATTGGTGGGTATTTTTGGTGATGGCTCAAAACGCCATCAAAGGGGGGATTGATGGAGCAGGGTTTCACGCAAAAAATAAAACCTGCTAGGATTGAACCCTTAGTAACATTTACTAACCCTGTGCAGAGAAAAATATGTGTAAAAAGCCTAACATGCAGGGAAAATGCTACTGTGCAAGTGTGTACTAAAGTACTAAGAGTAGGCAGCAAATGCTTTTTGACTAACGAAAAATAAAAGGACTAATGCTGCTTCTGAGCACGTTATTAACATTTGCTAGGAAAAGGTAATAAATAACATGGGTTGCGCAGAGATACATGCAGCATTGGGTTGGTGCGTGGAGAAAAAGCATTATAAGTGAATAATAATGTCTGTGTTTATTTTTATAGAATTTTGATTCTCTAATTCTGCATGGCAAATATTGGGTTAAGGGGGCACAAGAAATATAAAATGTTTAAAAGATGAAAAACCGAGAGCGAATAAAAAGATGGAGCATTATTTTATCTATCAAGTCCTCAGTGCCTTGAACAATGCGACATACAGAGGGAAGTTTCCTCTGTAACGAGGTGCTCAGCGAGACAAAGATATAAAAAGTTGGCAATATTGCCGGAGCAAAGGAAGAGAAGAATGACAGAGGCTTAAATTTGAATTTCCTGAGGTGGAAGTTTATGTCATCGATTAAACAAAACAATGAGACGTTTAGTAAGATGGACGTGATGAGAGCGGTGTGACTATACACCCCATTCCTTAACCAATCAAATCTGAAGAAAACCCTTAGCTAGATACATGTTTGGGTTAGACACTTGGGTTTTAGGGTATAATCTGAATTTGCATAATCATTTGCAAATGAGTTTTGTTTCTGAACCTTTTGTCTCTTTGCCTACCCACTCCTTTATGCATTGTCATTGATATGAATTTGTCATTTTCTCTTCTAATTTTGTTTGCCTTGTGACTATTTATGGTTCATGCTCTAAGTTTGTACCAAAGAGCATTATTTCACATTATTTAGATAAGCAGTATAAATTACAAATGAGTCTGTGTTTATTAGAAGTGATTTATTCCAGAGTATTGAACTGCTAAATGTATTTAACTATATCAATATTGCATTGCCAATTTTGGTATATCAGAGATGAGAGTACATTATTGTAGATTGGTAAGTTCGGTTTAGTTTGGAATACACTAACCCAGCATGAAGGGACTATGGTGTGTAATGGAAATTGGGCCTTCTCTTTAGGAAGATTTTAGTCCTGAATCGCTGGATCACACACTAGGTCCTATCCCTGCATGACCAGCTCTATGGCTCACCAGAGCAACACGTGCATGTCTGAAATGTATATTGGAATCGATCTAGCTGTTTTTTTCCATGAACACAGGCTACAAGGTCGCTTTGATTTCCTGAGTGAAGTGTAGCTAGTGACGTGAAGTGTTCCTCATTCCCACCATCATTGTTAACAATGATGTTGGGGATTTCCAAGCACTTTACAATGTGACAAAACAACATTAGTATGTATTGTGTGTTTAAAGCCCTAGATATATATCTATTTATATGTTTGAATTACATGTTCTACATTTAAAACTCACTTAATGGAAATTAGACAACACATGATATACTCTCTATAACTGTACATAAAATCTTGTCTGTACAAACCAAATGGAACTGATGTTAGCTAAGCAAATGGTCCTGCAAATCACTCATTTTTTATTCATGGCTCTCCAAACAGTTGTATGGGATCTACCAGTAGCTCCCTGACCACTTTAGAGTGTCACACTGCCTCGAGGTAATTTATTATATGGGTACAAGGTCATTTGTCAATGAAAAAGTTAAGAGAAGGCTGTGTTCATGTGACATCATGATCGTCAGGCCTTACAAGGAGCCTTGCCCTGTCAGAGTCATGGGTCAGGCTGGGGCTGATGTATATCTGTCATAAACATATATCCTTACCAGGTAAAAGTTTGAGGTGTGTTTGAAAACAGGCCCCTGAATGCTTTTAAATGGTTGAAAGGGATAGTTATCTAACTTCTTTAACTAACACTTCATTTACTTGTACTCACATTTCAAAGTGTGTCATGTTCAAACTGCAGCCCCCTTACTCACAAAGGACAGTTTTCACTCTGCCATACATATTCATCTTTAACCTTCAGTATGTCACAATCTTTTCAATTGATCAGACTAGGTCATATCACAGAATATGTAGGTGCCCCTTGACTAAATGATGTCACAGACGTAGAATGGTGAGATTAGGCCTTGATATTGGATGAAGGTAGTCAACAGGTCACTACAAAGGTGCATGTTAAGATATTGGTTTTGGTCAGCATGTGAAACTACACATATGAGTCATGCTTGTGATGGATGTAGAAATATTTTGATACATCAATACACACAAACAAAAAGTCACAAAAGATTGTTTTTTGTTTCATTTTTTGTAACTTTCCAAATCAACACTCATCACAAGTGGTACATTTGAAAGGCTATTGCCTGAAAGGTGCAGACCCTGTGGGTCTAGAAATTGTGCAGCGTCCTTTGCCACAAGAGGTGGGAGGACCTACGAAGCTGGACCAAGAAGTCCAGCTTCGGCAGTACTCCCGACGTGGAAAGCGTATGCGCCACAGCCTGACCCCCCCCCCCCCCAATAACAAACACCTGCGTTGGCATATGCAGAGCTTGATGGGCAGTGGAGGGATCAACAGCAGCAAGGTAAGCTCTTCCCAGAATTTCATGTGTTACATGACTAATTTTGTGTTACAGCCAGACGTTTTCACATCAACGTTGAGGGTGACTCATGTCCAACACACAAGAAGAGTTCTTTAAGGTGTAAATGTAGCAAAATGTGTATGATGATGTGCTTTGTCTATTAATCATTTGGAAAGGATCTCACCTAATTCCTGCTCACAATTAAAGGATTGTTCTGCGCAGACACATGGCTGCCTAAACTCCACATATACATCATGTTCTTTGATGTCATGAGGGACAGTTGTAACAAAAAGAGCAATAATTTATTCTTTCAGGTTTGATGCTCCTGCACTGTTTTGGATCATGTAATTGGAGCCCTATGACATGTGACATAGCATACAAGGCATGTATGACACAGTGGATCCAGAGTGACTTGTAACATCAGAATTGATAACTACTTTTTAGAATCAAAATAAATCCAAATTTTGTTTAGCATCAGAAATACTGTTTCATACATGTTAAAAGTGACTTTTTATAAAAAATGTGATTCCAGTGGGTCACTGGGACCATCCCCTTGGGAACACTTTCTACTCCTCTTATGGACAGAGGATTCCACACAGTTGGTTTAACGTAAAATTTCATTTATTTGTCAGTGTTCGTTGAATATTAATTTGCAGCATATTCAATAGTTCATAATTTCACGTTTTTTCTTATATATGTGACTTATTTATCCATGAGGCATCATTATAGTACAAGATATCCAATGCATTTCGGGCTACGGTATGAGCCCTTCATCAGGGAATAACACTGTGGAAAGAAATGTTTGTATGTAACTACTTTCCCAAATTGACCATAAATCATACATTCTTAAGACAGTTAGAGCTAAATGGCGACTTAAATGGTAAAGTCTATGCATTGTTGCTAACATCTGAAAAAGTAGGTAAAACGGTGACTTACATGCCTGTATTATTTTTCTTATCAAAGTTCAAATGTTGGATTAAACTGAAAAGAAAGGAAAGAGCAGGGGATGTGTTAAGTAGTTCAGCGCGGTTGATGCATACAGCGTAACCGTGTGAGTTTGTTCAAACAGACTGACCTGATGTTCGACGAACGCGGGTTTCCAAAACTATCAAGAGCTCAGCTCCTGTATCGTTGTTGGTCTCTTACTGCAACATTGTTGCAGTCCTGTTTGTGTATTCGACCGTGATCCCGATCACGTGTCTGATGGAGATTGAAAAAAGACTACGGGACAACTGGTGGTGAGAGGTGAAGCTTAACCGTGACGACGTTCAAAAATGACACAATGGTTACAATTAAGGAGTTAAAAAATTAATGAATTACACAGTGGTTACAATTAAGGGGTTGGGAATATGATAAATAAAAAAACACAATGGCCTGTAAAAATGGTCGTCTGTCGGTCACGAACCGGAGTCTGGGAAAAGAATATGTTGGTGCGGTGTGGTCTAGTGTGTTGAGCTATGTGAGGACTCTGTTGAACTGGATGCTGTAATGAATGTATTGTGGTCATGCACAGGGGTACCAAGCTAAAACACTGGGGCAAATTTACAATTCATACATTATAAGTAACATGAAAATTCGCTCCTTTCGTTGAGTCCAAAGGGTTTATAGGTACACAGTCTATATATCCAAAAGTTCTCTTTTTGAAGTAGATATTTAGTATTGTCTCTTTCTTCTATTTTTTTGATGTTTTCTAGAATCAGAAATTTTTGTTGAGCAATACTGTGTTTTGATTCCATAAAATGCATTGCGACAGTGGATTTCGCATTTTTTAGACGTATGTTAGATTTGTGTTCTGTAAGTCTTACTTTGATCCGGCGTTCAGTCTTACCAATATATAGTTTGCCACACGGGCACTTGAGGGCGTATATGACATTGGACGAATCGCAAGTAGCGTTAACTCTTAACTTGATTTCCTGACCTTTCATGGGGTGGTTGATTTTGTTACCTCTGATAATGTTGTTTCAATGTCCGCAGTTATAGCATGGTTTGGTTCCATGATAGATTTCTGATGTAGATGTCCGTGGTTGAATCATTTCCCCTATATTTCTTGATCTGGTAAATGCAAATAAAGGTGGGTCTTTGAAACAGTTGTTAAAGTCTGGTTCCAAGGTGAGCATTTGCCAATGCTTAAGTATGGTCTTCTTGAATTTATAGCTTGATGTTGAAAATTTAGATATAGCAACTATCCTAGTTTGCTCTTTTGCTTGACTTGGTTGTAATAGAGACCTTCTGTCTTTTTGTTTAAGTTTCTGTTTGGATTCTTCCAAGATGCGTTGCGGATATCCTCTTTGTTTGAATTTGTCTTCCATCTCCATTATTCTTTTTTGTAACACGTTGGGTTCTGACGTGATCCTTTTTATTCTGGCCATCTGAGAAAAAGGTAAAAATCTCTTTAAGTTCTGTTCATGAAAACTGCTATAATGAAGCATGTTGTTGCGATCTGTACTTTTGGTGTGTAGGTCAGTTTCAAGGCCTTTGCAGGTGCGGTTGATTCTAACGTCTAGAAATGTAATGGTGGTGTCAGACATTTCCCAAGTTAGCTGAATTCTTTCGTCCACTTGATTGAATTGTGTCAGAGCTTCCTGTAGTTCTTCTTTAGAACTAGACCAAATTATGAAGATGTCATCTATATATCGGATAAATGTTTTTAAATTCTTTTGCCATTGTACTTTGGAAAGTATATGTTTCTCTTCATAAAATTTCATAAAGAGATTCGCATAGACCGGCGCCGCCGAATTGCCCATGGCTGTACCAACCAATTGAAGGTACCAGTTGTCGTTGTGACTTTTTGGCATGATGTCTTACTCCTTCAAAACTGTGTGTGTAAGCCAGTCTGTTTTTGGATAAATGATTGCGATAAGCATACACATTTTGATGAAGCTGAGACAGGAATTTGTACACATTGGTGACAGTGAAACACATACCCAAACCCATTTCTCTATGTCCTTTGTCATGCCCAGATGAAAAATCAGTGATGGAGAAAATGGGAATCTTAATAGGATTTTGGAAGATGGGATGTTCCCTCACATATATGTAAGAATATCTCATCAGGAAAACTCAGAATCAGGCCAAACTCATGACTCATTAGGCAAATGCTGAAATGCATGAAGCTCTAATATGTGTAGCATATTGTTATTTAACTTTCAATCTTTGAAGTAATTATTATATATGAATCATTGTATGTATTGATTATCATGATGTTCTACAACTCTGTGACTACAGTGAAAGCCAGCATATTTAGTGAAACAATTTCACAAAAATACAACAAATTTGAAATAACTAGAGATATTTAGGAGTCAAATATGAAGATGTTTTTGCTCTGTACTTAAGTGTATTAAAAGTGCTTCAAGGCCTATGTATTAGCTTATGCTGGAGAAGTCATTTGTCAATCCACGCAAACATTTGTTTCCGGCTGTCTTCAACAGTAGAGGTATTTACACAGTATGTAATACATTAATAAGCTACTTCAGGTCATAATTCATGTATAATGTTTGATAATTGACATATACTTTAGTGACTTGAGGTAAGAGTTGCCATTGTGAAATACCCAAACAAAGGTAACCTGCTTTCAGTTTATGCTAATATTGGTACACCATGTCAGTATTTATAGACAGACATTAATTCAGATTTTACTTACTGAGAATGAAACGTATGTAGATTTTAGGGCCTAGTGAACACACTGTACAAGTTATTTTAGGTGAAATACTTTTTGGTGGCATTTGTTTACTATTCTAAACAACGGAAGCCAACCATTCAGAGGTATGAAATAGTTCCTGGAGTGCCATAGCAATGGGTGAGAGACAATATCATATATGATATAGGATCTATCATAGGTAATGAAAAAACCGTGACCAAATGTTGTCTGAAAAGGTTGACTCCATGCATGAGCTGATGTTATTTAGAACCAAAGTTTGAGAGCCTTGAAGCAGGTGAAATCTGATAACCTGGGAGCTGTTTTGTAATCAAAGTTCTGTTTACACAGACTCAATATCACTATTGTATATGTCATTTTAGCACCATTAGGGCAAGGTTAAGGAAAAGTTGCCGATGTAAAAGGGGAGGTAGCTGGCCACTGTGATTTGGGTGCATACACCACTGACACTGAGGGACCCAGTGGCACGAAAGGGGAAGGAAGTGGAATGGAGGCGGCCAGTGACTCTTCTTTGGAGGCCTCCTCTAAAATGAACTCCCTAGTGGTAGTTAAACCTGCATCCTTGTCTGCCACCCAAAATACTATCTCTAATCTCCCTCTTACTCCCTTCCAGTTGGCCAAACCTGCCTCCCTAAAAGGGGTGGTGTCTTCTTCACTCTAGGCACCTCACCCCTTGCCCATTTCCCCCCGGCTGTGCTGAGAGAGGGGGCTATTGAGCTTCTCAGTATCATCTCTTTTGGCCAGACTGCACTACTGAATGCCACCCAGGTTGGCTGCCATTTGTAACAAATAGTAGTCTACCTGGAAGGTATTCAACCATCCTAACCTTGTGCTCCACCTCCACCTCCCTCCCCTACCCCATCACAATTCCACATTCCGAGACCTACCGGAAGCACACTTGCACCTTTGCACACTCCCACTCACACAGACACATGCAGCACACCTATGCACAAACACAAACAACACAGGCATGCATCCAGACAGACACCACCCCTATGACAACTACAGAAACCACAGCTGCAACACACATGCACCACCGCACATCACAACCACAGATTCTGCAGCCACCACCAAACCCACATGCAGCACACCCACACCAAGCACCTCCACAAACACTATAGCCACTACAACACCCACATGCTCCACACCCACACCCAGCACCTCCACAGACAACATAACCACCATCATACCCACATGCACTACAGCCACTCCCAGCATCTCTGCAGCACACCCATCTATACCTATACACACACATCAGAATTCACAGCCACACAACTCAAATGCCTGCACTCATCCAAACAACAGACACTTGTGACCTAAGACACACCAAAACATGCATGACATACACCAGACCAACAGGCACCTACACCCATTAACAGACCCATGCTTATCAGACACTGCCACTCTCTCTAACCCCCACCCCAACTCTCTCTCAAACACCATAAGCATTTTCCCATTGAAAATGTCCTTTTTACCCTTGCCACAACCCTGTCAAACCCCAACCAAACCCTTAGCAAAAGCAAATCTACCCCTTCTACACCCCAACTCACCCCTTGCACATCCCAACCCATCCCTACTAAACTCAAATCCACCCCTTTTCACACCCCAACCCACCCCTGCCAAACGCAAGAAAACCCCTCCCAAAACCACACACCCCCTTCCAAACCCAAGAGCACCCCTCCCAAACTGAAGGATACCCCGAAACCCAAAACCACCCTCCCACTTATGATCTTGGAGGTGCCTGACCTGCCCACTAGATGCCTCTTGCTAAGAAGGTTCCATTTGGCAGTGTATTTGGAGGCAAGCTTTGTGCCACTTCACAACAGTGCAGATGTTTTGCATTATTGACTACCATTTGGCTTAATTAATCTTTTGAGAGCCTTATCTCATTTTGTTGAATAAATACATATTTTAGATTTGACCAAATTAGTTCTGGCATTAATTTTCCTTAGCAATTATTTCATTCCAGGCAATGTTTCTGAGTAAACTGTGAAGTACTTATTTTTCTTTACCATGATGACAGGTTACACAACTGATTTTTTTAAAGTCTTCTTTATTAAGTACATACATTGAATGTGATGGTCATTTGAATTTAGGTGCAGGCATTCATCATAGTAATGGCTTGTTGCACCAACTAATTGATGCTACACATTTTATTTGGTTGTGTTACTACCGGTGTATCTGTTTCACCTTAATTACTGATCAGTATGATTTTTTGTGTGACTTGCACCAGACAAGGAGAAATGTTACATGGACGTATATGTTGAATACTTCTAATTTGTGGCTGACATTGATTTTACAGTTAAAGTCAAGTTTACACCTTGCCTAGTACAATGTCTACTTCATGTGACATTGCACTAATCACTATAATGTGTGTTGCATATGTTTTTAATGTGAGAATTTAGGAATTTCTTTAAACACACCTGTATGGTGACATTTTGCTTTCAATTTGGATATCCTTTTGTGTGCATGTGTCCATTTTTTTTGAAGGATGCTTGCACCAAATTTACACATGCAGTATGATCATACGTATGCATTGCATATTGATATGCTATTGCTCTTAAGAGAGACTTACACATGCATGAGTCCTGTGTATATATTAACAGACAAGTCAATAGGAGGCAAGTAAGAGTATTGCTTACCATCAATGGTGTCCTTGGTGGTGTTGAGTATATTCATCATCAAGTAGCAGTAGCAGTAGCAGGACTTGGAAGATCGGATCCATGGTGGAACAGGGTGTGTGTAAGTGAGAAAAGGTGAGTTTCTGCCTTATATCCCTTTTATTCTGCCAAATCAGGTGTGTAGGATTTACTGCCACATTCACAGCAGTGGGAAGGCACATTGTGATTGGCCATCGATGCGGTTGAGGTTTCCGGGTGGTGATGGCAGGGACACCAAGGTCTTCCATCTGTGGACCCGTTAACATCTAACTAGGGTGTATGGACCACCAAACCAGTAGGCAGGAAGACTCCCGAAAAACCCACAGTGGAATTAGATATGCCAAGATCTAATTCAGGCCCATTGTGTGTATGCAGGGCTTGCAAGAGAAAATCATGTCATTATGCATGTTAATATGGGGTTGGGGGCGGTCGCTCCAAAAAGAGTTTTACACAGACATTCCAAATTAAGATCAAAGAAGGTAATCATACCTAAATGTTGTATGACTTTCAAAATGAATACAATTCCTGAATTAAGCTAAACTAACTGCTGATGCCACGTTAAGTGAAAAATAATACATTAACACTGAAAGGCTTGTTTTTTCCACATTGGATAGTTGTTTGAAAACAATGCTGTTCCTGAACAAAACATTGAAGACTCTGAATTTGATTACTGTTCATTTGCATTTGAATATTTGCAGTCATGAAGTGTTTAACACTCTTGACGAGGGACAAAATGTGAATCCCAGATTGGTAGGTTGAAGAGGCACCACAGGAAGGTACACCAGCACATTATTTGGTGACAAATGTAGGGCTTCATACATATTTATAGCTGTGTAAATGGTGCAGGATTGCTGAAAACGAAGGACCATTTACATTTTTCACTATATATTACCTTCAATTTAAAAATTATTGAAAACTTATAAGAGAAGTTACATGAAATGAACCCACCTCCTAGACCACACAGTATGAAGTGTTAAACACTTGGGAAAGAACACCTCATGACAAAGAGAAAGAAAAGTACCAGAATAAAGCAAAGAGAGCAGTGTAAAATTGTGCTGATACTGGGATGAAGGGCAGCAAAGATGGAGGAAATGTGCAGCAGAGGGAGCTAGGATGTACCCAGTAATGGCTGCTGAAAAGTCTACAAAGAATCTGGAAACAGGGAAATGATGAAGAAGAAGCTGCAAGTAAAACCGACACTGATAGAGATTCAGGGGATGCTATGTTAGATGCTTTGTTGTCCTCACAACCACCACCATATATGGTCTCCACACCAAGCAGTGTATTGCAACCACTAGTACTACAATGGCTAAAGCCCCTGTTGATCCAATAACTTTTCAAGTTGAAAGACCTCTTCCACCACTTCTGATTGCACCTGCACCTGTTGAAGCAAACCCAACAGTAATTGCTCTGGGTGTTACTACTTCACTTGTGCATGTTCCTGCCTCAGTGTCACAAGTTGTATCAGAACAAACAGTGGCAGTGCCTATTGTCACTGCACCAATACATATTGTTCCAAATGCTGCTATTCGAGGTTTAATTGAAGGAGAACTGCAACATGGTTCATTCAGACATCACAAAGTTCACAAATCTTTGCCTGGACACCTCCAAAAATTGCTCAAGCCTTGAGGGAAGGTGGAAGAATTGTCTTTCCAACAACAATTGCACAAGAAGAGACAGGACAATTTGACAATGGGATTTTCCCCCCATGGTTTGAGTACCTACATAAAATGAAAGGGTAGGAGGAACAGAGAGACCATCTACTATCCAGAAAAGAACAAGACCTTTAGATATCCCAAAATTAAAGGTGGAGTTAGAAGAGATTATTAGACGTTGCCTAGACATTTCACATTTGAATCAATACCAGGAGAATACATTGGAATAACTGAGTAAAGAGATCACCAGGCGGGTGGCTGCTACCCATGATTCCTTAACAGAATTGTTGAGAAAATTTGAGGTAGACCTTTCTAAGAGTGTTCTTTTACAAAAAGGTTTCAGGGCACAATTAAATGAATGAGCTATTGTGATAATGAGGTCTTAGAGGATGAGATTACATATTTTGGAATTGGTAAAGTGCAACCGCAAATGGATTGATATTGATAGAATATAGAGTAAATGAGCTAAGAAACAGGGAAAGAAAAAGAAACAAACAGATGCCACCCAAATGAATGGTTAAGCCACCACCTGCACCGCCAGATCAAGATGATGCTCTAGCTTTTCCTATGAGGAAAATACCAGGGGTATGGTATGTTCACCTAGCATGGAGTAGAGGTGATCCTGCAACATTTATGAACATGTTTGCAAAGCTGAGAGAGAATCCTGCACAGTGGTATACACAAGTTGACAGATTTGTAAAACTTTCATAGGTTTTGTGGCTATATTTGAATTCTTTCTTTGATATTGTGGTACCAGGTGATTTGTTGGCCGAATATAAGATAGCTATACAATGGCCAGGTTTTAAACCTCCAGGAGATACTCATACTTGTGCACCCTAATTTGTGGTAAAGCCAAGTACCATGACATGATTACCTTTTTGAAAGGAAAAGGAAAAGTTCCAGCAAGAGACATTCATCGTTAAAGATGAATAGAAATATCCAAGAAGCTAAAGATTCACTGCATGCTTATTATGAACAATTGTCGCAGGGCTTTAAACATCACAGTAGACAAGTAAATCCCAAAAAAGGAGATCTGGGGAGTTTTGTGTCACAATTAATTCTTGGATTGTGTCCAGAGATTAGTATGCATATACAACAGAATGTGATTTGTTGGTAGACCAAACCTTGAGTTGAGATCCTAAGGTATGCAAACTGCTGTAGTGATGAGCAGGAAATGAAGCAGAAGAGACTTAAGCAGAGGTTTATGCTAGCACAGACAAAGTTGGCTCAAAAAGGATTTCAGAATCAATTGCGTGGAGGGAATGTTACTGGAATTCAATGCATTTGTTTTTATGCTGGAATTCAAATCGCGTAAGGTGGAGTTGGTGTTTCACAGGGTAGAGCTTGTGGTGTTTTGATTTGTTTTGGTGTTTTGATTTATCCAAATTCAGAAATAGACATTGCAACGTTGAAGAAATCAACTCTTTGTTATTACTGTAACAGGCTTAGGCAATGGAAAAAAGAGTGTAGACAGAATCCAAATTGAGGGAGTCACAAGTCACTCAAGCTTCAGTGGCCCCATAGAATATGGGTAAGCCCGGATTTAGTATGAATCAAGTATCAAGAGAAAAATCAAATCCATTCCAAAATCAGAACCCATTTCAAAAGTTCCCCATGTTGGCGAATTAAAGTTTCAGTTCTGACAAATCCCAGTGATGGTGTCTGAGGAGGAGGAGGATTGCATACATGTCACAGTCTTAGCGGTAGACCAAAGTAGACCATTTGTAGGAGGGATTAATGGCCATCAAGTGTAATTTCTGATTGACACAGGAGCTATCCATTCCCCTGTTAGAACAGAGACAGTCCCAGACCAACCCCTCTTGGGCAAGAAGATCACAGAGTTAGATGCCATAATAAAATACCTAATCCTATTTTAAAGAAAGTGCCTGTAAAAATAGATTATTTTGACAAGGATCACTAGTGTGTGGTATGCGATTCAAGTCCTATAAATATGTAAGGAAGAGATCTTTTGTTGAAGTTAAATTGCACTATTTACTGTAAACCGGATGGTGTTAAATTTCAAACTTGTGATGAAGATGTTGAATTAAAAAATGTCCAGTCAAGGAAAAGCTGTAGAATTGCATCCTGAGAAAACGGTAGAGGATTTACCTCCCGACTCGATAGAGACTGTAAACACAGAGGTATGGTATTTCTCAGGGAAAGCCATTGGTCTAATAAAAGATGTAAAACCAGTCTGAATAACAATAAAACCAAATGTCATTTTCCCAAGAACCACACACTAAAATCTAACACCAGATACAGTGGCTGGAATAATAATAGTGATTAAAACAAAGGATCTTGACAGAAATTATCAGATGTCCTTGCAATTTGCCTATCTTGGATTTACAGAAGCCTAATGGGAAATATAGGATTGTAGAGGATCTTTGAAAATATAACAACATAGTTTTCCCATGTTGTCCCGTGGTATTGAATCCAGCTACAATACTATTTCATATTTCCTGCACTGCAGAGTGGTTTACTGTTGTGGATCTATGTCAGGCCTTCTTCTCCACTTCTGTATTCTCTTGTATGTGGTAGTCAATTCCTGTTCTCATTCGTGTTTAGATATAGAGTTTTGGCATGGTGCCAAATTCCACAAGAGTATACAGAAAGTCCTTAATTCTTTAATAGGATCTTGAAAAATATTTGTGAGACTCAGCAGATTCCTTGCAATTCAGTTTTTGTAAAGTACATTAATGACTGCTTATGGCATCAAGTACTTTAAAAGCTAGTAAAAAGGAAATAATTGTTCTTTTAAACCATCAATCTGAGTATGGACAGAAAGGGCAGGATTCACAAAAGTAAAATTATGCCAAAATGCTACTTTTATGACTTTCGGTATTCACAAAGGGACTTATGAGTAGAATCTTTTTGACTGCAGAGTTTTTTGCACTTCGGCTGAGTTCCCACACTCAAGGAAGAATGATAGCAATCAGGGTGGGATCTCCCCAATTGGCGTGGAGTAAGTATAATTTCATACACCTGCTGACAAATAATCCTACCTGTAACCCCCACACTACAAAGTACACAAAAGAAGCACACATTCAAGTCACAGGTTTTTCTACACCTAGACTTCACCTGCCTGCTTTGCGTCTTGCCCTGCCATCAGCATGCAACATTTGAGGAGGAAGAAGAACTATACTGAAGAGGAGATAAACATTTGCAGTGAGAGCTATAACAAACGACATGGGCTACCTCTATACTTCAGCAGTGCAACACAGATGACAGCCCTATAGCAGCATGTGTTAAAAAAGCAACTGATATTTGGGTTTCTGCAAATGGAAGACCAGAGTTCCAAGCCAGTTTGTTGTTCTCCATGACGTGACATTTCCATGTTCCCTAACACATTGGAAGGGATGCAATGAATAGGCGGAATTGGTTCAATCCCAGATTCAGAGTTTTAGCTGAAGAGCTCTACTATAGATGCATTACATGTCAGCAGATAAATGTATGGAGAAGAACCCCTTTGGCACTTAGCCATATTGGAAGAGCAGGAGGACCCTTTAACAGAAACAGTAGGTTGTTATTGAAATGCCTGTTTACACTTGGTTGAGATATGTTCTGGATAAAGCGTGCAATTTCTCCCAATGCGTAGAAGCCTAACCAATGTAGATGAATGACTGTCTCACTGTAGCTGAGCTTATGTTACATGAACTCATTCCGTGGTTCAGATTCAAGTTTCTCTGGAATCAGACCGAGGGACTCATTTTAACAATGAGGTCCTAAGAATGCTGTGTGTGGCTCTTCAGGTGGAAGGATAGGATAGTGGAGCAGAAAAACGGAACACTGAAGTCTTCATTGGCAAAGGTTTGTGCATTTACCTAATTGAAATGACAAGATGCTTTACCACTAGTCTTCAAAGCACCCCTGACAGGAGAACAGGATTATCACATCATGAAATCCTCTTTGGTCATGCTATGAGACTGCCTACAGTATATGCAAATGTGCTTGTAAATATCACAGATGTCATGATACTAGATTACTGAAAAGGATCACCAGGTTGGAGCTGTAACTGCCAGTCCAAATCAGCAGTGTCATGATCTTAACCCAGGTGACTGGATTTTTCTGAAGAAACATGTGGAAATCCTACCTGGAGCCAAGGTGGGAAGACACCTACCAGGTCATCTTCATCACTAACACTACTGTCAAATGTGCCGGGATACCAATTTGGGAGCATGCCTCACACACTCAAAGAGTAAGGTACCCATATGAAGAAATAGTGTTCTTTGAGCCAATTCCAAGAGCACCTGTGACAGCATGTACAGAAGAACCAGAGGGAGAGATTAAAGGAACTGTTGAATCATCACAAAAGCAATTAAATAAACCAGATGAAGGAACAAGTATGAAAAGAGAAAGACCCCATGGAGACAGGAATGGCTAATTGGCAGGAGGCAATTCAGATCAAGTCTGTCAGTTGAAATAATACCACAAACCATTATTGAAGAAAATAAATCTAGTGGCATAAGGAAAACGGAGAAATATCAACAAACTCCGAGAAGATCCAAAAGTGTAAAAGTACCTTGTCATAGGTATCCTGTACACGTGCCTCTATAATGCTGCCCTAACAACAAACACATCTGAACACCACATTCTTTTACCACACAGGCCTTTACCACACATTTGTGTGGTAAAGGCATGACTGGTAAAGGGTTATGCTTGGTAAAGATCACATCCCAGCCCCCCCAATCTGAGCCTTAAAAACTACCTGACCCACCTGAGCACTAACACTATCTCAACCCCCCTCTGAACTATAAATACTACCCCAATCCCCCCTGAGCCCTATATCATGGGGCCCCTGAGCCCTAAAAACTACCCTGACCCCCCCCCATGCCCTAAAAACAACTCTGACCCAGCCCAGACTTGAAAGCTATCCCGATCTCTCAAGCCCTAAAAACTACCCCAAACCACTGAGCGCTAAAACATACCCCAAACCTTAAAAACTACCCCCACACTCCCCCTAAGCCCTTGAAACTACTCCCAACCCTCATGGATTACCCCCACCCCCCAACACCAGGCCCCAGCCCCACTTAACTGATCACACCCTCTTCATACCCTTCCACTTTCGGTGTCCACCCATCCCACAGCTAGACATCAGACTGCCATGCGTGGTTAAAGCATATGGGTGGTTAAGGAATATGTGGTTCCACTTGCAGGGAAATGGCACACATGGCTCAGCCCGCATTGTAAAGGCCGTTTCCCAGATCTACACCTGCATCTGCAAAACCTACACACACAATAGATGAGAGAAAATTCAAGGTTTAATTTGTAGATTATTCAAAGGAAGAGTTTTCAACTAAAATTTATTCTAGATTCGTCATTCAGGAATACAGTCAACTAATAAAGCAGATGAGAAGAATCTAACCTGTTTAATGTGACCAGTAGAAAACACTTTCATTTTAACATTAGAGGAAACAGGAGCTCAAATGTTTTGTAATCAAAAGAAGAAGTTTTAAATATTTGTAAGAAAGACTAAGATGAATATAAAAGAAAATGGTTTGCCAAAACTTAAATTTTGATAGGTGACATAAATGGAAATTATGTGTTTAGTGGGATCAGTAATTTTGAACAAACATTCAAAGTTTTAGGAGGAGCTGTACAAATTTTAACAGGGGAAGAAACAGTTTTGTGTGTGGACAGGATGCCTACTTCCAGTTGCCAGTTTATTGGGAAGATGTTTACTATTTAGCTTTCCTGGATTCCCAACATGTATCAAGTAAATAGCATTTATGCCTTAATGATGACACCTCCCCACACATTCTCATGAAGTACAAATGATGGAAAACATTTAGTGGGAGATATATTTGGAGCAAATATACCAAAGTAGTAGATAAACTAGCTACCAGTACTCTGGTGCCCTACTAGAAGTTAACACAGAATCGATTAGCTATATAGTTAGCAGAGAAAGGCAGAGTCTGCAAGATACTAAAAGCTCAACATTGTTGTTCTATGTACCCAGCGAGAGTAGAAAGATAGAAAGATTTGCAAAGAACATTTCTTACTTGAAACCTGAATTAGAATCTTTGGAAATCACTAGTGTATTGTGGATCTTAGGCAAAGTAACTTCTGCTTTTGGCAATTGATTTGCAACAGTAGGTTGAGGACTTTTGAGGGACATACTGTTACCTATACTAGTCATTGGTATTTGCTTGATATGTTTATACACTTTATATAAATGATTTAGATGCTATATGATAAGGAAAATGAATAAAGAAAGAGAAAGATAAATCAGAGGAGTGTTAGAAATAGAAGAAAGAAAGGATTGTATGTCGTTACAACACATTCAGTTGCAACGCATGCATTTACCACACATGCATTACAACGGAATGCTTTTTGTTCGCATTAACTTTTCCACAAATATTCCTTTACCACGCATAGATTTACACCGATTTTCATTGTAAATTTATGATTGTTAAAGGCATAGTCGTGCTAAAGGTTATACCCCTTCCCTACAATCCTTCTTATATTTACTCCTGTCCTTTATGCTCTTTTTTTTTTTTTAAACTAAAATTCCCCTTACCTTTTCATGTCGTCTCCTGTCCTTCATCTTCCTTTTTGACGTTGAACATCGTAAAGAGGAAGGAGAAGTTTCTTCTGTTTCCTCTCTAACGACGCTGATTGCCTCCACTTCGCTTCACATCAGGTGAGTTTTTTTTTGGGGGGGGGGGAAGACCCTCCAATTTCCCTTTTTATTTCTTCGCTTATTTTTAAAAATTTTGGAGGGAGAGCCCCCAAACCCCCTTTTTCACATTTTCGCCTTTACCACACATGCCTTTACTACGCATCTCATAGTAAAGGTATGCGTGGTAAAGGCTTTCATGGTAACTACGCATGCGTTGTAATGCATGCATGGTAAAGGTTGGCGTGGAAACGGGCGTGTTGTAGTGGTCGTTTCCCAAAAGAAAGAATAGAGATTATAGGAAGCTGATGGAAACTGAAACCTATAAAAATAAAAAGGATGACTCAACAGAAAATGAGAGGGCCCTGAAAGATTCATTTGTGAAGAAATTTTGATGGTGAATCATCAGAGGGGGAAATTGTGAGAGCACATTTTATTCGCTGACAAAATGCTTTTATTTATCACCTGCTAAGATTATGTTTAAAATAGACATATGTTTAATGCCAAATTTGTAGTTGGTAATCATACTTAAAAGTTGTATGGCTTGCAAATGAACAAAAGTGCTTATTTAAGTTAGCCTAACTGCTGATGCCATGTCAGCTGAAAATAATGTATTAATACTGAAAGGTCTGTTTTTTCCACATTGAATAGTTGTTTCCGCACAACATGTTTCTTTTCATTATAAACGAGGAGCCTTCTGTTAGTTAACTTTTCCAAGGTTCGACATCTGAAAAAACTATTATGCTTCTTTGAGAAAATGGAAAGTTGTTTTATTTCCAGGAGTTTGCTGATATTCTACTGGAGGATGAAGAAAACTAAAGAAAATAATGTTGCAATGTCAAATTTATATGTTTATATTAGTGTGTGTTTTCACAATAGTGATCCAGATGTAGATTCCAGATTCCTCCCTCAACGCTCTGACTAGAGACTTGCCTTTGAGTTTCCGATGCCTTCTCTTCATGAGAGGCTGCCTTACTTTGATATTACTAAATTATCTGCCGATATTCTTTAGCTGAGAATACTTTCCAGCTCTTAATGAAAAGGCTTTATGCTTGCGTATTGATTCTGTCATCGAAACATTTTTTGGGGTATCTGAACTGTCACCTTTTTCCCTCTTTATCAAAATTGTATTTAAATTAGGAAATTTCCTTTATGGAACACACTTGTTGTATTATTACTATTTTGACTGTGATTCTAATGAACAATTTGTTCTATTTTATAATCAAATACAGATTGATGGATTATATTAACTTTTAATGCTTAAATCTACAGATTAAAACCTAGTGAATTAACAGATGAAAGCCTGGAAAATAACATCATTTCAGTCACACTCTCTTTATTGACTTTAAAGTCTTTAATGATTTATTGTTATGTAGATGTTAGCCTCTAATTTTTCTTTGTTAATGAACAAAGGTTCGTACCACCAATGGCAGGGGTTATTTAATGATTATACCCATTTGAGATACAGAAAACTCGATCCCCCAGACCTATGCACTAGTGTACCAAACAGGGCACAAATGCACTTTAACCTTTTTTTAGGTATACAACAAACCTAGCTCATTGACATGAACCTTGATAGCTTAGCACCCCAACTTTCACCAAAAGTCATTTCACTTTGATTCACTGTGGACACCAACCTGACCTTCAAGGAGCACATGGCCCAAAAAGCAAAGACAATCTGGTACCAGCTCAAACTATTCCTTCCAGAATATGTTTTGAGACCTGCTGTTCAAGACCCCTTACTCTTCCAACTGGATGGTGGTATTGCCCGACTCCATGACCTCTTAGACTCCACATGGCACCCCTAAGGGGCATTCTGCATGCTGAAGCACATCTCATCCAGGGCCTGAAGATATATGATCACATCACCCCCATCTTGCTAGAACTACTTAGCTCCACTTGCTAGCTGACACCACCTTGAAAATCAACTGCATCATTTAAAAGCTATCAAGACCATCACCACCTTTTATCTTGCAGCAAGCCCATTATCTCAGGTGGTTCTCGGCACATTGGAGCCAAGACACCATCAGAATACAGACTAAGAATTGTAAACAAGAAACAACAAGACAAGATCTTTTTCATGTATGCCCCCAGGACCTGGAACAGCATTCCCATATCCATTAGGACAGCCTCAATGTTACTCAATTTAGGAAAGACCCTCTTTCAAAAACACCACATCACAATGCCATTACCCATCCAAAACACAGCTTATTCTTCTCCTACTTGTTGACTTTATGCTGGACTTTACACAGTGCTCCACTGCCTTTTGGCTAGTTAACCCTACAGAAATACCATACACATCCATGCAGACATACATTCATACATACATACACCTATTACTAGATTTTACATGGGGGAAATTGCCAGTGCAAACCTGTACACAGAGCGTAATGGCATATATTAAATGAGTGGAATCAATGTTTGTAATGTTATTTCCTATTGTTTTACACAAAACAGGAAATTATTTCTACACTCCAAAATTAGCACATCTAAAGAATACCACTTCCCCTTCCTACTAAACTTAAATATTTTAAAGTGGGCATCTTCCCAAAGTGTTTGTTCACAAAATATATTCAAGTGAGGACAGAACACAAGGGGTGTGGGATGAAGACATATGCTATAAAGATCGAGGTGTAGGGGTTAAGTTAATGGGGTTAGCAAACTGCGGTTAATAGTATAAGCTTATGTGTTTGGTATAAAGGGTTAAAGGCTGGCCTTAAGGGTCTAAACATTTAGGGGAGAGAGTTAGGTTTTAATCCCTTCTGTGCGTCAGACGCGCAGGAGCCATCCGACGCATAAGTGCTCATGTGCGTCAGACGGCTCACGCACGTCCGACGCAATGGCACAGGGAATCCCTCTGGTGCGGGCACCCGAGGGATTCCGTTTATCCCCCCCAACAGCGTCAGAACATTGGGAATAGCTTCCCCAGCTACAGAGGCCAGCCCTGGTTTCCCTGAAATGACGACCAGCGCGCACCCACACATGTGACATCTTTTCAATGAAACCAAAACTGAAATCAGCCAAGAGGCTCCTTTCAGTTTTGCTTTCTACGTGCTCAGGGGGCTATCTCAGCCCCCTGAGCATGTAGAAAGACAGGCGAGGAATCACAAAATTTCACCCATCCTGAACTTTGGGGATTCCATAGTTTGTTGAATTTTGTGGCTCCACGCATATTCCAGAACTTTCCACCACAGAAATGTGACGACAATTTGTGTTTTTACAAATATTTGGGTTTGCAATGGATTCTGGGTAACAGAACCTGGTGAGAGCCAGTCAAGTCACCCCATCCCATATTTCCCTGGGTTTCTAGTTTTCAAAAATGTATAGGTTTGCTAGGTTTCCCTAAATGACGGCAGAGCTAGGGTTAAAAAGCTACATCTAGGCACTTTGCAAAAAAAGGGTCAGTTTTCACTGTGAAAATGTGGTGTGTCCACTTTGTGTTTTGGCCTGTTTCCTGTTGCGGGCACTATGCCTACTCAAACAAATGAGGTACAATTTTTCTCTGAAGACTTTGGGGAACTTGATGTGTGTGGAATTTTTGGGATCCACACAGATTCCACAACTTTCCACCACAGAAATGTGAGGAAAATGTGTTTTTTGGACACATTTTTTTAGGTTTGCATACGATTCTGGGTAAAAGAATCTGGTGAGAGCCAGACAAATCATCCCATCCTGGATTCCCCTTGGTGTCTAGTCTTAAAAAATGTTTAGGTTTCCTAGGTTTCCCCAGGTGCCGGCAGAGCTAGGTTTCAAGATCTACAGCTAGGCACTTTGCCAAAAAAAAGGTCGGTTTTTACTGTGAAAATGTGTAACCCTGGGCGCAGTTTGCATAGTAGCGTTATGCCTAGCTACGCAAAGTGCACTTTGCACTAGGCAAGCTACGCGTATCTACGTGAACTGCGTAGTGCGGTGGAGAAAATGCTGTTCGCACCATGAAATCATTGCAAACCGCATCTTGCACAGTGCAAACGGTCGTTTTCTGCCGCTCGAGTAGATTTGTACTCGAGCGTCAGCTTTCTCAACGCGGACTGGCAGTTTCTCATCGCGAGCGGTCACGAGCATACACGACCACTCGTAATGAGAAACCTGACCTCCCCGCATTGAGAATCTCGCCGGGAGGTTTATTTTCCACGCTTGTGATTGGCAACTTGATGCTGCTGATCCCGAACGAGGAAAAAGTCTAGCTGGGATGTTATTTTGCTCGCTCGTGGTCGCCAAATTGATGTTGAGGACCGCGAGCAAGCAAAAAATGCCTGCTACGCTACACTACATGTTTTTGGATTGTGCTACGCTCAATTCAAGTAGCGCGTAGTTGTGCAAACTCCGCAAACTCTGCGAGTGTAGCATAGTCCTACACTCAGGGGAAAAATGTGGTGTATCCACGTGTTTTGGTCTGTTTCCTGTCACGGACACTAGGCCTACCCACACAAGTGAGGTACCATTTTTCTCTGAAGCCTTTGGGGAACGCGGGGTGGGTGGAATTTTGTGGATCCACGCACATTCCAGAACTTTCCACCACAGATATTTGTTAAACACATTTTTAGGTTTGCAAGGGATGCTGGGTAATAGAACCTGGTGAAATCTAGTCAAGTCACCCATCCTGGATTCCTCTGGGTGTCTAGTTTTTAAAAATGTATAGGTTTGCTAGGGTTCCCAAGGTGCAGGCAGAGCTACGGTTTAAAATCTAGAGATAGGCACTTTGCAAAAAAAGGGTCAGTTTTCACTGTTAAAATAAAGTGTGTCCACGTTGCCTTTTGAGTCATTTCCTGTCAGTAGCACTAGGCCTGCCTACACAAGTGAGGTACCATTTTTATCGGGGGACTTAGGGTAACACATAATCGTAGAGTAACTGTCATTATCTATTGACTTTTGATAAATTTCAAACTTCCAAATGAAAGAATGTGTAAAAAATAAGTCATTTAAAAAAATATAATTCTCATGCTAGTATGGGCATTCACAATTTTGGAAATGTGCAAATATCTACTGTTTCTAAACTCCACATTTTGTTCCAATTTCAGAAATACATTGGTGTCTTTCATACCGATTTTTCCATTTATATTTTTTCCAAATTAATTGCTATATACCTGGCACGTAATAAAAAACCATTGCAAAACACTGCTCAGGTATTTGCTCTGGATTCATCGGGTTGTTGGTGAACCTACAAGTACTATATATCCGCACAGCCAGAAAGGTACAGCGGATGTAACAGTATATTGCTTTCAAATAGCTGTCATACTTAGAAGAAGTTACAGGTGAAAATGTTGACACAAATGGCTGTTTTTGTCAACTAATTTTCAATTTTTCCCATAATTAACTGTTAGTTTCCATAACGAAACCTTGAAGGATCTACACAAATGACCCCTTGCTGAATTCAGAATTTTGGCTAAGTTTTGAAAATGTATAGCCTTCCAGGATCCATTATTGATTTCATACCCATTTCTACCATTAACTGGAAGAAGGTTGAAAACATAAAAAATAGCAAAAATAGGCTATGTCCCAGAAAAATGCCAAAACTGTGTAAAACATTTTGGCTTTTTGACAAAAGTCTGCTTGTCCTTGAAAGTTGGGAAGATGGTGATTTCAGACCCACAACCTGTTTGTTGATACCATTTGTAGGGAAAAAAACAGACACTTTCTTCTGCAGCCCTTTTTTCCCATTCTTCCCCCCAAAAACTAAATATTGCTGTATTTTGTCTAATGTATGGGTCCCCTCCAGAGAAATCGAAAAACCCTGGGCACCATTAGAATCCCCATGATGTTGGAAGAAAAGGACGTAAATTTAGCGTGGATACCTTAGATGGTTTAAAAGTTACAGGGGCCTAAGCACAAACTATCCCAAATAGCCAGAAAAAAGCTTAGCACATAGGGGAAAAGGCATAGCAGCGAAGGGGTTAAGGATATAGGGTTATGGATTTGTAGTGTAGGGGGTGTGGGGTTAAAGGTTAATATTAAGGGACATATTTACCAGCCCCTTGAACCACCATTGCATCATGTTTTGTGAAGCAACTGCAGCGCAAACTACAAAATCATATTTAGAACGCCACACAAGGCCACTTTGCATGGGTGTGAATGGCCTCATAGATATGGATTAAGGCAAGGCAGCGCAAATCACTGTATTGCCTTACACTGTGCTAGGGAGGCATTCCATGGGAGTTGTGGTTTGTGTTCCCATGCAACACTCATAGATTTTGATCCATCCTCAGATTTATAAGACCAGGTAATTCTGGGGATGTGCCAACATTTTAGGCCTCCCCAGAAGAGGTGCAACATGGAGAAATATGTTTATTTCTACTAATGTTTTCCTCTTTCTATGTGGGATGCCTTATGCAGCACACATAGAAAGATGAAAAAGCCTCCCAGGCACCTTCCTGCATACAACAACCCTTCATACAATGCAGGCAACCATGCACCATGGTGCAAGGTTGCCTCCATTGTCTCAATGCTGCCGAAATGGCATCAGCGCTGGGGGAAAGGACAGGAATGCACCGTATGCCATAGATACAGCACCTTACTGACCTTTTTTATGCAGGGTAGGGTGAATTGCTGAGCTGCCTTGCACCAAATCCCTACAAATATGCCCCTATTGATAAATGGTTGTTAAGCATTAAGGATATATGATTAAAGGAATTTAGTTAAGAGTTAGGGATATGGGGTCTAGGGTACATGTTTAGGAGTCTGAGTTACAGGATTAATGTTTTAGAGAATAGGGTTAATCCTGATGAATAAAGGTATTTAGTTTCACCATTGTAAATGTGTTTAATTTAAGGTGTGCTCTTTTTAATCCATCAGCTCAAAATAAAAATAAGTTAAGTGTTGTTTTTCACTGTAACACTGCACTGAATTCATTTCAGTGGCTCAAACTGCAATTTTGAAGTAATATCTGTAGATGTGTTCAAAGCTAGTGGTGGTCGGTGAACTCCGCTTCGCCAGCAGAGTTCAAAGAGTTTGTGCACTGCTAGGGGCACAGAGTTCAGAAAAAAAATCTTCTGGCCATCGGCAGAACGGAGTTTTACGACTTGCGCTCACCACTAGGACCATCCCTGTGGCTTTTCTGGAAGAGGGGGAAAATTCAGGCTTCTTTTTCCTCCAGACCCGGCTGTGTAGGAAGCAGGAATCTGGGGTGCCCCATTCATTAGGGTACACCTCATCTATCAATGGCCCGAATTCTGCCCATGGATAGAAGCACTCTCTCCTCTCGATCTGTCGGGATGGAAGGCAAGACTCCTCGGACCCAGTAAATAGTGTACTCAATCCTGCCCTTTCCAACACAAGGTCACAGCTTCACCTCTCAGACCTGGAACACACCTAAGCTACACAATATTTTTTAAGTGGTAAGTGAACTGGGTCACGTTACCCAGAAGAACCCTGGCTGTCCCCAGACAGCAGCCACACTGCAGACCCGACCCTTGACTCTGGCGCTGCCTAACTAGGAACAAATTCCCATAGAAGCCCAGGTAGTGGTGTTAACCTGGGCTTTTATGGGAATTCACAAGGGCATATTATCAAGCCCATTACCGCCGCTTTAGCTGCAGTTTCCTGCCGATAAAAGCGGCGATAATGTATTGCCCTTTCTTGATAATATGGCCCATCCTCCCTTTGGCTATCCTCTGAACCGCCTCACTACTTCACCAACAGTTTGTGACACCATCGTCCTATGAAAAAAACGCTCTCCCACCACTGCCTTGAGTGTCCTTTTGTCCCTGTCTTTTGACCCTCCAGGCTCATTGATCTATTTGATTTGCGTGCCCAGCAACCATTAGTAAGAGGTTTGCATGCTTATTCAACTTTTAGCCCCATTGTCTCTGCGCAAGCCTTCCAGAATGTGCGGTGCAGTTTACAGGGCTTAGGCCTCCTACACCGGCTACACGGGCTGGCAGCTAACCAAGACAGTTGTCATTTTCTGCTCGGACATCAGTCTCAATAGCACTTAAGTAGCTTCATGGCAATTAGAGGGGAACTCCATCTACTCACAGAACTCGATGGAATTCCACAGTTTCAAGATAGCTGTGTAGAATTCAGCGAAGTGAAACTTCTGCCCAGGACTATTTAAAAAAAGCTAAGCTATTTCTCAGAAAAATTGAATTAAAAGGATACAAAGGAAATTGCTTGTATATACCACCTGTGGTCTGCATGCAAATGTGATTTGCCCAGAGAGTACTTGCACCTAATATTTCTACCCTTTAAACTATTTAAATATATATATGAAAATGTACAGGATAATTAATGTTATATACAATTTACAAAATAAATCAGCAATATAATGAGGCCATTCAATATATGTCCTCCCTTTCAAATAAATATGGCCATGCTTAAAAATCTGGCCTTAAGCTGGTTCTAACATTCTTAGGAGTAAGATAACTGCCTCAATTTCTAATTCTCTTCATTGTGACACATTCAAAATAAACCTGCATTACAATTTCTCTCTTGTCAGATACAAAGCCAGCTCTAACAAGATCCTTTGTCCTGGACTAGACTTATATACCACCAACACCTTTCTAAACAAAAGTTCCACCATGCTGTCCAGTTTCTGGTCAACATCTACTCACCATATTGGAGCTCCATTATCTAAATGGAAGACAACCATCATTGTATACGGCAATTCAAGAGGGACCAATTTTAAACTTTGATCTTTGAATGAATTTATTCAGGCCTGCTATGGTTCTAGTCAATCCACTCTTAAGAGACATTTGCAGTGGTTCTAAAGTTGTACCCAAGGATTTGTATACATAGCCTTGTGTTCCAGTGCCCCAGTCTAGCCATCATTTGTCTCATTCACCTAAAACACTGCCTTAGCTTTGTAATAGTTTATGGTTAGTCTGTTAATTGACAGTAATCATCTAGAGCATTTTGTAATTAATACATTCCTATAAGACTCAGACCAAACAGCACAGATTCATCTGCATAAATCAGTAGGAAAATCATGAATCTCTGTCAGTACCTCAATAAATTGACATACAGAAATTTGAAAGAGATGGGGCTAGATCGCATCATTGATTGACACCATGCTTAGTCTTCATGGTTCCGCCCACCTGTCTCAGACATTTTCACAGCAGCATGTGCCTTAGTATAGAAATTGCACCCCTATAACCTGAAGTCTTTTTACAGACAGTACAAGAGTAGTGAGTGTTCTAAAGTCATCCTTGGACACCCTCTATTTTTTGCTGACTGGTACTGGTGATAACTGACTCTGACTGTCCCTGAGCTCAGCCTAACCAGGCCCAGGACCAGTGCTCTGCTGACAACACACGTCGAATACTGTAAAATACCTACATACATTAGGGTACACTATGGGTTAAAGTATCCCTATGATTGGCATGACATCCCCAATAGAGGCCCTAGTACATAATAGGGAAGAGAAGTCAAAACTACCTTTTAACCCTAGTATATACTAGGGAATGGCAGTTTAGAGCCCAGCAGACATTTTGGCTTGCATATGTGCACTGCTGATGCCAGTTTAAAAGAAGCCCTGTTGTTATGGTTTGTACTCATGGTCCATCTGCCCAGTGCTTGGGTCATGCATATCTAATCCTTGGCTCAGTCACTGGGCAACCATCACATTCTAGTGGTCATCAGTGACACAATAATTAGCTGTGCTGGGGTTGGGGGAATGCTGGCAATTGTGGGGTGAGGCTGAGCTGCTGTTGGACTGGTGGTCTTTCTGTTATTGAATAAATACTTGGAAATTGGCTTAGCGTGAGTGTGTGAAGTGAAGATGTAATTTATTATTACGAAATATGGAATGTTTGTTTGACATGTAATGTATTGTTTCAAATGTATGATGTAGGAGTCTTCTTCTTTCTAGGGTTCATTGAGCTTCTCCAGTTGCTCGCCTGGCTGCAGACTGAAGAGGCGCTCCTCCTGTGGGTGAAGCAATTGGAATAAATCTACTTAATTCTACTCTTGTGATTCCTTAATTATATTGTACAGATCTACCACAGTGTGATACTCTTATCACTGGCGATGACCGCCTGCTGGGGACAGGTACTTATGGACCACTGATTTTCCCATAAACCCAAGTTTTTTCAATATTTGTTTTATTGGTGTGAAAATTTGCCTCCAAACAACGATGTAAACTGTAGAACTGCCATGTACTATGAGTACTATTTACTATCGAAGAGCCCATCTTGCCTTTCTCTGCTCAAAGTTTAAAAGTTCTTCACTTTTCCGAGTGGACCGTTACCAACCTTTCTTTCTTTCAATCACAGTATAATGCGGGACTGCAGGCATTCCATTCACACCCAATTACTTACAGAGTTCAGCTGTGGTTCCCGTGATGTAAGAGTGTCCTGGGGCAAGTTCTTGTGTGAACTGTATGTGGTGGCTGGCACTGTAGTTTCTGCAATCCACTTCAACTGGCGCGGTGAACCCTTGTGTTTGGGTGGAATCTTCTGCAGTTTGACGGATGGGGGAGTTGTTTGTGGCTTCAGTCGAGACACGGAGAAACCACCAGCACTTCTGGGTCATGGAGCATGCGTGATGGTGTTCCAAATTGTTTTCATCATGAAGCGTCTGTTTCCGGTGCATGTGCGGTGATAAGCCAACTCCTTTAATGCTATTAACCAAGAGCCCGTTCCTGGTGCATGTGCGGTGAAGTGCACACCCTTAAATGCTTTTAACCAGACGTCTCTCTCTGGTGCATGCGGTGATGCACATGCTACAGCGGGACTCCAGAAATAAATTCTAAATCACCAATGGCCATTTCTCCAGAACCTCAGAAACACACATAACATTCAACAGTGGGGCCCATTGCACTCATACTTACTCTGTTAATTTAATTTAGCTCAGAGATTTGACCATCAACTCAGGAGTATCACTATAACATTTGGCTAAACCTATTTAACTATTTTTATTTTACACCTGCAATATAACACAGTTTACCATGGTTTCAATTTAAACACCATTTTATTCAGACACACCACCATAATGGCAATGGATCTGCTAGAACAAAAATTAGGCGTAGGAAGAATCAAAGACCCGCTTTTATATTCTTCATTTATCTAATTTTTATTCAAAGCAAACTTTAGTACGTCCGACATTTAGGCATTTATTTATTTCTTTATTCAATAAGAATCTTTAACTTTATTTTCAAAAATGATAATTTATTTTAAAAGCTCAGAAATAGACATTTATTTAGAAGTTTAGCAAAAGTTTAGCAAAGAACAGATAGTTCCAGGTTCATTCTCTCCTAACATCTCTAGCTAACACCCTCATCTTATCCTAACAGACCTGCAAAGAAAAGTAATCAGTCAGAAATTAAACTCCTTACACTCCAAGTAATCGATCTTCAGTCCGGCAGCATCTCCAGAGGAAATCGAAAAAGCGACCCTTTCTAAGCAAAATCAGGGGTTTTTATACACTAAATCCCTAACTTAATCTATCTAAAAAGTAACTAACATCACCAATTCGAAACCTGATTAGACAAATTTGGGATAGATGAGCGCTTCCTCATCATTACAGCATTGTTTTCACGATGAATCAGCAGAAAAATAAAGGTCCTTTGTTTAAGACAGTTCGTGGCCTAGGCGCATTCTACATTCAGTCAGTCAGTCAGTCAAAAACTCTTTATTCGATTAATTAAAATCATGAAAGAAGCAACAATACATACATACAGAGTAAAAATATATGTATACATTTAAAAACAAGCATCTATGTACATACATTCAATTATATACAAATTATATATTACAACGTTCATTCTGCATTCATAACATACATCTGCTTTCCCAGGCTTTGGGCATTACATCGTTCATGCTTGGCACCCATCCTAGGTTCCGGGGCAAGGTGGCCTTGAACTCCCCATCAAGCACAGTCAGCTCACTCGCGATGGCAGGCATCTTTGAAGCGCATGCGTAGACCAGTACTCGCTTGCAGTGGCTCAGAACGGCCATTTTCTTACTAGGCCTCACGGGCCACATTTGGAACTATCAGAGAAACAAACACAAATTCATGTTAATTATAGTAATGAAACCCTTCTGTTTACCTCCCACTATTCTAATATTTCCCTATTAGTTGTGACCTAGCAAATAAGCCACATAAATGCGGTTTATACTTACATACCCATCGACCTTTTAGTACAAAACGTTTACAATAAGCACATTTAAATTGCATTTTGTTTATAATTAAGCTGTGCATTAATTCACATCACAATGACAACATATATTAATTAATTATTTCACTCCATGCAAGCAAGATTAGTACTTCCCACATGTTAATGAATGCATATTACTCTAAGGTTGGTTATTTAAACAAGTCACACTATTAGTAAATGTTAACATTATGGGACATTAATTTCACGAGGGGTACACAAAATTTTGCGTTTACCACCTCTCTCCATCAATTCCCTCATCTGGTGATCCTATCACCAAATATTCCCTCAAAATTTTGAAAAATTTAACAGAACATGTTTCAAGTTCTTCATATTAGTATGATCTATACTCTAGTATCCTTCTCCTTTATTTCTTTAAACATTTTCTCTCTGACTTCTTCCATCTCTATTACATTCTTTTCTCTTTCTCTTGCTTTTCTTTCTTGAATTCTCTTCTTTCTTGACTTTCTAAAATCTCTTCTACTCTTGCATATACAACATAATCTTATCAGAAAAATCACTACTACTATTATTGTTATTGGTATTAGTATTTTACCTACTATAGAACTACCTATTTCTTGAAACCAATGTTTTATTGCTGTAAGACTTCTACCTAATTTCTCAAGAACACCTTCAACCTCCAGTGGTTCAATCTCTTTATGTAAATGTGTAATGTTTGTAATATACCTTTCTAAATTTTGACTTTTATCTGGAATATAAGTACAACAATGTCGCACTTTCAATATCCCACAGAATCCTCCCTTTTTTGCTAAGAGTATATCAAGGGCAAGTCTCATGGCAACCATTTCAGTATCAACCATCAGGAAACC
Source organism: Lissotriton vulgaris (assembly GCF_964263255.1). NCBI lineage: Eukaryota > Metazoa > Chordata > Amphibia > Caudata > Salamandridae > Lissotriton > Lissotriton vulgaris. Next base: position 778,538,366 of record NC_141691.1, read on the forward strand.
TCCTGCAGTATCTGTTGACAATCGATCAACTATTGTGGAAAATTTTCGGATTCTGTTTGCATTGAATGAAATTCCCACTGCTGGTATCAGTGCTCCAAAAACATCACCTATTATTTCTAATACACTCTCTCTTTTCTTTCTACTAAGAACTTTGCCTATCTCATGTTTACCATTAGTACCTCTATCTACATGGAAAATTTTAGGAAAGACCAAACCCACATAACAAGTTCCATACCAATGGTCTGGTAGCCTATAATAAGCTCTATTCCCACAAATTAAATAAACACCCGGGAAAACAGGATCTTTTCCTCCTTTAAATCCCCAGCCCCCTATAATTCTATAGGTGTCCTTACATTGACTTGCACCCACAAAGTAATTGTCATACACAGTATTGTCTCTTCTTATACAAAATTTCCCTAACATTGGTGTATCTATATTTATAGCTACATTCACATTTTTATCATCCAGATTTTCATCATTAAATGTCCAACATTTTGATTTTTCATGTTTAACTTTCTCACTTCTTTTATAAGCCATTCTCCTCTATTCAACCATATCTAGAAAAGTCCTTTCCTCCAATCTTAATTTACATGTCAAATTATGTTTAAAAGCATACTCATGAGATAACTCTCCATTTGCAAAACATATTCTCCCATAACTTTTCCAGGTCTCTTTTTGTTCAATGAATTATCAATCCTTAATTTAGCAAAAATCTCATCTGTGTTGGAATATTGGTATTCCAATCTTCCAAGCTGATAAAACAGACTTGCAATCACACTACAAGTTACTCCATATGTAAGAGGAAGGTGATGATACGTCACACCTTCTGACACTGATGCAGGCAATTTTATACAAACATAACAGTCATCAACATTCATGGTGTGGATATATTCAAGCAATAGCTTTGAAAATGTATTTTGCAAATAGTCACTGATGGACCTATCTTGATGCAACTCTGGTTTATACACATGAGTCTCATGAACTTCCACTTTCTCACTTGGCTTATTCAAACTCGCAATTGATTTTAATTTTGTTAAATTATCCTGGAAAGGAATAACAATAGCTAAAATTATCCATAATATTATCAATAATCCCATACAAATGGAACAACATCTACACCATTTTCTAAAAATAGAACACTTCGTTTTATTGATTATTTGTCGGCATTTTCTCTAACAGTGTTTCTTCGACCTTGTGTCACCTATAGTTTCTACAATATCAATTCACTAACAGTGTTTCTTCGACCTTGTGTCAATTCTATTCTAATCTCTATTATAAATTATTTCTCTAACAAATTTTCTTCGACCTTGTGTCAACTCCGACCTCTTCTATATTTACAATGTTCGTCTCACAGGACTACAGACGTTTACTTAATATCATATACTTTGATTACCAATCATTTTTCTCTTAAGTTGACTTCTTTACTCACTTTTCTCAATTTTCTTTGGGCATTACAAATTTTTCTGGCTGCTATTTACTTCAGCAATAGGTGGTAGGACTATATAAGTCCACTCAGGCGATTTGTATTTCTGATTTGGTCGTCTTACTCTTTTTGGCCTTTGCACAACCTCTATTTTCTTTCCCAATGTTTCTTTCTGGCTGGTGATTTCGTTCACCTGCTCTTCTGTCTCTTTTGCTTTGTTTACAAGCTTAAATCTCAGTCCACCGGTTTCTTTAGGCCAATTATCTCCCTTACGGATTCTCTTGGTCTTTGGTTCTATTGTGTTATGCTCCACTCTCCAAGCTCTTTTCCTTGGACTTTTTCTTAACACAATTTCATCTGAACTGTCATCAGTTTCTCATCCTGTATCTTCTGCTGTGTCATTGATTATGATTTTCACAATGTCTTTATCTTCATCAGATTCAGCTTTCTTTTCTTTTACTCTATTAGGAACACCTTCATAACAGGTACTCGGAATCTCATCCTTTTCGTGGGTCACTTCCTCTTCTCCAGTTTCAGGATTTCCATTCCTGCTTTCAGAGTTTTCAGATTTTTCTTCAGCTTTTTCCTCTCCAATGACTCTATCTTCTCTTGCTTTTGCGTCTTTTCTGGTGTCTGTCTTTACCGATTCTCGACCTTCAAGTTGATCTTCGGAATCTGGTATCTTCACAATCTCCCTTTCACCTTCACCTTCAGACGCAGAACTGGCTTCTGATACTTCCAGATGTCGACGTTCCTGTCGATCTTCAGTATCTGGATTCTCTTCTATTCAGCTTCAGAATCAGAGTCAGTTGTACTTTCACCGTCGTATGGGTATTCAGGTGCAGGCACACGGATGGTGTGGCTGGCATGTGCCCACCTCTTCAATCCAGCACACTTGACTGCAGTAGTACTGACCAGGATTACCTGTCGTGGCTTCTGCCACTGAGGTACCAAACAGTTTCTTCTGCGATGTACTTTCACTCGAACCCAGTCTCCAGGGACTAGATCATGAGCTGGATTTTTCTCTTTAGAATTTGACTCAGTTCCCACCTGGTGGAGCACAGAAGTTACCACATCAGACAGATTTTTGCAGTAGTCCAATATGATATCATCATTTATGGTTAGCAATTTATTAACAGGTACATAAGCTTGTCTCATAACCCTGCCCGTCAAGATTTCATGTGGACTTAATCCAGTTTTCCTGTCAGGAATACTTCTCAATGTCATCAAAACAAGTGGCAAAGCATCTGGCCACTTAAGTCCTGTAGCCAAACACATCTTTGCAATTCTATTTTTAATGGTTCCATTTACCTGCTCTACTACCCCTGAAGCCTCAGGTCTGTAGGCACAATGCAGCTTCTGGTGAATGCCCAGAGCTTCACAGATAATTTGCATCAACTCATTCTGGAAATGTGGTCCGCGGTCCGATTCAATGGACACTGGGAAACTGAACTGCAGTATTATTTCTCTTAAAAACAATTTAGCAACAGTTATTCCTTCTTGTAGGGAATGCTTCAACCCATCGGGAGAACAAACAGATTATCACAAGAACATATCTAAGTCTGTTGCATGGAGGCAATTCCACAAAATCCATCTGAACTCTCGTGAATGGACCACCCTCCCATCCTATGGTTCCCAAACTCACAACGGTTCTTCTGTTTGGATTGAATTGTTGGCACACTAGACATCTTTGGCACAAACTCTCAGCAATCATCCTAAATTTAGGATTATACCAAGTTTGTCTGAAAAGACGAATCATGGCATCTCTTCCAATATGGGCTTGACCATGGTAAATTCGAGCCATGTCTGAAATCATGCTATCGGGCATTACTGGTCTTTCATCTTTGTAAACCCAAATTTCATCTTCTACTCGCTGTCTACATCCTGCCTTTAGCCAAATATCCTTTTCTTCTGATTCTGCCTCCTCCTGCATCTGTTTCACTTCCTGCCATGTCTCAACTACAGTGGTTAGCATCAAAGGACTCGGAACATGTTCTTTTGATTTGTCTCGATTGATTGAAATTTGATTTTTCGCACAATGCTTAGCAATGGCATACGCATAATTATTTCCTTTAGAAATATAATCCTCATTCTTTTTATGTGCTGTACACTTTACCAAAGCTATTCTTGCAGGAAGCTGAATTACATCAATCAGTGTCTTCACAAACTCAGCATTCCGAATGGGTGTTCCCGCCGAAGTTAAATAACCTCTTTGAGACCAAAGCTGTCCATAATCATGAACAACTCCATAACCATATTGACTATCAGTCACTATGGTTACTTTCACCTCTTTTCCTAGTTCACATGCTCGTATCAAAGCAATCAACTCCGCTACTTGAGCAGAATGAATTCCTTTCAAACAAGATGCTTCCAACACTTCTACTACTGTGCAAATGGCATAAGCAGCACTCAAAATACCGCTCTCTGGGGCATATTACCAAGCAATAGCGATAATTATCGCTATTGCTTGGTTAGCGAGAAAAATTTATCGCCGTGCTGCGGCGATTTTTATTGCAGATAAACCTTGGTATTACCAAGGTTTATCGCAAATGCGATAAAAATCGGCAATAATGCATGAATATCGCTGAAAAAATCAGCGATATTCAGGCATTACCGAGCTAATGCTCTTAGCCATGTTATCCACCTCCCATTGGATAACATGGCTAAGAACTGCTCAGGGCAGGTGTTAGCTTTTGGAGATATTCCCGCTTAGCGCGAATATCTCCAAAAGTTGGTAATAGGAGATAGCGATGTTAGCGACTGTTTTCAGTCTCTAACATCTTGGCACGCCCACTTTGCATCTCATTAGTGATAAATATCACTGACATGCAAAGTGGGGCCCAAGATGGTCGCTATCTCCTACTAGCTGTCGCTAACTGGTGTTAGCGACAGCTAGGTAATAGGGAGATCATTTTATCTCCGCTTTCTTGGCTTTTAAAGCCAAAAAAGCGGAGATAAACCCCCTTGATAATATGCCCCTCTGTTCTCAAACATGATCCATCTACAAACATCACATAATCTGATTCAGGTAATGGTTCGTCCTTAATGTCCGACCTGGGTTTTGTGCACTACTCAAGAAGTTCCAGACATTTATGATCAAGTTCATCTTTCTCTTCTGCTTCAATAGTGTCAGGTAACAATGTAGAAGGATTAACATTCACACATCTGGCAATGGTCACATTCTCAGCTCCCAAAATTACCTTTTCATAACGAGTCATTCTGCTGTTAGTCATGTATTGTGTCTTTGCTCTTGTGAGGAGAATCTCCACTCAATGAGGTACATACACCCTCACAGGAAATCCCATCACAATTCCTTCACTCTGCTCCAAGCTTACACTGGTTGCTGCTACTGCTCTCAGACATCCTGGCAAAGACTTTGCAACAGGGTCCAAAACAGCTGAGAAATACGCAATTGGTTTTCTCATTTTTCCATGTCTCTGAATTAATACTGACAATGCACATCCTTCCCTCTCACTGCAGTATAGTTCAAACTCTTTTTCATAATCAGGCATTCCTAAAGCTGGTGCTTCACACAGTTTTGTTTTCAATTGTTCAAATGCTTCCATTTCAGTTTTGGTCAAAACTATTGGATCTCTGATGTCTGCTTTTGTCAGTCTCTGCAATGGTTTTGCAATCAATGAAAATCCACTAATCCACTGTCTACAACAACCTACCATTCCCAGGAACATTCTTACTTGTCTTTGAGTTCTGGGCGGTTGCATTCCTTGTATCATTCTGATTCTTTCTATTGTGACTTGTCTGATTCCTTTTGCAATCTTATGGCCTAAATATTGTACTTCTTTCTGACAAAACTGCAATTTTGATGGAGACACTTTATGTCCTTCTGCCAAATGATTCAACAATGCTACTGTGTCACTTACACATGCATCTTTTGTCTTATATGCAATCAAAAGATCATCTATGTACTGTACTAATACAGACTCTCCAGGCATGCTTAGACTTTCTAATGATTTCTTTAGCAACTGGTTAAAAATCGATGGACTCTCAGTGTACCCTTGAGGAATTCTACACCATGCTAGAATACGATTTTGGAATCGGAACGCAAAAATTGTCTGACTTTCTGTATGTAATGGAACAGTAAAGAACGCATTGCATAGGTCAATCACTGTATACCACTCTGCATCATGAGGAATTTGGTACTAAATTACTGCTGGATTTGGAACAATCGGGCAACATGGGAGATCAATTTTATTACCTTTTCTAAGGTCCTGAACAATTCTAAATGTTCCGTTTGGCTTTTTCAATCCCATGATTGGTGAATTACATGGGCTGCTTTCTATTTCTCTAAGAATTCCTTGCTCAATCATTTAGTCAATCACTGGAGTGATTCCCTCAATTATTTCTGCAGTCATCTTATACTGAGGTATATTTGGGTAACTTGCACCTTCTTTTACTGTTACTTTTACAGGATCAACACCTTTCATCAATCCTAAATCTTTTCCAGTAAAATCCCATACTTCCTCTTTCACCACTTCTTTCAATTCAACAGGAATCTTTTCATGATCAAAAACAGGAAATAACTTGCTCTGCTCTGCCTCAATCATGAGCATCATCATTTTGTACAAACTGTCTTCATCTGGGGTTTGCAATTCTATGCCATCTGGTGAGCAATATATGGCACAATTCATTTTACATAGTATATTCCTACGTAGCAGATTAACAGAGCTACTGTCACACACGACAAATCGATGCATATCTTTGTAACTTCCAATTTCTACTTCAACTGGTTCTGTCAAAGGGGTTTGTATCTATCTATTTGCTACACCTACAACTTGGATGGACTCTCCCGAGAGAGGAAGATTTTGAATTTCCACTGATCTTACAGTAGAACGGGTAGCACCAGTGTCCACTAGGAAAGTTATTTCTACATCATTCACCTTTCTGTTCACAAATGGACCAGACTGATCTACCTCAAGAGTGGCTCCAAGCACACACTCTTCTCCCTCTCTCAGGCACCGTCATAAACTTTCATCCGACTCACTGCCACCCTCTTCTTGTAACTAATACTGAGGACACGCATTCACTCTTTGCGGTCTTTTTACCTGTTCACCTCCTCTGAATCCTGTCTCTGCACTGTATCTTTGCTGGTTTACACTGTTTGGCAGTGGCGGTTGTGGCACCTGACTTTGCTGATTTGCTATCTGCTGTTGTTGCTGTTGTGGATTTACCTCAAACTGCACCTGCGAATTCAATGAATTATTTTCCGCATTAACTCTTGGCGGACATTTACACTCTTTCTTTCAGTGCCCTAACTTGCCGCAATTAAAACAAGGATGCTTCTTCTTTAATTCATCTATGTTTCCCACTAACTTTGGTTTACCCTTAAAGTTTCATTGATTCCCTGCATTCTTATTTTCAATTTGTGCTACTTGCTGTTCCGCTACCTTTACTTGTGCCCACATGGCTTTTTCTTTTAGCTTTTTCTGTTTTGCATCAATTTCTTCACTGCAATATTTCGCTTTTCTCAAAACATCATCCACAGTACCTGACTGCCATCCTATCATTTTGTGTCGAATCATATCTCCAATCTCTGGTCTTAATCCATACACAAATCTGTATATGAAATGGCTCATATCTTTCTCATTTAATTCCTCATAACCACTATTCTGTTTGAAGATTAACAACAATCTTTCATAAAATGAATGTACTGATTCCTTTGGTTCCTGTGTGGTCCTGACTATTTTTACCCAATCAGTTTCTTTTGGAGGTGTTTTATTTTTCAGCCATACTATTACCTGTTCATATTTTCGCATCACGTTGGGTGATGGAGCTCCTGTAACTTTGTCTCTGGCAAATTCTTCCCTTGGCCAGTCTATAGCTATTTTGCATTCTGACCATAAATCTGCTCGCACGACTATGTCAAACAATCCATCTAGATCAATCCACAAAACTTTTGACACTTTCACAAATCTGTCTACTTGACAATACCATTCTACTGGTTTCTCTCTCAATCTTGGGAAATCATTAGTAAATGACAATATATCCTGTCTGCTCCAAGGAACATGTACATATCCTCCTCCAGGTATCTCTCTCATTGGAAACTCAGCTGCTACTGCCTCTTTTTCCCTGACTGGAAAAGCTAAAGTGGATTTATCATTATTTTCTTCCTTCTTCTTTGCCCACTTATGTCTCCATTTACTTACATCTCCCCATCTTCGCAACTACACAATTAGCTCTTTTATCTGTAACAACCTCCCTGCAGTATTCATGTTTTCAATGTCTTTTTCTGCAAAATGCACTCTGTATGATTTCTGTAATGATTTGAATTTTGAAAATTCCACTCCCAATTCATTTGCTAATTCTTCCAATTGATCATTCACTGATTTAGCTCTCCATGTAATGTTTTTACACATAAAGAAAAGTTCATCATCCTGATACGTTTTCAGTCTTTATGTACCAATTGTTCCAATTATTAAGTCTTCCATATCCACTTTTAGTATCGGCACATCCAATATTTTCGGCTCACTCACTTTTAATTTCAAAGTTTTGATCCAGTCACTCAACTCCCTATCTGACGGTCCTACAGGAGTTTGTATTACATCTATTTTATCTAGACTTTTCTCTGGGGTTGCAGAGTCAGATTCTGCACCCATTGGGTATCTGTACAATGAACTCTGGTTGAAAATCAATTCGGGCGGATTCACATTAACAATTCGCTTTATTTCTGACAAATCAGGATAAATATTCTCTCTTGCTTTTTGCAAACTTTGTTGTAAAGGAATTGTCAAGCTTGGTTCTTTTATTTTCTGCTTTTCAAATACTGGTATTACCGGTCCTATCGTTACAGGGACAGTTACTGCTTCCATGTTTTTAGTAAGATTCTGAATTAATTCATGTGTAGAACGTTCATAATCAGAAATATTTGGTTGCACATCATTTCTATTTTCACTACTTTGCACACTTCTGTGTGAATCCTCCTTGATACAGGAGCACCTGTGATTCTAGCTTCCGCAACACGTGTATTTGGAGTATATCTAACCTCTACTTTGTCTGGCACATCTCTTAAACTTGAATATGGTCTTGAGGTTTCATCATTTCTTTCATCTATTGTTGGAGCATTCGGAGTAGTCCATAAAGAACTTGGCTGATATGGTGGCGGTCCCCTATTTAGTATTTCTTCTAATACAGCATCTTCTGATTCACTGTTATAAATGACTCTGATTCACTGTCTCTATATTCTTTTTCTTTTCTGTACATTTCCGACCCTCATATTTATCCACTAATCTGACTGGATACATACCATCGAACCTATTACTGTCTCTCCATCTACGCATCCTGCTTTCATGAGTTTTACCCCATAAATTTCGACCTCTACCTCTTGGTCTGATATGTCTGCATAGTCTTTCACTCTCCTGCTCATGCATCTCATCTTCCCATTCAACTAAAGCCTCAAATTGTGTCGGTCTAGGTCTCTTCTCAAGCTTCATCATTTTGTCTCTCAAATTTCTCAAAACTGCCGCATCAAGTGATCCTTCCTCAGGAAAAGCTAACACACCATCATCCTGAGTATATCTTGCCCAGTTTTCTAACCAAACACATGTATAGTAACCATATTTTGATAACATGTAAGAAGCTGGCATTTGCGGTGGAGGAAGTAATTTTCCCTCTCTAGTCACAATTTCTTTGTCTTTTGAAAAAGCATTCTTTAATTTCTTAAACTATGAAGGTTTCTTCTTCTCTTCTTCGTAATATTAAGACATTTTTCCGATAATTCTCTGTCTTACAAAAGATCGCGCACTTCCCTATTTGCTGTTCCGTACACCAACCTATCACAGCGCGGTTTACACTAACGCACCAATTAGAACATGATACGTTTTTCTAAGTGATTAACCAATCTTTTTGCTGCTTTTTCGTGATGAACCTATCAGCTCCTATTCTGACTTGGTCACATGAACCTATCCCAGGGCGGCACTTTTGACGTCACCAGCGTTCCGCCTTCTGCAGCTTCGACTGACCCCTCCTTTACAGGGTTTTTTCAAGAAGCCGTATTTTCAAGATATTTTACAAAACCAGTTAGTTACTTACAGAAAACAATACCATTTGCCTGTTTCGCTAATAAAGTGATAGAATTTTCAATCGCACAAGTATTCTGTAACCGGAGTAGACGACGCTTATCTCCTCAGAATTTTAAACTCGCCAATAAAGCAACACTACTGGCCTTACACTTCTACCAGGCAATAACGAACTCGTTTCTCTAGGAAAGCACATACAGAGATCACTTTCACCTCCTTAGAGACAATCCCAGAGTTTCACTTGAACGTGTATTTCAATTACTCTTAAATACGTTCATACAGAAAACCCTATTCATATATACATGAACTCTGTATCGCCAGTAGGCAGCGCTTCTAACTAACCCACCACAGAATTCCTCTATCGTTAGTAAAGTAGACGCCACTCATTTACCCTTCTATCAAGTTCGGGTTAAGTCCTACTGCTCTCCTCAGCGATAAGTTTTAGTCAGGATACGCAATGATCCCTATACTTGAAAAACAAGATTTCATAAACTGTCCTCACTATACATTTATACTTTCACACCTAATGTCCCTAAACAGTGATATACGACGATACCATCGCAGTATATGACAATACTTCTTCTTTGAAACAGACTAATGCACTGTGCGACTTTATTTTCCACACTTCCTCTGCCTGCAGACAGAGGCACTAGCTTCGCACAACACTTGGAAGCTTTTCTAAACTACATACAACGTAATACGAACTCAACAGATGTTAGTACATTTGTACATTTTAAACTCTATATAGTACTTTATACATAATCCTAGCTAATTTCCTTAGCAACCACTACTCTGCTACCAAATAATAACTGCTACAGCGGGACTCCAGAAATAAATTCTAAATCACCAATGGCCATTTCTCCAGAACCTCAGAAACACACATAACATTCAACAGTGGGGCCCATTGCACTGCATACTTACTCTGTTCATTTAATTTAGCTCAGAGATTTGACCATCAACTCAGGAGTCTCACTATAACATTTGGCGGAGTGTCTAAACCTATTTAACTATTTTTATTTTACACCTGCAATATAACACAGTTTACCATGGGTTTTAATTTAAACACCATTTTATTCAGACACACCACCATAATGGCAATGGATCTGCTAGAAAGAAGAATCAAAGACCTGCTTTTATATTCTTCATTTATCTAATTTGTATTCAAAGCAAACTTTAGTATGTCTGACATTTAGGCATTTATTTATTTCTTTTTTCAATAAGAATCTTTAACTTTATTTTCAAAAATGATCATTTATTTTAAAAGCTCAGAAATAGACATTTATTTAGAAGTTTAGCAAAAGTTTAGCAAAGAACAGATAGTTCCAGGTTCATTCTCTCCTAACATCCCTAGCTAACACCCTAATCCTATCCTAACATACCTGCAAAGAAAAATAATCAGTCAGAAATTAAAGTCCTTACACTCCAAGTAATCGATCTTCAGTCCGGCAGCATCTCCAGAGGAAATCGAAAAAGTTATCCCTTCTAAGCAAAATCAGGGGGTTTTATACACTAAATCCCTAACTTAATCTATCTAAAAAGTAACTAACATCACCAATTCGAAACCTGATTGGACAAATTTGGGGTAGATGAGCGCTTGCTCATCATTACAGCATTGTTTTCACGATGAATCAGCAGAAAAATAAAGGTTCTTTGTTTAAGACAGTTCGTGGCCTAGGCGCATTCTGCATTCGTAACATACATCTGCTTTCCCAGGCTTTGGGCATTACATTGTTCATGCTTGGCACCCATCCTAGGTTCCGGGGCAAGGTGACCTTGAACTCCCCATCAAGCACAGTCAGCTCACTTGCTCTGGCAGGCATCTTTGAGGCGCATGCGTAGGCCAGTACTCGCTCGCAGTGGATCTGAACGGCCATTTTCTTACTAAGCCTCACGGGCCACATTTGGAACTATCATAGAAACAAACACAAATTCATGTTAATTATAGTAATGAAACCCTTCTGTTTACCTCCCACCATTTTAACATTTCCCTATTATTTGTTACCTAGCAAATAAGCCACATAAATGTGGTTTATACTTACATAACCATCAACCTTTTAGCACAAAATGTTTACAATAAGCACATTTAAATTGCATTTTGTTTAATATTAAGCTGTGCATTAATTCACATCACAATGACAACATATATTAATTAATTATTTCACTCCATGCAAGCAAGATTAGTACTTCCCACATGTTTATGAATGCATATTACTCTAAGGTTGGTTATTTAAACACGTCACACTATTAGTAAATGTTGACATTATGGAACATTAATTTCACGAGGGGTACACAAGATTTTCGTTTACCACCTCGCTCCATCACACACACCCTTTCCATGTAATTAAGCTCACATTACAGGCACAGTTACAATCTACATGCAGTGATACCCTTGCCATGGTATACTATCTCAAGTCAATTTCAACAGTGAGCAACTTGAGTAGTGCGATGATATGCACACCTCAGTGGACTCTTTTCAAGTAGTAGAACCTCAACCAGCTCAGTGGTCACCTTGAAGAGTTTGATATTCTTTGAAGAGTTTGTATTCTTGTATTTGTACATTGTATACTGTTTATGTTGTTATAATTGCAATTCTCAAAATGTTATCCACATATATGCCATTTTTTCTATTTTCTCTTGTTTTCTTTCTCTTTACTTATTATTTTTTTTGTCTATAAGCATTACTTATTCTTCCAAATATGGCATTATCTAGCATGTCCTAGCCACCACAGTTTCTCTCTGATAAGGGTGATCCCATTTTGCCATGGAACAAATGGAAACTCCTATTTGATTCATACTTGATAGCTATTGGTGGTGAGAAATGTTCTGCTCTCAGAAAACGAGCAGTTTTGTTAGATAATTTAGGGATTGAAGGTAGACATGTATATGCAAGTCTAGATGAAATTGTCTTGGGGAGTGGTAAAGGTGAACCAGACAATGTTTTGGTATGTCGGTTTAGATGCTGGAAAGGCATTTTGGAACTTAATGTTGTGTTAGAACAACACAAGTTTTTCACAAGGGTCCAGGGTAAGCAAGAGAAAATTGGAAGTCATGGGGCAACCCTAAAAACGCTAGCACACACTTGTGAATTTGAACAACTCACTGCTTCCCTAGTAAGGGATCAAATAGTCCGATGCACCAATGATGTCAGAGTTCAACAAAAACTTCATGCTAAGAATCCAGATCTAAAAGAAACCATGGATATTGTGGAAGGTACATGAGATGAGAGATGACAAAAACAATGTTTTGACACCTGATGAGACTGTTGTTCATGAGACAAAGAAAGAAGGTGATAACGGAAGTGAAATAAAAAAACAAGGCATTGGTGAAATGCGCAAGAAATCTATTGGAAATGAGCATTTGAATGTTGGAAGCACCAAAAGTGGTTTAAAGTGTTTCAGATTGGGAAGTGAAGGACATTTGTCTAATAGTCAAAGTTGTTTCTCAAGATTTGTACGGTGCAAGAATTGTGATTTTCCTATTACTATGACAAGAGAATCTGGAATTCATTAAAGACAAGGAGGGTAACATTATGCATTATTTCTTTTAATGCAACTTCAAGCAGCCATTTTGAAGTAATACATCATAAAGCAAAGATCTAGAATAGAATGTTCATGTGTTACAATACCAACACAAAATAACCTTGGGTCTATGTGCACACAAAAACAAGCTGAGAGTTGTCAGGTTTATGTCTCATAAAATCTCCTCGGGGAGAGATTCCTTTTAGGACGAACACCTTCACCCACCTATGGTGGCATGCTTCATCATATGGGTTTCTCCTCTGAGTGGGAAAGCCTAGTCCCGATGAGGGCTACAACTTCCTCAATTGTGAAGCAGGAGCTCTGGGATAACTTCATAATTCTTGTGAGGCTTCCTGTGAGTTCTGACATTAGCCTTTGGACTCATGTTAAGAGAGAGTTTTCATTTAAACTCTAATGTACATTCCTTTAGATAAGTCGCTTGGTAGCGCTCCATATTTCTTCAACTTCTAGTAAGGCTAACTGCTAATTCTGACATTAGTTTCTAGACATATCTTAGGGAGAAATTTTTCCTGTTAACTGTATTGTACCTTCCTCTGAATATGTCACTTGATAATGCTTCATATCCTAGCAACTTCTAGTGAAGCTTTCTGCTATCTGGTGATATGAAATACAATCAACTAAATAATGTGATCTATCACCTACACACATAAAAAGCAACCAAGGTCATCATGGTTGTTAAGCTCACTTGCTGCCTATCAGTTATTAGCAATTAAAACCACTCTGGTGTAATACTGACTAATGACTTTTTTAAGGTTCCCATGCACTGTATTAGGCCCAATTGTGATGGATTCACCAATACATAAGTCTATAGATAAGTGTCTACATTTAGTTGCCACTATGTGTGACACATGGTCTTACTTTTATTTTTTACAGAGAGGGCCACCTTCCCTGAGCTGTTGCCAGGTTGAGGTGTGGCTACTTATCCAATATCCTTGGGTATGTCATTTACATAAAATAAGAAAATGTTCCTAATACAATCATGTATGAGTACCCATACAGTTTTGGAAGGATATATACTTAATCCTTGTAAATGAGCTCGTATTAACATTGATGTATGTTTGATTTGTCACATTTGTTTCCCCCCACCCTTTTTTGTCTCACCTTTACAGATAGTTCCAGTAATAGTCAAACAAACAAAACATAGGATTACTGGCTCTGTATACTCGTTTCTTTCACCTTAACAGCAGCAGCTTTATTTTCCTTCTGGTCCTGAAGAATTCCTAGATACTCATGTAAATCACCATGGCTGAAACATGTCGACCGTTTTTTTAAACCTAGCAGTTTATAATTTACACTGCTTATTGCACTGCTTTTTAATCCTACACGTTCGAGCAAAAGGAATAAAGGTTTTGGTTTTGCTCACACTAGGTAGTTTTAAATTCAGTATCTTTACTTGCTTCTTTATTCTATTGTGCTGCATCCTCACCTCACCAGACATTTGGCATAAGGGATTTTAGCATCCTTAGCAGTGTTGCGCTATCCAAAAAACATCCCAGAGCTCACAGTGAGGAAGTTGTAGCCCTCAGTGGGACTGGGCTTTCCCACAGGGAGTAGAAACCCATATGATGAAGCATACCACCATAGGTGGGTGAGGGTATTCGTCCTAAAAGGGATCCCTCCCAAGGAGATTTGATGAGGCATAAACCTGAACTCTCAGCTTGTTTTCGTGCATACATAGACCCAAGGTTATTTTGTGTTGTAATTGTATTTGAAGAGGGGATATTTTCCCTTGCAGATCTTTAAACTTTCTCTCTTGGACCCTCTCCTCCTGTTTCTTGTGTTACTACATGTGTTACAATAGCCACAAGCCTAGATAGATCTGCCTCTTTTACATGCTAGGAAAACAAAGTTCAACTATAATGAAACAATTTAACTTTCTTCTTGAATTAATTGGTAAATTCCAGGTGAACGGTTATATCTGGATGCCCAAAACCTGCTTGAAAGGAAAAGAAGGCAGTCTTGAATCTCTAGAGGTAAGCTCCTATGGGTGCATCCTTGTGGAAGAGCAATCCAAGTAGAGTTATCTGAAAAGGACAAAAGATTAACATTTGCACTTCTAAGCCCTATGTATGAGTCTTGAGTCTTGACAATACTTTATTTGAGTGATTAATAAAAATACCATGGTCGGAGTGTCCATTAGGGCTTGTCGCGCATGGTAGATGAATTTGGCAAAGTTGGCCATGTGCTTCACCGTGTCCAGCAAATATAATTGATGAACTGCCTCTTTTACCGTCCATGTTCCCAGTTGGAGAAGGATGGGCCTTAGATTGATTCTACGGACTGAAAACAGGGCAGGGCAGCATAATAGGATGTGAGACAATGTTTCACGCTTGTAGTGGCAGAGGCGACACTCCGTGATCGCTGGACTTACTTTGACTGAAGGATACAGATGTTTTAAGGGGAGCACATGCAATCTTGCAGCCAGAATCCTTTGTAGGGCTTGCCTGCCCAGTGGCTGTACAAGGTGTGGTTTATGGCCATTTAAAATGTGAGGAGAGCTTTGGGTCTCATGGAAGCCTCTGACTGTCAAATCTTCAATGTCCAGTTTTCGTGAGCAAGATCTTACTTGCTTTTTTATTACTGTTTTGATGATTGTATATTTTATTGTATTGGGGTCCCAGTTCTCTGTTGCTAGATTCAAAAGCTCTTTGGCTGAGGCTAGACCGGCTGACCACAGATTACCTGGCTTTTATGAATAATTTATTTATAACAAATTTCATTGAGTTTTCTGGTGCCATGGTGGTTAGGTAATAATATTTTGCCAGGCTTGCTAGTTCTTCCAAAGGTTGAGATTGAATTCCAAGCGAATTAGGGTGTTCCTTGTGCATAACGGAAGGCAAAATAGCTTTTTATAGGCTGCGCAGTTGATTTTTTCGAGGTCTTGCCCCAATTTACTTGGGAACGCCTGTATAGTGTAATTGAGGGACGGTAGTAATTTTGCTCTCAGAACTCGTTGGATGGCCGTAGTGGTTGGACTTTCCAAAGTGGCGTTGAGTTTGCAAATTTCATAAGTAACCATTTTGGCTTTGTGCTGGAGCTTGTGTCGATGAACCTGTGGCCGACCAGTTTCGCTGAGCCAAACTCCGAGGTAGTTATATGTTTGTGTGCTTGATAATAATAGCGGTCCCAGTCTCCATTTTATTAGCTTCTTTTTTTGGATAGCAGCCAAAGATCAGTATCTTAGATTTTGTTGGATTTGCAACCAGCGTGTTTTTGGCGTTATACTCTGCTAATGCTGTTAAGCCTTTTTGAAGGCCGACTTTGGTGTGGTCCAAGAGGACCAGGTCATCTGCATACTGAATCAATTGGATTCTGACTCCCCCAATCCTAGGAGTTGCCAGGTTTGCTCCCTGCAATGCGTTGCCCAGATCAGCTGTATATAAGTTGAAAAGAAGCGGGGCAAGGACACAGCCCTGCTTTAGCCCGTGGTCTGTGCTAATCTTTTTTGTGGCTGATTCACACGAGAGTTTGACTCTTATCCACGTTTGAGTTTACAGTGATCTGATGGCTTGTAGAAGTTTGGGGCAGAAGTTCCGGCCAGCCAATTTCTTCCATAAGATGTTTCGATCAACGACATCAAAGGCTGCTGTGTAATCAATGAAGCAGGCGAAAAAAGGCTGGTCACCTGAGCCATTGATTGTTGTAATAAGTATGAAAGGGCTGTAATATTATCTATGGTAGAGCCTCCCGGACGGAACTCTGTTTGATAGAAGGGAAGCAAGTTCACCTTGGTGACCCAATCTGCTAATTCCATAAGGAGAGAACTTGCATATGCCTTGCCCTCCATGTTCAAAAAGGCAATCATTCGGTAGTTCATAGGATCTGCGTTAGGCCCTTTTTTGTAGATTGGATGTATTAGAGATCCCCTCCATGAGTCTGGGACATCCATCAGGAGCCTGCACTCACATACAGCTGACCCAGGTTCTCAGCCCAAAGGTCGATGTCCTCCCTGAAGAGAGAGCCCGGCAAACCATTTGGTCCAGGGGCCCCATTGTGGTGTATTTTTTTCAAAATTGCTCTTAAAACCTTTCTTTCAGCAGGTGGAGCATTAGCTAGAGGGGACATGGGTTCAGTCGTTTCTTCATTTGGATGTTCTTCAAGGGGTCTTTTACTTGAGTTTTTCTCTGAGTCGTTAGTATAGAGAGTTTTTACGTGGGCTATCCAAGTACTTGTATCAAGTGGGTTCTCTCTGTTGCAGGTTCCATGGGTAAGCTTGTTCATGTATTGCCAAAATTCTTGGGTCTTGCTGGGGGCAAGCAGCTCGAAGATCTTCAACCATTTTCGCTCTGTTGCTTCACGTTTCACTTGCCAAACAACTTTTGCGTGAGTCTTGGCCGCCTCTTTTAAGTCATTTTTTGCAGCCATTGATCTGGTTTCTCGATAGGCTCTGCGTTTGGAGTTGAGTACTTTTGAGGATTTCTTAATTGCTGGCTGGAATCCCAGTTTGTAAGTAGAATTGTCATAGGCTCTTCGATTGTTGCTCCCTCGAAGTTGGTAGGCTAAGTCATATGCGAGAGCGCCCCACACTCCGATTCTACCCTGGTCATTACGGCCGGTCTGCCAACCTTTCCAGGTTGATTTCCATGCAACAAACTTGTGAGTCGGAAGTGGTCCCCATTTAATTCTTCCAAGGAGTCTATGTTGCTCATCTCCATTTGTGGCTCCAATACAATGAAGAGTAGGCCTAACTTTCGCACTCATGGACAACTCTATTATAAGGGCAGCATGGTCACTTTCAGTCCGAGGTTGAACGTTATAGCTTGACATGTGATTTTGTAGGCGTTCTCTTAGTAAAATGTAGTCGATTGTTGTCTGATTGTTAAAGGTAGGAGGTATCAGTACTGTTGGGTTATTTTTTGTAGTTATGCAGTGTGATGTTGCCAACTTATAGACTTGCATTAGGGCATTAAATCTTCTGGTGCTTCTGTTATGATGATTTTCATCAATTGTTTGCCCTATGTCATGCATGTTAAAGACGCCCAGGATAATTGAGTCCATACCTGCATACCGTACTAGTAGGGTTTCAATCTCATTTAATAGGCGGGTCAGTTTGTCATTTAAGTCCGGCCCATGCTGATTGTAATAGACGTTGATGAGGAGAATTGGAGTCGGGCCATCAATCGTTATAAGGCCTTTCAAAATTCCAGCCAGAAGCATGTCTGAAGTGTTCTGTATTATTAAGATATTTACTTTCAGTGCATGCTTAATATAAGTTGAAATGCCCCCTGACGGTCTCCCAAAAATGTTAACCTTTTTTGCGGGTTTAAAATATTCGGCGTAGTTCCCTATTGGTGTAGAGGACGTGGCCCATGTTTCCTGTACACAGATTATGTCTGCTCCAACCATGAGTCCAACTGCTCCTGGACTTTGCAAAGCTTTATGTATCCCGGCGACATTCCAAGACACTCTGGGCCCGATTCACAGAATGAACTTACTACTTTTGGCATTCACAGAATGCACTTACTACTTTTGGTATTCACAGAATGAACTTACTCATTTCGGTATTCACAGAAGTTAGGACTACTAACTTTAGGACTCTTAAATGCCTTCTGTGAATACCGAAAGTCTTAAAATTAGGATTTTTCTCAATTTAGTAGTAGTAAAGTTAGGACTCCTAACTTTAGGACTCCTAAATGCCTTCTGTGAATACCGAAAGTCTTAAAATTAGGATTTTTCTCAATTTAGTAGTAGTAAAATTAATTATCCTAACTTTACTACTACTAAATTGAGAAAAATCGTAATTTTAAGACTTTCGGTATTCACAGAAGGCATTTAGGCATCCTAAAGTTAGTAGTCCTAACTTTACTACTACTAAATTGAGAAAAATCGTAATTTTAAGACTTTTGGTATTCACAGAAGGCCTTTAGGCATCCTAAAGTTAGTAGTCCTAACTTCTGTGAATACCGAAATGAGTAAGTTCATTCTGTGAATACCAAAAGTAGTAAGTGCATTCTGTGAATACCAAAAGTAGTAAGTGCATTCTGTGAATGCCAAAAGTAGTAAGTTCATTCTGTGAATCGGGCCCTCTGTTGATGATTGGATTGTTCGCCTTGGGGTTGTTATGGTCGGTGTGGCCAATGTTGGAATTTGTTGGTGCTAGATGGTTACCCAATTCTTGACCGGTGCTAATATTGCATGAAACAAGCTTGTTATGCCTGGTATGGCCCGAGGTATTCTTTATTGTTGTCAGATGATTGTTCGGTAAATCGCTAATGTTGCTATTAGGAAGTAGAATTTAAGGCCTGGGCAAGCCAAGACCAATCTTTGCTACTCCGCCCCATAATTGAGCAGGAGCAATTACCTCCTTCTGCATGTTTAAAGATTTGAATTTAATTGCTACTCAGCTGTATTGCTTGTGTGCCACCTATTGAGCCATGTAAGATGGATCCGGTGGCAGGTGAAGTTAGATGATTGATGTTCATGTTTTTCTGTCCCTTCAAGTCTTCGTCTCCCTGCTGATAGTTTTTATCTTTCAAAATCTCAGGGTATTTCGGCGGTAGAGGAGGCTTAGTTTGTATTCCCCAATTATCCAGTTGTGTTTTATATCCCTTCAGTGCGTTCGCCATATTGAAGGTGGAAAAGGTTATCTCTGACATTTCGTTTTGTTCGCTAGGCCCTGCACCAGAGAAAGCCACCCTCTCAATGTCTGTTGATTTTATATTCTCCAGACCTGGAATGCTTTCGCAGAGTTTCAGGAGGTTCCCTCTGTTGAGGATGTCCCAGCTCCCTTGCGAGATGTATTCGGGATATAGCCATACTTTTGGGTTTTCAAGGTCTGGGTCTAATGACTGAATGGGATTCAGTGAGTGGAAAGGAGCGGTAGGAGTTTCAAGAGGCTTTCTTAGGTTCCGCGTGGGGTTGTCACCTAGGACCAGTCCCTCCTCGGTCCTATTTGTTTTTGCGATGTGGATATGTGAATAAAACCTAGAGGTGATGGTGTGGTCCTAGCGAAGTTGGCCGTCGTTGTGGCTTGCTTGAATAGTAATTTTCTCCCGTTGAACGTTAGATATAGATTCAGTTTGTCGAGCCTTATGGGAATTTATGTCTGCAGGGTCAGATTTGTGCGTGATATCGTGGCCGGGCTCGTCGACCTGTGGGCCCTGTGCATAATTCAAGATGCTACTGGGCACGGGAGATTTTTCAGTCGAAACTTTAATTAAATTTTCGCTTGAGGCGCGCGGTAGGCTCTTGGAAGATGTTACCATTGTGGATGTTCCACTTATTTGTGTGTCTCTATTTTGGTCTGCGTAGATCAGACCCCAACACTTCTGGTCCCCACTGCTGGTAACTTTATTATCCTTGTTCGCTGGCGCAAACCAATGCTTGATTTTCCTTTTGCGTAGCTTTTGTCTTTTTTTATTTTATTTAACTTTGTCAGTTTTTCTTCTTTTTCCTAGATAAGGATTGTCGCACTGAGGGAGATGGATTCAAATTAGGCATGGGCGGAAAATCCGTTCCGCTCGCGGATTTTGCGGATTTTCGGGAAATCCGCAATCCGCGAGATTTGCGAATCTCCCGCAAAATCCGCAAATCCGCGAGCAGCGGATTTTGCTCGCACTGCTCGCACTGTTCGCGTGAGTTCGCGTGAGTTCGCGCCCCGCGAATAAGTGCAAAATTGCAGAAATACGATCTTAGCAAAACTGAAAGTAACTACTTACCAGGTTCAAAAGTTCAGGCTCATCATTAGTAGCCATTTCCTGTAGTGCTTCCTGAGGGGCCCCTCCAGAGTTCAGTTGCCAGTTGAAACTATTATGTGACCCTGCTCTGAACCTCAGAATAGTTACACATATGCCACAAAGGTCCTGAATTACAGCTAAGGGAGACAAGCAGGAGCCAGGCTGGAAGTTAAAATCCATTAATCAGCCCCTAATTCATTATTGTCAGTTGGGGCAGGGCAGGTGTTGTAACTAATTTTGCAACAATGAAAGCACTTAGCAAGTGCAAAAGATCACTAATCAGGGCGCACTAAGGAAGCAGGTGCCAGCTAAAAAAATATTCTGTGACACATTAATCAGCCCCAAATTAATTCAGGTCACTTGAGGCAGGGAAGGTGTGCTTTGCCGAAAATAATGTACACTGGACAACCAGAGGGTGTGGTGATGAAACAGAGGGTGGCATGGGTGGGCCAGAGGGTGGCATGAGTAGTCAGAGAGTGGCAGTGGTGACAGAGAGTGGCAGTGATGAAGAAGAGTGTCCCAAACAGGCTGGACACGTAGAAACAACAAGTTCGCGAAACTTGCGACCCGACAGGTAAGTTCGCAATTTGCGAAAGTGTACAAAACCCTCGCGAACTGGCAGAAACACGGGCGAACACAAAAAAAAAAAAATCCGCAAATTCGCGGGAATTCGCGGATTTTGCGGATTGCGAATCCGCAAATCCACAAAATTCGCGAACGCGAGATCCGCAAAATTCGCTCATGCTTAATTCAAATCGTCCAGTTATCCAGGACTGTTGTTAGTTGTTTGATAGGGTTGTGATATTGAGTGTAAGTTTAGGTTTGGAACCCGAAAGTTGGGGCTCAATTGGCCTTTTGGTTCGTTGATGTTATTACCAGGAGTTTCCTGGGTTCTCACTAGGCTGTCCTGGTTGGCCTTTGAACATTGGTTTGAGTCCAAAGTGGGCTGTGTGTCACTTGGTGTTGTTTTGTTTATTGGATCTCCACTTGGCCTTGAAGGCCATGAGGGTGGGTGCGTGGCTTTTGTACCGTTATGTATGGTATTTGCACTTAGTCTCTGCGTTGGATTTTGAGGGGAGGAGCGTGTTGTGCTATTCTTACTTCTATTTGCCTCATGCTTGAGATCCATGACTAATGTGCTCATTATTTCCAGGGGTTTTTCCAAAGATTGTAGTAACGGGGAACACCCTCACTCGTTAGGTTTCATCATTACCTCTGTATCTGACACCGCTCTGCCTATTAAGGAGTTTAAATGTTCCAGTTTTGAATCCACTCCGGAAATCAGGCTTGCTACGGACTGCAGAATATTTATTTGAATGTCAAGTTTGTCCGCGTGCATTAATGCGGCATTTCCCATTGATATCAAGGCCTCGTTAATTAGTGCAAGGTGGTTTTCTATTGTTTGTGGGACCAAGCTAGATTCCCAGAGCGGCAACTGTTCGTTTGAGTCTGTTAAACTTGTCTCCAAATCTGGAACAAGATTTTCATTTGGATGTATGACGGTACGACGCGTACCGTCACAACGCGTGCTTTTACAACGCGTCCCTTACAACGCAAGTCGTTACCACGACTTGCGTTGGGGGCGCGGATTGAGAATAGTATAATTTACTATTCTAACACCAGTCCCCGTGGACACTAGGGAAGGTGTTGGAATAGTAAATATACTATTCTTATAGTGGTTATGACTTGCGTTGTAACGGATGCATCGTAAAAGCACTGCGGAGTAAAATCCGCGTCGTAAAGGATGTTCCCCTTTTCATTTCGTTGGGGGACCATGTCATCGTCATCGTCCCCCGATTTAATGGGTACATGCGGAGCATTCACTAAGCCCGACTGAGATTTCAGAGGTGTACAAATGACCTTGAAGTTCACGGTGTTTTCTGTTAGGGTATAGGATTCCTTATTTGTTTCACTTCCCTCCGGAGCAGTAATAGATTGTGGTTCTAGGGGGTCATTGGACAAATTTATGGGCCCCAGTGTATTGGTTCCTAAATCGTTAGCTCTGGTCGGATTGTGATCGATTAGATATTCTTCGGCTTGTGTTTTATTGCCCTTCACAATCAGAACTTTTGGTGACAGAGGAACAATCGATGAGGGCTTTTGGCTCAAAATTTCATTTTTAACCGTACCTGATGGTTTGTTAGCATTAGAGCGATGAGTATCCAGCCTGGAGGCGTCAGGAGATGTATCAATTGATTTTCCGTAGGCAATAAAATTTCCTTGTTTTGGGTGTTGTAGAAAGTATTTCCTGATGTCTTTGGGACTGCTGCTACTGCAAGTACTGATACTGTTATTTGTGTTTTTATTACAGTCTCTGTTGTCCATGTTGTACAGGCTTCCTGTTATAACTGTATCCCCCTTTGTAGTTGTGTTTGTGTTTTTGGCCTCCGTCCTGAGAGCTGACCCAGAAGCTGGGGAGGAGTTTGTCCTTTCTTCTCCCGATTGTTTCCCATCGTGTAGGGTCCTGTCCTGTAGGGACGTGTCATGTCTTGTGTTATCTTTGCCCACAGGGTATAGCATCTTGGCTTTTTGGCATCGTGCGAACTTATGAGGGTGATAGTTGGGCTGGGATTGTACAAGACCTGAGTTTCCTTGTCCGCATAATTGTGGAGAAGTGTGGCTCACTGTTTAGAAGCGGCAGACCCTGAAGCAGAGATCAGGGCCGGGACCAGGGTTCAATTCCCGACGTGGCAGGGTTTTGGGCTCAATGTCCGCGGACTCGATAATTCTCGCCTCAGTGCCTACTCTAATCGTGGGTACCATGCTGCAACTCTGGGCAATAGCTTGCTTAATCTCCACAACGGCCCCAACTACACTGGGATGCCTGGCTTCACCTTGGGGGTTCCCAGGAGGGGCATCTTACAGGGAGAGCCAGGAAGGGTTCCACAGCGTTATACAGCTCCGGGACGCCCCGTTGCTGGGGCAGCTGTGCGCTTTACAAGTATACTACATTTACATTTACATTTACTCTACACGATAGATGTCTAGTCTTTAATGCAGCGTCTAAGCGTTGTCAGTCAGTCAAAAGCTTTTATTATCGGTTAAAAACCATAAAAAGACATATATACACAATTACAGATAAAAATGGGGATGTTCAAAGAATAATACATTGCAATCCTAAAACATCATATGTTCATAAAATGGTTAAAAAGAATCCAAAAGATATTTAAATAAGTTAAAATAGCATTCACAATAGACAATTCCAAGCCATAATATTTATAGAAAACCTCATTCCTTACACTGTTAGTGCCACAACAGGAGCGATAGTTTGTGTGCTTTCAATTTTTAGTTTTGCACACCTTGAGTACCACATGGACAGAAGGAATCTAGCAGTTGCAAACACTGTCAGGGGGGTGGTATCATATTTAAGGATTCTATATACCTCCCTATAATCCCTAAGTCCCCTGGACTTGCGAAGTTGAATGATCCATTTGGATCTTGCCTTAGAGTAGAAGGGGCAGAAGTGCAGAACGTGCAGATCTGTCTCTCTGCTACATGCACACCCTGGGCAAGAGCTTGCAATACATGGGACATTTGACCACTTGTATGTTACAGCCCTGAGAGGCAATGAACCATGTCGAAACTGGATAAATAGTTTCTTAGCCAGAGGAGGCTGGATATCATCCAGAAATTTCTCAAAGTAAGGTTGGACCTTAATATCCAGGAAAGTATTGGTTAGCCTACCCATGGAAGAGTGTGTTGTTAAGAGTTCCATTCGGTAGCGCTTGAGTGCCAAACTTAGTGTTTTTTTGGAGTATAGGGCACAGGTCTCCTCAGGGCACGACCACATGTCCACCCTACCAAGAGCATGGCAGAGTTGCTTGATGTAATTTAGCCAGGGGATTCTCCCCACACACCCTCTGGACAGGAGATCCCCAGGTCCTCCCTATAGCTCAAGAGCTCAGGGGTGGACCATAGTCGTCTCCAGTACAGCAGGGGGCGATTTGAGACAATCTCCTGTATAGGTACCAAACCTAAATCCAACCGTAAGGGGGTCAGGGACGTACTCAGGGGAAGTCTCAGAAGACAACTGATGAAAATATTCCCAGTAAGTGATAGAGGGGCAGCGTTAACGTGGCCCCATAAATCTTCACCATAGAGCACACCCCCTCTCATCTGGACTTTATAAATTTTCATGGGCGCACCCAACAGTTTAAGAGAGGTGTCATTAAAAATCTTTAAGATACCGCCAGATGATTGGGCCGACTTCAAATTAGCCGTAGCCATATGAGACCCCCAATCCATTCTATCATTAAGTGTAACCCCCAGATAATCGAAAGTAGACACTCGGTCCAGCGCCATTCCATCCAAGTGGGAGTGAGGACAATTGGAAAGTTTGGTGTTGTAAACCATAAACTTGGTTTTAGAGAGATTAATCTCCAAGTTCCTCAGTCTACAGAAGGAGCAGAATGCCTCTGATGTAGGCTGTATGCCCGTAGATGATTTTGACAATAAGAGGGTATCATCAGCGAACATTAGGGCAGGTATCTTATGCCCTGCTAAGCTTGGAGAGTCTAGGTCTCTTGCTCCCAGTAGATGGATGGTCTATCATCCCGTTAAGGAAAAGGGAGAAGAGTGTGGGGGCCAGGACGCACCCCTGCCTCACACCAGGGTGACCTGTTCTCAGGACACCCCTGCTCCGCACGGCCACCAGCTGTGTGTGTGCCCCTCGCCCCTCGCTGCTGCTTGCAGCCTCGTTGTGCCGTCTGCCTTGCCGCCCTAGCTGCCTGCCTCGCTGTTCCCTGCCCCAGCAGTTCTGCCATATTTTCGTGGTATATTGTGGTTTGGTTGTATTTTTATTGCCTTTTGTATTAACTTTGCTGTTGTCCCCCTGTGCCTTGCCCGCCCCGCTCCCCGCTTCCCGGCGCTGTTCACGCAGCCACGGCCCTTTTTGTTTTGTGTCCTCCCCGCTCCCGCCTCCCAGCTGCTCCTACCTCCCACTTGTCCTTAAATGGCGACCGCACGGCGCAGGTGAGTGTGACCTGTTCTCAGGACACCCCCGCGCCGCACGGCCACCAGCTGTGTGTGTGCCCCTTGCTGCTGCTCGCAGCCTCGTTGTGACGTCTGCCTTGCCGCCCTAGCTGCCTGCCTCGCTGTTCCCTGCCCCAGCAGTTCCGCCGTATTTTCGTGGTATATTGTGGTTTGGTTGTATTTTTATTGCCTTTTGTATTAACTTTGCTGTTGTCCCCCTGTGCCTTGCCCGCCCCGCTCCCCGCTTCCCGCCGCAGTTAACGCGGCCACGCCCCCTTTTGTTTTGTGTCCTCCCGGCTCCCGCCTCCCAGCTTCTCCTCCCTCCCACTTGTCCTTAAATGGCGACCGCGCGGCACAAGTGAGTGTGACCTGTTCACAGGACACCCCCGCGCCGCACGGCCACCAGCTGTGTGTGTGCCCCTCGCTGCTGCTCGCAGCCTCGTTGTGACGTCTGCCTTGCCGCCCTAGCTGCCTGCCTCGCTGTTCCCTGCCCCAGCAGTTCCGCCGTATTTTCGTGGTATATTGTGGTTTGGTTGTATTTTTATTGCCTTTTGTATTAACTTTGCTGTTGTCCCCCTGTGCCTTGCCCGCCCCGCTCCCCGCTTCCCGCTGCCGTTCATGCGGCCACGCCCCCTTTTGTTTTGTGTCCTCCCCGCTCCCGCCTCCCAGCTGCTCCTCCCTCCCACTTAGCCTTAAATGGCGACCGCGCGGACGTGCAGCGGTCACGCGCAGCGGGCGTGCCAATTGTGCGCCGAAGGCGCGACAAAGGCAAGCCCGTCTTCGCCCGTCCGCGCCCAGTGCCAGGACCCCTGGCCCCGACCATTGCAAGACAACCCGACAGTCCTACGACGCCGCTGCCCTCAACGCACTCAATGCCGGCCGGAACCCCACCTGCTGCCAGGCCGCCCCGAAACGCATTCACGGACCCTTCACCTGCAGAACCTGCAAGTTCACCTGCCTCCGAACCTGCACTGCGCCTGCCAAGCCAAGCACCAGCAGCAGCAACCTCAAGTGCATCCTGATCAACACCCGCTCCGTCCACAGACACGTCGTGGAACTCTGGAACCTCCTCGACACGACATCACCAGACATGGCCTTCCTCACAGAAACCTGGATGAACGCCTCCTCAGCCCCCGACATCGCCATCGCCATCCCGGATGGATACAAAATCATCAGGAGGGACCGCGTCAACCAGACCGGAGGAGGCATCGCCATCGTCCACAAGAACACCATCCGCATCACAACCGACCCCAACGACACCTTCGCCGCCGCCGAGCACCTCCACTTCCAGATTCACACTGACCCAAAGACGACCCTCAGAGGCACCCTCATCTACAGACCCCCGGAACCACGCACACAATTCAGCGAAGACATCACGGACTTCATCAGCCCACACACCCTCCTCTCCGCCGACTACATCCTCCTAGGGGACCTCAACTTCCACCTGGAGAACAACAAGGACCGCAACACCGCCACCCTGCTGGACAACCTCGCCAACCTCGGACTCAAGCAACTGGTCAACACCCCCACCCACTACGCCGGCCACACGCTTGATCCCGTCTTCTCATCCAGCAAGCACATCACCTTCAGCCACTCCACTGGACTCCATTGGACAGACCACAGCTGCGTCCACTTCAGCTTCAGAAAAATCACAACCCACCACCACCCGCAACAGGTTCCTCACAGGAGCTGGAGCAAGATCACCGCCGACCAGCTCACCACCTCCCTCAGCCAGAACCCACCTGCCAGCACAACGGACCCCAACGAAGCAGCCCGCAACTTCACGCAGTGGCTGACCGCCTGCACCGACGACCTCGCACCACTGAAGAACCCCCCCAGCAGACCCAGAAGCAAGAAGGCCCCCTGGTTCACCGACAAACTCAAGGACTCCAAGAAGACCTGCCGCACCCTCGAGAAAGCCTGGCTCCTCGACCAGACCACTGACAACATGACCGCCCTCAAACACGCCACCCGCAAGCACCACCAGCTCATCCGCACCACCAAGAAGAAATCACTGAAGGAGTGACTGGACAACAACGCCCACGACAGCAAGGAACTCTTCAGCATCATCAAGGAGTTCTCCAACCCCAGCACTAACAACGACATCACTCCTTCACAAGATCTCTGCGACTCTCTCGCCTCGTTCTTCCACCGCAAGATTGCCGACATCCACAACAGCTTCGGCGCACCATCCACGCACCCAACCGTCGAACCAACGCACCCCACCGCCACCCTCCGCACCTGAACCACAGTGACCACCGAAGACACAGCCCGCACGATGAACAACATCCACTCCGGATCTCCAACCGACCCCTGCCCCCACCACATCTTCAACAAGGCCGACTCCACCATCGCACCCCAACTCCGGGACGTCATCAACACCTCCTTCAACACCACCACCTTCCCGGAGAGCTGGAAGCATGCTGAGCTCAGCGCCCTACTGAAGAAACCAACAGCGGACCCCACCGACCTCAAAAACTTCCCCCCATCTCGCTCCTCCCTTTTCCTGCCAAAGTCATCGAGAAGATCGTCAACAGACAGCTTACCGCCTTCCTCGAGACGAACGGATCCCTCGACCCCTCGCAGTCCGGTTTCAGAGCCAACCACAGCACCGAGACCGCCCTCATCGCAGCCACCGACGACATCCGAGCCCTGCTCGACAACGGGGAAACAGCGGCACTCATCCTCCTGGACCTCGACACTGTCTGCTACTGCACCCTAGTCCAACGCCTCAGCAACACCGGCATCCAAGAGAAGGCACTGGAGTGGATCATCTCGTTCCTCGCCGGAAGAACACAGAGAGTCCGCCTCCCCCCGTTTCGATCCGAGGTCACCGAAGTCATCTGCTTAATTCAGACACTCTGTTCATCACCACCCCCTTTTCTGAATCGTTTTTGGCCACTATAGGTGTGGCAGGGTATACTCAGACATGAGTCCCTTTCTCACTGCTCCATCAGGATTCAAGCAAGCCAGGCCGAAGATGGCTGAAATGCCAGAAACCGGTCCCCGGTAGCTTGTCTCCTTTCTGGTGAAGAATTGGCATGGTAGTTTAGTCTGCCCTGTTCCCATGATGCACTGGGCCAGGGACAGACTGATTTGCATATAGCCAGGTTCTGAGCTGGGATGGGGCAGTGAGATAAATAACGGTGATGGATCAAGCCCTGATCTTTGGACTGGGTAAGAGTGGTCTGCTTAATTCAGACACTCTGTTCATCACCACCCCCTTTTCTGAATCGTTTTTGGCCACTATAGGTGTGGCAGGGTATACTCAGACATGAGTCCCTTTCTCACTGCTCCATCAGGATTCAAGCAAGCCGGGCCGAAGATGGCTGAAATGCCAGAAACCGGTCCCCGGTAGCTTGTCTCCTTTCTGGTGAAGAATTGGCATGGTAGTTTAGTCTGCCCTGTTCCCATGATGCACTGGGCCAGGGACAGACTGATTTGCATATAGCCAGGTTCTGAGCTGGGATGGGGCAGTGAGATAAATAATGGTGATGGATCAAGCCCTGATCTTTGGACTGGGTAAGAGTGGTCTGCTTAATTCAGACACTCTGTTCATCACCACCCCCTTTTCTGAATCGTTTTTGGCCACTATAGGTGTGGCAGGGTATACTCAGACATGAGTCCCTTTCTCACTGCTCCATCAGGATTCAAGCAAGCCGGGCCGAAGATGGCTGAAATGCCAGAAACCGGTCCCCGGTAGCTTGTCTCCTTTCTGGTGAAGAATTGGCATGGTAGTTTAGTCTGCCCTGTTCCCATGATGGACTGGGCCAGGGACAGACTGATTTGCATATAGCCAGGTTCTGAGCTGGGATGGGGCAGTGAGATAAATAACGGTGATGGATCAAGCCCTGATCTTTGGACTGGGTAAGAGTGGTCTGCTTAATTCAGACACTCTGTTCATCACCACCCCCTTTTCTGAATCGTTTTTGGCCACTATAGGTGTGGCAGGGTATACTCAGACATGAGTCCCTTTCTCACTGCTCCATCAGGATTCAAGCAAGCCGGGCCGAAGATGGCTGAAATGTCAGAAACCGGTCCCCGGTAGCTTGTCTCCTTTCTGGTGAAGAATTGGCATGGTAGTTTAGTCTGCCCTGTTCCCATGATGCACTGGGCCAGGGACAGACTGATTTGCATATAGCCAGGTTCTGAGCTGGGATGGGGCAGTGAGATAAATAACGGTGATGGATCAAGCCCTGATCTTTGGACTGGGTAAGAGTGGTCTGCTTAATTCAGACACTCTGTTCATCACCACCCCCTTTTCTGAATCGTTTTTGGCCACTATAGGTGTGGCAGGGTATACTCAGACATGAGTCCCTTTCTCACTGCTCCATCAGGATTCAAGCAAGCCGGGCCGAAGATGGCTGAAATGCCAGAAACCGGTCCCCGGTAGCTTGTCTCCTTTCTGGTGAAGAATTGGCATGGTAGTTTAGTCTGCCCTGTTCCCATGATGCACTGGGCCAGGGACAGACTGATTTGCATATAGCCAGGTTCTGAGCTGGGATGGGGCAGTGAGATAAATAACGGTGATGGATCAAGCCCTGATCTTTGGACTGGGTAAGAGTGGTCTGCTTAATTCAGACACTCTGTTCATCACCACCCCCTTTTCTGAATTGTTTTTGGCCACTATAGGTGTGGCAGGGTATACTCAGACATGAGTCCCTTTCTCACTGCTCCATCAGGATTTAAGCAAGCCGGGCCGAAGATGGCTGAAATGCCAGAAACCGGTCCCCGGTAGCTTGTCTCCTTTCTGGTGAAGAATTGGCATGGTAGTTTAGTCTGCCCTGTTCCCATGATGCACTGGGCCAGGGACAGACTGATTTGCATATAGCCAGGTTCTGAGCTGGGATGGGGCAGTGAGATAAATAATGGTGATGGATCAAGCCCTGATCTTTGGACTGGGTAAGAGTGGTCTGCTTAATTCAGACACCACCCCCTTTTCTGAACCGAAGTCATCTGCGGCATCCCGCAAGGATCATCACTCAGCCCCACCCTCTTCAACATCTACATGAGACCTCTTGCTGCCATTGCACGCCAACACAACCTCAACATCATCTCCTACGCCGACAACACCCAGTTGATCCTCTCCCTCACAAGAGACCCCGACACCGCCAGAACCAGCCTACACGAAGGGATGAAAGACGTCGCCGAGTGGATGAAGAACAGCCGCCTGAAACTGAACTCATACAAGACGGAAGTCCTCATCCTGGGACCATCGCCCGCCGCCTGGGATGACTCCTTGTGGCCCCCAGCCCTGGGCACCGCTCCCAAGCCAACAGACCACGCACGCAACCTGGGCTTCATCCTGGACTCCTCCCTCTCGATGACCAGACAAGTCAACGCCGTCTCCTCATCATGCTTTCACACCCTTCGCATGCTTCGCAAGATCTTCCGATGGATCCCGACCAAAACCAGGAAGACGGTCACCCAGGCCCTTGTCACCAGCCGACTGGACTACGGAAACACCCTCTACGCCGGAACCACAGCCAAGCTACAGAAAAGACTCCAACGCATTCAGAACGCCTCCGTCCGACTCATCCTGGACATCCCCCGATGCAGCCACATCTCCGGCCACCTGAGGGACCTGCACTGGCACCCCGTCAACAAGAGGATCAGGTTCAGGCTCCTCACCCACGCACACAAGTCTCTCCACAACCTGTGCCCCAAGTACCTCAACAACCGCCTGACCTTCTACACGCCCACCCGCCAGCTACGGTCTACTAGCCTCGCCCTCGCCGCCGTACCGCGCATCCGAAGAGCCACCGCCGCAGGTAGATCCTTCTTCTACCTGGCGGCCAAGACATGGAACTCCCTCCCCATCCACCTTAGGCTGACCCAGGACCACCTCGCCTTCAGGAGACAACTCAAGACCTGGCTGTTCGAGCAGTAGCGGACCCCTTCCGCCAAGCGCCTTGAGACCCTTCCGGGTGAGTAGTGCGCTATACAAGTGTTATGATTGATTGATTGATTGACCCCTTTCCACCGGGAACGGAGCCGACAGCTCCCCACTCCTCCCATATCTCACCCTTGCATATGTACCTTGGTGCATGCGTTTGAATAGATGGCAAAGGTAGGCCGGGGCACCCATCTCTAGCAGTATTGCCCAAAGCTTATCCCTCTGGACCAGGTCAAATGCGGACCGAAGGTCCACAAAGATCAAGTACAAGCTACCTGCCCCAATGGAGACCGTCTTCCAATAGACCAACTGTAATCTAAACAGTTGGTCAATAGTGGACACCTTTGCTCGAAAGCCCGCTTGGAGGGAGGTCAGGATCTGGTGTTCGTCCATCCAACTCTGCAACATTGTTAGAAGAAAGCTGTCAAATAATTTCTGGAGGACATCAATCAAACTAATGGGGCGGTAGTTGGCCGGATCGAGGGGGGAAGTTTTTTTTTTGTGGATGGGAATGATTTCAGCTCCCAGCCATGTTGGGGGGGATCTCCAAGCCCTGTAAGATAGCATTAAAGTAAACCCAGATGTAGGGGGCCCAAACCTTTCGCTCACTGTGATATAGATCGCCAGAGATCCTGTCTTGGCCCGGAGCTTTCCCCAGCGTCAAACTTCTGAGGGCCACCTGAACTTTAAGGAGGGTGCAAAGTGGGCAATCAAGGCTCAAACCCTCCAGGTGCACTGCTTCAGATGTACTTATTTGGGCCACTAAATCTACTGGAGATTCAGGATTACTAAGTGAGTAGAGGGGCTTAAAGCGATCTAGCCAAACCTCTTCACTAAGATTAGGTATAATGGCCGATGGCCCTTCAGCCGACCCAGCTTGAACTAAATTCCAGAAAGACCTGTTGTCACGAACTTGCAGAGCTGCCTTGATGCTTTGCCACCTTGCAGCCTTCCACTCGGACCTGGCCTCCCGGATCAAACTTTTATAGATTTGCCTCGCAATTCTGATACTTGACTGAGACCCCGATTTTACCTCCTTTATCAGGGTGTTTTTAGCCAGCCTACAATTTTTATTAAACCATTGGTCATGCTTGTTTACCCTTGGCCTCTTGGTATCAGTAGTATAAAATAGTCGGCCAAAGAACAGAGAAGCTTGTTATGGCTGCGCTGCAAAACCTGAGGGTGGGACAGATCACAATTGGGGTTCCAGAGGTCACAAACCTCAGCTAGAGAGCGTGAGACAAGACTGTATATCTCGGCTAGCTTATTAGGCGCTAACGCAACCTTCGCCCACCTAATGCGTCTGCCACCCACCACTGTAACAAGGTTCAAGTTAATAATGGTCACAGTTCTCCCCAATTCATTTCGGTGACCCAATGAGTTTAATAGTTCTAGTAACAATAAATTATGGTCACTATCAGCCCTTGGGATGACAGAGAAAGCTCTCAATCGGGCCCAAAATTCAACATTAACCAGGATATAATCTATGGTCGTGCTTTTCCCTGGTCTATTGAAGGTGTTTGTACCCGGGACATGTGGAAGGAGTCCACCATAACAGGCCCTAAGGGAGTGTGTTACAACCAACTTGTTGATCACGAGGGCCAGAGGCGATAAGCGCTTTTCCGGGTACATGGTGCACTAGACCAAATTTCATCCTTGTCTGAGGTTACCGGGGGAATCCCCAGAAGTGGTTCAAAATGGCAATTGAGGTCGGCGTTAATAATATTATGGTACGATGAAGGGAAAGAGTGAAGGAGATCCTCTAGGGCCTCCAAAATAAATAAACCCAACTGGTGTGGTTGAGGACGTAAGTAAATGTTGATCACTGCCAACGACAAACCACCCGGAAAGTTAAGTACAGTACAGAGAATATCCGTGCAATGGGAGTCAATCACCTTAGCTGAACACCCTAGTTGCGCAGCAACCCAGATGCACAACCCCCCTGAAGGTCTTCCCCTGGATCCCTGCACAGCCTGTGAATGGAAAGACGCATATCCCACCCTAACAGGAGCAGACAGCAGCCAGGTCTCTTGAAACATACATAAATCGTAACTGTCCATCAGCTCTCCCCACTCCGAATTATGCAGCATAGACCCCAGCCCTGCTCCATTCCAACACCTGATTAATTGTGTACAGTGCACCACTCGGGCTGGAGAATCCTCGGTGGGTTGGGACACGATAGAAGGCGAAGATACTATAAGTTTGTGAATATCCAACTCCCTTTCCCCTCCTGTGGTGCCGGTGTATTGGGAGGGTGGGGGTGTAGTTGTGTTATCCACCTTAGATCTAATAACCAGCTCATGGAGCCCCACCTCTGTACTCAGCCCCTCCACAACATGGCTCCTAGATAGATTCGGAGCCATTCCATCTGCTCCCAAGGGCAATGGTAGTCAATCCACAGTGCTCAGGGCACTACATCTATTACCCACTGAAACATTAAAATCAAATTCATATCCACCATGGTGGAAATAGGTTGGTTCCAGCCTACCTAGTGCTAGAGTTCGTGAATAAAAATACCCCAAGTGGCAAGTATTGATAGTCCCCACATTAAAAGACCCTCCATTACCTAGTATGTGTTTGACCACTCCGGGATCCCTAAAATTGACAATTACACAGTCGCCACAGATGTCTTTGGGTCTAGTCCCTAACCAACTGACTCTTCGCGCTAATAAAATCTCCCCCTGGCCGGGTCCCACTATGGGTCGGTGTCTGTTTAGCCAGAAGATGATTTTATTTTTCGACTCGGGAAAAGTTTCACCTCGTTCGCTGGCCAGTGGGGGAACTCCCGTAAGCTCGCCCACAAACGGCGACGCTTCTGGGGGTAACTGGGGACAAGGAAGTGATTTAGGGGGTCCATTTTTGCGAGATTTCAGGGCAGGATTACATTGGAACCTACCAGAGTCTTGTCGCAGACTTCCAGGGGTTTTTGGGATAGAAAGTGAACCACATGGTGTTGGTCTAGATTCAGCTGAAAGCACATTAGGATGATTGGTTAGGCCAGAGCCAGTCGAGACAGGGATAGATTTCAGCATGTTTATAGGGGCCAGATCATGTGTAGGGTTGTCTGGGCAGATACTAACACCTAGGTTTGAGCCTTTGGTAGCAGCCTTAGTTAATCCTAGAGCCACTGTAGTGGCGGGATTCCCCATTGAGGTGGTTGGCTGTGCTCTCCCTAAGCCTTTATTGTTTATCAATGAAACTAGTTTATCAATCCTAGAGGACAGTGATTTAAAATGAGTGGTGATAAACTGTTCCATATGGGCCTGAAGATCGATTAGTAGGTGAGTGGCCCAGACGGGAGGTCCTGTGGTGAAGAAGGGAGGGCCAGAGTAAGATTGTAAAGGATCAGGTGTAAATGCTGTTCTCTTAGCTGATTTTTTAACAAGTTTCGACTTCTTACTTCTAGCTAATGGTTTGTGGGCCTTTATGCATACCGGGGGCGACGGGGGCGGGGCAGCCTCTATAGAGACATTCACATCTGGCACAATCTGAGCACAAGGTAACTCAGCAAAAGAGGGCATAAGGAATGACGTAAACTCGGGATGGTTGGCTGTGGCTACGGAGCAATCCCCCAGAGACATGGGGGGGGGGCATAGCAGGGGTAATTGAGAGTCGCCTTTCAGTGTTTTCTATAGCCGTTGCCACTACCCCTATAGTTTTTTGGAGCATTTTATCAATAGCAGTTAGGCTCTGTAGTGGTTGGGTCGTTGCCGCTAATTGCCTAGTCATAGGACAAGAAGTAGTGGACTTGTTGTTTTTACCCATGCTGCTCATCGTAATAGCTTTAGACAAATGTGTTTACCAGTATTCACAGATTGTCAAAACAAATTAAGTTACACATTTAAAAAGGTATAATAAAAGATAATAAAGAGATGGGGCCCCAAGAAAAAACTTCTGGTACAAGCAGACGATATCGGGGCAGCTTTTGACTGGTTAAAAAGGTTTGTGGGGATTACCACATCAGTAGCAGTTCCAAGCTGCAAGTAGTCTCTTCCAGGTGTGCTTAGAGGGGTGGCCCAGCCCAGCCTCCTTTGGCCCCTGACGGCCACAGACGGTCCCGCCCTTGTCCCGGGCTTCGCCCAGCGCGCACCCGCGCCCGTCCCGCGGAGCAGGGGCCGCGAGCGGTTAAGTAGGGCATGTGGGAGGGACTAACGCGAGCAGGTGAGCAAAATCCTCGGCCTCCTGGGCTTTTTAGTTCTTCAGTCTCCCTTAATGCGCCAGCAGCAACTGTCCACGGCTTCGAGCGGGTCCCGCGGAGCGGGGGCTGCGTACGTTAAGTAGGGCGTGTGGGCGGGACTAACGCAAGCAGGTGAGCAAAGTCTTCGGCCTCCTAGGCTTTGTAGTTCTTCAGTCCCCCTCAAGACGCCAGCAGCAACTGTCCACGGCTCCGAGCGGCTCCTGCGGAGCGGGGGCCACGAGCCGTTAAGTAGGGCGTGTGGGCGGGACTAACGCGAGCAGGTGAGCAAAGTCCTTAGCCTCCTGGGCTTTGTAGTTCTTCAGTCCCCCTTAATGCGCCAGCAGCAACAGTCCACGGCTTCGAGCTTTTAGAAGTGTGAGTTACAATATGTGCCAATCTTGTCCAGTATCTTGTCCAGTGTAGGAACTTAGAAGGCGTAAAAAGGCAAGCATAGGAAAGCAAGCGACTGCCGTTCGTTTGAGATAGTTGTCCGGTGATAGCAGCTGGGGAAACTCGTTCAAGAAATGCCACAGTAATCACCAATTGTCTCCCTCTGAAAGGATCCGACCTGGCAGTAGTGGAATGACTAATGCTGAATGTTTGAAGTGATTCATTGATATAATTGATTGAAGCGGGGGCAAAGCTGTTGTTGGTATTCCTTGATACAGCCCGCCTCGCTGCTCGTTAATCACCCACTCCCCCTCCGCCTTCGTTCACATTTCTCTGCGGTCAGGGGGGGCGGGCAGCGCTAGCAGAGGGGATTGCTGCTTGTGTGGCGGGGCAAGGTGAGGCGAGGCAGTGCGGGGGTGAGGCAGTGCGGTGGGGTGGAGGGGTGGCTCACCTTACTTCCCTTGCCACTCTCACCTGGAGCCTCCATGGTGTAGCAGTGCAGCGGTGTGGCAGACCGCCGCTCTGAATCAAAATCAGGGTGACAGCAAGTTGCCGAGTCAGAATCAGAGTCAGGGTGAGCAGGCCATTCCGCTATTCCGCAATACGGCAGTACCGCAGCTCTCGTCTCCACACGGACGCCGCTCGGACGTCGTGCTCCCCTCCATGCTCCTCCGAGCTCCTCCGAGCTCCAAGCGCCAAACTCACACGCCGCCCACCACACTCCGCGACTCACAGCCACAGGAAACAGCCTCACAGCCACAGGAAACAGCCTACAGCACAGTCTCTTCAATGGTGTTTAGCGTGCAGCGTGTGGTGACTGTCAGTCTGCTCTCGTGTGAGTAGAAGGAGCATGGTCGGAGTTACGTGCCTCACAGTTGGTTGAGTACCAGTCGCCCTTCCTTTGCAGGTGCAGCCTCCAGGCTGTCGGGGATTTCTTCAGCTGCACCCCGTGCTTTAAAAAATCCCTATGTATGAGGAAGAAATGTTTCATAGTGCATTATTAAATACATTATACAAAGAAAAGGGCCTTTTTCTTCATTTTTTTTATTTTTATTTCTTAGCATCAAAGTTAAGACATTAATAAAAATAACTAATTAACATTGTAGGTTTAATGTCCACTTCTGAGAGGGAAGGGTAGGGATAATGTCCGCCTCTGTTAGCCTCTGTGTCTTTAATGAAATCCAGATTCTCTGGTCATAGTAATAGGAGAATCGCAATTTCATTACAAGACCGGAGGCTACATTATACATGTTGGTAGTCAAGTAGAACTACGTCAGACATGTGTTCAACAGGTTTTCAGTAGTATTTTGTGAAGGTATAAGAAATGGACCAGTCGTCCGCTTTAAGAATATTGTCTAACTTACCTGCTTTCCAAAAGGATTGGCTGACCATAACCCCTCTTAATGAATGTGCTTGAAACCTTTGGAGGTCTATGCTGCCACTTGCATAGCTAGTTTAACCCATCTAGCAATAGAGGTAGAAGAGATGGGTTTGAAGGGTTTAACAGCTAAATAAATCCTATTACAGGTCCCCGGCTCTCTTCCTTCTTCACGCTTTGTTGTTTGCTGTTTGTTTTTAAGCGCCTAGAGACCTGTTGGTGAGTTGGCGCTATAAAAGACCAAGTTAACAATAACAACAAAGGAAATACGTAGTTGGTTGAATTTTGAATTTAAAAACACGTATAAAGCGCACGTACACTGAGTCAGTTTCATGGCGCTGGTGAGGTCCCTGAGTGAGAGCAAGAAGAAAACTAATTACCAAAGGCCTGCTGGAATAGTAGCGTTTTTAGTGACCTCGGAAACTCCATATAGGAGGAGGCGAGTCTTAATGATAGAGGGAGGTCATTCCAAAAGGTAGGTGCAAGATGCTGCGGAGGTTTCTACCTCTTCTGTCTGAGGAACATAGGAAGCTGACTGTGCAGGCTCTGATCGGCTCTAGGTTAGATTATTCCAACGCTCTCTACCTGGGCCTGCCAGAGTACCTGCTGCAGCGGCTTCAAGTTGTGCAGAACGCGGCTGCGAGGGCCATTTTTGGCCTTAACAGGCGAGCCAGTGCTGCTGGCTTGTTGCAGACTTTACATTGGCTGCCCATCCGTAAACGGATTGTTTTCAAGGCATTAACTTTGGCCTACAAAGCTCTTCATGCGGTGGGAGCGTAGTACCTCCAAAGGAGACTTGCCTTTTACCATCCGGCTCGCTCTCTCAGGTCAGAATCTCTGTTCCTGGCGTCTGTGCCGCGAGTGAAGAGAGCCCGCATTGGAGGCCGCTCCTTCGGACTGCTGTCGCCACAGTTGTGGAACACCTTGCCGCTAACACTCCGGGGAGCTACCAGCCTACTTGCATTTAGGAAAGGCCTCAAAACCTGGCTGTTTACCCTTTAGGCTGTTCTGCTGTTCTCTCTGTTTTCTTTCTGCATTTCACCTTTTTTTTTTTATTACTGTGTTGTGTTATTTTGCTGTAGGTCTCCTTATTTAAAGCGCCGGGACACTCTTTTTGAGTAGCCGTGCGCTATACAAAAACAAATATAGCATAACATAACATAGCATAACAAGTACAGCAAACTTCTGCCCCCCTGCCCGCTTCTTCTTAAACCGTGGCGTAGTTAGTAAGGCCAGGCTAGAGGAGCGGAGGTCCCTAGAGCGAACATAGGGAGAAATTGCCGAGTTGATGAAGGCAGGGGCAGTGCCCGCTCTTGCTTGGAAGGTTAGACACCCTAACTTAAACCTAGCTCGTTGTTTTATAGGGAGCCAGTGTAGGCTCCTGAGCAATGGGGTCGAATGATGGGACCTGGATAAGCCAAAGACCAGGCGTACAGCCTGGTTCTGTACCAACTGCAGGCGCTGCAGAGCGTAAGCAGGGGCTCCATTGTAAATAATGTTGCCATAGTCAATTTTTGACAGGACCATGGCCATTAGGATCAGCTTTAATGCAGAGGTGGAAAAGAATCTGGCAACTTTCCGGATAACTCGAAGTGTGAAGAAACAAGAAGAAACCACCGAGTTAATATGTGAATGGAGTGTTAATTGATTGTTAAGTGTAATCCCGAGAGTTTTAACTGAACAAGAAGGGAGGGGGGGGGGACCAAGTGAAGGGGGCCAGAAAGAGGGGGACCAGGGGTTGGCAGCGCCGCCCGTCGCCACAAGTTCTGTTTTATCCGGATTAAGTTTTAACTGATTGATGTTCATCCAGTCTCGGATAAATAGCATGACGGACTGGAAACTGCCAACTCCTGAAGGGGAAGAAAGATCAAAGATAAGTTGTAGATCATCTGCATAGTTGTATACAGTGACCTCCATATTCTGTAAAGCAAACACCAGTGGGAAAATATAAAGATTAAATAATAAAGGGGAAAGAGCAGACCCTGGGGGAACACCACAGATGACATCACGCAAAGGAGCCGAGAAGGTGCCTAGATGAACTGTCTGAGTACGGTCCATCAGGAAAGACTCGACCCAAGCTAATGCCAACCCCCCTATCCCCGCCGCCCTGACACGAGATAATAGGATGTCATGATCCACAGTGTCAAAGGCGGCGGATAGGTCTAATAGGACCAGTATCTTGGGGGCGTTGGCGTCGAGTCCCTCCCTAAGTTGGTCCATGACCGAAATCACCACCTTCTCGGTTGAATGTCGTGGTCGGAAGCCAGCTTGACATGGGGCCAAGTAATTGCTGTCCTCAATAAAGGAGCTCAGCACCTGAGAGACATGTGCCTCAGCCACCTTTCCCAAGTAAGGGAGCAGGGATATGGGACGGTAGTTAGCTAGGGTAGAAGGGTCAGCCCCAGGCTTCTTTAAAATGGGGATGATGGTGGCAGATTTAAATGCAGTGGGGACTAAACCTTTAGAAAAGGTGTCATTTAAGACAGTGAGGGTGGGGGCAGGACAAGCCAGGAACACCTGGGCCAAGATGCGGGCCGGACATGTGTCAGAAGGAGACCCAGATTTTACACGTTTAAGGAGCGGGGGAAGAGACTCGCTAGTTAGCTCCGGGATGTAGGTGAGACCCTGGGTGTTCAGGGGTGAGGAACAATCTAATAAAGGGTTGGATGGGGGAGGAATATGTGCTTTTATTTGTGCAACTTTGTCAATGAAAAACTCATTCAGTGAGTTGCACAATGACTGGGAGGGTATGATCATAGGAGAAGGCCTGTCTGATAGGGCTAACTCATGGACAGTTGCAAAGATTTGACGGGGCTGGCATTCTGCTGTCAATATGCGTTGTGAAAAATAGTCTTTTTTGGCCTCTTGGGTGGCTTTTTTATACTCTGAGAGTCGGGTAGTATAGTTGATTTTGCTGGCAGGGCAGTATTTCAACCTCCAAGCCCGTTCTGCTTGACGGACCGTTAGCTTAAGTGCTTTCAGAGCAGGAGTAAACCACTCATTAGCATGATGGTGGTGGTTAATAGTAACCTTCTTTAGTGGGGCCTTTTCATCACGAAGATGGGTTAGCCAACTATCCAAAGTGGGCAACCGAAGTTGGGGAGGTGTATCAATGAGATCAGGGCAGGTGGCAATTAAAGAGTCGCAGAATGCAGGAATATCAACACGATTCCAACTTCTAGCCCAAATGGTTTTCGAACCACGAGGGTCATTTCGCAGGCGCAGGTCCAAGGAAAAGGATAGGAAATGCCAGCAGTGGTTTATGCCAGCAGTGCAATGTTTGCTTATTCTTGCATAATACTCCTTCATACAATATACCAAACACAACTTTTTGCAAGCATCAAATCTTGGGTAGAAATTCATGTCAGACATAGTTTTAATTCTTTTGATAATTTTAAATCTGACACCAAAGGCATCATAAGATGTATTAGGTATTTCCAGTACTTTAATGTCTGATACCCTGAGACACGATATTAGGCATAGGAGAAAGGCTAATGGAGTTTTTTTAATATCTAAGAGACTGTTATCGGGCCAGTTACAGAAACGGTCAAGTAATAATTTCATGTTCCTTAGTGTATTGTATTTAGGTTTAGGGGGTCTTTTAAGCCTAATGCTTTTCATAATTCTACATATTATTGAGTTTTTCCCTAGAGTTCTTCCGTTTAAAAGGTAGTGACCCACTGAAATATGCTGATCTATAGCAGTTAATTGATCTGTAGGTAAGGCTTCTTTCGAATTGTTCTACAATGAAGTTTGTTACATGTACAATAGGAGCCTCCATGGAATCAAGGTTCCTTTCCAAGCACCAATAAACCCATCTTTACCAGATACTGTTGTATCTGTAGTGTGTACCAGGGGCCCAATATTCTTGGAGGAGAGTAGAAGCCTGTGCCAAAAGGTTAGTGATTTCATGGGCTTTCCTGACTTTCCTGGCAAAATGGTTCAAAGTCCCGCTCTGGAGTAGGGGATTTTCCAAACCTTCTATGTCTCTTAGGAGGCTTCGTGAGGCTGGAAATAGAAAGGGAATTTTGTAAGCTAATTCCAAGGTTGTCAGAAACCATGGTTGGAATGGCAGAAGGGTGTTAATAGGATTATTGAGCATTGTTCCTTTCTCAACTTCAGTAGAACCCGCTGGATCATTGCGGAGGGGGGAAAGGCATATCCCCGAAACCCTTTCCAAGGTTGAAGGAAGGCATTTACTGCCAGAGCACCTGAGTCTGGCATCCATCTGAAATAGTTCTGTAGTTGAGATGTTAGTCTGCTTGCGATGAGATATTCTTCTAAGGGTCCCCAAAGCTGTTCTAGTCTTCTGAAGATGTTCACATTCAGTTTCCAGTCACTGTGGTCAACTACGAATCTGGAATTACAGTCCGCACAAACATTGTTTTTTCATGGAAGGTTTTCTGCTCTTATGAATATTTTGTGTTCCAGGCAGAACATCCATCCATGGAATTCCAGTCTACACAAACATTGTTTTTTCATGGAAGGTATTCTGCTCTTATGAATATTTTGTGTTCCAGGCAGAAAATCCATAGTTCTTTTGCTAGGTTGGAGAGGTCTGGGGATTTGGTGCCTCCTAGGCGATTTATGTAGGCTACGGCTGGCATGTTGTCCATATTGAGAATAACTGATCTGCGCTGAAGGGATTGCTTGAAACTCATTAGGGCATAGAGCCCAACGGTTAATTCCAAAAAGTTTATGTGGTCTGTACTCTCCATATAGGACCATAAGCCTCCCGTGTTCTGATTTTAAAAGCAAGCACCCCAGCCATGAAGGCTAGCGTCTGATTTCAGGACGAATTCCGGGGAGTTGCCAAATATGGCTTTCCCATTCCAAGCGTCCAGATTTTCTAACTACCAGGTCAGTTCTGTCTTGGCTTCTGTGTCTAGATAAATGTTGTCTCTGTACCAAAGGCCAGATAGAAGGGCTCGGTCATTAAGCCTTTGGAGGGCCGGATAATGTAATAGACCCAGAAAAATAGCTTGGATAGAGGATGAGAGAAGGCCCAGGAATCTGGCTACTTCTCTTCTCAAAAGATCTTGTTTTAGGACTGTTGTATCTCTTTTCAAATCTTGTTTATCTTTTTCGGAGGGAGTAATAACATTGACTTCATGGTATCTACTGTGAAGCTCGGGAACTCTAAAGAACTCGAAGGGGTCATCATTGATTTTTCTCTGTTTATTATAAAACCTGCACTCTCTATTAAATCTACTGTGGTGTTCAAGTCTTTCAGTATTGGATGGATGGATACCTTCCATGTTGAAATATCTGCAGGTGAGAGATTTGTTCAGTTATCTAAGGTTTATTACTGGTCTACAACCTTTTTCCTTCTTCTCCACCAGGAAGATATTGCTTAGGAAGTTTATACATTGCCACGGTACCTCTGCAATGTCCCCTTTCTCCAACATAGAATTCACCTCTTCTGCCACAAATCTCTGTTTGTCTTGGGTCAGGTTTAACACTGTGGGTGATGTATGTTGTGTTGGTTTCTCTATGAAATCTATTTTAGAGCCCTGAACGGTTTCTAGAACCCACAGGTCTTGAGTAATTTATTCCCATGTGTGAAAGAAGGGTTTTAGTCGACCCCCCCACTTTCCCTGTTGAAAAGGAAGGATGAGGTGAGTTGGTCCTTACTTGAGATGTTAGAGGAGTTTTGACCTCTAGCTCTGAAGCCTTTCGAATGGAAGGTTCTTCCTCTCTGAGGGTAGAAGGAAGGGTGCGTTTGGTAGGTACAACTAAAACCCCCTTGTCTGAAGAAGGGTCTTGGAGAGGGACGGCCAGTGGAGTGATCCCTTCTGCCGGCCCTGGCAAAAACACTAGGGTTAAAAACTCTGCACATGTTAGTTTGTGCCTCATCAAGCGCAGTAAACATTGCCACATATTTCCCTAGGCTCTTGATCGTGTCTTCCCCAAAGAGTAGTCCATTGGGGATGACAGAGGGTTCATTTTCAGCCTTATCACTAAGCTTAGGGTCTATTTTGGTTAGGACGACTCTTCTTCGTTCGGTGTTAATTGCGGCGCTGGAATTTCCAGGATGAATTAGCATCCTCTGGCTCCATCCTCTCAGTAAGTCGAGATTTGGGGAAGAGCCATTAATGTGGCTTTCTTTAATTAGGTCAATCATTCTACACAAGGGAGCTAGCATGTCAAGCATGCATGCCTGGCATGTCTTAAGGGAGCTCTCCATGCCCTTCCTAGGGTTCCTGCCAATTTTGAATAAGAACCTAATACGTTCTGGGTCTAGGTTTTGAGTGAGGCAACTTTTGTCTTGGACCATAGGTCTTGGGCATTCATCCTTTAAAATATTTCTTGTGTCTCTCTCAAGAGGATTTCTTAACCATCTTTTAATAAATGAAGCCAAATGGTTCTAAGGCCACCATTGTGAGCTCCTGGGATGTTGGATGTTATTGCGGGAGAACAATTCCTCACCTTGAGGGTCAATTATTATTTATTTAGAGGAAGATGGAAGTTTGTCTTCTGAAATAGTAAAATCTAGGTCATTCTCATCTATGTTTAGGTCTAGGATATTTTTGTCCATAGACTCAAGCCCTCCTTATTCTATGTTAAATAATTTGGGGTCAGGCAGAGCATTTTAGTAGTGTGTGCCGCTTGGGGCATCCCTGTAATTTGTGTCACTAAGGATACCTGTGGTCTTTGGGCGCGTAGGTCTCCCTTAGAGTTTGAGGTGCTTAGTCCTCCTTTAGAGTGTTAGGTGCATAAACCTCCCAATAGGTTTGAGGTGATTGGACCTCCCAGTGTGCTCATTGGGCTCACCCTTTCTATATTATTGCTTTTCTTTGACCTTTTGCCCCCACTTTCAATATAACCGTCATTAAGCACTCCTTGATGGTCAGAGGTGTTGTTTTACCTCAGTTAGGGTTCTTTTGCCTGCAACAACTTGGCTGATGGTTTCTCTCATGCAAGAGAGCATTTTTTTAAAAAATTTTTTTATAATTTCCTCATTAGCTTGGGAATCGTCTGATTCAATGTCAGACATTATAAGTTAGAGGATTCCCAAAGGGTTAATTCGTTGTTAAACTAATGGCAAAACGGTAGGTTCCTGTTGTGCATGATT
The DNA here is from genome assembly GCF_964263255.1 of Lissotriton vulgaris. Lineage (NCBI taxonomy): Eukaryota > Metazoa > Chordata > Amphibia > Caudata > Salamandridae > Lissotriton > Lissotriton vulgaris. Next base: position 778,582,924 of record NC_141691.1, read on the forward strand.
GTACCTTTTCTGTGCCTTCTTTTATGTTTCCCTTCCCTTACTCCTCTAGAATACCTGTGTGTATTCTTGGTTCTACGCTAATGTTCTAGATTGGTCAGTTAACAGTTAGGTCAGCAGGCGTTGTGTCGCTTCTAGCTGACTCCGCGATAAACTCCTGCTACTCACCTCTTCAAGTGTCTAGAGAGGTTATTTAACAGTTCCCAAGGGATTAATTTACCTATAGGTTCCAAAAGGGTTAATTTCCTTTCTTATATCAATGGCAAAGGCTTACAAATGTAAATATATTAATCTTATATATCCCAAGGTCTTCAATCTACTGTGCCTGTTTGGGACTGGGGCTGATAATAAACAATAGCTTATCCCTAGGGGTGAGAAAGCCACAAAAGTAATTGTTTAAAGCTTGTTTAAAGCCTGTTAAAATTGCTTATATCCTGCCTTGGGCATGGAGAAGCTCAGCTTATCACTCGCATCCCAACCGTCGTTATCTCTGAAGATGGTATTGCGCGAGCGATCAACTGTTCCTTAGTGCGTGGCTGGGCAATGCATTGGTAGCTGAATTGGTATTCTTTTTTTTGTTTATTGAGAAAGGGGAGCCTCTGTGACCACCGTGATGCGTGCACAATGCACGTCGCGTCATGGTTGCTAAGGGTCTTTCCTCAGAGGGGGCAGGCAAGTTTGGCCGTCTGAGTGAGGAGTCAATTCCAGAGTCTGGACAAGTCCGGAGTGCAACAAGGTTCTTCTTTATATTGCTAGTTAATAGGAAGGGGGAGGAAAGCATAAACTCCATAAATTGGAGTACATGTGAAGAGTCGTGAAGATTGTATGGAGCGCAACTACATATTATGCATGGATAAAGGAATTGTGATAAACATACAGCACGCAACTTAAAAGCAAGGATAAAAGAGTGCTAAAACAGTCTGATTAGACAGTGTGAACAATGGGAATAACGGTGGGGGAGAAGACACGAGGGGAAAGTGGCTAAATCAGTTTACAATAACAAGCAGCAGTTTACACAGCTAAATGCAACATTACCAAACGAGGCACATTAAAGATTTACAGAACATTGTCAAACACAGCAGTTTACATTATCAAACACATCTATAAATTAGTAGTATGAGTAAAGAGTAGAACTTATCTGATTGAAGCCGCATTTAAAAGAGGCAGATCCATCTAGCCTTGTGCATTACCTCAAAATGGTTGCTTGAAATTGCATTAAAAGAAATAATGAACAATGGTAGCCTCCAGTCTTGCAATGAAATTGGGAAACCTTGTTTGGTACAGAAGAAATTGAGCTGTCTGCATCAGATCTCAACCCGGTGTAGTATGGTGGGTTGAAGATTGAAGTACTGGGGACGCAGTAATGAGCATACAATTTATGGAGAGGGAGACAGTAGGGAAAGTCTATGTTATGAAGAGAGGAGATAAGTTGCTTGGGTGGATACACCAAAGGGACATGGGCATTACCTTGAATCCCAATACTCCTGAGAAAGTGATGCTGTTGTTCACAAATCAACCACCTGATGATGTTTGTCCTCAATTGTCCAAGATATTTAGTGAAAATCTGGGTTTATTGAAGGATTCTGAAAACAAAATTGTTTTAAAATACAGATCCCAGCCTTTTGTGGCCAAAGTAAGGAATGTGCCACTTTTATTTATGGATTCTTTGGAGTGTGAAATCAAGAGACTGTTGGAAGCTGGTGGTATTGAGGAGATTGAGTGTTTGGAATGCTTGACTCCGATTGTTTTGTGACTCAAGGATGGGGGAAAAAATGTTACGATGTGTGTGGACTTGAGGGTACTTAATAAGCACATCTGGGTAGACGGGCAACCTCAGCCAAACATATCGGAGACCTTAGCTCTCATAAAAGGGGCAAAGTTCTTCAGTTTGATGGACCTGTCCTCCGCTTACCACCAGGTTTAACAGCATCCGAATACTAGGCACCTTGCATGATTTGTAATGCCTGTGGGTGCTTTCAGGTTAATTTGCTTGTCGTTTGGATTATCATCAGCAGCTGCTTGCTTTCAATGAGTTACGCGAAGAGTGTTAGAAGGATTATGCAAAGTGCTTATTTTCCAAGATGACATTTTGGTTTATGGTAAAGATCAACAGGAGCATGACAAGCAGTTGTGGGAAGTCTTAACTCACTTGCAAAACATTGGACTTGTGATAAAGAAAGAGAAGTGCAAGTTTCAAGTATCTTTAGTGAGTTATCTTGGACATACAATTTTGGGAGAAGGAATTAGTCCCAAATTGAACTTGGCTGAGAGCATTGTGAAAGCACCCGTGCAGGAGGATAAAGATCAAGTACAATCCTTTCTGGAATTAGCAGAATTCTTTTCAAAATGCGGCCCTAATTTTGCTGCATTGTCATTGCCCCTAAGATCATTGCTGAAGAAGTATGCAAAGTTTTTGTGGTCAGAGGTGTGTACTCTTGCTTTTAATAGAATCAAGGATATTATAGGAAGGGTGCCTATCCTTGGACATTTTGATGCGTGCAAAACAACGGTGTTGACTGCAGATGCCAGTATGAGTGGTTTGGGGGCAGTTCTGTCCCAAGTTGTTGATGGTGAGTCAAAGATTGTGGCATTTGCTTCTCGTTCACTTCATGGAGCTGAAGAGAGGTATTCTGTTGTGAAGCGCAAAGCACTGGTTGTGTTTTGGGCGATCCACCATTTCAAGTTCTTTCTGTGGCTATACCTGAGCTTGTCAGATCAGATCATTGGCGATGTGCCAGATTTTTACATGTAGAGACGCAGAGCACTTATCTCCACGAATCAAAAGGTGGATGGAGGGTTTGACTGAATTTAACTTCAGAGTGGAATATGTGACAGGCCTAAAAAAAAACTATTGGCAGATTGCTTATCTAGGATGCCTTTGAATTAGTGTGGTGAAGTGGAAGGCTCGTTGGTTGCATGGGTTTGTGACACTTCAGTTGATACTGACGTGTGGTCCCAAGAATGCCAAGAGGACAAGGTTTGGGAGGAACTTAAAGGTTTTGTTGAAAGGGGTTGGCCAGCTGACAGAGATGTGCAACACTCTTTGAAAAGTTTCTTGACTATGAAAGATGATTTGTGCATAATTGAGGAATTGCTGTTGAGGGGACAAAGAGTGGTACTGCCTAGCTCATGAAGGACATCTTGGCAGAAGTTTGACCAAAGCAATGGTCTGTGAGTGATATTGGTAGCCAGGTATGGATCAGCAATTCGAGGAGGTGGTGAAAGACTGCTGGGAATGTACCAACAATGATGAGAGCAAGAAAACATGTATGTTTCCATTGTCACCTGTGGAGGTTCCTGTTGAGCCTTGGTTCAAGTTGGGTTTGGCTATTGCTGGCCCATTTGAGCTTTTCGGTAATGAGGACCGTTATGTGTTATTGCTGGTTGACACCTCTAAATGGGTAGTAACTAAGGGCCATATGTATCAAAAAAGAGTTTTGCCATTCTCAAATTGCGATTTTTAGTGAATCGCAATTAGAGAATCGCAAAATGCAATGTATGTAGGATTTGCAAAAAATTTTGTGAATCCTACATATTCCTGATTTGCGAATAAGGAATACCTTCACATTCATTCCTATTTCCCATTCATTCCTATGGGCTAGGAGGTCCATAGGAATGAATGGGAAGACATTCTCAATTTGCGATTACCAATTAGAGAATCGCAAATTGAGAATGCAATTTCAAGGTTGCAAGAGGGCCAAAAGGACACCCTGTTGCACCCCTGAAATATGCATGTGCGCAAATTTTGCGCACATAAATGCCCTTATGGCACCTATTTTGGCCTCAACCTTGAGAATTGGATATCCCATATATTGAGGATTACATGAAAGCTTGACCGCCCCAACTTTGGCTTGTACCCTGGAAAAAAGAGAATGCATTTATTACCAGGGATAGCATCCTGGACTGTCACATGTGTGAAAAAGGCACGGAGATCAGCTGACTAGCTAGCATTGGATCTAGTTTCCCCTCTGTTTATTTAGAATGGCTTTTTATTGACCCAATTAACAACCTAAATATTAATAAAAACACTTACGGCAGGCTTTATATGATCAGACTGCAGTAGCGGGCCTGTGCACGTAAGTGCGGTAGAGTAGTGGGGTGGGGCAGAGGCAGAATGGAGACGGGGTGAAAGTGACAAACGACATGATAGGGAATGTAAAATAAATAAATAAAACCACATGCCTTGCTCTCGCCGCATCGCTGAGTCAGCGATATGGTGGACGCAAGGTAAGTGGATTTATTTATTTATTTTACCTTCCCTATCCCGTTGTTTGTCACTTTCGCCCTTCACACCTGCCTGCCCAGCCACGCTTACCTGAATGGGTCGCCACTCTCTGGCTGCCTCCAAAAGAATGCGGTCAGAAAATTTAAAGGTGAGCGTGGCAACTTATATGTTATTAGGTCCACCAGATAATATTGCAGGGTAACTGACCAGAGTGTGGGGATGCTGGGAACGTAGCCTTCTGTTTGGTTAGAGGACTGGCACTGTGAAATACCAGTTGTGTTTCCCACTGAGTTTCAATGCAGCTTTGGAGTCCATTCCTTGCCCCTGTTATGGAAAGTCAGGGCTAACAATGATACATTTCACTTTTCATGTGGATTCTAAATTATGCATTCAAAGCATTTTTTGATTTCTTTTTAAAGAAAAGGAGGTATTGATAATCTGAGAGATGCATTAAATATGTTCTTTTATCCGGCAGATGAGGAGGTAACTACCCATTTAGGCGCTTTTTTAAAAATAGCCATAAAAGCTTGTCTTACTATGAATACTGTATAGGCTTGTGGAATAGTTTTTACTCTGGATTTTGTATTACATGTACTTTTTATGGAAGAGTGTATTTTAATTATTTGTATGTTTTATGTATGCATTCTGTTTTTAATATTTCTTATTATGTATTGTATTTAAATATTATGCCTTCCACTTTAATGGATACAACTGGTATCCAAATAAAGTATGATTAATTGATTGAGTGGCGCCTCCTATCTGATATACCATAGGTATTTATTATCTGGAGTTATCTTTCCATACTTTGCTATTAAGCTTTCTAAAATTAGTTTAGTAGAATATTTTCTCCTGCCTGGACACCTTTTAGTCTATGACAAATATTTTATCAATGTGTCTGACATGCCCCATTGTTCCCTAATGTATGTTTTCTATTTATAGTTGCATATACCTGCCATTTAACTTTGTAATCACTACTTGATATAATTAATAGCATCCAAATAGCATGCGATGATAGTTGATAACATGCTCTCTGATCTGCTTGTCGGGGAATCATGTTAGCCTGCATTGAGCAAAGCTCTGATTTGAATCACAACACCAGGTATTGGCTAAACATAACCGTAAATGGATACATTTATGCCCGAGAGATAACCACAAAAGGGTGGCTGTCAGACATAAACAGGTATTATCTATATATATAAAATCAAAAGTATGTCTGTCTGTCTGTTTGTCCTTTATGCATTACTACACGATTCATCCGATCGCCATGAATCTTTGGGAAGTTGCTAAGTACACTCCTGCGAAGGTTTCTGGCCTACATTTCATTTTTTTAAAATATCGTCCCCCCAGGGCCTCATAATCTTTCGAATACTGATGTACGCACCAGACGGAAAAACAACAAATTGTGTATCCACAAGCACTCCAATAAATAAATAGAATTAAAACACCATTCATCCGATCGCCATGAAACTTTGGGAAGTTGTTGAGTACACTCCCGCAAAGGTTTCTGGCATAAAATTTTGGGGAATATCGCCCCCCAGGGGCCTCATAATCTTTCAAATACTGATGTACTCACAAGACGGAAAAACTAAAAATCGCGTATCCACAAGCACTCGAATAAATAAATAGAATTAAAACAGCATTCATCCGATCGCCAGGAAACTTTGGAAAGTTGTTGAGTACACTCCCACGAAGGTTTCTGGCATAAATTGTTTTTTAAATATCAGCCCCCCCAGGGCCCTCATAATCTTTCGAATATTGATTTACGCACCAGACGGAAAAACTAAAAATAGTGTATCCACAAGCACTCGAATAAATAAATAGAATTAAAATAACACTTTGAAATGTTTTCCATATTAAAATGAATAGGTTTCAATAAAAATGACTCAATGTAAATTGAATGTTATCATAACGAGTTTCCTTGAATTTCCTTTCTTCAGAGATCACAGCAACGCATGACGGGTAAGCTAGTACTTCATAATTTTTACCGCTACCATGCATAGTTATGTAGTATTCCAACCAAAGAGCGGGGTTTGTGAGGTTCAAGGGAAGTTTTGCCTCAAAAGTTTGTGAACTCCCACAAACATGAGTTTGTTGGCATTTCCAAACTCTTCACAACTCCGTCTCACTCCGTAAACTCTCAGATTTACTCCAGGAAAGTGGTTGAGTAATTCATCCTACAGGGATGGGTGTAGGGGCTGGAGTTACTCCTTGAGGAACAATGATAATTAAAGAAAGGAAGGATAATTTTGACATTGGGCTGCCTTTCCATTATGCGTAATTGTACATTATGTACAATTACGCATTGGAAAAATAAATCTTTTTAAAAAAATTACTCATTCAGCAGAATGCACAGAAAGCTGCAACTGGTACAACTTTGCAGGTTTAATACTGCTGACAGAAATAAAAAGCTGAAAATCAGAAAACAAAATGGCCCTTTCCAAACGCAAGTCCAAGTCTGCCCTAGAAACTTTAGCTTTGATATCAAGTCACAGCGATTGTGAAATAAGGTGGGAATGGTGGTGATGCCCAATTTATTATTTAGACTTGGGTGCAACTTATTTCGTAGACTCAGGTCGTATCTCACAACACATCCTTCAAAATATTTTACTGGAGAATTTGCTCCGAGAGAAGAGAATATGGGGAATATTCTCAAGGAACTATTGTTGTGTTCTCTTCACTTTATCGCAGCCAAAGTTGAGATAAAACTAATGCCCCATTCACAAGCTGGTGATAACAGCTCATATCACCAGTATACCTGCGATAGCAGCCGCAAAAAACATTGCCACCGATTACCCCAGCAACTATCTCTAATGAGATGCAGATTAGGCGTTTCCGTGCAAAAAGCAGGGATAAAATCACTCTGCAACATTCTCAATGACCAGCCAGATTGGTGATAAGATCACAAAACACGCAAAAAGGAGCGTTAGCAGCTGGAAACTAACACCTGCTTCAACCTGGTGTAAAGTCAGACGACAGCCTGCACCAGAAAAGGGAGCCCAGCCCAGAACTACACCTTAAGGGCAGCAGATGCCATGGAGCCACTGATCATGCAGCCCGGACACCCAAGAGGGCCACAATACCCATCACAAACACCCCCAGGACCACCCCACACCCCCAGGACCACCCCCCACCCCCGGACCCTCACCACCCCCCAGACCAACACTGAGGCAGCTCTGGCAAAGACAGCAACCCCCTGAAACCGCACCAACCTCACAGACCCAGCACCAGATAATGACATTGCCCACCACAGGCCCAAAAGGACAACCATCCTCCGCAACCTGAACATCATTGCCCACAGGCTGACAGTCCCTACACAGAGGAAAACCAACATCCCAACTCAGACAAAGCTGCTGCCGTGCTGCATCTGTTAACCTCTAGTACCTACCAACCAACAACTGCCAGAGTTGGAGGAGTCTAACAGCCAGCACAATCAACTTTCTCATAACGGTCGTGGATGACATCCTCAGCTTGGTACCCCAGTATCTATACTTACCCCACACTGCACAGGAACAGCTGGAGACCAAGCAAGGCTTCTAAGCCTTCACTGGCTTCCCGCACGTTTCAGGGGCAATTGACTGCACATGTGTCCTACTGGTGCCCCCTGGCAACACTGCACACAATAACAGCAACAGAAAGCACATGCATTCCATCAATGTGCAGGCAAAAGTGGTCCCCCGGGAAATCTCCACCAACGCCGCCAACCCAGGCAGTGTGCATGATTCCTAAACCTCCCGACAGTCCATCAGCAACCAGTGCTATCATGATGGCGCCTACGGAAATGTACTGCTCATTGGCAAGTACCAAATGAACACAACACACACCTCAACTCCACAATCATGCAACACACAACACTGGGAATGCACATGTTACAAACTCACATACAACATGCCAAACAACATGCCCAACCACCAGACACGACAGCACAACTTACTGTGGGAACCTGGGCCAGCCATGGACAGAAGCCATTAACGGCATGGCACCCCAGCCACACAGTAGCTGAATGTGGGGAGAGGTGGGAACCAGGAATGTGTGAAGGAGGCAAGTGACCCGTGAATGAGAAGGAACACAATGCCAAGTGTGGCATGGATGTGCTGGCCAGACTGCAGTATGCAGACCACACACATATCCATGTCAACATACACCACTGTTGTATGGAGTGTAGTGGACAGTGGACGCAACCATGTCACCCCTGCCAGTGGGGAAGGTCACGGAAATGTAGCTTGTTACATCCTTCCGTGAGCGTGAGCAGAGTGGGATGGCCCGGCGTACGCCAGGCCAGCCTAGGGGTTGAATAAAAAGCACGTAGCTCTGGGCGTGGCTCTCTTCTGGAATGCCCAATGTCTCTGCTGGGGGGCACCCCTCAGTCCACCACAAGGCCAACGCCATTACCATGAGCGGTGTTGCCAGTGATCCTGTGCGCCTGCTGCACCCCAGGCCGCTGGTTTCCAAAACTGACTTGCCCGCCCCTGTGCACCCAAGCCTCACTGCTCACCTGCCGACACCGGCGTGTGTCATAGAGGGTCTACCACATGCCGGTGCAAGCTCCGAGACCGAGGCCCGCAACCCTGGCAGCCTGCTCCGACCATCACAGCCTCCGTGACACAGGTCTGCAGTACTCCTTTCTCGTTTACGTACTCTACCCGCATACACAGCGTACTAGTAGGTCACACATTTGGCACTGAGTCTTGATTACACTATGACAGAGGACGATGTTCATGGCTGAGTTGAAGCCACTACACTCCCTTCGATGTGTTGCCACCAAGTCTGTTCATAGCATTACAAACACAAGTGTCTGTGGGCAAACGCGGACTACTGCTCCCAGGCAACACTAAGCTTGAGTAGGTCACACATTTGGAACTGAGTCTTGATTATACAATGGCCGAGTACACATGGCAATGCAGACTTTAAATCACTATAGTCCCTTCGATGTGGTGACACCAAGTCTAAGTATAAAAACCAAAGGAAATGATGGACGCAGCGTTGACAATACAAGCACTCAGCCCCAGTCAACTGATCTGGGTTTAATCCATCACCGTTCTTTAGCCCACTCTGCCACCCCAGTTCAGACATGGCCATATGCAAATCAGTCTGACCCTGTGCCCCATGGGAACAGTCCAGACCGAACTGCCAAGCCATGCCTTCCCTGGACCGGAAACAAGCTACCGAGGACCGGTTTCTGGCATTTCAGCCTTCTTCAGCCCGGCTTGCTTGAATCCAGTGGCAAAGTGAGCAAGGGACTCACGTCTGAGCATGCCCTGCCAACTTAGGGCGAACAAAGAAAAACCAAAGGAAATGATGGAAGGAGCGTTGACAATACAAGCACTCACCCCCAGTCAACTGATCTGGGTTTAATCCATCACCATTCTTTAGCCCACTCTGCCACCCAAGTTCAGACATGGCCATATGCAAATCAGTTTGACCCTGTGCCTCAAGGGAACAGTCCAGCCTGAACTGCCAAGCCATGCCTTCCCTGGACCGAAAACAAGCTATCGAGGACCGGTTTCTGGCATTTCAGCCTTCTTCAGCCCGGTTTGCTTGAATCCAGTGGCATAGTGAGCAAGGGACTCACGTCTGAGCATACCCTGCCAACTTAGGGTGAACAAAGAAAAAACAAAGGAAATGATGGACGGAGCGTTGACAATAGAAGCACTCACCCCCCGTCAACTGATCTGGTTTAATCCATCACCGTTCTTTAGCCCACTCTGCCACCCCAGTTCAGATATGGCCATATGCAACTCAGTCTGACCCTGTGCCTCATGGGAACAGTTCAGCCCGAACTGCCAAGCCATGCCTTCCCTGGACCGGAAACAAGCTACCGAGGACCGGTTTCTGGCATTTCAGCCTTTCTCAGCCCGGCTTGCTTGAATCCAGTGGCAAAGTGAGCAAGGGACTCACGTCTGAGCATACCCTGCCAACTTAGGGCGAAAAAAGATGAGCAGCCTTGGTATACGTAACTATCAAGAGTAACATTTTAATCATGGACAAACAATTACCATTACACTTTCAAAAAAGGCAGCAATTGCACTTAAAGACTGATCATGAAGTGGTGAAGTGTCAAAAACATGTATTTTGGTGAAAGCATGTTATAAAAAGATGTACGATAGAGGGAAAAATGGTTAGGTAACCTAAGCCAAATAAAGGGCTAGTACAACACCGTAGTGTCAAAGTTATAAATCCAACAATTATTATGAATTAAAACTATGGTAGTCTGAGGAGGCAAAACTATAGGTCACGTGAGGAAGCAAGAAATGTTAAGTCAGTGGAGGATTAAAAGGGAGCAAATATGATGATTAGGAGAGAGTACGTATGTTGAAATACAGAGCACGTGGCGTAGCACAAAAATGCAACATATATATTTATGAAAGCACAATATGTAAGAAAACAGGCCTGGGAAGGCCATGTGAGGCAAAAATAAATATTAAAATTCATGGGCTCAGTGGGCCGAAAGTCACAGTCCCGTGGTGGTGTGCCTGTGCTGGCTGCAATGCATCCGGGGCCACTAACTCTGTGCAGCTCAAGTCAGGGACCCTGTCTGATCGAATATTGGAGGGCCTCTGAGACAATAGATTTGGGGTCATCAACACCATTTCCGCTGCCTCTGGCCTCAACTGCAGTCCACCAGGGCACACCCATCACATCGAGTCCAGACCGGCCCGGACGTCACATCACCGCAGGAGGCACACACTACCATTGAGAAGGACCAACTCCAACCGCCATCTGCCAACGTCGAAACATTGGTAGTGGTAGACTAACGGAGTTGCTCACACCTGTTGTGGATGCCATCATCTGCCTGATACCATGCTCAGCACTCCAGGTGCCACTGACTCAGTGTACCTCAACCCATGGACCGTTACGGATTGGGTTCTGTGATGTGGAGAGATTGCACAGCAAAGACACCTCAGGCAGTGTGGGATACCTGGGATGATGATGAGGAAGATGATACAGGTGTAACATACCCCACTGCAGCTGCATCAGTTATATCCCGAAGGGACACAATCCTAGACAATTTGTACACATGAGCTGGCCCAGCTCTAGTGCCTCAACCTCAATGCACTGCAACTCACAGGCACTTTTGTTTGCATATTGGATGACCTCTGTACCTGCTCCGGCTACCTCCATGTTGCTCAGCACTTGTCCCTGTTATGTTGGTGTTTTCAGTCTCCGTTTTAATGGTGTTCACTGTTCAAGTGGTTGCCAGCACCAACCACTCCTTGTGGGCTGGCTTACACTCACTCCACACACATCCAGCACAGGCGTCATTGTACATGAAGACCTGCCAATAAAGGGGCTGGGCGCACATGCCCATAGCCAGTTCCACATACTATCTACGTGTGTCCCTGTGGTCATGTTGTATGCATGAGGGCCCTGGGCCCTACGACATTACATGGTTGCTGTGTACAGCGGACCCCACCCACACCTGTTCGGACACCTCCTTTTGGCAATCTGACACCTGTCAGTGGAATGTGATGTGTGCCTCGGTGACATGTTGGGAGTCAGCAGAGGTGGTGGGTGCTTCCTGCTGTGTGGTGTGTGCAGGGGCCGGGGTCTCCTCTATGTAGCTTGCCTCCCTGCTCCTGGAGGTGGGTTGCCTGAGATGTCCATGAGCTGTTGAAGTGTCGGTGTGGAAGGTGTGGAGGTCCTCTCCAGCATCACTGATGAGTTGTCTGGTCTGCTCTTCTGGAGGTGTTGTGTGTACCTCTACAATGTGATGGGGAGCTGCATGTTGACATTGTGTTGACAGGTATGTTGGCAAATTGTTCTTGTTTACATGCAGACTGTATAGCAATGTACATTGGTACTGTTGAGGGTGCTGTAATTTGATGGTGGACAGTGGACATTTAGACTACATGACAGATGTGAGGTTGTACGTGTACATTCTCATCGCACAGTTTCCTGCTCGTAGAGATGTAGTTGCCCTGTTTCTGCGCATGTACAGAGCCAGTTGTGTCCTCTGTTCTGCAGTGTTGGGGTTGCACATTGTACCACATTGTCGTCAATGTGGATGTGCTGTTCTTGCTATGTGTGTGTGCTTCAGTGTTCCACGGGGATCAAGGACATGATGTCATTATTTGTGTGCAGTGTGCTACACATCGTTGTGCATTTGTGCCATTGTGCCCATCTCCCCCCGTCCCCCCCAGTCCCTGGTCATTACTCACCCTGTCGATGTTGTGTCAGGTACTCTCGAGCTGTGTCCGGACTCCCAGTTCCTTGCACTGTCTCCACACTGATGACATTGGCCTCAGTTTCCTCCAGCTCCTCTTGTGGCACAGGACACCCACCTCCTGTCGGCATTGCGGACTTCCTGTTGGCAGCGGGTTTATCCTTGGTTTGGTTTTCACTTTATGCCAGCGCCTCTTGGCCTCCTCCATTGACCTCCTCGACACTCCGACTGCGTTTACGGTATTCCAATTGTCGGTCAGTTGATGGTAGTTTCCTGTCACCTCCGTGACGCTGATCTGGTTTTTCTGTGGACTGTACCCCGTCTTCCTCTCCCTCTTCTCCTTGGCCTTCCCCGTCCCTGTTGTTCCTTGCTGGCGGCTTGTGAGGTTCGCGTTCAACTCTGCACTCAGTCAGGGTGCATCCATGTTGCTACGCACTTAGGAATGCTTTTGGTTTGTATTTTTGGTTGCTTTTATAGTGCATGTTCCCGCCAGACCGGTGGGATTTGCAGGCCTGCCGCTGGTTTGCGCTGCTTTTGGTATCGCGATTGGCCTCATCGCAAGTGTTTTGCGATTGTGTTTCACATGTTTGAGGCTTTGTGCCGACGTTATCGCGGACATTTGATGTGTTGTCGGGGGCCTATTGCATGGTGCCTCCGTGTTGTGAATACTTAGTTAACACGGCGTTATTTTCACGCAATAGACTGCGATGTTGAAAGTTGCGTTAAGTTAATTTTGTGATGGTTATCACATTTTCTTGAGAATATCCCCCTATGAAAGCGAATTGCATGTCTTTAATTTTTGCGCAGCATAAAAATGGCCTGGTATTCTCCTTTACAATATGGAGAACAAAAAAATCCTTTCAATATATAAAAGACAGAATTGATCGTCTCCTTGGTCGATTTATAATTGCAGTTTAAAATCGGACAATGTACCCTTATTTCAGGGGCATATTTCTTACACTATCTGTTACAATGTAATTCTATTTCGCTTTGTAATTAAGCTTAGCAGTTTCCAACTGAACATCAGTGAACCCTTTGGGTACAGCTTCCAGTTAGTTACCTAGAGATCTGCTCAATATCTGTAATTCCATACAAATGGCTCAATGATGGCTCAAATAGCACATCAGTCAATGTTGTGAGCAATCTACCAGGAGCAGTCACAGGAATCTTCTTTTAGTGTTTATGTGACTTTATTTGTATTCAGGAATCTTAGAGAGAGTCAGAAACCCAAGCAGAAGGGTACAGTGAATATTACACCTTGGCACAAAGAATAATGAAAAAAGGCCATGTCAGGGGTGGTGTGGCCTCTTATTTTACAACTTCGAAGGAATAAAATAAAGCAAGCAATACTTGTCAAAAATTGGGATTTCGATACACAGTTTAGGTCTCTCCTACTAATTATTGCATAAATTAATACAACATCAAAGGATAAGAAACATATTACCAAGGGATTAGATGGCATCCTCATCAATTATCAACTAATTTATAATGATATCTTATGGATACATGCAGGTGATTTTAGCTCAAACTTCATTTTTAATATAGTGTGAGACAACCAGTACCAGACGTTCAATGATACCTGCGTGGATCCAAGAGAAAGAGAAAGAGAAAAAGAAAGAGAAAGAGAGAAATAGAAAGAGAGAAATATTAAGAGAAAGAGAAAGAGAGAGAGAGAGAGAGAGAGAGAGAGACAGTTAGTTAGTTTATTTATTGGGACAGTTGTCCATATAACCTTCTAAAACCCTATCCCATTGAGGAGTTGATAAAATTGTGTTGAACTTCAGTCTCATTTTTAAGATGTCCTTACATAGCCTGGTGACTGGTAGTCGTGTCTAGTAGGGACCTAAGCATTCAATGTAAAATGCATTGAGGGGTTCTCCTTCAAATAAGCTGCATCTAGTGTACAACTTACTTTCTCGGTTGATTCCCTGAACGTGTGTGTATTCGGAAATGGGGACCATACTTCTTTTATGCTCCTTATGGAGCACATACTTTTCCGAAGTCCTATCCTAAGCCGAACAGCCATGGGACACTTCCTCTCACCAACACAAATCTCTTCCCAGCATAACTTGGAGACCTTTGTTGCTGCTAAGTCCTGAGATAGCTTGATGAAAAATCTCAGTCTGAGGGGACTTTGCCAACAACTGCGAGGATTCAAATTTCAATACCCCTCTTAAGCTTGTATCTTACAGCCTGATTCATCATTGTTAAATCCGGTCGCAAAGGGCCAGATTCTGAGAATCTGGCCCTTTGCGAGCGGTATTTTTGCATTTGGGATTCATCATCCCAAATGCAAAAATCGCTATTTAAGAATTCGCATATTTGCGAGGAATAGCATTTAAGGAATCTCTATTAGAGATTCCTTAAATGCTATTCTTGAAACATTTTTAAATTGCAAATTTGCATAAATTTCCCGCTATTTACCGCGAGGTCAAACCTCGTGGTAAATAGCGGAAACTTAGAAAAATGCATTTAAATGCATTTTTCTAAGTTTTATGTTACACACACACATGTCCTTGGGACATGTGTGTGCGCAACACCAATGTAGCATACATTTCAGGGGTGCTACAGGGTGTCCTTTGGCACCCCTGCACCCTTGAAATCGCAATTTCAATATGCAAATCGCTAATTGCGATTCGCACATTGAAATGTCTTCCCATTCATTCCTATGGGCCTTTGGACCCACAGGAATGAATGGGGAGATATTCCTTAATTGCGATTAGCAATTTGCTAATCGCAATTAAGGAATAATTAGAAATCGCAATTTATTTAGCGATTTCTTGGTGAATAGCATTTTGCTATTCCTTAATAGCGATTCCTTAATAATCGCTATTAAGGAATAGCAAATACTCACCTTGATGAATCAGGCTGTTAGTTCCCAGTGATAGGTACAGTATACCCTTAAGGACTGCATGTTGCAGTGGATCCCAACTGCAAGACATGCCGAGTGCAATACTCTCAAGCCCATACCCATACAGGACAAGGGGAGGTATTTTTCCTTCATAAGCTTTCATAAGGAGGGCATGTGACAAGCCTCCATATCGCGGATTTAACATGGCTAGGCATCCTGCTTGTAACATGGGTCTAGACATAACCCTCCCCATATGGAAATCATTTTTAAGTTCTTGTAAAAAGTCCACCATTTCAACCCGTACGGAGTTCAAATCCATCTAAGCTTGGTAACTTCTTTCCCAAAACCATTATCTTAGTTTTCTCTAATTTGATTTTTAATGAGTTCCTTTTATTATTGTCGTCATGGTACTCCAGTTTCCTTTGCAAGCCAAGGGGGGTATCTAGCAGAATCATATCATCTGCATGGGACACACATTTCCCCAACGTTAGATTAAAAAGATTTTCATCGTTTTAAAACAGCAGGTACATCTTCCAGATTGAGAAGCAAGAGAGGGAAGGTCAAGACACATTCCTGTCAAAGTGCATTCTGAATTGGAACTGTGAGAAATGGCACTGTCGGTTGACTGAGGTGTGAGCCCTGGTCAAGCAATCACCACAATCCCTGGAGGGGTGAACCCAAAAATGTATTAAACAAACCTGTGCTTAACCCTAGGTAGCTTGCCACAAAAAGCAGTCAGCCTTAACTTAGAGGCAATGTGTACAGTATTTATGCAGCACACAAACAGTAATAAAGTGAAAACACAAGAAACATCCCACACCAGTTTAGAAGTATAGAGTCATTTTTTATAAATTATTTGATAACTAAATAACAAAAATCCAATCAGTAGAACAGGTGTTATGAATTTTTAAGGTTTTTGCAAAAACTAGTGCCTAAAAAAGCATCAATAATGGTCATCTAGCCGCATAAGAACCGGTCAAAATAAAAAAATATAGCAAACCGAGATGGAGCATGGGTCAGATACAAGAAATGGAATGGACCTGGGTGGTACTTACCTTTGAATTTAGAAGACATTTTGAAGAAAATGTTCTGAGAAGGTTAAGTTCAGCGGGGCAAGGTGGCAGGTGGTGTCCCAGGAGGGAGCGTTGTAGTTGGGATGCTATGTGTTGAAGCCACAGTGAAGATTTTTGCGTTAGGACTTGTCTCTTTTCTGTAAGTCGAAAATCTCTATTGTTACAATAATAGACTGTAGCCAAAGACAATTCCAGATTCGCAGATACCCCTTTGGCGTACGATTGCTGAACAGGATTTCCTACTATGGAAAAAAATGTAGCGGGAGCAGCTGAGAAGGCAGGATCCATCAATCAATCAAACATTTGTAAAGCGTGGTACTCACCTGTGAGTGTCTCAATGCGTTGGAGAGGGGGGAGAAGCAGCTACTGATTGAACATCCAGGTCTTGAGAAGTCTCCTGAAGGTCAGCAGGTCCTAGGTCTGTCGCAGGTGGGTGAGGAGGGTGTTCCATTTCTTGGCTGCGAGGTGGGAGAATGACTTGCCACTGGGGTTCGTTCGGCGGATGAGTCGGATGGTGGCAAGGGGAAGGTCAGCGAAGCAAAGTGGCGGTTTGGGGTGTAGAAGGTGAGTCGGTCATTGAGGTATGCTATTTCGGTGTTGTGGGGTGCTTTGTGAGCGTGGGTGAGGAGCTTGAAGGTGATGTCACTGAGGCAAGGGATTCCGTAGGATGAGGAGTGTGGAGGTGTTTTGTATGCGTTGAAGTCTATTTTGGAATTTGGCCGTGGTTCCCGCATAGAGGGCATTGCAGACGTCCAGCCTGCTGCTGACGAGGGCTTGAATGACTGCTCTTCTGGTTTTGGTGGGGATTCATCTGTAGGTCTTGTGGAGCAAACGGAGGGTGTTGAAGTAGGAGGGGGAGACTGCGTTAACTTTTTGGGTGATAGAGAGAGCTTTGAGTCCAGGCTGAACCCCAGGTTGCGAGCGAAGTTGGTGGATGTCGGGGGATTTCCCAGTGAGGCCGGCCACCAGGAGTCATCCCATTTGGAGGCGGTGGAGCTGAGGATGAGGACTTCTGTCTTGTCAGAGTTCAGTTTCAGGCGGCTGGTCTTCATACACTCTGTGACGACTTTCATTCCCTCGTGGAGGTTGGATTTGGCGGTGGCTAGGTCCTTGGTGAGGGAGAGGATCAGGTGGGTGTGGTCGGCGTACGAGATGATGTTGAGGTGGTGCGCTCAGACAATGTTGGCGAGAGGTGCCATGTAGACGTTGAAAAGGGTCGGGCTGAGGGATAATCCTTGGGGTCCGCCACAGTTGATCGTAGTGGCTTCGGATCGGAATGGGGAGGCGGAATCTCTGGGTTCTGCCGGTGAGGAAGGAGGTGATCCAGTTCAGGGTTTTGTTGCGGATCGCTGCATCATGGAGGCGTGTCTGCAGGGATTGGTGACAGACAGTGTCAAAAGCGGACGAAAGGTCCAGGAGGATTAGGGGCACGGTTTCGCCATTGTCCAGCAGGACCCATATGTCGTCCGTGGCAATGAAGAGGGCGGTTTGGTGCTGTGATTACTTCGGAAACGGGATGAAGAGTAGTCCAAGATGTTATTCTCCTCAAAGATAGAGGGTCAGTTGTCTGTTGGCGGTCTCCTCAATGATTTTCGCCAGTACGGGAGCAGGGAGATGGGTCAAAAGTTCTTGAGGTCCTTTGGGTCCACCTTAGGTTTCTTGAGTAGGGCGTTGATCTCGGTGTGTTTCCAGCTCTCCCGGAAGGTAGCTGTCTCAAAGGAGCTATTGATGAACTTCCAGAGTTGGGGTGCGATGATGGAACTTGCTTTGTTGAAGATGTGGTGGGTACAGGGGTCGGAAGGTGAGTCATAGTGGATGGTGTTCATGATTTTGAAGGTGTCTTTGTCATTGAGGTTGTTCCAGGTGAGCAGGAGGTAGGTGTGTTTGGTGGGCGTTGAGTCCGGGGTGTCGGAGTCTGTCGTCGGAGTCTGGGTGTTGAAGCTGTTGTGGATGTCTGCGATCTTGCGGTGGAATACGTTAGCCAGGGAGTCGCAGAGTTCTTGCAACGGCGGGATGTCATTGGAGCTGGGGTTGGTGAGTTAATTCACAATGGTCAATCAATCAATCAATCAGTCATTTGTAAAGCACACTACATACCTGGGAGGGTCTCAAGGGGCTGGGGGGCAGCCACTGATCGAACAGGCAGGTCTTGAGCATCCTCCTGAAGGTCAGCAGGTCTTGGGTCTGTTGTAAGCCCAGTGGGAGGGTGTTCCATGTCTTGGCGGCGAGGTGGGAGAAAGATCTCCCGCCAGTGGTTGTTCTTTAGATGCGCAGGACGGTGGCTAGTGAGAGGTCGGCGGAGCATAGCTGGGAGCTGAGGATGTAGAAGGAGAGCTGTCTGTTGAGGTAGGCTGGGCCGGTCTTATGGAGTGCCTTGAGTGCGTGGATGAGGAGCTTAAAGGATATCCTCTTGCTGATGGGAAGCCAGTACAGGTCCCTCAGGTGGGGGGTGATGTGGCCGTGGCTTTGTACATCGAGGATCAGTCTTGCCGAGGTGTTTTGGATGCGTTGTAGTCGTTTGATGAGCTTGGTTGGGGCTCCCGCGTGGAGAGCGTTTCCGGAGTCGAGTCTGCTGCTGACGAGCGAGGGCCTGGGTGACTGTCTTTCTTGTGTCTGTCGGGATCCATCTGTAGATCTTGCGGAGCATGAGGAGGGTGTTGAGGCAGGAGGAGGATATGGATTTGACCTGCTTGGTCATTGACAGCGTTGAGTCGAGGATGATTCCTAGGTTGCGTGTGTGGTCGGTGTGTATCGGGGCTGCTCCCAGTGCCATCGGCCACCAGCAGTGATCCCAGACTGAAGGGTTGGTGCTGAGGATGAGGACCTCCGTTTTGTCCGAGTTCAGCTTCAGACATCTGGGCTTCATCGAGTCAGCGAAGGCCTTCATTCCTTTTTGGAGGTTGGCTTTGGCGGTGATGGGGTCCTTGGTGAGGGAGAGGATCAGTTGAGTGTCATTGGCGTAGGAGATTAAGTTGAGGTCGTGCTGTCGTGCGACGTGTGCGAGCGGAGTATGTAAATGTTGAACGGTGTCGGGCTGAGGGAGGATCCTTGGAGAATGCCGCAGATGATCTTGGAGGCTTTGGAGCGGAAAGGGGAAGGCGGACGCTCTGGGTTCTGCCGGAGAGGAAGGAAGTGGTCCATTCCAGAGCCTTGTCTCGGATCCCTGTGGCGTTGAGGCGTGCGCGTAGTGTGCGGTGGCAGACGGTGTCGAAGGCGGCAGAGAGGTCTAGGAGGATGAGTGCTGCGGTCTCGCAGTTGTCAAGCAGGGTCCTGATGTCGTCGGTGGCGGCATTGAGGGCAGTCTCGGTGCCGTGGTTGCTGCGGAACCCTGATTGGGAAGGGTCCAGGATTCTGTTATCTTCGAGGTATCGGGTTAGCTGTCTGTTGATGATTTTCTCGATGACCTTGGCCGGGAAGGGGAGTAGAGAGATTGGCCGGAAGTTATTGAGGTCTCTTAGGTCTGCCTTGGGTTTTTACAGTAGGGTGTTGATCTCAGCATGTTTCAAGCTCTCTTGGAAGGTCGGGTCTCGAAGGAGAGATTGATGACGTTGCGCAGGGGGTGTGTGATGGAGCTGCTTGCTTTGTTGAAGACGTGGTGCGGGAAGTGTTCTGACAGGGAGCCGGAGTGGATTGTGTTCATGGTCTTGATGGTGTCATCGATGCTCACACTGGCCCAGGCTAGCAGGGGGTCGTGGTCAATGGTGTGCGGAGCGTCTTTTGTGTTGCTGTCTGTTGGGGCTGTCCGTTTGTTGAAGCTGTTGTGGATATCTGCTATCTTGCGGTGGAAGAAGGTAGCGAGGGAGTCACACAGGGCTTGTGATGGCAGGATGTCGTTGGTGTTGGAGCTGGGGTTGGAGAGTTCCTTCACGATGTTGAAGAGCTCCTTGCTATTGTGTGTGTTGTTGTCAAGGCGGTCTTTGAACGAGGTTCTCCTGGCAGTCCTGATGAGGCGATGGCGGTGGGGGTTGCGGATGGAATCCTTGTGTGCTGCGCGGTTGTCAGGAGTTTGTTCGCTGTTCCATTTCTTCTCTAGTTTCTGGTGAAGAGCACTTTGCTGTTGTGTGCGTTGTTCTTGATGTGCTCCTTGAAGGAGGTCCTTTTGGTGGATCGGATGAGTTGGTGGTGCTTGCGTCTGGCGTTCTTGAGGGCTGCATTGTTGTCTAGTGTCTGGTCATGGCGTCACTGCTTCTCGAGTCTTCTGCAGGTTTGCTTGGAAGTCTGTATCAGTGATGAACCAGATGGCTCTCGTGTCGGTGTGCCTGACGATACACCTTGGGCAGATAAATGAGAAGAGTGGTCCCGGTTTCCCCTCGGTTCTCAGTGCAGTTTTTAGCCAAAAAGTCCTCATTTTAGGATTCTGGCTATCTGAACACTTTTAACAACACAACCAATGATCCTGGATAGATGGAACACCACTTGGGCGCTCAGGACTCATGCAGGCTAGGTCCAGTTGCAGGTTCAAGGTGATGGTAGCTTTTTATGATTCTGTGACATTAAAAAGGAGGCCAACAAACTAGTTGATAGAGTCACTCTGGTAGTTCTGGTTTTAGGCGAAGATTCTGGTCTTAAGCAGCAGATATGGCCTCCGAGAGTTTAAGGCAAGCTCTAGGCAGCAGCAAAGCTGTTCTTCCAGGTACCGCAAAGCAGACTTGCAGAGTGCACAGCAGGTCACAGCAGCGGGCAGTCCACTAAAGGTCCTTCCGCAGGTCCAGAAAGTAAACTGTGGAGCGGTTTTGAGGACCATATTTTTATACCCAGTGCCTCCTTTGAAGTGGGGAGAATTTTCTATCGCTTTTTTTCTTTGAAGTGCATGGAATTTCCTGTCTCCCGTGCCCTGGGTCCAAGCACGCTGCAGTGACAACGTGGAGATCATAAGTGCTTTGTGTGAATGCAGAGCACAGTCTTTTCAGTTGCAAGTTGGGCTGGGCTGTGCTCAGCTCTGCCCCTTCATCCTGCCAGCCAGTGGCCCATTCTGGAACACCTAATCCCTCTAAGGGATTCATAAGTAAACTAAATATGCCAATCTGGTGTAAGAAAATTAAACAATGTTTATGGGAGTGGGTGAAAGCATTTTAGCACTGGTTAACAGTGGTAACGTGCACAGAGTCCTGATGCCAATAAAAATGACTTTCAACAAAAATGGATGTAAGTAGTCAAAAGGTTTGGAGGAAGAACACCCTAACTCTGACAGATCCAACAGAAATCCTTTATGATAATCTCTTTAATTTGTCACATTCTACCTGTTTCCAGGCCTTAGAGAAAACATACACTAAGTGCCTTGTTCTTCTCCGTTCTATACAACTAAACCGCTGGTTCCAGCAGGGCCAACCAATGTCATATATTCACAATTCAATCAAAATATTAGCAGTTCTGGACTACACTTTAGTGTCAATTCAGTTATTTTTAACTCCTTTACCGCAGAGCAAATTACGCCGCGGTGCAGTAGTTCTGAAGAGTGGACGGGGCTGCGTCGGCCAAAGGACGTGCGCAGCACTACCGAGGTAGTGCTCTCAACGGCCGTTGACCAAGGCGCGCACGCAAGGGATTAAACATCATAAAATATAATATAATCAAAAGATTTGGAAGCGATCATCTCTCTCAGACAACAGATGTCACTCATTCAAATAATACAAAGAAAAAGCAGGATCGCGTGAAGGACAGGATAGCTTGAGAAGAATAAGTTGAAACTTAAAATCTGTAAATCGTTATCGTGCATGGAAGATGTAATGTATTATGTTACAAGATTCTGAGCCTGACATGATAAGGGCGAATTCAGAAAAGGCTCCTAAACAATGTGTGCCTAGGGAGGGGCACTAAAAGCATGTAATGGGTTAACATCAAACGAGAAAATCGTTGGTATACTAAAAATTTGCAGGAAAGAAGGCAACTTTAAACCAGGAGTTAAAGCTACTACATAAAAATATAAATGATGCCACCCAGTTGTAGAAGTTTAATTCACTTGGAAGGACTACAAAAAAGCTAATCTGGGAGTCCAAATATAGCAAGGCAGATAATGACTCTATAAAGTTGTTCTCCGCCTGCTAAGTCAAAAACAAGCGGACATTCTGACAGTTAATACATTGGTCTGAAAAAGGTCAAACTTAAGTGCACAGAAATGATGTTCCAATGTTGCATGACATTGAGCCCTGAGCAGCGAGCTGTGGTTGCCGATTCTCAAACTGCCTAGGCTCAATGACCATCCCGGACTCCTCGCACGGCTCATTGTTCCAACCCATATTTAAAAAAGGCTCCACCTCACATCTAAGCAGGTATAGATTTTTTTTTAAGCAGGTATAGGTTAACAGTGCTGCTGGCTGTGGTGTCCAAGAGCCTGATTCTCAAAGGACCTCCACACTCGGTTGGAATCTCCCCAGTGAGAATACGGAGATTCCGCCAGAATGCGAAGACCCCCCCTTCGCACCCCCCCCCCACAACTGCAGGGGCTCCACCGTGAGTGCGGAGGCCCTTTGACAATCAGGCCTAAGTATGTTGTTAACCTCCTGTTCCTGGAGGATTTAGAGGATTGGGTTGGGACCAATAATTTCATACCATTCAACCAATTGGGTTTCATGCAGTGGCAAATGCCACTGATAACTTGGTTTCTCACTCTATGCTGATTGAGAAGTCTTTAAACAAGAAAGCTATATTGTACACCTGCTTTGTTGGCTTTAGTCTGGCTTTCGAGTCAACCATGCCAACAGAAACCACCTATGGAAAAACCTAGCCAGCAGCCATATTTCCTCACACCTTCTTTTCACCATCCAGATGTTTTATTCAGGCACCTGGGTTAATGTTAATCTCTGCACAAATCAGTCTATGGCCAAGAAGATCTACAAACATAGAGGCTTCAAATACGGATGTGAACCTACTCCAATGCTTTTTATTAATCAATATATTGGAAACCTGAGTTTTAACTTGATTCCACAGAATTCGTACATTAACTATGATCGTTTACACGTTTGACTAATATTGTATACTGTTTGCCCTGTTTTTAACATTCTTTTACACTATCTCGTTATTTTAATTTTCAGAGGCTGCTTACACGTCGTTGTGCCTTCATATTCAGTTTGTCTTATTGCCCTGTAAGTAACAGTTTTAATTAACTGTAAATCCATTTGACTTGGAGAGGCAGTCGCAGCCATATTGTTCATTCTTACCTGTTATATCAAGAAATACATCTTCTCTTAGCATCTAGTGATACCACCCATCCTAGCTGCCATTATATCTGCTTCAAATAGAATAACTAGAGTGCCATCACCCACAGCCGGCGAAGAGCAAGCGTAACACTGAGTAAACCTGCTCAATCATACTGTTGTTATCCACTACAAAACTGAAGAAGAGGCGGAACATCACTCCAAATTAGATTCTTCTTTTGCAATAATCCAAATATAAATAGTTTTCTCCCACATTTGATTTCTGTAATGAGTTTAAGAATAACAGTTAGGACAAAGTTTTCTCTTCTTGTGAGGCTTTAGTGAAGTAAGAGATCTAAAATCCACTTTTTGAGCTCAGCCACGTGTTTCGCTCTGCCATCAGAACATCACATATAAAATATAAACATATTTACATAAATACATGTGCAAAAAATATGATTATACAAATATTGTCTTTTTACATTAAGTCAAACATAAACCAACAATTACACCGATAGTCTATATACACATACACATCAATATACAGACGTCATCAATACATATAACAAGAACTCTATAGTAGTGCTTTGAAACTTGAAAATCCCATGCATTTTTCGGAACTGATAATTTACGTGCATTTCTACAGTGGCATTTATTTTGCATTTCAGTGATGATTATATGTGGCAGGTGATTAATCATTATCTTCCATTTTGTACAGTGTTTTACCAATACGTGGTCTTAAAAATGCATTTGTCAGAGGTCTGTTTCTATGTAGGTCCCAACGCTGGCCCTTGCCTTTCTTACCCAAGTCCGACTCTGATGCCATGCCCTACAGTGCATAATTTGTAAAATAATGAGTACATGTGGCCAAAGCTCTCCTCAGAAGCCCGTGGCCAACGCTATTAATTGTGAGTGCACCACAATCCGTGTTCTTGAATCAGCTGTATGCCCTTTTATTTTACTACAAGACACTACTTGCCCCTTTAGCTCATTATTTCAGGTTCCTGCAGTCTCCCTTTGTTACTTTTATTCTGTCTTTGTCTTCCTCTTTCTTTCCCCTTTCATATTTTTCACACTCTTGCTCTGGGTGAAAGTTTGATAAGGGACAATAAATGGTGGTACCCAAAAATGAATAGTGGTGGAATCCATCAGCAGCCACTGGGTCAAATTAAAGGCTGCCTATCTGACATCAGAATCTTGCCCCAGCCTGCTTTCTTAACACTGAGTAACTTTCTTCTAGTTTTCTTAGCCAAGAACAATTGATTCACAAGGAAAGACACATAATATATTTAGAAGTTCCAAACTAGTGCTTTAAAAATTGAAATTATCAAACAGGTGCTTCGGTTAGTCTGCACATCAGTACTAGTACTCAAGGAAAGCTTTTGCTCAAACAGCACCCAACCCAAAATTTAAATGTAAGCCCTCCTTCTCCCATATAAATCTAAGCCAGTCCGACGTAGCATGTTTGCCTGTGCAGGTTTGACCCAAGCGGCTTAACTGAGACTGATCTATTGCAGAGAACACAAATAACTGCCACAGGGCTCATTGTCACATCTGATATTTTCAGCCAGTACATGCTTTTTAGCACCTTCACTCAAGGAGACTTACACTAGGTATATATTGTAAAATACTGTTCTGCAAAGTTGTTTCTTAATGTAAAGAGGTCCTTTGTTTAAGCCTACAGATAGCATACAGAGTAAAACCAAAACCAAAGGGGAGAGGAGTTGGCCTAACGGCTAGGGCGGTCGACCTCGATTCTGGGGAACCGGGTTTCTAGACTTGGCAACGACGCGGAACATCCTGTGATTCTGGGAAAATCACTTAATCTCTCCGTGCCTAACAAAAATGAATGTGTCCTCATGTAACGCAACTGGTGCTATGTAAAGATATCTGATACCCGATACCTTTGGGTCAAGTTTGCGCTATATAAAACTAAACAAATAAATAAAATGACAGGCTCTAAAACACAACTGGGAAACACAGCAATTCAACGTTATCCTTTATAAAGTAGAGCCTTAAAAAACCTTTATGTTAGAAAATTATCATTTGAAAAATAAGATGATCATTGACCCTCCCAAGTTTTCTTATCTGCACAACATCTCACAAGCTGGTAGCCAGTGCATGCCACAATAATACTCTAACATTCCCACAACTGCTTTTCGCACATACACGCAGGTACAGGTGGATCATTATCTAACTTAAGTATATGTGTTCCCAGATTTACTAACATTTTGCATCAGGGCTGTGTCTGTCTTCTCTGAATTTACTAAGCCATGCAAACCATGATTTGCTTGGCTTTGTGTGGCTTAGTAAAAAAACCAAAATGCAACACAGGGCAGCACACTCCCTTGCTGTGTTCCGTTGCGTGAAAGAAGAGTAAGTCTGGCTTACTATGGCTATGGCATGTCATATTTAATTCTATAGTACAGACAACAACTGGTCCTCGACATAATTTTGCCAATAAGAAAAATCATAACCTTCGATCAAGTTAATTGACTCCACATCCAGACTGAATCTGTAGTCTTAATGGCATAGAGGATACTAGCCCACACCCTCAAAAAAATATATATTTTTACAATAAGTGCCAAAGAACCAATGAAACCAAAGAAAGTCCAATTGGGACGATTAATTTAATATACCATATAGTAATGTTTGAAAATCAATGTATCTATGTACATGTATTTACACAAATCATAAAGCAAAATACACTTTAAAAAAGAGAGAACGTGCACAGAGAAAGATAAAGTAAGTGCTCAAGTAAATGATCAGGAAGATCAGAAAAAAGTGTGGTTGATTTATATACAAAAGAATAATGAGCCTGTCCTAGGTAATGCTTGTAAAAAATACTTATTTTTTACTCGCTAAATGCTATGTACAATTCCTTAGTCCTTCAATTGCACCATTGGCAATGAAGAGAGGGGGTAGGGAGTGGGCAAGGGACAGGGATTAGTAGGTACAGGCTCCCAAGGGGGAATGTCGTCGACGTTTCGACCCAACCATGTAGTGGGTGGTTCAAGTCCTCAATAACGGGTCTTCATCAGGACGGAGTAATGGGGAAAAGTCTCTCTCAGAGTGCACGTCAATTAAAAACAATCATTGGGCACCCTTCCGTAGTGCCTTGTCAAGACAAAGTGCGTTGATTAATCCGCACCCACAATGTGAGAGTATCCAAAGTTATACTACAGCGTTGGTTCACCGCTGTTATTCAAAAATGTCTATCAAGCCAATCTGACTCCGATTGTTAATGCATTCGTTAACCGGTATCGTTGTATCTCGATTGATACAGACACCCATTCGCATTCCATAACGCGAATTCGTGTGGGAAGTTGTGCGCCACTAAGCGGAGCTACAGAGAGAGGAGAGACACAATACCCCTCGCCCATATAGAAGACACGGGCACTGGGTGTCTGTATCAATCGAGATACAACGATACCGGTTAACGAATGCATTAACAATCGGAGTCAGATTGGCTTGATAGACATTTTTGAATAACAGCAGTGAACCAACGCTGTAGTATAACTTTGGATACTCTCACATTGTGGGTGCGGATTAATCGACGCACTTTGTCTTGACAAGGCACTACGGAAGGGTGCCCAATGATTGTTTTTAATTGACGTGCACTCTGAGAGAGACTTTTCCCCAATACTCCGTCCTGATGAAGACCCATTATTGAGGACTTGAACCACCCACTACATGGTTGGGTCGAAACGTCGACGACATTCCCCCTTGGGAGCCTGTACCTACTAATCCCTGTCCCTTGCCCACTCCCTACCCCCTCTCTTCATTGCCAATGGTGCAATTGAAGGACTAAGGAATTGTACATAGCATTTAGCGAGTAAAAAAGAAGTATTTTTTACAAGCATTACCTAGGACAGGCTCATTATTCTTTTGTATATAAATCAACCACACTTTTTTCTGATCTTCCTGATCATTCACTTGAGCACTTACTTTATCTTTCTCTGTGCACGTTCTCTCTTTTTTAAAGTGTATTTTGCTTTATGATTTGTGTAAATACATGTACATAGATACATTGATTTTCAAACATTACTATATGGTATATTAAATTAATCGTCCCAATTGGACTTTCTTTGGTTTCATTGGTTCTTTGGCATTTATTGTAATAATATATATTTTTTTGAGGGTGTGGGCTAGTATCCTCTATGCCATTAAGACTACAGATTCAGTCTGGATGTGGAGTCAATTAACTTGATCGAAGGTTATGATTTTTCTTATTGGCAAAATTATGTCGAGGACCAGTTGTTGTCTGTACTGCTGAATACCCAGGTCCTTGGACTTTATTGGGTCAACCCCTGTTCTATAACATATTTAATTCTATAGCCTTCTGCCTCTGTGTTCACTTTAAATACAGTCAGTAGGATTGGAGTGTTATTTTCAGACCTCCCAACTTTTATACATTTTTCACCATGTGAGAGGAAAGCAGTGCCAAGAAGGGACGGGTCTCAGTGATGAGCACTGTTTGTGAGGTACTTCTACTATCCTTCTCTGCCCCCCAAAACATCCAAAATCTTTTAAGTCTACCACTGATGGACTGGGATGTTTTCACATTTTGTAATGGACATTAGTAGTGGACCTTTTCACTCTGGTCCTGAAGAAAGCCCATCAGACCTACATAGGCATAACAAGGGCTGAAACATGTCGACCATTTTAAGGCACTCTTAAAGTGCGGGAGATCCATAATCAAGTCTCAGAACGCACTGCACTCTATTTTTTAACCAACATCTCAAATCCAGACCTTTTACATTTATCTCCTGGCTGTATGAGTATTTTTTAAAGCCACTTATGACCCCTATATCACTGATCACTACTGCACCAACCAGGGGTACACCTCCAGGTGGAGGAAGCATGAGCACTAACCCCAATGATGATGCTGTCACGTGATTAGGAGGCGGAGAACCAAGATATACTGCCAATTCCTTCTCCTACATGTGAATGAGGGTTCTTTATTGGGAGACAGAACACCAGGAATTGCTAACCCAGGTTATGCAGGACAAGTGATCCATTCCCCATTTGATTATATTGGCAGAAATATTGTTGTCAAGAATATAGTGTTTTTCAGATAATGTTGTTGTTAAGAATATCATTGTTGTTAATACTATTTCAATAATATAGTTGTAAAAATATCATGTTCTTTATCTTACTGTATTTCAGTTCATATATTAATGTTTATATTATTGTTTGTATATTTGTTTATACTATTTTTAAATATGGCTTGTAATTTTAAGAGATTTTTTTATTTTTACTTTAATTGCTAACAGTAATGTACAGTGTCATCGTGGATTGCTTGGTTTGTAGGGGCAAGGATGGGATGTTAAGTAATAATGAATTAGCAGTTCATTACTTATTAATTCTTTGATTGATAATTGATTATGTACATTATGTAATATTGATTTACTATAGTTATAATTTGGGTTGCTAGGTTTGTAGAAGTATAGGGTAAGACGTTAATTAAGAAATACTTAATTTACAAATAAAAATTCTATTTAAATAATTAGTTAATTGATTATTAATTGTGTAAAAATTAATCAACAATCTTGAACCAACACTCCGACATATCTTTCCTGCTCATGTTCTACGATGGACAATAAATCAATGAATACCTGGTGCAGTTTTTGAGATATCTCAGAGTCAGAACTAAAATAACGCCATCTTCAACATAAACCTTCCTAGTCACTTCCATGATACTCTACTGGCCAATCTTGCTAAAGAGATGTGGAGCATACTTATGATGCACTGCTTGCATCCTATAGATCTCTCACCTTCATGGGCATTTTCCCTGAAGCATAAAAACCAGACCAATATCCCCATTCATAAAAACCAACAGACAATCTGGAAGAATGAACAATTACTGCTGAATCTCCGGGCATTTTTCCCTGGCCCAAATCTTGGAAAACTCGGCCTGTATTCAATGTAACCCCTTCCATGCTGATGACAGAATGGTTCCGTCATCAGCATCGGCTGAGCTGTGCTGATGACGGAACCGTTCCGTCATGACTCCGCCCGCGCAAGGCGGAGTCAGCACAGGCGGAAAATACGCCCTGCACGGAAGGGGTTAAACAGTCTGGGTATGACAAAAACTTGCTGGATGAATTCCAATCTGTTTATGAGTACACCTAAATACTTAAACATGCATCCAGCAATTATCTGATGACACCCTGATAATCTTGGGTAATGGTGACTCATGTCTCCATGCTCTACTTGGCTTTTCATTGACCTTTGACACTATGAATCCTGTAATCTCTTTTCAAACACTGCATTTGTGCATGGGTTTTGATGGGGAAGTCTGGAAATGGTTCAAGTCCTTCCTCAAAAAACACACACAAGTCACCAAAATGAATCATGCACTCTCAAACTCTGTCACTATCTCACTGGTCCTTCCTCAGGGCTTCATTCCAGCACCGGCCTTGTTCAGTCTGTACATCATTATCATGTGTAATCTCATCAAGTACTCCAGACTATGCTACCACACAATTGTGAATAACATGCAGCTCTGCCTTAACGTCTAATCACCAGCTGACATGTCCAGGCTGGCCTGTGCACTTGACAAAATACAGTTTTAGATGGATTTTCACCATCTTAAATTCAACCATCAAAATGCTGAGTTCCTTCTCATTGCACCAAAACACCAAATCTTCCTCAACATCTATCCACAAATGTTTCTCTTCTAAAAAACTGCTCAGCTGAAGCCCTACTATTAATGCTTTGTGACTGCTAAGAGGACAGCTGGCATTATGTTGTTATATTATTTCACTTATTCTTATTCACAAAAACAATAATAATATTTGCTTTTTATATAGTACTGATATTTTTAAGCACTGTAAAAATATGAGTATGACCAAATTTTGTGTTGCTAAATATTATAATATTAGTATTTGGAATAATCGTGATACCAATACCACAATTCTCAGCTTAAGTAATTCCTGAGAGGATCAGACTTTCCTTGCAACCTGCTTTTCACTGCCTCTTTCAGAAATGTGTTGAACTCACTGAGTGGTTCTTGGAGTTGTGGGCATGGGTAGAAGTAGTGTTTTCTCCTCCATATCTCTTTCACTCTATACAATTTTTGATAGGTATTGCTGCCCATATCTATTTAGTGTCATTAACAGTAACGGGGTAACCCTGTTTCCCTCGGAATCTGTGTAATGATCATAAGAAGCGACACGTGGTTCTGTTGGGTGGAGCCAAAAGAAATTACTTTTTTGACTCAAGAAACACTTTTGTAAACACAATGATTAATGGAACCGATTGTTATCAGTAGTCACTCTAAATATATGTAACAAACCCCAGAAGATGTACAATGATTCGATATTCAATTGAATTAATTTCACTTGTGGTTTTTCACAAAAACAAATTAGATGTAGCTGTTGATAGAGTGTGCAGGTCACCCGACTATAAATTTTACAAATACTCACCTGGGCCCATAATTCAAATATACATTTTATTCAATCAGGTAACCCACACTCTACTATCAGTCTATTTTATTCCACTAATTCCTATACCATGACTTACCAATCCTTGCCACTGGTCCCTATGACCACATGGATCAGGGAGTTAGTTGTAAAAGAAGGCAGTCAAAATACAATAACATTTGCACTCATATAATAACCACAAACTCAGTGTAGGTTTAAACTCTTTATCTAATCATCATCAAAAGTCATAATCCACAGAATAAAAGTAATTAAACTATCAATAACCAAGATTAAAAACAGTGTATAGCTATGTAAAAGACAGTTTATGCCAACTATTTAGCAAAGTTTGAAATAAAGGGAAGGTAAAACAAGGAACATACTATTTTCAGATACAGGCTTTTGCAATTTGACTAAAGGCGGGTAAAAAAAAGGAACATACTAAACCAACAGTTTTGCAATTATTAATGGTTTTGGAAAGAACACCATATGCACTAACGAAAATCAATTTTAGCATATAACTATAGTGAAGGTAAAAATTGGAACATGCAATAAATTCAGATAACCACGTTTAATTACTTTAAAGGGAGGGTAAAGAAAGAGGGAACATTTATGCAATCATAAAAACGTTTGCATTCAGCTACAAGGAGGGTAAGAAAACTGGAACATGCTATTAAACAGCAAAACACAAATTTATCATTTATCAAAGGGAGGGTAAGAAAAGGAACATATGCAATCAAAGTTTAGCACATTTAGGGAGCGTAAAGAAAAGGTCGCAACTTATATTGACAATTACCCACACAGATTTATATTTACCTAGAATGGTGTGAAGACCAACCCTGGCCACGGGACAGTTGAAAGGACAGAAGAACCCCAAAGGTTGCAGTGCCAGTAGGCCAGCAGGTAAAGTTCAGAAATCAGGACAGGAAACCCCAGAATTTGGATCAGGACCGGACCACCAAAGGTAAAGACCAGCACCGCAGTTCAGTTGCAACGCCTGCGCTACTCCCTCTCTGCAAGGAATCAGCCAAAAACCCCGATAGGGTTACAGCATTCACCAGCAAAGTGCTTCGCCAGCACTTCAGCTTCCCAGGACCCCGATTGGGTCAGCAAATCTTCTGGCAGAGGGCTAGCACCACTTCTCTTAATCACCTATTGAGTGCATTGGGTCAGTGTTAGGTCAGATATTCGGACAAGTCGGAAAAAATAACTAACTAAGTCTACCCTAGTTATACTGTTTTCCAGGTCAGTGTACCACCCCCCAATTTTGCAAGTGTAAGGATCCCCAATTTCGATTGGACAAAGGAGGAGGACAGGTCATCACACTACCTAAATATTAGACATTTGCCGTCTCCTATTCAAATTTCGTTCCCACCCATCAAACTTCAGGTTGTCATGACAGTTTAGTTCATCTAACAATGGATGTTCTATTGTCAATTTCAATGTATACAATTTTGCTTCTTCTAGACTGGTCAGAAGTCATCTTCCCAGGCGCATCTTGGCTGTGACTGTCCTTTGGCTCGATTTCAATAACACTGAATTCAGTTCCTGGCCAGACTGGTCATATGCAGATGAACTTTTTCAAAATGGAGTTATAGCACCTCCCAGGCCCAAGGAATACGATACATAAAAAGTAGAAGAGAAAGTGTTTTAGAACACAGAATACATGAATACACTGTATACCATGAATTTCTACACTATACCCATTACTTCATAATAAACTATAGCATTAGGATTAGGCAGAACGAACAGCTTAGCAAAAGCAGCAGTGCAAGCCTATCACATGTGAGAACACAGAGCAGCCATATTAGCTCTAGTGCGCAGAAGCGACAGTTTCCCTCCAAAGCTGCGAGCACGTCAGGTCATGTGGGTACGACAGAAGCATGTGCAGTAGAAATTACTGCTTACCAGTAGCCATCTTAAATGCAAGCGTATTAGGATTAGTAAACACATAAGCAAGCTTCACTCGGATACCCAATATCGATGAAAAAAGGGGTAAATTAGTAAGACAAAAATTTTGATTACATAGTTAGGGTTATTCGAGGTTGATGATTACAAGCAAGTCGCTTCTCGTGCGAATCCTTGCTCCATCAATCCCCTCTTTAATGATATTTTATATCATCACCAATTAATGAAACAAATGTCAACTTCTCACATTTCACCGATTTCAATCTCCTTAAACTTTCTATTTGCCGTTCCTCATTATTATTATGGGAGTTTTTCATCTTTTTATAGATCTGGCTATTTAATTCTTCTAATTCGAGTTCTTCAATATTTATTTTTATTCCTCGCTTATTCATGGAAGATTTCTTTTTATGTTTTCGACATTTGCAACAAATTATAATTCCCAAAACTAATAAACCAATTCCCGCCATTGGCATCAGTGTTTTACTCACAAGACTTTTACCTAGATTAGAAAACCAATTACTAAGCATGAGCGGGAAATCCGTTACGCTCGCGGATTTTGCGGATTTTTGGGAAATCCGCAATCCGCTAATTTTGCGGATTTCCCGCAAAATCCGCAAAAAAAAATCCGCGAGCGTAACGGGTTCAAAAGTTGAACCCCCACTCATGCAACTATTTTACAATGGCGCCAGCAAGCTGCCAGCGCCGTTGTAAAATAGTTACAAAGTTAGCTTGCACAGGAACCACTAGATAAAACGAAGCAGGTGCTTCCTGTGCAAGCTAACTTTGTAACTATTTTACAACGGCGCTGTCAGCTTGCTGGCGCCATTGTAAAATAGTTACAGCCTTACACAGGTCACTCAAGGGACCCCTGCGCCCTTCAGGGCGATTGCATAGTAACACACACATGGTCACTCGAACTAGTTGATGCTCAAATTCAGTGTCTCATTCATTAGCCCAAAAACAATCATGAGCGTCTTCGAGGCTGGACAGGTGTGCCTCTTCCCAAATCTACCGTGGAAAATCAGCTGTGATGCTGGGTAGAGGGCGGCCTTTGCATGGTCGCTCAAACTAGTTGATGCTCAAAATCTGTGACTCATTCATTAGCCCAAAAACAATCATGAGCGTCTTCGAGGCTGGACAGGTGTGCCTCTTCCCAAATCTACTGTGGAAAATCAGCTGTGATGCTGGGTAGAGGCCTTTGCATCCTTGACTTTCATGAGCGCAATCCCCGTGCTGTTCCTGTGACCAGGAGCTTCTTTCTCTTATAATTGTGTTTGCACGGGTTGCTGCAAGTTCGCACGCGTTTTGTACAATTTCGCAATTTGCGAAATTGTACAAAACCCTCGCGAACTTGCAGAAACCCGTGCGAACATAAAAAAAAAAAAATCCGCTCGGATTCGCGGATTTTGCGGATTTTGGCAATCCGCAAATTCGCAAATCCGTAAATTCGCGAATTGGCAATCCGCAAAATCCGCTCATGCCTACCAATTACCTACAGAGGAGAGACCATCAGTAAGCCTCTTCCATGCACTATCAACCTCCAGTGGTTTAAGCTCCCTTTCCAAATTAGTTATATTTCTCACATACCTCTTAATTTCAACACATTTGTCTGGTATGTACGTGCAACAATGTTGCACTTTCAACATTCTACAGACTCCTCCCTCCTTTGCCAATAACGTGTCAAGAGCAAGTCGATTTTGCAAAACCATAGATCTGATCGCAACCAATTCGGTATTGATCATCAAGAAACCTCCAGCAGTGCCACTTGATAACCGATGTACTACTGTAGACAATTTAAAGATTCTGTGTGTATTCAGAGCCACTCCCACTGTAGGTATCAATGAACTAAATATATTACCTACTATTTCCTCAACACTAGCTCTTTTGCTACGTACTAATCCATTAGTCTCTTCATGATTAAAATTAATAAATAATTAATGTAAGTAAAAAAAATATACAAATTATATTTTTACCGTAGAATAGCGGAAAGTGTAAAATTTACTATAACCCCTCCAGTGAGTGCAACAATAGGGAAAGCGTTGGATAGCGTAGGGGTAATAATTACTATTCCAACTCCACGGAGTGCAACAGTAGGGAAAGCGTTGGATAGCGTAGGGGTAAAAATTACTATTCCCACTCCAGAGAGTGCAACAGTAGAGAAAGCGTTGGGTAGCGTAGGGGTAAAAATTACTATTCCCACTCCAGAGAGTGCAACAGTAGAGAAAACGTTGGATAGCGTAGGGGTAAAAATGACTATTCCCACTCCAGGGAGTGCAACAGTAGGGAAAACGTTGGATAGCTTAGGGGTAAAAATTACTATTCCTACTCCACAGAGTGCAACAGTAGGGAAAGCGTTGGATAGCGTAGGGGTAAAAATTACTATTCCCACTCCAAAGAGTGCAACAGTAGGGAAAGCGTTGGATAGCGTAGGGGTAAAAACTACTATTTCCACTCCAGAGAGTGCAACAGTAGGGAAAGCGTTTGATAGCGTAGGGGTAAAAATTACTATTCCCACTCCAGAGAGTGCAACAGTAGAGAAAGCGTTGGATAGCGTAGGGGTAAAAATTACTATTCCCTCTCCAGAGAGTGCAACAGTAGGGAAAGAGTTGGATAGCGTATGGGTAAAAATTACTATTCCCACTCCTGAAAGTGCAACTGTAGGGAAAGCGTTGGATAGCGGGAGAGTTACTATTTCTATTCCAACTCCAAAGAGTGCAAGAGTAGGGAAAGCATTGGATAGCGTAGGGGTAAACATCACTATTCCCACTCCAGTGAGTGCAACAGTAGGGAAAGCGTTGAATAGCTTAGGGGTAAAAATTACTATTCCCACTCCAAAGAGTGCAACAGTAGGGAAAGCGTTGGACAGCATAGGGGTAGAAATTACTATTCACACTCCACAGAGTGCAACAGTAGGTAAAGTAAATACTTCATATATGAATACAAATAAATTAAATATTAATACCAAATACAAATTAATTAAAAGTAATTAACAATTTTATATAATATAATAATTAATCAATTAAAAATACAAGCAAAAATAATTATTACAAATAATTTCCTAATAATACAAATTATTTACCAATTAACAATTAATAATTAACAACTAAAATAAAATGACAACAAAACAAAACCAATAAATAAATAACAATGTTTATTTATTCACAATTAAATTACTTCCCACCCTATTCCCCTATAAACCCACAAGCCCCTACAGAAAATAAATTAATAAAATTAACATAATTAACTATTAAACTATTAATTAAAATATTTCCCAATTATATTTAATTAATTTCCAATTAAATATTTATATATCAATTAATTCCAAATAAATACCAATAAATACATTTAAAAATGTAATTAATTATAATTAAATTACTTCCCACCCTATTCCCCTATAAACCCACAACCCACTACAGAAAATACATTAATACAATTTACATAATTACCAATTAATCAATTAATTAAAATTAATTAACAATTATATTTTAATTAATTACCAATAAAAAATTTAAATATCAATTAATTCAAAATAAATACCAATAAATACATTTAAACATTTAAACATTCAAATATTTATATTTAAATTACTTCCCAACCTATTCCCCTATAAACCCACAACCCACTATAGAAAATACATTAATACAATTAACATAATTATCAATTAATCAATTAATTAAAATAATGAATAATTATATTTTAATTAATTACCAATTAAATATTAATAAACAATTAATTCAAAATAAATACTAATAAATACATTTACATATTTAATTAATTATAATTAAATTAATTCCCACTCTATTCCCGTATAAACCCACAACCCGCTACAGAATTATATTACGCAAAAATGAAATACCATAACATTAATTAATTAAAATAAATTATAAAATAAATATACACTTTTCACACTTATACTAACATAAAAAATACTTAAAAAAATTATTATTAACTTACTTACCTCAAATTAGATATTTTTGTTGTCTATATTCTGTCCATTCTATATTTTTGTTGTCTATATTCTGTCATTCTATATTTTTGTCTATATTCTGTCCATTCAATATTTTGTCCATTGTATATTTTTGATTCGCTATTTATGCTATTCTATTCGATATTTTTGTAGTCTATATTCTGTCCATTCAATATTGTGTCCATTCTATATTTTTAACTCAATATTAATGTAACTCGATATTAAAAATTCAATATTTTGACTGTATACCGCAGTTATTGTTTAGCTCAAATTACGTTAGGGAGCAAAACTGACCAAAGCCAGATCGATCTTAAATATGACAATCACATGAAGTTTTCGGGAGATCTCATTCAAGGGCCCTATACAAAAATTTGCAATATAGATCATTAAACTGCATAGCAGTCAACTTAAAAAGTGACATAGTGGTGATGGGGAGGACAGTTCTGCACGTCTCACTGTAAAGTATATGTTGCCAGCTACCATTTCCAAATATGCAAAGTAGACCATTGCACGTGATGAGTTGCACGTCTTGCACTGCCTCTTGCAAGCTTTGTCTCCTAATCTCTCGTACATGCACTTCACACATCCTTGCAGTTACAAAAACGCACATATGGTCACACATATGTCTGCTCATCAACACATAAATATTTACAAACACACATGGACAGTGCACACTCATAATTTTGAACAAGGTTTCTCACATACACTTTTGTTCACACTTTCACACACATTTTCACACTTTTAGCCCACGTAAATGCACATGCACAATCGGTTTCACACACATACACACAAGGCGCTTCAGGCAGAGACAGTGGGTTAGAGGAAGTCAAGGAACAAAAGGAAAAGGTTCAGAAGAATACAGACAGGTGTGCCAGCCTAGTCAGTTCTTATAAAAGGAGGGAGGTAAGATGAGTGCATGTAGGTTAGACTTGTCTTTGTATATGTACTAGTGTGGGCTCTGTATGAGAAATTAATAAATAGTACTAAGGGGTCTTCAGGGAACAAAAGTCAGACCAAGCAGAGGGTTTGTAACACTGTGGGTAAAGATGCATTTTTCCATTGCCATCACATGATCATTGCTTGTCATGCTATCAGAGAAAAATGAAATTAAACTGATGCATAGAATCAAGATCTGAGCTTTGAAGAGGACCATCCAGAAACTTTTCATGACCTTGTCACCTATGTGCTGTCAGCTGACCTCATCCAGACAATTTAACACCACAGCATTTTTAATCGTTCCCATAAAATACTCAAAAGAAAGAGCTAGGTGTAGGCATAAAACTATTTGACAGGTGCCAGGCATACATATAAATAAACATTTTCCAATGTCACTTCCACAATTTACAGTTCCTTCTTTCAGAGTTGACTTCCACTAATCATCAAAAAAGGCACAGTCAAATGGCACACTCATTTATTCAGCAACCCCTCCAACCATATATTTGAATAGCCATTGAGACTATTGCAAGCGAAAAGAGTGGGGAGACAAAGTATAAATAGTAAGGGAACAAAGAGTAGGATGTGTTGGGGTGCATGAGAATGAGTAAGAAACATAGTTAGACCAAAGATATTTATAAAGAGGAGGCATCTGTAGAAAATGTGGAGACAGGAAGCAGGGAGTGATCATCATTGATAAGGAACAATACATGAGGAGAGAAAGAAAATAAGAGTGCTCCAAGAACGAGTGACAGGAGGTGATAAAGGATGTATAAGAAGAAAGAGAGACTGAAAGAGGATGTGATATGATGTAATCAAAGACAGAGGAGGATATTCACAAGAAATTGGCAGACAGAGGCGTTAGCCTTCTCGGCTTAACGCCTCTCTCCGCCACTTCTGAAAAGCAAGGCTGCACCGTATTCACAAGGACATGGTGCAGCCTTGCTTTCCCCCCTGCGATGGCGCTACGTTTCACAACTTAGCGTCAACGCAGGCACACTTGCACCAGAATGCAAGGGTGTCTACAAGCAGGGAGGTTTGTGTATGTACAGGAATGTGTCCCTTCCTGCACATAAACAAACTTAAAATGCCAGTTTGTAAGTTACATGTGTGCTGCTTTATGCAGCACACATGTAAGTTACAAAACTGCATTTTCAAAAAAAGGTTTGGTTATGTACATGAGGGGACACCTTCTTGTACATAAACAAACCATGTCACTTTCCATGTGTGCTGCACAAGGCAGCACACATGGAAAATGAAAAAACGAGGAGAAATAAAGCATTTCTCCTCATATCGCTGATGGAGCAAGTATTCATACGTAAAGAGACTTGCTTGTATTCAATCCTCTCGAAATAACATGTCATTTATTAACCAACATGTTTCGTAGTACTAACAATTGCATTACACTACATTTTAGTATCCAGGGGAAGCTTGACTATGTGCTTTTATTGACAGTAGCCCGAGTGTCTTAAAATGGCCGCCGAAAACGCGGGAACATTTCTGCCCATGCGTCTGCCACATCTACGTGGTGTGACATATCCATGCTTTTGGGGGGAATTCTTGCAGCTGCGCACTAGTAATAAAGATGGCCGCTTCCTGCTTTACATACTAATGCACATGCTATTTCTTGAATTAAACTTTGTATGTCCTGCTTAATTATTAATGCTATTGTTAAAATGAAGTAATGGGGGTTAGAGTAGAAATAAGTGGTATACAGTACATTCATTTATTTTCGTATTTTAACATGTCTCTCTTTGACTTTAATGTTAGCTCGTATTTGGGCCTGAAGGGTGTCCCAAACTCCATTTTGAAAAGGCTGCATCTGCGCAGATGGTCACAAAGATCCTTGAAGCATTGACATTGAATCACCGCCAAGTCCTGACTTACCCGCAATGTTCCTGGGAACCTGAACGTCTGACCCCAAGAGAGGAAGAAATATGGACTGTATTCAATACATTGTATGATTTGAAACAAATATTTCTGGGTGGAATAAAGCATGGGAAAGTAAATTATGGGCGGGAACATTGATCAACTTTATTGAATGGAAATGATCTCATACTGGTATGGTGTGTTGACCTCTCCTCGCCTTTCTGACCAATCAAATAAAGGGAGTACACAAATTTGCAACACTGGTGGGTTATACATTACCCTGGAAAATGGTATAACTAAGGGAGATTCAGTTAGTTAGATTGTCTGCCTTGTCACAGACCTGTCACTGACCCAACGTATGCTGAAGGAGAATCAAGAGCAGAGGGCTGGTCGAGCACTCTGACAGAAGAATCAGGTTTACTGAGGGAGGAGAATCGATCTACCCAGTCGGGGTCTGAGTGTAGCAGCAGATAGGGGTGTGACTCTGGCGTTGCACTTAGTTGAGGTTGCCTGTCCTGTCCTTCACCTGTCCTGTTGGCACCTGATTAGTCGGGAGCCTCTTCTTGTCCCAGCCCATGGCCAGGGTTGGTCCTCACACCATTCTAGGTAAATATCAATCTCTGTAGTATGTCCGTGTACTCTTTCCCTTGCTCACCCTTCCCAGGTACCAATGTCTAAAAGTATTTCTATAAAATCTTGCAGAATTTATGCTTTAATAATTATTTTCTTACTTGGAAAGTCCCTAATTTCACAACCGTGGTTTCAGACTCACAAAATATTGCATTGATAAAGTGTGTAAACTTACCTGAGTCTGTGGTGATTTCATAAAGGTAAATGTTATTCACTACCTATTATTCTAACTCCTTTGATCCTTAGATTTAGGACTTAGAGCACAAGTGACAAGGATCAGTATGTCATGGTGTACAGGTATAAGTCCTAAAGGTAAATTCTGATAGGTAGGAAGAAAAGTTTGATTACCAGTTCGAGGTGTGATTGTTTATTGGCCCAGGTGAGTATGGAAAACTGAGCTGGTAATCTCGTGCCATTATCGCCAACTTAAGCCCAGGGTTATCCTGGTCTTAAGTGTGGCGTTAGCTCCTATTTACACTGCCCTTGTGATTAGGGGGCAGCGTAAATATCAATGGGTGTTGCGGTGGAACGCCCACCACAAATGCCCAGAGTAATAATTTACTGTGGATTTAAATGGGGAAAATTTGCCTTGGGTTAAAAAAAGCTCACAGTATACTCAGTGTGTATACTTGAGAAGAATATGTCAATTTGAAGTCACTAGTGGTGGTAAAGAAGTCATCCATATAATTCTTTGAGATGAGACAATATTTGTTATTCCTTTGGTATCTTTAGCCCTGAGGAAGTTGTGATTTCGATGAAACAAATGTCTGCTAATTTGGAGAATATTATGGAATAAAATAAAGCACTCATAAAGAGCAAGACTGAGAGAAAAAAAACATCAATCGAAGACTACATTTTTACTAATACTGTTGAATATAAAATTGTGTGTGCCATATGGGTGTATATGTGCTTGCATAGAGCTTTGTGTATGGCTCTAATCTCTGGATGTTTTCGTGAACACCCTTCTCTTTTATGCACTGCACGTACTAGATCTATGTTTACTAAACAGGTATATCTCTCAGGTAAACTCTAAGGAGCCCTTTTCACCATCCTTTTTCTGCAATAACTTGTTTAGTACTTGCCCCAGTGAACAATGCTCCTGCCTTGTATTGTGTTGGCTGCTGGGGTTTTTGTTACATCTGTTGGTGACCAAGTGGTGCGGCATAAGCAATGGATGTGTGTTATGGGCATATTACCCCCTTGGTATATCGGTCACACCATGCCTCCCTTTGTTACTTCAAGTCAAAAGGAAAGGGATATTGCTGGAAACTCACCTGTTTGTGGACACCGATTGGTCCAGCACCAGTCTTACTACTTCTTTATTCCTTAGGCATCACAGCCCTTAGGTGGCTGGACACTGTCAACAAGGCCTGTGAGAAGTCTGATGCAATAGTAGGATGTGTGGAAACCCAAACACAGCTCTTTTGATATTTGCTGCTTGCCACCCCTGTAGTCTGGCTCAGATGCTGTTTGCTGAATGGGGGGGGGGGGGCAGGCTGGATGTGAGAGGGTCCACACTCAAACACTAAATTCTGCCTTCATTCATCCATCCAGCTTTTCTGCAAGAGCCCTTTTACCCAGTCCTGCAATAAAAAAAGACCATGCCTGGTTTTCTGCACAATCTGTGGCTTCTAAAAATGTAAAAATGACTTGTTGCTTACATTTTTGTAGAGCAGTCTTAACCAACCTGTCGCACTCTCTCTGCAGATTTACCACAAGAGGCTGCTGCCTGATGCATGGTGTGGATGGCTGAGGGGTCCTAGTGGCCTCCTGCACCGTGGGGGGAGGGGAGATTTGGGGTGTGTTATGCCCCTCTGCGTGCACACACACACCTTTGCTCTCTCAACAGTCTCTCTAAATTTCTTCTTCCTTTGCTCTGCCTTTTGACCTTCTCCTGGTCGCCACTCTCTTGACTGTTTCTTTCTGCACTCCAGTGCTAAGGTTCATTGTGAGATCCTGGAGTGCCTTTCTTTCCAGGCCTCTCTACACAGGTCTACGATTGTCACAACACTGCTGTCGCCTGAAAAAAAGGTTAAAACTCCACTCACTATGTGGACTGCAGGGGCCTCTGTTATGGACCTGAAATGTGATGGTGGAACAGAGGTATGGTGTCCCTTTCACTGATAAATCTCTGCAGATTGCAGTTGTACACAAGCATTTGTAGACTGCATTCTGCCTTAGTAATATTAATAAGGCAGATTTTTTCTGAGTTCTTGCAAATGGCTACTTGGTGCTGTGCCAGATTCACACATTTACACATATATACATGTGCGGAACCACCGTAGACCCCTTCTTGAAACCCCAACTTACCTCCTACTTCTCAGCCTTGGGGTCCATACGTCCTGAATTCCGACGCAGACGACGAGCCCTAGAAGAGAATGTCAACATTAACGAAGGACTGTTGTTCTCCTCTACAGGGCGGAGAATCAGCGAGCCGGGGGCGGGACAAACCCCTGGACAATCATGTGAGCCACAAGAACCAATCCCTGACGAGAGAAAGAAGAGAAAAGGAGACAGAGAAAAGGGACAAGGACAACATTCCAGAAGAGGCTTGGAGAAAGACAAAGGCTCGAGAAAGATAGCAGGCGATAATGAGGAAAATGCAAAAGGAACAAGGACCTATGTCAAGAGGGAGTTGGTGAGAGCTGAGGCAGGACTCAAGGAGACTGTCAGTCAGGACGCTGCTGCCCAGAACAAAGCTGCTGCCCATGACTACTCTGCTGTCCAGGACAATGCTGCTGCCGAGGAAGACAAGGTCAGAGAAGCCCCTGACATATGGTGGGAAGAGTAGTGGTCTCCACAGGAAGTGAAGGAGCCGCCACAACTCAGGAGAGTTGCGGCATAAGGCGGTACATGCTACAGGCACCTG
Organism: Lissotriton vulgaris; assembly: GCF_964263255.1. NCBI lineage: Eukaryota > Metazoa > Chordata > Amphibia > Caudata > Salamandridae > Lissotriton > Lissotriton vulgaris. Next base: position 778,625,964 of record NC_141691.1, read on the forward strand.
GGTTACGTGTAGGTGGCGGGTTACAAAGCAAGTCATAGCACGCCAGCCCCTACCTTGACAAATAACTGCACTTGAAGCCTGTGATGCTTTGTTTTTCCTTTCTTTTTTAATTCCGTTCACACTTATTTTCGGTTACTGTGCAAAATACATCCCTCCCTTTTCGAAGCAGAGCCTTAGTGTGCCCGTTTAGAGTACAGTCTGCCAACGGTGGGGTATTGCAGTAAAGGTTCCCCATAGAGAGGTGTGTATAGTACAGCACTTTCTTTTATTTTTCTTACCACATTAGTAACCGTTTGCCCTCACCCGGGTGTGGTGAAAGGTTAAGAACATCGGTAGGAGAATACTTAACGCATCTCTTGTTTGTGTTGTTCTTCCACTGTAAGCCTCCTGGGATCCCATATTCCGGAAACTGCGCACCTGAGAAGAAACAGAGGAGAGGAAAACGTGAAGAAATGCCCTTTTGCTTATTGAAGCACAGATAAAGCATTCTGTAGAGAAATTTTGGACAACACAACCTGTATACAACGGATGTTCTCTTGATTAATAAAGCTTCACTATTAACCCCATATGGCCGCCTCGCTTCTGTTTCCACCAATCCCTCCGACAGTTGGTGTCAGAAGTGGGATCAAGGGAAATGGAGGCCGTTGTACTTAACATGGTGGAAGGGCAAAAGTGCCTGGAGAAGATCATGGGATGATTCTTAGAGATAGTAGAGGCAGATTGAGAGACCCTACATAAAACCCTTACTGAACAGAATCAGTCACAAGGATCCGTGATTGGAAAGTTGGCGGAAGCACTCAGACAGCCATGTGGCCACACCTCATTGCCTTCAGTGGTCCTACAAAAATGTGTTCCAGGGGAAGGCCATGATTTCTTCTTCTCAAACTTCGAGAGGATGGTGAGGGCCGCCATGTGGCTAGAGGATACATGGGGACAATATCTAGGCCCTCTTCTGACAGGTGAATTACAAGCAGCCTATCAGGTGGACAATCCTCTTGGTACCACCCCCTATCTTGATGTGAAACATAGTATCTTAGAACGCATGGGCATAGACGAGGATACATATAGTATCAAGCCACGCCAGATCAAGGAAGGGCCACAGGAAACCCCAAGAGCCCTTTATTTCAGGGTAATAGATATGGCAGAGAGATTGCTCAATCCATTAACTTCCTCCAAAAAGGAAATAGTAGAGAGAATCTGTCTGGAACAGTTTCTGCAATCATTACACCCACCCTTACAGACATGGGTTAGACAGCATGCAGACCTTACTCTGGACAGAGCGGTGGACATTGCAACAGCGTTTTACCAGGCCCAGGAACTACATAGGGGAAGAGATGAGTCCTTATGGAAACCAGCGGATGGAGCACCAACAAGACACGCCAAGATACACCCTACTCCCTGAATACCGAAACAGTGACTTTGGTTCCAGGACCAATACCTACACCACAGTTTCCAACCCTTGCATTGGTAACCCAATGCTTTCACTGTGATGCTTTCGACCATATCGCCCGCTCCTGCTCACAAAAAGAAGATCCCATGGAGGTGGGATATGTCCGAGCCCTTTACTGCAATCCAGAGGGAGAAGAATCTCCCTTCCATCGAAGAATACTGGTAAATGGGGAACCAAGGAACGCCTTGGTTGACCCGGGATGCTTAAAAAGTGTTATGCGACCCCAAGAGGTCCCAGGGGGAGTTCCTCAGACAACAGGGGTTGTAGACATCCAATGTGTTCATGGAGACAACAAACTGTATCCTGTAACCAAAGTAACAGTCCAACACCACACGTCCGACCCTCCCGTCCCCCTGAGGGTAGGGTTAATCCCAAAATTGCCTGAGCCTCTGTTCTTGGGTAACAAATATCCACATGTTGACGAACTCCTCCGAGAGTCATGGAAGGAAGGTACTGAATGGAGGAAGACTGCTCCTTTTTCCAAAGACCCAGAACCTGAACTGAAAAAAGGCAAAGATCGGAAGAGTCGAAAACAGAGAATTAAGGAAAAGAAACACTGGACCTCATTGGTCCTAACCAACCTGGGCCATGAGCTATGGAATTATGATAAAAGTTTCCATTCTGCCCAACGAGAAGACCCCACCCTTCAAGAATCCTGGCGATAAGCAGCAAGTCAGGTAGACCCCCACCTTGCAGGTCCCCAGTTTTTTGTACAAAAAGGCTTGTTGTATCGAAAGGGAGGGGAAAAACCTGCCCAACCAGCTGTTACTACCCCAACCCAGGACCCTCCTGGATCTGGCCAAAGAGAAATGTGGAGAAGAGAAAGACGACTCAAAACCACTTCTAGAGTACATCTCTAGTCTACGGACCCACCTTAATCAAGTAAGGGAGATTGTTAAAAACTACTGGGGAAAAGCCCAGTCATCCCAGAAACAGCAATATGATAAAAAAGCAAAGGCCCCTACCCTTGAGGTGGGTGACATGGCTCTTATCATGAGGTACTAAGTACTAAGATCTGGGCAGGTAACAGAGCGCTGCATTAAATAGCAATGCGATCTAACCCGGAAAATCATTTATGCAATTCATACACTAGCATATCCAATGGTTTCTACTTCTTGCTGCATGGATGAATAAAACTCAGCTCATCAATCATAATATTTTCAATTTGCCACACCTGTAGTACATGGATTAACTTTCAGCAGAGGCAGAATACATCATCAATGCTAGCTGCTTAGGTGTGGAGCTTAGTAACTGCTGGGCTTCATCGGCATTTGGTACACCTATGAACCTAAAATATATTCATAAAGGCCTAAAATTATAATTGTGTGAAGTAATGCGATCAAGGGGTGAAAATTGCAAAAAACACAGTTGATGGACAGAATGCAGAACAATGTCTTACATTCACCCCAGTACAAAGATCTGGGCCTAAATCCATCGTTTTTTTGCACTCCACACCACCCTAGGTCAAACACTGGCTATATGCAAATCAGCCTTCACCCTGTGCCTCATGGGAACAGTCCAGCCCGAACTACCAAGCCATGTCTTTCCAGTTCAAAGAGACGCTTAAAAGTACGAATACAAGAACACTATCGGAACATTCATGGAACAGATACTAGACAGTCCCTAGTTGAACACTTCCTACAATACCATAAGAATCGCTTGACCTTCACGTTTGTGGGTATAAAAAGACTAAAAATACCAAAACGAGGGGGTGATCTGGACCTACTGCTTCGCAGAGAAGAGAGCTCATTAATTATTGGAATGGAAACAGTAGCAAAGGGATTGAACCAGGAATATGAATGGCATCTCTGGCTTGAATAAAACTCCAATCCCTCCATTAGGAGATGCTGTATATTGCCAATGGACACAGCCATACAATATTAATCATGATGTGATATGAGTAATAACATCTTGCTCTGTATGAATGTGTAACTTTGATAATACTACCCTATGCAGCACAATCACAGTAATGTGTAGTCCACCCTTTGTTCTCTGCAAGACCCAGCTGTTTATGTATGTTGATCTGCTCAGACTGCATAATACAAACAAACAAAAAAACGTGACACTGGTAATTGCACCATGAAACCAGGCAGGTTTTTAGTAATTAGATTAGGATTCAACATGATGAAACTTTTCTGTGTTATACAGATCGTTGCTAGAATCTGCTCTCCACTCGCCCCGGGATTACGAATTCCTGTTATTAGAACTTGATTGTAAAATAAACTACGACTATATCTCCGCTCTGAAGAATAGGCAGAGTAATAAATATTCACAGACACGATGCACCCTACATAAGGATCCGATTTACACCAGTTAAAATGGTCACTCGATGCTGTACATACTCTGCCACGACTTCGCCTACATAGGCTGACAGTCTCACACTAAGGCGTCAAAACACCTCTTACAAACGGCGGCCTTTAGTTACGATGTCGACTGAGACACAATACGCTTTCTTTATTTCCACATTTTAAATTTTACTTCTCTTTGACAAAATATAAAATATCAACTAGTATAGTAAAACCTAGCCGGGTTTCTTCACAAAAAACGAAGGCATTCCAAATTTGCAAATACGATCTCCAGGTTTTACTTCCGGTTATTGCACTTTAACTTCCGGTTGCCTGACGGGCGACGGATAGCCTGGGATTCAACCCGCAAACTAACCTGAAGACCGAGGACTGGGAGCAGGGATCGAACTGCGCTGTCACCCCAAAAAAGTGAGTAAAAGCATGTTTGGGGCTTTGATAAACCTGGCGAGATGAAAAAGAGCTGTGGCTCGTTCTACTCGTTTCAGTCAGCTAGCTTGCCCATGCGACCCTATTAGTATTTTGGCTCTCTCTATCTAAGACACCGGACTTTGGTTACGTATTGCCCGAGCAATACGGGTGTCCCGCCTTTATTCTTGCAAACAATGGTGACTTAATTTGGAGTCTTGCCTAAATAACGGTCCCTGTGGTGGCACTCGAACACACATAGAACCTTGGTGTTCCCGTGTATGCCTAAAATAATGAGGGCATTACGAGATGGGCGCGTAGTAATAACACGCGGGTTGAACTGTCGGTCTTGCATAGCCGATGTGCTCTAGTAAGAAGCTGATTTTTTAGCAATCGTTTTGACAGGCAACCACTTGTAATCACGTGGGTGCATAGTGAGCCATTAAAACGCTGACTTTAAAAGACGGAAATGTCCATGTAAAAAGACACGCACCACCATGTGAAAATTGATCAATTTTAAATAATAAATTGAGAAAATGAATCCAATTGACAACCCCTGTTTTTATCTCTTTACAATGATCTGTGCGTTTCTTTACATTTTACTCTATGCATTCAAGTTTGCAGTGTCTAAATTCAACAAATAATGGTTTATCCCTTTTTTGGAGACTTTTTCCATATACGCTAAATTTAAAGAGCACCTTCCCCCATTTTTTCAGTCATTAGTTATCCCTTTAAATATGATCTTTCTTTCACATGTATTCCACTGATAAGAATGACAAGTATATATGCCCATCTCTTCCAACGAGGTATCAGGACACGTGGGCCAACCCAACTAAACACATAATGCCTAGGGCATTCAGGCGTGGTTATATACAGCAACGCAATACAAAAATCTAAGACCCAATATAGATATATTTGTCTAATCTGTACCATATACATCCTTTATCCACATGCACGTGCTTCAATGAAATGTAACGTGAAATATTGTATGATTTGTATGCTGTGCCATGGGATAACATTTGGTTACAAGCATCTTGTATAAAAATTCTTTTATTAGAACTCACAGAAGAACTTTTGCTCCTCGAGTATTGAACTCATTGTATCTTGGATATTGCCAAAATTGGAAACAGTAACAATATATGCTACATATGTGAAAATAGGTATGATTATTACATATTGTCTATTTTGATGCTACTCTTTTTTCTTGTCTTGCTATATCATCTTGGTCTGGTACCTCTGGTCACTATCTGGGTGGCTAAAAGAATATCGAACATTGAGACACTGTCTAAAGCGCACTTCTCTGTACTGTTCCCTATAACAACTTGACTTATCTTCTTATGTTTTGCACTTTTTGCTGCACTCTTTGTTGTCTATTTTGACTCGCTATAAGGATATATGAAACCTATAATTATGTGACTTGAGGCACGACACACGACACACTGTCATCTCACGTTTTAGATAATGCCTTGATGCTGAGACATCACAAAATATTCCAATCACTTCTCACTTTAGGTGACTTCCTTTTTTCTTCTCTCTTGGGGTCAACTGCTATCTCATAACACTTCTAAACAATCCCTCCATCTTTCTTTACAGCCTTGAGAAAGCCCGGCGCAATTCGCCAAGAGCGGGCGAAACACGTGTCGGCTGTCCATGTTCCACTAAAAAACAATAAAGATGTTACACTGCAACCTGAAATAGTTTTGTCCTCTGTATGACGACTTGAAAGAACGGGTATTAATCCTGACAAGCATATTTGTGAGTCCTCATGGAGTATACACTCTCCACTTTTCAAACTTGCATTCTTATACGAAGCCCAAGAGGTCCAGAGCTTCGAGTGTGTCTCCATTCATCTACAAAAGCAGCTTATCAAAGCGCTGTTTAAGCCTTGGAATCCTTGGACCTTTTCTACCTTGCCTACTATCTTAATATATGGATTCTAAAGGCCTAAACAACTAATCCTTCGCCAATCAACTAATCAGTACCAAAAGAAGTGTACCATTGGTGTACAAGGTAAATTGAATAAACAATGTCATCATATAATACGAGACGTGATAGACGCAATAATAGATTGGAAGAAGCATTTGACCCCACAGGTGCAACTATAAGCAGAACACCAAGCACTACCAATCTAATGTCAGCAAAAAGCACTTTCCAAGCCTTGGAAAAAGTTGCGAAAAAGGAGACTTCAAAGTGGTGGGAAGGAGCATCTCTCAAAAAATACTTGGAACACAATCTAATTCCACGTGGATTACGTATCTTGATCTTTCCCCCCATTGAAACTACAGCTCCAGAAAAATGACAACTATGGGAAGAAAATCTTCGCACAGCCTCTAACAATATGCTCCGACAACTTATAGATATAGCACAGGAGGAATATGAAATCAACAAAAAAGAAGTTGACACCTTATAAAAAAGAATAGAGGATGCAAACTGGGGTGAGATCACAACCAAAAACTATGAGATTCTAAACAAATTTCTGGATGAATTTGAGGAGGATATAATCCAAAGAAAAAAATGAAAATTTAGACGTGACCTGCAAGACTACCAACAAGGGAGGGTGTATACTTTTGCACAGAAATGTGATAACATCAACACTTCAACACCAAGCAACAGTGCCAGCGTTCTTAATCAAACACCCTCGTCATCTGAGGCCGGCTCAGTAGAGAATCTAACTATATCTACAAATATGCGACCGCAGGTAAATTTTCGGGAGGAGGTTCAGCGACATCGCCTTGGAAACATACAAGACAATCAACCACGACCCCCAAATCTGGGAACACCAAAACCAAGTACGCCAGGTGTCCAAACCAGAGCAAGGAAAAGGGAACAACATCTGACGAAAACATAACCAACAACCTGGTACTTAACTTATCTACAACCACATTGACGGAAAAACATAATCAAATCCTTAATAAAGGACTATCCTTTTGTCCAACTGCCCAATGGAACTTGGTCAAAACCAAAATTGACCTTTTCAAATTTACAAGAAAACTAAAATTACATTCCTTTTTTGTGATAACCCCAGAAGACATACTACTATTAATAGCAATATTCAAACCAGTGATTTGTCCGCACAAGACCTAGAAAACAGTAATCTCATACTGCATCTATCCACAGATGATGCACCGGATGACTTGGAATCACTTACAACAACTGCAGAAGAACTGGGCATTGATGTCTTTCATTCCAAACCTAATCCACTCAAGAAGAAATCAAGATTTACTCCGTCATTACCATCTGGCAATTCGATTGACATGTTTTTCACTAAAGTGACTGAAGACTTAAACAAGGAATTTGACAAATATAAAGCTAAGCAAAAATATACTCCAAAAAACATTACTGCCAAAGAGAGATTGGCATTGACTGAAATACGGCAAAATGAGGAGTTGATAATCAAGGAAGCAGACAAGGGGGGAAACGTTGTCATCCTAAACACCTCGGACTACCTCTTGGAAGCACAACGGCAATTGGAAGACAGCACATGCTACCAAATCCTAGAAAGCAACCCCACCCTGCAGATTCAAGAAAAACTATCTGCGTTACTCGATCTATGGCAAGAAAAAGGCCTACTAAGTATCGAAGAAAAAAATCTCTTGTACATAAAAAATCCAATCGTGCCAACCATGTACCTATTACCCAAGGTGCACAAGCCAGGGAGAATACCTAAGGGCAGACCCATCATTGCCGGCATTGACTCTGTTTGTTCGAATTTGGGAGCCTTTATTGATGCAGAACTGCAACCTCTAATGAGATCACTCCCGTCCTTTATTAGGGACACAAAAGACGTACTTCAGAAACTTGGGAATATAACATGGCAAGAAGACTTTTTCTTAATTGCAATAGACATAACCAGTTTATATACCTCAATAAAACACACAGATGGTATAGCTGCTGCTAGAAAATATTTGCAAACCCGATCAGTCCACCTCACGGCACGCAACAGAATGATTCTTGACTTCTTAGAGTTCAGTCTATTCAACAACTACTTCCTCTTCAATGGGAAATACTACCTACAACTTCGGGGAACCGCAATGGGGGCAAAATTTGCACCCCCATATGCCTGCCTCCTGATGGGAGTGGTGGAACAACACTGGCTCTGGCAAGAAAGATCGGAAGACGTCACAGACAACATAATAATGTGGGGTCGTTACATAGACGATATTTTAATGATTTGGCAAGGAACAGAGAACAAACTCAGATCGTTTATCAAGTCTATGTCACCTAACCAGTGGGGAATTGAAATCACTCACAATATTTCGAAAACAGAAATAGAATTTTTGGATTTATCAATCTATATCTCAGACAATCAGCTATACACCAAAATCTATAGAAAGCCCAGTTCTGCAAATTCTATCCTTCATGCTACAAGCAGCCATCCTGCTCATACGATTACAAACATTCTAGGAGGGGAGTACAGACGAGCACGCATTAACTGTAGCTCCGTGGAAGAGTATGAATCACATTCAGCCAATATAACCCAACGTCTAAAACAAAGGGGTTATAAGGAGCAACCACTAACAAAAACATTAACTAAATTCAAAACCACAGACAGACAGAGTCTACTACACAATAACCAATTGAGAGAAAGAAAACAAACAATTCGATTCAACACTGAATACAATAGCGGACAACAATATATCCGCAAAACCTTGCAAAAACATTGGCACCTGCTGAAAGATAATCCCACTCTGTCCAATGCATTACAAGACAAACCCCAGATGGGTTTCTCACGGAGTAAAAACCTAAGAGATATTCTCTGTCCGTCTTTTCTGGATATAAAACCGAAATCGAGACCTTTTCCACCTCAGACTATGGGTTTTTACACTTGCACCAACTGTTCAATTTGCAAACTTGGTAAATCAAGAACAAAAGAGGTTTCAATTAATGGTCACAAACATAAGATCAAAGACCTTATCAACTGTGAAAGCACCTATGTGGTTTATTTGATAACATGTCCGTGTGGACAACATTACATCGGCAGTTCAAAGAGACCCTTAAAAGTACGAATACAAGAACACTATCGGAACATTCATGGAACAGATACTAGACAGTCCCTAGTTGAACACTTCCTACAATACCATAAGAATCGCTTGACCTTCACGTTTATGGGTATAAAAAGACTAAAAATACCAAAACGAGGGGGTGATCTGGACCTAATGCTTCGCAGAGAAGAGAGCTCATTAATTATTGGAATGGAAACAGTAGCAAAGGGATTGAACCAGGAATATGAATGGCATCACTGGCTTGAATCAAACTCCAATTCCTCCATTAGGAGATGCTGTATATTGCCAATGGACACAGCCATACAATATTAATAATGATGTGATATGAGTAATAACATCTTGCTCCGTATGAATGTGTAACTTTGATAATACTACCCTATGCAGCACAATCACAGTAATGTGTAGTCCACCCTTTGTTCTCTGCAAGACCCAGCTGTTTATGTATGTTGATCTGCTCAGACTGCATAATACAAACAAACAAAAAAACGTGACACTGGTAATTGCACCATGAAACCAGGCAGGTTTTTAGTAATTAGATTAGGACTCAACATGATGAAACTTTTCTGTGTTATACAAATCGTTGCTAGAATCTGCTCTCCACTCGCCCCGGGATTACGAATTCCTGTTATTAGAACTTGATTGTAAAATAAACTACGACTATATCTCCGCTCTGAAGAATAGGCAGAGTAATAAATATTCACAGACACGATGCACCCTACATAAGGATCCGATTTACACCAGTTAAAATGGTCACTCGATGCTGTACATACTCTGCCACGACTTCGCCTACATAGGCTGACAGTCTCACACTAAGGCGTCAAAACACCTCTTACAAATGGCGGCCTTTAGTTACGATGTCGACTGAGACACAATACGCTTTCTTTATTTCCACATTTTAAATTTTACTTCTCTTTGACAAAATATAAAATATCAACTAGTATAGTAAAACCTAGCCGGGTTTCTTCACGAAAAACGAAGGCATTCCAAATTTGCAAATACGATCTCCAGGTTTTACTTCCGGTTATTGCACTTTAACTTCCGGTTGTCTGACGGGCGACGGATAGCCTGGGATTCAACCCGCAAACTAACCTGAAGACCGAGGACTGGGAGCAGGGATCGAACTGCACTGTCAGCCCAAAAAAGTGAGTAAAAGCATGTTTGGGGCTTTGATAAACCTGGCGAGATGAAAAAGAGCTGTGGCTCGTTCTACTCGTTTCAGTCAGCTAGCATGCCCATGCGACCCTATTAGTATTTTGGCTCTCTCTATCTAAGACACCGGACTTTGGTTAAGTATTGCCCGAGCAATACGGGTGTCCCGCCTTTATTCTTGCAAACAATGGTGACTTAATTTGGAGTCTTGCCTAAATAACGGTCCCTGTGGTGGCACTCGAACACACATAGAACCTTGGTGTTCCCGTGTATGCCTAAAATAATGAGGGCATTATGAGATGGGCGCGTAGTAATAACACGCGGGTTGAACTGTCGGTCTTGCATAGCCGATGCGCTCTAGTAAGAAGCTGATTTTTTAGCAATCGTTTTGACAGGCAACCACTTGTAATCACGTGGGTGCATAGTGAGCCATTAAAACGCTGACTTTAAAAGACGGAAATGTCCATGTAAAAAGACACGCACCACCATGTGAAAATTTATAAATTTTAAATAATAAATAGAGAAAATGAATCCAATTGACAACCCCTCTTTTTATCTCTTTACAATGATCTGTGCGTTTCTTTACATTTTACTCTATGCATTCAAGTTTGCAGTGTCTAAATTCAACAAATAACGGTTTATCCCGTTTTTTGGAGACTTTTTCCATATACGCTAAATTTAAAGAGCACCTTCCCCCATTTTTTTAGTCATTAGTTATCCCTTTAAATATGATCTTTCCTTCACATGTATTCCGCTGATAAGAATGACAAGTATATATGCCCATCTCTTCCAACGAGGTATCAGGACACGTGAGCCAACCCAACTAAACACATAATGCCTAGGGCATTCAGGCGTGGTTATATACAGCAACGCAATACAAAATCTAAGACCCAATATAGATATATTTGTCTAATCTGTACCATATACATCCTTTATCCACATGCACGTCCTTCAATGAAATGTAACGTGAAATAGTGTATGATTTGTATGCTGTGCCATGGGAGAACATTTGGTTACAAGCATCTTGTATAAAAATTCTTTTATTAGAACTCACAGAAGAACTTTTGCTCCTCGAGTATTGAACTCATTGTATCTTGGATATTGCCAAAATTGGAAACAGTAACAATATATGCTACATATGTGAAAATAGGTATGATTATTACATATTGTCTATTTTGATGCTACTCTTTTTTCTTGTCTTGCTATATCATCTTGGTCTGGTACCTCTGGTCACTATCTGGGTGGCTAAAAGAATATCGAACATTGAGACACTGTCAGTCAGTCAAAATATCTTTATTCGGCTTATTTAAAAACCATACAAAGAGGGGATAATAAAATACATTTCATACAGCATTTTCCATGATACACACAATATTATATACAAACGACAATATTTTAAGATTAAGACAATGGTTAAAAAGATTAAAAAAGGTTATTTGGCATAAATAGCTAATTCTGACAGAGGGATTTCGCCCTTGAAGCCGCTACCAGAAATTTAGCAACACAAAAAGTAATGTGGGGATTAGGTAGCAATTGTAAGAAGAGCAGGGCCGGTCTCACCTGTGTGAAGCCAGCTTCTTTAAGGATTGGCAGCAAGAATTTTTTCCTTGGCTCTAGGTACAACCCGCAAAACATAACAAAATGCATTGTATCTTGTACAGAAAACTGGTCACAGCTACAGGGCGGCGCTAGTTCAGGCCTCTGCCAGTTATTAAAAGAACCTAGATAAAAATGCAACAAAGTAAATCTAAATTTAATTAGGAGGAACCTGTGGAAGGGGATAGTGACATAACCAAGGTAAGGTGCTAGTGATGGCGAGCTGGTCAACAAACAATGATCTCTTACTGCCGGTTTTGATAATTCACATTCTTCACGGCATGCATCTTTCCTTCCCATAAAAGCCTTTTTTACAAGGTCAAGGTCTTGGAACTTAATGTTCTCTGGTGTGTTGAAAAGCTCCGGACGGCCTAGTTCTAAAAAAGCCCTGGCCAAATAGGCCAACCAAGGAATCTTATTGGATTTGTCAAGGGATATAACATCAGACATGATCTTATGATTAAGTGGGAGTTCTTCATTCATCCACATTTTTAACCAGAGAATCAAGGGGGCCATACTCAGCTTATCAGCAAGAAACTGTAAACCAACCTCTTTGTGAATAGAGTACGTTGGGGTCGACTGGGGAACAGAGAGTAAGGTTCTTATAAATCTGTTCTCAGCTCTCTGGATTGGTTCCACATTTGCATATCCCCACAATGCGGAACCATATAACGCAATGGCCACAGGTTTACTAATGTAAATTTTTAGTATGGCTTCCATAGGCCTAGCCCCAAGCCTACCAGCAAAGCTCAGAAGTGCTGATGATGATCGGATAACAGCCAACCTCTTAGCTCTAACCTGTGGACCCCAAGTCCCTTTCTGGTCAAACAGGATACCTAGATATGGAAATGTGGATACCCTAGAGACCATGTCCCCCCTCCATGTAAATGTTTTGCTTCTCTTCCTACGGCACTCTAGACCTACCACCATTGTGTGTGACTTGGCTACATTTATTTTAAGATCTAGCTGTTCCATAAATGAGCCAAAGGCGTTCAATAGGCGCTGTAAACCAACTCCCGTGCGGGCGATCAGCACAGCGTCATCCGCGTATAGGAGCGCTGGAATTTTTGTAGCTCCTACACGCAGGACATCGGCTTCCTGCCCCCCTAGGTACACGCCCAGGCCATTAATATAAATAGAAAAAAGCAAGGGAGCTAAAATACAGCCCTGCCGCACACCCCTTAGTGATCTAAAGCGGTCAGTGCTCCTACCCTCATTAGTCACTCGTATACTTGAGAAAAGTTCTTGATGCAGGGAAGCCATGAAGGCGACCAATGCCTCGTCAATACCCATCTCCCGCAGAGTAAACCATAGCTTCGTCCTATTAACTAGGTCGAACGCCGAGGAGAGGTCCATGAATGCAAGATACAAGGACCCCTCCTTGGCTACAGTGTATTTGGAGATGAGCAGATGTAGATTGATACACTGTTCTATAGTCCCCTTTCTTTCCCTAAATCCATATTGGATTTTCAGACAATCCACCACAGCCCTCAACATTTTCCCTCAACCTAGACAAAAGAACTCTGCCTAAAATTTTTACCGACGAATCCAGGAGGGATATAGGCCTGTAACAACCTGGATCATCCCGCTGGCCTTTTTTAAAAATAGGAACTATGGTGGAAGTATTCCAGGATGCAGGTACAGGGTTCCCATTAACTGCGTTGAACACATTCGTCAAGACCTCAGCCCACAATTTTGGGGAATACATAAAAAAGTCGGCAGGCACGCCGTCCGGGCCAGGTGCCTTGTGCTTTGTGGTAGACGTAATGGCTTTTTCCACCTCAACTCGGTTAAAAATAATAGGGCGGATAACTGGGCCTGTCAACAGGGCATCTCTAGTTGCATCAGCAGTGTCCCCATAGACATTTTTAAAATGAGCTAGCCATTTCTCGTCAGGAATAACACAGTCCATGGGATCGTTCTTATCATCTGAGAAAAAGGGCTGTTTAATGATGTCCCAGAATTTTTTACTGTCCTTCAGGACTGCCGCTGAAAGGAGGCCCTCCCATGCTTCTTGTTTAATGGTATCCTTTCGCTTTTTGATTGCTAATTTATAAGTTTTCCTGAGTCTGGTCATCTTTTGCCCTGGGGGTGTTTTTTAGGGCTTCCAGTAATAATCTGTGTGCCTTTGAGCAAGCTGAGTCGAACCAGCGCTTATTTCCTATGTTTCCTTTTTTTGTCTTAACTAAAAGGTCCTGTGACACGTGCCCGCATATTGCCTCGAACGCCTCTACAATTTCTTGATCCTGTGCGCAAGGATTATTGCAAACCTCAACCAGCCCCTTAATCTTAGGGAAGTTTTCGGCGTAAAATTTTTCCGGGACCACCTTTGCCCATTTCAAGCGTCTACCTTGATCAGTAGTCCTCAAAAGATGGTCAGTTACATTCGATGGTCGTGGGCCCATATTACCTCCCCAAGCCACTTCTAATTTTACCGGATTATGGTCACTAAAATGTGATTGAATAGTATGATAGACAATAACCCGATTAAGAATGACTGGGGATACGAATATATAGTCTATGATTGTACCATGAGGGATGCCAGTGAAGGTCGGCAGTCTAGAGCCACCGTCTGGTTCAAATAGATCAAAGTTTGCAAGAAGGTCCTCCAGCTCCTCTCCCTCAGTAGAATGTTCAAAGTGGGATCCTTCAGGTCCTTCAACCCCTTCAATGCTACTTCTCCTACAATTTAATTTGCACGGATGAATATTAAAATCACCTAATAAAATATAATCTGTAGCAAACGTATTATTCTGACTGACCAAATTTGAATTTAAAATTTTGTCTAGATCAGTAATGTTGTGGCCTCTGTAGTCACTATTCCCTGAATTATAGAAGTTTATATAAATAGTCCTACTAGAATTTTTAATCACTCTTTCGACCAACAAAATATTGGGAGAATCGGTACTAATCTGCCTAAAACTACCCTTTAAATCTAAAGAGAACAGAAATAAGAGGCCTCCCTTGGCCCTCCCCCTGCGACTATGAACAGCTGCTTTGGTAAAGCTAATGAACCCATCCCACCACTGATTGTCAGAGGTGTCCCACGTTTCCTGAAGTGCGATTATGTGCTGACCTAGAACAAAACTTAACCAGGATATATCCTGGCGTTTACAGTTTAGGCCTGCTATGTTCCAGCTTATTATTCTGCAGGAGTCTATAGATATCTTAGTTTCCAGGTGCTGCGCAAATGCCACTTCTGGCTCTCGCGGGGTTTGGGTTACAACATTAAATCCCGCGGTCAGTAGGTTATATTGGTTAGTACTACCCTGGCCCTGGGTCGGGCTATCATCAAACAAGGGTGACAAGGATATTGGGAGGTCGTGCCCAAATGGAATTCTTACTTCCTGCACTGACTGAGGAGTAGGCTCGTTGACTACTGAGCCATTGGTACGTGGGCTGAACTGGGCCAGTTCTTGGACTGTGGCCTCATCCCCCTGATTTATAGCCTCTATATGTCAGTCGCAGTCATTTAGGCCTGACAAAACTCCATATCTATTCCCATTTCCAAGTCCCCAATCAAAGGGAGTAGGCACCTGACCCCAACCATTTGTTTCTAAGTTCCACATAGGCTGGGGAGTATTGGGTCGCATCAAGAGGTGATCATTACCCTGCCTGGTCATCCACCCAAATCCCTGGCCTCTATTATCAAAGCCCGGGGTATTTGCGCCCCACCTATTTATATTGGGACAAAATAACCCTGGCGTTCTGGCCATTGGCCCGTTAGGAAAGTTATAATGCCCTGGCCCATAACTGGACATGGGGTGAAAACTATCAATATTAGGTCTAGGTCTAGTTTCCCAACCCCCGTGAGCAATTCTGGCATTCCTTCTGGGCCTAAGAATATTAGCAGAAGACGCCATCTGTGTCTCATTGTAAAAGAATTTCAGAGTGAGTGGGACTATAGATCCGGTTCGGCGTTGAGGTGGGAGGATATTGGCGAGAATGTTAGGGAGTACTTCTGCGCTAGCAAAATTTAGTATTACGCAGTCCCCTTTAAACTTCTTAATCTTGTTCCCAATCCAAGATACCCTCCTTGTCCTAACAATTTCCCCTGCAAGCTGGTCAGCACCCTGGTCTGCCATGCGCATATTATTGGTAAGCCAATATAAAGCTTTATCTTTTAACCCTTGCGCAGATTCTTTTTGGTTCTGGGATAAAACAGGGACATTCGCCAGTACCAAGACTAATGGTGAAGCTTCCATAATAAAATGGGAAGAATCGTCCCCTAAATGCAATGGGGCTGGCGCCGCAGATTGCGAAGTAGGGGGCTCTCTAGGTACATCCTGGGTGGGTACCGGTGGTAGTGGTTGGCTATCCAAGATGGGCTGTTGTTGAGCTTCCATAGGTACTATTTCAGCACCCGGGTCCTCTTCCACGATAACTACTGGTTTGATGACTTGAGTGGCTAGATTCTCCAAGTCATTGACCATCTTACTTTGCAACCCACCCATTTTTTTTACTTCTGATGTTAATTTATCTATCTTCCCAATAAGTGGCTTGATGATGGTCTTAATTTTAATATCTATCATGTCCGAGATCCTATTAAATAGGTCATCATCAATGATTTGTTTGAACTCATCGACATCTTCACACACCACTTTTTTCCCTTTATGTCTCGGGGGTGAGGCGATCTTATTCCTTCCTAGATGTTTCCCCCCCGTTTTACTTGGGCTTTCATACAATTTCTCATAGGCCGGGTGTTAGACGCTAAGGGTGAAGAATTTTCCGCAACAGTGTTTTGCTGTTGCTCAGAGTCAGACACTACATTTGCCGACTGATCGACTGACAGATCGGGAATTCCATCATCTAGGCCAATGTCTTGTGAATTAGTATCTATTATATGGATTGTAGGGTCATGTAATGGTGTACTAGGCGTATGTACGTTAGAATCAGGACTTGGTGGGAGCAAAATTGGGGATTGGCTTAAACCTAACGATTCCCTTCTTTCATTATTTATTTTCTTAACGACTTGAACTAAGAAAGAATCTAAGGTTTTAAGTGGTGCTGGGGTAACGGGGGCCATTTTTTTAGACATGTTAACCAATAAAAAAGGTGTCAAAAAGTCAAGAACTATATAATTAAATGGGAAGGTAATGGGGACAGGCCGAAGATATTACAAAACAACAAGTTAGACAGTACTAAACCACATAAACAATGTCGTGCTCAAGTAAATTCAAAGACCTAGACAAGACAATTATACATTTAGGATCAAATATGGGATAGTGTCCAGTGTAGTCTACGCTCTTTCCGAGTTAAGTTCAATTGGATCACTTACAAAACAAAATCAATCAGGAAAAATCTGCTAAGGACCATGTAGAAGAGATCTGGTCCTAATCTGTAGCGTTAACCCCTCCTACTAATCCGCGTTCCTGGGCGATTCAGTAGGGGCTCAAGAATAAACCCTCTCACACTGACCCCCGTCTGGTAACCAAGAGAAGAGTGAGGGGTACAAAATGCTACAAGACTAGGCTGCTCGGTTCAATAACAGAAGTTAACAATAGCCACGCAATTATGCGTTTAACACAGTACCTTAGGCGGTCCGAAAGGAAAAATATCAAAGCGTGGGCCCAGCCCGGCCTCCTTCGGCCCCGGACGGCCACAGACGGTCCCGCCCTTGTCCCGGGCTTCTCCCGGCGACCTCCCGCGCGGTAGAACAAGCGTTGATAAATAGGGAGTGTGATTGGTGAGGGGGCGGGGCTTGCAGGGAGAGCGGCCCAGGTGGTCACTGCCGGGCTATCAGGGACTCCTGGAATATGGAGTCCCTGAACACACTGCTCGCAGCCCTGCAAGCCTTACCAGCGCCCTTTACTGCTGCACGAGTTCCCCCGCAGTTCTCCTGGGGCCAGACGGCGATGCGGGACCCGCGCAGCGGGTCCGGCGAGAAGTGGCAAAGTCCACGAAGAAAGAGCAGCAACGCGGCACACGGACAGCAGGTGCTTCGTCAGAGAGTCCCACGAGGATGATGGAAACAGAGACTTTTAAGTCCGAAGGTGAGGGGGCGGGGCTTGCAGGGAGAGCTGCCCAGGTGGTCACTGCCGGGCTATCAGGGACTCCTGGGATATGGAGTCCCTGAACACACTGCTCGCAGCCCTGCAAGCCTTACCAGCGCCCTTTACTGCTGCACGAGTTCCCCCGCAGTTCTCCTGGGGCCAGACGGCGATGCGGGACCCGCGCAGCGGGTCCGGCGAGAAGTGGCAAAGTCCACGAAGAAAGAGCAGCAACGCGGCACACGGACAGCAGGTGCTTCGTCAGAGAGGCCCACGAGGATGATGGAAACAGAGACTTTTAAGTCCGAAGGTGAGGGGGCGGGGCTTGCAGGGAGAGCGGCCCAGGTGGTCACTGCCGGGTAGGTATGGGCGGAAAATCCGTTTCGCTCGCGGATTTTGCGGATTTTCGGGAAATTCGCAATCCGCGAGATTCGCGAATCTCCCGCAAAATCCGCAAATCCGCGAGCAGCGGATTTTGCTCGCACTGCTCGCACTGTTCGCGTGAGTTCGCGGCTTCCCAGTACAACTTCGCGCCCCGCGAATACGTGCTAAATTGCAGAAATACGATCTTAGCAAAACTGAAACTACTTGCCAGGTTCAAAAGTTCAGGCTCATCATTAGTAGCCATTTCCTGTAGTGCTTCCTGAGGGGCCCCTCCAGAGTTCAGTTGCCAGTTGCAACTATTATGTGACCCTGCTCTGAACCTCAGAATAGTTACACATATGCCACAAAGGTCCTGAATTACAGCTAAGGGAGACAAGCAGGAGCCAGGCTGGAAGTTCAAATCCATTAATCAGCCCCTAATTCATTATTGTCAGTTGGGGCAGGGCAGGTGTTGTAACTAATTTTGCAACAATGAAAGCACTTAGCAAGTGCAAAAGATCACTAATCAGGGCGCACTAAGGAAGCAGGTGCCAGCTAAAAAAATATTCTGTGACACATTAATCAGCCCCAAATTAATTCAGGTCACTTGAGGCAGGGAAGTTGTGCTTTGCTTTGCCGAAAATAATGTACACTGGACAACCAGAGGGTGTGGTGATGAAACAGAGGGTGGCATGGGTGGGCCAGAGGGTGGCATGAGTAGTCAGAGAGTGGCAGTGGTGACAGAGAGTGGCAGTGATGAAGAAGAGTGTCCCAAACAGGCTGGACACGTAGAAACAACAAGTTCGCAAAACTTGCGACCCGACAGGTAAGTTCGCAAATTGCAAAATTGTAAAAACCCTCGCGAACTGGCAGAAACACGGGCGAACACAAAAAAAAAATCCGCAAATTCGCGGGAATTCGCGGATTTTGCGGATTGCGAGTTCGCAAATCCGCAAAATTCGCGAACGCGAGATCCGCAAAATTCGCCCATGCTTACTGCCAGGCTATCAGGGACTCCTGGGATATGGAGTCCCTGAACACACTGCTCGCAGCCCTGCAAGCCTTACCAGCGCCCTTTACTGCTGCACGAGTTCCCCCGCAGTTCTCCTGGAGCCAGACGGCGATGCGGGACCCGCGCAGCGGGTCCGGCGAGAAGTGGCAAAGTCCACGAAGAAAGAGCAGCAACGCGGCACACGGACAGCAGGTGCTTCGTCCGAGAGTCCCCATTGAGACAGTGTCTAAAGCGCACTTCTCTGTACTGTTCCCTATAACAACTTGACTTATCTTCTTATGTTTTGCACTTTTTGCTGCACTCTTTGTTGTCTATTTTGACTCGCTATAAGGATATATGAAACCTATAATTATGTGACTTGAGGCACGACACACGACACACTGTCATCTCACGTTTTAGATAATGCCTTGATGCTGAGACATCACAAAATATTCCAATCACTTCTCACTTTAGGTGACTTCCTTTTTTCTTCTCTCTTGGGGTCAACTGCTATCTCATCACACTTCTAAACAATCCCTCCATCTTTCTTTACAGCCTTGAGAAAGCCCCGGCGCAATTCGCCAAGAGGGGGCGAAACACGTGTCGGCTGTCCATGTTCCACTAAAAAACAATAAAGATGTTACACTGCAACCTGACATAGTTTTGTCCTCTGTATGACGACTTGAAAGAACGGATATTAATCCTGACAAGCATATTTGTGAGTCCTCATGGAGTACACACTCTTCACTTTTCATACTTGCATTCTTATATGAAGCCCAAGAGGTCCAGAGCTTCGAGTGTGTCTCCATTCATCTACAAAAGCAGTTTATCAAAGCGCTGTTTAAGCCTTGGAATCCTTGGACCTTTTCTACCTTGCCTACAAATTGCAGTGGTGGCTAATATTTCTATAGCAAAATCAATTGTAGGGAGATTGCACAATTCTCTATGAAATAAGCAGGTTAATGCAAAATGAAAGGCAAGAGTGATTTGTTAGAAAGAAGGCATATTTCTGCACCAAACTAATAAATCTAGTTTGAAAATATTCTAGGGAGCTGAAAATCTATAATCTGGTTTCAACCAGACCCCACAAGCATATATTACTGTTCATTGTGCCCCTGCTACAATACACATGTTACCTGTTGTTAGACCTGTCATCTTTAGGGTCGTCTTTCCCCAAACTTGTTGCCTGCTTACCTCCTCTTTTTGGTGTATCTTTCTGTTGGCCTTAGGGCTCTGATAACCAGTGCTAAAGTGCATTTGCTTCTCCCTTAAACATGGTAACATTAGTGTACACTCAAGTGGCATATTTAGTTTACTTGTAAGACCCTTCTAAAGTGGTATACCATATACCCAGACCATGTAAATGAAATGCTATTAGTGGCCCTTCAGCATTGGTTGTACCACCCACACAAGTAGAGTTTCTAACCTGTCTCAGAACTGCCATTGCAAGGCCTGTGTGTGCAGTTTACTGACGCTTCGACTTGGCTTATGAAAACCACTTTCTAAGACTTAATAAACTCCCCTTTTATTGCACAAAAGTCACCTTTAAGGCACAAGGTAGATCTAAGGGCGGGGTGAGTGTAACTAAAAGGTAGGACACATACTTTTAAGCTTTGCATGTCCTGGTAGGTACAAACAGCTAAATCTGTTTTTCACTCCTGTGAAGCCTACTATTCTTATAGGCTAGCATTGAGATTTCCTTAAAGACTTTTAAAGCCAAATTGGCAAATCTGGTCTTGCTAGATTGGGTCAAAATCACACTTTTGGGCCAACCTCGATGGAGGCAGGTTGGTTTAAAGTTTACCTTCTCACATTGATGCCAAGAGTACTGTTCATGGTGGAGTCTACTTCTCTTTTCACCCAGGCAAGAGAGCAGCAGGTCAGCTCAGCAGTCAGCAGTTCTGCCATAGCAGCAGTCCAGCAGAGTAGCAGGCCTTTCAGGAGCAAAGAAGTCATTCTTCCTGGCAGAGTATCCATCGGTTCAGAAGTGTACTGTAGAGTTGGTGCCTCAGGTCCAGCATTTATACATATTTGTGCCTTTGAAGTAGGAAGACACGTTTAGAGTCATGCCTTGAAGTGCACAGGTGCCCTGCCTTCTTGGTCCGGGATCAAGACGACCTACAGGGTATTTGCTGTCTTTTGTGTGGAGGCAAGACACAGCCTATTCAAGTGCAATTGGGGCTGGATCCTGCTCCTCCTTCCCATCCTGCCAGTGATGGTATATCCAGTCAAACCTAAGCTTCCCATTGTGTAAGGCTGTTTAGGAGGAATAGACAAAGCCGAACTGTCAACTTCACCCAGTCATGTCACACAGAGACAGGACACACGCACCAAATTACTAGGCAAGAAAATGGCAAATGTCAAATAGTGCCCTTTTCAAAATTGCAATTTAAAATCCACCGTCACCATAAGTTAGGATTTGTCATTACAATTACAGAAGAACCGAACATGAACTGATCACCCGGTTCCATTTGGAAATTACACTTATAAAAGGTAATTAGGTAACTCCAATGTTCTCCTGTGGGAGAGGTAGGCCTTGCAGTAGTGAAAAATAAATAGTGCATGTCCTACTTCTTAAATACATTTACCCCTACCTTTGGTCTCTCCAGGGCCTACCCTAGGGGTTACTTATATGTAAAAAAGAAGGTTTGGACCCATAAAAAGGTTTCCTTTGCCAGGTCAAAATGGTAGTGTAAAAACTGCACATGTAGGCTGCAGTGGCAGACCTGAGACATGTTCAAAGGGCTACTTAAGTGGGTGGCACAATCCGTGATGCAGGCCAACTAGTAGCATTTAATTTACAGGCCCTGGGCACATGTAGTGCCACTTTACTAGGGACTTACAAGTAATTTAAATATGCCAATTGAATATAAGCCAATTCTACCATGTATTAGGGAGCGAGCACAAGCATTTTATTTATTTTATTTATTTATTTATTGACATTTGTAGAGCGCGGCGAATACCCGTGGGCGTTTTAGCACAGGTTAGCAGTGGTAAAGTGCACATAGTTGTAAGGCCAACAAAAAGATTTCAGCAAAAACAGGAGTAGTAAAGGCAAAATGTTTGGGAATAACCTTGCAGAAATGGTAAAGTCCAAAACAAATTAAAAAATAATATTTAAAAAAAAAAGATTGTAGCCCCTGTCTCATTACTCCTCATCGGCATTTCAAAGACAACGTGTGCATTATTTACTTGAACAAATGATTCATTCAAGAGCAACGCACCACTCATTTATATTGGTGAAGACATCTGTTGTGGTTTCCAATGGCTCGTGTCTGTCTGCACCTGTGGCTCTTTCAAATACCATCAATCTTCATGAGGTGAGCTCCCACGGTCGGCCATCATTATCTACTTATCTATCTGCAGGAACATTTGCCCTAAGCGAGCTGATGAATGGCCCGAGGAAGGATGCGAAAAACGAGGCTTCGCGGGAATAAATATTTAATGCCTGCGTAGTTTGTTGAAAATAAACGATGGTGTATACCCATTTTTGCAGAGTAGAGCAGCATGGAAGGAACTGAGGAAATTATAGCATTTCCCGAAACACATCACTTATTATTTGCACCAGTTTTCATCATCCATTGTCTAAATTTAGCCACATATATAAACTCCACTCATTTAACAAAAGTCAGTGCCGTATGATGGCCAGTGACAGAGATTTATGAAATGCAATATATTTTAAAACTGCTCCACAAGAATGCAATCCATCTTTTAAAAGTGTTTACGGTAAAAGCCTTTGAGAAATGTGCTAGATTGTTCCTTCTACATTGCTGCTCTTTTTGCATCTCCTACTGCCGTGGAAGATGAAATCCTATATAAATTTAGTTTGAAATGCAGACATTTTCCATTATATTTCCTCTGAAAGGGTAGCAAAAGCAAGATTTAGTTGGTCGCGAGAGAATACGAGATAGAAGGAAATGCCATTTTCCTTAAAGGTAGCAGTTTATCAAATAATTATATTAAATGTTTAGATTTAATGCATGGTTATTTTCCCTCACAGCTTTGAATTAATGAAATGGGCAGTCATGCCCTATTTTATGGCTGTTAAATTGTATTTTTTAAGATATTGCATAGGAACACATAGAATGCCTAACTCTTTAATTTAAGCTATGGTAAATGAAAATTGATTAAAAAGATATGATTTTATCTTGGTGGCTAGGGAAGGTGCAATTTAAAACGTCTGTAAGCAGTTATCTTCCAAAGCAACAACACACCATAACATACCATAAAAAACCAAGTTCTAAGAGGGGGCAGATTTGCATAATTTGGGCATCACGGGACCAAAAGAATGAAGCAAGATGTTGCACAAAGACTACAAGGAGAACACCAAGAGTCAGAGAGGAAGAATGTGGGGGCATATTACCAAGGGGGTTTATCTCCTCTTTTTGGGCTTTAAAAGCCAAGAAAGCGGAGATAAAATTATCTCCCTATTACCTAGCTGCCGCTAACACCAGTTAGCGACAGCTAGTAGGAGATAGCGACCATCCTGGGCCCCACTTTGCATGTCAGTGATATTTATCACTAATGATATGCAAAGTGGGCGTGCCAAGATGTTAGCGACTGAAAACAGTCGTTAACATCGCTATCTCCTATTACCAACTTTTGGAGATATTCGCGCTAAGCACGAATATCTCCAAAAGCTAACACCTGCCCTGAGCAGTTCTTAGCCATGTTATCCAATGGGAGGTGGATAACATGGCTAAGAGCATTAGCTCGGTAATGCATGAATATCGCGGACTTTTCAGCGATATTCATGCATTGCGGCGATTTTTATCGCATTTGCGATAAACCTTGGTAATACCAAGGTTTATTTGCGATAAAAATCGCCGCAGCTCAGCGGTAAATTTTTGTCTCTAACCAAGCAATAGCAATAATTATCGCTATTGCTTGGTAATGTGCCCCCTGGTGTAGTGAGTTTGAAGAAAGTTTAATGAGCCTTATTTACTACAAAATGACACAGTGCGTCAACGCAAGCCATTTTGCTGTGACGGGATGCATCATTTTAAAAGCACAGGGATACGTCATATTAACAACAATACGACGCATCCGTGTGTTTTACCTGTGCTGGCGCACTCTTGGCTGCCATGTTCCAGCGCAGGCGCCCTTGCATTATGTTGCAAATCTGCCTGCATTGGGGGAGGATTGTTTTTGTGCAGGAAGGGAGACCTTCCTGCACAAAAACAATCATTGAATGCATTTTCAGCTGCAGCACACTCCAATGTCTTACCTAGTGAGGCGTTGAATTCTGATTCATTCCCGCTTTACTAAACTGTTGTAAATTTAGGAAAGTGTCAGGTTCCATGGATTTTGTGTGGAAATTCCCACAGGAACAGCCATGGAACACCACTTTCACACAGAGTAATGCTTGAAAGGGGCCCATATTTCAAAGGCCATGAAAAGTCATGCAGGGTAACTTTATGTGGCCTTGTAAATATGGGCAAACCCATTGTGCTGCCGCTGTATTAAAAAAAAGTGATGCACCAGCAGCGTAATGGACTTTTGAATGAGGCCCAATGTATATAGATAAGCAGCCTATGGAGAAAGTGGAAAGAAAGTCAAAATTGTAAAGGGGACATATCAGAAATTGGATTATTGTTTGGGTTAGGCGACTGCCCACCTCAAAGTGTAATCACGACTCTTGTCAGGGTAAACTCTTATAGTCATTAAATTAACCTAAGCTCAAACCCCTGTTTAGGATTGATCAGAATATAAAGGTGTCACTTAAGGCAATATGTAAACTGGGACTTAGGCTGAATTTCAGGCTGTCCACAATGGAACGTGGATCGGACACAGTAAGTTCACCCCAGTGAAAGATTTTACATTCTGATTTAGGGCCTGATTATGAGTTTGGCAGATGGGATACTCCACCAGAAACGTGACGGATATCCCATTCACTGTATTTCAAGTACCATTGTATTCTATGGAACTGGGAATACAGCCATCAGAATATACATCACATTTGTGACGGAGAATCCCATCCGCCACAAGTGTAATCGGGCTCTTAGTTTGTTAAGTCCCAATTGACCACAGGAGTGCACTTGTAAAGCCTTCCAAGTCCTAAGGGGGTCACTTAGAGATTCACATGGTGTCCAACAGAGGCCGATTGCAGGGCTCATTTTAAGACCAGTTTCCACTGGTCTGTTCCAGGAAACGGCCTCTTACAGCTTGTTGTCTCCTTGTAGCCATTTAGGATTTCAGCCAAATGACACTTAGGAGCTCATTAATGGGGATTTTGCATAGAGCAGCAAATCAGTTTGCTATGCTGCTCTGTGCCAAAGTGAAAGGGCAGGAATGCACTGTATTTATATGCAATACGGTGCATTTGTGTCCATACTCCCAGTGCCTATGCCATTTCGGCAGCCTAGCACCAGTGCAAGCATCCTTGCAGCATGGTGCAAGGGTGCCCATGTTGTATGCAGGATTGTTTTTGTGCAGGAACAGCACTTTGTAGTGTAATGTGATGCCAAGAGCCCACCTCCTATTATTCTGTGGAGTTTAAAGGTGTAATTTCTGCCCCTTCGGGTAGCCTATTTTTTGCTTCTGGGAGACCATTCAAAGCTCTTCCACTCCGATTGAAGGATGACCACAGACTAAGGGCTAGTAGAGGTGTATTCTAACTAGCCTTTTAATTTCAATGTTCTTGTTTTTGATTTATAAATGTTACTTTTTAGCCAATTTCAATACCTAGCTGTACTGTTACTTTATCATTTCACTCAACAGTGATGTCTTCAATGATGTCATTGTAGATATCATCAGTGGTCATAAATGAGGTCATAGATCATCTCATGAGTGATGTCATATGTGGAGTCATAAGCAGCGCATGACAAGGGTGCAAGTTATAGCTAGTGCTGCTAACTATAACTGCTGATTTTCTGTTTTTATTAGTTTAAAGCCTTAATATTTTCACTGAGAGACATTTTTGGGGGTAGAGATTTCACTCTTTCATTACAGTACTAATAATTTATTGCTCCCACAACTAGCTAATGGGAAGAAAGTGGCCTCTCCACTTATAGCTTTCCAGACAGGAGTGTATAGTAGGGTGAATGTGGCCTCTCTGCTGAAACCCCTTTCTTGGATTATGCGTGTGTGTAGTAGGGTGTGGAGAGGGACTTCCCTCTCCTTCAGATCGCTCAAATGATGAGAGGTGTGGATAGTAGGGTGTGTATAGGGACTGGCCCTCTGCTAGGACCTCTCTCTGTAATGAAAGGTGTGCATAGTAGGGTGTGGGGAGGGACTGGGCTCTCCTTTAAAGACTCTCTCTCAGATGATGGGCATGCATTATAGAGTTTGTGGAGGAACTGGCCTCTCTGCTGATCCCTCTTTCTATAATAATGTGTTGCTGATAGATTCTTTTTGTGAATGTATACCTTGTTAATGCACGTGCAAGTCTAGCTCACAGTTCAATTACAGGCTACCTTAGGCTATGCAGTCACATTATTCTGTTTAATGCCATAACATGTAATAAAGTTACTCTACATATTTTATAAATCAATTTCCTGAGCTTTCTCTTCAAAGTTGAGGTGTGAACAGACTCTAACTGATCAAGGGTATAAATGAAGGTATGAAAATAGTACAGACCCAGTGACAGGGATCTCTATGGTTTCAAGACAACTCTTAGAGCAGAGCAAACGGAGAAGGCCATGGATGGCAACATTTGAGGAAGGACACCATATACTTCCAAAAGTCACAAATATTTGTAGGTTTTAGACTGAATGAGGGAACCAGAAGGGGGGGGGGCTGCCCTTGTGCTAAAGAGGTTGCATGGTCCTGCATAGGTCAAGCAGGACTACCCAGGCTTGATTCAAAATGCTTGTGTAGAAACCTTAAAAGTAAAGTCTGAGTGAACACACTTGATAAGTGAGGGTGTGCATTGGCACTAAGGTGAGAAGGATGCTGGTTGGCTCGCTTACAGCCACCAACCTAACCAATATTGATAAAACAAGGGTATCCACTAGTGGTGTAACACAAAATGATGGGGTCCCCAGCAAAATGTAATGAAGACCCCTGCTCAGGGACTCCCATCTCACAGACAATTAAATACTTCAGTATAAATCAGCTGCCATGCAGGGCGGCTGGGGATACACAACACTAGAGCTGGTGGTATGTCTCTGTTGTGATCCAAAATCAAAAGCTCAGCTTTTGCAGTATTCAATACCTGTGCTACACCCCTAAATCACAGGGATTTTGTTTATGTAGCTTTCAGATGCAATCTTCGACATTTCCTCAACATATTTAGCTTTATTAAAAAGTGTGCCCTTGTAACTAATGTGGAGTGAAACAGAACCTAGATCAAAGACTTGGACAAGGAAAAGGAGGGTGTGAAAAATCATGCTAACCATTGTACAGCACATTTCTCTCTCATGCAACGTAGAGTTGTTGCTTGCAGCCTCAGGCAACCTAGCCTGGCAGACATTTTACCCACCTCTTAACGTGAATCTAGGTATCAAGGATGTGCCCAGTGCAGATCTATCTTTGCAAAGTCAGCACAACAGGAACAGCGGCTTGACCGGAACCAGGAACATGAAGTGATAGGGCAGGGGTACTGTAAGTTTTTAGAGTTTGTTTGGAAAAGGAGCGAAGGTGCTACAATATAAGGGAAGTTACACTCAGCAGTGACAAAAGT
Source organism: Lissotriton vulgaris (assembly GCF_964263255.1). Taxonomy (NCBI): domain Eukaryota; kingdom Metazoa; phylum Chordata; class Amphibia; order Caudata; family Salamandridae; genus Lissotriton; species Lissotriton vulgaris. The sequence goes on from NC_141691.1 coordinate 778,653,840, forward strand.
GACACCTGTATTCAAATTGAAGGTGGTTTGGAGACAATCTGACCCTCAGCTCACTTGACCTCTGTCCTTACTTCCAGCAGGGCTTCGCTTCTCATTTGATTTTACTTTACACAGCCCATCTGATGCGCCGTTGCATCTAGCTAATGAGTCACGCATTTCGCTTCTTCCAGGCCTTTTGAAGTAGCTGCTGCAAAAAGCAGTAATGGGAGGTGGTGGTGGGGCCCCTGATTTAATAGGTAAAAAAAGCCCAGGGGGGTGATTGCTGGGCCTGGGGATGAAGGCCCTCCACACATAATTTAAAACAAAACCCCCTGGATAGAGGTGCTTCCTGGAGTTCCATTAAACCCTGGGAGGTGGACCTCATGCGCCTCCTCTTTCATTTTTCAAATGCCCCTGGGCTTTGGCCAACCCAGGGGCTTCCCTTAAAAGAATAGTGGGATCCAATGCTAGCTTTTTTCAATTTTACAGCAAATCATCGGATCCACCAATGAATTTGCAGCAAAACTTAAAAATAAATCTCTTTTTAATGCCCAGTGGGGTCTGTGTTTGGACCCCACAACTATTTTTTGGGGGTCAGAGTATTCCTACCCTGCCCCCTTTTCTTTGTCTTTGACGTTTTTGTGAGACTTGATTTAAAGCCAAATCCCAAGATGGCTGACAACATTTCCTGCTTTTTTTCCCTGCCTGCACCTAAGGGTCTCAGAAATAAAGTAGACTTCTTCCCCCAACCAGTAGTGTGCCAGGAGGCACATTTGCAGAGTGGTGGAAAATGGGGGCTTGGCCACCGACAATCTCTCAGCAAACCCACTGTGTGGGACTGGTTAGAGGAAACAAGAGGTGTAGCTGGCTCCCAGGAGCCCTCAATAGTCATGGGGACTTCATTCCCCAACTAGTAGCGCACCAGTAGGTACATTTGCAGATTGGTGGAGAAAAGGGGCTTAGCCTCCGACAAACCCCTCAGCAAGCCTGTTGTTTGGGACTTACTGGAATTAAAAAGAGGGGTAGTTGGCCCCCAAGGACATCAGATATTACACCAGTCATGACGTGTTCAGTGACATCACTGATGACATCACTGAAGACATCTGAAATAAGATCATTGATGACATCACTGGTGACATCATCCAGTGACTGTGAGCGTTTTTCTAAAAGCTACTGAGTGTTGAACATATATACTAAGGTAACACACCCTGGAAGTGTCTGTATGGGTGAGTGGGTGGGTGTGTAAGTGTTCTATAGAAGAGTGGCTGGGTATATAAGAGACTGAATATATGAGATAGCGGGTGTGTGCATTTTTGTATAAGTGAGTGAGTGGGTGTGTCAGTGCATGCATGAGTGGCTGTGTGAGTATCTGTATAGTTGATTGAGTCGGTGTATTTGTGATTTTAAGTGTAGAATGCGAGGGTGCATGAGTGGCTGAATGGATGTTGCATCGATGGATGTATAATGGTGTATGGGTGAGTAAATGAGTATAAGAGAGGTTGTCTAGTAATGTGTGTAGTTCTCTCAGTCACTGTATAGATGAGTGGTGATTATATGTGTTAGTATATGTATATGTAACTGAGTCGCTGTCTGAGTAATTGTATGGGTGAGTTAGTGGCTGTGTGACTGACTGTATGGGTGAGCAAGTAGGTGTGTGAGTAGATATATGATTAACTCATTTACTCTGTCTGTAGGTGTATGGGTATATGACTGAATTTGTAAGTCTGTCTATGTCTCTATAACTGGATCTGTGACTGGCTGTATTGGTAAGTGAGTAGGTCCATGAGTGTCTGTATATGTGAGTTTCTGGTTCTGTTTATGGCTCTGTAGGTGATTTGATGTGTTATGGGTTGCATGGATCAGTAACAAGATGTGTGAGTGCTTGTATGGGTTCTGTTATTGAGTTTGGTAATAATTGTGGGGCACTGAGTGTATGCTTTGTTTTTATGGGGATGTAAGTGGGTGTGTCAGTGTGTCAGTGTTTGAATGACTTATTTATGTCATTGCACTCTGTCCATCCTTTATGACATCCTTAATATATTCTATAGTTTTTAGAGGTCATATTAAATCCTTCATGAAATATGTTTGCTATAGTTGTGAAACTTCTTTTTAGAAATGGCACTTTCCATACACTCACCCAATCACCCTGGTAGTACCCACACAGTCATCCAATCATTGAAGCACTACACATGCACTCCTGCAATCATACAGGCACTACACATGTACTCTTCCAATCATCCTGGTAGTATCCAGGCACTCATTCAATCACTGAAGCTCTAACCATGCACTTATGCATTCATCCAGGCACTACTCATGCACTCATATAATCACACGGGCACTACCCATGCTCTCATCCAAATACTCGGTGACTACCCATGCACTCATTCAATCATCCAGGTACTACCCATACACTCATACAATCACACAGGCAGTACCCATGCACTCATCCAATCAGTCAGATATCCTGCATGCACTATTTCAATCAACCAGGCACTACCCATATACTCATCTAATCATCCAGGCACTACCCATACACTCATACAATCAATCAGGCAGTACCCATGCACTCATCCAATCAACCAGGTATTATGCATGCACTCATCCAATCAACCTGGCACTACCTATACACTCATACAATCAGCCTCGCACTAAAAACATGCACTCATCCAATCAGACAGGTATTACGCATGCACTCATCCAATCAACCTGGCACTACCCTTACACTCATAAAATCACCCTTGCACTAAACATGCACTCATCCATTCAAGCAGGCTCTACCCATACACTCGTACAATCACCCTGGCACTACACATACACTCATACACTACACCAGACAGTAACCATACACTCATAAAGTAACCCAGGTACTAACCATGCAGCCCTCTAATTACAAAGGCAGTATATATGCACTCATCCAATCTTACAAGTCAGCTGATGCAGACATACAATTACCAAAGCCCTACCCATACACTTATAGAATCACAAAGACACCACACCTGAACTCATTATAACATCATCACAACAACACTTATGCACTCATTCAATCATCCATGCATTCCCCATGTCCTCATTGAATCACAAAGACACCACTCTTGAACTCATTCTATCATCCACACAACACTTATGCACTCATTCAATCATCAATGCATTACCCATGTCCTCATTCTAACATCTATGCAGCGCTGATGCACTCATTTAGCCATATTTGTTCATTAAACAAGAAAAAAATGCAGTTCTGAAAAGAACCATCTTTTTCTTTTTTGAAACTGATTTTGTTTTTGTTTTTTAGTTTTTTCTTATTTTTCTTTTTTGTTATTTTTTTAAACAATTTGCAACAAAAATAAAACTGTAATTACTGACTAAAACTTTGTCTTTAATGTGCTGTACTAGAAACGCAAAAAAAATAAACAAATATGGCTTTTCACATTCTCTAAAATTACATCTAGAGACAGCTACTGCTATGATAGTGTTGCAGTCCATGCAGAAAACAGCAAAATGTTTCAGGTCTGGTGACATTTCACTGCATCTCTGTTACACTTCAGGTGTCACTTTGATGCCAACAGCAGAGGCTGGAAGCCTGGAAGCTAAGGATCCCTCTCCTTTTCTCACTGTGCAGTTTTAGTTTGCCTCTTGCGATACGTTTTTAAGTGGCACAACATAATTGTCTTACCACAAGAATACTTTTTTTGCTGTGCTTTGAGATAATGTCTTTTCACAAGCTCCACCTCACCAGTTTCTCTGTGGTCTTCGATCAGGACTGGTGACATTTTACTGCATCTCTTTTGCATTTCAGGTGGAATGTTGTTTTCATCAGTAGAGGTTGGAGGTCTGGAGACTTCTGATCACTCTTCTTCTCTCTCCTCTATCTCTGTTCACGTTTAAGTTGCCTCTTGTGATGCGTTTTTAATTGGAACAACATAATAGTTGTACGACAAGAATATTTTTTTTGCTGTGTCTCGAGATAATATCTTCTCACACAACCTGCACCTCACCAATGTAGCTGTGGTCTTCCATTCACCTGCTGGAATTGTGAAAAAATCACATGCTATGCTTTTTTTTTAATTGTTGGGTTTTCATCTGAAGAGTCTTCTTGTGCAGCTTGGAGCTCTTGCTCTTGAACAACTTTAACCACTTGAAAGCCTTCCTCTGGTTGCTCAGATGCATTTGAAATAAGAATTTGAGGGGCCTCCTAAAATGAAGCAGCCAGTGCCTGAAAAGTTCAAGAAGAGAGGAATGAGTGTGTACTTCCTTTCATAAAGGAAACTCTACAAGGCAATCAAATGTATTTATTTCTAAGTCATGCACTACTCGCGAATGCCGGTGTTGTCGCGACTTCCGGCATCACCGCGGAAACAGACAGTTATTTTTAAAAAGTGCTCTTTTTGAAAAATGTGCATCCAAAATACATTTAAAACAATATATCACTGCACAGGTACATGGACATTTTATATAAATACGTCTATATATGTTTTTTACACTTTGTCAAAAACACACGGTAGTCACAGTTATCAATAGCCCTGCAACTTCCAGTATCACCGTGAACAAGAGCATGTATTTTAAAATGTATTTTTCTAAAAAATACATAGAAAAGAGAAAGTTAAATGAATATCTTACTAAATAGCTAGAGTCAAACTTAATAAAAAGTATGTCTGTACATGTATTTTGCACTCTGTCAAAAGCATACAGTAGTCACGATTGCCAATGTAATCGCGACTGTCAGTGTCATCGCTAACGAGGAAAATGTATAAATACCTCCAAAAGAGAAACTTAAATCAATATCTTACTAAACAGGTAGAGTCAAACTTAATGTAAAATATGTCTTTGTACATGTTTTGCGACTACCGATGTCATTGTAATGTCCGATGTTACAGCGAACGAGGCAAATGCATGTGAAATCAACTTTTTTCAACAAAAACATACAAAAGAGAAACTTAAATTATTATCTTAATAAACAGCTCTATTCAAACGTAATGTAAAATATGTCCCTATATATGATGTACACTCTATCATGCAGTAGTCGTGACTACCGATGTAATCAAGACTACATGTGTTACTGGACACAAGGAAAATGTAATTCAGATGTAGTTTAAAAAAAAAATACATACAAAAGGGGAAGATATAACTTTCGCCAACTGGGTCGCGAGTATTAAGGCATACATTTTGCCATCACATTCGGCAACACAGGTTTATACCTGTGAGGAGTACTGTTAACCATGTTCATAGGGTGATAACTCTACTAGAAGGCGTTCGACTGGGACGCGTGGGATATTTATGAGTAGTTTTACGACGGTTTGGTTTTCATTCTGGTTTTGTGAAAGCGATACAGGTTTTATACCGAACTCCTATGGCTAAAGTCTGTCTAATGGGCTTAGACTATGAACCTGCTTACATCACCAGAGGTATAAGACAGGGATGTCCGTGCTCCCCTTTGTTGTTCTCATTGTATATTAATTCCTTTTTAATTATGAAAGTGCAAAGTTTGAGAATTGAATCAGTTATTTGTAGACAAAGGCAGTATCAGTTTCTTGTGTATGCAGACGATGTATAGGAGGCATAGGAGATGAGTTGAGGTTGTGCCGTCATGCGACGTGGGCGAGCGGTGCCATGTAGACGTTGAATAACGTTGGGCTGAGGGATGAGCCTTGGGGTACACCGCAGATGATCCCTGTGGCTTTGGAGTGGACGGGGAGGCGGATGCTCTGTGTTCTGCTGGAGAGGAAGGAGGAGGGCTAGTCCAGGGCCTTCTCTTGGATTCCGGCATCGAAGAGGCGTGTTTTTAGTGTGCAGTGGCAGACTGTGTCGAAGGTGGCTGACAGGTCCAGGAGGATGAGGGCCACGGTTTCTCCGTTGTCTAGCAGGGCCCTGATGTCGTTGGTGGCAGCGATGAGGGCAGTTTTGGTGCTGTGATACTGTGGAACCTGGACTGGGACGGGTCCAGGATGCCGTTCTCCTCAAGGAAGTTGGTCAGTTGTTTATTGATGGCCTTTGTGATGACCTTCGCCAGGAACGGGACCAGGGACATGGGTCGGAAGTTCCTGAGGTCCTTGGGGTCCGCCTTGGGTTTCTTGAGTAAGGTGTTGAACTCAGTGTGCTTCCAGCTCTCCGGGAAGCATCTGTTAAGCACCGTGTCCATGACGCACTAGGTACATAACTGTTAAAAGCTACTTAACGCACATCAGAGACGGCCGCACTCTAACCAAAAGATTACCACACAGGGAGCACAGAGCGAACATAGCAAGAGACACATGACTAGTGGAAAATAGGTTAGGATCACATACGATTAACTTCCATTTGTTTTGTTTACTTTAACCGCACAGTGGTGGATATAAATCGGCGATTCTACGGTATGATGTAGTAAACATACTGCATTTGATTTACTTCTCAGATATTCCCCTGATGAAGGCTTGTTAAGCCGAAATGCATTGGGAGGCAGGAAAACATGCATAAATGCAAAATATGAATATATTGCATTATGGGAAATTAAGTTTCCATCGACATATGGAGTAATATGGTGTGAATAAAACACATTGAGAAAATGAAGTCAGAAGAGTAAACATAGCATTATTTTTCGTTGAACTTGACTCTATACACAGCATTTTTGACCGGTGCCCAGGATGACAGCCTAATGGAACTTGGGACTGCTACTTAATCGTGTATCACTTACACTCCTGAGTGCGGAGTGGTTCCCTGGAGCATGGCACACTGGTAAAGCAGAAATCTAGCAACAGCCGGCACAACCTATACCTCATTGATTTACAGTAGGGACTTTCCCAAAGTGTCAATCTCCAGGATTACTTTTCTGCTACCTAGCAAACCAATAAAGTAATCCTGAAAAACCTGCAGTGGAGAGCAAAAAAAAACAATAGCAAAGCATTTTAATAAAATTAAATTCATGTCACTCAGGCCTGGTTACAAGTGAGGCCAATGTTAAAATCCAAAATGGCTTCCAAACAAATACAATTAGCATAAACAAATACAGTGATTGCATTTAAGGAAGGTATACGTTATTCCATTTAATAAGGATACATTGATTATTGATCAATTAGATATATCGATGGCCTCTCATTAAGGTAAATATAGCCGTCGAATACGCTTGGTTAATACAAGGCACACAGATTAACACTGTTAAACACACCTTGAATATATGTTGCATGTGAAGGGGTGGAATACTAACATGTTCTGCTCCACCTACAGCTACACAGAAAGACTGAGCAGAATTGATGGCATATTTATTAAAGAGTTGCATTCTCCTTGCACCATGCAATGGGGCATAATAATGACACAACTCTTAGCTAAGATTTATCAAGCCACGCAAGGCCACCTTGCTTTGCCTTGCGTGGCTTGATAAATCTAGAGTACCACAACGCAGTGCAAATTGCTGCATTTAGTTACACTGCCCCAAGGAGGCTGTCCATGGTGAAGTGTGGGTATTCTCACACATCCACCCATGGATTTTAGTGAATTCCCAGATTTACCATTACTGCTAAACCTGGGAATGCATCAAAATGCTACGCCTCCCCAGGTGAGGCGTAAAAAAGTTAAATATTTTTATTTCTCCTTGTTACTTGCGCTTTCTATGTGTGCTGTGATCTACAGCACACATAAAAAGAGGAACATGCCTCAGAGGTGTCCCTTCCAGCACACAAACAATACTGCGTACAACACAGGCACCCTTGTACTATGGTACCTGCATTGGCGCATTGTGCTCCAGCAGACAAACAATACCACTTACAATGCAGGCACCCTTGTATCATAGTACCTGCATTGGCGCATTGTACTCCGGCGCGGGTAAAAGACAGAAAGGCCCTGAATTATGTTAAATACAGAGCATTCCTCTCCCTATCACATAGCGCAGCACAACAAAGTGACTTCGTAAATATGCCCCTTAGTGTCCAGCAGTGGCGCAGTAACTGGGGGGGTGGTGGTGCGTGGTGGGTTTCTGGTTGGTGAAGTGGATGCAGCGGTGATCTGTCCAGTGGAGCTCAGTGGTTTGGTTGAAGGAGATGTGGGAGCTTGCGGAGAAGATGGGGCCATTCGTGTTGCCGGCGGAGTGGGTGGGAGTGGTGACAAGTTGTCTGAGTCCGAGGTTGGCGAGGTTGGCGATCAGGGTGGTGGAGTTGGTGTAGTTGTTGTTCTCGAGGTGGAAGGTCAGGTCCCTGAGGAGGATGTAGTCCATTGAGGCGAGGGCGTGTGTCCTGACGAGGTTGGTGATGGAGTAGCTGAACTGTGCTCGGGGTCCGGGTGGTCTGTCTACGAGGGTTCCTCTGAGGGTGGTGTTGAGATCGGTGTGAATCTGGAAGTGCAGGTGTTCAGCGGTGCTGAGGGTGTCGTCGGTGTTGGTTGTGACTTTAAGAGTATTCCTGTGGACGATGGCGATTCCTCCTACCACTCCATTGGTGCGGTCCCTGCGGGTGATCTTGTAGCCTTCCGGGAGGGCTATGGTGATGTCGGGTGCCGAGGAGGGGTTCAGCCAAGTCTTCATCAGGAAGGCGACTTCTGGGGTGTTGGAGTCCAGTAGGTCCCAGAGTTACATGGCGTGTTTGCATGTGGATCAGGTGTTGAGAAGGATGCATCTGAGGTAGTTGGGTTCTTTGGTAGGTGGGTTGGCGAGCCTTGTGCTGGTGAAGCTGCAGCTCCGGCAGGAGAAAGGCCCTTGGGTGCGCTTAGGGGCTACTAGGCAGCAGGTGCATGATTATCCGGTGTTGAGTGCGTGGTTGGTGCTGGAGTCTTAGCAGAGGCGGGCGTTGTGGCATTCGTGGGGTCCAGGGGTCCTATCGCTGGGCCCGGTCCAGCGCGGGTGGGCACAGACGGACTGCGTGGCCTCCATATCAGGGGAGTTGGGAGGGAGGAGCAGCTGGGAGGCGGGAGCGGGCGGCGAATGGGCAGCAAGGTGGGGCGGGCCACAGGGACACAGCAGCGGGAAGGAGTGGGTGAGGACGGCGGGAAAAAGGAGGCAGAGACAGGGAACAGTGAAATTAAGGAAAAAGGCAAGAGGGGAGAAAAAGTGGGTTAAATGGAGATATACAGCACAGCAGACAAGCACAATTACAAATTAAATCAACACTATGCAGCAGCAGCAATGGGCAATTAAATCAACACCATGCAGCAGCAGCATAGGGCAAATACCGACCGGGGCAGCGCGGTGGCATGGGGAGCGCCCTGCCTGGGAGCAGGGTCGAAGGTCCTGAATTCTTCAAAATATGCTAATTTTATTAACGGGAGAAGAGGTTTCTAATTTTGCTGAATTACCATCTATCTATCAAATGCTGTTGTGTTCTGATGCTAAGAGCCGACTATTTGTGATGTTGGAATGCAGCTATTATTAAAAAACTCGGTTCAAGGTGTTAAGCGCCGCTTATAAGGTTTGGAAGATTATCTGGAAATAATATTAAATTGAGGGGATCTTGTAATACACTCCCACATCCACCACGGATTTACTCCCGGCAATCTTTTGAGATAGAACTATGGACAGATGGAGAAGCAAAGGGATCCCGCAAGTTGGTGATTTTTATACTAATGGGAGTTTAGCATCATATGCTATGTTAGCAGATAAATATCAGTTGCCTAAGACTGATTTTTCTGCAAATTCGCAAGTTTTTATGTAAAAAGCAGTGGATACTCGGGCCAAATCCTGTTGTTGTGGCTATTAGAATAAACTCCTGCATTGGGACCATATACAATATCTTGCTTGATACTCAGAAGGATGATTTAGAGGCCCACATTCTCCAATGGGGAACAGGCTAGGATGCCAGGGCATTGGTGTTGAGCAATCTATTGATGTGGCTGGAAGATATTATTATCAGCTAATCTACGGTCGTAGCACTATAAGACTGTGGTTAATCTGTACCATACCCCTGCCAAAATGCTAAAATGAGGAGGGGCTAATGAGAGGAAGTGTTTTCCTTGTGGGGGGATGCGGCAGATATTGTACACATATTTTATGCATGTGGGTGCTTGTCTAATTTTATGGAGCATAACTTTGCCACTCATAAATATTTCAGCCTCTGCCATGCTTTTAGGGTCAGAGGTGAACGTGCAGGTGGGGCACCCATCATACAAGCATTGCTACATAACCTACCTTTGAGCTGTGGAGAGCCAGATTATATACCTTTTTCAATCTTGAGTACAGGTTATATGCTCTCAAAGGCTCCAGTAGGAGAAAGTTGGGTATGCAGATATGGGGCCCCATGATTGCACATATGAAGGACATGTACCTATGTATGGTGTATTTATTCACATATATGTAACATCTTTGTTGTCTACTTTTGTGCATCGGAGGAATTTTTGTCTTTGTATCTTCTTTTACCAGCTTTTACTGAGACTGTGTTAATGAATTATGCTGTGTACTTGTCTTATCATGGATTGAAATAAAAAATAGCAAAAAGGGGAAGTTAAATCAATATCTCACTACACAGCTAGACTCAAAGTTTATGTAAAACATGTTTATATATATATATATATATATATATGTGTCTTCTACACTTTGTAAAAAATGTGCGACATGCGCACTGTGCCTGAGACGATTGTGACATTTTTGCAAACACCAAAAATATCTTGAAATAAGAATAATGTACTTTTCAAATAAATAGATGACACATACAACAATAGGTGCTGCACTGTGCAGATGCAATGCTCACTATTTAATATTAAAAAAAACAAGGACATTATAATTATAAAATAGAATTGAAAAAACCCTTAGAAAATTACTGAAAAAACTAAGGTAACAAGGACATTACAGTTATGAGATAGATTTTGAAAAACCTTTGAAATTCACTGAAAACAATAAAGGTTACAGGGACATTATAGGCAAGCTGACAATTCACTCATACAAAACCAGAATATTTCGGCAGATATTGTTAGCTGAGCTAACTATAATTCACAACCCCTCAATGCACTGCTAATGAATTCTTACATTGAATCACTCATGATAAGGTCAAAGACATTACTGATGACTTCACTTATGACATCTCAAATGACATCAATGATGATGTTACTGATGTCACTAACCATCTGCAAACGTAAAATTAGTATACTAGGCGTGCTACTAATGAGTGATACTAATTCTAACATATATAATGTGATTGACTGTATGACAGTATTTATCCTTATTTGTATGAGTGAGTTGCTGTATGGGTGTATAAGTAGGTGAGTGAGTAGGCGTGTGGTATGCTGTGTGAGTCACTATATTGGTGAGCGAGTGGGTGTGTCAGTGGCTGTATGCGAGTGAGTGGCAGTGTGAATGGGTCTATGGGTGAGTAAGTGAATGTTAAGTGACTGTATGGGTCAGTAGATATTTGAATGGCTTTTTGAGTAAGTGACTCCATGTATAAGTAGCTGAATGGGTGAGTGAGTGGCTTTTTGTTTAGGTAAGGTGTGCTGTGAGTGGCTGTATTGGAGAGTGAGTGTCTGTGTGAATGGCTGTATGGGTGAGCGAGCGGATGTGTGAGTGCTTCCATGGATGCATGAATGGTTATGTATGTGATTATGTGGGTGTGTTGTGCTTGTATAGGTGAGTGAGTAGCTGTGTTGAGAGGCTATAGGGGTGAATGAGTGGGTCTGTAGGTGACTGTGTAGGTAAAGAAGTGGATGTGTGGGTAGATGTATCAGTAAGTGTGGCTATGTGAGTTGTTTTATGAGTGAGTGACTGATTGTATGAGTAGCTGCATGGGTGAGTAATTGGCTATATGAGGTAGTGAGTTGGTATGTGAGTGACTATATGGAGGAGTGAGTGGTATGTGAGCACTGGTATAGGTCTGTGAATGAGTATATGAGTGGTTGTGTGGCTGTGTGAGTAGACATACGAGAGAGATGCTGCATGTGGGTGTGAGTGGGCATGTGAGTTGTTCTGTGGATGATGTCATAAGTGATGTCATCATTGATGTTAACAGTGCCTTCATTAGTGATGTCACTGGCCATGTCATGAGTGATGTAATATGCTAGGTCATTATCTGTGCATTGCAGGGGGCACACGTTATAATTAGCTCTGAAACTATAACTGCCTAATTTACATGTTTTTTTGTGTGTACATGCTGAGCCCAACTATAATGTCCTTCTAATCTTTGGTTTTTCCAGTGAATCTCTAAGGATTTTTAACTCCATTTCCTAACGATAACGTCCCTGGAAGGTTTGTTTTTTTTCAGTGAAGTTCGAAGCTTTGTAATGCAATCTCCTAACTATAACGTCCCTGTTACCTTTGTTTTTTAGTGAATTTCATCAATTTATTTCTAATATAAATTGTACTATAATTGCAGCTATAAGTTCAATTCAGTAATATACATTTTTCCAAGTTTATAAACTCATTTTCTCACATTTATTCTTATTATATAATTTAAAAGTAAAAATAAAGTAATCAAGGTAATGTAACTTATTTAGTGTTTATTGTAAATATAATACAAGTTTTTTTCCTAAATCAATTTATGGATTCACCATGAATACGCTGAGGGAGACTGTAGGGGTACTCTATGGCTACTATTTTCCTGTGATGAAACTGCAGCATATCCGTGGATTCAGATCCATACATTCATCATAACATTATATAAATATCATATGGAGGCCCCTTAAAATGTAACACTGACTTAAGTAAAAATATATCAATACATTGATATTTCGAAGACTATGTGTGTTTTAAAACATACTTGTTGAGTGTTATGAGTTCAGCAAATCCACGGATCCACAGGATGGAATGGCACATCTGCTGTGATGTCTGGTATATACCAAAACCTAAATTTCTGATTACCTACAGTAAGTCTCCACCCATGCACGTTACAAATCACACCCTAAGTAAATTGTTTGCCTTTCAAATTTCTTTAAAGAACATTGAAACCCAGATATATCTTTTTTGCATTCCTTCAAAAACTACATTGTTGAAAAGCAACTATGACTTCATTAAAAAGAAAGAATACTTATCGACCTGAAGATGATGAAAAAGCTCCCAAGAAGGAGTCTAAGGCATGGAAAAAAATTCAATTCTGTTTGGCGAAATATGGTGATGGCTAAAATTGTGCAATGTCAAAACAAATTGTCACGTGGAACAGGAAAAAAATATTCCCATGGAACTTCATCCATTTGAAGACAATACATCAGCACACATATGACAGGATTATAGGGAAAAAGCAGGAGGTGGAGCATCATCGGCACCAGGAACATCTGGGCAACCATCAGCACCCGAAGACAAGATCACTATTCTTGGATAATCTCAAAAACCTTCGGAGATGGTGACTCATTGCGGAAAATATCACATGCCTATTGTACTCAATTTGTCTTCTGCGGCTGAGTACATGGATGCAGGTATTAACCATACCTGCTAGGTTTCTTTTTATGCTTCCTGGTCCACATTCTCTTGTTTGCTAAGATTGAAGCCAGTTGCTTGCTTCAAGTTGCCTTCCCTTATCCCTTTTACCACCCTGGCTATTTTTGATCCCAAAGAAAACATTGAAAAAAAATACAAAACTTACTGAAAAAATCCATACCAAAAATGTTTCTTTTTATAACTACTTAATTAGGCCAGAGACAGAGCTAACTTTAGGTTTTATGTTTTGTGCAATTGTGCATTTAAATGTCAGTGAGTTATTCTATGTTAACTTGTATCATAGCCTCCATAAACGAAATTAAAATAGTATACTTAAATATTCCCCAAGTGGAATAAACCTATAACTAATTAAAGATGACACTAGCAAAATGTTTTAGAATGTCATCTAGAATACTAAAATGGAAATGGATGTGTAATCGACTGTACGGGTATCACTCTGGTTGTGTCACTGGCTGTAGGGGTCTATTTGTGCTTGCCTTGTATAAGTGTCTCTCTGGGTATGTGAGTAGCTGTATAGGTCAATGTGTGGGTGAGGAAGTGGCTGTGTGAATGAGTGTGTAAAGGTCTATATGAATGTATGAGTCAATGACTGTACAGGAGTGTGACCTTGTCTGTTTGGCCATGTCAGAGTGTGTGTGAGTAACATAATGGGTATGTTAGTGAGGATTTAAATATATGTGTGGGTGTCTAAGTGGGAGTGTGTCTGTCTGTGTGTGTGACTGAGTGTGTGACTGGTTGTGTGGGTCTGTGAGTTGTTTTAAGAGTGGCTAAATGGGTGAGTGTGTTATTGTCTCAGTGGCTGTGTGGCCGTGTCAGTAGCTGTGTTGGTGACTGTATAGATGTGTTTGTGGGGTTGTAAATGTCTATGTGGGTGTGTATTTGGTGTGTGATTGTTTGAATGGGTGTGTGTTAGTGTCTAAGTAGGTATGTAGGTGGGTGGTGGAGTGGCTGTATAGATGTGAGAGTGGGTGTGTGAGTACCTCTGTGCGTGTGTCAGTATATTTATGGGCGAATGAGTCTATGTGATTACACATTTGCATGTGTAAATGGGTATATGACTGACTGCGTGGGAGTGTGAGTGCCTGTATGGGTGTGACAGTACCTTTGTGAGTGGCTCTATGGGTATGTTGGTGGGGTGTTAATGTCTGTGTGGATTTATAATTGAGTGTATGACTGAGTAAGTGTGTGAGAATCTGAGTGGGTGTGTGGCTGTGTGAGCTTGTGTGTAAGTATCTATATGAGTCTATGTGAATAGGAAAAGGGTATGCAACTGACTACATAAGAGTGTGAGTGGTTCTGTGTAGGAAGCTGGCTCTCTATATAGTGTACTGCAACAAAGTACACTGTGCAGAGAGTCCTTTGGATCCGTTAATGGTACACAGAGGTTAAATAAAATAATACTAGTGCTCTTTTTGCAGTAGTGTGGGTGAGCAGTTAGGCTCATCAGAGGGTAGTGCTAAGCCTTTGCCGTACTCACAGAGTCAATAAATGAGACACACGCTCAAGAATGAATCTGAGACCAAGTTATAAAAATAATATTGATTTGTATGTACTTTATAAGAGCAAGAACTTCGACCTACAGTAAGTACTATAGGAGCTACGATTTTTAAGAGTTCAGAAACTATATCACATTTGTGCGCAATTAGGCACCATTGATTTTAATGGGGAAAGGCAGCAAAAAAGCATAGAAAATCAGGCAATTCTTTCAAAAAGTTCATCTTTGTGTAATAGGTCGATAGCAGGCCCAGGTCCAAAGTACCAGCAGCAGAAGATCGGGAGTGCCCCGGGTTTGGCCAGGATCTGAGTGCTGAAAATGCTAGTAGCTGGTGCACTTCAACGAAGGGGGCCATCTGGAAAGACACTGCAATGGGGATCTTTGAGGTAAGTCCAGTGGGTCCCACTGGAGGAAAGAGGTTGCAAGGGTTGTAGGACCATGGGAGCATGGCTGGTTCATTGGTACCGTGGTCAGTGGGGCTAGGTGCAGAGCAGATAGGTCAGCTGGATATAGTGCTTTGCAAAGTTCTCATTATCAGGGGCAGGCAACTTGGAGAGGTGATTTCAGGACAGCTGGGCCTCACAGGATGTGGTTCGCAGGGGTCTCAAAGTACCTTGATAGTTGCTTGCTTCTGGTACCATAGGAGTTTGGCAAAGACTCTTCATCTTGCTATTTGCTATAGGGGGTCTGGTACCCCAGGTATTGGTATGGTGTAGCTCCAGTAGGGCCTGGTGTCTCCAACCCTGGTGAGGAGACAGATATGACCCTCCAGAGCTGTTGTACCTCTTTTGGTGTGGGTGCTGCATTGAAGTCTTCCGGGAGCACAATGTCAACAAACCACACTCAGCTGGATCGGTGTGCTTGCAGTGTACAGGGGAGTGTTACCTTCACTCCAATGAAGGTTGTTGGTGATTTTGCAAAGCCTGGAAGAGCTTCGGGGTTCTTGGAGTCTCCACAGGTTCAGGTTCAGTATGACAAGACACAGCATGATTGTCAAAGTCTCAAAGGCAGCATGCAGAGATTGGCACCAATTTTCTTCTGCAGCAGGGCTTTTTGTTCTTGGGTATCGAGTATTTTTAATCCTTGTCTTCTCCTTGTCCATCCAATCTAGGTTTAAGGTGTAGGAATGGCACCTAAATAGTGAATTTAGGGTTGTTACAGGGAGAGACAGGTAGTAGCTAATGGGCTACCTAACCTTAGGGTGCCTACACCCTCTAAGTAAGCACTCCATGTGGGAAGGGTCACTACCCTCGCTCTGATAGGTTGTTTCTCTACCATACTAAGTTGCTGGATTTTCAGGAGAGGGGTTCACATCACCAGTCCCACCCTAACTAATTTTCCAACCTGTCCTCCAACCAAATGTGGAGCCAGACAGGGCAGTTGGCATCCCCCACTATCTGGGGAATCCTGGGCTGAACTTCAAAGGCGGCAAAGCATAAGAAGCTTCCCGCTCTTGACAGGCATTCTGACCTTGAGGAGGTGTGGAACACCTCCACCTAGAGCAGGGTTTGTTTCTAACCTCTGAGAATGCAGGCTCTTGCCCAATGAGGTCAGGAATATGTCTGGTGGTGGCAAGCTGGGTACGACTAATAAGAGACCACACCAGTGCTTGTTAGACTTTCATGGGGCCCTTTAAAGATTCTCCTGTGTGCACTGATTAATACATCCCTCACTGGGATCAGTGAGGATTTATTAAGGCAAGATGTTTTGGCCCAAACATTTTAGGGTACAGTGATGCCTTCATGGAGCTAGGAAACTCTCAATGACAAGTATCCAGCCCATGCACTCTTTATGGCTTTCCTGTGCATTTACAATATTCAACAATGGGTCATGTATTGTAGAGTCATATGTCCACAAATGAACTATAGTGCACCTTATTTTAAACAAACAGAGAGAAAAAGGGTGTTCTATGTATGTGTAGGGAGGGAACTCCTCGTCCAATTCTTAATATTTTAAACAACAAAATGGAGGAGTGCCCCCTAGAGGTTTTGCAGAGAAATCCTCTTCAACAAAAAAAGGTTCAATGGTGCACGATGTGCCCAACCTGTTAGAGGATGCAGAAAATCATTTTATTGAGAAGAAGACCCCTCACTCACCAACCTAGTTGGTGAGCAGTGGAGGTTTCCCCGAGAAGACACTTCTAAGAAGAGACTTATCATGGTCCCTATACTAATTATGAAGCTATGAACTAATCTCCACGCAGCAAGACTAAAGAACCTACTAAATTCATAGGAATACTACCTAAATCTTGGACTGCGACATTGGATCACCACCCATTCCTTATTGTTACATTGGGTTGAGTAACCAGGACTTCAAGGATTATTTACCCCTGGAAAATTCCAACTGCCTTGAAAAAGTCTCGATGAGACGAAACACGTGTCGGCGGTGTGAGCTGGAATAACTTTTAATGTGTATTAAATAAAGAACTTGAAGCTTAACATCTTGTTTGGATCCGTATTTTGGAAATCTATTTTCTACAAATGAAATCTTCTTTACATTGAAGCTTCATTATTGATAACAAATTGTTTCTATTTAACTTTAGAACTTGTGAATGACAATAATTATTGTCTGAAATACTTAACAAATGTGAGAGTGCTATGATAGACCTGTTTTTCACTTAACTAGTTGGTGACATGCTTCATCATCGGGGTCCCACCCCGAAGGCCGAGTGCCAACAGGGTGTGCTTCGACACCTGATTACAGTGGAGCGGGTATTTTTTCTTTTTTATATGTGCAGTGCTAGAAATACAGTGAGTGATTTAAAAAGGGGCCAAAGCTACTCACTCGTGGACTTTATTCCTGAGTGATTGGACACCCTATTAAAAAGAACTTTGATACCTATGTCTAATTAGGTAGGCTTCGGTGTTCAAGAAGTGTGGTGTATTAAAATTGCAACGTGTGTTATGTGATTAAAATACAGGTCTACATGTTTCAACCATCTTGCAATTGTCGTTTTTTGTCAGGACCAATGTAAAAGACTTGGTTGGTGCACACACGCTAAGGCGTGCCCTGCCCTCGATCAATGAAACAACTGGAACCACAAACTTGTGGCCCGTTACAAAATTGTAGAGTAGTCTTCTCCCGTGTCTGGAAGAAAAACCTGCAGAAGAAAAATTCAGGGAAACTGGGTTTGGGATCACAAAAACACTAGACAAACAATTGTTGTACGTGTAACATATAGAGCATGCCAAGTCATGCTCGTAGCGACTGCACCCGGATCGCGGTATCTAAATCACGAGTGCCGGCTGAAAAATGGACGTGCAAAGAGGGGATGTGCCACACCCGGGGCGCGGCACCTGTGAGATCCTTTATGGGTTTGTTTGCGTGTTTGTAATTGAGTGTTTGGGTGGGTGTGTGAGCAGTAGTGTGAATGTTTATAAGGATGTGCAAGTGAGTCTTTGAATGACTGTGTGGTTATATGAGAAGTGAGTGTCTGTATTGTGTGTGAGTGGGTGTATGTTATTTAGCTGTAGTCTAGAACACCCATGCAATGTTATTTAGTGCAACACCACTGGAAGAATTAATATGCAAAACACATTACTCAACTAGATGGTATGATTCATCTGTATAAAAAAAGAAAAACAATATGAATTAATATTACAATTTATATTAAAATTAAACTTAGAAATGTAAACAATGCACAACTTCATAATAGCAACAAATCACTACACATTTCTCATGCTGTTATGCTATGCTATAATAAAAATAAGCATTTAATTTTTTTTATTTTCCTTTTTCTACAGTTCTCAGCATTTATGCAATAAGATATTACAGTTAAACATGTCTGAGGGTAGCCCATCTGAACCTGGTGTACGCCTAACCGGACAGCTAGCCACAGCCTGCATAACCTCTTGCAGGTCAATAAATGGACCCGCAGGATACTTTGCGGCATGCTGGGACACATTTGGACTTCTATTGAGGAAGAGATTATCATCAGGGCTTTCTTAAAGCACCTGAGCATGGGTCAGTTTAAAGCTCGGTAAAAGTAAAAAATGGGTAACCCAGGATTCAGATGGGATAACATTATCAATTCCTGGTTCTCTTTTTTTTCTCATTCAAGCTGCAATCTGGGACCAGTTATTTGGAGAGCTGACCTCTAGAGAAGCTTTAAGGATATTAGTCAATAAAGGGGCAGAAAATAAGATATTAGATTTAAACATGTCTGTGGGTAGCCCATCTGGACCTGGTACACACCCAACCGGTTCTGCAAGACTGGTACCAGGAGCACTGAAGATCTCCAGAAGGAAATTTAAATTGCATGGAATTATAGCTGGGGGTATGATTCCAACATGTTTGATACCAAACATGTCAGGGCTCATTACAGCCAGTTTAGAGATGGTCATCGCGTAATGACGCAAGGCCTCTATATATCATAATGGCTGATGCTCTGACAACCCAGGCAAATAGACCTGAAGGTTGCAGCGGTGTCCTGCTCATGCAGGGTTACCCTCACACTTAGAACCATGCACCCTGTATTTGGGACTGAAAGGCCTACTAAAGGGGTAACTTAGATGTTTTGTGTGCAGTGATGTTAGATATAAGGATACTCATATCTTTCATGAGAGATGCAAGCACCAATTCAAACAGGCTGCAATGGCAGGCCTGTAGTCAGAGTTTGGAGGGTCCCTCATGGGTGGCTTAATACATGCTGCAGCCCATGGGGGACCCCTGGTGTACTTAGGCCCTGGGTACCTTAGTTCCATATACTATGGACTTACTAGGGTACACCAGCAACCAATTAGGAATGTACCAAGGTACTCACCATAGCCAATTTAGGCTGGAAGCACATTTACTGGGGACCTGATTAGCAAGATCCCAGTCTGACTAGTCAGAAAAAAGTACGCCACCAGCAAAAAGTGGGGGTAATATGAAAGCAGATCCTACTTTCCTACAGCCAAGTATTCAACCTCAACTTTATTTGGGAAATGTATAACATCAATTACTTTACACATTGCACCATTTACTAACCCTTCATCTACATTTAAATGTTGGTGCAAAATGACTCAACAGTTTTTGTTGATGCGTAAACACTTTTTTAATCCTGCAGTTTTTGAGATAGACTTCTCCAAAGAATAAAATTTTTCTTGTAGTTTATCTTTGAATAGTATTGTGACTCCCTGATGTTCCATTTTATCAATAGCTGTAATTGCCAAAATATCATCTTTCTTTAGGTATAGTAATTGTTCATTAAACTTGGATCACTCCTCAAGTGTTGGCATTCAACAAACTATAGACTTCCGTTCTTCAAGGAAATTGTGCATTAGTTCATCTGCTGTAATATTAGATGTAAATAGTTTCTTCATAAGTGAGCTTTCCAATGCATGTTTCTCTTCTTTTGCTGGAACTCCTATTCTAGTGTCCGTCAGTATTTCTGCATAACTTACATCAGATGATTGACTCATATCTTTCACTAGTTCCTTGTGTTCAAAGTTTCCACAAATATTTACATTGCCAGTGCTACCCAGACAAATTCTTGATTCATTATGCACAAGTATTGTGAAAACAGGTTGTCCTTTTACGAGGGTGAGTTGTAGTAGGGCACCAAATACAATCAAATTTTTTCCTCCAAAGAGCATATTGTAGTTTATTCTTAATCGTAAAGTTGGATACTAAGATGAACTCATCAATTATTAAAAGCTTCAGTTTCTCCAATACTCTTGACACCGCATAGCAAGCTTCACCAGATAGCTTCTGGTTCCAGTTTATTGTCATGTTCAACAGGTCGCATTAGTAGGCAATGTAAAGTAATCCCTTTAATGTTATGTTCAGCTAATGTTGTTGGTGCTATTATTACACATGACAAATTTGATTCTGTAGTGTAGGTCCGGGCCTGGAGAGCGTGAGGGCCCATGAAGCTTGGCTGAACTGGGGGTCAGGACTGGCAAGGAACCTGATCCCACTTGCACACCTTCCCTTAATTACTGGGAGGCCTTGCCCTGATCTGCCATACATGCCTTGGGGTGCACAGTTGCTGTGGCCTACCAGGGGGCATATTGAACTGCACTGTATAGTGCCCCTGGGGATGACTGCCTTTTCTTTTCTCCATCACCTGGTCCTCAAGAGATTAGCTAAACAGCCATCTGTGTGGCATTCCCTTAGAGTATACACAGCTGCGACTGGGGCGGGGGGCGGTGCACATAGGGTGAGAAAACTGACAGGATGCATTAATTCGAGGTCAGGGCAGAGGACCACAAGCCCGAGCAGTGTTTGCAGCAAGGAGGGTTGCTGCTGCACTTCCAGCACCAGGATGTACATTTACCTGCCTGCAGTGACCTGCTGTGCCAGAGTGGGTCCATCTGCGCCCATCCGCAGCTGACTGAGGTGGGCCCTCCCTCTTGGTTTTTCTGACCCTGAAGACATCACTGACTTTGCCTGTCTGGAAAGGTAAGAGCTCACAGTTTAGTTGCTATAGGGAAGCTCAAGAATGAAGGGAGTAATGTTACCACTCACTCATTTGTAAGTATTGACAGTATGCTGGAAAATATCATAGGGATTGTTACAAATGAAATAGAAATGACAGAAAGAAGACTTTTATTGGGGTTTGGGGTATTGCCAACCCCACTGGAACAACCAACTCCTCTCCTGGGTTCACCCTATACCAGTTTCTCAGTGAGAATTAACTCCAAATACACAATCATTGGGCTGTGAGGCAAGTCAATTCCATTTTGTGATCCCTCTTTTGTGGAATTATTTTTCACCAGATTTAGTAATATTCTCAGTGAAAAACTTAATCCAGTGTTAGAGCACCTGAAAGGTCTTGAAAACCGACTGGGTACTGTTTGCACTCAATCTCCCTCAGTAGACATCAACAGCAGAGGCAGGAGTCAGGGTCAATTAGATAACGATCCCTCTCCACAAGTTCTCTCCAGCAGGGTGTCACCTCATTAGGCCTCAATTTCAAAGTAGGCTAGTGGATGCCTCACAGAGGGAGTCACAAAGACTGGTACAGTCAGCTAAGCGGGTCATTGGCAGGAATGGTGAAACAGCTATAGCTCACATTCTCATCCAGAGCAAACTGTCGCCTAGCAATCATGGGGATGTACATTATCGAAACTCTACTGAGCAACCTGACCAAAAAATCACACAGCAAATCCAGGGTCCAATGTGATATGGGCCTTATTTATGAAAGGTGTCGCATCGCTGTGTGAAAACAGCAATGAGTCACTTTTCATTGCGCCCTCCTTGCGACATGCTGGATTTTCATATTTACAGTGTGATGCACCATGTCGCAAGGAGTTACAGATAAGTCAGTATTTCAGATGGATCTGTAAGCGCAAAAATGATGCATTGCTGGAGTGTGTAAAGAAAGTGACGCAACTCCATCAATGGGTCATTTCACATGGGCAAGTCCCATTTCAAATGTGACTGTGTGTTAGACCTGGCATCATTGGCTTGAGCCTCTCCATTTTTTCTGTTTGACTCCTATGTTTACAATGTTTTTGGCTGGTATATCGCTCTGGGCACTGTGCCACTGCTGATCAGTGCCGCGGTGCAAGTGCTCCCTATGTTAAATTACTGTATTGATTGAATTCCATGTTTGGCTTATTTGGTTTACTGTCAGTCCCTAGTCTAGTGCACGCGGAGTGCCGGGGCTTGTAAACACAAATGCCGCTAGTGGGCTTGCAGCACGTGTTGTGCCACCCACATGAGCGGCCTAGTAAAAGTATGTCTACAGGTCTGTCATTGCGAGACCTACATGCGGTCTGGTACTGTCATGCTGACTGCGCAAGTACGCCTACTTGCCAGTCCCCCAAACCTTCCCTTAACTTCATATTAGTCACCCCTATGGTAGGCCCGAGGGCAGGGTGCATTGTAAATATAAGGTAGGACAAGCCTGACGAAGTTGGCATGTCCTAATAGTGAACTACCGCCATATTCGTACTTCACTATCATAAGGTCGCCTGCTCTCCATTAGTTAGAATGGGCTGCCGGGATTATTGATGGTATGATCCTAGCTGGCTCGGGGAGCATGGTGCAATGTCGAGTTTGGTGTCCCTGAACTCGGGGTTTGATAACGCATCCGTTTGGGTGGATAGTTTTTGGACTCTGGGTTTGAAAATAGCACTTTTAGAAAGTGCCTATTTTCTTGTCTGACTATTTCTGGTTTCTGCTGGTTGGGTGTGTGTGTGTGACCGGGACTGGGTGGCTCCAGAGTTCTGAATGAGTCAGTGTGGGGTGAGTGGTGCATCTGCATTGAGAGTAGGGGAAGAGTAGCTCTTGATAGCCGGCCCTGCCCGATACAATTCTGGCTCCACCTCCTGCTGAGCGACGGATAGCTCTGCTCCTGCCAGTGACAATACTGGCTCCACCTCCTGCTGGGCGTCTGAGGACCCAGCCCTGCACCGTGAATCGGCCAGGTGTCACCATCTGGCTACACCCACCACAGACCCGGAATGAGGGGGAGTTCCCCTGCATGGACAAAGGGATCAAAGCCAAAAAAGGGGTATAAAAGAAGGACCCCTGAACCAAGACTTTAGATCAATTCTGACAAGGAACCCTGAACCAAGGACAAGAGGCCTTCTGATCCAAGGACTTGCCTACCCCTTCTGCCAGAGTGCTGTTTGCTGGGGGGAATCCTGCAGTTGCTTCTTTATTTTTGCCAAGGAACCAGGAGAGAGGAACTGAGTGTGTACTCTCGAACTTTGCCAAGGAAATCTCCAAGGGCTGGAAGAGTGCCAGCCTCCTGTTGTATTCACAGGGCTAAAGGACTTCACCGTTTGCTAAAGTGCTTGTTGCCAGGACCTGAAAATCCGGCACCTCTGAAAGAATCCAGCAATCTCGACGCCGACGGACGACACCAAATCCAGCTCGACATCGTGAGTAACAGCTCCAGTGTCCCGCTTCCTCGATGCCGGCTGCCGGGCCCGATCGAAGCTAGTAGCGAAGCCGCTGCCGACGCCTCGACCCCGAGCCCTCTCGACGCAGTGAGCGCTGCTCATTCTTTCAACATTAACATCGATGACCACTGAGGCCTGATCGACACCGAAGACGCGACGCCGGACTGCTCGACGCCGCTGGTCATCGTGTGCTTCACTTTTCCAAGGTACTGTGTTGTTGGGGGTCCGTGTGACTCCGGGCTAGACGTAGCGCTCCTCGCGGTCGACGCCGAACCTTTGGATTAACTTTGCCTCAACGTCATGTGACTCCCGTGTGGGTTACATTGTTGGCAAGAACTGTGATCTAAAGAAGAAGACTTGCCTTTTGTTACTAAAGACTTTGTGCTAAGAAGAAACTATGCTTGAACTATTATTTTTCCTTCCAAGAGTATTTATTAAGATTGTGGTATATTTTTGTCGTTATTTGGTCTTGTGCTAAGCCTTATATAAACCTTCATATTTTTCTAATACTACTGTGTCGTGTCCATTTGTAGTGTCTTCACTTTATTACTGTATGTGGTCGTAAATGCTTAACGCACTGCCTCTGGGATAAGCCTATTTGCTTTGCCAAGCTACCAAGGGGGTGAGCAGGGGTTATCTAAGTGTGTGATCCCCTTGCCCTGACTAGAGGAGGTGAGTCCCTATTTGTCAGAAGTGTATACCTCTGCCAATTACAGACAGCCAAGTCTAACACTGTGTCAGTCAGTCTTACGCCTGCTGTGAGGCAGAAGTAAGATATTGAAGCATTTGCATTCTAGAAGTGACACAGTGAAATCTAATTGATTTCACAGCGTCACATCTACGAGGCTTAATGCATCAGAACGCTGACCCTGCATACATTATACCTGGCACAGGTATAATGTGGCACAGGAGTTTACAAAGTGGCGCAGCTTCCAAGTGGGATGGGTATGCTCAGATGTGAGTCCCATGCACTCCACACCACTGGATTCAAGCAAGCCGGGCTGAAGACGGCTGGAATGCCAGAAACCGGTCCTCGGAAGCTTGTTTCCGGTCCAGGGAAGGCATGGCTTGGCAGTTCGGGCTGGACTGTTCCCATGAGGCACAGGGTTAGACTGATTTGCATATGGCCATGTCTGAACTGGGGTGGTGTGGAGTGCCAAAAACGATGGATTTAGACCCAGATCTCTGTACTGGGGTGAATGTATGACATTGTTCTGCATTCTATCAATCAACTGTGGTTTTTGCATTTGTCACCCCGAGTGGGATGGGTATACTCAGAAGTGAGTCCCATGCATTCCACACCACTGGATTCAAGCAAGCCGGGCTGAAGACGGCTGGAATGCCAGAAACCGGTCCTCTGAAGCTTGTTTCCGGTCCAGGGAAGGCATGGCATGGCAGTTTGGGCTGGACTGTTCCCATGACCCTCCTGGTCGCTCTACCTGCCGCACGTTCCCCGTGTGCCAGGTCCCCCTGCTGCCTGATGCCTGCCTGCCAGATCTCCCTGCTGCCTGCCTCCTGCCCCTGCCTCGCACGTTCCCGCGTGCCAGGTCTCCCTGCTGCTGCCGGCTGCCGGCTGCCGGCTGCCTGACTGCCGACCCTGCCATCGCACGGTCTCCGGGGGCCAGGTCACCCTGCTGCCTGACTGATCCCTGCCCCTGCCTCTTGCCCGCTGCCTGCTAGGGACTGCCCTCAGGCCTCCCCCCTCGCCGCTCTGCCATTTTTTCCCGCCTCTCCTTTCCCGCCACCCCTCCTCCTCCCGCCGTTCTCTTCCCTCCCTCCCCGCCGCTGCCCCCCTGCGGCCTGCCCCCTTCCTTTCCCCGACCCTCATTCGCCGCCCCGCTCCCGCCTCCCAGCTGCCCCTCCCTCGCTCCGCCCCCCCCCCACTCTCCACATATGGCAGAGTGGCAAACACGCAGCGTTGACGCTCGGGGGGCGCGCCCTAAGCGCACTGAAGGTGCGCCAAGGGTAACCCGTCTGCGCCTGTCCGTGCCTGGACTGCGCCCAGCGCCCGAACCCCTGGCCCCGCAGACACCAGCCCTCCCGCCGGACCTACAACACCACCGAACTCAACGCACTCAACACCGGCCGGATCCCCGGATGCTACCGAGCCACCCCGAGAGGTACCCACGAACCCTTCAGCTGCCACTCCTACAAGCTCACCTGCATCCGGACCTGCACCGCACCCGCCAAGCCGAGCACCAGCAGCAACCACCTGAAGTGCATCCTGCTCAAGACTCGCTCCGTCCACAGACACGCCGTCGAACTCTGGAACCCCCTCGACACCACATCCACAGACGTCGCCTTCCTCACGGAAACCTGGATGAACGCCTCCTCAGCATCCGACATCGCCATCGCCATCCCGGACAGATACAAGATCACCCGGAGGGACCGCGGCAACCAGACCGGAGGAGGCATCGCCATCATCCACAGGAACACCATCAGCATCACGACCAACACCGACGACACCCTGACAACCGCCAAACACCTGCACTTCCAGATCCACACCAACCCCAAGACCACCCTCAGAGGCACCCTCATCTACAGACCCCTGGGACCACGCACACAATTCAGCGAAGACATCGCCGACTTCATCAGCCCGCATGCCCTCCCCTCCGCTGACTACATCCTCCTCGGGGACCTCAACTTCCACCTGGAGAACAACAACAACCGCAACACCACCACCCTGCTGGACAACCTCCCCAACCTCGGTCTCAAGCAGCTGGTGACCACCCCCACCCACTACGCCGGTCACACACTCGACCCGGTCTTCTCATCCACAAGGACATCGTCTTCAGCCACGACACCGGACTCCACTGGACGGACCACAGCTGCATCCACTTCAGCTTCAGAAGAACAACGGTCCACCACCACCAGCAACAAGTTGCACGCATCCCTGAGCCAGCACCCCCCCACCAGCTCAGCAAACCCCAGCCAGGCCGCCGACAACCTCACAAAGTGGATCAGCAACTGCGCAGACGACCTCGCCACACTGAGGACCCCGCCTAGCAGACCCGGCAATAAGAAAGCACCTTGGTTCACCGGCGAACTCAAGAGCTCCAAGAAGAACTGCCGAGCCCTCGAGAGAGCCTGGCGCAGAGACCCAACACCAGACAACATGACCACCCTCAAGCTCGCCACCCGAAAACACCATCAACTGAACCACGCCACCAAGAAAACTGCATTCAAGGAACGACTGTACAACAAGGCACACAACAGCAAGGAACTCTTCAACATCGTTAAAGAGCTCTCCAACCCCAACGCCGGAAACAACGACATCACCCCATCTCAAGACCTCTGCAACTCCCTCACCTCCTACTTCCACAACAAGATCGCTGACATTCACTACAGCTTCAGCACACAACCAACGCTCCCCACGACCACACTTACGCCCCCACCACCCTCCGAGCCTGGACCCCGATCAGCACCGAAGACACCATCCGCACGATGAACACCATCCACTCCGGATCTCCAACCGACCCCTGCCCTCACCACGTCTTCAACAAGGCCGTCATCGCACCCCATCTGCGGGACATCATCAACACCTCCTTCGACACCGCTACCTTCCCGGAGAGCTGGAAGCACGCCGAACTCAGCGCTCTACTGAACAAACCATCAGCGGACCCCACCCAACTCAAAAACTACCACCCCATCTCGCTCCTCCCGTTTCAGGCCAAAGTCATCAAGAAGACCGTCAACAAGCAGCTGGCCTTCTTCCTCGAGACAAATGGATCCCTCGACCTCTCGCAGTCTGGCTTCCGGGTCAACCACAGCACCGAGACCGCCCTCATCGCAGCCACCGATGACATCCGAGCCCTGCTCGACAACGGAGAAACAGTGGCCCTCATCCTCCTGGACCTCTCCGCGGCATTCGACACAGTCTGCCACCGCACCCTAGTGCAGCGCCTCAGCAACATCGGAATCCAGGAGAAGGCACTGGAGTGGATCATCTCCTTCCTCGCCAGAAGGACACAGAGAATCCGCCTTCCCCCGTTCAGATCAGAAGCCACCGAAGTCATCTGCGGCGTCCCTCAGGGCTCCTCGCTCAGCCCCACCCTCTTCAATGTCTACATGAGCCCCCTTGCGGCCATCGCACGCCAACACAACCTCAACATCATCTCCTACGCCAACGACACTCAGCTGATCCTCTCCCTCACCAACGACCCCGCCACCGCCAGAGCCAACCTACACGAAGGGATGACAGACGTAGCCGAGTGGATGATGACCAGCCCCCTGAAACTGAACTCAGACAAGACGGAAGTTCTCATCCTGTGCACCTTGCCCTCTGCCTGGGACGACTCCTGGTGGCCCCCCGCCCTGGGCAGGGCACCCAAACCGACAGACCACGCACGCAACCTGGGCTTCATCCTGGACTCCTCCCTCTCCATGACCAGACAAATCAACGCCGTCTCCTCGTCTTGCTTCAATATCCTGCGCATGCTACGTTAGATCTTCCGGTGGATCCCCACCGAGACCAGGAAGACGGTCACCCAGGCCCTCGTCACCAGCCGACTGGACTACGACAACGCCCTCTACGCCGGAACCACCGCCAAGCTCCAGAAGAGACTCCAGCGGATCCAGAACTTCTCAGCAAGACTCATCCTCGACATCCCCCGACACAGCCACATCTTCGGACACCTGAGAGACCTGCACATTTTAACATAACATAACATAACTGGCTCCCGGTCAACAAGAGAATCACCTTCCGTCTCTTCACCCACGCTCACAAAGCCCTACACAACCAAGGCCCAAGATACTTCAACAGCCGCCTCAACTTCTACACTCCCACCCGCCAGCTTCGATCGACCAGCCACGCCCTCGCCGCCGTCCCCCGCACCCGAAGAGCCACAACAGGAGGAAGGTCCTTCTCCTACCTGGCCGCCAAGACTTGGAACTCCCTCCCGACCCACCTCCGCCTGACCCAAGACCACCTCGCCTTCAGGAAGCAGCTCAAGACCTGGCTGTTCGAGCAGTAGCGGACCCCCCTCCCCAGCGCCGTGAGACCCTCCGGGTGAGTAGCGCGCTATAGAAATGCTATTGATTGATTGATTGATTGATGCACAAGGTCAGACTGATATGCATATGGCCATGTCTGAACTGGGTGGTGTGGAGTGCAAAAAAACGATGGATTTAGGCCCAGATCTCTGTACTGGGGTAAATGTATGACATTGTTCTGCATTCTGTCCATCAACTGTGGTTTTTGCATTGGACTGTTCCCATGGGGCACAGGGTCAAGACTGATTTGAATATGGATAGGTTCAAACTGAAATGGCATGGTGAGCAAACAAAACGATGGATTTAGTCCCAAATCTCTGCACTGGGGTGAATGTATGACATTGTTCTGCATTCTGTCCATCAACAGTTGTTTTTGCATTTGTCACCCCGAGTAGGACGTGTATGCTCAGACGTGAGTCCCAGGCTCTCCATGCCACTGGAATCAAGCTATCCTGGCTGATGAGGGCGGAAAGCCCGAAACCGGTCCTAGGATGCTTGATTCCAGTCTAGGGAGAACCTGGCTTGGCAGTTCGGGCTGGAATGTTCTCTCGGGGCACAGGGTCAGACTGATTTGCATGTAGATAGGTTCAAACTGAAACGGCATGGTAAGCCAAAAAACGATGGATCTAGGCCCAGATCTCTGCAGTGGGGTGAATGTATGACATTGTTCTGCATTCTGTCCATCAACTGTTGTTTTTGCACTTGGAAACAATACAGCAAGGGGCTGGCTGTCTGCCTCACTCCCACCTTCGCCTGATCATATATTTATTAAGCTTACTAATTAACTGAGGCTGTGGCACTGGCAAGAGGCGCTGCACTAACGGTGCTGGTGTTATATCAATGAAGCCCCCACCCGTTGGTGGTTAATTTGGTTCCACTGTATATGGTGCCTTCTGTGGTACTTATGCCTTTCTAAATTAACATTCTTGTGTGGTTTAAATCGAGCATCATTCCTTTTGAATGTGGATGCATACTCATCCTCTACATCTCTCTCTCCAAACCTAACTTGCCATGGTAAATGTTTTAACCTACCTTTGAAGTTAAGCATTGTCTCAAAAAGGCATTGTTTTTCTTATGTGTAAAATCATCGGCATCTATGGCATCCATATAAGCAGTAGCGGCTCCTCTGCTATGGTGGGGGAGTGTCCTAAGCAGCAGCAGCACATGAAAACACGAAAGGTGACGTTTCCTACCGCCCCAAGGAAACTCTGTCAGCTAAAAATGTCTCCTGTGCTGGGAGGCTGCTGCCTTCCGTACTTGAATCATGTTGCATACGGGCTTCCTTCTACACGTGAGGCAGGCCTACATCAGTCATGCACACCGTGTTCAGACACCGTTAGGCAATGCAGATTCTCAACAATCGGCAGGCACACGTCAGCCATCGCTCCTGCCATAACAGCCAGGCACGCCGCATCTGGACTCCACCAGGCAAGCTGGTCTGCTTCAAAATGACACCACCAACAGACCGAGAAATCAAAGCTGCTTACTCCACAATCAGCCCTAGAAAACAGTGCTGAACATTCCACATCCAGCACTGGAATCTCGTCTGGACACCCAAACTCAGAGCAGGACACATCAAAGAAAAAAGAGAAGAAAGTCTCTCAATGCAAGAGCATTCCCTCCAAGTGCAATCCAGAAATGAAGAAGCCAAGCAACACAAAGTGGGACTCTGCCAGTCTGCTTGTCGCCAATAAAAAGATAGGTTCGCAAGGTAATACTGAATAAATATGCATTTTATTCAGTGTATCTTCGTATGTGCACTGGCAGCAATGCAGGCTCACAGCAACTTCCTGGTCCGTTTACAAATACACACTATCCATCTACCTACATCATAATGCCCGCATTCTGCAACTCCACCTAACCACCCACACTATTCTAAATTAGATCCCAACAGGGGGCTTTTAAAGGTAATTTTCCTCCCTGAGAGTTCTACATATGTTTTGACGCATTACAGGGCACATTTTACCATGCTGCGCTGCCCTGCATTACAGGGAAAGGGCATGAATGTGCTGAATGTATGTGCATTCCTATTCTTTCCTCCTGCACTGGCACTGTTTCAGCAGCCTGGTTCCAATACAGGTGGTGCAAAAGGGGATGGTGATGGACGGAGCATCTGAATCAATCAAACACTCACACCCAGTCAAAAGATCTGGGTTTAATCCATCACCATTCTTTAGCCCACTCTGCCACCCCAGTTCAGACGTGGCTATATGCAAATCAGTCTGACCCTGTGCCTCATGGGAACAGTCCAGCCCGAACTGCCAAGCCATGTCTTCCCTGGACCGGAAACAAGCTTCCAAGGACCGGTTTCTGGCATTCCAGCCGTCTTCAGCCCAGCTTGCTTGAATCCAGTGGCAAAGTGAGCAAGGGACTCACGTCTAAGCATACCCTGCCACACTTATGGCGGCCAAAAGCGGTACAAAAGGGGATGGTGATGGACGGAGCATCTGAATCAATCAAACACTCACACCCAGTCAAAAGATCTGGGTTTAATCCATCACCGTTCTTTAGCCCACTCTGCCACCCCAGTTCAGACATGGCTATATGCAAATCAGTCTGACCCTGTGCCTCATGGGAACAGTCCAGCCCGAACTGCCAAGCCATGTCTTCCCTGGACCGGAAACAAGCTTTCGAGGACCGGTTTCTGGCATTCCAGCCGTCTTCAGCCCGGCTTGTTTGAATCCAGTGGCAAAGTGAGCAAGGGACTCAAGTCTGAGCATACCCTGCCACACCTATGGTGGCCAAAAGCGGTACAAAAGGGGATGGTGATGGACGGAGCATCTGAATCAATCAAACACTCACACCACCCCCTTTTGTACCGCTTTTGGCTTCTTTTACGCCAGATAGCGAATTCTTGCTATTTTTAGTAACAGAGAATGAGGATAGGGTGTGCCTTTTAGGGGGCACATACCTCCCAGTTCCCTGACTATCGGTCCTGATGAAAACCTGGTACATCCCAATCACGGTTGAAACATGTAGACCATCACACATATTAGAGATACTCTCTGCCTTAATATACCCTCACAGTGTCTCACCTCACCCTTTTTAACATTTCCAGTGACTTGTCAATAAAATTTATTTAAGTTCAACCAGGACAATTTTTAACATTTATTTCTGCACTTACATTTACAACCTGCTCCACTTTAACCCAGGTGTCGTAGCACACCCTAGTGACACTAGGCCACTAGGGTGGACTCCGATGATGAAGCATGTCACCACTAGGCTGGTGAGTGAGGGGTTTTTAACAAAAGGATACATTCTTTCTTTTTGTCAACCTACCACCACATTAGGAATCTCATTTTGACCTTCCCATGATGGTACTCCTCTATTTGTTTATCTAGTTCTTCCACAGGGGAATAGGAGTACACTCCGTTTACCTCCAGTGAACACGATCCCTTGCTCTCCCTTTTGTTAGCATATGATTTGAAATTATCGCCGCTTTTGCGGCGTTTTCGGCCGAAAAGTGGCGTAATTTCTTCGCCCTATCAGCAAAGACACGTTATTGCGTGTTTTGCTGATTTTGCGCCCTTGTCAATAACGCCCAGCTTTGCATCTCTAATGAGATGCAAAGTGGGCGGTCCAGGGCAAAATAATAGGAGAAATGTCGCTAAGCGACATTTCTCCTATTATCAAGCTGCTCGCTAATAAGCAGAGCGTTAGGAAAAGTAGCACTAACCACAGCTAACGCTAATTTCCTAACGCCTGCTTGTGACCTGTACTTAGCCATGTAATCCAATGGGAGGTGGATTACATGGCTAAGATTGTCCTGCGCTATCAGCAAGGTTATCACCATTTTCAATGGAAAACCAGCGATATTCCATTGAAAACGGCGATAATCCCCGCTATCGCTGGGATGTTTATTTCCATGGCGTTAAGCATTGTTAATACAACGCTACTATGGAGATTATCCCCAGCGATAGCGGGCGATAGATTTCCTCACGCTAGCAGCGGTCAGCGATAATTATTGCTGCCGCTTGCTAATATGCCCCTACATTTTTAGCTAGTTTAGAGAACTAGGATGAGCGTCCTTAGTTAAGCCCTTGGTGGTGGTTGGAATGTGCCCTGTGGGTGTTAATGATGTGTTTCTGCTGTGTTAGGTACCTCAGTCAAGTAAATAAAATCAAAGAAGTGCAGACAGGATTGTTTATGTGCAGGAAGGGGTACCTGTAATTCCCCTAAAAAACCTGTTCTCGGAGGTCTGCAAGGGGAGAAGCTTCCCAAAGCCCCACAGCTCTGCCCCATAAAGAGCAGACCCAAGAGCCTTGGCGTCATATACTGCCAAAACAGGTTTTATTGGTTTGGACTTAGATTTTTTGTGCTCCACCCGAAGTGCCCCTGAGATCTGTTGGTGCCTCAAGACCGCCATTTCTATGTGCTTGGACCATCTCGAATCGTTTGTTATCTGTATCCCAAGATAGGTAAATACAGTAACCACCTCTAGCAAACAATTGTTCAAGAATATTTTTGGCCTGGGTCTACGTTTTGGTGCAAAGGCCATCAGCTTGGTCTTACCCACATTGACCTCCAGGCCATGCTCCCCGCAAAAAGAATCGAAAATGTTCAAAGCTCGCTGCAGACCGCCTGGAGTTTTGGATAGAATTAGCGTATCGTCGGCGAACATCAGGATCGGAACCCTGAGGCACGCCAACGATGGCGCATCTACACTGGCGTCCAACATTCGAGCCACTATCCCATTTATGAATAATGAGAAAAGCAGGGGAGCCATTGCGCACCCCTGGCGCACTCCGCGTTCAACCGGGAAGTCAGCAGAGGATTCACCATGCATCCCCCATTGGATTTTGGCGAAATTGCACTCATGCAACCTCATTATCAGGGTAAGTAGCTCAGCCGGAAGACCCATTTCGCTCAAAACTTCCCAGAGCTTTCTCCTTGGGACCAGGTCGAAGGCAGCCCGCAGGTCAACAAAAGCAACATACAGGCTGCCTTCGCCTAGCACCACCGTCCCCCACTGTAGCAGAGCAAAACGAAACACCTGGTCAACTGTACTAGTGGCCCGCCGAAATCCAGCCTGGTAAGGGGACAGGGCATTGTTCTCGTCAACCCAATGTAAATGTAATGTAAATGTATTGCGACTTATATAGCGCATGTATCACCCGAAGGCATCAAGGCGCTTGCCTTGGGAACCTGCAGCGGGTGGACCGCCGTAGTGGAGATTAAGCAGCTATAGCCCAGAGTTGCAGCGTGGGACCCCACAATTAGAATAGGCACTGAGGCGAGAATTATCGAGTCCGTGGACATTTTTGGGTTGGGGACCCTGCCGCGTCAGGAATTGAACCCTGGTCCCGGGCCAGACCTCTGCATCAGGGTCTGCCGCTCTAATCAGTGAGCCACACTTCAATCAATCAATCAATTTGTTAACCACCATCCTACCTACCACTTTTTGAACTGTGGCAATCAGGCTTATCAGCCTGTAGTTGACTGGAAGAGACCGATCCCCTTTTTTTGTATATGGGTATAATGATCGTTCCCCTCCATAATTCCAGGACGACCGATCCCTTCGCAATGGCATTTCCCAAAAGGAATATATATCTGTCCCACCGCGCCTTATCATTAATGAAAACATCAGCTGGTACGCCATCTAAACCCGGGGCCCTTCCCCCGGGGACAGTGCATAGAGCATCTTTAGTTTCTTTAAGAGTGAATAAATTCCCAGTGGAATATACAGATAAAATTGCTTTCACACCCTTATACTGTGCAGTCTCAGCATATCGGGGTTTAAAGTGATCTACCCAGGCACCCTCTGGGAGGTTGTTATCGGGTTTGTCTGGAATTCCACCTCTACCCCACTTGACAATGTTCCAGAATAGCCTAGAATCCTTAGCCCCGGGGCCTCCTTTAATTCGGCCCAATGCTGTTCATCCCATAGTTTTTTAGCTAGGGATAGGCTGGCCTTATAATGCTTTCTGGCGCCACTAATCACTACCCCACCCCTACTCCGAATTGCTCTGCCCAAACTTAGCCTAGCTTCCCTACACTGGTGATTATACCAATTAGCTAGTCTAGGTGGTTGTTTGATATTTATCTTGCGGGGCCTCAGGAAGTGCGGTTTAAGGAGGGAAAAGTGTTTATCATGAATATCAGTTATTTCCCTTGACCCTGGGGTTACTGGGGTTGCATCCTCCTTAGAGGTGATTGCAATGTCCACCTCAGAGGTTATAAATGCCATAGATTCCACATTAGCCAATACACTCGGCCAATTCAATCTACGCATGCCGTTAGTCATATCAGGCAGCGGACCATCGGTCGATTGAGAATTCCCTATTGTAACCGACCACCAGTCGTGGGCCACGCAGAGAGGGTCGTGATCATTCTCCAATCTACCCTTTATTTCCATGTCACATACTAACTGCCACAGGTTCAGGCTACAAAGGACATAGTCTATCCGGCTTTGGCTACAACCATTTTCAAATGTGCAGGCGCCTCCAATGTCACTCTTCGTTCTCCCATTTAGGGCTCTTAGTCCCTATTCCAGGCAGATGGCGTTCAATTTTAGATCTGGCCTAACCGGGGCCAGATCTAAAATTGGGACGCCCCATTGCGTGTCCTCCTCCCGCCCCAATGGATCGTCAGAGATATCTAGGGGTTCAAAAGTCCGGTTTAGATCGCCAGCAACTATAACTTTGTTGCCAAAGGACTGTTTTACCAAAAGAGAGGACAAGGCCTCTAGGATAGGTGACTTCCCTCTTGTATTGCTCCTGACATAGACATTATAAATGTCTAGTCCTCCCCTAGGGTCTAATACCATTCTCATCATTTGGATATCATTGCTACCCGATTCCACCATATTGATTGTTTTGGGTAGGCCTTGTTAGATAGTTAGACCCCCCATGGGTCGTCCCTTGACACCTTTGCTAGCCGGGATTGAGAAGTTTAAGTAGCCCGGGAGGAATATAGGATCACAGGCCCATGTCTCTTGGAATAGACATACATCAAAACCCTTGATGAAGTCTATCCAATTTTGGGATGCCAGCTTACTACTTAATCCCTCGATATTCCATGAAACCATCTTACCTGAACTGGAACCATCTACGGGAGCTAATCCTACAGGGGGCGCCCCAGGATGACTAGGGCTCGCAGCTGTATAGTGAGACCGTGACTCTGTTGCTGACCCTTTATCGTCCGCCTGCAGTATCGTGAGGAGAGGTGATTTCTACCATTGCTGAGGAGAGTGAAAGGCTGCTGCAACGGGGGCCGGGACTGCGAGACCCAGGGTTCCGCGCAGGATCAACGTAGCGCACCTGGAGTCTCTTCCCGCCCCTGCTCCTCCCTGTTTGCCTGGCTTGTGCTTTAAAACAGCTCGCGGCCCCCGCTTCGCGGGAGCCGCTCGCAGCTGTATAGTGAGACCGTGACTCTGTTGCTGACCCTTTATCGTCCGCCTGCAGTATCGTGAGGAGAGGTGATTTCTACCATTGCTGAGGAGAGTGAAAGGCTGCTGCAACAGGGGCCGGGACTGCGAGACCCAGGGTTCTGCGCAGGATTAACGTAGCGCACCTGGAGTCTCTTCCCGCCCCTGCTCCTCCCTGTTTGCCTGGCTTGTGCTTTAAAACAGCTTGCGGCCCCTGCTTCGCGGGAGCCGCTCGCAGCTGTATAGTGAGACCGTGACTCTGTTGCTGACCCTTTATCGTCCGCCTGCAGTATCGTGAGGAGAGGTGATTTCTACCATTGCTGAGGAGAGTGAAAGGCTGCTGCAACAGGGGCCGGGACTGCGAGACCCAGGGTTCCGCGCAGGATTAACGTAGCGCACCTGGAGTCTCTTCCCGCCCCTGCTCCTCCCTGTTTGCCTGGCTTGTGCTTTAAAACAGCTCGCGGCCCCCGTTTCGCGGGAGCCGCTCGCAGTTGTATAGTGAGACCGTGACTCTGTTGCTGACCCTTTATCGTCCGCCTGCAGTATCGTGAGGAGAGGTGATTTCTACCATTGCTGAGGAGAGTGAAAGGCTGCTGCAACAGGGGCCGGGACTGCGAGACCCAGGGTTCCGCGCAGGATCAACGTAGCGCACCTGGAGTCTCTTCCCGCCCCTGCTCCTCCCTGTTTGCCTGGCTTGTGCTTTAAAACAGCTCGCGGCCCCCGCTTCGCGGGAGCCGCTCGCAGCTGTATAGTGAGACCGTGACTCTGTTGCTGACCCTTTATCGTCCGCCTGCAGTATCGTGAGGAGAGGTGACTTCTACCATTGCTGAGGAGAGTGAAAGGCTGCTGCAACAGGGGCCGGGACTGCGAGACCCAGGGTTCCACGCAGGATCAACGTAGCGCACCTGGAGTCTCTTCCCGCCCCTGCTCCTCCCTGTTTGCCTGGCTTGTGCTTTAAAACAGCTCCCGGCCCCCGCTTCGCGGGAGCCGCTCGCAGCTGTATTGTGAGACCGTGACTCTGTTGCTGACCCATTATCGTCCACCTGCAGTATCGTGAGGAGAGGTGATTTCTACCATTGCTGAGGAGAGTGAAAGGCTGCTGCAACAGGGGCCGGGACTGCGAGACCCAGGGTTCCGCGCAGGATCAACGTAGCGCACCTGGAGTCTCTTCCCGCCCCCTGCTCCTCCTATATAAACGTGCTATTGACGCACAGCGGGACGCGTGTGCGGGACGCCGGACGAAGCCCGGACAAATGGCGGACAGTCTTAGACAGTCCGAGACAGGCTGAGACTGGACTGGGCACGCCACCCTGCCCCTGCTGACCCGGATTTGCATGGTCGCAGTAAGACTATTTACCCTAGACTATAATTTACATCTCGGACATATTTGCATTTGTTTTTCAGTGCTCCCTCCTATATTTTATGACCGATAACGTTTGGGATTTATCATCTGTTTAAACAAGAATGCCTAAAAAGAATCTAGTGGCGGGGGGTAACACTATAGATAACTATATGGTACAAGTAGTGTCAAAGATTAATAACGAAAGAAGACAATCCCTAGGCCTTAGTCTTTCCCCTAATTTATCTCCCTTAAGTCCGTCATCAGATTCACCATGGATAGATATACCTTCTCAGGTTGAGGGAAGTGTAATCCTAGAGTCTGATACACATGATAATGGTACCCCAAACCAGAGTATTCATATAACACAGGGACAAGACACAGCTCAGGTCAATGACCTGGATTCCCAGATAGTTGATATTGAACAAGACCAAACTGTGCAGGAGAGTGAGCAGGGAAATATTGATGTTGACCCCCCTGCTCAAATCCCAGCTCCTCGCGCTATTAGAAAATGTAGGAAAACACAATTACATCGTGGTGGAGCTCATTCTGGGAGGAAAAGGGCCGCGTCACCTGTGAAAAGTAGGGAAAAAAGTCGGGGGAAAGTAGAAGATGCTGAGAAGTTCAATGTGGATGAAGAGCTACTATCCAGAATAGCTGATTTAATTGACATTACATTTAAAGCTCTAATTAAACCAGTAGTGACAAAACTGGACAAGTTATCTGCAGATGTAAAGAAATTAGGCGCAGATCAGAAAAAGATAGTAGAAGATGTGTCAAACATATCAGAAACAGTCACAAATTTGGTTTTACCCGTTAGAGAGGCTTTTTGTCTTAGATCAGAGGGAGGCATAACTCCTAATATTACACAAGTAAATCTACTGGACCAGACTCCAATTACTGTATCAAACCAACTATTGCCAGGAGAGACCCAGCCTCCAAACCCTCTTGTAAAACCCGTATCTAGTGTAGAAGAAGACACACTACACTTTATAGAAGATGCGGCTCCATTAGTGCTGGTACTGGCAAATGTTCCCCCATTAGCACCAGATCAATCAGAATCCCCCACTGCGTTAACAAGTAAGGCCCTGCATTGGTTATCTGGTAATATGCAGTTGGCCCCATGGGGGAAACAACAGCTAGCTGGAGACATTAAATCAGCCAGAAGGGTTCAGTGGATAGGCCAAAACCCCAAAAAATTTAAAGGTGACTGTATCATTATAAATTTTGTAAATTCTGCTGTCTTACCAAACATCTTGCCAAATATCTTGCCGCCGCAGCGCATGAGAGGTACCATCGTTCCTCTCACCCTAGAATTTTTCGGCAAAAAACAACGGAGTATGACATATCCTAAGCCTACTCATACTCATACTAGGCCAATATGGCCAGAAACAAATAATGGCTGGGGTTTTGGTGTACCTACTAATAAATGGGGCTATAGCCAGGATAGATGGGAATGCCCAATACGGACACACCACCTAGATCAACAATACCCTAGCCACTCCAATAATCGCTTCAATATTCCCATTTCCAACAGGTATGACTTCTTCTCAGAAGAGGGTGGGCTTGAGGGGGTGGAATGACTGTCTGACACACTCTCCAACTCTGCCTTCAAAGATATAGGCTTAGGTAACGTCACCCAAGTCGTGGATATGCAAGGTAGTAATGTCGTGGCACTGGGTGTTGCGAATCAACTATTTGATATTTCCGGATCACATACCGACATAAACTCAGTTCTCCCTCCAGCTCATACTATTGCCAATTCTGGGACAGATAGGGTATGTTGTAGCACAGGTTCAATACCCACTAGCTTAGATGTATGTGGAAAAGTGGACATAACCCAATGCGAACCACAAAAATATAAGGAGGGGCTATTATCGTGGAATATAGCTGGTCTCCAAGATAAATTGAAAGATAAAGATTGGTTGTCTCTTGTTAAAGATTATCCCGTAATATGCCTCCAAGAAACTTGGGTAGTGGGGAAAAATGTTCATATTGAAGGCTACCAGAGTTTTATAATTCCAGCAGTCCCATCTGCAAGCGGAAGAGCAAAAGGGGGTTTGGCCATTTTCGTTAATTTGACACTTATTTGCCATAAAATCGAACACCACTCTGGCAATAGTAATATCCAGGTCTTAGAATTTAAGAGGGGTAAAACAAATTTTGTATTAATCAATTTTTACAACACAGTGAATCAGTCCGGAGATTGTAATATCGAGTCACTGCGTGAATTCCTAAGGGCTAACGTTGGTTCTCTGCCTCGCCTCAAGATAATAGTGGGTGATTTTAATACACATTTATGTGGGAACCCCTGTTTAAGAACTGCTGGCCAAATGGGTTGTAATAGCATGGAAGGAATTCACTTTGATCACTCACGGAGGGGTACAGGTTTAAATGACTTAATGAATGAAAATAACTTGTTTACAGCAATGTCAACAGTATCGGAGCAAACTGTATTTTTAATTCCTACTTTTAAAGGCCATGCAACAGGGACTTACATAGACCATATTTTACTCTTGGTAGACCTTGTTAATTTTGTTGAGGATTTCTCGATCCTTTTGAGTATCTTTAGTGACCATAACCCTCTATGCATTAATTTGGGCGTGAATATACTTGAAAAGCGTAATTCTCGAGAGGACTATGGTTCCACAAAAAGTATCAATGGCAAGCGACGCTTAAAATGGTCAATGGTGGACTGCAAACAATTTTATTCCACTATCAACAATGTGTGCAATCACGATTTGACAGTAT
This sequence comes from Lissotriton vulgaris, assembly GCF_964263255.1. Lineage (NCBI taxonomy): Eukaryota > Metazoa > Chordata > Amphibia > Caudata > Salamandridae > Lissotriton > Lissotriton vulgaris. The sequence goes on from NC_141691.1 coordinate 778,693,908, forward strand.
GTACATCCCCTGCATCAGCACCATCACAAATATTGACATCATTTAAGGAGATTGCCAAAAAGGTGGAGTCACTTTTAACGCTACCTACTAAGGGAAAAGTAAACTCAATCAGTAACCCAAAATGGTTTGATAGCAATTGTTCAAAGGCCAGTCGAGAGCTTAAGAAAGCTTTAAAAATAAAACCCAGAGACCCGTTGATTATCAGGGACTTGCGGGCTGAGTATAAGAAGTCACTTGCTATTCGCAAACGAGCAGTTAAAAAAAGTGTATGGGAGTCACTGTTAGATCCTGCGACATTAAAAAATAGCTTAAAGTTCTGGGAGATTATTAATAAGCCTATATTTGACCATCCTAGTATTTCTAATGTGGGCACTAATATCCCGGAGGAAGAATGGATTAACCATTTCAGCTCTATTTTTAAAAGCAATGGGTTGCAGGTAGAACACAGTTCAATTGAAAGTAGAGAAAACTTTCTATTCTTCTCAACTGATGAGGTAATAAAGGGAATAGAAGGATTATCAAACAACAAGGCCCCAGGACCTGATGGTCTTCCTCCTGACCTCTTTAAATCTTGTATAGCACTATGGGCCCCGGTCCTTACAGCAGTACTCAATGCGGCTGTGTCATGTGGATGCCCTAAATCATGGGGGGTATCCACCATTGTGCCCATCTTTAAAAAAGGAGATCGTAGCAGCCCAGCTTGCTATAGACCAATCTCATTAATAAATTCCGTGGTTAAAGTTGTGGGAGGAGTAATTTTGAATAGATTGGTCAGATGGTCAGAGGAAAATAATATAATATCTCCAATCCAGTATGGTTTTAGGCCCGGACATTCCACGATTTCCCAATGCTTAAATTTATACCTTATTATTGGGAAGTACACCAAGGCCCGAAGAGGAACGATCCACATGGCGTTCATGGATCTTTCCTCGGCCTTCGACTGCGTGAGTCGGGGGAAGCTCTGGGGCGCCATGGTAAAAATGGGCGTGAATCAAAACCTAGTAAATTTGCTAGAAGACATGCACTCCGACACCAAAGCGAATGTCAGATACACCCAAGATTTAAACGTGACTAAAGACTTTGGAGTGTTTCGGGGTGTCCGACAGGGTTGCATTCTGGCCCCGTTCCTTTTTAATCTCTACATAAATGAGTTGGAAGAGCACCTTCTAAGTACCAAAACTGACTACCCGTACATTGGCCGAAAGGGACTGCCAGTCCTGCTATATGCGGACGACGCAGTCCTCTTATCCAGGACTGCCAACGGACTTCAAATTTTACTAGATTCCTTCCACTCTTTCATGAAGTCAAGAGAGTTAAGTATTAATAACTCGAAATCTTATATAATGAAGGTTGGCCAAGGTAACAAAAAACCAAATCGCCTGAATGTAAACGGAGTACAAATCCCTGTAACACACTCATTCTCCTACCTTGGGGTCCTCTTTGATAGTCAACTGAATTGGGGACCCGTGACTCAAAAAAAGAAGGGAGAGGTCATCAGGGTAAATGCGGCGATACTGGACTTTTCTAGAAAGGTGGGGAATAGCCCAGTTGCTGCATTACTTCAACTTTACCAGGCCAAAAGTGTTACCACAGCATGCTACGGCAGTGAAATATGGGGTTATGCTCCTTCGGAAGCACTGCAGATAGTCGAAAATAATTTTTTAAAACAATTATTAAGGGTTCCCAGGGGCTCGGCAAATTTCTCTGTGCATGAGGAATTGGGGGTTCCCTTCGTAAGTGATAAAATTGCAGTTAATCCCTTGTTATGCTGGATGAACTGTTGGTTAAACGCCAATATACCTCTCACCCAGCTTATCCTAAGAGAATCACTCACATGGGATAACAGGATGAAGGTTCCCTGGCTAAAGTACCTACATAAGTGCTTTACTGACTTAGGTCGTCCTGAACTCTTTTTATTTCCTGAGTCTATTACTAAAAAGGATGTTATAGCGGTCAAGAAAGCTTTTATTGATTCTAGACTACAGGATAGGGAATCCTGTGAACTAAAAAAAGAAAGTGTTCGTAACCATGTATTAATTAAAAGCACTTTGTTTATGGAACCTTACCTATCATGGCAAATGTCTAGTTATGACCGTTTTCTACTAACAAGGTTCAGGTTCAACCTGTTTCATTTTCTGTTGGCTGTTCCCAGGGGGTCTCACCGTGGGCAAGTGTTGCCGGCTTGCGGCTGCGACGATAAGTCTCCGCAAGACCTGGCACACTTTCTGTTTTTTTGTCCATTTTATGTTATACCAAGGAAGATATATTTAAAACCCTGTTTGAAAAAACTAAATTTTCGACAATTTCGCCCTGCACTGCACTTTCTCCAGCTGCTAAGTTGTGAATATACCTTGCATATACGTAGTTTTTTAAAATTGGCAGTAAAATTCAGAAACAGTATGGAAGGTTAGAAAAATACCAATACATGAATTGTTATTTTCCCTTTTTTAAGGATTTCTTAACCGCTTTGATTGTACAATGTAGATCTGTTTCTTTTATGACTATATTATAATTGAATATCCCTTTTAATGTACAACTGTGTTTTTAATTGTAATGTAAATACTTTTATGGTTGTCAATACGAACAACCGAATAAAGTTTATTGACTTGACTTGACTTGACTAGTTAGGATTCCTACGTACCCCTCCTCATCTGGGTTTTTGTCCTCGTTATGATTCACAACATTCTGAATGCCAACAATGCTAGTTTCATTTAAATCCTCATTTTCTAATACCCCGGGAATTGATGCATACTCCCCAAACCTTACCTCTAAATTCATACTTTCACGATTAATCATGGCATAATCTGGATTTTTCATGGCCCGATCCCTGAAGATTGTTACCATTTTGTTAATCAACCCACCCCGGATCTGCCATCACTTCAAAACAATTAGAAGTTGGTACATTATAAAGGTTTCCCTGCTGGTAAGGTACAGTGAAAGGGTCAAATCCGGGAGTGGGGAAGTTGTGATAGCAACCTACTTCTGGGGTTATGCCAAAATGAATACCTGGTGGTCTCGGGTAGAAGAAGGTCAGGTCGACTACACCAATACCAGCGCTACTTGTGCCCAAGTTCTGCCTCATAATTAGATGTGCTACCCTGGAATCCTTGAAGTTAACAACTACACAATCCCCCTCAAAGCGCTTAGGGGTACTACCTACCCAACCTATCCTTCTAACACCAATAATCAGCCCATCCACTTCCCTGGGCAGTGGTCTGTTAGTCCTTAACCAGTGCATTGCTTTGTTTTTCAGCATCTGGAAGGATTCTCTCTGCCCAACCAACAACGGTGGTACTTTGGTGAGGATGGCAACAAAAGGATAGGAGTCTGGGGGCAGATTCATGGGTGGTATCCTGCGGGGCACTCTAGTAGGGGATGTGTCGGGCAGACTAGAGGCGAGAGCAGCAGGGCAGGTCGTTGGGATTTGAGGTGAGGCGTTGGGATTTTTTGGACCAGGATTCCCAGTTTTGGATCTATCATTAGTACCCGTGACCACAGTATCTAAGCGCTTTTTGGGTTGAAATGTATTAACCCGTGAATGGTCTGGTGGGTGGGAAGTAATCTTGGGGATTTGCCCTGAAAGACGGGGCCCTGTTTTTGTAGTAATAACAGCAGTGGGGAGGGGCTCTGGAACAGGTACACCACTTGCCAGCCCACTTAATTTAGTAGGATTATTACTGTCCCCCGTCCTAAGGTGGGTTTTAATTAGGGATTTAGTTGAAAAGAAGTTGTCTAAGTTAGCCTGTTCAAAGCAATCTAATCGGTCAGCTAACCTTTTGACTCGTTCTTCAATGGGGGTCAGTAATGACTTCATCAACTTCTCTAACTGCATAAACAAGGGTAAATCTAAAGATGAAATCTCAGCAGACCCTATCACCGGAGAATCACAGGGTTAGATACAGAGTTAACCGGGGTGACTCCATCCTTAACAACTTGAGCCCCACCTAAACCAACCCCTTTAGGCTTGCAAGGAGTTCCCAAACCTATTCCAAGTTTCCTAATTTTCCTAGGATGTTTAGGAAAACAACTCTTCCTCAGGGTAGTGTGTCTTTTCCTTTTAGTGAGAGAGTTATTAGAAACCGCATGGGGTAACACACCCGATTGGGCAGTATTTTCCTCATCAATAGAAGAAACAATTGAAGTAGTAGGCAAAGGGGGAGGCAAGATGGTCGAGACAGCGACCGAAAGAGTATTAATGGTCTGGGGGTCTGAGCCTAACTTGCCTTCCACCCTAACCAAACTGGGCGACAGAGAAGAGGCATGGGACTTTTCTACTACCACTGGCAAGGTTAAAGGTGGTGAAGAGGGAACCGGTGCCAGAAAACCCAAGGGTGGCCGTTTCTCCAGAGGACGTTTGAGGAGTTCAATAGATTGCCTACGCTCGGCGTGTCTCTCAGCTAAAGCAATCTCTTTATCAATATCACGAGTTGCCCGGCTAAAATACTTGTCTAGGGGACCCAAGATTGTTGCCCCTACCATGGGCTAAAGGGGACTCTGTACAGGGGTGATTGGGGGGGAAGACATACTTAGTAGTCAGTGTCGCTTGAATGGGGGAAGAAAACAATGTAGACCAGAGCAGGACCTCTCGAGGCACAGGGGCAAACTAAAACTACGGCCCGTAAATTAAGCAAAACAAGATGACAAATTGCCTCGCTAGTTACAATGATGTCCTTATGGCAATATACGATAACAGAGAGTGGGCCCAGCCCAGCCTCCTGCAGCCCCTGACGGCCACAGACGGCCCGCCCTTGTCCCGGGATTCTCCCGGGACTCTCCCGCGCGCTCCAGCGCAGCGGTTTACTAGACCTGTTATAAGGGAGGCCAAGGGCCGGGGGGCGTGGCAGCAGGGAGAGCGGACTAGGTGTGTTTGTGGTCGGTGCAGGGACTCCTGGGATACGGAGTCCCTGGTACGCAGCTCGCAGCCCTGCTGCTATTCTGTCCTTCCACTTGGCGCTCCACTCAAAGGTCCGACAAGCACCCTCCTCCAAACGCCGAAGCAGGACCCGCGAAGCAGGTCCGGCGAGCAGTAAACTGAGTCAAGGGAGGAAATCACAATCAGAGGTCCAACAGCCAACTCCTCTTCCACACGCAGCACCAAGTTTGCAAAAAGCGTCCCACAGAGGATGTGAACGCCGCTACTCTTCAATGCATGAGGGCGGGGGGCGTGGCAGCAGGGAGAGCGGACCAGGTGTGTTTGTGGTCGGTGCAGGGACTCCTGGGATATGGAGTCCCTGGTACACAGCTCGCAGCCCGGCTGCTGTTCTGTCCTTCCCCTTGGCACTCCACTCAAAGGTCCGACAAGCACCCTCGTCCAAACGCCGAAGCGGGACCCGCTAATCTGAGTCAAGGGAGGAAATCACAATCAGAGGTCCAACAGCCAACTCCTCCTCCACACGCAGCACCAAGTTTGCAAAAAGCGTCCCCAATTCGCATCCTTAATATCTCCTGTCTATACCAGCGATTTGGTAGAATGTCTAAGTAGGGGAACCAGTTTCCCATTGACCATGAGTGCATCATAAATTCTACAGATTTTTTCTTTGCAAGGTATCCCATGTCAGTCTTTCTGGATACTTCTTGCCCATTAATTTTCAGATCACTCTTAGTACACACTATTTGTTGGGTCTTTTGGCACATCTCTACCTTTAGCCCTTCACAAGCCTGCATCATTCTTTCCCTACAAGCTTTTGCCCATTTTAGGTCACTGGTTTCGATCTCTTTCCTACACCACTGTGCAATTCTTTGCCCTTTTGTATTTTCCAATAGTTTCCAGAATCTAATTAACGCAACTTGTACTTCTACCCCCCAAGACTTAGTTCCTATTTCCATTCTTATTGCTTGGATCTTTGAGGATTGGGGTAGGGATAAAAGGCTTTTCAGGCGGTAGGCAGACAAAATATCGAAATTAAAATATCGATATACAATAATATCGATGTTTTAATTTTGACAGTATAGAATATTGATGTTCAAAATATCGACAGACAGAATATCCTTTTTTTAAGGTATGTATGTTACTAATATCGAATTTTACTAATATCGAAAAAAAAAATTGTGTTATGTATTTTATTATGTTGTTTATATGTTTGTTAAACATGTTTTGTAATGTATGTTTGAAAATTTGTAAATTTGTTTACATTTTGCATTTTAGTGTCAGAGCGGGTTGTGGGTTTATAGGGGAATAGGGTAGGAAGTACTTTAATAATAATTAATTAATTAATATATGTTTGTAAATATTTTTAATTAATAATTAATTGGTAATTAATTAATATTAATTAGTTAATTAATTAATATAATTTTGTACATATTTTTAATTAATAATTAATTGGTAATTAATTAAAATTAATTAGTTAATTACATTAATTAGAGTATTTTTTTTTATATATATATTTTTTTGTTATTGTTAATTAATTAATTGGGAAAAAATAATATTAATTATTACATTTAATTAATTACAGCTAATGTGCTAATATATTTACTTTATTGTTATTGTTAATTAATAATTAATTGGTAATTAAATAATATTAATTAATTTTGGGTAAAGGAGTATTTTTAGGGTTCAGGGTCAGTTTTCAGTTTTTGGGTAAAGGGGTATTTTTAGGGTTCAGGGTCAGTTTTCAGTTTTTGGGTAAAGGGGTATTTTTAGGGTTCAGGGTCAGTTTTCAGTTTTTGGGTAAAGGGGTATTTTTTGGATTCAGGGTCAGTTTTCAGTTTTTGGGTAAAGGGGTATTTTTAGGGTTCAGGGTCAGTTTTCAGTTTTTGGGTAAAGGGGTATTTTTAGGGTTCAAGGTCAGTTTTGGGTTTTTGGGTAAAGGGGTATTTTTAGGGTTCAGGGTCAGTTTTCAGTTTTTGGGTAAAGGGGTATTTTTAGGGTTCAGGGTCAGTTTTAGGTTTTTGGGTAAAGGGGTATTTTTAGGGTTCAGGGTCAGTTTTAGGTTTTTGGGGTACAGTCGTACAGGGTAAAAATAAAATTAATTTAAATTAAATCAATTAAATGAAATTAAAAAAAAAAATTACATTAAAATATTAAGTTTTTAATTTATTTTAAATGTATATGTATTAGTTTTAATTTTTTTATTATGTTTTAATATTTTTATTTAATATTTGTAAAATTATATGTATCTTAAAATTATTTTTACATTATTATTAATACATTTAAAAAAACGATATTTTTAATTTCGATATTTTTGTACTACGATAATAATTTTTCGATATTTTTGTACTTACCTTTATGAAGATATGACTCCGATATTTTTGATTTCGATATTTTTGTGTCGATATTTTTGTATGTCGATATTCTGTCTGTCGATATTATGTCAGACATTCTTTTCAGGCATTTCCCTTCCTCTAGGTCCCAGACTCCTTTACCGCTGAAATAAAGGATTTCTGCGCCGTAGAGGGTTTGTGGGGGTATCATTGCATTAAAGGTTTTTAATAATGGACGGTGTGACATATCCCCATACTCCCGATTAAACATTTTTAATCCACAGATTGATGTATGTGCTTTTGCTTTTTGGGCTTCCAGATGAGTATGCCAGTTTAATGTTTTATCGAACCATATACCTAGGTAACGATATTCGTTGACCCTTTCCAGTTTAAGATCACCTAAAAAACAATTAAACTTAGTTGCCTTTTTACCAAAGCATAGAATTTTCGTCTTGTCTAAGTTTACTATTAAAGATTACCTAACGCAATATTCATTAAAAGATTTCAGCTTTCTTTGGAGGCCTATCACTGTCTGGTCTGTTATTACCAAGTCGTCTGCATATAAAAGGCAGGGCACCTTTTTTCCGTCCATTCTGGGGCTTGCACTACCCTCAACCTCTAAACAGGCGGGTAGATCGGACAGGAATATGGAGAATAGCTGTGGGGCCAAAACACAGCCCTGTCTCAGGCCGTTTGCAATTGGTATTTTTTGTGTTAATGACCCCTCAGTGTCTCTGATTACCTGAGCCCAATTGCCTTGTTGTAATTATTTTATTATTGTCAAAAGGTCTTTATGGATATTTCTCTTTGTGAGAGTTTCCCACAGGCAGTCCCGATCTACTGAGTCAAACGCTGCTCGGAAGTCAACAAAAAAGCAGCGCAGCTTACCGTTTTGTTCCGTTGACTTCCTCGCCATTGCCCATAGTGCGAAACCATGATCTATCGTGGAGTGCCCCTCTCTGTTCCCTCCCTGTTCAGTGGGTACAATTGAAAACTCCTCGACCCACGCATTTAGTTGGTTTTGCATAATTTTTGAGAATACCTTCTCTCCTACATCTAGAAGGTTAATCAGTCTGTAATTTTGTGGTATGTCATGCTGCCTTTTTTATGGATTGGCCTGATTACTGCGCCTTTCCAGTTCGGCGGCACTATGCCTTCTAGAAGTATTACACGAAACATCTGGGCAAAGAATCTTGCCCACCACTTTATCTCTGATTTTAATATTATTGCGGGAAGATTATCGGGGCTTGCCGCACGAGTTAGTTTCAATTCTCCTATTATGTTTTCCACTTTTGGAGAAGTGTGGCTCAATTGTTAGAGCGGCAGACCCTGATGCAGCGATCTGGCCCGGGACCAGGGTTCATTTCCCCGCCTCAGCGGGTCTTGGGCTCAAAAATTCCACGGTCCTGATAATTGTCGCCTCGGTGCCTATTCCAATCATGGAGTCTCACTCTGCAACTCTGGGCAATAGCTTGCTTAATCTCCACAACGGCCCCCACAACGCTAAGGATGCCTGGCCTCCACCTTGGGGGTGCCCAGGAGTGGACACCTTACAGGGAAAGCCAGGATGGGTTCCACAGCGGTATTCGTACAAGCGCCTTGAGAACCTTGGGGGTGAGTAGTGCGCTATACAAGCATCAATTTACATTTACATTTTACTTGCTGTTCATTGAAATCTAATTTAAAATCTTCGTATATTTCCTTCCAGGGTTGGGACTCTGTGTACCCTTGGGAATCTCGTGCCCTATACAGTTCCCTTAGGTATTCCTCTCAAGCCGGCTCGCTAACAACGCATTTCATTTCTCCATCAGTTTGACCAGACGCTGCTTTTACCATTTTCCAGAATTGCCTCAGGTTTTAATCTTCAATTGATACCAGCAGGTTTAAACAACATTTCTCTTTATATAATCTTTTTGCATCAGAGACCAATTTTTTTTAAATCAATTTTCAACTTATTTAGATATTCTTCTCTCTCTTGGGTGAAATTTTTCCTTTGACTTCTTTGCACTGCCCGTATCTCCCTTTTTTTAGATTGGCAATCACTAGAGAACCATTTCACTCGACTAACCGGGGTTTTTGCACTTTTTCTAACCAGGGTTTTTGCACTTTTTGTACTTAGCCATGTAATCCAAAGGGAGGTGGATTACATGGCTAAGATTGTCCTGCGCTATCAGCAAGGTTATCACCATTTTCAATGGAATATCGCTGGAAAACCAGCGATATTCCATTGAAAACGGCGATAATCCCCGCTATCGCTGGGATGTTTATCTCCATGGCTTTAAGCGTTGTTAATACAACGCTACCATGGAGATTATCCCCAGCGATAGCGGGTGATAGATTTCCTCACGCTACCAGCGGTCAGCGATAATTATCGCTGCTGCTTGCTAATATGCCCCTATATTTTAAGCTAGTTGAGAGAACCAGGATGAGCGTCCTTGGTTAGAGAGAACACCCTGAGCCCTTGGTGGTGGTTGTAATGTGCCATGTGGGTGTTAATGATGTGTTTCTGCTGTGTTAGGTACCTCAGTCAAGTAAATAAAATCAAAGAAGTGCAGACAGGATTGTTTTTGTGCAGGAAGGGGTACCTTCCTGCACAAAAGCAATGATCTGAGGCCTTTTCCTCTTTACATAGAAAAGGAGAAATAAAGCCTGAAACTGGAAATTAGAAAGAGATACTGACTTGTATGGGCCACATTGATTTTTTTATTGTATATGTTACTGTACATGCTATTTTATGTTTTTTTATTGATTGTTCTTGTAAATGTATTTTGTTTAATATATGCATTTTTATGGCTCATAGCAGCTGAATACAATTTGATGACTGACTGTCTCCACTCCACCCTTTGGTAACTGACGTATTGCAATAGATGCCAGCGACTAGGCTGAAGAAAGCATTTACTTGGCCAGAGGCTGCACGAAAAGCGCCAAAAGATAGGTGCAAATGGTGCACAGATTATAACATGCCTTGATTAATATGTACAGGGAGGAACAATCGTACTAGGACAATCCACCATATAAACTACTTTGACCTGTATTTGTCGTTTGCAGCCTAAAATAATTCAAAAAGTCTGGTTGTGAAACAAAACAGTATGGCAATAGCAGTGGAACATAGATAAAACGAAAGTATTTGTGTTGCAAATTAATTAATTCAACCAGGATTTGTGAAGCACAAAATAATCACCCCTAAAAGATCTTATTTTTTTTAATTTCAAGAAGATTTTATTGAGAGAGATAATGATCCAAGTAATAAAAACCAAGTACAATAGAGGTGATACAATCTGACATAAGTAAAAAAGAGAGAATATACATCACTCAAGAAGTAAGTAAAATAGATGTAAATAAAATTAAAAAAGACAATCAATGCGAAGTTGAGAATATGAACCAATATAGGCTGTCAGTGAACAAAAGCAAAACGCATCACTCTCTAAATTGAGGATGGGGACAAGGGAGGAGGTAGAAGAAAAGAAAGAAAAAAGGAAAGAAGGGAGAAAAACACAGCAGAAAGAAAGAACGGGATGAGAGGACAGGAAAGCTGAAAGAAGAGAAAAAAGAAGGATTCCCACATGAGCGACCCAATGTAACACAAAGAACAAACAACAATTAGACAGACGAATCAACAGGGAATTGAGGTACTAACCCTTTCGAGGAGAGTTCCATATAATCATCCAAGGTTTTCCAAACCCCTTTAGAGATGGAAGGCGATAGGTGTGCTAGATCTACTGAGGTGTGGGCACTGCGTAGGAAGGATACCCACGCCCACCATTTATGGTAAGAGACAGACGAAAAGGATTTCCATTCCATAAGAATGATTTTAACCGCTACAGTTAAGAGAAGATCTAACAGTTGTAGTTCTATCGGGTCTAAAGGAAGAGGAGTAGGAGCAGCCAAGGGGCCTAGTAAGACTATAGGAAAGGAAAGTTGGAGCTCAATATTAAAAATAAGGGATAAATGTTGCTGAATAAGGTCCCAGAAAGGTTTAAGTAAGGAGCAATGATAAAACATATGTGGAAAATCACCAGTCACCAAGCCGCAACTCCAGCAAAGGTCGTCGTCTTTAAGGTTGAGCGAGTGAAGATGCGCAGGCGTCCAATGGAGGAGATTGATCGAGAAAAATTTAGATTGCATTAGGGAAGGAGCTATTTTATTACGGAGAGCCAATTTACCAATGGATTGCCAAGCTTCGGATGAGATATGATCTGTGATGTTGTGATCAAAATGGCGCGACCATTTTTGTTGTGCCACCGTCTGATCAGGAAGCGAAGTGGAAGACAAAAACTTATAAATTTTGGAAGCAACATGACCAGCTTTGAGCCAAATGTGGAAAAGCGAAGTGGTGGAGGAGGAGGGGTGAAGACGAGTTTTAGAAACAGCAACCTTGATTTTAAGAAAGGTATAGAAGTCAAGATTTGTTAAAGAGTGTACATGTGCCAAGGTAGAGAAAGGTAACGGATCACCAGAATCACTATATAAATGTTGGACAAGAGAGATTCCCTTTGCAGCCCAGTAAGACATGAGGGCGGGCGAAATAGTAATCTTGATTTTGGAGTTTCTCCAGATAGAAGACCACCTAGTTTTATGCAAAGGAATTGCCATCTTCCTATCTAATTTCTTAATCGCAGTAATTGTATCAATAATGATCGAGCGGGAAAACAGAATATGCAAAGTGGATGTAGTACAGAGAGAGGCAAGTGGTAAAGGTGATGCTAATTCCTGTTCTATGAGTATCCAAGAGGGGACATGACGAGTTGGAGGAGAAAACCAAAAAGCACCTTGAGAGGCCAAGAAAGCAATCTGGTATTTCTCCCAGTCCGGAAAGTTACATCCACCCATATCACAAGGTCGACGTAAATATTTATATGCTAATCGAGCTCGTTTGCCATTCCATAAAAACTTAGAAGTGAGAGCATCAATTTCTCGAAAAAAGGAATCAGACAGTTTAAGCGGCAACATGGATGAGACGAAATTGATAATCGGCGTGATCATCATTTTAAGGGTTTGTAAACGACCCCACCATGAAATATGTTTTGGAGACCATGTATCCAGAAGACGACGTACTTTGGTAATAGTCTGAGATTCATTATAAGCAACGGTGGCATGCAGAGTAGAACAGAAATAAATTCCCAGATATTTGAGATGTGTAGACTGCCATTTAAAACCAGCCAAACCCATATGAGCAGGAAAGCAATAGGCATTTAAAGGGAACATCTCCGTCTTATCTTTGTTTAGAGTATATCCCAATACCGTTGAAAACAAGGAGATGGTGTCAGAAATAGCAGGAATGGCCAAGGCGATATCATCTGAAAAAATGAGAACATCGTCAGCGTATGCGGCAGTCTTGAGACAGTGAGAACCAAAAGAAAAACCTTTAATATTAGGATGTAAATCAATCAACCGAAGAAGAGGATCAATAGATAATAAAAATAAGAGTGGGGATAGGGGACAACCCTGTCTAGTGCCCTGGCAAAGATTAAAAAATGAAGACGTAGCACCATTGACTCTAATGTTAGCTTTAGGTTGGGAATATAAAGACATTACCATATTAGTGAAAGAATCTCCAAGGTTATGTGCACAGAGGACAGCTCGAAGGAATGGCCAAGAGACTTTATCGAAGGCCTTTTCTGCATCAAGGGCCAAGGCCGCGGCCGGGAGTTGGGACCGTTTGGCAGCACCGATAATATGACAGAAAGTGCGGATATTGTCCCTTGCCAGACGACCCTTAACAAAGCCAGTTTGGGAGGCATGTACAAGGAGGGGAATAAAAGATTCTAAACGCTTAGCCAGGATTTTAGCAAAAATCTTTGCTTCCATGTTTAGGAGCGAAATAGGCCGGAAGTTTTTAGGATCCGAATGGTCCTTCCCTTCTTTCGGGATCACAACTATGGTGGCTTCAGCAGCCGTACCAGAAACAGAGCCATCCTGAACAAAAGAATTAAAGACAGAGTGTAACCTAGGGACAAGCAACGGAAGAAAGGTTTTATAAAATAATATTGGATATCCATCTGGGCCAGGGGCTTTCCCAGAACGGGTGGCCTTGATCGCAGCAACAATTTCCTCGGGAGAAATAGGTTCGTTCAGGATGGAGCGATCTTCCTCAGAGACTGACTGAATCGGAATCGATTTTAAAAAATCTTGACACTTGTCAAAAGAGGATTGGTTAGAGGGGGTATATAGTTTGTTATAAAAATCACGAAAAACTTCAAGAATCTCCTCCGTTTGAAACTTTTTAGAGCCCGTGTGATCTGTAATAGAAGAAATTTGCGAGGACTTAAAAGAGAAATCTTGAAATTTTAGGGTAGCAGCCAAAAGTTTCCCAGCCCGATTCTTCAAAAGTAACTTTTTGGACTTTTGTGCTTGGACACCAATATGAGCCTTTTTAGTAACAATTGTATTATATTTGTATTTTAGGAGCTTTATTTGCTGTAGACTATTCGGATCTTTGGTGTGTCGAAAGGAAGCTTCTAGAGTTTTGATTTCAGATGATAAGTCAGTAAGCTCTTTTTTAATAGCCGAATTACGTTTGGACATACATTTAATGACTTGACCCCGAAAAGTACATTTAAAAGAATCCCAAAGAGTTATTGGGGAAGAAACAGAGTTCTCGTTTTCACGGAAAAAAGTATCTATATCCGTAGAAAATTCCGCCACTTGAGAGGAGTCATGTAACACTTCAGTATTTAATCTCCATGAACGACCACGTGGTTTAGGAGTAAAGGAAGATAGCGTAAAAGTGACCGCGGCATGATCAGAGATGACAATGGGGTGTATAAGCGGAGAAGAAGAAGAGGAGACAAGAGAAGAATGAACTAGGAGATAATCAATACGAGAAAAGGAGGAATGCGGCGAGGAGAAGAAAGAGAAATCACTACTAGTGGGATTATGAAGACGCCAGATATCGTGAAGATGAGAAATGGAACACATGTTAAGCATTTGTTTGTGTGCTTTAGGAGGACGAAACTGAAATGCAGAATTCCTGTCTAAAAGAGGGTCCATTGGTAAATTAAAATCGCCACCAACAATGAGATTGCCAGCATGTGGGGTATTATGCAAAAGTTTACTAATGGATTTCCAAAACGCTGGATCATCAACATTCGGAGCGTAAATATTCATAACATACAAATCATGCTGTCCATCCGACAATTTAGATAAGAGCCAACGACCCTCAGAATCATGCTCAGAAGAGAGAATTGATAGACCGGAATTCCTTGAAATTAACGTAACAACTCCATTCCGTTTGCCAGAGGCATCGGAACATGAAACATCCGACACCCATTCCTTCTTCAAAAACAGCGCTTCTCTGCTAGTGATCTTGGATTCTTGAAAAAGAACTAAATCTGCAGAGAGGGACTTACAGTAATCCAAGATTTTAGACCTTTTCACCGGGTGATTCAAACCCTTAACATTAAGGGATAACACATTTAAACCTGGCATGTAGAAAAGCAGGGATCAAAAGAAGACAACACTGATAACAGAAAAAGAACGAACGTGAAAAATATAAGGGACCAACTTTTAATCAAAAGAAATTCTGTGGGAGCATCCATGTGGGAGAACCAGGAGAAAGAAAGAAAAAGAAGAGATGAAAATAGAATAGAAAGGAGAGAGAGAAGAGGCAGGAGGGGAGGTCTAAAAAAGACCCATATCATGCAAGGGAGAACGTGGAAGAAGCAAGTAAGGGACCCGTACTAGGAGCATAAGTGGGTAAAAAAGATTAGCCCAATACTAAAATACAGCGACTGATAATAAGAAAAGCAAGGAGCAAATAACCCGGAAAACATTATTATAATGCAATTCCTAAACTGATAAAGAAGAGAGTACTTCAATGCAGAATGGAGTAATAATATACTAACGAGAGTAATATCTATACTAAGCAACAATAGTAGAAAAAATAATAACAGTGTAATTATGTACAAAAAAGCTAACCAGCATATAGCATTAAGTGAATATAATACATATTATAAAAAGTTACAACATAGTTAAAGAATAACGTATACCTGCATTTGATTACACTATGAAGTCGACTAACAGAAATAAGAAAAAGAGGAGCGTGAGAGAATAGAAAAAGAGTATTGTAGATAAAAAAGAGGGAGAGAATAGAAGGAAGAGAACAAGTATAGTAAATAGCAGAGCAAATAAAGAAGAGAATTGTACATCAACTATAATATAAGAACATCCTAGCAGGAGATATATGTGAGTAAAAATGCAAGTGAAATAAGTAAAAATACGCTAATTATATACGAAAAGTCTTAAACAGTAGATAAATGTAAGGCAGGTAAAATGCATAATTAAAACAATAACATCATAAGTGAAAACAAATTATGACATTAATAGAGAAGAATATGAAGCTAAATCACCGAAGTAAGAAAACAGAGAGGTAAGGGAACTTGGATGAAAAAAGAGAATGGAAAAGACTCGGAATAAAAGAGGAATGACAATGTTGAAGAAATAATCAGGAGGAATTGAGAAAAGGACGGCAAATAGGAAGTAAGAAGAGAAAGAGTGGAAGGATAAGAAAAAGTGTTGACGTAGGATAAACAGGATGAACATATAGGTAGGTTGAATATAAGGAAGAATGAGAAAAACGATATCAGTATGGACGAAAGATGGGCAACGTTAGGACGAACATTGTCAGAAGGATATACCGACATGTAAATTAGCTGGAACAAGAATGATTGAAGACAAGTGAGAGATACAGAATAAGTTGATTAAAAGAGAAAGAATAAAGAACAACAAGCAGGAGAAAGTGGAGGAAGATAAAAGAAGAAGAAAAACAGTAAAGAGATACTAAGAGGTACCAAGAGAAAGAGAGCTATAAAAGGAACGAACAATTGTGGAAGCCAGAAAGAAGAATAGAACAAACATGAGTGGGAACACAAGAAAAACAGAAAAATATAATGAACATCCATGGGAGGTAAGGTCGGCCAAGAAGCTGACCAGGAGAGAAGAGGAGACCAATACTACAGAAAAATACATCCAGAGAAAAAGAAGGAGACAGTTCAAGTGCCAGAGGCACCAGGAGCCTGTGAAGTTGCTTTTTGAATCTCCATCTCGATCTCCAGCTGGTTGTCCAAGAAGGTAGTTAGATCAGCCGGCTCCTCGAAAATTCTAGAACGTCCTTTATAAGTGATGCGGAATTTCGATGGACCAGAAAACGAGAAGGGAATACCCATCTCAGAAAGACGTTTTCGAAGATTCAGGAATCCTTTCCTCCTGATAACCGTATCCCTGGCAAAGTCCTGAGAAATGGATATCCTGTGACCGTCCCAAAAGACTTGTTTAGCTTTCCGCATATGAGATAAAATCAGTTCAGTATGCTGATGCCGCAATGGTTTAAAAATGATTGCTCTCGGCTGGGTAGCTGTCTTAGACCGAAACGTAGGAACACGGTGTGCTCTTTCAATTTCATAGTCTCTGTGGAAAGAAATTTGTAAGGTATCCGGAATCCAATGAGATAAGAACTCTATCATAGATGAAGATGACTTCTCTGAATCTTCCGGCAGACCAAAAATGCGTAGGTTAGATCTACGATTACGGTCCTCCTGCTCAGTTAAGTCTCTGCGCAATGCCGCCTTGGAGCGCTCCAAGTGGTTGAGGGATCTGGAGTGTTTTTGTATACCATCCTCTGCAGAACTAATTTGTGATTCAGTCGCGGATACACGAAGAGAGAGGGCCTTAAAGTCATTCCTGATAGCAGCCACCTCCACTTGTAATAAATCCGTGTTTGTTTTCGTGGACTGCGCAATATCATGTACTTCATTGAGGCGCGCTAAGATTGTGTCCAGCGTTGAAGCGGCTTCTGACTGAGGAGGATCAGGCGTAGGAGACAGTGACTTAAGCCTTTTCAACGACGTGCCAACATCCTTTGAGTCTTTATTGGTCGAAGAACGCCCCATAGTTGCAGCCATAAAGAAGCACCCTCCAGAAAAAATGCACAACCACTTGAGGAAAAACTGCGCAGACTATACCATAAAAAATATAGATATTGCACACTGAACTCAATGGGCGCTAAAATATGAACAGCGGCGGACTTATATGCAAGGCAGACAAGTAGCAAAAAAATAACACAGCTACAAAAACGCAGGGGAGCACAGTAATGAGCTCGTAGGAAAAAGATTATACCCACATGAGAAAGCTGCCCTGAGAGAAACAACGCGTGGACAGCTTAATCACCAGCCAAGCAGCAAAGATACAGCAGAAAAAAAAGTAAAAACGTTACCAATTGCAGGCATCATTATGAAGACGAAAGGAACATCCGCTACAAATTGCAATTTTGTAGCCCAGGCGGCGCTTCTGAGGAGAAGAGAGATTAGCGCGAAGAGCGGGAAGATGGCGGCCGCTCGTGAGGTAAACGAGCGCCTCTGAGGAAATCAGCAGAAGTCATGCAGCCGGGGCCAGACGCACATAAAAACACCTTCAGGCAGCGCTCCTCATGTTCCGGTGCCGAATGGTGTATTTTCCGCCGGTATGGGCAGCTGAACACGGAGGAAGCAGCTCAACGGGCCAGACTTGCCACGGAGCTCAAGCGCCACCCGCCATACTGCAGCGGCGCGCAAGCCACGCCCCCACCCCTAAAAGATCTTATGACGCCGGGGGCCATCAGAAAGATTAAGCAAGCTATTGAGAAAAGCCACATGGTGCTGGCCTGAGCTGCTGGTGACCTTTGAACCGTGAGCCACTACTCCGGAGTCAGCCACACAAGCCACTGCGCCACACCGCTCCCTTGAAGAAATCCTATATATACACATGACTTTTGTTTGTCAAATTAGAGTAGCAGTTGACCTTACATAAAAGTCCAGAATTTGTTCATCATCTTTAAGAAAGTATATGTTTTTTCATGTCTTAACTTTGTCAACAAGAAACTTTAATACCTTTTTTATCATAGCAACACAGAAAACAAGTTAACAGACTAAAATGATTAGCGAATACAATTGTGGGTAATACAAAGCTAAAATACCGTTAAAGGACTTCCTTCTTAATCAAAACAGCCATAAATATGCAATTAAAATGTTGTTGTGCAAGCAAAACATTCTAGTTTCAGCTGTCATGTTGCATTTACAGTTTTACAAACACATTACATATGCTACAACACCAAATGGTAACGGGGATACAAACGAACGTGCCATTGTAATAATCAAGGAAATGTCATGGTTTCTTGTACAGGGCCATCCAACCAAGGGCAAAACAAAGAAAAAATCCACAAAACCCAGTGATGAAATGAGCTGATGTAGAGCCCACTTTCTATTTTTCTCTCTGCTCTGAGACTTATTGCACATTTTTGAAATACTGATGGCTTGAGGTAATTCAGACTCTAAAACTGTCGAAAAAGTCAGCCTCAACAAAAAGGCCCATAAAGGAAAAATCAAAGATCTAATTCCTGCATCAATTTAAACATGAAATAGAATGAAATCATAGGCCCTAATGTAGCAAACCATTTTACGGTCAATAAGGCTCAGTATCTGAAAATCTGAACCTTCACTACCACAAATGCAATGTTTACATTCACCAGACCCAAATATCGATTCTGCAATGTTAGCGAATCTTACCAAATTGTTAATTGAATTTGGGAATAAATACAGATTCAGTATTTGGAAGGGGGGTGTTAAGTTATTTTATTTTATTTATTTATTTTAGTAGTTTTGCATAGCGCTAGCTAGACCAAAAGGTATCAGAGCGCTTCACAACATGTAAATCATATACAATAGTTAGCAAATGTTCAACTGTACAGAATAGGTCATCTAACTGATTGTTCCCAGATGGAATCTTGAGTTGAGACTGTGATGATCGTCTCGAAGTTTTAGAAAAACTGGAGAGACAGTTGGAGGTAGTCTGGGGTCTGTCAGTTCCCTCAAGCACGGTCGAGGAAGAGGGCTTTGAGTAGTCTCTTGAATTTAGAGAACAAGGGTATTGTTCTGATGTGGGGAGGAATGGAGTTCCAGATTTTCGGAGCGTTACCAGCAAAGGATTTGGCTAAGGTTCTGTGCTTGCGAGTTTTCAGGGGGATGAGCAGTAGAGAGTGGGAGCTCCTGAGGTTCCTGGACTGGCCTGCCCTGGTGAGCTTGGCTGCCAGGTATTCAGGTTTGCCTGTGTGCAGGGCTTTGTGGGTGATGCAGGCTGTTCTGAAATTGGCTCGCAACTCCACTGGGAGCTATCTGAGTTATTTAAGGGCTGGAGAGATGTGTTCAAATTTCTTAATTCCGGAGACATTCTCGCTGCTGCGTTGAGTGTCGTCTTCAAGGGGGCAAGGTGAGATTTTTCTGTCCCTGTCAGGGTCGCGATCCCGTAGTCTATTCTGGAGAGGACTAATGCTTGGGTGGCTTGTTGAAGGTCCTTGGGGGGGAGGAAGGGTTTTATTTTGTAAAGTAATTTTAGGTTGAGAAAGGCACTTTTGGCAGATTTTGAGATGTGTTTCTTCATGTCAAGTTTTGGGTCTAGGGTGATCCCTAGAGATTTCACCGAGTCTGCCAGAGAGAGGTCGTCATTGAGGGCATCGATCGCTCTGAGCCATTCATTGATTTGAGGGTTATCATCTTTGTTAGAAATGAGTAGTATTTCTGTCTTGTCTTGGTTCAGTTTCAGGTGATTGGTTGTGAGCCAGTCTTGTACCTCGGTGAGTGTATTGTTTAGTCTCTGGATGTCGTTAATTGAGGTAGCTTCCAGATAGAGCTGAGTGTCGTCCGAATATAGATGAAAGGGGATATTGGATTTTCTGAGTAGAGAGGTGAGGGGTTCGATGTAGATATTGAAGAGCTGTGGGGAGAGTACAGACCCTTGAGGAACGCCTCAGATAACCGGATGAAGGTCGGATTCGAAGTTTTTGATTTTTATTCTCTGTGATCGGTTGTGAAGAAAGGAGGAGAACCATTGGAGGACTGTCTCTTGTAAGTCGACTCTATCTTGAAGAACCCTTAGGAGCAGGTTGTGGTTGACTGTATCGAATGCAGCTGATAGGTCTAGGAGGACGAGAAGGCAGCATTGATCGGAGTCGAGTGACTTGAGTAGGTCATCTATGACATTAAAGATTGCAGATTCAGTACTACATCCCTTTCTGAATCCCGATTGAAGGGGATTTAGAAATGTGATGTTTTCAAGGTGAAGGTTTAGCTGGAGGAGCACGCATCTTTCCATGATTTTAGCCAAAAATGGAAGGTTCGAGACCGGTCTGAAATTGTTCAGATCTTCTGTGTCTAGATCTGGTTTTTTTAATAGTGGTGTGACTTGCCCTACCTTGAGGCAGTCTGGAACAGATCCAGAGCTCAAGGAGCTATTGATAATCTTGCACCATATTGGAGCTAGGACTCGCTTTAGGTCTTTGGTCAGGATAGGCGGTAGTTGGTCCAGGGCGTGAGCTGAGGGTTTGGCCTTGGAGATTAGATTTACTATCTCTGCTTCCTGGATGGGAATGAATGATGACCACTGTTGTGGAGATTTCATGGAATCGTGACAAGGGTTTTGCACATCTTGTTCTCTTTGAGAGAGATGGGGTTAAAGCCCAATGCGAGGTCAATCTTGGCAATTTTGTCGTTGAAGAAGGTTGCGAAGCTGTTGCACCGAGCTTTGGATGCTTGAGGTAAGGAAGGAGTGGGTTTGGAAGTCTGATTTCTTATGATGTTGAAAAGTTCTTTGTGCCGATTTTTTGCAATATCTAATGCTGAGCAGAAGAAACCAGACTTTTTATTCTTGATGTGATTTTTGTACGTCCTGCGGGCTTCTTGGAGTTGGTCACGGTGGGAGGTTGAGGGATTATTCCTCCAAGTTCTTTCTACGGCTCTTAATTGCCTTCTTTCCTCGTTGATGTCAGTGGTGAACCATGATCTGGAGGGGATGCTTCTGCGCTTTTTTAAGTTTCAAGGGAGCAATTTGGTCTAGGTTAAGCGTTAACTGAGTGTTATAGAGAGAGGTGATATCATTGGTTGAGAGGTGGTCTGTGGTGCACGGAAGCAGCCAATTGATTCTTTCTTCGAGGATTGCTCGTGGAATTTGGGCTGTGTTTCTCACCCATTTGGGAGGGTCTCGTTTTGGATTTGAGATAGTCAGGATTGGAAGGTTGATATGAAAGAGGACTATGTGATGGTCGGACCAGTCGACGGAGAGGATGTGATCGATGGTGATAGACTGCCTTTCCGTTATGATGGCGTCCAGGATAGCTCTTCTGTGATGAGTTTCTTCTAAGCAGTGTTGTGTCAGATTGTTTGCTTGAAGTAGGTTATTTAGGGATTGGATGGGTTTGTTCTTGGTTTCATTCCATCTTAGGTTGAGGTCGCCCAGAATTATGTAGTTAGAGTTGCCTAGTGCACAGTGGGCAATCAAGTCGGAAAGGTGAACCCCGAATTCTGAAGAATTGCCTGGAGGATGGTATAGAAGATGACAGAGTATGGGTCTGGAATCCTGAGTTTTGATGTTGACAGAGAGGCATTCAAAGGAGCTGTAGGCACAAGAGGAGGTTTCCGTGATGGCGATGTTACTCTTGTGGATGATTGCTATGCCTCCGCCTCTATTCCCTAGCCTGTCCTTGTTGATCATCGAGAATCCAGGGGGGACTAATATGTCCATAATAGGGTAGGAGAGGTTGTTGAGCCAGGTTTCTGTTATGAATGCTATGTCTATGTTGTGGGAGAGTATGGCTTCTGCTAATTCGGAGGTATGTTTAGAGGCTGATCTGCAGTTTATGAGCATGCAGTTGATGGAGGTTGCTTCTTCATACTTGTTCGGTTGGGCATTAGGAAGGAGGGCCAGGTGGGAAGGGGGTCTTAGGGTTCTCAGAGGTTTTTTTTTACTTCTGACTCCCGTGATTACTTGGATCGTGGATTTAGGGGACGAGTTCAGTAGAAGTTCAGAGGATGCCTCGTGGGGTGTCAGGCCCCGCGAGGAAAGTGAGAATAAAGTTCTTGTGAGTGTTTCCAAGGAGCTGATCTTTCCTTTTCTAGGGGACCCGACTTTAGGTATGGATGGGACGCATGGCTCTGTGGGGGGAGTTACCTTGCCTAGGTTAGGTTGGATGGGATCTACTAGCTCAGAGGGAGGCTGGAAGGACTTTTGGGTTATGGTTAGGGAGGAGAGAATTTCACTCAAGCCTCGAACCAGGATTTCCAACTGTGTTTCTAGTAGGGAGAAGCGATGTGTCGTGTTGTCACTGTAGAGAAGATGGGTGTCTGAATCCGGGGTGAACTTGGGTGAGGGAGAAGGGACCAAGGGAGGCGGGACCATGGGGTGAGGAAGGGTGTCAGAGACAGCATTGCTCTTGAAGGCGGGGGTGGATCTCTGACTAGAAGGTAGTTTGAAGAGGGACGAGAGTCCTGTTCAAGACGATTCTTGTGAAAGGTGCTGCCTGGATAATCTATAGTAGGAGTAAAAGGAGAGGGGATTGAAGCCTCAAGGCATGTGACGGGTTCCGAGTGGGGAGGGGACGGAGTGTGAGTGAGAGTGGGCTGAGCTGGGGGGTGATGTTCCCACTTGGGGGTTAATAGAGGAGGGGAGGAGGGGCAGTGATGGGCAGGCTGTCTGATTGACGGGGATGCTGCCTCGTGGACGTAGACTGATCCAGAGTGATTCGGGAGTGGGGACCTATGGGTGGGCTGAGCTGGAGGGAGATGATCCATCATAGGAATCTGCAGAGGAGGTAAGGCGGAGGCTGGGTGACCAGGTTTTCTGATTGGCGGAGGGTAAGTGGAAGGGGGAGGGAAAGAGTTACAGTGGGGGACTTTGGGTGCAGGCCGTCTTAAAACCTGGGAGTGAGTGGAGAAAGGAGGGGTGGGTTTGCGAGGGGGTCTCGGGTTGGTGCAGAGGTGGATGTCTGGGCAGCTGCAGGAGGGGTCTGATTCGCCTCCTGTCGAGGATGTCTATCTGAGTTAGAGGCTGGGATGAATCCGAAACCTGAAGTGGTCAGGAGGGCTTCTTTTCGTGAGAGGAAGAGAGAATCGAAGCTCTCAAGGTGAGCGTTTTTGGCCTGAATTAAGACTGTGCCGTTAGTGAAAATGGTAATGGAGATATATCCGTTCTTTAGCTGGAGATTCGGAGGGAGGTCGTCAGTTCGAAACTGAGGGGAGTGTAGGTGGTTTTGAAGATGTTGAGATGTGAGTTTAGAGTGGAATGCCAGAAGTCTGGTCTGTCCGTGTGGAAGATAAGGTTCATTTTGATCTACCCTCTGGAGAGGCAGTGGTAGGTGTCAGCGAATAGAGTCTCTGGATGGAGTCTGAGAATTCTGTGTTTGAAGAGTTTTTTCGCTTTACTTGAGAGTTTGGAGGGGAAGGCGATTGCGAAAGAGTTCGGACCATGGGGAGTCAGGAGGTTTGCAGTAAGCGAAGTGAATTCGGTGACATTTTCCTCTTTTAAGAGGGGGTCTGGTTTGATCCGGAGGGAGGAATGCTGAAGAGGAGGGTGAGAGAGTGCTGGTCAGGTGGGGGTGTGGGGGGTGTGGGGGGTGGGGGGTGGGGAGCAGTGAGGAGGTGGGGTTGCTTCTCGAGGGGGAAGTGGGGTTGACTCTTATGGAGGGTTCTCCCGTGGGGGAGGAGTGATAGAGAGGGCGTGTTGGAGAGGGGCTTCTCTGGTCTTGAGAATGACTCTTATGGGGGGTTCTCCCGTGGGGGAAGAGTGGTAGGGAGGTCGTGTTGGAGAGGGGCTTCTCTGGTCTTGAGAATGGACAGTGTACTGATTGTAGTAGATTGTGCAGTCTGGGGTATTGATGGAGGTTTAACCGGAATGCCGCGTTAGGGATTATGCTGGAGGAAAGCTGGTTTCAATGAATATTCTGGCGAGCAATATCGGAGCGGGAGTCCGGGTCTTCTCTCTGTCGAGGTTCAAGAGATTTAGACACTTTGAAGATCAGCGCTCCATTTATTACTGTATGCTGGCTAGTTTCGACCTTTGTTGCTATTCTTGCAGGTGAAAACTAATTCGGATGAAGTTGATGCACAGGACTTGATTGGTTATTCTCAGCTCAGGGCTCTGTTAATTAACGGCTTATGAGTATTAGTGACCCTATTGCGATGAATCTTGCTGAGCGTTGGTTTTTCAGCCTTTGATCACTATGTAGATGGTAGCTTGGCCTCAGTGCCCTTTTTGGCGGCCATTTTCAGGACAGGCGTAATGAGTAGCCTAAGTAGCGCTTAAATTGTCAGCTGTTGCTCAGGTGAGTCAATCTAGCAGGTGAACTGTGTTTGTTGGCTCCTGACTGCTGAGCGCTGGAATCTGAGTTGGTGAGAATTGGCTTTCCATGATTAGGGGGCTCCGACGTTGATGGTTTGTCCTCACTGATCTATTTGGCAGCCAATTTGGGGGCAGGCGTGTGTTCGAGACTGAGTAACATTAAAAATCGGCAGTCTTTGCTCGAGGGAGCCAGTCTGTGCTCGTTTGCCCAGGCTGCTAAACAGTGCATCTAATTTGGAGAGAGTCAGTTTAAAACTTTAGGGGGCTATGTCGATGATTCGCCTGTCCTCGGTGTCCATATTGGCGGCCATTTTAGGGACAGACGTAATGTGATGAGACTGTGGGGCTCATAATAGTTAGCCGTTGGTCGAGGCAGTCAGTCTAGCAGGAGTTCTGCTCTCAAATTCCCCAGGCTGCTGGGCGCTGACAGCCGATTTGGGAGCAGAGGCTGATCAGGACTGTGACGCGAGCTGCAGCACTCTATTTCGTGGGACTAAGGTGGCCATTGCATAGTCAGGCACAGGCACTCTCACCTCGGTGGTCCCGGGCTCTTCTGCCATCTCCGTGCGACGCGTAACTTCTCGTCAGCAATGCTGTGTTTGGGTCCCCGCTCGTCTTGCCTCAGTGTGTCCTGCGTTGTGTGGAGCTCTTCGTGGGATAATGTACGGCAAAGACAGACTCGGCTGTTCCTATCGAGAAAGAGAGAGTTATAAGAGGTAGAAATACGGTCACAAAGGGAGAGAAGGTAGTGCTCAATGGATGGCTACCCTGGGAATCCAATATGTTGGTATTTAATGGCCTCACACACCCTTGCGAGTGTCATGCTTCATCATTGGCGGTTGCTCCTCGTCGGGCAGGCGGTGCAATGCCCCACGGGCTCACCTCAAAGAGGGGCTCTTTAACAGAGATCTTTTTACCAACTGCCTTGGGTGAAGTGCAGGTGAGGGGCCAGGAAGGAGCGGATAGTGTAGGTACGTGAGTTAAAATGTGACAAAGGGTACCTGAGATCAATTTATTCTGGTGGTCCCCTGTCACAGTTAAAAACAGTGGGTAGCCTATGATCGCTGGAAATTAGGATTCCATGTGTCGGTCTAGAACTACAAATTTGATCGTGAGGTCAACATGTTTCTCGCTGTGCCTATTGGCTGCGATTCTTCAGGACCTAGTGATTAACATCTATCCTAAAAACATGACCTAGATAAGTGTCAGTTTAGAAGGTTGTACTACCTGTATTGGACAACTCTTGCCTATGGAGACAAAAGAAAACATTACCATGGTTATGTTACAACATAAAGCCTTATAGTGACCGTGGACACGCGGTGCAGTGGTAAGTGCAGTGACATCGAGGTTGTGACATACCAGTGCAGATTGGTGACCAGTATGCAGTTGTATACATATCACATGGTTACTTAGCACCGTGCTATTAGCTAAAAACAGAAGGTGAAGTTTAAAAACAGCAGCAATCGAACAAAATCTTCTGTCTAAACCCATGGACAGGGTAACATGTTTACTCACCTAATGGTCAAAGTGTCTAGGTGTCAACAGTACCCGGTAGGTTTTACATCAAGGGGGAGGAACCATAGGGGTTTAAGGCTGAAAAGGGAGTAACAAGCACAACAGCACACAGTATGAAACATTCCCAGAAGTCATCTTATCACACAATCGCCTAATATTGTCAAAGATTAGGGGGAAGGAAATACTATTATTCAGTAGGTTGGCTTGGACTCCAGTTATTCCAGTCCATAGAAACAGTGGTATAAGTGTGAGTTTGACTTGCACAGGCTATATTCAGGACTTAGTTAGAGAGGGTTCCTTCTATGTCTCCATCTAGTAGCCTAGCGTGTATCCCATGTTAATAAGGGGGTTCCTTCCAGTTATTAGCCTAGCCTTTTTAGCTACCTGACTACCTCTTAGCCCACTCAGTAGTGATAATCTAGCAAGGTGTGGTTTACACAGAGGGCGTGGGTCAGAGAGAATAAGAATAAGAATAACACCTCACCGTACCCCTAGTTAAGTGTAAACACATCCTTGGTGAAACCCAAGTGTTATACGCTAGATCGTATATATATAAAAAAATTGATTTAAAGGGGCTAGGAGTTTAAGGAGCTAAGGGAACGTTCACATTACTTAATAGGGCGTTAGCCTGGTTGTACGCTCTCCGGTACTATCATTGGAGGCGTTCATGTGCCGATATGTTAAGAAATGCGTGGTGAGCCAAGTATGCTGGCAGTTGGCGAGCTGGGTATGTAAACAAGCGCCCGGTCCCCTTGGGGAAAGTGCTCGGACCGGGGCGCTGTCCCATGTTTTGGCATTAGCGGCGCCCAAGCGCCGACGTGCTCGGACATCCTCTCTAGGGATCCCTGGTGGCGAGCCGCGTCCGTCAACAGGCGCCGATCCCCGCTCGGGGCAGTGCCGGGACCGGGGCGCGGTATCAGTGGGCTCTGGAGGGGATCAAAGGTTAAACCTATGCGCATGAGTTACGCGCGTAGTTGTACAGGCATGGCTAGACTCGGGACATAGCACTCTAACGCTTGGGAGTTTTGGGCGCAGTTGAGACTAGCGCAGCTCCGCTGATTAGTATGCGGCTAAGGGGCAAGACACTTACTTCCTGATGCCTTGGTCAGCGCCGTCTGCCTACCCGACCTACCGGATTCCGGATAGTGTAGAGACAACTGGCCGGCACCTAGATTAATGAGTTGTAGGGGGCGTGGCCAGTGTTCCTCTTGGGTCATGTGTGTGTTTTGGAGTTAACGCGGGGGCCATATTGGAATGGACCTAAAATGAATGAACAGGGTACAATTTAAATGAGAAAGGGTTTCTAAATAGACCATAGGTGGATTAACTCAGTATAAGAGGAGTCGTAACCCAATATATACTCACTACATAATTCATGCAGCATATGTATATGCCCAATGTTA
The DNA here is from genome assembly GCF_964263255.1 of Lissotriton vulgaris. Classification (NCBI taxonomy): domain Eukaryota; kingdom Metazoa; phylum Chordata; class Amphibia; order Caudata; family Salamandridae; genus Lissotriton; species Lissotriton vulgaris. The sequence goes on from NC_141691.1 coordinate 778,721,162, forward strand.
TGTTGGGGGCGTGGTCTAATTTCCATGGGCGTCATGTATAAGTTGGAGTTATTGCGGGGGCCATCTTGGAAAGGTCCCAAATTCAAAAAGTAGGGTGTAGATACAAGTAGAAAGGGTTATGGATAGACCCTGGGTTGAGTGAAACAGTACTAGGGGTGACAGACTCAAGTGTGTCCAGTGCATTGTATCTCTTATACCATAATCAGCTGAGAAGGCAAGTCATTAAGGTCAGCGTTATGTGTATATGGTATACTAGTATGGTCGTTGTTTATAGTGCACTCCACGGTATGTCCTAATTAAGACCCCGCCTATCAGAAGAAAGCCTGTGTATCCACCTCTGTTCCTTCTGGAACAGGTTCTGTTTGGATTTGTTGCTTGGAGTCTCTAGGATAAGCCACCTCAATGAGTCAGCAGAGTGATTAAGGTCTATAAAGTGTTTACACATTTTTGTGTTGGTTTTCTTGCAACGGAAGTTGCTTCTGTGTTCCGCGATGCGGATCTTGATGGGGCGCGTGGTCATGCCTACGTATTGATTTGATGTGCATTTATATAGCGCGAATTGCTGCCCAGAGGCGTCCAAGCGCTGAGAATACCAGATCCGACAGAGGGGGGAGGCACGGGAGAAGGGGGAGGTTAGACTGAATGAAACAGGAAGGTTTTCAGTTGTTTGCGGAATGTCGTAAGGTTAGAGTTGGATCTTAAATGCGGTGGAAGGGTGTTCCAGGCCCTCGCCGCATTGTAGGAAAAAGACCTACCTCCAGCTCTGGATCTCCTTACTCTCGGGGTGACTGCTAAGAAAGACTGATCTGATCTTAGGTTCCTGTTGGGCCTGTAGTGATGGATTAGGTCCTGTGTGATCTTGGGGCCAGAGTTCCAAAAAGACTGGTGGGCTATGCATAAGGCCTTGAACAGCACCCTTTGACGCACAGGTAGCCAGTGGAGAGGTCACAGGGGCATCTCAGTAAGTAGATGCAATTGGGGGTATTGCAGTTAGTGTGACATCGTAGTTCCCACAGGAATGTCTCTGTTAGTTGGATAGATTTGGTGATGCTGGTGAAAGGGCAAACACTGCAGGACCCACAGGGGTAGTGACCTTTCACTGGTGGAAGTTGCCAGAGTGTATTTTGTCCGTGGGTATCTGCTTGTTTAGGCCTAGTGTGCACCAAGATGTCTTTAATATTTTTGGACCTTTTGAAGGCAAACCTAGGGGGTACAAGGTTGAGGTCTCCTGTGTTGAGGATCTGCCAGTGTCTCTTAATTATTTTCTTGATTTCTGTAGAGGCTGGCGAAAAAGTTGTGACACAGGTCAGCAAGTCCTTGTCTTGTGGGGTAGGAGTATTGATCTCCAAGAGGGCCTCTCTGTGATTGTTCTGTGCTCGTTTTTGTGCTTTGTAGACCTCTCTAGCTGGGTAACCTCTCTCTCAGGTTGCGAGATAGGATTTTAGACTCGTTTTTATAATCTCTGAGATGGGTGCAATTGCGCCTCACTCGCAGGAATTGGCCAAAGGGAAGGTTAAGCCTAAGGGCTCTGGGGTGGTGGCTTGTGAATAAGAGTAAGCTGTTACGGTCCGTAGGCTTACGATACATAGTAGTGTCAATTTTACCCCCCTCTAGTCTGATCGTCAAGTCCAGGAATGCTATCTTGGAGTTCGAGGCTGTGATGGTGAAGGTGAGGTAGTTGTTCAAGGTATTCAACCAATTGAAAAACTCTAGATAGAGGTCCTCGGTCCCCTTCCAGAGAATGAGGATGTCATCTATGAACCGCCTCCATAGTTGGATGTTGGACTGGTAGGGGTTCAGAGGGCCGTTGATGTGCTTATCCTCGAAGTCAGCCATGTAGAGGCAGGCCACCGAGGGGGCAAAAGTACTGCCCATAGAGGTTCCCTGGGTCTGGTGGTAATGTTGCCCTTTGAATTCGAAGAAATTTTCTGTCAGGGCAAGATTGGCGCACTCCACGGGTGAACTTCGTTTCTCGGGTGCGTTCCCGATGCTGCTCCCGTTTCTTCTCTGGAGCTTCCCTCGCTGATTCTGCGCCGCCGCCGGATTCCTCGTAGTGTGCAGGTAGGAATGGGAACTAGTGGCTGTCAGCAGGGTGGGGCTGCTGTGAACGATCCGTGGGGATTTTCACTTAATTGTGATCCCGGACCGGAGTTCATCCCAGCAGCTACGTATTAATTTTTTGAGACAGAAATTTGTAGCAAAACAATAATGTTTTAACACCTTCTCAAAGGAGGTGGTAAGCCATTTGCCAATGGGAAGGGGTCCCTAACTGACCCCTTCCTTCTGAATGTCCACCAAAACCACTGCATGCCCATGAAAAAGGTTTGTGCCATTTTTATTTTTCTGTGTTAAACACATCACATTAAACACACCACGTTTTTCTTCAAGGAAAATCGGCTACATTTGGAAAAAGAACATTGCTTTATTGAAAAGTAAACACAGACACTGTGGTCTGCTGACCCCAGCAGGCTACCAAGCCTGTGATTTTAGCCAATTGTAGTCACAATGTATGACCTACCTCATGCATATCGAGGAGGTAGGTCAAGTTGCGACCCACTACGAATCTGTACTTTGGGAACCAACCTAATAATATATAGGTTGGCTCTCAAAATACCAGTGGATTCATTCGAAGCAGGGCCAGACTGGCCATAGTGGGTACCAGGCAATCTCCCGCTGCATCACATGGGTGGGGGCCGGTGTTGGGCCCCTGGGGGCCGTTTTTGTTACAGGGTCGTTTTTGCAGCATAGCTGCAAAATCGGCCATGTACCAAAATCGGCCGAAAACCGGCCCCGGCAAAGAGCTCGGTGGTACCTCCAACCCCCCCCCCGGAGTTGGGGAGGGGGGGCCGGCTGGGCACTTTGCCAGGGCCGGATCGGGTTCCCAGTCCGGCCCTGATTAGAAGTCAGTGTGCAGACTGCAACCACTTCTAACAAGATCATTTTTTGCATTCTATTTAAGGAATCGCAATTTTTGAATTGTTATTTGTCGCAATTGTACATAAGGGCCATGCAGCCTGATTCATCATTCTCCCGATTTGCGAGCCCCTAATAGCGATTCATAGCGAATCGCTATTAAGGACTCGCAAAACGGGATTCATGTAGAAATTGCATAAAGAAATGCGATTCCTACATATTCCTTATTTGCGATTAGCAAATTGCTAATCGCAAATAAGGAATAACTCGCCATTCATTCCTATGGGCCAAAAGGCCCATAGGAATGACTGGGGAGTATTCCTTATTTGCGATTAGCAATTTGCTAATCGCAAATAAGATAGCGATTTGAAGGGTGCCAGGGGTGTCCAAAGAATGCCCTGTAGCACCCTTCAAATGAAATGTTACACAGGTGTTGCACACACACATGTCCAAAGGCAACGCTTTGAGACCTGTCGGTGAGTTGGCGCGATATAAAACTCAGATACAAATACAAATACAACTACAAACTCAGAAAAATGCATTTAAATGCATTTTTCTGAGTTTTCGCAGTTTATCACGAGTTCTGACCTCGCGGTAAATTGCAGCCAGAAATTGCGAATTCGCAAACAAAAATTGGATGATGAATTGCATTTAAGGAATCTCAAATAGAGATTCCTTAAATGTAATTCCTCGCAAAATTCCGAGATCGCAATTAGCGATTTTTGCATTTGGGATGCTGAATCCCAAATGCAAAAATCGCACTCGCAAAGGGCCAGATTCTGAGAATCTGGCCCTTTGCGAGCGCAATTTTGTTTGATGAATCGGGCGGTTAGTATGATAAATGCAAAATACAGGCACTGCAGGCATAAGTTGAGATGCCACCTCTGCTATAATGAAATACGATGTTCTCCTTCCTAAATATGGGTAACTGTGAGCAAACCCACTGTGCTATTGCAATATATATATAGTTACTGCATCAAGCAGATCCGAAATGATACTTCAATTACACAGACAGTATATTTTCTAAGTAGATGCAACATAGCCGTTACTAATCGACAGAAACACACCACGCTTTATTCTATTATACGCACTGCATGATTTCCTGTAAATACATGAATTCTTTTTTTGCTGGAGAGAAAGTTGCTGTCATGCTTTGTGAGTGGGTAACTTTGTTCAAGCCCGGATGGCATTCTTAATATTTCCTGCCGCTTGACATGATTGATTGAACATGCATACTAGTTTCCCACCAAGAAGAGAAACATAAGCGTATTAGGAAGCAAGTCCAAAGGCTAAAAATCTGTCAGGACGAATTTATCTCAAATCTGACTTGCAAACATAAAATACACTTATAGCAAAATTCTTCTAAAAAAGGAGACTATTTATTTGTAATCATAAACTCATGGACTTTTATTTTTTTTAGGCTGTGTTATCTACATCTTAAGGGAATTGTAGTCTGCTAACAATAGAAATTATATTTAGTTGTGTGCTAACTAATTTTTTTCACATTTGATGTGTGTCAACAATGTCTCACAATGAAACAGAACTTTTTAGTAAAATGGAATGCCTTTCCGCTAAATGCGAATTTACAAACAAGGGCAGGGAGCATTTACAGTGCACATGCAATAGTGTCATGACAAGAAACCGAATCAGACAGTTGTATTTACTATGTGGAATACTACAAGAAAATGTTCAAATGGCTTAATTGAAAATAAATGTATGTCTAAAATGGATGAAAATATTTACTGCAGAACCACTGAAGAAAACAAAGGTTAATGTGACGTTATAGTTAGGTGTTGAAGGTAAGAAGGAATGATAAAAAAACAAAAAATCTAGAAAATTCACCATTCGTACTTTTCTGACTATAAACTGAGCCCCTGCCATGCACTGAGTATGACTGCCTACATTACATCATTCATTACGTGTTAAATTTTTAGTTAGTTAGTTTTGTCATATTTCAAAACCTATCTATAATGTCACGTTAACTTTAATATTTTTCAGGGAATTTCTGAGGTTTTTTTTAATGCAAGTTAAGATCCTATTAGCATACCTATCTATAATGAAACTTTAACCTCTGTTTTTTCAGTTACTATGTTTTTAACTTTTTTAATTTCAGTATTATTTCTAATGGGATTTCTTGCCTCCATTATTTTTTATGGGAGTGCCTTGCAATACGGGTGGTTGGCAATGAGTGGTATTGAACTTACTATTGTTTGTATTATCTTAGGCTTAGATTTTGTAAAAACTAGCAAACTTACCCCAAAGTATAAATTACTCAAAAGTGTATCTTACTTTGTAAATCAGGTCCAGTATGTTAGCACTTTATTTATTCATTAGAACACTGTAGGAAACTGATGTTAATACTAGAGCGATAGCTGACAGGCCGTTGCTAGTGTTGGAAGTACATAGTTGACTCTATGTCAGAAGGTTTCATTGAAATAGATGAGAAAGATATTTGAGAACTACCCATAATTTCTATGACAAAAATAACCTCCGCATGTTGGTCAGTTACAGGGGAGATGCTCAAGCTTTCACAGCTTTGTTTCTATCAAGAGGTCTTCAGTTGTGGTTCAGTGTTGTCACAAATGAAAGATTTAGAGCTCAAGTTGTTTACTAGAACTCTGTGGGATGCTGCAGTAGAACAGTGGGAAATCAACTGACAGCCTGATTCTACAGTTGGAAGAACATTTTTTACTCAACATATTAGAAAATCATTTTCACTAAACATGGTCAAGGTCCCCCACTGGATAAGAAATATATTTAAAAACGCATAGAAAATGAGATCTCCTTTTAGCTTCCTAGGGCACTATCCATAATTTCTATGACAAAAAAAAACCCTCCTTTTTGCTTACTTCTAAACCATGTGCTTTAGGTATTGCAGCTTTGAATCCATCAAGATTTTTTCAGGTGTGTCACACTTCATTTATGTATATAAAATGCTAGCTAGTTGTTCATTAGAACACAGTCGGAGGTTGCAGTAGAACACTCAGGAATCAAATGGCAGAAGTACATCTGGTACTTAAAATCAGACTTTGTTCCCAAACATGTAAGAAAGATAGTATGCAATTATTGAAAATGTGCTATTATTTCAACCCTGGATCCCCTTCCATAACCTCTATGAGAAAAGTATGAGACTGACCTGATTTCTCTCAAGCATAGTTCATCTAATCTCAGCAGAGGATGATCATTATTCACAGGGTTATATAACCTCAGAACTCATCACAATTCCTAAAACCAGTATGGTACCACCAACAAATAATCTACATTGTGGTTTAAATCTATTCATCCTACATATGTGCTACTGTTTGTGACCCTCAAAGCCTGGCATTAACTGCAATGCATGTTCAATTGGGAGTGGGACCAGGCCTCCAGGGTCGGTAAAGGACGCCAGGATATGTTGTCCATGTTGTGTCCTCTGTGATCCCCCCACATTCTTTCTCAGGTCAAGGCATTTTCACCTTGATTCTGAATTGGGGTTACAAAGTGAGCTAAATAATGATGATGGATTAATCCCAGACCCATGACTGGGGGTGAGTGTCTGAAAGGTTTTGGCGCTCTGGCCATCATCTCCTTGTGTTCGCATTTTCACCTTGCTACCATATATATTTAATTCATTTTAAGGATGCGTGGCTGTGTCCTGTGTGGCTGCCATAAAATATTGTTCAGTCTGTGGCCAGCCAATTAGGATTGACTTGGAACTCTAAAGTAGCCAGTCAGTTCATACATGGGCAAGAACAATCCAGATATACCTAACACTTCAACCCCTTCATGACCACCTTGAGCACCTCTTTGAACGCAACACTTACTTAGTAAAGTTCTAACTCCTTGCAAAATTTAGTGTAATTCATTTCAGCCATTTTCTCTGTGCATTCTCTAAAATATCACGGGGAAACAACTTTCTATGACCCCCTTTTTCTTAGTTCCATCCTTGAAAGATTATTCCCAAACTTCCAGGAAGGATATGAGGTGAGGAAGGTTTGAAATTATGTCAAAGTTCTTAGCGAAACAAAAAATGCTCTTTCTATGGAATCTCTGACCTAACTATAGCTATACTGTGGAAACCACCACTGCGCATTAAAACATGATTATTAATCTAGCTAACTTTGTTGCAGTACTAGAATGAAAATCAAACTCAATGAAACAAAAGACAATATTCAAACACAATAGGTCCAATGACTCTACCTTCAAAGTTACAGTTTTTTTCAGATTATTTTCAAAATTGCAAATCACACAACTGTACACTGCTAAATATGTAGAATTTTGATTGGCTGCTTGCAGGGGCGGCTCCTCGACTAGGGCAGACGAGCATCGCTCCACTGCTTTTATGTAGTGCAAGAAGCAGAAACATAAAATTGTAATAACTTTCAGTTATTACCATTTTATGTTTGGTGTGGGCAGTTAGCAGGGCTGCTCTGCTAGTAGCCAGGGCAGGAGAGGAGTGGTGTGCCTACTCCTGAGGGTGCAATGACTGTTTGGTCAGCCCTCTGGGGCCGCCCAAACCTGTCATGCGCACTGTGATCTTCTCAATGCAGGCTGCATTGCAGCCTGCATGAAGAACATGGCCTCCCCATAGGCCGCTGGCTGGGCGGCGTCCTCACTAATCACAACGCTGCTTGCAGCATTGTGATTGGCCTAGGGGTGGGAGCCTGGCTGCTCACTTCATGTTCCTGCCGGGGGTAGGAGAACAGGAACAGCAGCCAAGAAGACTAGGGACACGACCGGCGGAAAGGTGAGTCTATTGGTTTTTTTAATTGTTCAATTAAACCCCCCGCATGACTCGTCCTCCCTGTGCAAACCCAGTGAGACATGCCAGCTGTGACTTGCTTCTTGTCAGTCAGTATCTTCTGAGGAGGTTCTTAACTATTGCCCAAGATATGGCATACTAGTGTATCAATCCACAAATCACTACACCTTCTTCCCACAACACGGTCTATGAAGATCAAAGTGTTCTAATAAAGATCAAGAATGTTCATCTAGCTAACAAAGGGCTAGATTTATCAAAGTGTCACCCATTGGAACCCCGCAGCCAAAAATGCTGCGCTACATTGCATGAGAGGGAGAGAGCAGGAGAGTGTCATATCTACAGATCAATTGATCTCTTGTCCCCTCTCCCTTGTGCTGGTGTAGAATTTGCTGCCATGCGTCATGCGCACACCTTTGCGCCATAGTGCTAGAGTCCAGCATAGGTTTTTTAATGGAAGAGTTGCCTTCCAGTAGCAAATACTATGCCTAGACAATTTTACAACTTTTCCTACTTTTTATATTGGCTGTACAGTGCAGAACACATGCAAAGTCGGAGAGAAGAAAGGAGAAAGGAAAACATTTCTCCTTTTACCACCTGCTTTCAAATGGTGTTAATTTTTTACACAAAATCCTGACTCGTATGTTTGGTAGATAGGGTTTTGAATCAAAAAGCGTGGGTAGTTGCATGGGAACACCCATGTAATGCCCCCTTGACACTATGTAATGCAAAGCAGTGCTTGATGCTACTTTGCACCCCTTTTAAGCAATTTCCAGCTCAAAGCAAGTTTTGCACTGGTACATAAATAAGAAAATAAACAATTTTTGCTGGTTTGCATAATTTTGTGATGCAATCACAACACAAATTATTTGTAAATCTATCCAAATTTAGGACACAGTGCTAGAAAATACAGTTATAGATTCATTAATGTTCCTGTACAGAAAGTTGAATATGCACATGACAATATTTCTTATCTCTGCAGCTGCATGTTCAAAAATGTGTACATGCCTCTGAATAGGCCCATTACAAATTTTGGTATCATATATTTGAAGTAATTCCAATTTCTGAAAAGAGAATGGAGTATGAGCGTTTTACAATCTGTTTTGAAACAGCACCCCCATTGTTTTGTTGGATTGCAAAGTTAATTCTTTTAAAATACGTTTTATGTAATTATCATTGAAAGTAGTAGTTTATAAGGAATAAAGAAATATTTGACATATTTTAAATATATCTTAGCATTTCCCTATATTCACACTACAAAAATAAATATTTTGTAGCCAGTGCTCATTTATGCAATGAGATGCAACTACTATGTTGGTTTTGCATTTTAAAATGTTTTAGGGTTTGTTTAGAAATAATGTTTTCAGTTGTGGGTTTAGTGGGGCATCTGTGACTATTATTTTAATGAGACAGCAAAAAATGTAAAACATTTTTTTTATATAATTGCATTATTGATGTATAATAATTTATTGTATGTCATTTTAGATTTTGTTGACGTATTGTGTGGTACTGATTTATTTGAAAACATAGTAAAATGTAATATTTAATACTAAATACATATTGATTTGATAAATAACTTAAATTGTTATTGTTAATGATTGATTTGAATGTACATTTTTTTTTAAATATATAATTGTTTTTGAATTGTGAGTTTTATTGGAGAAGTGACTGGGCAGTGTTTTATATTAACCCCTTGCATGATCGTGACGGAACAATTCCGTCACGAACCACGGTGGTGCTGTGCTGGTGACGGAATGGTTCCGTCACGGCCCGGCCGGCACGCCTACGCGGCGCTGATTTCGCGCCTGAGCTGAGCGTTCCATTAAGCGGGCGGGGCCATGACGAAACCATTCCGTCACAAGCACAGCGCCACCGCGGCTCGTGATGGAGTGGTTCCGTCACGAGCATGGCGGCGCCGCGCGACCCTCTCCCCCCCTAGCGCTGCAGCAGAATTACCGCCGCGGCCAAGGGGTTAATGATATATTGAGTGATATGATATTAATAATACAAAAGTACTTAATTAATTTAATTTAAATATTTAACATCTTTATTTAAAAAAGTTTGAATACATTGCAGGTATATTTAAAGGCACTATGATTTATGTGTTTTTTTTCAATTTAAACATTACGAAAATAGTTTTTCGTTTTTTGAAGTGTAGTTTATACATTTTAGTAAAAATCAATTACTGGTATATACTGAGATTTTAGTAACATTACTTGATTCATAAATTAGCACTGTAATTGCAAAAAATATTATTGACTACATTATTGTGGGTTGCAGTATTTAGGTTAATATATAGTTTTTTATAAACCATAACTTTTTATTTTAAATGTAAACATGTTTGAAAATATTGTCTTTAAAATTTAGGATTAGAAGAATTTATTTTAATAATTTACATTGTTTACTTAATAATTTTATTTTTGTCACTTTCAAATTTTCTTAAGTGCATTTAGCATGTATTATTACTTAAAAGCTTTCTTATTTTAAACTGTGATAGCGAATCAGAATCTGTTATCCTAATATTTGTATTTTCCTTTTCCCGAATGTTAGTAATTCAAATATCCCAAATATATGCATTTTCCCCAGCAATCTGCGAGTTTAGAGTTATGAGTAATAAATCTAACCACCAGCTCTTAAATAGATGAAAATTCATCAATGTAAGTCAGACTGGAGCTAGAATAGTAAATCTGACCCGTCTTAATATATGCACTTTCTCCAATGTTAGTATGACAGTTGTTGGCCCGGCAAATATCACTACCCAAAGACGCTCTTTCCCCAATGTTAATAGAACAGTAGTTATATTTATAAGTCTCCTCCTTCTCACCTTCCCAAACACATGTACAATCAACAATATTTGTGGGATTGGATTTAGAATAGTATACAATTTCCCAATAGTAGTCATAATGAAGATAGACTAGTAAATCCTGCTGCTTCCCATATGTCTGCACTTTCCCCAATGTTAGTAGGGCAGAAGTTAGACTAGAACCATTTACCTCCTCCGCACATAAATCTTTCCCAAAGCTAGTGGGACTGTAATTAGATTTAGAAATCTGACCCCGAGTACACACAATTTCCTCCATGTTAGTAGAAGTGGAGTTCAAATAGCATATTACACCCTCGTCCCAAAATATATGCACTTTCCAAAATGTTTTTGGGACTGAATAAAGGAAAGTGAATATGCCTGCTCAAAATGTATGTACTTTCTCCAATGTTAGTAGTAATGCAGGTAGATCAATACGTCTGAACAACACAAATACATGCACTTCTCTAATGTTAGCAGAACTGGAGGAAGAATAATAAATCTGCAACCCCCCCATTTATGTGCTTTCCCAATTTAAGTGGTGAGAGAGGTAGAATAGTAAATCCACGCATGGAATGTAAGCTTTTGTGTTTTTTATCCTGGAACTAGAATTGTATATAGGACCCCCCCAACCCCTGTATTATATGTATTTTTCCCAATAATAATAGTAGGGCTGGAGTTAGAATAGTAAGTCTAACAGACCCAAAAAAACACTTACACCAATGTTAGTGGAATTGGAGTTTGGAGTTAGAATAGTAAATAATGGGGCAGATGTACAAGCACTGGCGATAACTATCTCCAACACGAGTTAGCAGCAGTATTGTTATCGCCACATACCGCTGAAATCTATCGCCATGCTAGCACGTATTAAAAAGCCTTCACCACATGGCAATAGTATTAGTGATCACAGTGAAAACTGCTGATAACATTAGCGCAATGCCAATATGAATTCCGGCGTTAGCGGGCAAAAACTACTGATAGGCCCATTAGCGTCAAAACAACTCACGCTAGTCAACCCAATGTGGTTATTTTTGCGTCTAATTCAATAAATAGCCTAACAGTCAACCTCCAATAGAAAATAGGCATACAAGCCAATAAAATGCAGAATGGAGCAGCCAGGGCCAACTGCAGCATACATCTACAACCCTTGCAAGCCACCCAACATCCAGGATGAAAGCCTGCATGGCTTGCTGGACCTGTGTCTGGAGCCTGGATGCCTCGCTGGACCTGCATCTGGAGCCTGGATGCCTCGCTGGACCTGCATCTGGAGCCTGGATGCCTCACTGGACCTGCGTCTGGAACCTTGAGTGGGAATGCAGAGGAGTTGTGGAGTTGATGAGCCATGGCAGTAGACATTGAGGGACGATGATCACCCATACCTGGGGGTGAAGACTGGAAGGTCGCATGGAGACAGGTTGCTGACCTGTGTGAGAAGACCGCCTTGCCCACCTTGGAGCTGTCAATAGTAGAGGTGCTCCTGTACCCCAACGTAGGGAGGTCCGCATCACATACTACGACTCACCACTACACCTGGATGCATGGAGAGTATTAACAATGGTGGGTGCCAACTCTCTGCAACACAGGCCGATTGATGTTGGACTGGCTGGACGCTGTGGAGGGTGAGGCCCCTGAGCTGCACTGAACTTGTGTGGCGGGGGCACTGCAACTTCACGCACAAGGGTGCCCTGCTGCATCAACTGCATCCGAAGGTTCACCAGCGGACGTGGCAGTGACTACTGTACCCAGGTTTGGGAAATCACACCTGGCTGAGACTCCTAATGGCTGGGCCACAGACTCGGAGAGAGTGCAGCGGTTGCACCACGGTGTCAATGTCCAGATATGGTGAAGGTGGGACGGGTAGCACAGGACGCCTGGGGGTCGAGTCACACAGGCCTAGCACATGTTATGTATTTTATTTTTATCTAGCGCAAATCACCACTGGTCTCTATGCGCTTCTAGAGAAAGAACAGATGTAGATGATGCACCCCATGTAGATGATGCACCCCCAGTTCCAGCTCATTAGCTATGGCGGAATAGCGTCGCCCCACTGCTTTCAAGCCGTACAGAAAAGGAACAATCATCGCATGATGATAACTTACTGATGTAACCGTGCTATGTTTCCGTTGCGATTGGGAGGGTGGGTAGGACTGCTCCGAGCACGGAGCAGGACATAGGCAGATTGGCATGCCCACTCAAGTGCGCAATGACTGTTTGGTTGGCCCATTCAGGCCGCCCAAAGCAGTCATGCACACTTCCCTGTTCATAATGCAGGATGCATTACAGCCTGCATTGAAAACATACCCACCCTCCAGACCCTGGCTGCATGCCTTTTCCCATTGTCAATTACTAATCCCACTGCCACATCACAGTATCGTGATTGGCTCAGGGGAGGGAGCCTGGCTGCCTACTTCCTGTTCCTGGAAGCAGATGCAGGAGAGCAGGCGCAATGAAGACACAGAACCTGGCTTTGAGGTAAAATTTCCCTCATTAAAATATTTAAAATGCTCGCTCACACACAAATCCAGCGTCCATGCCCCATCCAGTGTTCTTTGCAGTAGTTTCCACCTCCCAGCTGTCCAGCCCCCAGCAGCACTTTTCAATGGCGGCCGCTGTGAGTCCATGCGCAGCGGGCGTACCACTGGTGTGCCAAAGGTGTGTATGGAGACACGATGCAAACCATTATTTTGCATTCCATTGCAATGCATACTAACACTAGGCAGGTGTAGGGAAGGTGTTGGATTGCGGTGTTGTTAGCATTACTATTCCCACTTTAGTGGTGTTGCAGGGATTCTGCTCCTACACAGAACTGTGCATAGAGAATCAGGACCTCAGTGAATTGTGGTGGACCAAAAAACTCACCTCAGTACCTAGAAACCCTAACCGACTAGCATCTGTGTCACATTAGCTCTTCGTCCTATAGCAAAGGAACCAATGATTAGACAACCCAGAACGTGTGACTTAGGTTATACTCAGGATTGGTGGGAAGTAAAAACACTCTTTCATTTGGTATTCTCATACCAGTCCACAACAGGAGAAAAAAGAGACACGGGAAAGGTTAAAATATTTATTTTTACCATGTGCTCTCAGTCGCAGTATCTTTGCTAACATAAGCAGACATATGATTATAAATAATATGATCAGCATTGTTACAATTCCATAAAACACAAAAGGAGAAATCATATTACAATGATGGTGAAACAGGTCTTCTAGTGCCTAATGAATCACCCTCCCTAGCTAGGAACTATGTTTTATAAAATATAGAGGGTCTCTTAGGCTTGTGTGGGGGACCCCATACCTCCAAGATCAGGAGGAGAAAATCACATCAGGATCTGCAAAAGCTATCTGTCTCTCTGGAAAACGGAATTATTCTAAGTGTCTGAAATCATGCCTACAGTAAAATATTAAAGGCGCCAGAATTGCCGTTGGCTGCAGCTGCATGTATGTTATGTCTAAGACATGAGCCGATCAGCCCGAACAACAGCTACCTTGTTATGATATCCTTGGAGGCTTTAGCACTCACTGTGCAGTCTAGGGTCGCGATGTAAGTCTAGGGATGTCGAAAACAAGCCATTCTCATTTGAAGCATTTTGCGCAGCCTAACTTACAACAACAGCTATATGTAGTGTTGTGTGCAAAAAGCATCAAAAGGTCAAATGTGTTTAAATATCTAATAAGCCTATGTTAACATATCAATGTGTGCAAACAAGGCCCAGCCCTCACTACAGTGGGTGCAACCCTAAAACTGACCCCTAAAGCAAACCCTGAACCCTACAATTCATCTTTGAGCCCCCAACACACCCCCTAAATTTCATATTTGACGCAGATGCACAGCCCAAAATTCATATTTGACCCCAATGCACACCCCAAAATATAAAGTTTACACCATAATACACCCCACATTTCATCTCCAACACCTGAAACCCATACCCACCCTAAAAATTTTAAATACCCCATTACTGACCTCACAATGCCTTGTGATGGAATGCGATGTAAAGTCACCTGCATTGTTGGGTTTGTGCTCTAAAGGCATTACAATGAAATGCCTGTGTTGTAATGGACGTCTCCCATGCCAAAGGCAAGCCATAGTCTAGCCCATCTGCGTCCATCTGTCCCTGGACTACGCTCAGCACCAATGACCCTTCTTCTCAGACTCTTCACCCCTAAGGGTCCAGCACCCACTTCGTCATCAACCCTAGACGCCACATCGACTGCCAGGTACAACATCTGCTACGGACTGGACATCGCCATCGCCATCAGTGATGGCTACTAAATCACCCACAAGGACGACCCGACCATCCAGGAGGAGGCATTGCCATCACCTACAGAAGCACACACCGACTGACCACGCACTCAAATGACCTAATGCTTACCATGGAACACTTCAACTTCCAGATCCGGGACAACCCCAACACCATCCTCTGCGGCACCCTCATCTGCAGCCACCCGGGCCATGGACACCCATTCTCCGATACCATTGTAGACCTCATTGCACACCAGGCTCTCCCATTCACTGACGACATCCTACTCGGCAAACTCAAGTTCCACCTGGACAACCCCAGTGACCAGAACACTACCCCCTTCTGGGGTAGCTCCCCAACATCAGACTCAAGCAGCTATTCACCGCAGCAAGACACATAGCAGGACACACGGTCGAGCAAGTCTCCTCCGCCATCGGGACCTTCAAGTACAGCCACACCACCAGACTCTCCTGGACCAACCATAATTGTATACTTCACGGCTTCACCATGCCCACCGTACACAACCACCATCATCGCCCCCCTCGCAGCTGGATCAAGGCCACTGAAGTACATCTCGTCAACTCCCTCAGCTCAACCACTCAGTCACCCGGGCACCCCTCAGTAACGACATTGCGTCAGTACCTTACGCCTGCATGATGGTAGGCATAAGGGTGACACAGTGCCACAGGGATAGGCTGACCCCATGCATAGCTGGAGTTACATCATGGTTGTGACGCAACTGCAGCAATGGGTGACTTTAGCACAGATTCGTCAGGATTCCAGATCTATCTGTCATTACCTGCATCATGGAGTGCTGTCTAGTAAATACAGCGTATCAGTAGTGTCGCAAGAAGGGGGTAGTGAAAAGTGCTACAAAGCTGTCTTGTCGCAGCGCTGCAACACTTTTCATGAGTGAGGCTCAGGAATGAGTGCTATCTTATTGATGGTGCGCAGTCCTGCCCTGTAGCTTTGTCGCAGGGCAGTGCAGCAACATTGCTTGCAGAGCAATCCAGCAACAAAACCTGCTGAAATGAGACCCCACGGGTTATCTCCATTTTTGAAACCAGCTTTTTCGGGTCTTAAGTCCCAGCTGCTAACGGGCTCTAGCGGCTGTTTTTTTAACGCAGCGCGGGTCAGGACGATCTTTGTAAATATCACTTAGTGGGGTTAGAGTGTGTTTTTAGGACAGGAACGCCTACCTTTCATGTCATTAGCGATAGTTATTGCTAACATGGGTGGCGATGCTGAAAGTGGAAGGTATAGCCAGAAAGCTATCGCTAACGGCTGTTAGCAACAGCTTATTAAAAGGGCGACAAAAAAATGCCGCATTAGCGGCAGAAAAGTGCCCCTAACACGGCGTTAACTCATTGAACATATGCCCCATTATCCCTTAAAGTATGCCCTAGAAATAAGAGGTAATAGACCAAGTAGAAGAATGAATTTTTGCCCACAAATATGACATTTCTCAAAAATAAGTAGGCATGGTGTCCCTACTTCCTAATAATAAATCTGAAGCAAACCAAAATATATGTTTTTTCCAATCTAAGAGTTGAAATGGTATCTTGGACTACGCACCAGACCCCCCCCCCTCCAAAAAAAATAAATGCATGCTCCTCAATGTTTGAGGGCTGGTGTTCAAACAGTAAGTTTGCCTCTATTGCCTGTTAACGTTTGTAACGTTTATTTCAAAGTGATTAATACAGTAAAACCATGACCATTAGATTTATTTTCTGTTTTGAGATTTGTGGGTTATGAGCTCACTTTTTAAAGTCATTTACTAGATATATTTAAACATTATTGAAGGTATTAATAGATGTGCTTAACATTTTTCATGTTATATTTAATTAAAATGAATTTTCTATGATCACTGCTAATGTAAACATTGAAACATGTATATACCATTAATCTATTTTACAGAGTATATGTTTAATATTTACTTTATTTCAATTATAATTTTAAAATATATGTTTTTAGGTAGTTTGCACATAAAGTCATTATAATAAACATGTATAGCTATAAAAAAACATGTATTGCTAAATAAACATGTGTAGCTATATATGTATAGCTATTGTTTAGTAAACTAACTTCATTGGGTATATATAAGACATGTACTAGTACAGTACAAACATTTGCATGATCATGTGAGCAATTGTGAATACACGCTTGATATATATGTCTCTCGTTACTACTGTATTGACATCTATATTCGTTCAATGCATCCTCAAGAGCTGCAATAGCAAGTAGGCTCACATAACATGTCAATAATTGGTGTAATGGTGAACTTAATCTTCCTCCCTCCTCCAAGTGGCCTCCCTCACTCCCTTCCCCTTAACACTCCCCCTAGGCGTGTCTAGGATTATTATGCTCAGGTAATTTGACCCTTTACAGGGACTTCTATCTGATCATCATGGGCTCTATGGCCCCTTTAGGACTTCTGCTGATTGAGCACTCTGCAGCATTCCCTTTCTCCCATGCATTTACACCAATGTATTTTACGAACCATCATCGTGCGTTACTTCCTGGTGTCCCTCTTCTGAAATGTCATTGAGCTGCTTAACGTGTATCGTTAGAGCTTCCCAAGCCCTAGCTGCTTCTAAATTCTTCTCACTCCCATTGCGCCTCGTGTCTCCTAATCCTGCCGTTCACTCATAGCCTACACAACGCTCAAACTCTCTCCTCCATCTGCAAATGCTAGGACCTCCCCTTGCCTTCCAATGACTCGTAATATCTTGCTTCGGTAATATTAATCTAAGGTTCTGAAATTTCTTGTTAACCTTGTTCTTGGAAGTATGTGGAAATCTGTGTAGTAATCAGTATCCTGAAGTCATGTGCACTTCGTTTTTGGTAATTTCTGCTAATATTTCCGTGCCCTCCCTCCAGAAATTTCCTATCTCAGGGCAGCCCCAAAACATATCCCAGGACTCCACGACTACCTCTCCACATCTGGGGCAAGCTGCCGTTATCATGTTGAAGTTCTTATTGAGGGGATGTATGACGGTACAACACGTACCGTCACAACGCATCCCTTTACCACGCATCCCTTACAACACAAGTCGTTACCGCGACTTGCGTTGGGGGTGCGGATTTCGAATGGTATAATTTACTATTCTAACACCAGTCCCCGTGGACCCTAGGGAAGGTGTTGGGATAGTAAATTTACTATTTTTAATCCTTTAGCGCCCTCCAGCTCAAGTCGTGGTAACGACTTGCATTGTAAGGGATGCGTGGTAAAGGTACCGCGTTGTAAAAACTTTGTGGTAAACGATGTTTACCTATTGAGGCACCCTGGGGTAAGGTACTCCCTATTAAATATATAAATGTTTACCAGTTGGAATCTAGCATTCCTGGTGATCTACTGACCCTCTCTGTTAGCTCTCCCCTTGCTTTTTTCTCTATAGGCTCCCCTAGATCCCCTTCCCATTTCTGTTGCAGCTCATTCAGTGGAAGGAGTGTCGCCCGGCTCAGTCTCCTATATAAGCAGGTAACTGTCTAAAATGTCCCCGCTGCCGATACCACTTATTGACATCCTTCATATAGAGGAGGATCAGTCATTCTTCTCCCCCAATGTTTACGGATTTCTGCATTTAAGGCTGCACGGAGCAAAAAGTCACCCCCTAGTATCTTGTTGTTCTCACTAAATGCTTCAAATTGTAGTAACATGCCAGCTTCATACTACTGCCCCATGGTGAGCACTCCTGCCTCCCACAACGATCCCCAGCCTCCTCCAAACTGCCCCATGTGGTAATGCCATGCAATACCTTAACGTTATCTCCGACACACAGGGGCATCTCAACTTAGCCCTCTGCAAACGTCTGACCCAACATTTATGAGCCACATATAATTCTGTAGACATATCCCTTTCTGGTACAGGTAACCTTAGCGCTATTCTAGATTGGAGGCCTGGGGCTGTAAATCTGTGACTCTGCTGCAATGCTCCCTGCAACTGGGTTGCCACGCATTTCGTCAGCCATTGCAGCTGAGCTGCATTATATTAGTATAAAAAATCTGGCACCCCAGTCCCCCTTCCGTCTTGGGCCTCATTAAGGTCTTTAAAGCCACTCTCCACCTTCCAGCCCCCCACAAGAATTCCGTCGCCATTGTCCGGAGCTGCTGAAACCTCTCCACTGGTATCAATATCGGCAGAACTCCGAAGATGTACCGGAGCCTCGGGAGAATAACCATCTTTAGTAATGACACCCTGTCAGCTAGCAACAGTGGGAAGGTTCCTCAAAATTCAAAATTGGGGTTTGTTCTCCTTATGACCTTTCCCACATTTCCCTCCAGGAGATCCACTCTGTTGTGATATATGTGCACCCCTAAATATGGGATGCATCTCTCTTCCCACTCGATCTCTTCCACCACCTGCGGTTTAAACATGACTTTCTCTAGTTCACTTTTAGGCCTGCTACTCTCTCCTGGGCTAACAACAGCAGGTCTTTAGCTCCCTCAAGTTCTGATCCATATTTCTGAGTAACAGAATAAGATCATCTGCATACAAGGCTATATGGTGTACATGCCCCTCTACTTCTAGCCCGTGGTACCAATTTCCTAATCTGGCTTTAGCGGCCAGGACTTCCATAGCCATCGCAAACAGCAGAGGTGACAGTCGGCATCCCTGTCAAGTTCCTCTCTCTACCTCATATCTGTCTGATATGAGCTTTGCTGTCCGAACCCAGGCTGTGGAGTCTCTGTATAATAGGGCTGTCCATGCTCCAAACTCCTGCCCCAACCTGAATGCTCGCATCACTCGGAATAAATACGGGCATTCGAGATCATCGAAAGCTTTTTCAAAGTCTATTGCCAAGATAGTAGCCTTCTCTTTACAATAGGAGTCTGCTTTCAATACTCTTAGCAATGCCTGCACATTCATTGCCGTATTGCGAGACGGTATGAAACCAGCCTGGTCCCAGTTTATGAGATGCATCGTGTGCGGCAACAGTTGTGTGGTCAACAACCTGCTCAATATTTTATAGTTAAGATTGAGTACTGACAGTGGCCACTATGCTTTCCTGACTTTAATAATGGAACAATCTGGGCCTCCCTAGTGGTCCCCGGAAGTTTCCCCTCCGGTTTTGTCTGATTATACAGGGCTACCAGTCGGGGACCCAGCAAGTCTATAAATGTAGCATAAAATTCTATGAGGAACCCATCCATTTCTGGTGTCTTGTTCCTGGACATGGTTTTAACTGTGTCTTTGACCTCGCTCAGTTCTATCTCTCTCCCCAAAACTTCTGCCTCTTCCTCAGTTATTGTTGGCAATTGAACATGTTCCATTAGGTCGTCAACTTCTGCAACTGTGGGGGAAGCTTTACTTTTAGAAAGTTTGGTGTAATAGTCACAGAAGTGCTGATTGATATCCAGCCGGCGGTGCCATACACCCCCCTGGTCACCTCCTAGTTCTAAAATAATTGATCCACTTTTGGCCGGATCGGCCAGGCATGCCAACAGAGCTGCAGCATTATCTCGCTCTGCATGAGCCCTCGCCATATAATTCTCATAATCAAAGGAGTGCAATCGTTCTAAGTGTCCCGTACCCACTTCCTGTCCTCCTGTATTTCCCTCTGCTTTTCTACATTCTCTGGCATTTTGTTGCAGGGATTCTTCACATACACAATACTATGTGGAGGAAAACAGGACCTCAGTGTATAGGGTGTACCAACCAACCACGCACTGCTTCTAGGAGCTCCTAAGACTCTGATCCTTAAGCTGCAGAGGATTCAAAATATGGCCCAAATCCCAATACCGATTAGCTATAATGTCTCATTTGTTCTCCTCCAAATATCACGAAGCTACAAATGATTAGACAATCCAGAACACAAGACTCCTGACTCTCTCAGGAATTGTGGGAGCAAGACCTACTCTTTCGCTTACTCACTCATTCTTGTCCACAATGAGAATAGACAGAGTCACTGTAAATAGTTCAAAATGTTTATTTTAATTTTCGTGCTCAACAATACAGTATGCAAACTACTACCAGCAGCAAAATGCATAAACTCAGCACAGTTAGCATTGTTACAATTCAATGGAATACAAAGGGGGATGTATTTGTATTTGTATCTGAGTTTTATATCGCGCCAAATCACCGACAGGTCTCAAGGCGCCTCTGACAGAGTACAGCAACAAGAAGTAGGTTGAATAAGAGTACAGGATGTCATTTTATAAAGACTGTGGAAAAAGGACAATTAGGCCTAACCACCCTCCCTTACAGATTTCTGCCCCTTCCTTCCTCAGGGGCCTTGATGCTCCCTGTTGCTGCATGTAGGGCTTTCTTATGCCTGTAGGTCACAGACAATGCCCCTTTTGTATTCAACATCTCCACAGCTTGTTTCCCCTGAAGGCCTGAACTCCCTCCTACTGCTCTCTGCAGCCGTGTCCCAAGGCCTGTCTCCCCTTTGATACGTCTTTACTCAGAGGGACCCAGCATTTACTTTCATGGTCCCAGTCACTGGCATGGCCTCTTGTGTCCCTTCACCCTCCTCAGGACTCACGTCTTTTACACTGAAGTGGATGCCGGGCGGACGCTCTCTTCTCCCCCAGCTCACTCTGTCTTACCGCCTGTGCGCGGCCACTTCTTGTCATGATCTGATGGGGCCGCCTGGCCCTCTCTCCGCCGTACATTCCCTGCACCTCGCTGTTTCTGCCTCTAGGCTGTAGTGCAGTTGGGTGTTTTGCAGTCCAGGTATCGCCAACTGCCACCACTAGTGTCCGCTCATTATCGCGGCACCAGCGTTCTCTGCAGGCCGCTCCTTACCGCCCTCCTTTCCAGGTGCCGGACTTCTGACACCGGCTCGGAACGCTGTGGCATTTTGTGCACCACACCTCGGGACCTTCGTGTCGCCGGTCTTAATATTTCCCGGTGATTCACCACAAACCGCCACACCCCCTAGCGCTTGCTGGTTCCCAGGGGAGCAGCCTCCATTTTTTGAGGCTCAGGATATTGCCGAACAGGAAAGCCCAGGGCCGGAGGTCCGAGGTTTGCTCCCTTCTACATTGGAGTCAAGCCACGCCCCCTATACATGTATAGCTATAATGCAATTTAAAATAAATGCACTTTTTTAAGCAATTCTATTTTTAAACTATATATATTATAATGGCACACATATTGGATTAGGACCACCACAAGACAAGCAACAGTCTATTAAATGTCTCCTAGCTTCTATCCTATTGCTGTGTAATCTGTCTTGTTACAGGCTTTGTACACCCTAAGTCTATGACAGACATTACTAGGAACAATCCTTGTCTACTTCGTAGGTCCAAAAAGAATGATATCCTTGCTAATGTCACAATTCTAAAATATTAAGATAAAGGTACCATGATGAAGGTACCTAAAATAGACCAAAACAAAGACATTAGATTGGAAATCATACATATGACACAATTCACATTGTCAAATTTTGGATACAAAGTCCATGACATAAATATAAGCTAAGCAAAACAACACTAACAAAATTAGTATGTGTCAAAACATTCCTTCACAAACACATCTCACCAGAATGTGCCAGAGCTTTAGCGTCCCTATATTTTCACTAAACATACTCGTCACATCATCACAACAAGACTTGCTTTAATAGTCAAAGTCATGACATCTCACAACATAATTACACTCAAGAGAACAAGTTGTCAATGAGGTCTTGACACAAATCAGCTCCTTCCTCTTCACCACTATCATCCCTTGACATTTCAGGATCCTCACCAGTGGCACTTCCTGGTCTCCATCCTCTAAGATAGAAAGGGAGGTTCAGTTGCAGGGAGATGATGTGGAGCAGGCAGCAGGCCACTGTGATTTGACAAATCTTTCTGGGTGGGTAGAAGAGAGCTCCCCCAATCTTGTCCAGATATCTGAATGTGACCTTCAGGAGCTCAAAAGCCCGCTCCACTGTCCACTGTGTTATTCCATGGGTCACACTGTGGCGGACGTCCCCTGGTATCGTTGAATTCCTCGGCAGTGCCAACAACCAAGGATGGTTGGGATATGCTGAGCCTTCTAGATGGTATACATATAGGTGCAACAATAAGTTTTACACTGTCTGATCATACTACCTGACATCACCCACACAAAGGTAGGACAGATCAAACAAACTTACCAACAGGCCATGCCCTCTCCAGTAGTAGTTGTGACTTCAGGGGTATGGTACTGTTCCGCAGTATGAAGAAATTATGGGCTTATCCTGGGAACCGGGCACAGACTTTTGAAATGTACAAATCTCGTAAGCATACAACTTGCATGTTGACAGAATCTGTTACAGTAAACGTGACCCGTGGTGTGTGGTGACACTAAGGCAATATGGGTGCCATCAATGGCTCCAAACACATGTGGAATGCAACCAAATCCACAGAAGTCAACCTTCACATTGGTTAACTCCTTACATCTGGGGAACTTGATGTAGTTGTCAATGTGTCTCATCATTCCTGAATGCACTTCTTGTAGTACACCAATGAATATTGGTTGTGACATACCACCAGATAAGGCCACAGTGTATTGAAAGGAACCTGTGGCCAGAAAATACAATACTGCCATAAGTCTCACAATAGTTGGGATACATGAGGGATTAGTATTTTGAGAAAGGAATTCAGGTTCCAAATGATGACATAAATCCTGTATTGTTTGCCTATTAAAATAAAACTTCTTGATGACATCCCTTTCTTCCAAGATCTGGAGGCCAGGAAAGTAGTACCCTGGAGGCTGTCATCTCCTCCCTCTGCCAGTGTACCTTTGTCCGGAGTGACATCAATTGTGAACATTTTTCACAATGTCCACAGTAACATATATGAAGAGTAAGTCAAACAAAATGTGACAATGCATAACTACTTCAGAAAGCATTACACATTATCCTCATGATAATTGTCTGCTAGCCAACGTCCACCAATAATCCCCAATGTGGCCTTCACATGTGTCTGTAACATAAATCTTTGAATTATACATTAACAAATGTATTCTTACCAAAATAATGTTTATTTTAGGACATTTTACACCAGAAACCACCATCCTTGGTCTACAGTGCACCACGCACATTTTATGTTTAAACAACATTCAAAAGAATGCGGGAGTAGTCCATATGTAAATATATGAGCCCTCCTTTGGAGGGTGGTGATGCACTTAACAGTCAACAATACTGTAGTTTCAACCTCAAAAATGGCAGATGCCTGACCTCACATATAAGACATTTAGAGGCTACTGCCACTGGTGGGAGTCAACCGTGCGGTGGGCGGTTTCATTCACTTTGGACACAGGCATAGTCTAATGATGGTGATTGTGATGGTCGTGGCCCAGTCACTGTGTCCTTTTATGCTGATTTCCACGTACATGGCATACATGTACACTGCAGAATGGAAAATAACTCACTTGACTCCTGGCACTGCTATCAACATATCCTCTACTTTAGCTGCTGTTTACCACCTCTGGGAGCAATAATGCCAGGCCAAGCAGGTGTGAAGGCCCCTGCCTTCTCTCCAGAGAAGCTGAAGAAACGTGTTGAAGAGGTCCTTCCCCTGTATGGGAGCTCCATGGCTCACCAGAGGAACAGATAACTATCTCACATACATATTTACTCTGTTCAGCTCCATCGTTTCCACTCCCACGTGCTACAATTTGCCTCTGAGTCCCAGAGTGAACTCAAATTACTGTTGAAACATTTTGAGGTCCCCACATAGGACAATCATGCAATGGAATGGTGTGCACTGCACTTTGTGTAATTAGCATCACCATTGTTATGTGGGATAAGCCCTAGATCCTACTTGTGTTATATGAACATATCTATGCATGTATACATAAATTTCATGGTACATATGATATATTTTCTAATCAGATCAAGTAAATGTGCAAAGAAATGTATAGGCTTTACAGCATGAGCTGTGTATGTATAATGTAGGAAGCAGTTGAGGATGATATATATGTGTACAGTCCCACATATCACTCAGATCACATCAGGGCTTGCCAAACTGGTGTCTGGGAGCAATCTATACATCACAAAGCCCTTCAGAGTGCCTCACAACCTTGAGGTCACCTATTGGATGGCAGCAAAATCTATTTTTATGGATTGAACTGGTGGAAATGTGATGTTTATGTGGGATCAGTATGCTCAGCCTGCAGAGAGCAAGACCTGACAAGTAGTTGTGCCTAGTCCCATGGTCCAGGCTGGGGCAGAGTTACTGTGGCAATACAACTGATGCACATACTAATCTCCCTGTTGACCTGCTCATCCTTGGATGTTCCCAAAATGAGTTTTCTGGACCAGTATTAGCCCTGATTGCTTTTACATGGACTACATTTGGAATGGTGACTGAGGTAACACCCGGAGGTGATACTTGTTTCCACTGACCCAGGTTGTTAATGTGTGACATTTACTTATGACATGCCCCTTACTCCCACAAGTCTTTGTAATTTTGTATAAGTCATGCTTGCATTGTAAAGGCCCATTGCACATGTGGCACATTTACAGTGCAGGCAGGTGATTCCTTCTGAAGTGATTTTGATATATGAATCACCAGCTTTCTAACAATCAAACAAGACATACAATGGTGTGTTGAATATCATCCCTGTAACAGTGCCACATATGGCAAAAGGTGTGTCCTGTGATGGCAGTACCTAACAATCAAACTCAATCAGATGTAGTATGATATGCCATTAAGTAGTTTCCATGTCCATACTTCCCCAGAGAGGAAGTGCATGCCACCTCTTTCATTGTGACCTAAGTCATAGGATGCAGTTTATATTATGGTACCAGCATGTATGGGCTGTATGCATAAAGTCAATGAGCCTGGCCGTAAAGGTGTCTGTACAGTCATGCACAAGTAGTGCACCTTTCAGAAGGTCACAATGGTGTGTTGTGTTTCAGAGTAGCCCACATCACAGTTCAAGGTGGATGACCCTGGGCTACGTGAGGTTAATGGCCTGACTTTGTCAGTGTAGGTCATGACCAGCGTTGAGTAGAGTCAGCTGATGACTACAAAAGTGTGTATTCATTTGTAGTGCTTAGCATGTGAAAATTATACAAGTAGTATGTTAACTATTGAATAAAGCGTGTGCTAGGTGTATACAAAATGTGTGTCAACCAAACTTGAAGTTCTCATCTGTTTCTTCATCTTTTGCATCCATCTAGCTCATCACCGATCAGAAGCAATCAATTTGGAAAGCCACCACCCGGTAGATGCGGACCCTGGGGGGTTTATCACTAGTGCAGCATTCATTACAGGAAAGGTAGGAGGCCCTGAGGGGCTGTACCCAGAAGATCAAGGAGGTTCAGCAGGGTTTGCCCTCCCAACATGGACGGGACACACGCTGGACCCTGACCCCCTAATGGCCTGCATACTTGAGGTTGAGTGCCCGAGCTTGATGGAGAATTGAGGGCCCAACAGTGGCTACACGGGTGTAAGTTCTGTTCAGGGTCCTACATATTACATTGCCAACTTTATGTGTTACAGACAGGCATTTCCACATTAATATTGTGGGGTGGAGCATGTGTGACGCACAAGAAAAGTTATTGGTTGTTTAGGTCTGAAAGTAGGTAAATGCTGATGTGTTGTTCCTATTGTCTTTCTGACCAGGAACACAGCAGAGTGCAGTCCACTACTAATTTTCCAAACAGGCCACTTGTCTTCAATATGTCAGGAGTGATGCTCCCTCACTACTGTGTCTCATGTGATGGTGGCCCTTGTACATGTGACATAGCATGCAGTGTACTTTGGATGCAGTTACTGAGCAATAATTTCCCTTGGTAAGAGGGGAATATACAGTAACATGAGATAGCAAACATCACTGTTGTCATCAGTATTGGTGCCTACATGTTGGCATGTGTACCTATCCCTGTTGTAGTATCATCTGTGCCTATGTTTCATCTATAATCTATGTGTCTTCATATGTTAATTATCTGATTCCATCACGTTTATGTAGGCCAATCTGTATTAGAAAATAGTAATTTGTGATCGGTATAAAGTTAATATGTTACCACAAACATAAATGTGTAGGCATTTGTGGGTGGGTCACACACACCCCAACCCTATACTTATTTTCATTAGTCACATCCAATTGATGTAGCAGTGAAGGAAATGACAGGCAGGCTTACAGTAATTTCTCACAATGTGGTTTTCCATGCCAGTTATGTGAATAGCAGATATGGAGTTGTCAATGTTCCTTCACTATCTTTATATCAACAAGAGAGATAGGGCGCGAGTGAACACTCCTGTACCCCAACAAGTATATCAGAAACAACTAAGGAGTGACTTTGTGCAACGTAACATACGTGAAAAACAAAATAAAAGTGACAGGTTGTTCAAAAATCCCTACCTGGTAAAGCACCTTTAGGATTTGACATTTCCAATCCTAATAACCAGGAGGCAAAAACCCAGTGGACAAGAATAAATGCATCCAACAGGGAAAGACAAGTAACCTCTTGTTTACAAGGACCCTCACTCACCACTAGTTGGTGACATGCTTCATCATCGGGTCCCCGCTGGGGTGGCCGAATGCCCCCCCAGCGTGCTACAACGCCTGAGTTACAGCGGAGCGGGTTGATGGTGAGTGTAATAGTGATTAAACTCAAAAGAAAAGGACTTTCGGGCAGACAGCAGTCCTTGAGCATAGGTGCTGGGCGGGGAGTCGTGAGCGCAGAAAGTGGACGCCGCGTGAACATTTCCCGCACCGCTCTGACCCAGTAAGTCATTTTTCTGTCTCAAATCTGTATCTTTGGCTGCTGTAATCCAGTGTGCCGGCACGGGTAATATCGGTGAGTAACTACACCTCTACTAATTTTTAATTTTTCACATTAAGTGCCTCACGGGAGGATGTACCTTAGCGCGTACACACCACCGGAGTGCCATTTAGTTGTGGTCCTGACGAATGCTGTGCGATCCCGCTTTTTGACAGCAGAAACATGTTGACCAGATGTCGTAATTAAGGACACAGGTCTCCTAATATAGAACCTTTGGTTGTCCGTCTTTCACGTTTTTAACCCTAACACAGGTTGGCCCGCATTAAATATTTTGTTTGGGTTCCAACCGAGTATTTTTTTACTTTGCACTCACATATTTTGCACATTCTTTTGAGTCTAATCACTATTACACTCACCATCAACCCGCTCCGCTGTAACTCAGGTGTTGTAGCACGCTGGGGGGGGCATTCGGCCACCCCAGCGGGGACCCGGTGATGAAGCATGTCACCAACTAATGGTGAGTGAGGGTCCTTCTAAACAAGAGGTTA
Source organism: Lissotriton vulgaris (assembly GCF_964263255.1). Taxonomy (NCBI): domain Eukaryota; kingdom Metazoa; phylum Chordata; class Amphibia; order Caudata; family Salamandridae; genus Lissotriton; species Lissotriton vulgaris. Next base: position 778,749,046 of record NC_141691.1, read on the forward strand.
CTTGTCTTTCCCTGGTGGATGCATTTATTCCTGTTCACTGGGTTTTTGCCTCCTGGTTATTAGGATTGGAAATGTCAAATCCTAAAGTTGCTTTACCAGGTAGAGATTTTTGAACAACCTGTCACTTTTATTTTGTTTTTCACGTATGTTACGTTGCACAAAGTCACTCCTTAGTTGTTTCTGATAATGTTCCTTCACTGACTAGTGACGTACATCAGGGGGTAAACATGCAGAAATATAGGGATAATATGTGAGTGTCTACACTCTGTGATACAATGTTTGTGAGACAAAAGGGTACTGTGATGTTGCTTCCCGTTAGGACACAGGTTAAACCACCTCTTAATGTAATGGAGATTCCCTGAGCCTCAACATCATTTAATGGTCTATTGGCTTTCAGGTATGCAATGTAAGAATAGTGTTTTCACCAGTACCAATCTGGACTGGGGCTGTCCCTAGGAACAGCTAATTCATTGTACTGTGGATTTTTGCAGGCAAATCTCTGAGATATTTTTGCCAGGTTTTCTCCAGTCTACTTTTCTGTGCTAAATATGACACACAGTGAAGTACATCATTTATGAGACAATTCTAACAGTGTACATGTGAGGAAGTTTCTATTAAGAAGTATCAACAGTATAAAGTAGCCTTTCCATGTCGCCTTCTTCCTGCTACTGTACATATTGGTGCTGTATTAGTTGACCATAATTTCATCATGATGTGGTATTAGCTATATGACCATTTGCTGATTGTGTGGAATCTGTAAGAATCCTATTTGATCACATCAGGTTACTAATGTACACTACAAGAGCCGAACTATAGGTGGTAATTCACTTAGAGTCGCCTCTCATTATGACTTCACTGTGAGCAACTGTCTACAGATCATCTAGCATGTATGCATGTGCTCATGTTAATGTTGGAGTCTATGCAGTGAACAATGTTGCTGCTGTGATCTGTGCACATTAGAAATCTTTTGGGTTGATATCTGATGGTCAGGTTTGGTAATGCAGTTGCAATAAACCAATTGTATGTGAGTTCAGATTCATCCAGGGCAAGTGAAGTAGAAGGGGCAACATTGTTGGGGACAGTATTTTCAGTCATGAGAGTACAGATATGGCGGGACCAACAAGGTCTGGGAAATGCCACGGAGGACAGAAGCTCGTTTTTTTCATCAGAGTCATCCTCCAGTTGACATTCCAGAGTGGGGGCGGACCCCCTAGGATTAGTTCCACCTTTGTCCTTGTCCACCAACCCTGGTTCCATCTCCACCCTTCCGGTTGCTTGCCACCCAATTGCCGAGTCTGCTACCCTAAGAGCAGAGCTGTCTCCTTCATCCCAGGCACCTCAACACCTGCTCCTGTTACCCCCACTGCTCTGAGTGAGGAGGCTATTTACCTCCTAAAAACACCCTTGTGGGTCAGACAGAACTACTGCATGCCATCCAGTGGCAGGGCAAGCCATTTGCAAGAAATGGTGGCCTACCTGGAAGGCTTCAACAGTGCTATCTCTGTCCTACAGAAATATTTACAGGCTCTGGCCTCCTCCCTCACAACAGCCTTCCATCCATTCCAAACTTCCATCCCTCCTCCTGCGTCTTCCGCATCTGATTTCCATATGCCCATGGCTGTTCCAAGCATACTCACACATATGCATGCACAAATTTCAACAGCCCCAAGCAGCACATGGAAACAAACACCAGAAAACACACAACCACTCACATGACACTCACTCATCCTCCTCACCACCACCACCCCAACATACACCCAGACAGATACGTACCATTACATTGCATGCGTTTACAACGCATGCGATTAGAACAATCGCTACAACTACTGTATTCTCACATCACAGTACCATTACAATGCAAGTCGCTAAACGACTTGCTCTAGATGGCGCGCTGGACTTAGGAATAGTATAATTTACTATTCCAACTCTAGTGTGTGCAATAGTAGGGAAGGTGTTGGAATAGTGAATTATACTATTCCTTAGTTTAGAGCACCATTTAGAGCAAGTCGTTGTAATGACTTGCATTGTAATGGTACTGCAATGTAACAACGCGGTTATTGTAACAACCTCATTGCAAAGGTAAAGTGATCTAATGACCACGTTGTTAAGGTTGTTTCTCCCCCAGACATCACGTCGGCACCTATAGACCCATCCCCAATGTCCCTTATTCCTCCAGACACCACAACTATAACCACCCCAACCACCCCAAAATTGTTATATTCCATATAGGTCCCCAACATAGGCTCAGGTAACATCATAATCTTTCACCCATATTCTCTCCTACATTACACAAATAATGGTTCTTAGGGACTGACCTTTTACATAGATACAACACTGCACACAGAATGCTGGTTTTTCTCTAGTAAAAGCCTCATATATTATGCATGAGGATTTTTGGAAGCTCAGCAGGACCATTAGGAGAAGTGTGGCTCACTGGTTAGAGCAGGCAGACCCTGAAGCAGAGGTCAGACCCGGGACCAGGGTTCAATTCCCGACGCGGCAGGGTCTTGAGCTCAAATGTCCATGGACTCGATAATTCTCGCTTCGGTGCCTGACCTAATCATGGGTTCACATTCTGCAACTCTGGGCATTAAGCTTGCTTAATCTCCACAACGGCCCCCCGCGGCGGGATGCCTGGCTTTCACCTTGGGGATGCCCTGTAGGGGCTATCTCACAGGGAAAAGCCAGGACGGGTTCCTAAGGCAAGCGCGGAGATACCCCTTCGGGGGTCGAATCTGGCGCTATATAAGAATATAATAATAATAATAATAATAATAATAATAATTATCTCCTGCATAATAACTATGTACAAGGTTAATTCCCAACACCATCCTACGTCCGACAATGGTACAGCAAGGTAGAACCCCTTGGGACACCTTTGGGTATATAAACATCACATCTTGCTGAGATAGACAGAGGAGAACTAGGACTTCCATGTCAACACACTGACGCAAGATGCTGAGGCTCCTGCATGCAGATACTCCAGCTCGCAGTGGTCTAACATCCCTTGTGGGGTGTCAGACTCAAGATAAAGACAGGGTCCCATAGTCTCTCACTTCAGGTAATGGGGTTGACTTTATCCTAGAAGGATTCCTGGCTTAACACCTACATACATGCTAGGTACATTTAGGTACATCTAGTTAGGATTGCATCATAGGAGTACACATTTTATTGTCATCTATTTCAGATACCTGCCTGTATACATGGTTTTAGCATAATGGTAGAAATCTACCATCCTTACTTTCCTAATGCTTCTAATCATTGGTATCTGTTTCTGTCTAGTGGTTGTTTCAGCACACCTATTTTACACTAGAATAACAACTTATTGAAAAATGTTCATATCGTTTATTCTGTGTATCTCTCTGAGACAAAGTGAGCACGAGTGACTGAACAAAAAGTATTGCACTGCTTCCACGGTCCTGAGAGATTAGGGTTGTCATGTTCGATAGTTGCCAAGAACTGTTCTCTCCTTGGTAAGAGGGGTTTCTGCTGGCACTGTGAGCTAGCTGGTACACAGGCTAACATATTGGGTAGGGGTGTCTAGAATCAGTTTGACTCCAATCCTACAGTATATGTTGTCTAAATGCGCAGATCCTATATGGGTTTATAGGAACTACACAACATGGTGCTGCCAGCATTCTTTTGGTACTTATTCAAATCTGAATAGTACAGTTGTGCTATTCTCAGAGATCCCTACTCACATATCTCCTGAGACGTCTGGAGTAGGAGGGTTACAAAATATGTCACAGCTGAGTAGGCGAATCCTATGTATTGGCTGTTGGTTAATCAAGCTTGAGGGTACATTGTTCCTACTGTGCATAAAACTTTATCTCAGTTCCCTTGGACAAATATTCTTACTAAAAACAATGACTGAGCAGGAAGATGCTGTGCATGCACTACATGTCACAGTACAAGATGAAGCAGATGTCGATGCAATGCAAATTCCAGAAAATGATAGAAATGTCATCATCCTAAAACTAGCAGCATGGGGTGGGCCAGTAACTTTTGTGATTGATGCACATGAATCATATAGAACAGAGGTATGCTATTCATAGGTTAGATTCCCGCAAGCAGATGAACAAACAAACACCTTTTATTACTGCATGGAAGATGACATACCGAACAAATATTGCCAGTATTAAGACATTGATGTTTCGCTCACCTACCAGGAGCATATAAACTGGTTTAAAGGCACCCTTCCCCATATAAGAGATAAAGTAAGACTAGGTCCGCTCAGAAGAGATAAGCAGCATGGCCAATACTAACAGCCTATACACCACATCCTGACATTTACACAATGCCAGTAGGAGAAGACTTTACAGAAACACAACACATTTTGTGATGAAAACACTCACACTTTAGCCAGCCACGGCTATACCAACAGGACCAAATCAAACATCCCCAACTAAAATAAGACCACAAACATTACGCACAGTCATGGGCAAAGTGCCCAATAAACCTGAAGAAATGCCATTCTGGATAGCTCAAAAAATACCACAGCTAGAGGCAGTATTTCCACACACCAACCCACATGAAAAACACAGAATGTTAACAGTCTGCTTGCCCATGGGGATAACTCCCCAGATAGAGGATTGTACCACTTGGGGTACAGTCTTTGCTGCCATATATACCAGGACTCATGGAATCCCATCATTAGCAGTAATACCAGATGTATTAAGACAAATACAGAACGAGTATGGAGCAGAACCTGCTCTGAACTTAGGGATGAAATTACTAGGTAATTTTGCCCAGGTATCAGCTTTAATATTAGCGAATATGAAAGGGGAGGGAGCTGCAGTGGCAATACGCCAATGCCTGAAGTATTTCACTCCTTTACAACAGGAATGAAAATTATTGAAACAGCATATGCAGAATTAGGGAGAGATGGTTTGGGAGCTTGTAAAGTAAAATCTCTACTGATGAGTGGCCCTGAGGAGGATAACACAAAGCAAGCACTTGATTCTTCTAAGAAGAAATGGGATAATAGCAATAAAAACAAAGAGATTAGAGAGAATAGATCTCAAACCAGAGGTAGGTCTCAACAGGAGCCCTCTGAAAAAAGGTATAACCTTAGGAATAGTGATAACATTAGAAAACCTGACAGGTATCAGGACACTGATACACGTTCCTCTCGTTCCTTTCAGTGTCCATTGAAAAAACTCCAAGAGGGAAGGGCGGTCAGAACACAGACAAGACGAGCACATAAAGTCCAGACATACACAACGCACTCCTGAATACACTTCAAAGAAAGAAGAAAAACGTAAATCGAAACCTCAATTTAAAAAGAAGAAAGTAGCAGGCCTTAATATCAGACCTGCCCAGAATTCTGAGGACTCAATTACTGAACGGGTAAAGGGCTCTGACTATGCCAATCAGTGCAGCAGAAGTAACAATAGCTCAACAGAACCTGATGGAATTTCTGGTGACAGTGGAACTGAATGAACATAAGATGGTAGAAACACCTGATACTAGCTTGAGCAGCCCACATAGGTTACAAGAAATAACACTCCAAATGGAGGGGGACAAGCCCAGAAATATTAAAGGGCCTTTTTTGGAAGAACTTAACATTTGGTTATGACATTCTTTTAGCTGAAAGAGATTGGCCGCCTGCTATTGTTATGGATTGCCCAAAGGGAGAAACAGTAATTTTTTCAGCCTTTGCTGACCTCGTTCCCATACATTTAAAACACACATCTGTGCAGGATTGGGTGGTAGCCCTTGCACCTGCACGATATTGCAACCATTTTGGATAGGATGAAGAGTCAACTTACCATGTGATGCCATTAAAATGTACTCCAACTCCAACGAGACAGTATCCAATAAAATAGGAAGCGAATAAACAGGTCAGGGAGATCTTAGATCAACTTGAATACCAGGGTGTAATTGAAACTTGCACCTCTTTAATGGATAATCCTTTGTTTCCCATAATGAAACCTGACAATACATATTGTCTAGTTTTAGACTACAGACATCTGAACACATGCACAAAATATTTGCAGTACAGAATGCACACAGTGCCACATTGATGAATAACATTTTGGCGGAAAAATTACAAAACAACACTAGATGTCTCAAATGGAGTTTTTTGCCAAAATATAGTGCCTCAGAGCATATATTTGACAGCATTCTCAGCGCTGAGGTCAAAACGTCAATTTTGTCAACTCCCCCAGGGATGTAAAAACAGCCCAGGTTTGTTCTCAGCTAGGGTAACCGAGTTACTTCGGAGTCGGGTTGAGGAGGTATTATCCTATGTAGATGATATTTATCTGATGAATGATGACCTAGAGGACACTTGATCAGGGTGAGCAGCATAGTTTTGGGATTCGCCTCTAAGGGCTTACAAATCAAACTTTAAAAAATCAAAAATAGCCCATCTCAATGTCCTACTTTTGGGATATGAGTTTTCAAGTGAAGGCAAGTGCTTGGTAGAAATCTTTTTAGAAAAGTGTGTGCCTCTCCATCCTCCAAAATCATTGGAACATTTTCAATCCATACTGGGATTCCTGAATTTTGGTAGAACATACATTTTGGATTACGCAGAGAGGGTTAAACCATTCTACAACCTCATGAGACCTGATTTTTCAGTTAGGCAATGGACACAGGAACACACGGGTATACTTCTTTCCTTACAAGCTGACATGATAGCATCTAAACACTTACAGACATGCGTAAATATCTGCAACCTGGTGATCCGAATAGTTGCGAGTCAGTCTGGGTACACTGACCTCACATACAATGAAGGCGAAACGGTACCCTTAGCCTATAAATCACATTTGTACACAAAAGCAGAGATGAGTTTTGCTTCCACCGAAAATATTCTAACAGCAGTACACACTCCTGTAGTAAGAAAAAGCACACTAGCTCAGGTGAAACAAATAATTGTCATGACTCGGTACTGGCCTTAAATGCTGCTACGAAGGCAAACATTCCAAATGCAAAAGTCTTACATCCGAGATGGATACAATTGCCTTATTCTCTCACTGCAACAGATCTAGTATACAGATACGACCCAAGTCTGAAAACACAAGATTTCCTGCAATATGAACAAGAATATCCTTGACCAAATGAAATAATGTCGCTAGATCAGTATGAATACATAATTTATGCGGTTGGATCTGCTCATCCGTCCATTAGAAGTAAACAACAAGCGAGCGCTGCATGTGCAATTGTAAAAGATTGTATGGCAAGTTCTATCCAAGCTGTACAAAAACACGGTGTTTAGGAGACTGCATGGCACTGCTGGCAGAATTGAAAGCTCTGTTACTGGCACTGATAAATACGGATCGCAAATTCCCCACACTAATTGTGCGTGATTCTTTTGACTGTGTCCAGTCATACAATGAATATCTTCACTATTGGGGACAAAATGGGTTAAAGGACTCAAAAGGTGGCACAATTAAGCATAAAATGCTATGGGAACAAGTAGCTGAGTTGAAAGCCCACTACCAAGAGCCTACGTGATACACAATCTGAGTCATCAACGTGATGTCGTTCACTTTGAAGGGAATTCATTGACTGATGAAGCCGCAAAGGAAGCCGTACAAACTGATTCCATATCTGCAATCACTTTTTCTAAAGCGAGAATAGACGGACAGATAAAGGTAGCTGTCATTGCTTCATGCAAAGACAACAATGCGCTGCCGAAAGGTTTTGACTCAAGTATTCCTACAAGTTATTTGCAAATAACATTCCTTTTGCTCCGATTCCAGGAGAGGGGGATAGGTTAATACCAAATGTGGATCGCAGATTAGGGTTAATACTAGCAGCACACGAGGGTCTGGGTTCTGCACACACAGGAGTTACTGCAACGTTTCTTTAATGAAACAATGCTACTGGTGGCTAGGGTTAACCAAACAGACCAAAGACTATGTCTTAAAATACAACATCTACCAGCAGATGAAGGGTTCCATCGTAGTTCGTCCTGGGCAGACCCCATTATTGAATTCAGACAGACCACTTGCGTGTGTTTATTTGGACCACTGCTTCCCCTTACAACCTGATGGGTCTTACAAGTACATTATGGTTGCAGTGGATTCCTGCTTGACGTTCCTATGGGTATGGCCTTAGCGCTCCGCTCATGCTCTAACTTTTATCAAAGATTTGCAAGTCTTTATAGAGATATACACATTTGGCACATTACATTGTGACCATGGCCCCGCATTTAGCTCTCTGGCCGACAAGGAAGCCTTTTACTTTCCTAGTGCTTCTAATCATTTGTATCTGTTTCTGTCTAGTGGTTGTTTCAGCACACCTATTTTACACTAGAATAACGACTGTTCAATAAAAGCTTATTGAAATACGTTCATATCATTTATTCTGTGTATCTCACTTAGACAAAGTGAGCACGGGTGACTGAGTGAAAAGTATTGCACTGTTTCCACGGTCCTGAGAGATCAGGGTTGTCATTCTCGATAGTTGCCAAGAACTATTCTCTCCTTGGTAAAAGATGTTTTCTAGTGGCACTGTGATCTAGCTGGTATACAGGCTAACATGTTCGGTAGGGGGGTCTAGAATCAGTCTGAATCCAATCCTAAAGTATATATTGTCCAAACGTGCAGATCCTATATAGGTTTATTGGAACTATGCGACAACATTCCCCAAGACACCACATGTGCACCATCAGACCCAATAACCACCCTTAGCATTCTCAGAGATACCACACCTGCACCACCAGACCCATTCACAACACCAAGCATTCCCAGCACGTACACAACACCTCCCAAAAAAACACACTCACCTACACAACAGACACCTAAAAATCACACATTTGATACATCAGACACATAGACACCTGCACCAACAACACACTTACCCACTCCTGACACTTCCACTCCCTCTACCTCCCAACCCCTACTCCCTCCCGGAAAGTGTGTTATTTGCTTTTGCCCTTCTCCCTGTCAAAGTCAATCCCACTCGCAAAGCCAAAAGTACTTATTCCACAACCCAACTCACCCCTTCCACATCCTAATCCACCCCTAAGGAAGGTGATCCCCTAACCACTAAATCCAGCCGTACCTGTAAGAACACTAAAACCCCTCCCAAAACCAAAGACACTCCTCCCAAAGTCAGGACCACCCCTCCCCAAACCAAACCCACCTCTCCCAATACCAACCCAAACCTCCCCAAGTAACACCTTCTAGGTGCCTGCCATGCCCAATGGATGCCCCTTTGTGAGGACATTCCCTGACAGTGTCATGAAGGGCAGGTTTAGTGGCACAGAAGTGTGCTGAAGCACACAATGTGTTAATGGACTGGCTATTGGCCTTCGGATTGCCCCATCTAGTTATTTTTGAGAAATACACATTTTTGGTTGGTATATAACACATAAATCATGCCATTACTTTTCTAATTATTTGATGTGATTGGATACTTTGGGATGTGTGACTCAGGTTGTGTTTGTTTCACTCTGATTGATGATCCATTTGAAGTGGTTAGTATAATCTGACCTTGAAACTAGTACTGGAGTCACACAGGACAAGCATAAATGTTTAATTGGATGGGTATGTGGGATGAATTCCAATTGGGGCTGACATTGCATTGGTTAGAATTTCATATGGTATTTCAGGTTTGCTTGACCAATGTCAACAACATTTAGCTTGCATCTCCCCTATGATGTAGGTTGAATATATGTTTGATGTGTGAATGTTAGATGTTTGTTTATCCACACATGAAGGGTGTTAAATTGGTATACCTTGGTATACATTTTTTTGGACATGTCCATTTTTGTGTGTGCACCTTACACCTAATGTATCTAAATGTGTGAAAAAAGCTGCTACTGCTGTGTTTGCTTTCATGACTTGCACTTATACATTTCCCACGTATGCATAGCACTTAGTTATGCTATTGGTTGTCCCTGTTATAGTTAAGTCCACAGGCCCTATGCACATAGAGGCTTGGAGGCATGTGAAAAGTGGACTGTGGCTGAGGGCCCCAGCATTTTAGAGGAGTCCCTTGTAGAGGCATACCTATTCTGCAGTGAGTCTTTACATTGTGCCTTTTGAATGCTTCTCACACTGATTATTTGGAATCCCATTTACCTGACATTAGCTTTTAATGTGTTTGATGTGTAAGAATCCATTACATAGATTTAGGAGAGAGGGCATGTTTTAGTTTCATGATACATCCAAACAGGATCTAGGATGTGGGCAATGTGAGGGTGTCACAAAGATTAATAGGTGTGATATTGCGGAGGAGGTGCTGTTGTGTGGCACAATTTAATGCACACATCTCTATCCCTGAATATGAGATGTGAACACATGTCCATTTTAGTAGAGTGTGCCTGTGCAGTGTCAGTGACTTGGTCAAAGAGGTTATCATAGAGCTGAAATTGGATCAAAGATTGAGAATTATTCCGAACAGGGGCCATTAAATGTGTTTGGCCCAGTGACCCCAAAACCCTTGCAAGGTCCATAACAGGGCATCTATTTGCTGAAGAGTTGATGGAAAAGGGTATGAGTATAGCTTACCATCCATTGCATCCACCGCGGTATCAGTTTTGGATGTCATCAAGCAGGAACAGCATCGGCAGGACATGTGCCATCAGCTCCATGGTTGCAGAGGACATGTTAAGCTGAGTACATGTGAGTTTCGGCTTTATATCTCCCCCTTTCCGCCAGGTCAGATGTGGTGGTTGTACCGCCACAGTCGAATCGGTGGAAAGGTATATCGCAATTGGGCTGGTGGTCATACCTCCAACAGATGTATTAGCCTATCTTGCAACCACTCCAGTCAAGATTTCCTGGCAGTGGGACCGCAGCAGTCTTACATTTATTGAACTGAATGCATTGTAATAGAATGATTGGACTGCCAATGGCAAGGCGGTGATTCAGACTCCGTTTGGGTGGCAGTGCCATGACCACCTAAGTTGTAATCAGGCCCTAAGTCAATTTTCATCTGTTCTATATTTTGTTGCTAATATTTTAATACTTTTTGATCAAAATATTTTGGCTGTTGATATTTTTGGACTTAGTCTAATGTGTCCTGAAAGACAGTATTTTCACCTTAATTTCAGAGTCCTATTTTGGTGCTTTTTGTAGAACGTAAGCGATTTTGATTTTAAATCATAATTTTAATTTTTGAAGTTTTTTTGTGAAAAATAATGGTTTTATTAGCAATTTCAGAAATGGGTAGAACACCCGGGATCAACTAACCCAATAACTTTACCCTTACTACACATATGCCACCTTCACTATTACCTGATTTCTAATCTTGCCTTTTTAGTTACAGTGAAAAAGTGGATTGTTGGTTGAATGGGGAGTGACACCTGTTCAATCAACACCCACAATCCCTGTAAGGGTGAACCACAAAAGTCACTAAATTAACCTGTACTTATGCCTCTGGTAGCTTGGCATAAAAACAGTGAGGTCTAACTTAGAGGAAACGTGTAAAGAGTTTATGCAGGCACCAAACAGTAATATTAGAAAACACAACACAAAAAAAATCCCACAACAATTTAGAAAAAAATAGAGTAAATTTAGGTACATTATTAGATAGCAAAACAACAAAAAACATGCTGTAGAACCAGAGTTGTAAATGTTTTACCTTTTTAACAAAAACTAGCACCTAAAGATCAAAATGCAAACTGCAGAAAAATAACCACACAAGACACGATCATAGGCGAAAAGTATGGCTGATACCACTGGAGCATGGGTCGAATACAAGAAGTGAATTGGGCTCAATCAGCGTTTACATTCATACGTAGAGAAGAAATTTGGAAGAACATTTTCTGAGAAGGTAAAGTTTGGAAAGTCACTGGATGAAGTTGCAGTGAAGATTTGTCCATTCAGACTTAGGGCTTGATTTAGATCTTGGCAGGACTCCTGTCGCCCCTCTATGGCTGAGTTTACAAGTGGGTTTTCTGATCCACCATCCTCTTTGACAGACTGTTTAAATGATTCACTGCTATCGGTGCAGTAGACTCCTTTGTGGGATGACAATTCACCATCGCCATTAGGGTGAGAGGGACTGCAATTTCTCTGCTACTTGTTCATTTGGATTTCCTTTTTTTAATATCTTGTGGGTTATTAAAATCATTTTAGTATTTCATTTTGTAAATACAACTACAGCTCAGAAAAGGACCTGAATAGTTGACAGAGCGAATGTGTTTGCAAACAACCTTTGCACAGAGGAGGAAATGAGGAAAAGTGGAATGACCTGTGGTGAAGAGTAAGTTCTCTAATCTCCAAGCGTCACCTGGATCCCCAAAGGACTGGTGGTGGTTCTCTCGGCCCCCCTTACAATGTTTTCTCTGGGAGGAGAAGGTCTTTCAATCAGACATCCTGAAGGCTTGACAGGAATCCGTGGTGGATTGGAGACAGGTAAGTCAGACTTTTGAAACTGTCAATAAACCTAAATGTCCATTTTGCTTTAAATTTCGCTGTTGATTTGCACCTTTTTTAAACCTATAAACCCATACATAAATTCATTTCTTTCAATTTATTGGGTGATATTTTGAAGCAATATTGTTGTTTCTCTTGTTTTATTAATTGTTAGTATGTGTTATCAATATGTATGTTTTTCTTCATGTTGCATTTTTTCTGTCTCGTATCTCTGTTTGTAAGAACTTCTATTGTTGTACTTAAGATTACAGGTCGCAATTTCCATTCAATCTCACATGAAGTTATGGTGCTTGTAAGTGTTTTTTCACTTAACATATTAAATACGTGTTTCATATTGTAAATGTCTGTTCAATTTCACTGTATATATTTTACTGGGTATATTCAACTTACAATGTTGTAGGTGTTGTTAATGTGTAGTTGATATTACTACAACTACCATGATGTCAAGTTTTTGTTTTGTGAAAATAATATTGCAATGTTATTATGGTCAATCTCTCTTTTCTTACATATGTTCACATATTTTAAAGTGTTATGTATCAATCTCTATTTGATGTTGGGTTTAAACTGTCTGTCATTGTTTAATATTGAGTGTTGTCACTCATTTGGTATTTAATTGAATTGATGTGCTTTGATTCACAAATCAAAGTAAGTTGTCTAAAATGTAAACGTATGTTATGTCTTATGTTGCATATAGTTTGTTTGATGATAAATGTATGGTATGTTGCAATGTTTATATGTTTATATGATGACTAATGCTATTTATCCTGCTCTACTTTGTTAAGTTGAATGTTTGCAAAATTGTATGTATATTTCCTATTTTTTTTTTTCCAATTCAAGACATCTTTTTACCAGTTTTTTAGAAGTAGTTTTGATTTGTAATGTATTCCAATACTACTGAAAGGTGCATTCATTATATGAATTACATTTTTAATTGTAGGTTGATTCATTTCTAGTTTCTAAATCATTTGATATATGATCCAGATTTTTTACATCTTTGTTATTGTTATTTATGATAGGGCCAAAACCCAGAGTACAAGGACAACCATCTGCCACTACTACTAAGGATACCTCCACTCCAGGCCCGGAACAAGCCTTCACTGAGGAACCGAATCCTGCAAGTTTGGATGATGTGGAACAGGCAGGTCTATCTGGTCTACCTGGGCAGACAGCTACAGTGAGTCTCACTTGCCCCTAACCTACAACTGCCACTTCAGCTGTTATTGCAACTAAAGGGTCGATTAAGATGGTGGACAGACTTGAGTCTGCGCGCCATCCTCAAGGTGTTCCGACCGGCTGCCAGACATGGGGCGGTCCTGCACCGTGAATTAGAATGCGACTACCTCCCTGGCGGTCACATTCCGCAGTTTAAGCAATAACAATGAAGACGTAGCGCACAACTTATGTTTGGGTAGTAGTTAAAGTAGTATTGACAGCAAATTTCTTTCTATTCAGAGGGTGCTAGTTGGGTGACGTCTCTTTTCATTGGCCTCCACAGTGAAAACTTCAAAATTCGTGCTCCTAATGTAACATTAGTAACATCCCCTCGTGCACACCTCACTTTTTCTCCTAGGTCAAAAACCAGGATTTATCCTATTATTTGTATGAATATTCTAAGTTTATTTTGATGCTCTTATTTAATTCATAAGTTCATTCAGTTCATCATTGGTCGGATGTTCCGATCACATGACGTTAATTGAACCAATGAGATTGTTCGTTCGTGTTGCCATGGGAACCTGTTTGTGTCAGTGTTAAATAAAGTTCTAAAGATAGCGAACTTGGTGTGTGTACAGCAACAGAATATGAAACAATAATACAATCGGCTGGTAAACAACAGAAAGTGAAACGCATTAAGTGAAAAACATAATCTAGTCATGACAATATGCGTGTGTTGAGACCTGACATCGCTTTTGATCCAAAACCAAGGCTGAACGGCAGTGGACTTACCACCACTGTACCACTGTCCCTTGTCATACATAATTACACTGTCAGTTATAGATAGCACGAAAATTCTATGTGGTCATTCAGACCGAATGGTTTGCTTGAGTTCAATAGATGAATCCAGCTGTTCTCTCTTTGTAACAGAAACTTGTTGTTATCACGGCCTTCTTTTTCCTCAATGGTTTCTAGTACCAGAAACTGCAGTTGTGACACGTTATGATGTTCTTCTATAAAGTGTACAGCCACCGATGACTTTACGTTATGTGTCCTGATGTTCAACTTGTGTTCATTTATTCTCATTTTGATCTTCCGTTCCGTTTTTCCTACGTACACCTTGCCGCAGGGGCACTTCAGCATATATATGGTATTGGCTGTATCACACGTGGCATTGACTTGTAGTTTGATATTGTGTCCCTTCATAGGGTGCATTATACTGTTGCCTCTGACAATATTGTTACAATTGCCACAGTGTAAACATGGTCTAGTCCCACGGTAAATCTTAGCTGGATCTGATTTCATCTTGAGTAGTTCTCCTATATTTTTGCTCCTCGTGAATGCAAAAATGGGAGGATTATCAAAAATTGATTTAAAATCTGGTTCTGCTTTGAGGATGCCCCAATGACTCCGGATGATTTTTTTTTAAGCTATAGCTCGCAGTTGAGAATCTTGATACCACAGTGGTTCTATTTTCTTGTTCTTTTTTACGGATGCACAATTTCCCATTGATGTACCAACAGTTGGTAGGTACATCAATGGGCAATTGTGCAGCCCCACTATATGCCAATACCTTCATGAGAGCGTACGAAGAAAACAACATCCTTAACAATCCAGACTGGACAGCCAACCTGAAACTGATAGTTCGATACATCGATGACATTTTCATCTTGTGGACCAATATGAGACAGAAACTAGAAGAAGCACTGATGAACTTGAACCTGCCAGATGAGAGAATACAACTGACATGGGACATTTCAGAAAAAATGATTACCTTTTTGGATGTTTGGGTCAACCTATCGAAAGATGGCATAGAAACTGAGATGTTCCGTAAACCTACCGATAGGAATAACACTCTACTCTATCAAAGCTTTCACCAAGAGTCACTAAAAATACACCTACCTGTCTCTCAACTGAAGAGTGCTAAGAGAATCACTTCAGATCCAGAGAAAGCAACCCTGATGATTCAAGACACGGGTGTTAGATTCAGCGAAAGAGGTTACCCAAAAAAACTGATAGACACTGCCAAACAGAAAGTGAATCAGACACAAAGAAACGACCTACTGAAAATCCGTAAAAAAGAACAAGAAAATAGAACCACTGTGGTATCAAGATTCTCAACAGCGAGCTATAGCTTCAAAAAAATCATCCGGAGTCTTTGGGGCATCCTCAAAGCAGAACCAGATTTTAAATCAATTTTTGATAATGCCCCCATCTTTGCATTCACGAGGAGCAAAAATATAGGAGAACTACTCAAGATGAAATCAGATCCAGCTAAGATTTACCGTGGGACTAGACCATGTTTACACTGTGGCAATTGTAACAATATTGTCAGAGGCAACAGTATAACGCATCCTATGAAGGGACACAATATCAAACTACAAGTCAATGCCACATGTGATACAGCCAATACCATATATATGCTGAAGTGCCCCTGCGGTAAGGTGTACGTAGGAAAATCGGAACGGAAGATCAAAACGAGAATAAATGAACACAAGTCAAACATCAGGACACATAACATAAAGTCATCGGTGGCTGTACACTTTATAGAAGAACATCATAACGTGTCACAATTGCAGTTTCTGGTACTAGAAACCATTGAGAAAAAAGAAGGCTGTGATAACAACAAGTTTCTGTTACAAAGAGAGAACAGCTGGATTCATCTATTGAACTCAAGCAAACCATTCGGGCTGAATGACCGCATAGAATTTTCGTGCTATCTATAACTGACAGTGTAATTATGTATGACAAGGGACAGTGGCACAGTGGTGGTAAGTCCACTGCCGTTCAGCCTTAGTTTTGGATCAAAAGCGATGTCAGGTCTCAACACACGCATAATATCATGACTAGATTATGTTTTTCACTTCATGCGTTTCACTTTCTGTTGTTTACTAGCCGATTGTATTATTGTTTCATATTCTGTTGCTGTACACACACCAAGTTCGCTATCTTTAGAACTTTATTTAACACTGACACATATGGGTTCCCATGGCAACACGAACGAACAATCTCATTGGTTCAATTAACATCACGTGATCGGAACTTCCGACCAATGATGATACGCGTCTCATTTGAGACGA
The DNA here is from genome assembly GCF_964263255.1 of Lissotriton vulgaris. NCBI lineage: Eukaryota > Metazoa > Chordata > Amphibia > Caudata > Salamandridae > Lissotriton > Lissotriton vulgaris. The sequence goes on from NC_141691.1 coordinate 778,765,616, forward strand.
GAACACTATCTATAACACACTGTTTGATCAGTCCACTCGAACAAGCATTTAGACTGTCTCACTGAACGCCGAGGAAAGAGTTTAACATACGAGACGCTTCACGTCCTTTAAGTAAGTTTTGTTTAACTTGAAGAGAGTTACATAGTGGAAATATTGCAAATAGCACCATACTAAAATTTAGTCATTTATATCTTTGCCTTTAGCTACACCGAAGATATCGCATTATTGAGAAGACATGTGAGTTTAGGTTAGCTTTGTTGCATGAGTGACACGGAGGGGTCACGCTTGTTGATCTTGAGCCACATACACTGCATTAGGGCTATTGGTGACCATCATAATAATATAGTATTGTCACAGAATTGTTTATGATTTTTTTGGATGCATGACATTATGTATATTGGTAATGGATATCGTTAGGATATTGATATACTCTTATTCTTTTGTATTTAGCATATGGTCCCGGAAGAAGGGCATGACAGCCCAAAATGCATTGGACTGTGTAAATATGATGTTGGAAATTCAAATATGGTGAAATGAAGACTACAGTTTTGAACTGAATGAATTTATAAATTAAATAAGAGCATCAAAATAAACTTAGAATATTCATACAAATAATTGGCTAAATCCTGGTTTTTGACCTAGGAGAAAAAGTGAGGTGTGCACGAGGGGATGTTACTAATGTTACATTAGGAGCACGACTTTTGAAGCATTCCGCAGTTTAACATTGCGGTGGGTGCTGCTTACAGCTGCACCCGCCGCACTGACAAATTGCCATGTTGTGCATTTCCATGCACCACGTGGCAGGCACCAGCACCTTGTGCATGGAAATGGAGGGAGTACCATAGGTACCCCCAAGTACCCCACACCCCGGGGGCCCACAATGGCCCCTTAAAGCAACTCCCCACCAACCATTCCACGGTGGCATTGCTGTCATGGAAAGGCTGTTCTCTGCACACATCCTAATATGAATGGTGGTGCCCAAGTCTGCTCGGCCGGCAATCGTAACTATTGCCGACCGGCAGAATGGCGGCGGACAGACTTTCCATCTGCCACGTTACCCACCGCCATTGTAATCTGGCGGTGGGTAAATCAGGTTATGATGGCGGTCGGATCGCCACTACCGTGCTGGCCGTGGTGATCCACCTGCCATCGCAATCACCCCCTTAGTCTTTAGATACCTCCACTTCCCGTGTCCAAAGGAACATCACCCCATTCTTGTGCCCCCCCAGTCCTGGCTGCTGTTGGTCCAGCTATCCAGGCTGAAGAAGGCTGATAGCCAGAGACCGGTCCTTGGATGCTTGATTCCGGTCTGGGAAAGATATGGCTTGGTAGTTCGGGCTGGACTATTCCCATGAGGCACAGGGTCAAGGCTGATTTACATATAGCCATTGTCTGACCTAGGGTGGTGTGGGGTGCAAAAAAACGATAGATTTAGGCCCAGATCTTTGTACTGTGGTGAATGTAAGACATTGTTCTGCATTCTGTCCATCAATTGTGTTTTTTGCAAGTTGGTCTAATATCATCAACACTACCATCTCCATTTCAGCAATGAACCAGTAGGATGAGCCTTGCTGGGTCAAGGCACTATGTAGTGAGTAGAGGGAGCAGGGGAAAATCTGTGGGTCAGCAAATTGAGGCCACTGGGTTCATTGTCACCCAAGCCACCATAGAAAAAGTTTTGGGATCTCTTAATCAGCTGCAAGACATGATGGACCGGGTCCTGCAGAGCTCTGAGAGATGAAGCAAATAGAGAGAGGACACAATATTCAGATGCAAGATCTAAATTCAAATTTGGAATGCCTGACTGGGGTGCTGCAGGATTGTTTGACCCATATGTGCAGGGCTTTTCCAGCAACATCTTTTTCTTTCTGTTGCCCCACAACATCTAGGCCTACTATATCTGTCACAGCCACAGAAAAGGAGTCCCTGCCACAAGAGGAAACACTTACATCCACCTAAGACCTGCGACTGTGGATCTAGCAGTCCCCCTTAGGAGGGTACGTTTATCAGGACCACCAGGAGAGTATGGCAAGACCCCAACCAGCAAGAGATTCAGAACCTATTTTCATCCAGCGTGTGATTACCATTCACTCTATGGACTATTTTCTGGACACATGTACCTTTTTGATGCCAGTTGTAATTTGGACACTGGATTTCAAACAAATTTGGCTCTATAATATTATTCACCATGATTGATTCATTAGGTTCTTTTGTTCGATTTGTTGTTTATATCCTATTTTATTTTAGTTTTGTTGAATAAAAGTACAGAAAAAGCCTGATGTTGTATGTCTTCTCTCATTTTGTTCACTTTTTATAATTACATGATACAGTTTAAAAAGTTAAATTAAAAATGATTGTTTATTCACAAATACATTCCATGTACGTTTTTCACATGTTTTAAAAGATGACAGAAAAGGACAAAAACTAGTATATGATTTAACTGGAATAAGGGAAGGTGTCTCATATTTTCCGAATACATTATAAACCATGCACATTCCAAAAACCTCATGAAATATTTACATTTACAGTTCTAGACCTTGACAGCATATAAGAATTGGACATTATCAGTAAAATCAAATTAAATAGGCAAACTCTTAGTGATGTATGTCTGAAACCAGATCTTCTACCTCACAATAGTAAACCAACATCAATAGAAAAAATAATGTCAGTAACTCCCTTTTGTGGATATAGGCTCAATCCAATAGACTGTTGCAGTATCTCGTGGAATGTCACGTCCAACATTCAGTGGTGTGCTACAAGAAGTTCTTCCTTCAGTGATGAAACACATCAACAGCTACATACATTTAACACAAACTGTGGATTTTGCCGATGTGAAGGGAGAATAATATGTTTTGAGTGCTAACCACATGTGAGTTGAGGACTTTAAGCAGCACACATTGTCTTGGTGGCAACAATCAACAGACAAGAAGGCTAAAGCAATCTTAACAAATAAAATTCAATCACTGTGCAAGATGTTGTTGTTGTACAAGATCTGTAAATTCAAAGTGTGTGTTTTTCATAGGATCAAACCATGTTCCCTTTGTACTTCACAACAGCAGCATATAACTTCAAATACCACACCGTTAAAATGTAAAAATGAAGATGACATGGTAAAGAAAAATAAAACATATTTAAAACAAAACAAATCTATTTACATAACTTTAAAAAATAGATACATTACAAATAACAAATTTTGATGACTCAGTTTCTAAAAGCAATCAAAAATGAATAATGTAAATAAACACATCTAAATAAACACATAAGTGGATGTGGCAAAACTTAAATCAACAGACATCTTTGCCCTTGACGTACCTTAACTCCTTGCGTGCGGTGCACATTTTAGCGCTGTGCATACATTTTAATTAATGGGCGTGATTCGGACAACAGGGGGCCGTCCTCCGCACACGCCTACCGTGATGCGTGATGGCACCCACAAGTATGCAAGGGGTTAGGTTGCCCTTTCACAAAAATGTCTAACACGGACTTTTATTCTCATTTGATTAAAAGTTGGCTTTATATGTAATGCTGATATATGTGAATCTATATATTCATGTGAACAAGTTGTCAATAACATCTTGCCGCGAGTCAATTCCTTTCTCGTCACCACTTTCATCTTCATTTGGCATTTCAACATCTTCGCCCGGTGGCTCTTTATAGTCTTCTTCCTCGGCAATGTATGGGATGTTCAGTCGCAGGGCTATGTTGTGTAACATGCAGCATGCCATGGTGATTTTGCATACCTTATTGGATGAGTAGAAGAGGGTTCCACCAGTCTTATTCAGACATCAAAATATGGCCTTTATGTGCCCAAAAGCACGTTCCACTGGTGTCCTCGTTTTTTCATGGGACTAATTGAAGTGGACTTTCCCTGGCATTCCTGGATTCCTCAATCATGCCAACAACCATCGTTGGTTAGGATAAGCTGAGTACCTATGTGAAATGAAATAAAACAGGAGCCAACATTTCATATACTATTTTAGATCATTAAACTTGAAATTAACAAAAAATGTATAGACCGATTGCACATTCCAACAAATCAGGCCCTCTCAAGTCTAAGTTGTAACATTTGTAGGGATATGGTGCTGTTCTGTAGTACAAAGGAATCATGTGTTGATATTGGAAAACAATCACAAACCTTGTGTGTGAGGTACAAATCTGTTAAGCACACAATTTGCACATTGATTGAATGGAAGTTTTTCTGATTGTGGTAGACATGTTATTTGTCGTGTGGTGATACCAAGGCAATATATATACCATCAATTGCTCCAACCACATGAGGTAGGCGACTCAAAGCATAGAAATCTCCTTCATATTGTCAATTTTGTCATTTCATGGAAACTGTATGAAGACTTTGATGGGTCCCAAAATTGAAGAAAGAACTTCTTGCAGCATAGCACTTAAAATTGGTTGTGATATTGCACCAGATACTGCAAAAGTGTATTGGAAGGATCATGTTGCCACAAGATGGAGCACAGCCATTCATTTCACTTTTGGGGTCGTAAGTATGTGTTGTGTGTTTGACACAGTTTTTTTATTTTTGGTGTGTATTTCGATATATATGTATATTTATTAATTTCATGTAAAATCAACAAAGTTCACATTTCGTTAATTTTTGAGAATATATCATCTTTTATTACTAATTAAAATATATATATACATAAATATATTTACATACATACATATATTCACTGAAAAAAACATAGGTTTCAGGGACTTTATAGTTAGAAATTAGTATTTAAAAAACCTTAGAAATTCACTGAAAAAAACATAGGTTTCAGGGAGGTTATAGTTAGTACAGAACCAGAGAAATTCAGCCTTTATAGTTAGTAGAGCTAAGTATAACTCATGGCCCCGCAATGCACTGCTGATGACATCACATATTACATCACTCATGACATGGTGAGTGACATCACTGATGACATCTCAAATTGCATTACTGATGAGCTGTGCACCCTTCATTTTCACACTAGGGTGCCCTCCCGCACCTAATTTACATAGCCCTGAGGAGGTGGCGGTATAATTATAAGATTTCCCCCGGGACCTGGCCCACCTGGGGGGCTCATTTAAGTGAAGTGGGGGAGCCCGCCTAATAAATATCGATATTTTTAGTTTTGATTTTCTCAGCAACTACTGAACGTATTTACACCATTTTTTTAAAAAGCTCACTTTCTGATTTTAAAACTACCTTTTTGTCAATTTGGTGTAATTCTGTTCAGCAGTTCAGGCTGTAGCCTTGGCTAAAGTTTACAATGGGAATTTTATTTTTTAGACTTTTAATTTTTTGAATTTCTCAACAACTACTGAACGGATTTACATCATTTAAAAAAAAGGTCACTTTCTGAACCAAGCGCTACCTTTTTGCCAAATTTGCTGTAATTCCATTCAACAGTTTGGGCTGTAGCCTTGGCTAAAATTTCCTATGGAAATTAATATGGAGAAAACTCTTTTTGGGACCCCATTTTTTCTCAGCCCCCACTTGAGGAATCACCCCCAAACTCTCAGGATAGTACCTGACCTGGATAGACCGCGAAGATTCGTCAAACGAAGCTAAAGTTATTAGCAAATCAAAAACTTATTTTACTATGAAAACTAGGTTCTAACTAGAACTACCTACTGGAGACTGCCAATAGGTAATATATATATAATATAGTAACAGAAGACAAGTTGAATGAAGAGAAACAAATGACAACACCACCAACAGCAACCTTTTAGCATCTGATGCCCAGATGCTATTACCTTTACATGACCTAAGCGCGCAAACCAGCCAAGGGCTGGATGGCCATTCAACACAATGATCAACCCAGGAGAGACTGGGAACGTTAATTACAACACAACCAAGTGCCGGGATAAGTCAGTTTTAAAAACAAATCAAGCTTTATACCGATGATGCCAAAAGATGTGCTAGACATCTTTCATGAAAGTAACGGAAGATCTTAAACAAGTATATTACAAATTATGCCATGCAAAGAATACAAAGAAACACCATGAATTACAATATGACAATTTAATAAATAAGCTTTAAGAAAATTCATTAAATTATAATTAATAAATCGGACAAAGGCAGAAATCTAGTAATCTGGCCTAGGCAGGAGTACATTCAAGAGGCACAAAGACAGCTTAGCGATCCTAATAGTTATGAGAAAGCACAGATGGCTGATTTAAAAAAAGCAAAAGATACTTTGAAAAAAGAACTGTTGATATATAAAATACAAGGGATAATATATAATCAGGAGTTTGAATTTCTGCACAATGAATTTCCAGTGATTCCAACAATGTATCTGATTCCCAAAATACACATAAAAATTTCACCACCACTAGGGAAGCCTATTATGAATTTGAATTTGAATTTAAAATACTTATAGAGCGCTGCGTTCACCGTGCGGTTTCTTGGCGCTAAGGAGACAAAAATTAGCAGAGGGGAGGCAATGGATACTGGTGCAATGAAAGGGAGCAATGAGGACAATTTACAGAGGGAAGGCCTGATTGAATAAGAAGGTTTTGAGGTCTTTGCGGTAAAGAGAGTAGTGCTTGGCGAACCGTATATGGTCGGGGAGGGAGTTCCAAAATGTGGGTGCCAAAGTTGAGAAATTGGCCCCTCCCCACTTTTTGCGCTTGTAGCGGGGTACCTGCAGAAGTGATTGGGATGATGAGCGAAGCTCTCTGGCAGGGACATACTCCCTTATCAGAGAGGTAATGAAAGCGGGAGCTGAGCCCTGGCGCGCCTGGAAGACCATGCAGCCAGTTTTGAAAAGGGATCGCTCCCTAACAGGTAGCCAGTGGAGCGCCTTCAATAAAGGAGTTGAATGGTGGGAACGGGAAAGGCCGTACACTAGTCGGGCCGCCTGGTTTTGGACCAGTTGGAGCTTCCATAGGCTGTACACCGGGATGCCGTTGTACAGGGCATTGGCGTAGTCCAGCCGGGAGATCACCAAGGCGGACATAATCAGTTTAAGTGCCAGGGGAGAAAAGAAGCGGGAAACAGTGCGAATAGTGCGGAGAGTGAGAAAGCAAGAAGAGACAACAGAACTAATTTGTGAGTGTAGGGTGAGATGAATATTCATTTTAATGCCTAAAGTCTTAACTGTGGAAGAGGGAGTGGGAGGGGGACCAAAGGAAGAGGGCCAAAATAAAGAGTTCTAGGGACTGGAAGAACCACCCGTGAGAACCTCGGGTTCTTTCTACCATTGGAGGAGTAAGTAAAAACATCAGCAGATATCTGGACTCTTTTCTCCAGAATCATACGCACAATATCCCCACGTATGTAAAATACACTGTTGACTTTTTAAAGAAAATTAGACCAATCAATTGGGAAGAGAGATACTTAGGGCCCGATTCACAGAATGAACTTAAGACTCAATCCTAAACTTACTACTATTTTGGTATTCACAGAATGCACTTACTCATTTCGGTATTCACAGAATGCACTTACTCATTTCGGTATTCACAGAAGTTAGTAGTCCTAACTTTAGGACTCCTAAATGCCTCCTGTGAATACCGAAAGTCTTAAAATTAGGATTTTTCTCAGTTTAGTAGTAGTAAAGTTAGGAGTCCTAACTTTAGGACTCCTAAATGCCTTCTGTGAATACCGAAAGTCTTAAAATTAGGATTTTTCTCAATTTAGTAGTAGTAAAGTTAGGACTCTTAACTTTAGGACTCCTAAATGCCTTCTGTGAATACCGAAAGTATTAAAATTTGGATTTTTCTCAGTTTAGGAGTCCTAAAGTTAGGAATCCTAACTTTACTACTACTAAATTGCGAAAAATCCTAATTTTAAGACTTTCTGTATTCACAGAAGGCATTTAGGAGTCCTAAAGTTAGGAGTCTTAACTTTACTACTACTAAATTGAGAAAAATCCTAATTTTAAGACTTTCGGTATTCACAGAAGGCATTTAGGATTTCTAAGGTTAGGAGTCCTAACTTTACTACTACTAAATTGAGAAAAACTCTAATTTTAAGACTTTCAGTATTCACAGAAGGCATTTCGGAGTCCTAAAGTTAGGACTACTAACATCTGTGAATACCGAAATGAGTAAGTGCCTTCTGTGAATATCGAAATGAGTAAGTGCATTCTGTGAATACCAAAATAGTAGTAAGTTTAGGATTGAGTCTTGAGTTCATTCTTTGAATCGGACCCTTAATGATTACCCTAGACATTGAATCAGTTTACACCAGTATTGATCATCATACTGGAATATCAGCAGTCAAGCATTATGTGGATACTCAGCCTCTGTGTTTTCACCCCCATAATATCATGCTGTTGGAATTGATAAAGTGGTGTCTGTACAACATTTTTTTTAATGTTTAGCAAATAACTGTATGTGCAAAAGAGAGGAGTTGCCATGGGAGCCTGCTTTTCCCCCAGCTATGCGTGTTTGCATGTTGGCTGGTGGGAGGATCAGGCCCTAATGGGAACTCATGCTGTAATGTTCCATACCCATGCAATATGTTGGCTTCGTTACATTGACAACGTTTTTGTTGTATGGGATGGCGATCAATAAAGTGCAGAAATGTTTGTGGGGGCCATTGATGACAATAATGCCGACTTGAATTTCACATCATATATAAGTGGTGAAAGTGTTGACTTCTTAGATACAACTGTATATGTGAGGGAAGGCAAATTAGAATAACATTGGAAATTCACCTCGGGGAACTCTACGTTATATGCTAAAAGTGCACATCCCCAGCACTTAATAAAAAGTATTCTGTATGGGAAAATACTTAGAACAAAAAGGATTTGTAGTACAGAGGAGGAATTTTCCAAATGCCCACTAGCATCAATAGAGAGTTTTAAACAGAGAGGATATAGTGACAAGATTATCTTGGAAGCAAATGAAAAAGCCAAATCTCGTAATAGAGAATCACTACTGTCCAAGTAAGGTCAGAGCATTAACATCGCTGAAACCTCCCCTAGTAGCAATGTTTGGAATTCAAACAAAAATGCAATAGCAAGACTAATTACCACCTTCAGTAAACAACAAAGGCAAATAAGGGGGATAGTGAATAAAAACTGGCCTATCCTCCTCACTGATGGGGTGCTAGCACCTAAATTGCCCACCACTCCTACCTTAACTTTCAGACGTGCCAAATCCATGAGGATAGACTTAGTGAAAAATAACCCAGAGGAATTTCCCAGTATCGCTTAGCTGAAACCGAAACAGCGCTTTTTCAAATGTTTGATATGCCGGGCCTGCAAGTTTGGAGAAAATAAAACCCACTACACAGTACCTTTCAGTCCCAAAGAGAGACCCATTATGGGGCATTTTACATGACGCACAGATTACACAGTATATATGCTCACATGCACATCTGGTCTTAACTACATGGGGATCACAAAATTGCAGGTGCAGGTAAGTATTTTACGGCACCTGCATGCCATAGTAAACAATGATTACAACTACCTGGTAGCGCGCCACTTTAAAGCTATGTATGAAAACAATCTCAACTGCCTCAAATACTTTGTGATAGATGCCGTTCTAGCATTACGATGAGGAGGCAATAGAGAGGGCAAATTAAGGCAATTGGAGATATTATTGAGTTTGATAGTAAGGCACCTTCAGGACTGAATACTACTGAGGACCTTCATTATTTTTTATAAGGAGTTTTCCCAATTTTCCACTGTCAAGTACATTTTAATACATTTTAGGTAATGTACCAAATACATGACTGTATGAAAGTATTTGTTTGAAGACTATGGGTTACGGTGTATATATAAATATGAATCTCAGCCTTGCTTATATGTTTTTTACCATCTAACATATTATTGGTTTTAAAATAAGGAAGAAATACCCCCCAAAAGATTTTTTTTAGATGTGCTTTTTAAAAATTATTTATCACTCCAGCTTTTTCAGTACTGTATTAATTGATTCCGAATTTAGCACTTTATTCTTGCACGGTTTGCACATGCCATGTCTTATCACAGGTTTAACAGTACAGTATTGTGAAATTTGCACTATGTTGGTAAATCATGTCTTAGTGGATTCAATGCATATTAAGATGGTTCCAAGGCAGACGATATATATGAAATAATAAGCTACCTGTTTGAGATGATTTTTCATTCATGTATTGAAAGTACTTAGCGGTCATAGAGATGTATTTTTTAGACATTGCAGCAATGTTATGTGAAACTTTAATTATAGGTGTTGTTAAATGTGGCTTTCAAGCATAGTAGTGGGTCAAAATAAGTAATGAGTGGGTCAAAATGAGTATGATATATTTATTTATATTGATATGCACTGCATAAATGAGCCACGAGATGGTACCGATGTAGCCCCACTGCATTGCTGCTATAAGTTCTTATGAATGTAAAAGTTCAATATGGTATGCTTTTAATATGTATTCGTACTAATTATATTTTTAATTATGCCTTTTTTAACTTTTTAATAGCCGTACGGAATTAAAAATGTTTATTGAGGACAAGCATATTTATTGCCTGTAACATACCAAATAAAATGAGATTTTGCTATTTGTGTTATCCCACGAATATTTATATATTTTTTTAATTTATAGCAACAAAAATAAATATATATTTTTAAGAATGCTTGCGATTCATTTGTTCAAAATTGTGTTCCATCAATCCAAACAAACAAAAAGTCACAAAACATTTCTTTCTCTTACATTTTTTGCATCCATACAGGTCAACTCCCATCGAAAGAAGGAGAACTGGAAGGCCATCGCTAAGAAGGTGCAGACCCTGGGGGTCTACAAGTGGTGTATCATTTACTGCTGGAAGTGATTGTGGGCTGTGTGCACCACACTCTGATCGCCCTAACGGCCTGCACACTTGCAGTAGCCTATCCCGTGCTTGATGGGCAGTTGTGGGCCCAAATACAGCATCCAGTGTGTAAGTTTATTTTGGAGTTTTTCATTTGAAATAATTTGTGTTATATCAACAAATGATGGCATAATGCACAAGGTGAGATTTTTAAGGTGTAAGTTTTGCACAAAGTGTTTTGTATATTATTTTGGTGAAAATTATACCAATATATTTCTGATCACTACCAAACGACTATTGTGAGCAGACACTTGCCGGCGTAAAAACTATTATACATGGTATACATGAGTTTGTTTGATGTTATAATGGACAGTTTTACTAAACAGGCCTACATTGTTAATTGTGTCAGATGTGATGGTTCCCTCACATTTGTGAAGGATGTTAAGCTAGCCCTATTACAGGTGACATAGCATAAAATGCACGTATGCTACAGTGGATGTTCCAAACGTCATAATTTTGTGGTTGTATTATTAAAAAACAATTGAGAGCATGGGAGGAAAAATGACTAGAAACATAAAATTACATGGTTACATTTTTATTAAAAATATATTACAAATGTGTTTTGACTAAAAAAAGCATTTGGGGTGGAGCTTGCCTGGCTCTAAGATGGCCACAAGTTAGAGTCTTTCCTCTGCAACTGGCAAACTATCCTGCTGAATCCTAACTAATACCTCACATCCTCTTTGCAAAGTTTGCGCCTTGGGACACGAGACATAGTGGAACCCCTGGAGCTCATTGCAGATCCCCACAGAGCCCGGGAACACTGAAATCCCCTGCAGACTTAATCGATGGCCTGCCCACAGCTTACCCAATGCCATTACCTGGCAGCTGGCGGAGAGCAGCCTGTTGGCGTTCGGAGGCCGGATTGGCACAGTGAGTTGAAGTGCCGATCACTTATCCGGACTCAGAGAGGTAGCCTCTGGGGGGCCCAGCCTGATTAGGGGCATCACTGACCTGAGTCTGTCTGCAGTGGGAGAACGAGGCCTGGCATGGGCACTGGGGAGGAGTGCCTGGAGATGGGACGCTCGCGATGCTGCTGAGGGACCTGAGGTGAAAGTGGTTGTGATCCCCCTGCCCCGGTTGCTCCCGTGGCTACCACTGCTCTGGAGGCTGGTGGCAGGGCACCCTTAACAGCAGGGTGAGGCCAGGACTTTCACAAAGTAGCTGGCTCCCAGGGGGAAGATCAAAGACTACCTGGCAGCCATTGACCTTGTACTTGGGCTTACCATCGAAACACAACATTGCAGGCGCCTCCCAGCTGAGTCGGGGATCCAGCCAACCCTGGAGTGTGAGTGCCTTACTTTTGGCACACCTACTGTTTCCCAGGGAGCCAGATCCTGCAATTTCAAATCCACTACTGCCCCAGGCCCACCATGGTCAACAACCTTTCACAGAGGACGGGGACCCAGCCCGTAATATTTTGAATACGTGATTGAGTGTGCATTGCTGCATCCATTACATTCTGGCATGGCTTGCCACAGACAGCGAGCAGGCAACATGGGGAAGCCAGAGAAATCGCAATCCAAACTTCAGTCACAAAAGCAACATTAACAGGACAAATATGCCTCCGAGTAAGGATCAGAGGCCGGTGAAGCTCCCCCAGGTCCCAGACCTCAAGCAAATTTTGGCTGCCATGCAGCACAGCTTGAATAAAATAGATAGTAAAATAAATGCATTAAACTTTTGTATGGACGGGATGTACAAAAGGCTGGACAAGCAAGTAAAAAGACTAGATACAGCTTGTCTCAGATGCTGAGGATACCTCAAATTTAACTTCTCTAGCCCACAGCTCCATTGGGAAGCAACTGCACACTGTCCAGGCCAAGGCGGAGGACTTGGAAGCCTGCTTCCGGTGAAATAAATTCGGAACTCTTTGTGGAGCACCTAATCACAACTCTGCTGGGGGGGCTGTTTTTCAGCCATCTTCGTGGTGGAGGGGGCATACCGTTCACTGGCTCCCAGACCACCAGAGGCCCCACCACGCTCAATCATAGCAAGACTAATAAACTACAAGGATCAAGAAAACACACTTTGCAAAGACAGGGAGCTGAAAGATGTACACTACAAGGGAATGAACGTGTCCCTATATCCAGACTTTATGCAGCAGGTGTAAGAAGCAAGACAGCTCTTGGCACCAGCCAAGAGGAAACTTCAAGAGCTACAACTTGACTACAACATGCTATATCCAGCCAAGCTGCATGTCATACTCGATGGGAAAACATATATCTTCACAGATCCCTCTCAAGTAATGCAGTTTATTAAGCGCAGGAATCTCAACCGCTCTAAGAATAGCCCTGGGTTGGGCAGTGACGACGAGGCCAAGTAGGCGGAAGAATAATACAGCAGGGACTAGGGCCCCCTTTGGCATAGTTCCACATGGTAGTAGGACATATCTGCTTGCTGAGTATCTATGCCTGCGGTAGTCAACTGCGCTCAGGATTGCAGAAACTATTGTTAACTCAGCTGATCTAATCTTAATCACTAGTTCAGTACACAGCGTGCCCCCTGCAAAAATATGTACGGTATTGTGTGAGCCCCACTATTTGAGCCCAAAAGGGAGAGTTTTGATTTAGTTAAAATACCACCTTGTTCCCTGGTTTTTAGGGTAGTTTTCAGGAGGGATAGGTGGTTCTCAAGTATGCATTGTTGGGTATTGCATAGCGTGGGAGGAGGGGAGGGTATATGGGAGCCGAGACAGGCAGAATTCTTGACAATTACGTCATGCACTGAATGTTTTGAATTTCTTTAATGCAGGCAGGACCATAGAAGGATACAGTAGCGAAACGTGTAGCGTGCAGGGTGGTTTAAGCATGAGTAGTACAGTACGTTTCTTAACATGGAACATATGGGGTTGAATAATCACAGGAAACTCAAGAAAGTTAGTTTTGTATTGGAACGACACAAGATCGATGTGACCCTAATGTAGGAAACACACTTGCCAATTCAGAGTAATATGCTGACCCACAAACTATTTCAGGGTAAGATCAATGCAGTGGGTTTTACATCTCATGCTAGAGGAATTTTAACATGGGTGAACCCAAAGTCGGGAATTCAAGTACACACAACTGAGACAGATCCAAAAGGTAGATATGTAATTGTATGTTGCCAGATAGATGGGTTATCAGTAAAGATAATCAATGTGCATGGACCAAGTACAATGTCCCACACTTCTATCACAGTCTTGGTGCTGTCTTGCAGCTCTACAGGGATACTTCACTAATAACAGGCGGGAATCTTAATTGAATCCTAGATCCACTCAGAGATCGCTCCAAGGGAGCTGCAGGTCTCGGCTTGGCCTAGTCTGGAGCCAGCCTAGACCTCATCAAGAGCTTAAGAGCTTAGACCTGGTGGATGTGTGGAGGCAAAGCTTCCCTGATATTGCTGGGTTCCCACACTATTCTGCCTCCAACGACATACACATGCGGATTGATGACTGGCGCGCATCTAGGAGGCTATCCGCGCAGGTGGAGACGCGCACCCTGCACCCTAGCACTTATTCAGATCACGCTCCTGTACAATTGGACTTACAATGCCCCATCAAACAGCTCCTAGCATTTCTTTGGAGATTTCCCACATACTCATTAATGAACCCTGTATTCACTGCAGAAATTGCAACAGTGATAGATGTATACTTCTGAAACAAATTGGGGTCTGTATACAGTTTTGCCACCAACTGGGAGGCCTTCAGAGCTTATATTGTTTGTATAGTTATTTTTAAGCATGCTGGAGTGCTTGGGTCACTGAGGGACTGACTCATGCACTTGGAGAAGGATATTCTAGCCTTTGAACAAACCTTCCAAAGGATAGGGGATGCTAATGCATTGGGGGATATAAAAGTTGTGCTGGAGTAATTTCAGGATACAGCAGACAGGGAAGTCAAACCTCTTGGCAAATATGCCGTGGAGAGGGTCTAAGATGAGGAGGAATGACCGGGAGCCACCTTAGCAGCCTTGTTGTGCCCATGGCAAGAAGTGGGCACCATCACAGACATACTAGATGGGGAAGGTCTCCAGCTTCACAATTGAAAAAATATAGCAAACAGATTCTATAGGTACTAACCTCATCTTGTGTGTTTTGCCATTCGCCCTATATGGGAAGGGTATGCCCAGATGTGGGTCCCGTGCTCACTACGCCACTGGAGTCAAGCTTTCCTGGCTGATGACGGCTGACAGCCAGAAACTGGTCCTAGGATGCTTGATTCCGGTCCAGAGAAGACATGGCTTGGCAGTTTGGGCTGGACTGTTCCCATGAGGCACATGGGTCAAGACTGACTTGTATATGGCCATGTCTGAACTGGGGTGGCATGGTGAGCAAAATAACGATGGATTAAACCCAGGTCTGTGACTGTGGGTGAATATTTTGCCAATGTGCAACATTCCGTCCATCATCTTGTGTGTTTTTGCTGTTTGACCTATGTGGGAAGGGTATGCCCAGACTTGGGTCCCGTGCTCACTATGCCACTGGAGTCAAACTATTCTGGCTGATGATGGCTGGTAGGCAGAAACCGGTCCTAGGATGCTTGATTCCGGTCCAGCGAAGACATGGCTTGGCAGTTCGGGCTGGACTGTTTTGATGAGGCACAGGGTCAAGACTGATTTGCATATGGCCATGTCTGAACTGGGGAGGCATGGTGAGCAAAATAACGATGGATTAAACCCAGATCTGTGACTGGGGTGAATGTTTTGCCAATGTGCAACTTCCATCCATCATCTTGTGTGTTTTGCTGTTCGCCCTATGTGGGAAGGGTATGCCCAGACGTGGGTCCTGTACTCACTACGCCACTGAAGTCAAGCTATCCTGGCTGATGACGGCTGATAGCCAGAAACCGGTCCTAGGATGCTTGATTCGGTTCAGGGAAGACATGGCTTGGCAGTTTGGGCTGGACTGTTCCCATGAGGCACAGGGTCAAGACTGATTTGAATATGGCCATGCCTGAACTGGGATGGCGTGGTGAGCAAAATAACGATGGATTAAACCCAGATCTGTTACAGGGGGTTCATGTTTTGCCAATGTGCAACATTCCGTCCATCATCTTGTGTGTTTTACTAATCTCAACTTTACACCTCCCAATCCACTCTTGAGGACAATGCTATTCGGATGGAGAATACCTAGGGACAGATTCACAAGTCCCTTGTGCCACTTGTGAGTCACTCTTCCCATGTTAAAAGTGACAAAAAAGTGGCACAAGGGGCTTGTAAATCTGCCCCCTTATGTCTCCGCTGACTCCGGGTGAGGTCAAAGCAGCAATTAAGTCTATGCGCACTGGTAACGCTCTGGGCATAGACAGGCTTACAGTTGCATCCTACAGGGCCATTCAGGACCACCTTGTTCCTCACCTAATGAAATTTTTTGAACACATGGCACAGTCAGGAAAAATGCCTACCTCTATGAGAGAGGCGCTGATAATTATGATACTGAAACCAGGTAAGCCACTTCAAAGTAGTTAATCCTACAGAACCCTTTCCTTGTTAAATGTTGACACCAAGATATACACTAAAGTATTGGCTAATCTCTTAGCCCCATTCGTACCACCTGTGGTGCGACCAGAGCCGGTGGGGTTTGTACCCAGGCGTAACTTAACCTTAAATCTACGAACCATTTTTGGTACTATTCAAAGACAAGATCTAAGAGTCAAGGCTGCTGCATTCCTCTTGGATGCTGAGAAGGCGTTTGATTCCATAGAGTGAGCCTTCATGAGGGGAGTATTGAGGAGAATTTGAGTGGGGAATATTTTATCCAATTAGTCACAATGCTTTACACCCTGCCCACGGATAGGATATGACTGGGCAAATAGGTCACAGACCCTACAGTTATTTCCAGGGGGACTCGTCGGAGTTGCCTACTGACACCTCTCCTCTAAGCACTGATAGATGAGCCACTGGCTCGTGTGCTGCGGGAATACCACAAACAAAGAGGGCTATGTTTCCCGGGACATCAACTAAAAATCACAGCTTATAGGGACGATACCTTGTTGTGTGTCTGAGACCCCGAGACCAATCTTATTCCAGTATTCTCAGAGGTGGTACAGTTCAGGAGGCTAGCCAGAATTAATATCAACTAGATGAAATTGTTAATCTTACCGCTAACTCTGGTGACAACCCCCACTCAGATAGACTTTACTATGCAATGGGCTTCAGACCCGATTCTTTACTTAGGAATAAAGATTCTCACTGACCCATCAGTGGTGATTGTGAAGAACTATGGTAGGTACATTTCAAGAATAGAGGATGACATCAACCAATGGATAAGGCTTCCCCTCTCCCTGATAGGGCGCATCTCTGTAATGAAGATGGTGATCCTCCCTACTTCTTATTTCTGTTAGTTAACATTCCTATACTGTTGCAGTGTTCTGTGTTTGCCAAGTTGTGCAAGCTCTTGACTAAACTTGCTTGGGCGGAAAAGCAGCCGAGGGTTCGATGGGACATACTGACCCTTCCATACGTTGCCGGGGGACTGGGTGCACCAGACTTATAGTTATACTACAGGGTCGCTCAGGCCTCTCATGCATACACTTAGATTCAAGGACCCCAGATTTGCCACATCAGTTTATTGAGCAAGGCGCTGCAGACTCCCACACACTATCACAGATCCTACTTAAGTCCCCAATTCAGCAACACAGTGTATTGGACTCCCTCAATTCCACTGCACATGCATGACACAAACTGCTAGATGCCTGGACGGGTGCGCTCATGTATTCTCCGCTAATACCGCTGGATCGGTACTCCTGGTTTTCAACAGGTAGGGAACGCGATGTGCTCTACACAATGAAACACGTGGGTATACACACATTGGGAGACTTCTTCCAAGAGGGGGTTTGCAAAGCTGGGATGACTTGACCGAGGGAACACAGGGTCTCATGCCATACACGCATATTACAGGGCCAGGCATGCATGGCAGGACCTACTGGGAGAGGATATGCAAGAGCCTAGTACACTTACACCGCTTTTCCATATTACAAAAGTAACCTCCCCAGTAAAACAAATCACAGCATTATATTCCCTAGCTCAGGAACCCAGGAAAGCACAGCGGCACAGAACTGGACAAGAATGGCAGAGAGACCTTGACATGATAAGAATTAGCAAATGGTGGTCATATTGCTGTAAAGTGATGAGGCATTTGTCTCTTAATGGCAGGCACCGCCTTATACGCTTTAAGTATATCAATTGAGTATATTACACTCCCAACAGATTGTTTTGCTACAGGTTGCGGTACCCAGTGAAATGCAACAGATACAGGGAGCAGGAAGCTGGGTTCCTCCATGTGGCATGGCAATGGCCCAGTATGTTAATATTCTGGGGGAAAGTATTTTTGATATTGAGCGATGTTGCACGTCAGCGGTTGGTGCCTAGTTCCCCGGTCACGCTGCTGGGGTATGACCAGGAGATAGCATCCAACAGCAGGAAACTATTGGCAATGGGAATGTTACTCGCAAAACGTAGATTTGCCATGCACTGGGCAAGGGCTCCACTCCACGAATCACTGAATGGAATACAGATATGCTCTATTGCAGCCCACAATTTGATGCATATAATGAACTCCTTCCACCACAGAGTCGTCCCAAGTGTTACTGGGGTATATACTATCAATATCTGATTGGGAAAGAGATGGGAGAGCCAGAAGGCGGTGAGGAAAGAATCAACCACCTCTAAGTCTGCATGCCCCAGCTGAGATTGGCAACTGTTCACAATGTGAAGAATGTAAACTAATATGGTTTGAATGCTTTGACCCCCAGACGCTCTATTTTTCCAGAGCTGCCAAGGTTTCAGACTGCTATGTGTGACATTTTCATAATTCAAGTGTAATTATGAGTGATATTTCAACGACTATGAGTGACATTTTTTTACAAGTAAAAGAAAGAAATTAAATGCACAGAAAGAGAAAATGATCAGACATTACACCCATTTGAGCAATAAGAAGCTCTGAAAACTCATTGAAATAGTGATAAAAACTACCTGAAAAAGGAAGACTGGATTTATAATGAACTCATTAGGTGCCATCAGCCTACAAAGACATGGGTTAGTGTTTGTTCTAATGAAAGCCTGGCAGTACCAGGTCTCAGAGCTCTAAATAGTGCGCACTGCTGCTTACTCCCTCCCGTGTCCTAGCAAGATTCAAATAGGCCTGTGAGCTTCAACGGTTCAAACTAGAATCACAAAGGCCCAAAGAGGATCTGAGCAGACCCAGACTAATACCACGTGGGCACTTTGAGAGCAGGTGTCTGTTAGTTTTGTTGTAATCTATACATGGGGCCACTGGAATGTGCATGCCAGATACATTGGTGGGTATCTGATATGAGGTTAGTGTACCTCAACAAGGCCAGTAAATGTGCAAAAACAGGTGGGTACATTCCCACCGCAAAGCGAGATCAGTCGTGACCACTAAACACAGGATATCTGTCTTCATTTTTGTGTCACCCCTTTCACCACTGTAGCATGTTTCATGCAGCGCTCGAATAAACAAACATAAAAGAAAACCGTCACTTCTGAAAAGGTCCCAGCCACCCAGGACAACCAAATCTCTCTACAGCCACCCCTAGGGCAGGTCCTCAATAGTTGCTCTAGTCAGGCCACTACCAGCAAGACATCACCCCTATCATATGGGAGGAGCTGACAGGAGGTATCATGAAGAGGAATGCTGAGTCTCAGGTGCCCATCGAGATGCGGAATTACTTTGGGCAGTAATAGCAGGGGCATTAAGGGGGACCTTGAGGATAGCAAGAGCAGGAGTCAGGCACGAATGCTAGTGGGAAAGCAGGCCACCATCAAGCCTCGACAGCGGGCCGATCCGTGAACCAGGGCTGCATATCTGGGGCCTTATTTATGAAGGCCTTGCGCCACCGGTACGCCACTTTTTCCCATTTTAAAAGTGACGCAACGGCGGCGCAAGAGCTTCATAAATAAGGCCCCTGGAAGGGCTGCAAGTAGATAGAAAGGCCCCCTGACCCTGTAGCAGAGAACCAACATGGAGTAAGGGAGGCATGGGGGACAGGCGGGTGCGCACTCACCGTGACCGGAAATCCAGCGTGACCGGCAGCATGGGCTCATTATCCAGAGCGTCCCCAGGAGCTGCAAAGCCCGGCAAGCAATAGCAGCTGCAAGCACTAGAAAAGGAGGTGTCCAAGAGCACCTACGAAGCCTCGCCTGCTTCTCCGTGCCATGACTCTCAGGCTCAACAGCAGCAGCTGCAACTGTAAAGCGGTCCATGTAGTTGGGGTTTGGTCCGGTCCGGTCGCAGAGATCAATCCCATTGTTTTAAACAAAATTTACTGCGTGCAAGCTGCGCTGGCATTGCCACTGGCTGCACCCTCCCAAAACCTAACTTCATGAACTGCACCTACCCGCTTGCGCAGCCGTACTCTCTCATGATGTAATCAATCAGGAATGACGCGTGAATCCTATTGCTATAATTGTAGCAGTTCTAAGCCAGTCGTCCCAAGTCTGCCAGCCCTGTGTGCTGCAGACTTCAGCCTTATTTTCAATCAGCATTAATGGTGCATGATTAGTAGCGCTAGGACTTCACAGCCCAGAAGGTGCTAAGCCTATTATGCATGACTTGGCATTTCAGTGTGGTGATGTGGACCACCAGACTGAAACGCGTTAGTCTCACGCCTGATGCGTGATACTTGGGAGGGTTGTTGGTCTGCTTGGTGAACTGTACATACACAGGAAATAGGATTCACCCTGTACTTGTTATATAAGATGTTGGTATCACTGAAGATGTATCACGTCCAATAAGAAGAAGGGTTTGTATTACACTGTGGGTTGTGCTTATTTGAAACATTTTTTTTGTTTTTGTTCTGTACATCAGTTATAATGTGGAACTTGCTGTGATATAAAGAGCTATGCTATCTAAAATGTAATAAACACAAAAAATGGCTTTTAATTTTTGTTAAAAGTGACAGATTTGTATGATGTGTTACTCCTCCATAAATGTGCATATGAGGCAGTTTGTTTTGTAAAATATGAGATGCGTACGTTTTTAAAAAAAGAGGCAGGAATGTGAACACATTGGCGACAGAGTAACACATAGCCAAAAACATTATTTTGATGTTCTTTTTTATGTAAAGGTGATAAAGGAACAATAAACAAAAATAGATTACTTAAAATAACTTTTGCATACGGAATATTCCATCACATATTCGTTGGGGTAACCCATTTGGAAAACTCAATTTAAGGCACAAACATTTCAGTTTAGGACATTTTTGAAATACATCAAAGTTTGACCTTTTTAATAATGTGATTTGATTTATTTCATGAATCAGTGTATTTAAATTTTATTTGTTCACAATAGTAAAACAAACTAAAACTAACTTAACATTTTTTGGAGTGAAATATATATATTTTTAGCTCTGTACTAAAGTGGATTACAAAAGTATGAAGCCTCATGTATTTACATATACTGTAGAAGTAATTTTAAACTACAAAAACATTTTTATTATATTTGTTCAACAGCACAAGTAAAAGCTTAGGTTGTAGTGTAGTTCCTATATTCCCAATAGGCTCTGCACATTGGAATAACATATACTATAGTTTAGACTTAGGACTGAAGTCGACTAGGTCTCTATCGTATATATTAGACTTAATTGTGAGTGCCAGCTAGCTCAGAGGTCACTAGAAACGTTCTCGAATAAACAAGAAGGGATTAGTCTCTGACAACCATATAACATGACAACTTTGTTTCCCCAGAACGAAACATATCTCTGGGTCGCAGAAACAATAGACGGCGATTTCACTCAGTCATTCGTGCATGCTTCGTTTCACCAGAGTTGCTTTAGAAATAGAGAGACAGGCGTTTTCAATAAAAGTATTTATTGAAAAGTCTTATTTCTTAAGCATAAGAAATACACTGCTACAATTGAAATGCTAGTTAAGAAGAACGAGGCATATAATACGAATAGTATTATAAAATAGTACTGTAAAAGCATGATATGGTTTCTAAGCTATAAACATAGAATACATAACATGCATAAAATACATACAGTGATAAAATATTGGCTAAAAGTACTCAACTGGTGCTTCTATAATACGCCTACCCCGGTGTACCTAACCTAAGTCTAATACGAGGGAGGAGTAAGTGTGTTGTAGCTTAAGTCTAGTAATTTTTGCCAAGAATCTGTTCCAGGAATTCTCTAAGGGTCTAATCAGCTCCGTACCTTGGTTTTAAAATATAGGTCTTGGATCTTTCTCTCAGGACTCGTTCTCCCAGCAACCCACAAGGGTAGCCTGGAAACACCTGAGCTGGATTTCTCGGCAAGAGAAAAGACAGCGTCTTCTCAGTGCATCAGTTGGTGGGTCGGCTTCCATCGGCACTTGCAGCAGCAGGGCGCCGGGCAAGTAGTTAGTCGATCTGCTCCTAAACCACCTTGCGTTTGACTGGGCAAATGTAGCATATTTATACTTTAAAGGTGCCGAGTTTGACGTAAGATTGGACATAATATTGTCACTAGTGTCTCAGTTCCTTGAAAACTCAAGGAGTTCTTGGATAAATTAATATTCAAGCAGGGGGAGGTACCTGACTGCTGAAGGCTGTTTTTTCCAAGAAATCATTGTGGATTCTCAGAGGTTAGTGGAAGTAGCCATGCCTTATTTGGGCTGCACAGGCTAAGACTAAATAAGGTAATGATTCCTTATGCCTATATAAGGATTGGGTGAATTATACCTATATATGGGCATGAATCAGGAAAATTTCACTCTGATCCTAGATTCCCACATAACACCCACTGCGATTATTAAGTTCAATAATACGAAAGCACTGAACATATCTAAGGCAAAGTGTTCACAATCCCACCCAAAATACAAAAATGCTTTTGAATAGGCATGTGCATATGAAATGAGAATATACTGTATGCAAAAGTTATGGGCGTCATTTTAAATCAAGCATAAATTATGAGCATATATCTTCTTATTAAATAAAATGAAAGTACATTCATCACTTTGATACCTGAAATCTGTCCCAAAGCATACGTTTTTAACTGTGTTTGTTTTCGAGGTTGAAGCCAAATATTGTTTTTTCAGGAAGTTCAAACACAAAATCTTGTTCTTTAAGAATAGTTCTACTTTAAGCATATTACTCTGTGCCAAAAGTTCTATTTTAGAAAAAGTTCAAATCAGTGAATTGTTTTTGAAAAATAAAGGCCGAATTGCAGAGTTCAAGGAACGCTGTGTGAATTAATCAAAAGTTATTCTCAGGAGTGTCAGGAGAAAACACATCAGATCATCTAGGCTGGCAAAGAAACCGTCTACCGTAGTAGGTGAAAGTGGAACCACTTCAGTTAACAGATCAAAAGTGCAGAAGTGTGGATCATCGCCATCAGCGTTATATGCATTAGCAATGTCCATAGTAGATGGTAACTTTGTGCCTGTATTTTCTCATATCTCACCCTCAGTTAGACTTGCCGGTGAGACCTCAATGAATGCCGTCATCAGAATAGGCAGCCGTTGGGGGCAACACAATGCATGAGCGGTTATGGGACCTAGCAAAGCGTCAATGTCAGATGGCAAAAATGGAATACCCTTCCCATGTACATCAGACAAGATAACAATGAAGCATCCTTTAGAAAAATGTTAAAAACTTATCTTTTTACTCTCTAAACTGCTTATCTCTGGATCCACTCTGCAAAAAACTCTCTCTCCACAGCGCGGGGACACGCCGGGAGGCATCACCAGGCGCTTTACAAACCCCTATAATGAAGTACTGATGGAAGTGTAAGACAAATGTCCAACACGCATTCCTGTCTGCAAAGCAGGCATCGAAGAACAGGTAAGATGCAATTTTGTCAGATTGGTCTGAACTAAAGAAGCCAAGTTGTGTTCAGATCTCTTAAACGAGCCAAGCCAAGAATCTATGAAATCCTCTCACGATACCTCATGGCTAGGAGGAATTGTTCCATGGTGGTCTGGGTGTTGCTGGTGGCCGGACTTGCCATATTGGAGCAGAAGGAATAAAAATAGAATTCCTGCTATTAGTCCCAAGATGAGAGGCAGGTCGCCGAACACAGAGTGCACAGAATTTGGAAAAATGCTGAGGACTGCTTCGAATGGTGTTAACACTCCCTAAAAAATCGCCTTAAATACATGTGCGATGCCGCTGGTATCAGACATGTTTAAGATTTGACTTACAATTTCAGCGAAATGTACTGGGCAGTTTGTTGATAATAATGCATGTATCTCTGCAGAAGACCTTGCTACTTGCAGATCATACGTTTCTCTAGATGAGGTTAGTGGCACAATTTTTTGTAAAAGAATGGCTTTCATTCTGCTTAACCCCTTCGATGCGGATGACAAAGCCAGCTCGTCATGGGCGTTACCTGCGCTGCGCGCATGACGAGCTGGCTTTGTCACGAAAGCCGCGATTTTCAAATTTCAGCGCGCAGCGGGAAAACCCCCTAGCGCGCATGCGGTTAAAGTATCAATTCGTATAGAAGAGATATTCAGTAAAGGCCATAAAGCCATCTCCCTTTCCGTCTTGCTTTTTGGATACAATACTTGCATAGAACAAGTGACTGTGGATGACACAGTTACAAGATAACTTTTTCCTGGCAACATGCCACAACAGCTGTGATCATTCAACATAACGTAGCTGCCATTGGATAGCTGCCTGAAAATCGGTACTATTGCTGTGGAGGGGGAACCGTGCAGGTGGCATGAGAGGTTATTTGCAGAACCGTCGCAGGCTCCGTGCAAATTAATACCCTGGCTCAAAAGTGTACCACTTAGTGAGTTTTTGCAATTATTAACACTAAGGAATGCTTCATGTCCCCTATTCCAACATCTGTGTGTGTATGGTAGAATCCAGGTCAACTTAATGTATTCTTTATCCAACCTTTCGTACAGGCCCGCTGGAATATGCTCCAGACAATACTGAAACAGGAAAGACATCACTGGTATCGTAATGGTGCCATGAATTATCCATTCAATGACAGGTTTTTCAGAAACTGTTAATTGTAATCTTTCGACTTTTTCAATGCTCAGCACTGTGTAGTCTGCTCCTCTTTATGCCAAAGAGATTTGCTTATCTGTAAGGTTAAATACAGCAAACAATGACGTGGTATTGATTAGATGTCATGGCACATAGCTTGAACGCAGATTTTGCAACGTCCAGCCTAACAGCATGATAGAACGTAATTGAGACTGGCCGTGTTGTAACATTACCAAGTCTTGTTCTATGATGTCAATTGCAGATGACACAATGCTGTTCAAAGAATAAATTCTGGAGGACAGAGTAGTTAACCCATTGTCCACTACAGATAGGCTTTTTTCTAAATTAATATGATCACTTTCTCGTATTATTTCTGCAGTTTCCATTTGCGTCACTTTCCATATTTCGTTGTATGCCGCATATGTTCTGGCGTATATGAAACGTTTTTGCCGTGGTTTGCGAGGCCCCATTAAGAAATCTCGCAAATCATTGCTTTCTTTAAGTAAAGATACCTGTAGTTTTATTTCTGGAAGTTAGATTTCTGAAGCCACTCAAGGCACAGTTTCCCTACACTGTAAGTGGTTACTGTCCCTGGATGTTGTCTCTGGGAATATCTTGGATCTGGCCTATTCATTTTGAAACCCTGTGTTTTGTTCAGGAATCTATCTTGACAGTTATTTGTGTCTGTTGGCCAGATTAACCATTTTTTCCAATCAGGATTTGTTCTGTTCTGTTTTAAAATATAGGGTACGTCTACCTCCTCTTCTGTAGTATTATTACTGTCAGATGTGGGTTTAGGTATAGACAGTTTATTTAAATCTTTTATCTTAGCTAAGTCAAGACATGCAGTTTATTGAACAGTGTCATTCAAAAACATTATTTGTTCTGGTATAATGCAGGCTCTGAACAGGGCTTCTAAACCTTGTACCTGCCAGTCTTTCGTGCCCCAGACAATTTTTGTCTTGATGTTGTCTTTCCAAAAGTCAAAACCTAATGTCGACAGCTGAGCATAAAAGTTTGCAGAATAAATCTGTTTAGTATTGGTCAACATTGTTTTCATACCTGTCTTGTTTAAATTTCTAAAATACAATGTTTCAGGATTGGTAACATTAAACCCTGAGAAGTATGAAAACCTTTCTTGAAATGTTTTATAACTGCCTTTTGGCGGTTGTTCCCATTGATTGTAAAGAAACACATTTCTAGGGCTTGCAGATTTATGCAAATAATGGTGACCATAATGGTTAAAACAATACATTTGTTCATAATTTATTGACCCTTCTATGTAGTCATGTTCTGTAAAATTAGCTGACATTTCTAAATATTCATCATGTTGTTAACAGTCTCAAAGTCCCAATCATCAGAGAATTTACTGGGTGCGACAAAGTCATTCAAAGAAACCATAAACAGATGTGAAATCTTCAATAATTCCACTGGACATAGATGTCATAATCAGTTCTATCCCATGCTATACCCCCAGGTGTAGGAATGTCTGTGATGTTTACTGCTGACAGGCTTCTTCTTTCACGATGAGATGATTTGTAAGGTTTCAGGACCAAGTTGATTTTCTTACTTGCTGTGTCCATAGTACTATATTTTCCATCTATCATTTGTCCCAAGCTTAAAACTAAAATCAGCCATAGCAGGAGAAAAATACACCTAAACCAATCCAAAATTCAATCCATGGTGAAACCAGATATATGTTCTCCAGTTGATGAAAGAGTTCTGTTACTTTCCCCTTGAAGTTTGTCTTTGCTGGCTTATCATCGGGTTCACTGGGATCCTCAGAAAAGTTATCGAAGTTGATAAAGTAGCCAGAAGCAGTTCTGTCAATTGTTGGAATTGCATCAGGATTGTTATTAATCTATGGAGTTGCTTCTTCCTTTGTCATATTGGTATAGTCAGAGGCTACATCATTGTAGACTGGTGTTTCTTGACGAACTGTTATTTGGGTCTCAAGAGGCACGAGTTCCATTGCTTTGTTGCATAGTCCTTCTTTTCTTACTGCAGGTTTATCAAACGTGATAAGTCTTTCAGTCTGAACCTCTTGGATAGTAGCAAGGTTTGGTCGCCTGCTACTTCTCTGGAGTCCACTGGGCCTACTACTTATAATTGGCTATATGTTGTGGTTTGACCAGGTTGATGGATACAACTCTGTTCTCCCTTTTACCAGCAAGGGGCGGTAGTACTACTGATCTTGTTCCTTTGATTCCCAAGACAGGTACTGCTTTTCTGTAAAAAGGCCCAAATTCCTTCTTTACCGCAATTTTTTTTCCTGACTAGATCCCCAATCTTTGGAATCCAGACAGGTCTTGCTGGGACAGGTGGTTTTTCTTCAGTGGTCGTTTGCTTCTGTATGGTATTACTCAGACTTCTTGTTTCATTTAAGTCCTGTAAAACAGTCAAATGATCTTTGACATCAAAGGGATTTTGCTCCACCACTGAAGTCTGACAATCGAGGTCTTCGATTATCATTCTAGTACCAAACATTAGTTCAAACGAGGTGACTCCACCCAGAGAATTCCTTGGCAGAATATTCAGACTACGTTGGACACTTATTAGATGTTTGACCCACTCATCACCCGAACCTAATACCTTAGCTGTTATGGATTGCTTTATGTCACGTTTTTTTCTTTCCACTACCGCATTAACCTCAGGATGGAAGGGACTAGAATACCGCAATGCAACGCCCAAGCTAGCCATGGCCTCCTTGTAAGCTCGGGAGCTAAACTTAGGACCCTGGTCAGAATGTAGCGTGCTTTTGCGTATGTGCTGATAAAGACTCGCAGATCCTTTATAACAGTTCTGGCGTTAGCCGAGCGCTGGGGCCACATCCAAATAAATCTCATGCAGGAATCTACTGCGACCATGATATATTTATAGTTGCCATCCCTTGTTAAGGGACCACAGTGGTCCAGGTAAACGCACGCCAGTGGTTTATTTGAAATTAGAAGGGGCATCTGTGCAGGTCATTTCACTGTAGAAACTTTAATTTTTTGGCAGATTTCACATTCTAGAACATAGTTTCTAGTTTGTTTCCTCATGCGTAGCCACCAATATCACTGTTATAATAAAGATACTGTGGCAGAAACTCCTGCATGTGCAGAAGCGAGCCCTTCATGTGCTGCTAAGATTAGTCCTAACCTGTGTTCCATGTTTGGAATTGCTCTGTCCCCCACTCCAGGGATTTGAGCAAAAGGAACATTATTTGCATCAGTTATATATGAGTACTTTACTGGAAAGCCTTTCGGGAGTGTCTTACCACTGTCTTTGATTGAAGCAGTGACAGCTTGCATTATTTCGCTGTCTATTTTTGTTTTTGACCGGGTGATCACAGTTACGGAAGCCGTTTGCACAGCTGCCTTCGCGGCTTCATCAGCCAATGAATTCCCTGCAACGTGAACGCCATCACGCTTATGACTCAGTGTATGAATCACATGAGTCTTTTGTAGTTCCTTTTGCAAAAGAACTACTTGCTCCCAAAGCGTTTTATGCTTGATTGAGCCACCTTTTGCGTCTTTGAAACCATTTTGAACACAGTTCTGCAGATACTCATTGTAAGATTGTACGCAGTAATACGAATCGCTCATTATTAGTGTGGGGAATTCGTGATTAGTATTTTCAAGCGCCATATTGAAAGCCTGTACTTCAGCTCGCTGAGCTGTACAGTCCCTGAGTGCTTGAGATTTAGTGACCATAGGTCTGAATTTACCTTCGTGCCAACGACCTTTAACGATCGCGGACGCAGCACTATAGGCTTGTTTACCACCAATTGCGGGATGTGCTGATCCGTCTGTATAGATTATACATCCGTAATGTTCTGGAGGCAGAATTTCGGTCGGTAGAGGACATTCATATTCGTATTGTAGGAATTCTTGTGTCTTCAAGTAGGGGTCAAACACGTATTCATCGTCTGTTGCAGCAAGAGAGTTAACCCATTGCATCCATCCTAGATGTAAAGCTTTTGCATTTGGAATGCTCGCTTTTTTCACTGCCTCTAGGGCAGGTACAGGTGTAACAATCATTATTCGTTTTCCCTGTGCGAGAGCTCTCTCTTTTGCTACTGCAGTTTGAACCGCTGTCAGAATTTTTTCTGTTGAAGTGAATTTCATTTCAGCTTGTGTGTACAAGTGTGATTTGTATGCTATTGGTACCTTTTCTCCTTCATTAAAGGTCAGGTATGTGAATCCGCATCTCCCTGGGATGATTTGGATAACAAGGTTGCGTACATTTCGCATGTTTGTAATTTTGTTTTTGCTAACATGTCTGTTTGTACTGAATGCAAAATTTCTGTATGATGTTGAGTCTAATTTGTTGGTTTAAAACCAGGTTTGATTAGTTCGTAGAGAGGTTTAACCCTTTCTGGGTAATTCAGAACATAAGTTCTTCCAAAATTCAGGAAACCTAGAATTGACTGTAAGTTTTTCAGCATTTTAGGAGGTTGGAGCAGCGCACATTTCTCAGGAAAGTTTGCTGCCAAGCTTTTGCCTTCACTTGATAACTTGTATCCTAAGAATAGGACATTGAGGTGAGCAATTCGTGTTTTTTAAAATTTTATTTATACCCTTCTGAAGCAAACCTAAGTATTATGGTGTTTACTTTTTTCAAGTGCCTATCCAAATCGTCATCTGTAAGATAGATGTCATCGACATAAGATAATGCCTCATCATCATACACTTGTAGTAACTCTATTACCCTGGCTGAAAATAACCCTGGACTATTCTTGAATCCCTGGGGGAGACGGCAACATTGTCGCTGTGTCCCCAAAATAGAGAAAGCGGTCAAATGCCTGCTTTCTGGTGCAATGTTTTGACAGAAAAACCCATTTGAAATACCAAATGTGGTTTTATATTTCTTGCACACAATGTTTTTCATCAGTGCAGCATTGTGTGCATTTTGTACTGCAAAAGTTTTGCAACAAGAGTTTAAGTGTCTGTAATCCAATACTAGACAATATGAATTGTCTGGCTTGGAGACAGGAAACAAAGTATTGTTCATTGACGAGGTGCATGTTTCAATCACCCCTTGGTATTCAAGTTGATTTAAAATCTCCCTGACTTGTTTTTTAGCTTCTTGCTTTACTGGGTACTGCCTTTGTGTAGTAGGTTGACTTTCTAACTGGATTTTGTGGTGAGGAGAATCCTCCTTCCATCCTACATGATTTTTATATAATGCTGGGGCTTGAGCTACTGCCCATTTCCTGGCATATGTATATTTTTTTATGAATTGGAATGTGATTTGAGAAGGCTGGCATAATTATCTCTTCGCCATGTGGGCACTCCCTAACAACTGCAGGTGGCCAGTCTTGTTCAGATAGAAGAATGTCATAGCCCTTAGAGAGCTTCTCCCAAAAGAGTGCCCTTATTTTTATAGTTATGTCCCCTCCATCCGGAGTGTTACTTCATATAACTTGTGGGGTGCACTAACCCTGGTGTCAGCAGTTTCAACCTGAATGCATTCATTCAAGTCCACTGTCTCCAGATGATCCTTCAGGATTTTGCAAACTATGGTTACTTCTGCTGCGCTGTCTAGCATTGTCTGGGCCCACTCCCGTTCATGAGTTGTGTCCTCAGAATCCTCTGCATGTATGATCTTTATGCTTGCTACCTTCTGTTTGGAAAATTGAGTTTTTTTACTTTGGTGAACGGGTTCTTTGTCCTTGGACTTGACACGTTCTTCCTTGTGTTCTGACTGTCCTCTTCTATCTGATTTCTGCAAAGAAGTCAGAAAAGATGGGGAGGGACGTTTGTCATTATCTTGATATCTGTCAGGTTTTCTTAAGGTATCCCTATTCCTAAGGTTATACCTATTTTCAGAGGGCTCCCGTTGGGGAGACCTACCTCCCTGTTCAGGAGACTTAACTCTCCTTTGGGGAGACCTTCCTCTGGACTGAGAACGCTTTTCTATAGGAAGTGTCTGTTTACTGTTTTCCCACTTCTTTTTAGGAGTAGTGAGATTATTTTTAATAAAAAACTTTTTCAGGATTTTCTGTTAGTTGTGGTTTTAGTGGTTTCCCACCCAAACTATCTCTACCTAGTTCTTCATAGGATTTTTCAATGATTCTGGCAAGCTCATACGGTTGCTCAGTTATGTCTGTTTCTTTTAATTTCTGGTGGATTGCCACTGATGCTGCTTCTCCTCTAATGTTGGCTAAAAGTATAGTCGAGACCTGTTTGAAATTCTTCAATAATTTCATACCTAGATTTAAGGCCGGTTCTGGACCGTATTCATTTTGAATCTGTCTTAGAACGTCTGGTATCACCGCAATGGACGGTACAACATGTTTTTTTGTGTAGATTGAAGCAAAACGGTGCCCCAAGTGTCACATTCCTCTACGTGTGGTGCAATCCCCATAGGTAAACAGATTGTCAGAATCCTGTGTTTCTCATGAGGTGTACTATCAGGAAATACTGCCTCTATCTGAGTAATTTTTTGTGCTAACCAGAACGGAATTTGTGCTCATTTTGCTGGTAGTTTTGCTAGTAGTTTACCAATGACTGACTGTATAGTCTGTGGTGTAATTTTATTTGTGTTCCCCTGGTGTGGGGTATGCTGTGGAATTCTTACAGCTGGTTGGACTGTTAATGTCCGCATGACATATTAAATAAATTCTCTATGTATTTTAATTAACTGTTTTAGCTGAGCTAACAATTCTGCATCTGACATCCTTTCAATGTCTGGATGAGGTATATAGCTGACTAGTACCGGCCATGTTGCACCTGGTTAACTAGTGGACCGAGCCTGGTAATGTGATTTTCATGTTTTAGGGCTCCTTTAAACCAGAGCTGATGCTCTTGGTAAGTTAATGGAATTTCAATGTCCTCGAAAGGAATGTATTCCGTTGGAGGTTCCTTTGCTTTGCAGTAGTGGAACTCACGGGTTCCTGCATTAGCTGCTGGAAACTGAATCCATGAATAGAATACCTCTGTCTGCCGATATTCATGTGCCTCTATTACAAAGATTACCCTGCCACCTTTTAATGATACTCCATTATTTATGAGTCTGTAAGTTACACTTTTCCTTACATTTACCGGGAGCAGTATGGCATCCGTGTCATTTTCTAAGATAGCAGCGTCATCTAAAACCATTTGAGCTGCTGCTGCAGCTCTCTCTAATTTGGTATCACTATCCGGCATTTTAGTTGGCTGAGAGTTTGCAGAACAAGTTTCAAGGAAACAAAGATTAGGTGCACAATATTTTGGAACACTGTATGCTTCTATCCTTCAACGTTGAATATACCAAAAACTAGTACATAGGATTTTTCGTCCTACTCAGTTTTGGCGGATATTATCCTTTCACCCACTCCAGATGTCTATTGGAGTATTTTACGGGAAAAAAGGGGTCTGTGTGAAAAGCACCACTGAGTTACTCTAGTATCTAGCGTTAAATTATCGCCTTGCCAAATTTTGTACGCCATGTAGTGTAGTTCATATATTCCCAATAGGCTCTGCGCATTGGTATAACATATACTATAGTTTAGATGTAGGACTGAAGTCGACTAGGTCTCTATGGTTTATATTAGACTTAATTGTGAGTGCCAGCTAGCTCAGAGGTCACTAGAAACTTTCTCGAATAAACAAGAAGGGCTCGTCTCTGACACCCATATAACATGACAACTTTGTTTCCCCAGAATGAAACGTATTTCTAGAGTCGCGGAAACAATAGACGGCTATTTCACTCAGTCATTAGTGCATGCTTCGTTTCACCAGAGTTGCTTTAGAAATAGAGAGAGACGGGTGTTTGAAATGCACTGCTACAATTGAAATGCTAGCTAAGAAATACGAATAGTTTTATAAAAGAGTTCTGTAAAAGCATGATATGGTTTCTAAGCCATAAACATAGAATACATAAAATGCATAAAATACATACAGTGACAAAAAATGACTAAAAGTACTCAAACTCAACTGGTGCTTCTATAATACGCCTACCCCGGTGTACCTAACCTAAGTCTTGTACAAGGGAGGAGTAAGTGTGTTGTAGCTTAAGTCTAGTAATTTTTGCCAAGAATCTGTTCCAAGAATTCTCTATGGGTCTAATCAGCTCCGTACCTTGGTTTTAGAATGATAGAGGTCTTGTATCTCTCTCTCAGGACTTGATCTCCCAGCAACCCGCAAGGGTAGCCTTGAAACACCGGAGTTAGATTTCTCAGCAAGAGAAAAGACAGCGTCCTCTCAGTGCGTCAGTTGGAGGGTCGGCTTCCCTCGGCACTTGCAGCAGCAGGGCGTCGGGCAAGTAGTTAGTCGATCTGCTTCTAAACCACTGTCTGTTTGATTGGGCAAATGTAGGCATATTTATACCTTGAAGATGCAGAGCTTGACGTAAGATTGGACATAATATCGTCACTAGTGTCTCAGTTCCATGAAAACTCCAGGAGTTCTTGGATAAATTAGTATTCAAGCAGGGGGAGGTACCTGACTGCTGAAGGCTGGTTTTTCCAAGAAATCTTTGTGGATTCTCGGAGTTTAGTGGAAGTCGCCATGCCGTATTTGGGCTGCACAGGCTAAGACTAAATAAGGTAATGATTCCTTATGCCTATATAAGGATTGGGAGAGCTTATCTGACTCATTGGCGAACCTTAGTGACCCCTATCTGCCTTGAAGGGGGTGTCTGGACCCGTTGCCCACCTTTCTCGCTGGTCCCGCTGCCTGTGTTGCTGTGCCCATCCGCCTCCCGCCGCCACATACCTATTCCACCTGAGTGCGGCCGCTGTGTGGAGGGGGGCCCGTGGCGCACAGAACTCTAATTCCCAGCAGCCTATGCGGCCAGAAGCCGCCTTCGGAGAAATCGGGCCAGGAGGCGCATAAATTACAGCTTCACCCCCAGTGGAGCGGGGAGCTTATCTGACTCATTGGCAAACCTTAGTGACCCCTACCTGCCTTGACGGGGGTGTCTGGACCCGTTGCACGCCTTTCTGGCAGGTCCCGCTGCCTGTGTTGCTGTGCCCGTCCGCCTCCCGCCACAGCATACCTATTGCACCTGAGTGCGCCCGCTTTGTGGAGGGCAGGCCTGTGGCACACAGAACTCCAATTCCCAGCAGCCTATGTGGCCGGAAGCCGCCTTCGGAGAAATCGCGCCAGGAGGCGCATAAATTACAGCATCACCCCCCACATCGCGGGAGCGTGCAGGAGCGTCCCGGGAGAAGCCAGGACAAGGGCGGGGCCGTCTGTGGGCTTCCGAGGCCAGACGAGGCTGGGCTGGGCCACCCCCCTTGTATTTTCTCCTCGGGACCCAGACAATAGGCTTGCAGCATCCTATTCTCTGGAGAATTTTATTATTGTACTGTAGACGTAAGTAATTGAAACATGCCATCTCGTCTCAGTAATGGTAGAAACTCTCTGGTGGGTGGTTCTGTTAGAGGGACAATAGATCACTTTATTACTAGGGCTGCAACAGTGCTGGAACGTGAGATAGCCATCACTGAGCGACGCTTCTCTCTAGAACCCCTCTATAATAAGCGCTCATCCCTGGGTCATATTCAGTCTGTAACTACTCGTCCAGGTGACGCTACGGTAACAGATCTAACCGGTGATGTTAGCGTCCCCTTGCAACTACAAGACTCAGTAGTATCAACTGAATTAAACAGGGATAGTAACACACACGAACACATTACAGCCCCATCATCAGAAACTTCATTAGAGGAACTTATATCTAAATCTCCTTTTAAGCACACTAAGAGGAAGAAATCATATAGGAAAACTATTGTATCAGGGCAGATAAATAAAAAAAGAAAGCGTGGGGGAAATGGGCAAAATAGCAGATATAAAGAAGAACCAAAAATTGTCCCGAGTATCCTGGAGAGCCCAAGGATAGCTGCTAGGAAGACCATGCGGGATCATTTTCAGCCACCAGTTCCCCCCACCCTTGATTTAATGGGCAACATTGAGCAATTGGTGAAATCCCTAATACTACCGCTAGTGGAGAGGGTGAAAAAAATTGCAGAACAACTGGCGTCCCTTGAAATTTTAACCGCCACCAATATAGAATTAACTAGGAAACTGACCACTCATGCATTGAAAGAACCCACACAGGTTATTACTACAGGGCTGATGACAACCAACGCAACGATCAGTCAGGACCCTTCACCCACCGCTAAGGATAACATCTTGGCACCCAGGACCACAGGGGAAGCCCAAATAACACACAGTGGAGATAGAACCGGAGGGCTGGACAATAAATCAGATGACCCCCATGGAAATATTACCAATACGCAGCCACCCATAAAGAAGCAACAAATAGATCTGCCACCTGAGGCAGCACCCTATGTAGTGGTACTCACTGGGGTCCCAGAATTAGTGGCTGGGAATACAGAAAGCTACCAAGAACTTAAAAATAAAGTAGTGTTTTGTTTGCGGCAAAATAGGCCACTACCCCCTAACATTGATGGTGAAATCCTTCATGTAAGAAGGTTAGGATGGGTGGGGCACAGACCGAAGGACATTCATGGGGATGTTATTATCATCCATTTTAGGGACCGTCAGGTAATCACACACATCATTGACTGGTATACTGATCGGAGCGGGAGAGGAATCTCGACACACGGTCTAAGTTATTTCTATCCCCGTTCCTTATTGTCTAATTCACCAAGACCCCGGTCACTAAACCTGTGCAATATAGAAGGCCCCTGTTTCAATATCCCCACTTTCAATCGTTTTGCTGCGTTTTCCGGCTTGGAAGGAGTAGACTGACTCCCTAATCCGGTTCTCAAGGACAGCTATACCCCCAATTATGCAGCTATGCAAGCGGCATCTTATGTCATAGCTGATGGTAAACAGTCTAATCGAATGGTCCCCAGCAATTCCCATGTGGAAACAATACTCAGTAAAAAGGATTTGTTAAACCCTTTTAGCAAGGCTAAGATAGTGAGCATAAAACGTTATGATAGGTTACATCTACCAGTCTCGACTCAGAAATGATCTCAGGCACCTGCGCTGCCCACGCAGGGAATAAGGAAACAAGTAAGGTACGCGAAAGGGCACAACATCGAACAGGGTCAGACCAGATACTGCTTAAATTCAATGACCCGCAGGCTTATGATCCTGTTAATAGGAAGGCGTTAACTACGGGCTTTTACAGCTCCATGTCAACTTGCGAGCCTAATTATTTGGACAGTCTATCATCAGCTAATATCCCTTTAATTCAACCATTAAGTCACGACAAGGCATATGATCTGCCTGTTATTCCCTCTTTGGGCACTAGGGAGGGACCCAAAGCCAGCATGAATAGTACTGCTCCCACCAATAAGGTCGAACAGATAGATAACTTACTATCATGGAACGTGGCGGGGCTATCTGATAAATTCTCCAACCCCATATGGTTAGAAATTGGTATTGTCTGTCTACAAGAAACGTGGACAATCAACGAGACTCACTTTTTGGGGTATAAGACCCTACATACACCGGCTATGCCTAGTTTACATGGCAGAAATAAGGGGGTGCTATGTACATATATTTCGACTAAGTGCGGTTCGACGCACGTAAAGTTTACCTGGATGGAATTTTATAAAATTATCGTCTTTACGTGGGGAGTTTTAAAAAATCCTACCCTGGTAAACTTTTATAATAACATCCCAAGCCCCATGGTGGAAACAGCTCTTAATAACCTTAGGGCAAACTTAACCAAAATAGAAGAGCAGACGGACGCAGACACGGCGCTTCTTTGGGTGGGGGCTTTCAATTGCCCTTTGTGCCCTCGAAGCAGGCTGGGAATTTGTGGTCTTGGTATTTGCAAGGAAGATGCGCCTACCCATTTTGTGCATACCAAAGTAGGGGACCTTCTTAACAGCTTAACTTCCCATCTTGATCTTTCGTATGCTAACAAAATATGTTCCCCACCTAAGCCCTTTCAACCAACTTATAACGGGAGAGGCTGTCACTCCACCATTGACTACATATTTCTATCATCAAGGTATGCGGGGATAATACTTGAGTGGGCAACATTAAACACCGTTTTAAGTGATCATTACCCGATCTCGGTGACTTTAAAACTAAAATCACATGCTCCACCTAATAAAACGAATACTTCCTCTCACAGCCCTCCATTAAAATTGGCTAGCATCAATGGGTTTTACCTCAAATGGGAGAAAGTGGTGCCTATGGACTTTCTTCGAATACTGGTGAAAAATACCTATGACGATATCCAGACTTGTCTTTTGATCTCAGAAGATCCCCGGGTAGTTTGTAGTTCCTTTGCTAAAATCTCTTATGAGATAAAAAGACTACTGGCTAGGGCGCCAAGAAAAGCATTCCCGCAAAGTCACGGCTGGTTCAATGAGAGTTATACTAAGGCCCTGAAAGCTTTAAAACTGGCCTTACATACCACCCCTAGATCACAGGTGCAAAATCGGCAAGCCAGGCAAGCGTACCGTGCTGCTTTATTGAGCAGAAAAAATTAAATGAAGAAGGACGCATGGCTGGCTCTTCAGGAGGCTACTGATAAGAGGGACAACACAGCCTTCTGGAAGGCAGTAAATGCTCCCTTCCTGCATAGTACTCAGTCCCCCAAAATAGATCTAGTATTACCCGGTGACACATGGGTCAGACATTTTGGTAGCCTATATGATAGGCTGGGCCCCTTGGACCCTGGGGGTACACAGAAGCCCGTTGTTGGTTCACTCACAGGGCAAAATACCAATACCTATAGCTCCTTTCCGATAGGCATTACATTTGACTGTGCAGAGGTACTTATGGCATTGAAGGAAAGTCCCTCGGGCAAGGCCCCAGGCCCGGACTGTGTACCGATTGATGTATTTAAATCACAGCTGGATCTCTGGGCCCCTCTGCTCACAAACGTGATAAACTCTCTAAACAATTCTGGTTTCATCTCCACCTGGCCAGAGGCTATCGTAGTGCCGATTTTTAAGAAAGGTGACAGGAATTATCCTTCTTGTTACCGCCCAATCTCACTGCTTGATGCCCTGATGAAGGTTGCCGGGAGGAATATATTAAATAGAATCCAGGAGTGGACAGAAGAACACGATGTAATCTCTGAATTACAAAATGGTTTTAGACCGGGAAAAGGAACTATTGAACAAGGTTTAAATCTAGCCCTAATAATAACAAAGTATACCCAGGCAAAAAAGCGAACCCTTTTTGTGACCTTTGTAGATTTGAGTTCTGCATTTGACTGCGTTGATCATGAGCTACTCTGGGCAACACTCTCTGAGATTGGCCTAGACAAATGCATTCTCGTATTTATAAAAGAACTCTACAGGGGGGCAGCGGCGCGCGTCAGATTTGACAGAGGGGGTGAATGCTCAGATAAGTTTCAGATACGCAGAGGAGTAAGACAGGAGTGCTCTTCACTCTATATATAAACTCTGTTGGTCAACATCTTAACGAGGCTTATCATGACTATCCCACTATCAACGGGACCCCAATACCCATATTACTGTATGGTGACGATGCCGCCTTTCTGTCACAAACATGTGTGGGACTACAAAGGGCAGTAGGGAAGTTTTCCGACTTCATGAAACACAGAGGTTTACACATAAACGTGTCCAAAAGTTTTACCATGTCCTGTGGAACTGGGATTAGAAAGAAACAAAGCCCAATTTTTTTAAATGGAAGAAAGTTGGAGCATATAGATAGGTTTTCATATCTGGGCATCAACTTCGATAAAAAGGGCTCTTGGCGGAATGCAGCTCTGGCAAGGGGAATTGCGTTTTCGAGGGCTATAGGCGCACTGATCAATTTCTCAAAAAAATTAGGTGGAAGGCCGATCAGGCCCTTATTACAGATCTTTAAAGCCAAATGCATATCAACTGGTACTTATGTATCTGGGATTTGGGGGATTGAGCAAATAGATAGCCTCCAACGCTCTGAGAATTCTTTCCTCCGATACCTATTGGCTGTCCCTCGTGGTACACCAACATACGTGGCACATAGCGAATTAGGCCTCACACACATTATGGATTTAATTAACTCTTCGCCCATACTGCTGTGGCACAATGTTTGGGCCCAGCAGGAGACTAGCTTGAACAGGGAAGTTATTAAAGACTGTCTCAGCTTGACCCGGCCTGATAACATCAGGTGGCTCAAGTATAAGAGAAACATGCTTGATGACATAGGACATCCTGAATTCTTTTCTAATCCATCAACTATGATTCAAATGCCAGAGCTACCCTTAAAAAACTGGTACTGCAGCACCTGGAAAGCCATTGATGGTCTGTAGAAAAGGGTAAGACCATGGTAGTTGAGCATCAATTGTCTACCATCACGGAAGGGGTACAATTGTATTTAACTTTAGAACTATCCCCCTTCATGCGCATGCTGCTTACCCGCTTTCGTACTGAAACCTTTTTCAGACTAATAACCTTCCCACACCCAAATAGCTGGTCAAGAAATTTAGAAAACTGCCCATGCGACAGTATTTCATCACAGTCGAATATCCATTGCATACTATTTTGCAGGTACTATCAGCTTCCAAGGGCAACTTTTTGAAACCCCTACTTAAATCATGGGGCATACGAACCTGCAGAGTTGCTGTTAGAACTGGCTATTTCTGGTAGGCTAAGGCTGACGCCAAAGCCAGGCAGAAACCACCATTCTAGTCAGGGCGAGGGAGTCACACGCCAAGATAACCCCTGCTCACCCCCTGGTAGCTTGGCACGAGCAGTAAGGCTAAACTCGGAGGCAATGTGTAAAGCTTTGCGCCAGCACACAACAGCAACAACATACTAGGCACACCACAAAAGAAACTCCACACAAGGTTATTATAAAATAACTTTTGTATTGTAAAAACACATCAGATAGTATCACACAATATACATGGTGCCAACTGGCGCGGGCAATATTCACAAGGGATTATGTACAGGACAGAGCCACATGGGCCACTGTCAGAATCAGCACTTAGTAGAAATTAGAATAAGTATAGCACGAAATACCAGTTATAAATCACATCCAGTAACTACTGGGAACAGGTAAGTACCACCTACGCAACCCTAAACACCTTAGGAAGATGTCACACAGGGAACGAGGACCTCACTAGGATCACCTGCATTAGAAAGAACAACCACCTAAGTATCACACATCATTTAGGGGTATAAGAAAGAACACATTACCCATGATGCATAAAACACATTCAGAGGAGTAGTAAAGAGAAACATATCATGCATAAAAACATTCAGAGGTGTAAGACAAGGGAAACACATGATGCATAAACCTACACATTCAGCGGTGTTCAGAACAGAGCACATGATGCAATAAAATACATTCAGGGGTGCAGCGCAAGCAGACACATGATGCCGAAAACACATTCAGAGGTGCAATAACCATACACTTGCGCAAAACTTACATAAGCCACAACCTGTGGCAGTCCCTAGGCCAACTGGCCTTGTTGGGGCTCAGACGCCCTGTGTCCAAAAGTCAGGGCGCGCTGCCAAGCAGCGCCAGTCCAAGCACAAGCCTAAACGTAGCAGGTGCCCACTACTTGCTGGGCACCTGGGAACATCCCAAAACCTAAACGGTGCAGCTGCCCACTAATTGCTGGGCAGCTGGGAGTCCAAACTGCGACAGGGTCCTCACTGACCCTTAGGCGCAAACTGCGCCAACTGTTGGAGCCACACCGGCTCTGAACTCACTCTACACACGTTGGAGCCACACAGGCTCTGGCATAACACATGATCCAACGTTGGAGCCACTCAGGCTCTAAAAACACTGGTGTCCCCCAAGAGCCTCACTGGGCTCTACACATCATGGGGGCGGTGAGCCCCTCTGGACTCTACACAAGGAAATGCCCAATCGTTGGAGTCCCACTTGGGGGACTCAAGAGATAATGGCCCCCAAAGGTTGGAGCCATCTGGCTCTTAACCAAATACAATGCCCCCTGAGCCTCACGGGCTCTCAAAATGGTTGTGGCTCCCTGAGAGCCCCTCGGGGCTCTCAAACCAAATATGCCCCCGGAGCCTCGGGGGCTCTAAACACTGAGGCCTCACTGGGGCCTCTCAGCGCCCCTCCGAAAAGAAGCTTGCACCACCGGGGGGGGGGGGGGGGGCGGGCACCGGCAATGTGCCCTGACGCCCCTCTCCCCTTCTCAGCCACTCACCGGGTCTCCTCAGTGCAGGCACGGCTCTCGGCGGCTCCAGGCAATACTCGGAGCACAAGGGCCAATCCGGTCGCGGCTCCTGGACGAGCCCCTCTCGACGCCACAGCCTCTTCTTCCCGGGGCTCCCTCAGCACACGGGAGCCCCGCAACGGGCCCGGCCGCACTTCCTCTCCATGGCAGGCCCCTCCTTCGTCACGGCCGGGCCTGCCTGTCTTCCGGTTTTCGAGGGCCACCAATGGCAGTGTGGCCCTCGCCGGGGAGGCGGGCACAGCGCCTCGGATCTCCGGGCCGGCGGTGGTGATTCCACGAGGGCAATGCCGGGTGGGCACCGGCCTCCAATAATTAAATAAAAACGGGGTGGCAGCCGTAAATAAAAATATAACAATAGCGGGCATAAAGCAGGGTGGCACCTGCAAAACCTCACGCAAAATGCGTGATAGCGACACGCTCGCTACGGGTCCAAAATAAAGCGCTCTTAAGCGCTAGGAGACAAAATAAAGCACTTCCATCGCGCTTGGGGCACTGGTAGCACCCACAGGCCCCTAGAAAGGACCCCTATAGCAAGAAGGGTCCACAGAAGTTCCTCAGGGGATGCAGCCAGTCCTGGGGGGGGATAGGAAAAAGGTCCAAAGGATACCAGGGCAGAGCAAAGTCCATCAGGAGTCCAGGGGCTAGGCAGGGCCCAGGGATTCCCCTGGACCCAAGCAGCAGCACGCCCCTGGCAGATTCAAGTTAGAAACAAGAACATTTTGGAAGGGGACACAGCCCCTTCTTATACAGAGAAAAGTCTTTGAAGTCTTTGTGCAGGCAGTGTGAGAACCAGCTAGAGCTGGTTATAGGGAAGTCCCTTCAGTATCAGGGACAGAGGTGACAGTCGCCCAGCGGGAGGTGGAGCCAGCATTGTGGTCAGGCAGGCACAGCCCTTCACTATCAGGTGCTATCTCCTCCCACTTCCCTGGCAGCAGATGCTGCCTTTCATCCATGGGCTGACTCAGACAACCTCCTGGGCTCTCCAGCCCCTGTCACCCTCAAACCAGACAGTCAATCCACAAGCAGGCCCAGGCACTCCTGACCCAGGCTCACCAGCCAATCACACGCCAGACACAAATTACACAAATATGACAACTTCTAAAAGTGGAACTTCTAGACTAGACACAATCATGCTGCATATACCATTTCACAGCATTCAGTCTCACGAGTTCTCTCATACCAAACTCGCCCCTGCACTCCCCACACATCAGGAACTACCATGGGCATACATATTCCCCATTCATTCCTATGGGAGGGCAGGTCACTCACCACACATGCACAGAGAGCTCAAGCACTTTACACTGTACCACAGTGAAAAAGTGCACAGAGGCCTAAAATCACAAACACCAGGTTCCAGAAACAGGCTAGGAAAAAGCAAAAAGTCTCGGGTGAACCTGCCTAAAGGGCCGGGTCCAACAGTTGCCTATCGTAATTTGAAAATTTTGGAAAATGTCCACGTTATTGCTGTTGTCTTCGCTTATCTAAAAGCAATTGTTAGAGCAACCCTAGATGTAGTGAGGATCCAAATAAGTTGTAAACTTTATTATCTACCTTTTGTATCAGCTGATATCGACTTTGGAGTAAATGAATTGAATTTTAAGTACTGTATTATTTTAAACTCCTTTAATGTATCCATTTAACAGTAGTATTTTATCTTTGTATTTTTTATTCTCTAGAAAACTGTCTGCTTTTATGATATTGTTTATATATATCGAATAAAGTTTGATGATTTTGTACCTATATATGGGCATGAATCGGGAAAATTTCACTAGGGTCCTAGATTCCCACATAACAAGGGCATGATACATTACTAAACAACTTAAGTACTGAATCCATGAAATTATTTTTAAAAATGAATAAATACTTAAGTTACATGACGGAACATTTACCATTGTGAAATGCCCAAACAAAAGAAGCAAGCTTTCAGTTTTTACAAAGATTGGTATAACAGTACATAAAATATTAACACACAATGATTCATATTTTTATTTTCAAAAAT
This sequence comes from Lissotriton vulgaris, assembly GCF_964263255.1. Taxonomy (NCBI): domain Eukaryota; kingdom Metazoa; phylum Chordata; class Amphibia; order Caudata; family Salamandridae; genus Lissotriton; species Lissotriton vulgaris. Next base: position 778,808,372 of record NC_141691.1, read on the forward strand.
AAAAAATCAACTTTTTTGCCTTGTACACACTAAGTGCAAAAGGATTTTTGCTTTATATTAATTTATGTGACATAGGGTCACTATTCAAAACAACAAATCAGAACATTTAAGAGGTGTTAAACTGTTCCTGGAGAGAAGTGAAAATGGTTAAGAGAAATGCTCAAAAATAATACATGGTTTCTGAAGAAGTTCCCTATATTCAGGGGAAAATGATTAAAATAAAGCAGAGTTTAAAAGGCTTGAAACAGGTGACATTTTAAAATGTGGAAAAAGTTTTGAGAAATAAATTTATGATCAGAGATAAATTTAAGATCATATATATGTACACAGATAGAATAAAACTAGGCCTGGGCGAAGCACTACGCTACGCTCGCGGAGTTTGCGAAGTTTGCGCAACTTCGCACTACGCGAGCAGCGTAGCGTAGTGCAGCGCTCATTTTTTGCTTGTTCGCGGTCCTGAACATCATGTTCGCGACCGCGAGCAAGCAAAATTACATCCCGGCGAGATTCTCAACGCGGGAGGTAAGGTTTCTCATTATGAGTGGTTGCGCATGCTCGCGACCGCTCTCAATGAGAAACTACCAGTTCGCGTTGAGAAAGCTGCAGCTCGAGTAATAATCTACTCGAGCAGCAGAAAACTACAGCTCGCACTGTGCAAGATGCCGTTTTCAATGATTGCACAGTGCCGGATGCTTGTCCGCACTGTGCAATCATTGAAAACACATCTTGCACAGTGCGAACATGCTACTACGCAGCTGGCGTAGTGCTACGTGAAGTTCGCGTAGTGCGAAGTGCACTTCGCGTAGCTTCGCGTAGCGAACTATGCCCACCCTTAAATACAACTATTGTATATGTCTTTATAGCATCTTCAGAAGCAAGCAAAGGGGAAATGGCTCAGGAAGGCAGAGAAGCAGCTGGCACTGTTGCTGAAACACCTGACACCAATGGACAAAGTGGCATGGAAGGTGATGGGACTGGAACGGAGGCCACCAGCTGGTCATTATCTTCTGAGGCATATCCCTAGTGGTGAAGGACCCTATAGGAACTGTATCAACTTCATCCTTGACCATTACCCATAGACCTATTTCCACCTCCCCTCTTTCTCTCCCAGTTGGCCAAACTAGGCCCCCTAAAAGGGCTGGGGTCTCCTTCACCACAGACACCTCACCCCTGCCACTGTCATCCTGGCTACGTTGAGTGAGGAGGTCTGTTGACCTCTTAGGCCGCATCTTTGTAGGTCAGACCTTGAGCTTGAATGGAATACAGGGCCTTGGTAGCCAAATGCAGCAAATAGTTGCATTTCTGGATGTGATGCACACTTCAATGTCTGACATGCAAGATTATCTTGACAAAATAGCCTTCTCACTTACCCCAAACTCCCAACCAGGCCAACCTTGTGCCCCAACTCAATCCAAATCCAAACTCCCACCCCAAGCCTAAGCACACTCACCTCTTACAGGCATCCACTCCAACAGACACATATAAACACAAACACACAAAGATATACACAAACAGCATACACGCATTATTGACACAAAACTCAATATCCGCATAACCACCACCACACCCACAACCACCACCATACCCACAACCACCATAAAAACCACCACACTCACAACCACCACCACACTCCTTACCACCAGTGCAATCACAAGCACGACAACCAGAGCGCACCCATAATGACCACTAGACCCACAAGCACCACAACCACCACCACACCCACACGCACCCTCACACCATAACACACCATAATCACATCACCCACTTCAACAGCACACTCATTAAAACAAACACACTCGCACAAAAGCACAACTATACCCAAAAACAACATCAATAAAAACCAAATGCACACACTCACCCAAATACCAAACACCACCCAAAAACATACATACGAACATACACAACTTACACTAGACCAACATGTAGCTGTCAAACATGTAGACACACGCACTCCATTTTCCTCTACCCCCAAAACCCAATCCACTACCACATCTCTTACCCTTTCTCCACCTCCTGAATTCACCTCTTACCTGTCCTTAATCCCTGCCAAACCCAAAGCTAACCCTCCCAATAAAGATCATTGAGGATGCTTGCTCCGTGCCCAATCGATGCCCCTTCCTGAGGAGGTTATCCTTTGCCAGTATGTTTAGGGGCAAGGTATGGGCTACAGAACCACCCTTTAGTTCTCCTTTTGTGTTATTGTGTTGAATAAATCTTTGAAAGCATTGTTTCATATATGAATAAAAAGATTTTGATTTTACCAAGTTTGTTCTACCATTATTATTCATTTACAAGTGGATGATTATTTAAAATGTCAATGATGAAACGTGAAATACGTAATCTTATTGACATTTTATGAGAGAAAACACAAAAGGGGTTTTTAAATTACAATATTTGTATAGTCCAAACATTAGTGATAATAGTTTTGTAATGGATTTTAAAAATTTGGTGCAAGCATTCATCATAATAATGTACACTTACACCAAAGAAAGCAACATGTTAAAAAAAATGTAAGTATTAATACAGGTGTGTTTATTTTAACTGGATAAGTGATCAAAACATATGCATTACACTTTAAAAAAAATAAAGAGAAAATTTAAAGTTGAAAAATACAGAAGATGTACCAGACAAGGGGAAGTGTTTCATTTATAGATATATGAAATGATTTAAGTTTAAAACTAGCATTGATTTTACATCGAGGGCTTTATTACGTGTTTGGCAGTCCTCCTGTTGTCCCACCACCACTGCGCAAACAGGCGAACTGCCAAGCACGTCATGCACCTGTCTGCCAGATTATGACTGTAATCCAGGGCAGGCACGTGGGCGACCTCACAACGCTGGCTTTTTAAGGCTTATAGGAGAGCCTTAATGCCGACAACTGCAGTGCTGAAATGCTAAATAAATCATAGATTCACCCCCAGTCAAGAGATCTGGTTAAAATACATCATTCTTTTGCTCACCATGTCACCCCAGTTTAGACCTAGCTATATGCAAATCAGTTTTTACCCTGTGCCTCATGGGAACAGTCCAAACCAAACTACCAAGCCAGGTCCTCCCTGGACCAGAAACAAGCATCCTGGGATTAGTGTCTAGGCATTACCCTTCATCAACCAGGCTAGCGTGAATCCAGTGACACAGTGTGCAAGGGACCCACGTCTGGGCATACCCATCCCACTTAGGGTGAAAAGAGCTATGCAAACAAATGATGGACGGAATGCTGAATAAATCATACATTCACCCCCAGCCAAGTGATCTGGGTTAAATCCATTGGTCTTTTGCTCACCATGCCACCCCAGTTCAGACCCAGCCATATGCAAATCAGTTTTGACCCTTTGCCTCATGGGAACAGTCCAAATCGAACTGCCAAGCCAGGTCCTCCCTGGACCGGAAACAAGAATCCTGCATCAGCCAGGCTAGCTTGTATCCAGTGGCACAGTGAGCAAGGGACCCACGTCTGGGCGTACCTAGCCCACTTAGGGTGAAAAGCGCTACGCAAACAAATGATGGACAGAAGGCTGAAAGATAATACATTCATCCCAGTCAAGAGATCTTGGTTAAATCCATTGTTCTTTTGCTCACCATGCCACCCCAGTTTAGACCCCGCCATATGCGAATCAGTTTTGATCCTGTGCCTCATGAGAACTGTCCAAACCGAACTGCCAAGCCAGGTTGTTCCTGGACCGGAAACAAGCCTCCTGTGACCGGTTTCTGATTATTACCCTTCATCAGCCAGGCTAGCTTGAATCCAGTAGCACAGTGAGCAAGGGACCCACGTCTGGGCCTACCCATTCCACTTAGGGTGAAAAGTGCTATGCAAACAAATGATGGAGGGAATGCTGAATAAATCATACATTCACCTCCAGTCAAGAGATATGGGTTAAGTCCATCATTCTTTTGCTCCCCATGCCACCCCACTTTAGACCCAGGCATAAGCAAATCAGTTTGACCCTGTGCCTCATGGGAACAGTCCAAATTGAACTGCCAAGCCAGCACGTTCCTGCACAGTGTGGCATGCACCATGTTTCACTTGCCTTACAATGCAGGAACATTGGTGCAACTCCACAACACATGCCCCCCATGGCCTGCAGTGGTGGCGGTGGTTGGACCACCACAGTGAGTACAGTGGTCCTTCAGACCGCCATACTCATAATAAGGACTTTCTTTTAAAAAACAAAACATTTCCTTGTCTAGTACAATTTCTACATTATATTCAATTTGAATTATTTCAATAATGTGTAATGCATATGTTTATAATTTGATAGTTTACGAAAAATAATTGAACACACCTATATGGACACATTTTGAATATTTCATTAATGTCAATTTTTGTTTAAGTGTCCATTATCATGATGCCGCGAGCACCAATTTTGAACTTAAAATTTTATAATAGAGATGTGTTTCTTTAAATTTCTTAAAAGGACAACATTACACACATATGCATTGCACAATAGTAAAATATTGCTTGTAACAAAGATTTCAAAATGCACAAGTCCAGAGCTAATGCAAACAGAAAAAATAAAGAAAATGAAGCTTACCTGGATGATGTGGTTCATGTTGGAAATGGAAGTGTAAATGGAAAAAAGGTAAGTTTTTACCTTATATCCCTTCGACACAGCCAACTTAGGTGTGGAAGTTTACCTGCCACAGTTATTCGGCAGGAAGGCATAGCCTGATTGGACGGGTGGAAATCTTGACAAGACTTCCTCAGCTGCTTTGCCTATGGCACCATCGACTCAAGTTGAAAAATCTGATGAAGTCGGGGGCACACAGGGACAGACTATCATCCATAGACCTGCCAGCATTTAAATTGAGCAGGCGGACTGCAAAGTAGATGGGCAGAGAAATCGACGGAAAAGCTCCTGCAGGACCAGATTGCCAACCTCTAAATCAGGCCCTTAATCATTTTTCTGGGAGTTGAAATTCTTCTTTAGGATAAAGCTGGGGGCCCTAGCTGACTACAATTTGAGGAGGCTGAATACCCTTTCACTGAGGGATCGCTGAACAGGATTTGCTGCTGTGGAGAAAAGCGTAGCGGGAGCTACCCCAAAGTCAAGCCGACTGGTGATGCACCTCAGGTGGATCGATGAGCAGGATGGTCCCAGTCTTCCATTGGTTCTCAGAGCAGTTTTTAGCCCAACAAATTCTGAGCCCCAAGTTTTGGCTTTTGGCTATCTGGACACCTTTAACACCACAATCATGGGTCCAGGACTGGAGAGACGCCCTTGGAGTTCAGGACTCACTCAGTCTAGATCCAGGTGCAAGTTCAAGATTGTGGGAGCCTGTTTTGTCCCTGTGGCTCCAAACAGAAGACCAGAAAACAAGCCCTTGGAGTAATTCTTGTAGTCCTAGGTTCAAGTGAAGACGCAGGGCACAAGCAAAAGGGCAGGCTTCTGAGCAATTAAGGTCAGCTCCAGACAGCAAATCAGTCCTTCCAGGTGCATAAAAGCATTTTTGCAGAGTATACAGCAGGCCGCAGCAGCGGACAGTGTTCTGAGGGTTCTTGCGCAGGTCAAGAAAGTGAACTGAACAATATTAGGATGTCAAACACCCATTGCAATAGTCATTACTGGGTAGTATGCAATCAAATCTGGAATTTGATCAATGAGAGAAAAAGGTGTAATTTTGAGTACCTGAATGGTTTTCCCGCCATGGGTCTCCAAAAGCAATATCTATTAACACATCTCAATTTTTTAAAATGTTACTTGATATGCCAGGGTACAAGCACTTCTGTCTAAAGGGGGATCCAGACCACGTTTCATTTAATTCCCCGGTTAGAATGATGTTCCCTTTGGCAAATCCAATTAGTATGTCTGAGAAGGAAAACAAAAATGATACTTGTTGCACTCCACTCCACTATGCCTTTATCTCTCCCACTTACGTCTGCCAGCATCCTCCTACATGATCTGCAAAACTCCCCAAAACTCTCAAAACCTCAATATCGCCTTTTCCATACTACACTGGCTACAGCTAAAATATGTATACTAGGCCATTGGAAATCTTCCTCCCCTTCCTACACATGAAGAATGGTTGATATTCATGATACAAACTGCATCACATGAATGAGTGATATATAATCTACTTGATCAAACTGACATTTTTCTTCAGATTTGGTCACCCTTCCTAAAATCGAATGATGATATTATTAACAATATTTCCACTGCTACCAATACAACAAATTAGAACAAACAAATTTGTATCTCAATACATTTCTCTATCCTCTTTTATCCTTCCCTGTCTCTACGTATCATGGCTCCATTCTCCAGTTCTCCACATCTCCACATCTTCCACTTCTTTCACACTTTTACATTATTCTATTATACTTTATGTTATTCTCCTTTTCTTCTCATTTACACTTGTATAATTCATTCCATAGTATCTAATGTATTTATTTAATAATGCTTATGTAACGATTTTATAATTAGTTCATCTTTTTATGACACTACACTTTGTCAATATTATTAAGATGTTCCAATGTATTGTTCCTTGATTTTTCTTATATCTATTTGATTATTAATATAAACTGTATGAATTTAAAAAATAATAATAATAAAAATGAGACTTGTAATGGGTTGGAGCTCATAGCATAGTCACAATAAAGAGCCTTCTCTGCAATGTGCCAGTATCCATTTTATACTTGCCTTCTTTGTCAAATTAATGTGCCAGAGTACCCAGAGCTATGGGGAAAAGGGGCTGCACCATTCTGTTTGGGGATGCTTGGAATGTGCTAAGGTATTGCTTGAGCTTCATTGTATAGTCATCCTGACATGTAAGACTGTCCTTACATCATATCAGCCTCTCCAAATAACTTGGTGTGCTTATTAGGGGTGTTTATAGGTCAAATGGGGGAAACTGTTACAGCAAGTTTTGTGAGGCTATTTCTTTAATGATTCCTAGATCTATGACAAAATCTGTTTTTCTTGAATGCTATTGTCGGTATCCTAGTATATGCATCCTGCCAAACTTCTTCATACAATATACAAAAAACAGAAAAAACTAGGAACATATAAGTACTAAATGAAACAAAAAATATACCTAGAAGAGTAAGAAACAGTGTAATGGATGTGGGCAATCCCAAGAGGACTCGAACATGCTGAACACATCTTGGATTAGTTACAGTAATTTTAAGCCATAATTCAGGCTGCTAGTCCTTTCTAAGGTCTACCCATTTTCAAATGGAAGTTCTATCCCACTGTAATCAACAATGTGAAGGTATGACGTTAACAGCATTTGTATGTGTTGAGGGAAATAGGCCTCTCCGAGTCCCCCAAGCATCTAATCCCCTCATAGCATGATATTGAATAAGATTAACAATATTACCAGGAAGTGTAATAGGGTCGATGGAGACAGTAAATTGAACCACAGTGAAAGGTAAAGGCATACTACACATACATCTCAGGTCACACAATTCAGTGAGTTTTTTAGATTTAACTGCAACTTGTCTCAGTTTAGGTCTAGCAGTATTTTGCCATTGTTGTCCAGTGCAAGGATGCTGCCATGCATACGATTGGTTGCAGTCCAAAGTAGAGCCTTCACCAGCATTCAATTCTGCCCATCCTCATCCTCATCCTCATCTAAAGGTTGAATGTTCAGCGAAACGAGGCAAGGACTTCCCTGCTTGACGCCAGGTTCAGAAGGTGCATTTACCCCTCTACAGGAGCTTACCTGCCCGACATGCAAGCTCCAGCTCATTTCCCCCTTGCATAAGGCTGCATGGCTTCAAGATGGCCGCCACTTCGGACATTACTGCAAATAAAATAAGCCTCTGACCAAGAAGCACCCCTACCGGCCCCCAAATCAGCGACTCAACATTAAAACAATAGTCATCTGGAGTCTTTGGGTATGATGGTCATCTTCTGGGTCCCAACAGCGTCTACCTGACATCTCATCCACCTAACTAACTATCGAATTAGCAGGTACGTTCCCAGGCCCTGTGACTAAGCTACCACTCGTCCCTCACCTACTGAAGGGATGCCTGAACTCAACCATGGCTGCCAATCCGGACTTCACCTCACACTCTGAAAAGATTCCGATGTGAATCTCATCATCTTAGCCCCTGCTGACACGTTTAGAGTACTACGCACGCCCGATACCACGAACAGAGGGTACTTTGACTGCTCTCCAGGCACAATCCGCTCCCCATGCAAGCTCCAGTTCTTTTATCCACTGCTGAGAGCTACCTAGCACTAATAGGGACATCACCCCAGATCAAAGGCGCTTCTGAGCAAAACACACTCCCCTGGACCCCCGCTACGCCGCCCTTCGCCTCTGCCGCAACCTAATTATCACGCCTTAAGCAAGAAGCTCAACGCAAAAGTACAATCTCCAATAATCAAGAGCACCTTACTCGTTAGACATACATCCTCTAACCACCCAGGACACTCCAGTAGATCAACAAACCATTCCCCCTAATTGCTCCAGGATGCCTCCGGCCTTGAGTTTTGTCATGCAGCCCTGCCCGTTACAGAATCTCCTTTCTCCTCTTGGTCAGAACACCTACACCATAACTTTTCCACAAAAACTCTCCTTCAAAGCAAAAAAACGCTATAAACAGAATCTAATTAGGCAACATCCCGAAACACTCATTGTGGACACCTACCGCTGCTCATCAAGAGGGCAAAGAAAAATGGACTTCATTTTTCACACCTTAAGACCGGACTTATGGGCTACCACTTTTAACTCACTCCTCCCTGTCTCAAAAACCACCCTCACAGAACATAACCGGAAACTAACTATCTCCCCCCTCAACCAACAGTCTCTCTCCGGAGATATCACCATCACCATTGTCCTGAATGGCACCATTCTTATTCAGGCGAAAGATGAAAACCTAGAGGGGCATATTACCAAGCAGTAGCGATAATTATCGCTATTGCTTGGTTAGAGACAAAAATTTACAGCTGAGCTGCGGCGATTTTTATCGCAGATAAACCTTGGTATTAAAAATCGGCCGCAATGCATGAATATCGCTGAAAAGTCAGCGATATTCATGCATTACCGAGCTAATGCTCTTAGCCATGTTATCCACCTCCCTTTGGATAACATGGCTAAGAACTGCTCAGGGCAGGTGTTACCTTTTGGAGATATTCGCGCTTAGCGCGAATATCTCCAAAAGTTGGTAACAGGAGATAGCGATGTTAGCGACTGTTGCCAGTCGCTAACATCTTGGCACACCCACTTTGCATGTCATTAGTGATAAATATCACTGACATGCAAAGTGGGGCCCAAGATGGTCGCTATCTCCTACTAGCTGTCGCTAACTGGTGTTAGCGACAGCTAGGTAATAGGGAGATAATTTCATCTCCACTTTCTTGGCTTTGAAAGCCCAAAAATCGGAGATAAACCCCCTTGATAATATGCCCCAGAGTTCTTCGACTCCCTCTTCCCCACTCTAAAGATGGCTACTGCTCTCTTTCCTCACCAGCCACACACCTACCCCCCAGTGGCTCCAGTCAAACCCCCAAGCCGCAAAACAGGCTTCCTTCACCTCTACGTGCACCACCGCCCATGCGTACTCATGTCACCAGCCATTTGCCTCCCCCAGCCCCGTCCCTCAATTCCCCTCACCCCACGGCCACCTCCACTTCCTTCCTACCTCACAGAACCCTGCCTCCCCCTCCCTCCCTCCCAACTCCCAATCCCCCGGACACCACCCTTCCTCCCTACCTCCCAGAACACTAGCGTACTCCATTCCACTCAGCGAAGATAACCACCTCTCCCAAAGGGGCTGCAACCCTCCTCCCTCCCGTTTCCTTGACCACATGATCTCAAAACCTGAACCTGATCCCCCCACCCCTGCTATCCCCCAATCATTATCTCACCCCAAACCCTTTCCCCCTCTCTAGCCCTCACTCATCTGAACCCCAATCCTGACTCAGTCCCTCCCTCCCCAACTATCCTTCCAAACAGCATCTCGACCCATTACCCCTCTCCCTCCCCATTCCTCTACAAACCGGAAACGGTCCCTCCTACCTCTTCTCTCCCCCCCACGAAGGCCCTGCCCCTTCGCCCCTCTCACTTAAGGCCCAGCTACCCCCTCACTACCCCCCCAGCTCCCATGATGACACATCGCCTGGACCTTCTTGAAGCCTAGATCGCCACGCTGATCCTCAGACTAAAAGAAACCCTTTCCTCCCTAGAGAAACTCCAGCTACCCCCCATCTCGTCTCACCTCCCCATCTACAGCAACCTCCCATTATGAATGACGGCCCCCCCCCCGGCTCTCGACCTCCTCTTACTGAACAGCAAGTTGACTGTCCCAGAAGAACCTCTTCCTCTCCCTTCCCTCAGGAAGTGAGCTCTCGAGTCGCATCCTATAAACCCCCTCCCAACCATCCTGCACAAACTCTACTCCAGCACCCCTCACCCCTTTCTTCGATCCAAGTCATCACTGGTATGAGAAGAGACCCGTCTCACCGAAAAACTGCCAGCCCCCCAGCCCATCTCGCATCCCTACCTAGAGCGATTTTGGTCAACCGGAACCCGGATGCAGACCCCCCCCATCAACTGCATGCTCATCAACTGCAGATCAGCTGTCAAACATGCAACTGAACTAGCCGAAACTATCCTCTCCCATGACCTAGATGTAGCCTTCATCACTGAAACATGGCTGAACACCATATCCACTCCCATCTTGGACACGCTGGTGCCTCCCGGCTTGTCACTTATCCACAAAGACAGGCCCATACGCAAAGGAGGCGGAACAGCAATTATCTACAGAAGTGATCTCTCCATTACAGAATCCCCCTCCCCCTCTACAACTCCTTTGAATGCCTCTCGGTCAACATCACTTCGCCCCACCACAGCCCACTCCAATGCCTTCTCCTTTACCACCCTCCAGGCAACGCTACTATATTTGGCGAACAGCTGTCGGATCTGATCACTCAAACCGCTCTCAACAGTGACGTCAGTATAATTCTCAACCTAAGATGGAATGCAATTAAGAATCCGCTCATCCAATTTCTCACCTCCCTTCTACAAGACCACGATATGATCCAACACTGCTCAGAAGAAACACACCATAAAGGAGCGATCCTAGATGCAATCATTGCGGACAAAAAGACAATTTCAATTGGTCACATCATCCCTGTGGACTGGTCCGACCACCACGCCATCCTCTTTCATATCAACCACAAAGCTCTTCTCCTCCCACCCACCAAAACCTCCCCCAAGTGGGTCAGAAACTTATCGAAAGTCCCCCCTGACAAGCTACAAGATGCTCTCAGCTCACTCTCCCGAGCTCGACGAAGCTCCTATCAACCACGGATCTCACCTCGCTCTATCACTCCAACCTAGAGTGCGTCCTGGACCAGCTGGCACCTAGAAAACTAAAAAAACCCAGAAGCATTCCCTCCAGGTCTTGGTTCTCCACTGACATCAATGATGAGCGCAGACTCCTAAGAGCCATGGAAAGATCCTGGAGGAACAACCCCACTGCCCTCAACCGGGACCAACTCAAAACAGCTCTCAAAACCTACCTTAATCATTTCAAGAACAAAAAGACATCCTTCTTCTGCTCTGCTCTAGACAAGGCTAAAAAAACGCCCCAAAGAACTCTTCAATATCATCAGAAACCAAACCTCCATACCTATGACAGACAGCTTAACCGCATCCAAATCCCAGTGCGACGACTTTGCTAACTTCTTCAATGAAAAAATTGCCTCAATTGACCGTTCTTGCAGCAATCTTTCCGTCCTCTCAGAGCTTCTACCCACTCAAGAACAATAACTGCAGCCACTCGCTGGTCTTCCCTCCAACCCATCCAAACCGAAGTGATAAGCGATCACATTGCCATCGCTAATCCCTCGTCCCACTCCCTTGATCAGCTGCCCTCGAGACTGACGAAAGACCTGAAACTTACTCTAGCCCCTATCTGGGCCAAGATCATCAACAGCTCTTTGAGCGATGGCTCCATCCCTGACTGCCTTAAACTAGGTCAAGTCACGCCACTCCTAAAAAAACCTGGTCTCGACCCTACGGTCTTGATCAACTTCAGACCAGTGTCGAACCTGCCGCTCTTATCGAAAATTTTGGAAAAATGTGTGCTATCTCAGCTAACTCATCACCTAGAGATCTTGAATCTTCTTGACCCACACCAATCTGGGTTCAGAAAGGGCTGCAGCACAGAAACCGCAATCCTCAATGTGATGGATGACCTACACATGTCTCTCGACTCCAACCAATGTAGCCTCCTTATCCTCTTAGACCTCTCGGCAGCCTTCGACACAGTGGATCACAACCTACTACTCAATGTCCTACAGAAAAGAGCAGGTTTGAAAAAACTGTTCTCAAATGGTTCGCCTCCTTTCTCAACAACCGCACACAAATGATCAAAATTAAAAGCTACAAATCGGACTCCCTCCCCATCACTAGAGGAGTCCCACAGGGGTCAATACTCTCTCCACAACTTTTCAACATCTACATAGAGCCCCTCACTATAATTCTAAGGAACTCCAACATCCCCTTTCACCTCTATGCGGACGACACACAACTCTACCTGTAAACCACTTCAATCGCAGACATCCACAGACTAAATGACACACTCACAGAGGTCCAACACTTGCTCTCATCCAACCACCTCACACTTAATGAAGAAAAGACAGAAGTGCTCCTCATTTCAAACAAGAGTGAAAATCCCCAAATACTCGAATGGCTCAAAGCCTTACACGCCCTCAATGTTCCTCTTGTTCCTACTACCTCTGTCAAATCACTGGGGATCACTCTTGACCCAAAACTGGACATGAAAGAACACATCTCTAAAACTGCCAAAAGTGCTTTCCTTAACCTGAAACTTCTCTACAAACTTAAACCCTTCCTCCCCCTGACAGACCTGAAACAGGCCACTCAGGCGCTGGTACTCTCCAGGATTGACTATGGCATTGCTACTCTGACTGGAACAGCCAAATCTCATCTAGGCCCTTTGACTGCTACCCTTAATGCAGCAGCTAGAATGGTCACGGGAACTAAGAAATATGAGCACATCACCCCGGCTCTCAAGGACCTGAAATGGCTTCCTATTAACCTACGAGCCAACTTCCGCTCAGCCTGCCTCACACACAAAGCCCTGCATACGGGTAAACCGGAATATCTGGCCAATACACTGAAGAGAGCAGGTCAGTCCAGGACCCTCAGAAGCTCCAACACGCTACTACTCATACCTCAGAAATAACAGAAACGTAAAAGATCTAACAGGTCCTTTGCGGGAAATGCTCCTAAGATATGGAACTCCATCCCCCCTCCACATCAGGATGACCGCCTCCTTCCTAAAATTCAAGATACTACTCAAAGCCTTCCTTCTTGAGCGGGCTGGACGGTAACGCGGACCACCGTATGACTTGGATAGTTCACTATATCTTTGGTCCTAACGAGAACCTGATGACTCGCCCTTGATCTCCGCCATGTCGCCCTCATGCTGACACTGTATAGACTTTTACTTGCTACCATGTTTTCCCATACTCTCCCTACCCTGCTTCGACCTTCCTGTTATGTTGTTACTTATTTGTATCCATTGTGAAGCGCACTGATACCTTCGGGTCTAGCTAGCGCTATACAAAACTTAAATAAATAAACTTAATCTCGACTCAAAAAGAAGTAGTTTCTCCCCAGTCAATTTAAATGAGATGCAACATGGAAACAACTAGTGATATTTTATATTACCCCATCGCAATTGGTCTGAATGCCTATCGTGTGGAAGTGGCCGGATAGCTTAATATACTCCACAGGTACAGTACTGAAAAGCAATTCTATCTAACTGGAGTATGCATTCCTTAGTTTTGAAGGTTAAGAACTTCCTAAAAACATCTCAGGTTCTGGTCAATCTTCATGATCATCTGGGTCCAATTATGGGTGCCTTTTCAATGTTTAGAGCAGCATGTGGATCTTTCAGAACCTGAACAAAAACAGTCCTCTAGATCCAGGTCCTCTGCCTCCTCCGCAAAGTACCTGATGGTATGTTATCACATGTTAGTTGATTTTATGGGTCATTGCATTTCAGGAGTAGGGCATCAGGTAGTACATTTAAGCAGGTAGAACCATTCAAGTAACATCAGAGTACATCGTGACTATACATGTTCCCACAGAGTTATCATCAGTCCCAAGCATGTCTATTCTGGAGTATCATTCACATCTTAGATTTTCAGGACCCTTCGAAAAGTCTGCATTTGCCTCCTCTCTTAATTCTCTTTTAAAGGAAGCAAGGCCCTCCAGCAAATCAGCTTTAGTAAGGCCTATTTCTGCACATGTGGTTGGAAGTGGCATTTTCAATGCCTTGCCATGGCGGAGAGCCTGCCATGGAAAGGCATGCAGGGATTTCTTTGGGGAGGTGGGGACAGGGGGCTGCACTTGAGGGCTACCCATTGTACCCCTCCAACATTGGCATGCACAAGGTGGCAGGCACAGCGCGGTTCCTGTCACGTTTTGCAAGCCAATGCACAACATGCATATATTGCATCGTGGCGGGTGCTGCTTACAGCACCACCCGCGCCAATGTAATATATGCGGGATGCCGCCATCCCCTTGGCGGTGGCATCCTAATTGGCGATGCGGGATCGCCGCACCACTGGGGGCCGGTCCCAGCACCGCTAGGGAGGCGGGCGGACTGGAGTCCCCCCCCATTCTAATAGACTCCTAAAGACATAATTTCAATAAAATAAATTGGTGTAGGTATGCTTGTAAAGCAGTAAAGAAAACTTCTGTAGAAAACTTAAACCAGCCACAAGGTGACAATTGTCCTGAAAAGCAACCTGTCTTGGCAGGTTTTTAGTGAATGGCAGTCACTCTATTGCACTACTTTACTTTGCCCTTCTTTACCATGCGTTCTAATAATGTGTGAATTTACATCACTATTTAAATGCATCTATGGAATGTCTTTACAACCCATTATTTAACATTGTGCTCTGTTTCTCATTTTGCGTTTTGAAAAGTATTCTATTTTGAAAGTAGACCTGAATATATAATATATTCAATATTATTGTTTCTTTCCTGGGTTGATTAAAAATTAGAATTTAATCCTTAGCTGTTTAAGATGGAGATATTTTCCCTGCATTCAAGAACATTACATATTTTAAAAATATGCAAATCAAATACAATTAATATCGTGCAAAAATAAAATACACTTTTCATAGATAAATGCATATCTTTTTCCATATGTCTAAAAAAAGAGTGACATCATATCATGGTACGCTCTAGAGGATACCTCTGACCAGTGCAGATGTACTCAAGTGATCTCTGGAAAAACAACTTACAAGTGCCATCTATGTTTGAAAATGGTAAGAATTATCTAAAATCTCTACATATATCTTATAATGAAAATATTTTTAAATATACAAAGAATGGAATTTATATTTTTTCTTTTGTAAAAAAAACGTTCATGCAGAAGAGTTATTGTTCTTTGTATAGTCGAATCATCTGCAAACTTCAGATACCAACTATGTAAAATTAAAAATTTGAAAGAGTCGTAAAAAAAATATATACTTTTGTATCTGTTGTATTCTATCTCCACGGTAATAAGAATAATGGGAAATATCCCTCCAGAAAAATATATACTTTCTATGAGGGGAAACCAGCTGCTCAGCCATGTGGGCTATCTTTATTGCAGGGACAGGTATATTGAACTCCAGGCTCTTCGTGAGTGTGTCAGCTATTTCTCGAGCCATTAATGGGCAGAGTACCTACTCTGGGTAACTTTGATGAAATGACCTCAAAAGAAACCTGATCTCTCTCTGCCTTCTGTATTGCCGATAGAGAAAAAATTGAAAACAAATAAAAAGAGTGGTTTGCACTACCAGTGAGCCTCTGTGTTCAGCCCAAAATGAAGTTTCCCAGAATATCCCCTAAATGTTGAGGGAAACATGCCTGCCTTTCCTCACCTTATGAGACTTATCAATAGAAAACGGCAAGGGAGTAGTGTTCATCCATCCAACTCCAAACCCTTCACTGGTATTAACCTACCTGAGCACCTTAAAATACAATTTTCTGACAGACCCATCCTACTGTATTACACCTGTGACTCCCAGAAACATCTACTAATATTTTCTATGCAACATAAGCTGATAACCTTTGAGGAAAGTAACATTTGGAAGCTGGATAGAACTCACATATAAGGTCCTTATCCAATCAGTCAAATATATATAATACACAGGAAGATTAACAATACCATGTCCACAGTGTATGGATTGCTGTCAGACAAGCTTTCTTCTACATATATAATGTATTTATTGTTAACTGTTAAAGTTAATGTTTTTTGTAAAAAATTGTATTAACATTTTCAAAGTACTCACAGGACATCATGAGGCATTTGGTAGCGTCACAGTGGGACAAATACACCATGAAAGAAAGACAAACAAAATAGACTGTTTCCGCATGCCTGGAGCGATGAGGATGCTAGTACAATTGTCATTGTCCAGATGTGAGTCCAAGGAAAAAACTGGGGGGAATAAACCATGGCCTTGGTACGAGGAGAAAGAGGGAGGGGGAGAAGAAGAGGGGCGGAGACAAGATTCGGGATGCAAGATCATGGATAATGTCTGGACAGCAGCCGCTACGAGCCAGGAGAGGGGGCGCATAGAGCGTATAGAGGTTATTTGTTAGAGTGTACCTTCAATCAGGGTGCAGCGGGCGGCGCATGTTGGAGTTTTCAGGCGACCGCTAGTGGGCATGGACGGGGGAGGGGGTGAGATAGGGGGGGGCGCAAACAGCAATCACCGCCACTGGACCCTATTGCGGTGTAGGTGTTGTCTGGAGCACGGGAGTGGGCTGGGAGGCATCGGGGGTAGGCCGTGCATGCGCCTGTTTAAACTGGTGAGACAGTATGGCCCACTCCAGGGATATGGGGTGCTTACGGTGGCCCTTGGCTTCCTCCTCTCGCAGGAGTTCCTCTTCCGCTAGCGCCCATTTCTGTACTGCCCCCACCCATGCCTCCAAAGGGGGTCTGATATGCTCCGTGGAAGATGCAAAACTGAATGTTTTTGAATCTCGCGTTTCGGAACACATTCTTAGGGAATTCTAGCGCCCTGGCCCACTCCCCGTCATGTAGCTGCCATCCGAATTCGTCCTCCCAGGTGGTTCACAAAGTGAGTAAGGGCTTGTGCGCAAGCTCGCGTATTGACTTATACAGCCAGGTAACAAGATGTCGGCCTATGCCCATGTACAGGATGGTGTGGCGACTGGGTGTGTGGCGGGTTCGCCGAGGTGAAGATCACAATGTGGGCGAAAGGCGGTGATAAGTTGTCGGTGGGAAACTGTCCAGGGGGGAGGTCATAGTCCTCCATGTTCGTATGGGCGAAGCTGTCCGTCCGGGAACAATCCCTCCGCCTCCGTGATCTCGGATGCCGTCCACTCACGGAGCATTGCGGGCATGAAGTAGGTCTCTCTGGTTGTCCAACCGACCAGCGGCAGCCATGGGGAGTAGCACGGGGTCCCTGCCGCAATGCGATGGATCCATTGCATAAATCGGCGAGCTACCGATACCTGCAAGGGATAGGTCCGGCGGGGGTTGGTGCCTGGGAGTAACAGCTGACGGAGCTCGGGGATGTGAATAGGGCCCTGCATAGTGTGGGTATCCTCGGTGTGCCGACCTGCCGTCCAGTACGACAACCACTGAAGCTGTGCGGACAGAAAATACGATTCAAAGGCGGGGGCGCATAGACCCCCCTGGATGGTAGGCAGCTGTAGTTTGGTTTGGTTGGCCCGTCCCCCATATGAGCGCCCAGAGGAGTGCATCTAATTCACGGAAGAAGCTACCGGGTGGGACAACTGGCAGATTTGTAAAGTAATATAATAGTCGAGGAACGATGATCATCTTGGCTATGGCCACCCTACCGATCGGTGCCATCGGAAGGCGTCTCCAAAAATCCACTGACGATCGAATTCCTGCCAACACCTGACAGTGATTGCCCTCGTAGATGTCAGTGGGAGAGTGGTATAGGCGGACCCCAAGATAAAGGGGAGCGCCCGTGCTCCAGCGCAAAGTTTGTGGACCGATTTGTATCTCTCTGGGGCTAGGGAGTGATGGAGGGGATAGATTGTGGATTTGTCCCAGTTTACCTGGAGGCCAGACGCCTCCGCGAACTCTGCCAAGGCCGTCCATATGGGTGTCAGATCCGCCGCGATATCCCTAATATATAGAAGGAGGTCGTCCGCGTGCATGGAAACGCAGTGGACCGTGTCCGCTATGGGTATACCCAGGCAGTTCCCTCCTGGCGTAGGCAGATGGCCAGGGGTTCCACTGCTAGGGCAAAGATCAGAGGGGACAGGGGGCAGCCCTGCCTAGTACCCCTCCTGACCGGCACTGGGGATAAAATGTGTCGACCCAGCCGGACCCGAAACGTAAGGTTCGTGTATAACAGGTTGGTATATCGCAGAAGGGTGGGACCTATCCCCGCCCGGCACAAGACAGCAAATTAGTATGACCAGGTTAGGGTGTCAAAGGCCTTCTCAAGGTCAAGGGTAATAAGGCCGCACGGGGGAAGGTGTCCTCCACCTGATCCTGAACGTGGAACAGTTGTCTGATGTTCTGGGATGTGTTCCTGCAGGGGACGAATCCGCATTGGTCCGAATGGACCAAGGGACGTAGTATTTGTTCGTACCGGGTTGCTAGAATTCTACCCAGGATCTTACAATCGGCAGAGAGGAGTGTGATGGGGCGGTAGGAGGACAATTGTTGGGGATCACAGTGCAGTTTAAGGAACATTACTATGACGGACTCTCAAAGAGATCCCAAAAGTTCTCCTTTCTCAAATGCGTCTAGAAACATAGCGGTCAGACGGGGGACCAACAGAGCAGAAAAAGTGCTGTAGCACTCGAGGGGCAGGCCATCGAGACCCAGAGCCTTGTTCCATGTTAGGGCGCGGAGCGCGCCAGAGACATCTGCCGCCGATATTTTGGCATCTAGGGTGTCCCTATTGGCATCCGTGATATGCGGGATCGGAAGGGGGTCCAAGAAATGGCTGGTCGCTCCCTGCCTAAGGTTCGTCGAGGTGTCATAAACCACAGCATAATGTTGCTGAAATGCGTTTAAAATGCCTAGTTGGGAGCGCACCAGGACTCCCGCGGGTGTCAGGATCTCTGTAATGGGTTTGGTGTCAGTATCCTGCTTCGCTAATCATGCTAAGAGCCTACCTGTTTTGTCCTGTTATTTATGTACCCGGGTGGCGTATGCGCAGAAGTTAAGTTTGCGCAGATCCCCCAGAGCTGCGGAGTACTGCGTCTTGGCTTCCGCCACCTGGGCCATTGTTGCAGCATCCGCGTCCTCCTTTTTCGTGAGTGTTGCCAGTTTGTGTTCAGTGTCGACAAGTGCGTGTTCCAGCGTGCAGCAAATCCCTACCACTTGTTTGATGCATGTCCCTCGGGCTATTACTTTTAACGCGTCCAATTCCACCAGTCTGGATGAGGCGGACCCTGTGTTATGAGTGAAGTATTCCCGGATACTTTGTGCATGGTCGTGCCGGAATGTCTGGTCGGGAGGCAGTCCAGTGGGAGGCGCCATGTGGGCACCGTTGGATGGGGAGGTCTCCATTGGATGCGTAATATGTGTGCGTCGTGGTCGGAGACTATCCGGCCCAAGTAGTCAGAGTGTTGAACCTTAGGAATCAGGGATGAGGTGCATAAAAATCTGTCTAACCGGACATGTAAATTATGGGGGATGGAGTGAAATGAGTAAAGCTTTGTGTGAGGGTGTTGGGCTCTCCACGTATCTACTAGCGCCCAGTGACTAACCCAGCGGCGGAAGCGCTCTGACCGTGTATGGGCCGGGGGAGTGTGGTGGGGGCGGGAGTGATTTGTCAAGTTCAGCGTTGAGTTCACAGTTGTAGTCACCCTCTAAAACCCAGGGGAGGGACGCAAATGGAGCCAGTACACCCGAGAGGGAGTCCCAGAACGTATCCTGCTCAATCTTTGGGGCATATATGCTGCCTAGCAGAATGGGTTGCCCGTCAAGCAGTCCCTCCAACAGGGCATACCGTCCCTCCCTGTCCACCACCCTGCGGGTTTCCTGAAAGGGGGTGCCCAGGCGGTCCCAAATCAGTGCGCCGCCGCAAGCGCGGAGTAGGATGTGGCACAGCGTATATGACTTTCAGACCGGCCGGGAACAACAAGGAGTATTGGATGTCATTTGCCCGTAGTCGGCGTTTTACCTCCAGGAAGGAGGCTCTATGTTTTTGCACTGCTTTGGCGTATTCTGGGAATATCATAATGTGCTGGTTTTCGACCTGCAGCGGACCCACGCACCTGGCGGCCCTTAGTACTGCATCGCTGTCTTGAAAATGTAGGAACTTCACCAGCAGGGGGCAGGGGGCGTTGCCGGGTGACGGCTTGCCTGATGGGACCCGGTGAGCATGCTCTATGGAGAAGGCTATGCAATCCTTCGACGGGGTGAAGGATTTGACCAATGCCTCCATGTATTCGATGGGATGCATCCCCGTCACACCCTCCGGAAGACCAGCACCCGCATGTTGCAACGCCGGGAGCGCCCTTCCAAATCATCCAGGCGATCCTCCGCAGTGGACAGACGTTCCAAGGTTGTGCGAAGAGTTTGCTGTTGTGCGCTACGGTGGGTTGTATGTCTGCGAGTGTTCGCTCACCCTCCTTCACTCTATCAGCCAACTTACGGTGATCATCATGGATTAGGTTTATGTCCGTAGTGAGGGTGCCGAGGCGCTCCTCCATGGAGGCCCTGGAGAGTTCAATGGCTGCCATCACTTGGTCTAATTTGTCCGAGATGGTTGGGTCTGACTGGGTCAGATACCCAACCGCCGAGTCTTGTGAGGAGGGTGGCCGGTGTCCACCTGTTTAATGCGCCTGGAGCATCCGGCCGAGGTCCGGCCAGGAGTTGGCTGCGAGCTGGCCCCCCAAGCGGCGTGACCGGGCAGGGGGGGAATAGCCGTGGGGGTCTGGGAGACCTAGTGGCACGTTTCTCACCCTCTGTGCCTCCACACGTTGGATCTTACGGATAGCCTGGCCACTGGATGTAGGGAGCATCACCGGTTGGGCGCCAGCAGGGGGTCAGGCAGTCGATACTGCTGGGGCCTTATGACTCTCTCCCAGGGGGGAGGGGGCCCGTTGATCAGGGCCCACGAAGGAGGGTGGCCGGCTCCAGTCTGCTCAGGATGTCGGAGCCACCATCTTAAGGTCAGGCAGGAGTCGACTGTGTTCTGGCCCCTTGAGTGGCATGGCTGGAAAGGAGGGGGGTTGCAGGAGCAGCAGAGAGTCTATGGCATGTCGCTTACCCGCCGTGTCTTCACACGTTGGTGTCCCTGGAGCCTGTGGCTGTCGTTCGCAGGGAGCATGTCATCACGGGCGCCATCTTGGTGTCAGGTCATCGTTGGCGTGAAGCAGCGCATCCAGCAAGGGGGGCATGTCAATGCACCCGGGTCCAGGCCTGTCTCCCGCAGAAAGCGGGGTATGGCCTTTGAAGTTGGTGGACGAAGATTGTCTCGCGGCTGCGTCGTCGGTAGCACCGGCCGCCGCCGTCAGTCACCGGCCTTCTCCGTCTTGCCCCCGGTGTGCAGCAGTGTTGTGACGGGTGGCAGCCATGGACGTGGCGGGAGTCTCAGGTACCGCTCGGGTGTCCAGCGCTTGTCAGAGCCACCTCCGGCAGGATATCTCGGGCTCCGCTTTACTTCACAGGTCAGTCTGGGCTAATATCGGGTGTCCGCCATGTTGGGACCAAGTTCATAACAGATGCCATCAAAGGAGTTCGGGGATGACCTTTTCCCAGTATTGCAACAGCTTTGCAATCAATCTCTCATTCTGGCACCGTACCAAAAGATTGGAAACTGGCGGTTGTCACCCCCCTACTAAAGAAACCTAATCTAGACCCGAACTGCCAAAAAAACGACCGACCTATATTGCTCCTGCCATACCCTATAAAGATCATAGAGCGGTGGGTCAGCAGATCCCTTGCCCTCTTCCTGGAAACCAACAACATCCTGGAAGAGGAGCAATTCTGTTTCAGGCCAGCTCACGGAACCGAGTCAGCTCTGCTGACAGTTCTGGATGACCTACGAATGAGGGCGGACAGGGGGGAATCAGCAATTTTAATTCTGCTGGACCTGTCCGCCGCATTCAATACGGTGAGCCATGACATCCTGCTAACAAGACTAAAGAACATTGGAGTCGGTGGAGTGGCGCTCGACTGGTTTCACTCCTACCTGAAGGACAGATGGCAGGCAGTAGCCATCCCCCCATACCAGTCAGAATTTGTTAAAGTCCCACACGGAGTCCCACAGGGGTCCGCAATCAGTCCGATACTTTTTAATATATATGCAACCCCTGTTGGGCATTATCAAGGCTCACAGCATTAGCGTGATCAACTATGCGGATGACACGCAGCTGATGATTTCTCTAGATGGTGCCTAGGCTGACTCACTCGAGACTTTCCATTCCTGTATGGCAGAAATGACACTCTGGCTAAACCAGAATTCACTACAATTCAATAGTGATAAGACGGAAATAATGCACTGCGCAGTAGGCAGAATTACCAGAAGTCTACCCACCGACTTCTGGCCCTTGGACTCAGGGGAGTCACTAACCCCAGTGAAATCAGTGAAGAATCTCGGAGTCAGTTTTAACGACAGTCTGAGTCTAGAGACCAATGTGAATAAGCAGGTGAGTAGCTG
Source organism: Lissotriton vulgaris (assembly GCF_964263255.1). Lineage (NCBI taxonomy): Eukaryota > Metazoa > Chordata > Amphibia > Caudata > Salamandridae > Lissotriton > Lissotriton vulgaris. The sequence continues at coordinate 778,830,979 of NC_141691.1, forward strand.
CTTTGCTTTAATGCGAGGACTGCGAAAGCTGCTACCCCTCTTACCAACACAGGTCAGAGCCACCATAGTTAGGAGCACCATTCTCAGCCGCCTGGATTACTGTAATGCTCTGCTTCTGGAATCCCCTGCCTATTTGATCTCCAGACTGCAAAGCATCCAGGCGGCAGCAGCAAAACTGGCACTCTCCCGAGAGCGAAGATCCTCCACCACCCTCGCTCTGGCCGACCTTCACTGTTTACCTGTACATCAAAGGATCTGCTTTAAATCCCTCTGCATTGTCTTTAGGGCAGTACACGGGATGGGCCGCCGACCACTTCAAAACAAATTTAAATGGTATAAACCCACACGGTCCCTCCGATCTTCATCCTCCAATCTTATAAGCATACCCAGGATTAAGAAAGCCACTTATGGTGGCAGAGCCTTCAGCATAGCCGCAGCCCATCTGTGGAATAAACTGCCCATCGACATCAGGAAAACAGACGAATTGATGGCCTTCCGAAAAAAGGTGAAAACATGGCTCTTCCCTAAAACTTAATTTCACCAGAACTTTAATACTATCCTCTCCTCCTCTGATGCACAGTGTTTTTTTCAGCAATATGTACACAGCGCCAGGATGCCCGTAGGGTTGCAGAGCGCTTTACAAATGCTATATATTAATAAATAAATTATCTCTGTGGCTAGCGCAGAAGGGTGCCTGCCGTCAGCCTCCAGGGGAGCAGCGAGGAGTCCGCCGTCAGGGTGATGTCTTTTTCTCCCCTTGACAAAGAGGTGGTACGAACGTCTAGGCCGCCCGGTCGCGGAGCCTAGGCAGACCGTGGCCGCCATTGTGGCTTGCTTAGCAACGCCCCCATGTTAATGTTCATGTTAACTGTTATTTATAGTGCGCATAATCACTAACCGGTCTCTTAGCGCTGCTAGGGAGTAGCTAAACCCCGCCAACGGTGGACTGTACAAAATCCTGGTCAGAGCCTATGATGTGCCCACCTCTGTAATTAGAAGAGTCTTGAGTCTTTTTATCAATGGAAGAAGGGTAGATTCCTTATGTAGGCTCTCTGGTGACTTATTCCAAAGTTGAGGTATCAATACAGAGAAGGCTCTGCCACCTTTTGGGGTTGTTTTGAACTGCAGATAGGCCAGTAGGCCTGCCCAGGATGACCAGAGAGTCCGCCATGGCACATCGCTCCCTAGGCACTCCTTAATGTATACTGGGTCCTGACCACTGAACCTTTTGTGGGCAATACAGGGGCCCTTCAACCTGACTCTCTATTTAATGGGAATCCAGTGCAACTGCTGCAGTAATGGTATTGCATGTGGCGGTCTTGGGAGTCTGAAGATCAGCCTGGCTGCGTTGTTTATGGCCAACTTATAGTTTACTTAGCAGCTTCTCTGGAAGTCCAACATATAGGGCGTGACTGTAGTCCAGACGCAACACAATCATTGCCGACACGACCATCTGCAGCGTGGCATATGAGAGGAAGGGTGAAAGTTAATGCAGTTGTCTCTGTAAGCCCACGCAGGTCCCGACCACGGTGGACACTTGGTTTGACATGGTGAGCTTGGCATCTATTTTGATGCCCATACTCTTTGCGACAGGGATTGGTGTAGGGGTGGTACCCAGCTTTTGTGGCCAAAAGAGGTCAGTCCAGGGTTGCTTCTGGTGGTAATTGTTAAGACCTCTGTTTTGTTCGGATTGATTTTAAGTGCGTTGGCTGTCATCCAGTTGGCTGTGTGCCTAAGTATATTTTGCACACATATGTGGGCTTGGGACGAGTTGTCAATAAGGAGGAATAATTGTGTGTCATCTGGTAGTTGAACACCTGGCAGTCCATATGTGCCAGGGCGGCCACAAATGGCCGAAGATAGTAAAAAGTAGGGGGGACAGCGCCGAACCCCTGGGAACTCCGCAGGTTAGTGCACCAATGCTGGACACATGGTCTGCCATCTGTCAGGAAGGCATGGCTTGGCAGTTCGGGCTGGACTGTTCCCTTGAGGCATTGGGTCAGACTGATTTGCATATAGCCATGTCTGAAGTGGGGTGGCAGAGTGGGCTAAAGAACGGTGATGGATTAAACCCAGATCTTTTGACTGGGTGTGAGTGTTTGATTGATTCAGATGCTGCGTCCATCACCACCCCCTTTTGTACCGCCATCTGTCAGGAAGGCAGCAATCCTTTGATGTACCAGCCCACAGATACCCAACTTGGAGATCCAGGACAGTAGTTGGTCATGATTGACCGTGTCAAACGCCACTGTAAGGTTTAGCGGAACTAGGGCACGTGGGGTCCTGCTGTTGCCCGTGAGTCTGAGCTCATCCAGGTGAAGAGAGACTCGTCGTGGGTACAAGGCGCTGGTTCTTCAACCAGGGGGTTCCTGTTGGTAGGTGTGTTGTGTATGTTAGTTAAGATATCCCTGACTTTGTGAAGGAAGAAAGACTAGAACTTATTGCAGTCTTCCGGGCTGGCAATGGATTTCTGCTCTTGTTTTTGACTAAGTTTCTTTAATATTCTGAAGGTTTCTTTCTGCTTATTATCGGCGTCCTTGATCGGGCTCATATTATTCAGCCTTCCTAGTCATAATATAATTTTTGTATGTGACTAACATGGCTTTGTATTCTACAAGTGCTTATGGGTCATATGTATTGCGCCAGTGCCTCTTGTGTTGGTTTAGGGTTTGTTTCTTTCCCCTCAAGTCCTCAGTGAACCAGGGGGCCCCTTTGCCCTTATTCCTAGCTCTTTCCCTCCAAGCAGGTGCCATCTTATTGATGGTCTCCCTCAGCCTGCTAGTGAGGGCCTCACTTTCCTGATCAAGGTTCCCCGTCAGGTGCCTATGCACAGAGTATCCACTAGGCTGCCTGCCTCAATTTTATTCCACCTTAGCACCACTCTCCATTCCAGGGGTGCCTGTGCGGGCCAACTGGCCAGAGGGACACAGCACCTGATCACATAGTGGTTCGACCAACCACAATGTCTGACGTCCATCAGGCTGGCCGGTGTCTGAGTGGGCCAGATGAGGTCAAGAGTATGTCCCTTGTCATGGGTGGTTGAGTCTACAAGCTGTTGTAGCCCCATTGAGGTCATGGCCTCCTCCACCTGGCTGGCATGTGACTCTCTGGGTGACTGGTCCTAGTGGTAGCTGAGATCCCCCGCCACCAGGAGTCGTTGGTATCATGAGCGTAGGTCACTGACTAATTCCGTGAGTAGCTTGTTAAACCGGGAAATCAATCGAGAGGGGCGTTATACCACCAGTAGTGCCAGGGATGAGGATTTGGAGCTAAGGTTTGTCCCTAAAATATCTGCGCCATCGAGGCTCTCTGCAACAAGCTTATCTACTGCTAACCATTTGTTATAGAACATTGCCACACACCCTCTATTTTCTCTTCCTGCCTGATGTGCCATAGGACATAATATTCCAAGGGAAGGGCTGCTACAACATCCCGCCCTGAGCCTTCTTCTAGCCAAGTTCCTGTTACTGCTAGTAATGTATGGGGTGTCCCCCTGGAGGAGCGTGAAAATCTCTAGGCTGTGTTTCTGAAGGGATCGGGTGTTTAAAACTGCTACCCTTTATCTCTGGGTGTTGTCTATCCACGCACCTTTAGGGAAATGGGGCTGCGTGGTCGTCCTCCATCCTCCTCCTTGTGTCGCAAGTATGTCCTCTGACCTCAGTGTGTCTTCCACCTGCTTGTCCAGTGGGTGATCCAGATGTACTAGTGCCCGCAGCTCCTGTACTGAGTATGCCTGGATTTCACCTGGAGTCCTGGCCCCTGGCCCCGGTCAGACGTGGACAGGCGCAGAAGGGCTTCACCTTTTGCATGCCTTTGGCGTGCCAGCAGCACGACCACTGTGCATGTCCGCTCCTGCCCGGCTAATGACCAGTTCCCTCTGCCCACCCCACCAATCAGCCTTACTGTGCAGCAGCTGATGTCCCCGTGAACACTAGACCGTGTCGTGGCGAAAGTGAGTGAGTGTTGGTGATCTGAGTGTTGGCACGAATGTGCAGGAAACCTATCAGCCCGAAAATGCTCAGGTAGGTTTTTAAACACACAATGTAGCACACATATTCAATTTAAAAACAGTCTAAAAACAAAGCTTTTACAGCGCGTAGTCACAAACCATCTGGTATGGTATAGCGGGTTTCTCTTCGCCTTCGTGTGTGCTCCAGCCCAGCTAATAAGCAGTTCCCTCCGCCCACCCCCCCCAATCAGCCCTGCTGTGCAGCAACTGATATCCCCGTGAACAGTAGACCTTGTTGCGGCAAAAGTGCATGAGTGTTGGTGCCCTGAGTGTTGACACTCAGGGCAATAATAAATTGCCATTGTAATGGTAATACATGAAAAAACAAACAAAATAACAAATGGGAAATAACTAATTGATTTTGAATTGGCAATGACTTCAGTTACCAAAACAATCCACCCAAAATCAAAACTCAGGCATTTTTACACTTTTCCTAGGCAGACTGATATACAATGTAAAAGTATTCGTTCCAGAAAACTACATTTATAATTATAAATTACAATTTTAAATAAGAAATCCTTCGCCTGGCACCCCAAAGCAAGCAGACAAAATATTACTGTAATAATTCAAGGTGACTACAATGTTAATAATGAAGACAAATTGGCTATGTTGGACATCGAAGCAGTTCCCATCATAGAAGACTTTCATGTGGCAATATTGAAAGGTTGAGCTGTTACAGAACCGGCTTAGAGGTTGTACAAAGACTAACAATGCCATATAGGGTTGGAAAAATCCTTGCATGTACAATTGTCAAGCTACATCCCTCCTTCATTCATTTTGAGGACATTTTGAAAAATGAACTAAGTTTCCAGAAATGTTTCTCTGGTAGTCAGCAGCAAAGAACATTGAAACATAAAGGAAAGTAATGCCCAATTGCTTTCTAAACTGCAGCAATTCGGAACATGTTCAGGGGTAGGCTCTATTGAGCTAGTTGTCTTCATTCTCAACTGCTAATCTAATTCGCACAACTACATTTCTACTCCCATGCCAAGAAAAAACACAAATTTAAACAAAAACAAACTCAAAACCCTACCCGAAGACATAAACCTTTTGGGAAATAATTAGAAAATTCACAATACCAATCCAAAAGGAGAAAACATTTTTAAAACTTACCTTTAGGAGACTTGATCTTCATAGACAGAGAGATGATTGCTGGGGGAGACCCTAATCAGACCCCTTACTTCCATTGAAATCCAAGTGCCTTGACTCCATCCACAAAAAGACCGGGTTGATGGATGGAATGCTGAACAAAGCAAACATTAACCAAAAGTCACAGGTCTGGGTTTCATCCATTGTTTGTTTGCTCACCATGCCACCCCAGTTTGGAGCAGGCCATATGCAAATTAATCTTGATCAATCCTCATGGAACCCAAGCCAGGTCCTCCCTGGACCAAAAACAAGCTTTCTGATACCTGTTTCGCCATACTATTTTTAAACTAGAGGAACAGTGAGCACAGGACCGATGTCTGAGCATACCCTTCCCACTTAAGGTGACAAAAGCAAAGTAAACAGATGGTGGAAGGAATACTGAATGACTGAACAATGCAAATATCCACTCCCAATCACAGATCTGAGTTTAATCCATTGTCTTTTTGCTGACCACGCCACCTCTGTTTGGGGTCAGCCATATGCAAATCAGTCATGCCCCTACTCTTTATGGGATCATTCCTGAACGAATGGCCAAGCCAGGTCCTCACTGGATCAGAAACAAGCATCCTGGGATGAGGGGCAGAATACTGAACAATGCAAACATTCACTCCCAGTCGTAGATGTGACCGATTTCGGGGTATCACCTCTAATCAGCTAGACTAGCTTGAATGCAGTGACACAGTGATCACAGGACCCATATCTGAGCATACCCTTCCCACTTAAGGCGACATAAGCAAAAAGATCAGATGATGGACAGAAAGCTGAACAATGCAAACATTCACCTACAGTCACAGATCTGGGTTTACGCCATCTTTTTTGGCTCTCCACGCCACCTCAGTTTGAACCCAGCCATATGCAAATCAATCTTGACCCTGCTCCTCATGGGAACAGGCCAGTCTGAATTGCCAAGCGAGGTCCTCACTGGACAAGAAACATGCATCCTGGGATCCGGTTTCGGATTATCATCCCTCATCGGCCAGGTCCCCCATCTGGGTGTACCATTCCAACTTAGGGTGAAAAAAGCAAAAAGGAAAGGTGATGGACGGAATGCTGAACAATTCTAACATTCAGCCCCAGTCAAGGATCTGGGTTTAATCCATCATTTCTTTGCTCACCACGCCACCCCGTTTTGGACACAACCATGTGTGAATCAGTCTGGACCCTGCCCCACATCGGAACAGTCTAACCCAAACTGTCCAGCCAGGTCCTCCTTGGACTGGAAAAAGGCATCCTAGGATCGGTTTCAGGGTATCACCCCCCCTCAGCCTAACTCCATCCAATTCCTTATTCTATGGTCCTACCCATCCAAAATAGAAAACAGAGAAAACAAACTAATAAATCATTTCTTGAAAATGAAAAAATAAAGTTAGTGGATTTTTTGTTGGCCAGACCTCTTGCCCTTCTTTTTTTCCTTTTTTTTAAAAAAGACCTCAACTCAATTCAATTTCACAATTCAGTGTCCAAATTATCTGAAGGCCAAAAACAGTTATCAAAAAGGTATACAACTGCTCCAAGAAAACCAAAAACATACAGAGGCATAAGTGTATTTGGCAGGGAAGAACCTTAACACCTGACCTCCTAAAAAGAATCTCAAATCCATTCATATTCTACAGCTGAATTTAAAACCATTCAAAACACAAAAATGACAAAAGAATGGCTTTTAAACATTACAATACATTTTGAAAACACTGGGCCTGATTCAAAAAGGTGACTTACACTTTTGAGTAATTTATACTTTTCAGTAAGCTTACTCCAAAAGTACATCAATGATGCCATTTTACATGTACCAAAGGGTCTAATATGCGAGGTCATAAACATTTCATGGTGGGAGTAAACTATAACTGGTTGATTTAAGCGTTTTTGTGTTTTTAATGGTTAGTTTTATCTTATTTCACATCTTGGCACTGACCACCCTAAGGTGGGCAGTTCAGACCACCAGATTACGATGGGATCGATCTCTGTTCGGTCGGAATCCCACTTTTCTCTATGGGAGCTTGTGTCATGGTTGTAAACCGCCCGTAATATGGGCTCTTATAGAGAAATGTGTGTGTGTGTAAAACCCTGTACTATGTGGCAGTTACCCCATGGTGCCTGTCACACAGTACAGGGTTTTATAGGGTGGTACCCTAGGTACTCCCCCAACAACCAACTGTATAATGCGGTGGCAAGGGGACCCTGCTAGGGGCCACCAAAGTCACTTGCCGACAGCATTTACATGTTGGAAAGGCCTGCACAGAAAGGCCGAGGGACACCAACATCGTATTACCAATGGTTCTGATTGGCCAAAAGACTTCGAGAGCAGACATCATCATCAGGCGGTGGGACTGCAAAACGACGACATCTTAATCGGTCCCTAACATCATTTTCAGCTTTGCTTTTTCTCAGTGAACCAACTAAAATCTACTAAAATATCACTATTTTTAAATTGAAGAGCTGTTATATCATTGAGAAGATAGATAGCTTGAGTGAAGAGATTTGGAAAGAGGGTGCAGTATCTAGGCAGATGTCTTTCTCTTTAACTACCTTTAGCCCTTTTGAAAATGCATTCTGCTTCAAATTACTAAAAGACATTCCCCCCTCACATTTCATTTTAGCCCTCTGGTTTCATGCCTGCACTGCCATCTCAGTGCTCATTTACTTCAGCCTGGTCTTTAGGAATGGCTTTAAATTCAACAGCTCTTATTCCCAAAAAATGGTTCTTAGGAGTGCCACACTTTTATTTAAAACATTTTTTAGCACTCTAGCCCTCCAGTAGAACTCTGTGGTGACACTGCAGTTGATCGCGAAGAAGCTAACTGACAGTCTGATGCTGGTGCAGGGAGTGCATGTTTGACTCTGCATGTCAGAATGTTCTAATGAAATGGATAATGAAGATATTTGAGAATTCATTGAAATTGTGCCCTCATTTTAGCTTTCTATATTAGTAACTATAATTTCTAGGTTAAGCATGCCATCTTCTTTGCAGCGAATAGAGGAATCAAATTCTCACGCCTCACACCCTGGAAAATAAAAATAAATGTGGCGTAAGATGGCAGCAGGATTATTACCTGGCTCCTGGCCCAAGTGCAGGGTCCCAAAATGAATTGTTATATTATATGTTGAACGTTTGCTGAAATTCACTGACAGAACCAAGAATAAAGGCATTGATAACTTTGTTCAAGTCACTTACAAACACACATTTACTGTGAAGTTATTTTCATGAATTTAAAGTATAAAACATTGAAATTAGCAAGTTGTGATGAATTTCACAATCCATAACTCACAAACAGTCATGGGAATTTTAACACATCAAGTGCAATGTTTTTCTGGTCTCAGGAGTCATGGTCCTGCCCCACACTTAGCAATGGTAAATAGTATATTCCACTCTGAGCGTCTGCACGTACATTATTTATGTAACAATAGTGAAAATGAATATGTCCTAGTAACACATTGTTTAGAATAACTGTGCTACTAAATTAACATTTACACATTTATTTTACTGAAGTGCAAATGGCAAATTCCATATTATACCCACAGTACACATAAAAAAGCAGTCTTTAATGTCTTACCGACAGCATGCTACAATGACTTTAACAGGGAAGCAACTCTCCTAGTAGTCAACAGCCTTCTTCAATGTGTTTTTACCTTAATACACAAACATAACCATTGTTCCTGGTTTTGGTTACAAATATTTTTTAAAACAATGACATATGACAAATTGCCATGGCATAAACCATATATGTAGATGCATTGAGCGTAATATGATATGTATTTCCATGTTAACTTTCACGGCTATGCAATATTGAAAGGATATTTTGACAAGTTATTTTTGTGTGTAGAATAGCCGATTAATAAACCGCAAAACTTTTACAAAGTCAGCTATAATTGTGAACATCTGCCTGGTAAAAATGCATTTGAATATTTATTTGAAAGTTGCAAACATATTTTGGTTGCCTGCAGTTTTATGATTCTTTTATTCTAACACTAGTTATTTACAAACTTTTTTTATTATGCTTATTAAGAATTATAGTTTTAATATATGTCGGGCGCTCTCAAATAACCTTGCTCTCAGATTTTTATGTATGATGCGTTAAGAAAAGAGTTTGCATGCAAAATCCAATTTTACTGCATATGAAATGTTCCACAAATTCCCTTTTTATTATATTGCTTTTTCATTGGCACATCACACTCCACAGTGGAAAGAAATACTTCACTTTGTTATATCAACCCACAGTACATATATTCTAACTAACAGCATAATGAAATTAATCTTGGATAGGACATTTTGTACAGAGGGGAATAAGCTACAGTAATGCCATCATTTAAAAATGAAGAAAAAGATGCAAAGTCAAAGAATGAAGGTAATAAATGAAACGGTATAATGATAGTACTATTCATATGTAGTAGGGAATTGAATTAAATAGAAAAAATACTGAGCACTAAATAATCTACAATATTTTTTAATTGTTTGTAGTATGCAGTTAAAAAAAGCTGC